>NC_134533.1:140942836-142187836 GCF_050624435.1 Tenrec ecaudatus
ATGGATTTCTGAAATGGATTTGAAGTGAGGCAATGACATGCTGAGGTGAGGCCCCTCGCTTGTGGGCCTGAGGGCATCTCTGGGAGCCTCAGCTTCTTTAGGAAGATGGGCTCTTGGCACGGCCCAGCCAGGTTAGGCCACTCTGCCACTGGATCCGTAAGGAACCCCGGTGGTGTAGTGGTTATGAGGTGAGTTGCTAAATGCAAGGTCAACAGTTTGAGACCATCAGCCACTCAGATGAGATTTTATACTGCGGTAGAAAGTTAATCTCAGAAACGCATGGGGCACTTCTACTCTGCCCTACAGGGTCACTCCGAGTTGGAACTGACAGGAGGGCAGCAAGAGTGAGCTGCGGGAGACAGCAGCCGTGGGAGACAGACTCCAGTTATAAGACTGGGGGGGAAATCCTTTGCATTACTTGGCACTTTACAGATACATTTGTTTTTTAAAAATAGAATCATTACTTACAGTGGGTCATGCAGCTAACAAGCTTTGTTGCTAATCAAGAGATTGGAGGGTCAAGTTCAAACTGAAGGGCCTCGAGAGAGAGGCCTGGTGATCTGCTTCTGAACATCAGGCACAGTGCTAGGCCCACCACAGTGGGCCGCCATGAGCCAAACCAGCTCCCGAGCATGGGTGTGTGATGGTACAGCTTGAAATCGCTCCGGGTGCGCTTTGGCCCTTGTCCCTGTCTTTAAGTCCATAAGCACCAAGGCAGCGGCGTCTGCAGCTTGTGGGCAGAGGCTGTGCGGTCCGGCAGCGGCCCGGCCCACCCGGTGTAACCTGTCGCCGGCCCCCTCCCTTGTCTCCCCAGCCTCACCACAGCTGAAGTTGCTCTGCGGGGCCGACGTCCTGAAGACCTTCCAGACTCCGGGCCTCTGGAGAGACTCGCACATCCAGGAAATCGTGGAGAAGTTCGGCCTGGTGTGTGTGCACCGGGCAGGCCACGACACCAATGCGTACATCTTGGCATCGCCCATCCTACGGCGGTACCAGGACCACATACACCTAGCCCGAGAGCCGGTGCAGAATGACATCAGCTCCACCTACGTCAGGCAAGCCCTGCGCCTCGGGCAGAGCGTGAAGTACCTGCTCCCGGACGCCGTCCTCGCCTACATCCAGGACCACGCGCTGTACACCGGGGACAGTTCCTCTGCAGGGAGCAGCCCCACCAAGAACTAGGAAAAGACAAGCTGAGTAGGTCCTGAGAGCCGGCTGCTGCTCGTCCACCTAGCTTCCCATGAGGGGAAGGCCGCTAAGGTTTTTGTTTCATCTTTCTTCTTTTCACATTTCTGTTCTTTCTGCAATGAGTTTACTTCTGGGGAGTTTTCCAGCCCCATGAGCACATCCTCCTCTGAGAACCTCCTGCCTGCACCTCAATTGTAGGCCTCTCTGCGGAAGATGGTGGTAGCCAGCCAGCAGGAGGATGCGCTCTCGCAGAAGCCCTGAAAGTAGGGCCTGCCTGTTTATTTCCTGCAAATGGTTCACTGAGCCCCAGCAAGCTCATTGGAAGGGGGATCCTGGATGCATAGAGGGGCACATCACAGCTGCACCTACCCTGCTCCCCGCCCTAGCATTCTTTGTCTAGTGCCCAGCTGACCTGCTGGGAGTGATCTGAAGATGCTAATTTTACCCACCAGCCACTGCTGCCCTCGCCCCACCCTAGCAGAATGTTCACAGTCAAAGCCAGAAAGTCGCTCTTGGCTGACTCGCACCGAGTCTTCCCATCGGAACCGCTGTCTGCCTGCTCCCGGCACGGAGAACACTTACACCGGCTCTGAGGAGGGGCCTCAGACAATGGTTTGATCCACCGCTGCCCTGTAAATGCCAGCGCTTCTAAAAGGAACTGAGGCAAAGCAGATGCCTTGGCTGTTCCAGAGCATCGTTGTGAATGTTTCATGGCCGCCTGCCTGCTTGAATATTGGCGCAGAGATAATAAATTGGCATCAAAAGGTATTAATGAAAAGTGTCCTTCTCCCTTTGTTATATTAGTAATGCCCGGCGTGCTAGCTGAGGCTGGTCTTTTGAGCTCATCCTGACTCGTGCAGCTGTTCCGATGGAACCTGCAGGAATTTGCAGCTTTAGGGTCCCGGCTGCTAACCGGGGAGGAAGCAATTGATTCTCCACAGGATGCAAAGTGTTCTAATGGGAAGCACTGGGTGAAAGGCCCCGGCTACTGGGCCCTGAAAGATGGGAGCAGAGGCCCCAGGTACACAGAGGGAGGACTGGCCACCCCACTCCAGGAAGCAGTTTGGCCTGAGCTGGTTCCCTTTGGTTTGCTCTCTAACTTTGCGGGCCAAGTAGTCTACTTCTCTAGTGGACCCTACAGTGTATAAGGTGACTAGATGTCCCGCTTTTGGCAGGACAGTCCCGATTTTTAACAATTTTTCCCGCGTCCCATGGCATTTTTTTAAAGTCCCGAGTTTTGGAAAGAATGCACAACAAGCTAGGGTATACGGTTTTCGGCTGCCACATGGCTATTTCACCAGGATATGAGTTTTATCAATGGTGTCGCACTGGTGTCCTGCTTTACCAATCTTTACCAATCCCGCTTTAAAATGGGGCCTACAGATTGAGTTCAGCACAAGAAAAACAAAAGGTTTGCCAGGGAGAATCAAGGACCTCCTGATGCCGGAGTGTCAGAGGAGATAAGTGGAGCCAGTTTGATGCGGGAGGGGAGGGGCTGGGGGGACAGACTGCCACCCTGAAACTACCAAAGCACCCCCCTCAGCCTCATCAGCCTCCCCCTGCCCCCCCGTAGTTCCCTGAAGATGCTGACAACACAGGGAACCGAAACCAAGCCACAATGTACAAAGGCTCCAACCAAATCACCCCCCCCCCATTACATCAGTAGACGCGGAGTCTATTCCAGCATCGCAGAGTGGAATTGCACTTCATGGGGGGTCGAGGCTGTCACTTTTCTTCCAGGGCACATCTGGGTGGGTTCGAACCGCTGGCCTTTTGGTCAGTAGCCCAGCATGTAACAGTTTGTGCTGCCACTGCCCAGGGACTCCCCATAGCCCTTAGACATCCTCTAATTTCCTCGGATGCTCAGGAGCCCCTCTGAGCAGCTGCCCTCCCTTCTTGGTGCCCAGTGCGTGTCCAGCCCGACCGGAGGCTCCTCCACGATGGGGGACCTGTGTTTCCTTTGCCCAGAAATTGGCTGCACAGAGTGTGGTGCCCGAGTGACAGTGTTGGCATCCCTGGGGCTCTTGAGAAATGTAGTGTCTCATCTTAAAGGCTTGAAGGTAAACAAGCGGCCATCTAGCTGAGAAGCAACAAAGTCCACATGGAAGAACCACACCAGCCTGTGTGAACACAAGGTGCCGAAGGGATCAGTTATCAGGCATCAAAGTACAAAAAATCATACCATTGTGAATGAAGGGGAGTGCAGAGTGGGGACCCAAAGCCCATCTGTAGGCAAACGGACATCCCCTTACAGAAGGGTCATAGGAAGGAGATGAGCCAGTCAGGTTGCAGTGTAGCAATGATAAAGCATACAACTTTCCTCTAGTTCTTAAATGTTTCCACCCACCCCACCTCCACTATTATGATCCCAATTCTACCTTACAAATCTGGCTAGACCAGAGGCTGTAAAGATAGGAACTGGAAACACAGGGATCTAGGACGGATGATCACTTCAGGACCAGTGCTGAGAGTGGCAATACTGGGAGGGTGGAGGGAGGGTGGGGTGGAAAGGGGGAACTGATTATAAGGATCTACATATAACCTCATCCCTGGGGGACAGACAACAGAAAAGTGGATGAAGGGAGACGTCAGTGTAAGATATGACAAAATAATAATTTAGAAATTATCAAGGGTTCATGAGGGAGGGGCAAATGAACTGATGCCAAGGGCTTAAGTGAAGAGCAAATGTTTTGAGAATGATGAGGGCAATGAATGTACAAATGTGCTTTACATGATGGATGGATGTGTGGATTGTGCTAAGAGTTGTATGAGCCCCCAATAAAATGATTTTAAAAAGAAAGAAATGCAGTGTCTCAGGCCTCAGCATCTGCATTTCAATAGCATCCCTGGAGGGATCAGTGCACTGGCCTGGAACAATGTCCGTGACAATACTGAGGATTTCAATGTAGGACTGAAGCGCCCTGGCCTAGTGGGTACCCATTGGGCTGCCAACCGTAAGGTCATCAGTTTGAATCTACCAACTGTTCGGTGGGAGAAAGACAAGGCTGTCTGCTCCCATACAGATATCCAGCCTCAGAACCCCACAGGAGCAGTTCTACTCTGTCCTGAAGGGGTGGTGTGAGCTGAAATCAACTTGATAGCAGTGAGTTTGATTCTTTGAGTCTTGGATGATGGAGACTGCAATGCACTCATGCTGGGGAGGAGTTCTTCCTCCCTCCCCTCACTGTCCTGCATGGTACGCAGGAGGTAGGGAGGAAAACAAGCCAACACCTGCCTGCGCAGGAGTGTTCAGATGAGCAATGGAGGGAAAGCCTGGGGATCTAAGGTGGCTTCTTAATCTCAACACTTATGGGTTTTGGGTGCTTTTTGTTTTCTTAAGTCATTTTATTGGGAGTTCTTACCGATGTTATAACAATCCATAATTCAATTAGATCAAGCATTAGTGTACAATTGCTGCCAGCATCAGTTTCAAAACATTTTCTTTCTTCTTGAACTCCTTGATGTAAGGTCCCCTTTTTCCCCTCCCTCCCCCAGGAACCCTTTATATCTATCTATCTATATATATATATAGATATAATTTATATATATATGAAATTTCCCCCCATATTCTACAACATCCAGTGTATCCACCTACAACTCTTACTCTTTCCTCTGCAGTGGGATTATACAGTTATCGTTGCTACCAGACCCCACTTCCTTCTCTTACCCCCACGCCTCTCTTCTCATTTCTTCAGAGAATCATTATTCCCGTTACTATTTCTGAAGGGTTATGTATCTTGGCATTCATGCATCAAACAAACAACTTCATTATATGAATGAACATGCACAGGTCTAACAAGATCAATGAGGTAAAACAAAGACCATTATAGTATGGGGAGGAAATATTAACTAGAGCAGGGGTCCTCAAACTAGGGCTCGCGGGCCACATGCAGCCCACCGAGGACATTTATACAGCCCACTGGGTATTTTTACCCCATTTGTTTTTTTACTTCAAAATAAGATATGTGCAGTATGCATAGGAATTTGTTCATAATTTTTTTAAACTATAGTCTGGCCCTCCCAATGAGTCTGAGGGACAGTGAACTGGCCCTGTTTAAAAAATTTGAGGACCCCTGAACTAGAGGAGTTATGTGGTTCATCAGTGCCACACCACACCCTGGATTTACCCTCCCTTCCATGTGGCCCTTCTGTGAGGGACTGTCCGATTATCTTACGGATAGGTTTGGGGTCTCCACTTTGTCCACATTCCTTCACATCAATTTATTTCATTGCTTGTTTTTAAACTTCTGATACCTATTCCCATTGACACTTCATGATCACATAGGTTGGTGTGCTTCTTCCAGGTGGGTTTTGTTGCTTCCATGCTAGATGGCCTCTTGTTTAGCTTCAAGCCTTTAAGACCCCAGATGCTGTATCTTTTAATAGCCGGGCACCATCAGCTTTCTTCATCACATTTGCTTATGCACCCGCTTTGTCTGCAGCGATCGTGTCAGGAAGGTGAATCTCACCTCCATGGACCTGTAGGCCTGGTCATCCTTTCTTGTAGGGCTGCCCTGTGCACTGTGGGGTAATGAGCAGCATCCCTGATGGCCACTCACCATGTGCTAGTTGTGTCCCCCAAAGTATGACAGCCAGAGGTGCCTCCCGACATTGCCAGATGGCACCCCTGGTTTAAGGGCTGGGAAGTGGGGTATGTGTATGAAGACGAGTCCTCTCAGGAGGGCTTCTCCATTTCCCAGTAGAGAAAGTGTGGACACTGCAGCATCTCACTGGACTGTCTCACACAGGAAGCCACAGCAGGGAAGTGCTGGCGACAGTGGGAATGGATGCCACTCCCTGACTCAGGCCAGCAGCAGCTGTGGCCCCGCATTATAGCCAAGTGCCATGGTGACTTTCTCTGCCTAGTTTGACAGGCTGAGGGCTCAAAGACACCCTGTACCCTCCGCAATGACATCCCTAGACCCAAACCAGAACAGTGCGGCAAGTCCATTCTGACTCGTGCTGACACTACAGGACAGAGCAGAACAGGGTTCCCAGCTGGCAAACCATCCCAGGAGCAGACAGCCTCCTCTCTCTCGCGCCCAGTGTAGTGAGCCGTTCAGCACAGAACTCACAGCGCCCCCGACTGCTTCCCCGGCATCCCTGGTCTGGTAAAATGGAAATGCTTTAAAGGAGTGGAAGCCAGTTGTTTCTGTTATCGTTCAAAATCCAGGATCTGTTGAGTCAAAGGCTCAGGATCGAGGGCCTCTCCTGTGGGAAGCACGGGCATACGGCGGCGAGCCAGCAGCCAGCCTGTGCCCACAAGAAGCTTGTGGTGCAGGAGACGACGCGAGTCAGGCATGGCAGCAGGAAACAGGATCCCCAGCTGCTGAGGGCGCTGGCCAGAATGCGTGGTGAGTTGAGCGGCCTGCAGCAGGCTCACCCAGAGGCAGGCCCTTTATGAGGTCCTGCAGTCATTTTTTTTATTATCTTTCTGAAAAGGGGTCCTAAAAACTGGCAAGATCCTAAAAGCTATTTGTTGCTGCAGCTCATGTTGATTTTATGTCTCATGGAAGGAAGCATTGCATGCACCGTGTCATCTTCATGATCCTGGGTGTTATGTCAGGCCTCCTCTTCCAACACTCCATCAGACAGTATTGTGTGGTGATCCTTAAGGCTTTCAGCGGCTAATTCTCAGAAGTAGAGTGGCAGGCTCTTCTAGTCTGTCGGCACCTGGAAACTTCTGAACCTGTCCATCTTAGATGACCCTGCTTGTGTTTGAATTACTGGGGGCATAGCTTCCACGATCACAGCCACAGGCAAGCCACCATAGTGGGACAGGCGGACAGACTAGCGGTGGGTATATGGTTTCTCAAAAACCAAATTCTTGGCCATCGAGTCGATACAAATTCATAGCAACCCTACAGGACAGTGTAGAACTGCCTCTGAGTTTTCAAGACTGTAACTCTTTATAGGAGTAAAAAGCCCCATCTTTTCCCCACAAAGTGGCTGGTGATTTGAACTGCTGACTTTGTGGAGTGAAGTCCAACTCATAACCACTGTGCCACCAGGGCTCCAAGATGCAAGGTGTAGGCCCCACAGAATAGAGTCCCAGTGAAGACAGTACAGACAGCGGGACTCCCGGGGAAAGGAGGATGAATTGGGGACCTGGAGGATGAATTCACAAGAGAGAGAGTGGACGGAGGCAAGAGGAGCGGCAGGAAGAGTTACATTTCCCAGCACCACGTGAGAAAGAGTTTTTGACTGTGGTCAGCACCCTCCAGACACCCCGCATGCCGCCATCTGCCTGTCCCAGCACCTCCACGGACTCAGGGCACCAGCCTCTGAGGACACCAGGGCACTCAGGGCACCAGGCTTTCTAGGTATGCCTGCTGCTCTGATCCACGGCTCCCATAGGCAAGACGTCTACTTTGACCATGCGCATCATCTCCTGAAGCGAAACAACACAGATCTACTTTCTTTTTTTTTAAATCATTTTATTGGGGGCTCATACAACTCTTATCACAATCCAGGCATGCATCAATTGTGTAAAGCACATTTTTACATTCATTGCCCTCATCATTCTCAAAACATTTGCTCTCCACGTAAGCCCCTGGCATAAGCTCCTCATTTTTCCCCTCCCTCATGAACCCTTGATAATTTATAAATTATTTTGTCATATCTTACACTGTCTGACATCTCCCTTCACCACTTTTCTGTTGTCCATCCCCCAGGGAGGGGGTTATATGTTTATCTTTGTAATCAGTTCCCCATTGTTACCCCACCTTCCCTACACCCTCCCAGTATGGCCACTCTCACCACTGGCCCTGAAGGGATCATCCATCCTGGATTCCCCATGAGATCTACTTTCTAAAACCTGCACCTACACATACACATACACGTGCACCTCCCTTTCTGCTCTGGCTTTGGCTGGAGAATCCCTCCTGTTAGCACCTGGAGAGGAAGCACAGGTCACCACGGCACCCTGATTCTCCCGCAGACACTGACCGGTGGACCAGGCTCCACAAGCTTCCCTGGGCCTTTGCACCCAGCTTGCCAGAGTGTTTGGTTGGTTTTGTGATAACAGAAATATAGTGATTTGGCTCCTGGATAAACGTATTTTTCTAGCCTTAAATAAAGGTTCTCCTGTGACAGCAGACGCTGCCCAGGTGAGAAGAGCTCCTATCCAGCGCTGGGAGAGAAGCTGCCTCTGTCATGAGGCCCGCCGTGCCGCCCGGGATGCAGTGCTGTGGGATTCTACCTGAGTCCCGCAGCGCTCATGGATTTGCAAGGCCCGCTTGGTAGCTAGGCTAGTGTGTGACTGCGTGTCCTTATCCCCGTCCTCACACCTCCTGTGCTGCAGCAAAGTGCTCATGCCTTCATTTTGCCAGGTTCTCCGTGAGTAGACTGAGTTCCGGCTCATTCACAGAGTGGTTTTCTGGGACCCAAATCAACTTATGGGTACAGGTACGAGTGTTATCAATAAGGCAACTATAATGGCCCCCCAGGTGAGGGTCCTCGTTCATTGAAGAACTGTTGTGAACATGACGAGGATTGTTCATGGCGCCCTAGCCTTCCAACTGAACGAGACCCTAAAGTTCACACAGTACCCATTTCCCAGACAGGACATTCTAAACGCCATGAACTAAGGGGAGTTTCCCAGAACACGAGCCTTCTCCGTGTGTGGGAGTTTCACTGTCAAGAACAACAACAGCAATGCACTGTGAAACAGACAAGCTTGAGACAGCCTGACCACAATGAGATACCACTTCACATCCACAAGGCTAGCCCGATTCAAAGAAACAGAAGACAGCAAATGCTGGAGAGGAAGTGGAGAGATGGGATCTCATTTACACCGTTGGGGGACTTCCATGTGCATACAACCGCTATGGAAAATGATATGGCAATACTTAAAAGCAACTGCGAATGGAAATCCCATACAATCCGGCAACACCAGGATTAGGCATATACCCTGAGGACGTAAGAGACAACACGAGGGGATGTATGCTCTCCCATGTTCATACAGCACCATCCACAAGTGCAAGAAACTGGAAGCCAGCAAATGCACAAGAGTAGAAGGATGGATAAGATATGGAACATACACACCATGGAATACTCCTCAACTCAAAACAGTGATGAAAGCCTGAAAGCACTGCATGACATGGAAGGACCTGGAAGCCAGTATGCTGAGCGAAGTCAGTCAATCACAGAAGACATGAGTGCGCTACCATAAGGAGAAGCGCTAACTGGTCAAATCTTAGAGACCAATGCCCAAACAAAGGGGTGGAATGTCTGCCTACCGGCCATACACCAAACATCACCCCCTCATGTGCACTTCCTAAGAACCACCTCAGGGGAGGAGATCCTACATTGGTTGCCCCCCACCCCCTTCCAGAAGGGGGAAAGAGAGATGATCATCCACTTGAGGCTGTACAACATGGAGACAGGGCTGTAACAGATCAATTGGCCCTCCGCAGGAATGAGGGGAGAATCTGACTGGAGAATCAAGTGAAGCCAGGGGAGGGGGGCATCTGCATGCAGAGGAGGCTCCGATAGTTCTGTTGGTGGAGAGATGGGGAGGACCAGCCTCTCATCAGGAAGAGATTATGAACAATAATCGTAGCAAACTGAAGGGGAGATTAAACCCAGCTTTATAAAAACTCCCGGTGAGCCATGCCTTGAACTAGGTGCTATGATGACCTTGGACGCTGGCCTTAAGGGTACATGGCATCCCC
Organism: Tenrec ecaudatus; assembly: GCF_050624435.1. Lineage (NCBI taxonomy): Eukaryota > Metazoa > Chordata > Mammalia > Afrosoricida > Tenrecidae > Tenrec > Tenrec ecaudatus. Next base: position 140,952,700 of record NC_134533.1, read on the forward strand.
CAAGGGCCACACCAGAAGGGCTTGATGTGGAAGCTCAGCTGAACAAACTGAGGACTGAATACCCTGGTGGGAGAGGCTGCAAGGGATGGCCACCCCAAGGCTTTGGAAAGGGCAATCGCTGGACCTTCGGTGGACACCCGCCTTAGTGGATGGTCCATGAATGGAGATCCAGAACCACCATATGCCGGACGCCTCAGTGCTCCCCTTGCATGAATACGGCGAGGTTTTCGGTCTGAAAAAGCTTCCGTCTAAGAGGCAAGGGTCCGCCCCTGCAAGAGATGATATAAGAATTTTTCCTCTAGCCCCAGTCTAGAGTAAACGGAGCGCAATCAATTAAGAAAGCAATCTGTACAAAGCAACGACTCATGAAGAAAGTGTCCTGTACGTGGACTATGGTATATTTGCACAACCATGTAAATTTACTCATCAAAGTTTGCATATACGATGGGGACATGTTATGATGTTACGTCCTTGTGGGCTCCCTCCACTGTCCCTTGTGGTGGAGGCCCGACTCCTCATGGCGTGGCCTCATCCACCTCCAGCGGCTCTCCCTGGAGAGATGTGCCTAGCTATCTGTGCCCACCCTTCCCCTGGCCCGACAGCACTTCTGCACAGCGTTCCTCTACCTGCCAGCTGTCTGTCTGCTCCTTTCTTTGAACTAACACCCTTGTCTTCCAAGTCACCTCTTCCAGGCAGCCCTCTCAGAGTGCTCCTCAGGGCCCCTGCTCTCCTCCTTTGTAGCCCTCAGTGGGGACTACAAGCTGCTGAAAGCAAGAGCCTTGTCCTGATCATCGCTGCTTCCGGGGCTCATGCTGTTAGCTGCCACGGAGGGGATGCAGGCTCCAGCAGCTCTTGGGTGAGTGGGGGGGCCTTCAGATGCAGAAGGCCAGGCCTGTCTTCGGAGGTGCCCTGGGTAGATTGAAACCACCAAGCTTTCATCGAGTCATGGAACACTTCATTGTTTGAGCCACCAGGGAGTCCTGCCAGACTCGATGAGCACTCAATAACTAGTTCATAAGTTAATGTCTAGGTAAGCACGGTAATGGCCCTTAGTGGCCCATGACAAGCAGACTCATTTAACTTTGTTTAAACCTGTGTGTGTGAGGCTCAGGATCCCCTTTGCTCACACATACACTCAATAACCCGCGGAGCACAGTGCTCGGGAGCAGTTTAGGAAATCTGCATCCAGCGGTTTCTGCCCGGTCTTCCTTCCGTGGTGCAGCCAAGGTGCCAGTGAACTTCCTCCTCCACAGATCCTTATCAAGCGGTGCTCCATGGGCTCCATCCCAGGAGTGGGGGTGCTGGGCCCAAGGGTATGTGCACTTGTTATTTTAATAGACAGGACCAGAACGCAGATGAATTTTTTTTAATAAACTGGATTGAAAAAGGAAAACAATTGCCAGAACCTCACAGGGCTGCTGACGTTTGTACCCACCTATTCCTTCCCACGGCCCTTCATCGCGTTCTTTCAGTAGCTCGGTGCTGAATGTCAGGAACTCGCTCTCTCAGCAGGGAGACACAGAGCAATTTGGGAGCTAATATCATTCTTGCTCTTGTCCCCAGTGGATTTTCCCCAAATCAAGGAATTTTCCTCTTTATCTTTTCTGTAAACGAACTCCTGGCGCTGACCTCCATAAGGGGCGAAGGCAGTCTATTAATATAAACACAGAACCAAGCCAAACTCGCTGCTCTCAGGTCAATTCAGACTCACGGCGGCCATGGAAGGATGCCCTTCATGGGGAGGACCCAAGGACAGGACGGCCGAGTGTGCAAAGATGTCACGAGTGCCACCATCACCACCCCCACCCCCCTTTTCCTTACTTCCTTTTGTGTGGTTTCTAATCAGGAGAGGTGTGCTGTGACGGGCTGTACTTGTTCCGTCTGTCCGCGGAGCGTGTCACCCGAGAAAGCGGACTGACTGCGTGAGGGAGAATGCTGTGTCAGAAGCGGGGGAGGCGACCTGCAGATGACAATCCTGCTTGCTGAAAGTGAGGAGGACTCGAAGCACTTGCTGATGAAGATCAGGAAGCTGCAGCCTTCAGTGTGGATTACCGCTCAGTGGGGAGAGACCCCAAATGCTCACAATTAGACCGATACATAGCACCACGATCAACAGCCAAGCACTTTAGCCGCAGCGCCACCACGGGCCCTGCAGGTGCCAACTTTGCAAAAGCTCGACAGATTCGCACAGATGGATGCTGGGAGGGGTGGAGCTCCCTTCCAAAATGCCACCTGGTCCCAATACCTAACTTTCCTAGGTCTGCCCCCCTCACACTTCCACCTCCTGTCCCCCGAGCACCGAGCCTGGAGGAGGGTCTCCCTTCAGCTCCCACAGCCCCTCAGCAACACCCTCACCCTGATTGCTCCTCTTGCTGTGGCTGTCTCCCCCACGAGGGGTCAGTGGGAAACCATTCAAGGCCCCCTTCCCAGCAGCACCTGCTTTCCTTTGAAGGACTTCGCTCTCCTGTACTCCCGGGATGGCCCCCTGGACACTCAATGCAGACCCGAGCAACAGGTTGGAAGCTGCTGCTCTGTTTGTCCCTGTGGCCAGCCCTACCCAGTTCCCAGTACAATGCCACAAGTGTGCTTCTGTTCTCCCTAGCCTCCCGCAAGCTCTGCATCCCTCATGATCCTCCCAGTCCGTTTCTCTAGTCCGCACTCTCTGGGTTCCCTTGCTTTGTTTGCAAATAGAGCAAAGAAAGAAAGGAGAACTGAGCCAGCGGCGGCGAGTGAAGCAGCGACTGGCTGGCCGCCTCCTCAGAGGGCGCACTGAGACTGAGACACGGAGCACTGTGGCCAGCGTTCACCAGCACTGCTGCTGCCATCGGGTCCGTGCTGGCTCAGAGCGACCCTGTGGGTTTCTGAGACCCTGTTTCCAGGTGTAGAAAGCCCAGCCTTTCTGCCTCGGAGCTGCTGTTGGTTCCCACCTCGGGACGGTGCGGTCTGCAGGCCCACTCGTAACCACTCCACCACCAGGCTCCATCTGACCATGGACATGTTTAAAGATGTTTTGATGGAACAAAGTGGTACGTGTAAGTAGCAAGACTTTGTTCCTCATCCTCACATAGCTCACAGTTTCTCCCGTTTGCTGTGCCTTTTCCACCCTCGAGCTAGCCAACTTCTCCTTCTCCTTCAAGACTCTGTTCCTGCACTCAGTCACCATCCCGTCCTTGAGACATGTTATATGCACTTCTGCTGGTTACATTTCTGTCCCCTGCTAGTTTGGCTTCCTTAGTCATGTCCTGAGCACTGCGACCAGGTCCCGGCACCTGGCAGATGTGCTCGCAGTGTCCGGGGAGAGGAAGCGTGAACTGGAACGTGGCCCTCCTTCCAGTTCTCTCAGTGGGCGTTCACGAGCTCACATCACTGTGTGTCCAGCTTTGGGCCAGGTGCTGCAAGAAAGACACAAAGAATTTAAGACACAACAACTGGCCCCAAAGCAGGTGTGCTCAAGGATGTCCGCATGAGAAAGAGCGTGGGCCCAAGCAACATGAAGGGCCCTGCACGGGGCTCTCTGAACCCCGAAAGGAGAAGCTGGGAGAATGAGGCCCGAGGACTTAGAAGGATGGAGGGGAAGACAATGCAACGGCACTGGAGCTTGACTGGAGACACGACGGGGGTAGAATTGGGAAAATACAAGGGACAAAGATGGCGGAGGCTCTTAGTGGTGTGGAAGGGAAAAAATAACTAGAATTTACGGAGGATCTGAGACATTGAAGGACGTCCCCAAGACCACACACCTGGGAAACAGAGAGGCCGTCGAGTGGAGCAGCAGCACTGTGCTCCCGCTGCACTCTGTCAGTCTGGAAGCAGAGGGCAGAATTGGGCAGGAGGGAAGGGCCCAGATGAGGGTCTTTACAGAGGTGATGATAATGTTCTTTGAAATGTGTTCTCTGGCCCCGAGTCCCTGGGCTCCCAGCCTCTTTCTTATCTGTTTGGATGTACACGTACCCTCCGCAAGAGCAGACCACTGGCTGAAAGGCTGCCTCACCTCTACTACTTCTATGGAACTGGGACAGACTGTGGTCTGGAGACTAACCCCGAGTTTGGCCTGCCCCACCTCTGGGATCAGCGTGCCCAATCTGTATTCACTCTCTGAAAAAGCCGAGAGGACCCCTCCCACAGGGAAATCCCAAGACCCCTCACGTGCTCCCTAGAAATCAATGTGTATGTGGCCGGTGACTGCTCTTTCATCTCTTCAGTGTACAATTCTGCCTCAAAAAGGCAAGAACATTGGTCTGGCCAGATTTGTTTTTCTTAAACCTGGCTGGAGACTCACTCAGGGGCATTAATCTTTAACTGTTTATAGATTATTCTGCTTAGAATACATGCCCTGTGTTTGTGTTCCACGTGGAGATTCACGTTCTCCTTCCACGCTGAGGATGACTTGGGAGACGTAGTTCCCTCTGGGACTGGTACTGTGGATGCACAGATCCGGTGCAGCAGGCCCAACACATCCCCGGGGGTCTTGACCTGGGCCAGGAACAACAGGTTGTCCTTAAGACCTCAGGTTTGGAGTAGGCCAGAGCCAGACACAGATTCAGCCCCAGCCCTGCTCCTCCTCATCCAACTGACCTTGAACATGTTACAAACTCCCTCTCTAAACTGTGGTCTCTTCTGAAAACAAGACCCCATGGACTCGTGTCGTACCCAGGAGTCTATCATCCTCAGCACAAAAACTGCCCAAGGCCACAACAATCACTTCATACAAGGATCATCTCTTCATACCACAATGCCCATCCCTCCCCTTTCCCAGCATCCTCTGTCTGCCAAGAGTCAGCTCTTCAGAGTCATCTCTAATCTTGCCAGCACCTAATACTCCTGATTAGCTGCACAAGAAGGCCCCAGGGTGGAATAAAGAAACCCACAAATCTGCCTCCACGGGCATGGACATGCGGAAAGCTATAAATATATATATAATTGATATTTTAAAGTTACTCCTGGCAATATATGTATATATATATATATATATATATATATATATATATGTGTGTGTGTGAAGAGTATCCTCAAAATGAAAACACAACATTTATAAATCCTCTTCGAAGTCTCAAACCCTCAAGAGCTTGCCCTGAACCATAAGACCATGCATGCATACGAGACCATGCACGCATACATCAGACCATGAATGCACACACATCAGACCATGCACGCATACATGAGACCATGCACTCACACATCAGACCATGCACTCACACATGAGACCATGCACGCATACACCAAGTACTTAAAGAAATCAGTGCTCAAAGTAAGCGAGCAAAAAATATGCAACAGGCTTCAAAGGTACGTAGGAAAGTTCCATGATCTTTTCATTCAATTTTTCCACAAAAAAAATGAAGCCCCCTCATATCCCTCTGGCTCCTTTTCCCAGCCACTAAACTGCCCCGTGGTGCAGTGGGTACATGCTTCCCTGCTAAGCAGCAGGTCCATGGCTCAAACCTACCTAACAGTCTCTGGGAGAAAGCCATGGCGTCTACATCCCTCCCATGGCATGGGAAGGCATGGAAACATGACTTCTCCAGTCTCCCATCTACTAGACTGCCCACAGGGCGCTGTGACCATGGAAAGACTAACTGAAGACTCAAACTCAGGCTGGCTGCTCCTGCTGTGCCACTACACCCCAAGACCCTCTCTCAGCTGAGCAGGGCTCATGGGCCATGCTGTTAGGAGTCTCTAACTGCCCTGAACCTGCCCAGTCTCTTCCCCTTGGGCCCCTCCTCCAAAAGGTCGACACAGCATAGAACTACCCAACAAAGGCTGCTCTCTCCACACAGCTAGGACCTTGGATTTCGATCCTCCAATTCGGAAACTCACCAGGGGTGCTACTGAGGATAAAGTGGTGTGAAGATGACAAAGAGCTGGTGACTTGTCTATTCAAACAAGGTTCCCCAATAGGAATGAGCAAAGGAAAGTGAGTAGCCGAGCAGGATCATCAACTCCCGTACTTTGGGATCAAATTGCCAACACTACCGTCATTAGCAAACCCTGTGTGAGATGGAGGCACTTTTGGCCAGTCTTGGCTGAAGTCTCAGGAGACTGAAGTTGTCTCATCCACAAGGGGAACGTTGAATGAGAGGTGGAGGGAGACCCACCGGACCTCACTGTCTTAGGTGGCTCAGGTTCTTTCAGGGAAGAGGATCCCAAGAGGCCTTTTTTAAAAAATCATTTTATTGGAGGCTCATACAACTTTTATCACAATCCATACATACATCATTTGTGTAAAGCACCTTTGTATATTCGTTACCCTCATCATTCTCAAAATATTTGCTCTCCATGTAAGCCCCTGGCATCAGCTCCTCATTTTTCCCCTGCCTCCCTCATGAACCCTTGATCATTTATAAATTATTATTTTGTCATATCTTACACTGACCGACATTCCCTTCACCCACTTTTCTGTTGTCCGTCCCAAGTGGGGAGGTTATATGTAGATCCTTGTAATCGGTTCCCCTCTTTACCCCCATCCTCCCTCCACCCTCCTGGTATCGCCACTCTCACCACTGGTCCTGAAGGGATCACCCGTCCTGGATTCCCTGTGTTTCCAGTTCCTATCTGTACCAGTGTACATCCTCTGGTCTAGCCAGATTTGTAGGGTAGAATTGGGATCATGATAGTGGGTGGGGAGGAGGCATTTAGGAAATAGAGGAAAGTTGTATGTTTCATCATTGCTATATCGCACCCTGACTGTCTTGTCTCCTCCCCAGGACCCTTCTGTAAGGGGATGTCCAGTTGCCTTTGAATCTCCACTCTGCACTCCCCCTCATTCACAATGATAATTTTTTTTGTTCTTTGATGCCTGATACCTGATCCCTTCGACACCTCATGATCACACAGGCTGGTACCCTTCTTCCATGTGGGCTTTGTTGTTTCTGAGCTAGATGGTCACTTGTTTACCTTCAAGCCTTTAATACCCCAGATGCTATATCTTTTGATAGCCGGGCACCATCAGCTTTCTTCCAAGGGGCCTTTTCCTAGTACTCTTGCCCTACCACACAGACAAATGTATTAAACAGAGAGAGTAGATCATCCTGCTCACATCATGTCACTGCAATCCTGAGGCAATTGCCCACGACACCTGCATTCTGATGGCCGCCCACCATCCAAGCACAGGCTGGCTCTCCTCCAGCTCATCCCCCCAGGTTGCACCGACAACACATTCACGGGGACCTTCCCGGACCCCAGGCAGTTCACGTGGTGTTTCTTCTTCCCGGAATTTTCCCCTAAGACTCTTCCGAGGCTGGATGAGCCCTCATGCCCCAGGTCAAATGGCACTTCCTATGAACACCTTTCCCAACCCCCTGCCCCAAATCACCCACCCCAGTTTATATCAACATCCTTGTCACTAAGCTCATAGCACCTATTGCTGTCTGTACTTACTGTCGTAACTAATTATTTCTTTCTCTTTTGATAAAAGGTACCGGCAGAACAATTTCCCTGGAGCCCTAGAAGTATAGACTGCCCTTTCAGGAACTCAGGTGTGGGCTTCTGCTGGTTGGTGGCTCACTAGCAATACAGAAACTGTTACAAAACCCCAACCCCCATGCTTCAGGCTCCACACCACCCCCACCCCGACTCATGCTTCAGTCCCCCAAAACCCACCCCCCAACCCATACTTCAGGCTCCACACCACCCCTACCCCTGACCCATGCTTCAGCCCCATCCCCGGGCCCATACTTCAGCCCCTAACCCCAGACCCATGCTTCAGCTCCCCCCGACCCATGCTTCAGGCTCCAGGAGTAGTTGCTCTTACAAAGAAAGGTCGATGAGGTCTTGGGCTTGGGAAATGTAGACTCGGGGCTCTTTGCAAATTCAGACATTGGGGGGGGGGGAAGAGGGGGGATCAATGATAGAATCCTTGGCTGTCCCGTGGGAGGCCCAGGGTCCCGGCTAATCCCGAATGCGTGTGCAGTTGCCACTTATCCCTGAGCAGAAGTTTCCATGTTGCTCTGCTGCTGAGCAGGTTTATGTTGGGTCCGGTTGCCTAGAGGAACAAATCCAATGATGCTCATATATGTGTAAGAAAGAGCTTTATATAAAGAAATTTATCAGTAAACCAGCCCAGCCCAGTCCAACTCAAGTCCACAAGTCCCTCTTCAGACTCACGCAGCCTTATGCAATGATGCAGAATGCAGGAAGATCACAGGATCACAGGGCGGTGGGTGCAAAGGCATGTGGATCCAATGGTGGTGGCCACAGCACAGGGCTCGCAGCAGCCAGGGTCAGTCAGCAGGAAGGTGAAGGCAGAGAGGGGGAGGTTCCCAGGACCCTCCTCAGGAGAAGGCACGCCCACAAGGATGCGCCATCAGGCTGTGACCTGATGGACAGGCTAGACTCCACCCCTACATTTTCATGGGTCTTCAAGGTGACATGAAATTAATGTATATACTCGAGTATAAGCCGACCCAAGTATCAGCAGAGGCACCTAATTGTACCACAAAAACTGAGTTAAAAATGTGCTGAAAAACTCAGCATATACTCAAGTATATACGGTATGTAACTACCACAAGTTCCCAGCAGAGTTTCCAGAACAGAGTGGACTTCCAGAACAGAGTGGACTTCCAGAACAGAGTGGACTTCCAGAAAAGACTTGTGGACCTGGAGGAAAGGTCTCATGATTACCACCAAACATTAGTCAGTGATTATTGTTATTGCCCCTGCTGAACATTAGCCCTGCGGATCACCATGGTCTGACCTGACGCCAGTTGTGGGCATGGTGCAGGATCCAGCAGCATTCTGTGCCATCATGCATGGGATTGGCATCAGTCAGGGTCAAGTGGACGGCAGCTAACAACAAGAGATGTGGGAGAGATAATTACCCTTTCTCCAGGAAACGACCAGGACCAACCACAGTTGCCTCCGTGAAGACCCTGGATCTGCCCACTGAACCACGTTTGTCGGCTCTCAGTGTCTTCTCCACAGGGCCACGCCAGCTAGCAGCTCCCAGAAGAGTCTGCCACGAGCAATCGCCTGCTGGAGGAGCAGCAGAAGCCTTGTGGGAAACAACCCTGCTCCTTGGACCTAGGCCCGTTACCCTGTGGGAAGCCTCACAAGACAGTGGGTATGGCCCTACCTTCTTCAATATGGGTGGTGGGTGGTGGGGAGGAAGGAGCCCTGTGCCTGGTAGCATGAGTGACTGAGAAGTCACTCACGTGAAGTAGCCTCCAGGCGAAGGGCTGCCAATGGAGTGCGTGCATGTAATTGAACAGACCGGCCCCAAGTCGGGCTCGTGTCCGACTTTGACATGGAGAGCCCTTCCATGTCCGAGGGGATCCACTGAGGCCACGACAACCCTGTGTCAACAAGAACAGAGCTGCCCTCTCTTTTGGGTACCAAACCCCTTCCCCAAAAGCAAACGCAGACTCTCTGAGCAGAATTCCAACTGTGACAGCATCGTGCCCTGTTAGCAAGGCTGGGGAGAAACAAACAAGGCAAAGGTCCGATTCTGTGGAGGGAAATGGAACAATGCTGAGCAAGGGCTGTGCGTCTCTTTCCTCTGAACCGGTGAGCACACATCTAGGAATCTAAGGTCACCAGAAACTCACGGCCATTGTGTCCTGTCTGCCTCATCGCAGCCCCACAGGACAGAGCAGAACCGCCCCAGCTAGTTTCCGAGTTTCCCAAAGAAAGCCTCCTCTGCCCACAGTAGAAGCCCGAAGCTGTTCTTTGTTGCACTGAATGCAGCAGGAAAGGGCTGGAAACAACCCAAGTGCCATCAGCAGGGGCTGGTTGTGCACAAAGCAGCCGCACATCCACCCAGTGGAGCACTCCACTCGTGAAAAGCAAGGTCACTCTCCTGGGCTGTGTGGACTCATTTCCAGGATGTTTCATGTCTCACTCACCCCAAATAAAGTACGTGCAGACTTTTTTTTTTTGGGGGGGGGTGTCCCTGGGTGGCACAAATGGTTACGTGCCTGGCTACTAATGGAAAGGATAGGGACTTGAGTCTCCAGAGGCACGCAGAAGAAAAGTCTGGTGATCTGCTTCCCAAAGACGCCTGCCTGGAGCACAGTTGTACATCAGCACACTTGGGTCTCCGTGACTCAAAGCCACTGGCTTCCAGTTCGCTGCTCCCGTGTCACATGATCTGAATGTATGCCCTATGGCACAGGGAGGGCACACCACAGAGTGAATGGGACAGATGGGTCCCTTGGCAAGGTACAACACGAGACAATGGAACACCTTGTGATGTTAAGGAATTAATAGTTTAGTTGGGTTGTCTTACTGGTATTGTGGTTATGTTTTTTGTCTTAAAGATTCCTATCTTTCAGGGATGCTTCTTGAAGTGTTCCTAAATAAAATGCTATAACATCTGATATTTGTCTTAAAATGATTTCGGAAATTGGAGAATAGATGAGGGCAATACCGGCAGCCAAACAAAGACTGGCCATGGGTGAATCGCTGTTGCCATTGGGCGGTGAGCACCGCTCACTGCCACCGAGTTGATGTGAACTCATTTAGGACAGGCGAGAACTGCCCCTGTGGGTTTCTGAGACTTTAACTCTTTATGGGAATAGAAAGCCCTGTCTTTCTCGGTAGAGCGGCGAATGGTTTCGAACTGCTAACCTAAATGGCAGCCCCATGTGTAACCACTATGTCACCGGGGCTCCAAAATAAAGGTAATAGGAACCTTAATTTGGTGGCATGCCTGTTTGGAACATTAGCTGAACTCTGAATTCTTTCCCACCCACCAGTTCTGATTTCAGGGCAGTAGGGGGCAATCTGCATACTGTGCCAGAGGTGTTTACGTGGTGCAGAGGGAAAGCACTGGACAGCAGAGTGAAAGATCAATGGTTCAAACGCACCAGTGCTCCATAGAGGAAAGATAAGGCAGTTTACTTCCATGAAGATTCCCAGCTTGAGAAACCCTAGGGGGAAGGTCTACTCTGTCCTATAGTTTCTTTGTGAGTAAACCTCAATTTGACAATAGCAGGTTTTGTGTGACTTGCTTCGTGGGTCTGGGGCTGTCCCAGAAGGGCCCCCTGGGTGGGCCAGGTCTGCTTCACCTGGCTATGGCTATTGTCCTTTGAGACCCCATACATAGTGGAGATCTGAGGGCTGTCCCCTTGGGATTTTCACTGACTGGTTTTCAGAAGCAACATAGCTAAGCTTGCCTTCTGAGTTGTGTCAGTCTGGGGAGACTAGAGAAACAAATCCATAGACACTAATATGTGTCTAAGAAAGAGCTTTATAGAAAGAGTAATTACACAGTAAGAAAACATTCCAGGCCAGTCCAGATCAAGTCCATAAGTCTGATATTAGCCCATATGTCTAATATCAATCTACAAAGTCCTCTTCAGACTCACAAAACACATGCAGTGACACCGAATGCAGGAAGATCACAGGTCAGTGGATGGGAAGTCTTGCAGATCCAGTGGTGTTGTAAGCATCTCAGCGCTGGCAGGGGTCTCCACGTGGCTTCTCCAGTTCCCAGGGCACGGGATCTATCAGCGTAGTGCCATGTGTCTTGTCAGTAGAGCGCCTCTCGGGGAGTGAGCAGAGGGAGAAAGTGTCTCCCACCTCCAAGGAGCTAATACAAGGGTTTCCAGAATCCTCAGGAGAAGGCCATGCCCACACAGAGGCATCGTTGGCTATCACCTGATTGGCAGGCTAGACTCCACCCCTTCACTCATAATCAAATTGACACAGGATTATATAACTACCCTATGAGTCCAGCTTCTGAAAGGGAAGCCTCCATGGACAGAGGCTGCCTGCACGTGTGGGGCATCAACCTGAATGGAGGCAGGGCTCCCACAGGGAGGCTTCTGTGGAGGAACCGCCTATGTCCCCATCCCACCCCGGGACACAGCAGGCAGCAGAGAGAAGGAAAACCAAACACAGCGCTACAGAGTCAATGCTGCCTCGCTACAGAGTCAATGCTGCCTCGCTACAGAGTCAATGCTGCCTCGCTACAGAGTCAATGCTGCCTCGCTACAGAGTCAATGCTGCCTCGCAGTGCCCTTGTCAGACCAGGACTGCCCGGTGCCTTTCCAAGATTAGTGATGCGACTAGCCCTTTCCAACTGCTGACCTTGCCATGCGCAGCCCAACGTTTCACGACCACCCCACCAGGCCGTGGGCAAACGCACGAGGCCTCTCCATGGCCAAAGGTTAGTGCAAAGTAGGACTAAGTCTCGGACTTGGGAGGGTTCAGGCTCCCCAGCCTCACTGAACCCCACTGCGAGGCTCCACCCTTCACACTGTACGGCGCTCGCTGACATGGAGTCGGTTCCGACTCAGAGCGGGTTCCATACACAGAACAGAATGGCCGCCGTTGGTTTCTGAGAAGGTAATTCTTTGCAGGAGAAAAAGGCCCATCCACCTCTTGCAAAGCACCCAGTGGCTCCCAACAGGCAACCTGGCCGCTAGCAGCCCAGCGTGTAACCAGTGCACCAGCAGGGCTCCTCACCACCCTCTGCAGAGCGTGTTCCGTCAGCCCCTCCCCATGACGTGCTGGGGGACTTTCCCCAGAGGGTGGCCTGGGGGAGGCTCTGCAAGAAGCAGGGAAGGGTGGGCGTCGGGATAGAAGCGGCAAGTACTCTCAGATGTGGTGGGGGCTCTTCCTAGCCCTATCTCCGTAAAACCACGCCGACCCTGCCTTTGAGGAGGCAGAGGGGCGAGAACCCCGCTTTTCTCACCCAGAGTTGGGCGGGCCCCCTAGCCCTGGCCCCGGGCCCTGGGCTGGGGACTAAGGCCTGTAAATGGCCCTTCTGCCCGCCAATCAGAAGCCCAGGAAAGTCGGACACTCGAGGCATTTGAAGGAACCCAGCAAGAACCTTAGAGTCGGGGGTCAATAAAGCACAGGCCCCTGCAGTCTCCTCTATAGGGCCGTGAACAGAGGGACTGGGTGGACAGGGGCGGCTGCCGGCCAGAGAGAAACCTGGCCCTCCGCCACCCCCGCCCCGCCCCCGCCCCCGCCCCTCGGAGCGGGGAGGAGCGACAGCTACAATGGATTCTCCTGCGGGCTTTGTGCGTGCTCGGAACCCCGCGGTCGCCGCCCGCCCCCCAGCACCGCCCCCCCAGGACGTGCGTTTCCGGGCTGCCCACCGCCCAGCTCGCGCAGGACCCCGCTGCCCCGGCCCAGCCCGCCGCCCGCGCCCGCGCCCGTGCCCCGGCCGTCCAGCCCCCCGCGCGCGCAGACATGCCGGTCGACTTCACCGGGTACTGGAAGATGCTGAGCAACGAGAATTTCGAGGAGTACTTGCGCGCGCTCGGTGAGCCGCGGGCCGGCCAGGGATGGATGCACGCGGGGCGTGGATGCGGGGAGGGAGGTGTGTTGGAGTTCTTTGGCGGCAGATGCCTGCGAGCTGGGCCTGGACGTGGGTGCTTTCGTGAGGAAAGCTCGGCTTGGATGGCTAGATGTTCTTTTTTCAGGGGGCTAGCGTAAGGGCTGGAAACTTCGCTGTAAATAAAGACGCCCCGACAGGCCGCTCACGTCGGCAGTCCTGCCTGCCTTCTCCCCCGGGTTCCGCCCGCCCAGCTCTGATCGCCAAACTCTGTCCCCTCTGCCCCTGCAGATGTGAATGTTGCCTTGCGCAAGATCGCCAACTTGCTGAAGCCAGACAAAGAGATCGTGCAGGACGGCGACCACATGATTATTCGCACGCTGAGCACTTTCCGGAACTACATCATGGACTTCCACGTCGGGAAGGAGTTTGAGGAGGATCTGACGGGCATCGACGATCGCAAGTGCATGGTGAGAGGCTGACTGCTAAGCATCCGCAGGGGTCTCCTACCCAGGGGCCTAGCCCAGGGCTGGATCAGTTCCTTCCGAGAGCTCAGTCGGCCCCCAGGGTCCCAGTGATCTGCCCTCCTTAAAACTCCTGTAGTGTTCGTCCGCTCCACGGAGACCCGATGGTAATATTTAGGAAGGTGGCAGGTGACCAGGTCTCCTCGTGTCTAGACACTGGGCTGGGTTGCGGGCCTTTTACACGTGATTTCGCTGCAAACTCCCAACCACTTCTGAGGGAGTCATGAGAAACCGCCCACCTTACAGGTCAGGAAGCAGTCTCAGAGTAGCAGAGCTGGGAGGGCCCAGGCTGGGTCTCCTCCTCAGACCCAGGGCTCCATCTGTCACCTGGAGGAGGAAGGAGCAGAGGTGAGAAGCAAGCAAGGCAGGTAGAGGAGAGACAGGTTTCCTCTCTGAAGTGTAAACTTCCCCAGGGACTCAGTTCTCAGCCTGCAGCTCTCTGGTCCTCTCTCAGGACCCTCTTCTAACCAAAGCTGGGGTGTGGCTTCCCCTACAGCCCACCAGGCTTCCTTTGACTGGGTCAGTGCACTGCGGCTGGGTCCAGACTGCTTGGGGGAGGGAAGGGAGACCATCCTAGCATCCCCACAAGGATGGGAAGCTAGTGACCCGGAGACCCCAATTAGCACTGTCACAACAGACTCCAGAAAGCCAGTCCCAGGCCTCTTATCCACATCCTGGGGTCACTGAGAAGTCAGAGAGCGCCTGCTCTCCTTTGCAGCCCTGGTCTAGCCGGCTTATTCTCCAGAGGCCTCCTGGCTTATTCATGGTCCCCTTCCCCACTGTCCACCTCTCACCCTGCTGTTGCAGTGGGCTCTCCCCGGAATGTGCACTCTGTAGGGAGGGCGTAGTATCCCCTGTCGCACCCCCTCATGGCACAATGACTCATGTGCTCATGGGGCAGAGACTTGCCCGGAAAGGAGTGGGAACCTTAGCTAGGCCTTTTGACTTTGAAGCCCACACGCTGCTCTCTGCCAGATTCCTCCTCCGTGCAGGGAAACTCTGCAGAAACCAGAAGGGCGAGGTCGGCCAGCACTGTGGTTGAAGGAGTGCCACTGTCTGGGAATAAGCCTCCAGGCCTGGACGACTCATCTCCCACCTTGTTTGTTCAGCCTGGGGAAGTGAGGGCTTGGTATCTGCTTCAGCCATTTAGAATGAAGGAGGAAGAGGGGGTGGCCGGTTTGGAATGATGGAGGAAGAGGGGGTGGCCGGTTTGGAATGATGGAGGAAGAGGGGGATGGCCGGTTTGGAATGATGGAGGAAGAGGGGGATGGCCGGTTTCGAATGATGGAGGCAGAGGAGGTGGCAGACAGAATGCCCTTGGTGGGGCCACCAGTGGGAGAAGACACCATTGTTGAGGGAAATGGCAGGTTGTGCCTTTAAAAGGACCAAGGCCTCTCTTATGGGCTGGAGGGGCTGGCAGTGGGGAAGGAAGTCTTCCGAAGGGCCAGCGAGGGAAGGCTGCTCCCTGCCTTTCTGACCACTGCCCGAGACTCGGCTGGACCTGCACATGCCCGAGGACTCAAGGAGCACATCACACTCTGTGTGTTGGGGGTCAACGTCACTTCCAGGAGATGCTGCCGTGCCTAATCATCTCCACTCTTTCATTCTCTCGTTCCTCTATTAGCCTGTGAGCCATTTATTGAGTACCTCGTCATCGCTTCTCGGCCTTTTGGCTAAGATCAAGTGTAGTATTGAGTACCTCGTAATAGTATCAGCTAATTAATATTCATCAAGTGTTTACTGCCTGCCAGGCACGATCCCAATTCTTTCTTTCTTTCTTTCTTTCTTTCTTTCTTTCTTTCTTTCTTTCTTTCTTTCTTTCTTTCTTTCTTTCTATCGTTTTATTGGGGGCTCATACAGCGCTCATCACAGTGCATCCATACACCCATTTGTCCAGCACAGTTGTACATTTGTTGCCGTCATCATTTTCACATTTTCTTTCTTCTTGAGCTCTTGCTATCAGCTCTTCATTTTTTTCCACTCCCTCCCCCACCCGCCCTCCCTCATGAACCCTTGATAGTTTCTAAATGGTTTTTATTTTATCGTGTCTTACATAAGAGATGTCTCCCTTCACCCTCTTTCTGTTGTCTGTCTCCAAGGGAGGCGGTTATATGTAGATGGGTTCCCCCTTTCTCCCCCACTTGCTCCTTACCCTCCTGGTATCGCTACTCTCATTATTGAGCTGTGTTTCCAGCTCTTCTCTGTACCCCTGTACATGCTCTGGTCTAGCCGAATTTGTAAGGTAGAATTGGGGTCATGATAGTTGGAAGGGGAGGAAGCATTAGCGAACTAGAGGAAAGCTGTGTGTTTCATCGGTGCTACGCCGCGCCCTGACTGGCTCCTCTCTTCCTGTGACCCTTCTGTCAGGGGATGTCCAGTGTCTGCACAGGGGCTCTGGGTGATTCTTTGTGAACGCAGTCCTCTCGAGGCCACTTTCAGCCTCACAGCACAGATAAGACACCGGGGAGAGGGTGACTTGCTGTAAGGCCTTGGGCAAGTTAAGGAAGTGCTGGAGGGAAAGTGGGAACTGGCTCCAGAATTCCTGAGGTTGCTACTGCAGTCCGGTGCTGTTACTGGTGTCATTTTTCTTGCCTTGAGTTTGCTCAGGCTCGTGGCAACCACACGCACAATTAAAGGAAGCGCTTCCGAGTCTTGCCCCCTCCGCAGCACTGCAGCCCCCTGTCCGTCCATCTCAATGAGATTCAATTCCTTTTTTTTTTTTTTTTTTTGCTGACCCTCTGCTTGAGCAAACATGCTTTCTTTTTCCCGGGACTGTTGACCCATGGTCAGAGTATGTGAGATGAAGTCGTGCCGTCCTCCACTCTGCCTAGATTTCTTCCAAGACAGGTTCATTTAATCTTCTAGTTTCCCCAGTAGTCCTCACCAACCTCACCATTCCAATGCATCGATTCTGCATCAGTCCTTCTTATTCATTGTCCAGCTTCCTCGTGCCTATGAGGCGACTGAAGATGTCATAGCTTGGGCCAAGTACACCTTAGTCCTCAAATGACATCTCGGCTTTTTAACACTTTAAAGAGGTCTTTTGAAGCAGATTTGCCCAGTGCAATGTAATAGGCTGTCTTAAGGACTGCTTCCATGAATGCTGATTGTGAATGCAAATAAAGGATGTCCTCGACCACATTGGTATTTTCTTTTATCTCATAATCTCTGCTTTCAGCCCCAATCCATTGACTAGCAAGGCTGTCCCTTGTTCAATGGCTGCTTATGAATCCAGCTTGAATTCCTGGGAGCTCCGACCATGTGTTACTGCAACGACTTTTGAATTATCCTCAGCAGTATTGGGCATGATTATAATGACATAATTTCCACATTCTGTTAGATCACTTTTCTGTGGGATAGACATGAATATGGATCTCTTCCAGTCAGTTAGCCAGGATCTGTTTTCCAAATTTCTTGGCATAGACACGTGAGTGTTTCTAACATTGCATCTGTTTGTTGAAACATTTCAGTTGTATTTCATCAGTGGCTGGAGACTTGTTTTTCACCAATACCGTCAGTGCAGCTTGGCCTTCTTCCTCCAAAACCATCAGTTCTTGCTGTGTCTTGAAACGGTTGGATGTGGACCAGTTCTTTCTGGCGCAGTGACTCTGTGTATTCCTTCCATCTTCTTTTAATGCTTCCTGCATCCTTCATGATGTTGCCCATGGACTCCTTTAGAATTGCAACTCGAGGCTTGCTTTTTTTTCTTCAGATTTTTCTGCCTAAGATCTGCTGAGCACAGCGGTCTCTTGGTTTTCTTCCTCTAGAGCTTGGCACATTTCACTATGATGCTTGCCTTTGTCTTAAACTGTCCTTGAAACCTCCTGTTCGGTTCTTATATCTCATTTCTCCCATTTCCTGTAGCGACACTGGATTCCAAGTTTCACTCTTTTCTGATGTCCATTTTGGTATTTTCTTTCTTCCTGATCTTTTTAGTGACCTTTTGCTTTTTTGTGTGTATGATGCCTTTGATGTCATTGTCTGGTCTCCAGTCTTCAGTATGCAGTACATCAAAACTGTTCTTTTTAAAAATGATCCCAAATTTAGGGGAGATAACCTCAAGGCTCTCGTGGATCTTTTTCTGTAGCTTCACTTGAACTTGCATATGATCAATTGATTGATGGTCTGTTGTGTAGTGGGCCCCCGTCTCTTCTGACCTGTGATATTAAGCACCTCTTTCTGTAGATGTGGTCAGTTTGACTCCACCCACTGATGGCCACGTACATGGGTACTTCTTAAAGTTCATGGGGATTTTTCATCCTGTTTAATTCCATTTTTCCAGGAATTGTTTGAAGTCGCTGGCTAGGTTGTTGACGAGGCTATTTGCAGTGCAGAAAAGGTGGGTCTTGCAGAATTCTCTCATGTGGTCTCCATTCTACCACCAAGGCCATATTTTTCAACTACTGTTTCTTCTTGGTTTACAGCTTTTGCATTCCATTCAGTAGACATTATCAGTGCACCCTGGTTGCATGTTTAATCAATATTTCCGACTAAAGTAGGTGGTTATGAATCTTCTGTTTGCACAGCGCTCTGCCTGTTGCTTTTCTTGACCTGCTCATTGCTGCATGGGGTATTAGGCACACAGCTAGCATGTCACCCTCCCAGACCTGCAGGAAAGTGCAGTTGTAAAACAGTGACCGGTGGTGACCGCGGGCAGCACCGAGGAGGGGATCCCAGGAGGATTTCTGGAGAAGGTGTCTGGGCTTCCTAGTAAAAGCCAAAAGGGATCAGATAGACAGGGAGTGTCTGGGACATCTTTTTGATACCTAGCACAGGATTGGGAATTGAGCAGACAAGAGAGCCTATAGTTGGGTAACTGAACTGGGACGCGTGGTCATCTCTGCTGCCCCTGGACTGACTAGTGCAGCCCACTTCCTAGGAGATACTCACTCACCTGGTCACGTGTTGCCTGAGAGAGGGACACCCCCTCTGCTCAGCCTTCCCCAGAGTCCCCTTGGCTGTCGACTACCTCACTGTATGGTGTGTGCACGGTGTGCAGCTTCAGCTCACTGGAGGAAGCGTTGGTGGAGAGCGTGTAGGATAATAGAATTCAGGAAATGTAAGAGCCTGAGGGGAGCTATGTGCCAAGAGGTCATACTGGCTAAAAGGCCCCCAAGGGTCCTCAGCAAGGTGGTTGCCAAGTTAATTTCCACCACTGCGCCATCTGCCCCCTGCCCTCTGCTCTCAGCAGCCAGAGGGCAGCAGGAAGGAGACCAGTCCTCCCTGTTGGTGTGGTCCCAGTCCAGTGCCTGCTTTCCCACGTGGGCAGGGGTCTCATCCATCCATTTGCTCTTTCCTCTATCAGTCCCACAACCATGGTGCTTACTCTGCACCAGAGTTCAGCTGATGATGGGAAGGTTGGGAGTTTCAATTCACCCAAATATGCCTCTGAAAAAAAGCCTGGTCCCTGCTCCCCCCCCCCCCCCAAATCAGCCTGTTCTTCTCTGACAAACGTGGGTCTATGGATCAGCATCAGCTCCGTGGCAGCGGACTTGTTTTTTGTTTGTTTTACTCTGTCTGTGCTGTCCCCAAGCCAGCGAAAGGGGTACTGAGAAGACTCTCACAAGGCTCGTGTCCCCCTTCACCGAATTCAGTGCCATGGGAGAGCGAGCAAAGCAGCCAAACACGGTGTCATATTCAAGCGAGTTGGGGGAAGGCAGGCAATGGGGGAGCCCCTCTCTGCCCTGGGAGGTCAGCGAAGGTTCCCATAGGAAGAAGGATCTAAGCAGTAGCTGGACGCATCGCTAGGAGGAAGCCAGGCCGTCAGAAAGGGGTGAGGTCAAGGGCAAGAAAACCGCATGTAACAAATGCTCCTTCAAACCCGATGCCCACTAGCCCTGGCCGCAGACCTGCGCGTGGGGGCAGCAAGGCCTCACGGACTGCCAACGCTGCAAAGGGCCAGGTGCCTCTGCAGGCTGGTAAGCCCCGAGGTGGGGACACGGAGGGCCGGTGAATACAGAGCTGGAGCGGGCAGCAGTCAGGGACGTCACCCTGAGAAGGTGGCAGGCTAAGCGGAGCCTCGAGTGACAAGTCAGCATGTGGGGAAGGGATCGTAGGCTCTGAGCAAAGGCCTGCAGGCTGGAACAGTCCTTGCGGCCTAGAGAGGGCACTGTATCTGGCAGGACTTCCGTGTGGCTGGACTTAAACAGGGAAGGGAAAGAGAATTGGGCCATGAGGCTAGACGGGGCTGCAAGGCCTCTCGGATTGTGTGCCGGGAGGGTTGTGGTGGGCCCCGTTCTCTCAGGACCCCCCTGCGCCTGCCTTTCCCTGGGGCGGCTGATCTAGCTGTGCTCCGGCAGAGCAGCAGAGGGGGGTCTGGCCAGCAGTTGTGTTTTGTTTGGCCTGCACAGTGTTTGAAAATTGTCAACAACAGTTGCTGGTAATCACCACGGACTGGAACATGTCATGGAGAACCTCTTGCTGTGGGCTGTTCATATGAGACCAAGAGAAAGAAAACGATGACCAAAGCCTCGGAGCGCCCATTTCCTCCTGCTGATGCGGAGCGCTCGGCTTAGGCGGGCCCTCTGCAGTTCTCCCAGCTGCCGTTATCTCGGGCGCAGAGCCGATGAGCATCGCCGTTACTGACTCTGGGGCAGGCCAGTGTCACAGGGAACTTGTTAGAAATACCGATGTTCTGGCCCCACTGCTGATCCAGCAAATCTGCACGTGGGGGGGCCAGCAGGCCCTGTGGCAGGAAGTCACCCAGGTGAGTCTGACGCGGCTGATGTTTGCGAAGTGCCGCGTCGGTGTGGAGCAGGAGCTCTGCACTTGCATCGATCTCACTAAAGCACAAATGAGAAACCCACTGCCATCGAGCTGAGGCCAACTCACAGACGAGCATGGAACTGTAACTCTCTACGGGAGTAGACAGCCTACTTTCTTCCAAGGAGCTGCTGGTGGTTTCGAACTGCCGACCGTGCGGATCGCAGCTCAATGCGTAGCCACTGCACCCCCAGGGCTCCTCTAGCCAGTGGGGCAAGGAGGCCATCGGGTAGAGAGAACCAGGTGCCCCGGGCTGGGTGAATCCAGCATCTCGCCCCAGTGGACACTGGCAGGCCTGCCAACAACCCCGACGTCTCTCTGGTCAGGCGTGTGTAGCCCCCAGCAGCGGCTCCCCGTCCCAGCGTGGTGGGTGACTGCTCAGTTCGCCAGGGCCCGGGAGCAGCAGCCACTGTCACTGTGGCAGCCTCGGTGGCCCCTGGTTTCAGGAGCACTTTTGCTCTTCCACTTCTGGTCCTGAGCAGCCCTTGGAGTGGTCTGGTTCTCTGCGGTGGGAGGAGGCTGAGCCTGGGCCAGGATCCACAGCCCTGAGCCGGGCTCTGCTTGGCGGCTGCAGATGGGCCATTTGTCATTCCACCGCAGGCGGCCCCGTCTTCCCTGGAGGAGGCAGCTTTGTTCAGGGCTGAGCCTGGCACCGCCTCTTCTGGCTGGGGCCTGCCTTCCGATCCAGCTCTGAACTCCAGATGACCCGACACGGGCTGCCTTCTGCTCTCAGCCCTCCACCCTGCTTGCTTTGTTTGATTGTGAAAGGAAAGAATCCCAATCATGTCAGAGGGTGGCCACTCAGTTGGTGGGGCCTCTCCCTAAAGCCTAAGGAAGGGGCCCAAATGCCACCCTTGTCAATCAGCGCTTTTTCTTGGACATCGTTTGGTCGTGAGCTTTCAGATGCCCTGCGTTCCCTCTTACTTCCTTTTCTTTGTTGCCAGCCAGCTGCTCATTTGTACGTAGGGTAAACGATGGAATCTGCCAAGGCTACTTTGGTTCCAGCCTGCCAGCTTTCTGCTCCTGTTCTGGCCGTAGTTTAAAACCCAGCGCCCATGGCAGCATCGCCTCTCTAGGCTGCCCGGCAGACGCGAGCTGGTCTGGGCTTCGGGGTCCTCCGGAGAGGCAGCCTGCCCAGAGTGGGTGCCTGCTCTCCGTCTCTTCTTGTTCCCGGCACTCGGCTGGGTCCTTTCCGGAATGGAAACACCGGCTCTCTTTCATGTCTTCGGTAAAGTTCTCTGACCTTTGAGATCAGCGTCCACCGCAGGCTTTGGAGGATTAAAAAAAGAATACTTAAAGCAGCTTTCCAAAATCACTCGGCTTCAGTGGGTTGGTTTGTGCCCAGCCCGGCCAGCACAAAAGGAAGTCTCCTTTATGAGACAGGGCCCTGCCGTTGGGCCCCCAGCAAGCACTCTTCTCCTCTGACCCCCTTGCCGTCACACCCATTTTCCGGATGAGAATCTGAGGCTTAGGGCAGTAAAGGCGCCTCTAGGCGCAGCGCAGCCAGCCGGCAGGAGGCAGAGGGAGGATGCTGATCAGCCTGTCTAAAGGCAGACAGCTTCCATAAGATGTCTAGGTGGGACGCTGGGCTGAGAGAGAACTAGAGTCTCTAGGTAGACCCTCTTCTCATCTGAGCTGGACGTACTGCTGTGTCCCCGTCCACAGAAAGGTTGCTGCTCTGTGTGTTAATCAGGCAAATGCTGGAGGCCGGTACAGGGACAGCCCGAGGGGCCTTGCCTTGGAGCCAAAGTACTCATGTCTGACAGGAAGCGGGGCGGCTTCTGAACCCCACAGGAGGGCTGAGGCCTACTCACGCGTGCTGGCCATGTGCTGATCTGGGAGCTGGAGCTCTTTCTGATCTTGCCCTTCCTCCAGACGGCCACCTCCTCCTGGGTGGCAGTTCCCCCTTCTCACCTTCACCTTGTGGATTTGCATGGGTTCTCTCTTCCTACCCCAGCATCACCACAGTGTCCCATGGCCGGTCCGGTCATCCCCTTGCCTGGGATTTTATTTCACGGCCCTGAGAGAGACCAGTTCTCTTTCCTCTAAGGTTGATTATCTGGTCTGACATAAACCTAGAGCTTTCTGACGCCAGTTCCCCTACCCTACCTGCCACTGCTGCACGGAGAAATCCCACTGAAGGCAAAAGTTAGATAAGACCACCAAAGCAGAAATAAGAGATGGGGGGTGGGGGGCTCATTAGAATTCCTGGGACTAACTCCATTCCTAGACTTCAATAGGCAAACACCAAAACATGCCCCCTTTATCGCTTACCCAGAGAAAGAGGCTGTTAGCTGCTCCCATAAAGATCTATAGCCTCTGAAACCTTATATAGGGCAACTATGAATCAGAATCAACTTGATAGGAGTGGGTTTGGGCTTTTGTTGTTAACCCAGAAGCAATTTGAGTTCGGTCACTTGCATTTAAAAATATGCTAGGACCCTCAGAGCCCAAAGATCATGGGTATGACCCATAGAAGTCTCTAGAGCAATTGTTCTCAAAGCCGAATGCCTCCTAGCCTTATTGTAGTTAGGTGCTGTCGGGTCAGCTCTACCAACTCTATGTACAACCAAATGAAACACTCCCTGCTTCTGTGCCATCCCACAATTGTTGGATTTGAGCCCATTGTTGCAGCCATTGTGTCGATCTATCTTCTGGGACTTCTTTTTCTTCACTAACATACTTTACTGAGTATGGTGTTCTCCAGGGACTGGCCCTCCTGATAACTTGTCCAAGGTACATGAGTCTAAGCTTCACCATCCTTGCTTCTAAGGAGCTGCGTTAGCCCAGGTTGACTAGCGAAACAAATCCAGGGACACCCCCCTACGTGTAAGAAAGCCCTTCATATCACAAAGGCATCCCAGCCCAGTCCAACTCAAGTCCGTGAGTCTGACACTGGCCCACAAGCCCCTCTTCAGACTCACGCAGTGAAATGAATGATGCCCATCACAGCCTGGTGCCTGTGTGCACGTTGTATGGATCCGAGGTTGGTGAAAATACGGCAGCGCACCAGCAGCCTCAGGGTTACCTGCCAGCAGGACAATCAAGGCAGAGAGGGAGGCCATGCCCACAAGGAGGCTGCGACCTGTTTGAAAGCTTGGGTACCACCCCTACTCTTCTCTATCTCTAAGTTGACGTAACTACCACAGGAACATTCTGGCTGAACTCTTCTTCCAGGACAGATTTGTTCATGCTTCTGGCAATCCATGGGACTTTCAGTGTTCTGTGATTTCAGTGTTCTGTAATTCCAGTGCATCAGTTCTTCCCTGGTCATCCTTTTTCGTTGTCCAGCCATGGAACTAACTCTGTTGGTGTTCAGTACCTTTGAGTTGGTCCCAATGCATAACAGCCCCGTGTATCCCAGAACGAGACGGCGCCCGATCCTGCACTGTCCTCCCGTTGTTATGTTTGAGCCACGATGTCAGTCTTGGCCCTTGAGAGTCTGTTTGTTGACTTTCTTTTTTTCCAAGGCTGATCCCTCCTGACCCCTGTTCAGAGTACACAAGACTAAATCCATCCGTTCTAAATTCCAAGGAGCATTCCAGCTGAACAAGACATATCTGTTCATTTTTCTGCCAGTCCATGGTAACTTCAGTGTCCTTGGCCAACTTTCTGTTAAAAGACACCAATTGTGCAGTCCTTAGTCGTGCGGCTTTCTCGTGCGTCTGAGTCCCTTGCAGATACCGTGGCTTGATTCGGATGTGCTTATCCCTCAGGTGACATCGTGCTTTGCTCTTTAGTGCTTTGAGGAGGACTTGGGCAGCATGTCTGCCCAACATATTATTTCTTGACTGCTGCTTCCGCAAACACTGAGAGTGGATCCAAATAAGTGAAATTCTTGGCAACTTCAGCCTTTTCTCCATTTACCTTGACGCGGCTATCAGCTCAGTTGAGAGCAAAACATTTTGCTTTACAGTGAGTCCGTGCTGAAGCCCCAGCTCTAGTTTCTGATTCACTGGGTTGGGGTGAGGCCTGAGCATCTGGTTTTCTAACTAATTCCCAGACGGCGCTGATGCTATGGCCTCCGTGACCACCCTTTTCACTGAGCAAGAATAACCAGGGGACTGGTCCACGCCCAGGTTCCTGTGATGACCTTATTGGGATCCAAGGGGGGTAGGGTGGGGGGCTGTTCAAACATTTCTGGAAATGTTTAATTATCTTTCAATTCCATGTTACCAAGCACTTTGGGAAGCCCTGTCCCATAGTAAGCTTATGCTGAAGTTAAAGTCAAGGAGTCCCTGGGTAGTGCAAACAGTTACGCCCTCCACTGCTTTCCAAAAGGTTAGTGGTTCAACCACACCCAGAGACACCTTGGGAGGAAGGCCTGACAGTGCTTCCCAAACCCTGTGGAGCATAGGTCTATGCTACGCACAGGCACGGGGCCATCGTGAATTGGAATTGACTGGGCAACTACGGGCTTGGTTTGGGGTTAAAAGTACCGGCTCTAGGAGGTAAGTAAGGGTGATGAGGTTTGCCTCTGTTCTCAGGGTGAAGGCTAATTCAGGGTGAAGCTCACCGGGTTTGCAGCTGCACAGTGTGGAGGGCAACAGACAAGTTAGGGGCTCTAGCTTGGAAACTGACCTGGAGTTGAATCTCCAGGCTCTACGTTCCAGCCTTTTGTCCTCAGGGAAGGTGAGAGAGCCCTCTGGAGCCTCGGTCGGTCTGGAGTCCCTGGTAGTGCAAACATGCCCATCGGTGATGGCATGGCAGGGGGAATTGTGTATGGTTATGAAATTTTTGTTACGATTGCTGAGTAAAAATACCACTATCAAACTTTGTGCTGTGAACCGACATGTATTTTGTTCATGGCCCTGCCGTTTGGGCAGAGCTCTGAGGGGATGCCTCACCTGTCTTCCCTGTGTGCCATCGTGCTGGGGGGAACTGCTCTCATTCTGGGTGGGCCTCCCCCCTGCATGGCAGCTGGCTCCCAAGAAGGAGACGGTCTAGAGAGCAAGGTAGACGTGTGGGGCACTCACGTGGAGTGGAGGGTACGTTAGAGAACCCCCTGTGCTACATGCCTGCTAAGCTGTTTCCACAGTGGCTCTGAGTGGGCGCACTGTGTGGCTGACCCATGAGGATGGGTTAGGGTTAGACTGTTTTGTCCTGACTCATCTTGTGTGGCGGGAGCCCACAGAGGAATGGGAGAGAGGGCGGGAGAGGGGCAGTGATATGTGGGGCCTCCTCACCCACCTGTACCAGGGCCATCAGCATGGGGGCTCAGGATTGCCCTGTCAGCCTACGCCCCCCTCCAAAAGCCCCAAATCCAAGGGTCTGATCAGAAGCAGACACCCCATTCCTGCTGTGAGCTCTCTGTGGGGCCTCCTCCATGATCTACCCATCCTAGACTCTGCTTCTGAGCATCACAATCAAGTCAATGCCCCTAAGCCCACTGGTCCAAGAACCACAAGAAGAGGGTGGGTGGGAAGCCACGCCCCCCGCCCCTCCCAGGGCCCCGGAAGTTGGAGAAGTTGACTGCGCTTAGGGCCCATTTGATAACAAGAAAAAATTGAGTTCAGGAATTTTATGCTCCTCCCTGGCCCACTGTCCCTGTGGTGAGCCACCGTGTAGAAGCCAGTCCCGCAACCCACATCTTAACAACAGACATCTCCCTGGATGGGGAGTCCGTCCAGTGTTTCCCTTGGAGTTGACTAAAACTTCCCCCATGGAAGGGCAGAGCCTGGTTCACAGGCCCTCCCTGGGAGCCGTGCGAGCAGCATTTGTGCTGAATCAGTTGAGCGGTACTAGAGTACAGCTCCCAGACCCCTCTCTTCATCATGCTGTCTGAAAACCCATCACTCACTTTAATGAAATATCTCAACTATTATGCAAATATCTCAGAGTGCTCAAAACCCAACAGCCTTCCAGCGAATTCAGACTCATAGAGACCCTGTAGGCCATCAGTTCAAGCCCACCAGCCGTCTGCAGAGAGAAAGATGGGCTTTCTACTCCTGTAAAGAGTTACAGTCTTGGAAACCCCCAGAGAGTTCTACCTTGTCCTCTAGGGCCGCTCCGAGTTGAACTGCCACCCCACCCATCCCCCAGTGGGTTTCCTAGACTGTAACTCTTTACAGGAGCAGAAAGCCTCATCTTTCTCCCACCGAGCAGCTGCTGGGCTCAAACTGCTGACCTTGTGGTCTGGAGTCTAGTGCTTAACCCACTGTGCCACCAGGGCTCTGCTGCCTTTCACCCAGGGATATCAGTGAGCCCCTTCCTGCCATCCTCCCTCCTTCCCTGTCTTCCCTGCTGTCTCTGCTTCTCCCATCCCTTGCTTTTTTCCTTCCTTTCTTGACCACACAGGTCAAGGGGGTCTGAGAAGCGCATGGAAGTGCTCTCAGGGGGAAATGTAGGTGTCGGAAGGGAGAAGCAGCCAGGCTGCAGACCCTGCCTCTGCTAGCCTCACGGCAGGGCCAGGCCTGCACACAGAAGGCGCCCAAAAGAAAACAATTCCATCTGACAATGTGCAATGAGTCAGAAAAACCATCACACCCTTTGGCTCAGAGATACTACTTGTGGGATGATGCGTCAGGAAAATCACCCACAAGAGAAGGGGGGGGGGGGAGAAAGTGTGTCTATTGGTACAAAAGTGCTTGTAGCTGTGTGGTCATAACCCTTAACCACCTGGGGACCCTACTCTCCCATTTTACAGATGAGGAACCAAGGACCTGCCCAGGGTCATGCAGCTCTGGGATTTAACTTCAGTTTTCTCTGACACCTGGTGTTTTGTTTTGTTTTGTTTTGTTTTGTAAGGCTTATAGAACGTGCGGCCTCCTGCATGTCTTTCAAAAAGCCAAATAGCCATAGGGAGCTCTTTCATTCAGTAGACCCCTCCACAGCCAGGCCGTGTGCCCTGTGGTGACAGTTAGTTGGACATTTACAAATAGAACGTTTCATGAGCAGTCAGTCAACCAGGTCGGCAGAGGAGTTTACCATCTTGCTCCCCTCCTCCCCATTCCTGGTGCCCTGAGCGGGAGTCCCCGGTGGCACCAACAGGGAAGAAAGTGCCTGCCTGTGGACTAAAGGATAGTGGCTGGCACCCACCCCAGGGCTCCTGGAAGAAAGACTTGACAGTCTCCTGGAAAAACAGCCCCCCGAGAAGCTGGTCTCCACCGCCGGACACAGTGCGGGGCAGTGTGCCCTGGGAATGAGTGGAGTCGGCTCAGCAGAACCCCAGCAGCTTCGGTGGTGGACCTCGATTGTATCAGAGCAAGTCGCCAGTTCATGTCGGCATCGACTCGATGGCAGTGAGTTTGTTTGTTTGTAATGTTGCCCGCACGTTTTAAAATCAGGAAAGGTGCGTGTCGGGGCTGCTGCTTTGCACCATAGCTGTTCAGTGTGTGTGCTCAGCAAACCATCCGGGCGACTGGACCAGAGGAAGGGGAACGTAGCATCAGGATTGGAGGAAGCCTTATTAACAACCCACAAATACAGAAGACACCACCTTGCTTGCTGAACGTGAAGGAGGCGTGAAGCCCTTGCTGATGAAAATCAGTGCCGGTATGGATTGCACATCAATGTAAAGAAAACGGACATTTTCCTGATTGAACCAATAGGCAGGATCACGGTAAGTGGAGAAAAGAGCGAAGTTGTCAAGTGCATCAGTTTCCTTGGATCCACAATTCGCACCCAAGGAAGCAGCGGTCAAAAAGTCAAATGACGTATTGCATTGGGCAAACCTGCTGCACAAGATCGCTTCCAAGTGTGAAACAGCGAAGATGTCAATTTGAGGACCCAAGCCATCCTCTGTTCAGTCACCTCGTGCGTGAGAAAGCTGGGTGAGGAACAGGAGACCGATGAATGGATGCATTTAAGGACTTGGTAAGGAAGGTTGAAATTACCATAGACAGACAGAAGAATGAACGAATCTGTCCTGGGAGAACTACCGCCAGAATGCTTCTTAAAATCGAGCCTGGGGAGGCCGTATCTCCTGTACTTCGACGGTGTCCTGCCCCATAGCACTGTGAGTGGAGACCAGCTCAGCAGCAATATTTCCTGGGTCTCTCCCACAGACCGGGAATTCTCCTAAGCACTTTCAAATGTATGTTCATTTACAATTCTATCTAAGTAGGTTTCATGCACCTACTGTGTCAGTCTTCCCAATTCTATGATGAAGGTACCAGTGCTCTACCTACCATATGTATGGAGAAAATGAGATACAAAAGTCAGAAATGTAACTTGTCTGGCCATATAATTAGGTGGTGGAACTGGGCTTCAACCCAGGCCATCTCAATCCAAATTGTTACCAGGGAGAGATGTAGTGGTTATCATTGTCAGGGGTCAGAGCTCAGGACCCTGTGAGACGTTGTGAGTTTAACATGGAAAGACCCCGAGGAAGGAGGGATGCTGTGGGAAGAATCCTCAGCCCCAGGAACAATGCCCCAAACAACAAGGCAATATCAACCACTTTGCCTGCTGGGAGACCCAGCTTCAAAGGCTGCAGACAGCTGTGTCTGGCAACACAGCTCAACCTGGCCAACCCTCCTGTAAACTCAGCCCAACAATATCAGAGGTGGGGGCCTGGCCACAGGGCTGAGTCTTTACCATTTCAGCTAGACCAATGCTTTTGGAAAGGAGCCTTGGTGGCTTAGTGGGGGTCACATTTGGCTGCTAACCATGAGGTCAGCAGTTCAAAACCACCAGCCACTCGGAGTGTGAGGCGATGAGGCTTTCTAACCCCACAGGGGCAGTTCTACCTTGTCCTAATAAAGTTGGGGATACTCTTGGGGACCTTGGTGGTCCTGGGATGGTATTCTCAGCTTCCTTACAGAAGACTCGGGTCGGGTCCCATCCAGTGAACCTCGTGCACAGCCACCAACTGGCTCTCGGTGGAGGCCCAGGTGTCATGAACCTGGCTCTCGGTGGAGACCCTGGTGTCACGTGGATGCCCAACAGTGTTCAGAGGAGCTTCCTGACTGAGAGGACCAGGCAAAAAGGCCTGGCAATCTACTTGCTAAAATTAGTCAGTGGCAACTCTGAGTCACTGTTGTCCAGTCACAGGGATGGCACCAACTGGGCATTTTTTCATTCCATTGTGCAAGGGGCCACCGTGAGCC
This sequence comes from Tenrec ecaudatus, assembly GCF_050624435.1. Lineage (NCBI taxonomy): Eukaryota > Metazoa > Chordata > Mammalia > Afrosoricida > Tenrecidae > Tenrec > Tenrec ecaudatus. Next base: position 140,982,255 of record NC_134533.1, read on the forward strand.
GGGGGGTGGGTTTCTCTAGCCCCTGGTTAGCTGCCACTCTCGGCCTCAAGGGCCTGACCTCCCTCTCTTCTTGGGTTCCAGAGGGACCATCTCTTCCCTTTGGGGGATTGTTTGTTGCTGTTGCCCTGAAAGATGAAAGGTGACACCAGGTGCTCCTGGGTCAGAGTCCCTTAATCCTCTCCCATCCCTGATAAAAACCTGCTGAGTCACTGTGAGGGTCTGGGGAGCAGAACGAGGCTCCCCCTGCCAGATGTGCCAGCATCTGTAAGTGCCCTGGCCCCAGGTCAGCCTGGCTGGAGCCCCAGAGTCTTGATGCAAGGAAGGCTGTGGGGCAGGGGTAGGCCGCCTGAGGAGGGTACTGCCAAGAGCTCCCAGCCTGGCTACACCCTGTTCCACGTTAGAAGCCTCCCGGGTTCGGCCCTGCTGTCTCTGAAGCGTTTCCCTGTGACCACTCCTCGTTCGTGTTCGCCTGAGCCGAGCTCCTGCGGCCTTTGCCGGCCCTGCTTCCAGCCTGCCCTCTTCAGGCCTTCTCTGGTCGACCTCTGCCCCCACTAACTCTTTTCATAACACCCCTCTCCCCCTGCCTGAGCATCTGCATCGCTCCAGCATGCTCCCGTCAGCTGGGACTCTTTCTCTCTACTCCCCCTTCCCCAGCACCCCAAGGCTCTCCTGCTGGAGGCGGGCCCCAGAAAGGCCAAGTGCTCCTCCCCTGGCTCAGAACCAAGTTGTAAATACCTCTCCCCAGCCCGCTGCCCACTGCAGGGTCACCGTTGATCAGGGGACTGCGAGCCCTGGGGTCGGAGAGACACATTTCATCTCCCTCCTTCAGGGTTGGGGTCTCAAGGCCTCGGTCTGCACATCTGTTGAGTGGGAGGCGGTAAGAGTTCAACTTGATCCGGTGAAAACTTTGCCGAATACCCTGCCTGGCACCTAACAAGCGCTCCACACGAATCGCTGTGCTGGGGATGGTGGCAGGCTCACCAGGAAGCCTTGCTTATCATCTCACCCCACCAGGCCAGAGTGCGCACCCCTCTGGCTCCCTGGCTCAGCCCACGGGGGTCGCTGCACATGTCTGTCTGTCCTCCAATCTGAGCAGCCCCGTGGCAGGGCGGAGTCCAGCCTGAGGCCCTGCTCAGGACGAGTCCCACTGGACATCCCAAGTGTGGGTGGAGGGAACCAGTTGGGGCTCGTTTTGTTTGTCTGGAGAAGCGAGTGACCATTTGCCAGGGGCTTCTCTGGGGCCCTAGAATTATATTCTCATGTGCTCACCAAGGCCTCTCATGGCTCTCCTGGTTCTCAGCATTTACTTCTATCAGCTATCTGATATGCCCCGAATTACTCACTCTCATGTTAAGGTCTTATTAATGTGGTTTCAGCCTACTTTTCAAATGGAATTGGCTTTCTCCGTGCACATGCTGATGGGAGATAGCTGCCAGCCTGCTGGGGATGTGACGGGCGAAGAGAGCCAACACCACCCGCTCACGTCGCCAGGCCTACAGGCCACGGAGGGGCTTTACAGCCAGAAAGAACTGGGCGCAAGTGGGGCCTCCGCGGGGGTCTCTCTGGGGCGCTGGGGCTGGCCACTTACTATAAGCCTCCATGCTTCCAGCTCTAGAGCTTGAGGTGTATGATGTTCCCAGCACAGCACCTGGCCCTTTGCAGGTTTTCTGTTACCTCCCCCTTCCCCTCCCCTCAGTTGCTTACCACAAGCTCTGGGAGCCAAGAGCGTGCTCTCAGCCCAGGAGCATGTGGCGGCGGCGGCAACAGTGACGGTGCTCTTGAGTCCTGGCACTCACAGCAGGGTCACCCCCATCCTGTCTCCCAGCCTGTGAGCTTCCTGGGAGCACATCTCCTGCTTAGAATCCCAAGGAGTGACTGGGGGGTTCAAACCAGTGACCTTTAGGTTAGCAGCCCAGCAGGTAACCATTGCAAGCTCCAGGTGAGAAAAGGCAGTGGCTATTGGGTTGCCTTTCCTTCTTAGGGACCCCGCCAAGGCCTAACCCTTCAGTCGACCCCCAGGCCTCTCTCCCAAGGCCTCCCTGGGTGGGTTTGGGCCCCTAGCTTCTCAGTTGGCAGTGGTGGTGTGCTGTGGGGGTGGGTTACATACGGGGCTGCTCACCTCACCCCCACCGCCACGCCCACCCGCCAGGACAGGAGAAGCAGCCATCCTGCATGCCAGCTCAGCTCACAGCTGGGGTCAGCAGTCGAAACCCACCAACCCCTCAGCGGGAGAAAGATGAGGCTTCTATTCCCGTAAAGAGTTGCAGTGTCAGGAGCCCCCGGGGCAGCTCGTGCCTGTCCTTGGGGTCACTCGCGTTGGCATGGCCTCAGGGCTGGGGGCTGCGTGTTAACCGTCTGCATCACTGAAGAAGCCCAGTGTACAAGCACGGCCTCGGAACCAGGTCCAGTTTGCATCCTTTCACGGTCCCTCTTATGTGTTGAAAGTACCTGGTCACCGCTTGATGTTGAACTGTCACCCCAAAATGAAAGGGTGTGGGCTGTGCAGCGAGAGATTTGGGGCAACCCCGGCTCTAGCCTTTGCAGGCAGAGGCCCCAGGGCTGGGCACTTTACCTCTCAAAACTGGATCTGGAGCCAGAGAGTCAGACCCTGCCCTCAGGAGGTGGGTGACCCGCTCACTCCTCTCTCTGCTCTCTGCAGTGGGCTTGGGCTCATGAGAACCTGACTGAGTCCACAAACTTCCCTGACAGCCATGATGAGTCCCACCATTCACGGGTCACACCAGGTCACTGCCAAGAGCGGTCTCCATTTAGTGAAAATTACCTGTCACTCCCAATACAGGTCCCCCCAACAGGCAGGTGGCTCTCTCTGCATCCCTGGGACATGCTCCCTCAGGCCGCCTTAAGGCGCCGAATTTTCTGTGTCACCTCGCCACAGCAGTGGCTGTGGGCTGGGGTTCCTAAGTGGTCCGGGGGAGCTCCACAATGGCTTTTATGTGGCAGCCTCTTGTCCTGAAAAGCTGCCGTCATTCATCTATTGATTGTGTCTCTGGGAAAGCTGCTGACAATGCCAAAGTGTTGGGAGTTGTAATGGTTTTTCAGTTCTATAGTTTTTAAAGACAAGTGGGACCAGCGTGCCCGGAGACCTAGCAGCCTGGGCAACAGCTCACTGGCAGATATTCAGGGGACGTAGGAGGTGAGCCATCACTGGCTGAGCCAATAATGCCATTGACAGCCGGTCACCAGTTGGCTCTGGGCCTGGTAGCATGTTGTGCCATGGTGTGTGTGTCTCCAGTGTCTGGGGCTGACCGACGCTCACTGCAGCCGCTAGCAGCAAACCACGTGTTTCCCGTGAAGAGATGCTTCAAAAGTGACCATACCTCTCCTTTGTCCTCGGGTTTGTTTGGGCTCCATTTCCCAGGTGGGTACCCCTGACCCATGGAGAAGGGTGAGGGCAAGCATGGCCTGTCCTGCTGGCTTGTGCCCAGGTCCACTCCTCCTTCACAGGAATCTGTCCGCCTGTCCTGTGTACCTGGGGAAACAGCAGGAGCATCCATTGGCCTGAAATCTTCCCACTAGGCCGCCATCAATTGAATTAAACCAGCGGTGAGGAACATGTGGACCACAAGCTGGTAAGATCCACAGAAGCACCAGTACCAGCCAACAGCACGCCTCAGCACAGCCATCCTGCAAGGAGTGGGTTAATTAAATGTCCGGCCTGTATGGCCCTCAAACTATGTTATAAATATCCAAATGACCCTTGGCAGAAAAGTAAAATGAAAGTTCCCCAGCTCTGGATGAGCGATGGTGATGGCCAGGGCCCTAAGAACATGGAGTAAATGGTTCTTAAGGTCCCTTTTTGACCCACCCTCAAGTAAGGCCTGCTCCTGGGTTCAGACCATCCCCTGCCCTTGGTCTTTCAGAAAGGTGTCTTTCAGAAAGGTTTTTCCCACAGCAGGGGTCTCGAATGAGTTCTGGGAAAGGTTGTTATCAGCAGTCAACCTTGATGTCATAGGAAGCCATTTGTCACTCTGTTTCCCATCCCAACAATACTTCCTCTCAGCTCTTTACAAGGGACTGCCCCTCCCTGACTCCCTGCCCTCCTCTCATCCTAAGGATACAAGGGACACTCTGGGAAGAGGCTGGTGCACTCCCACAGGATTAAAAAAGCTCAAATGGAAAATCCCACCGCACCAGAAGTGAGGGTGGGCAGGGAAGTGGGCGCAGTGCAGCGTGGAGTGATCAGGGCTCTCAGTGGGGGGTCCTCAGATGGATGTGCTGCTTTCACAAGACTCATTGCTTTTTCAGGTCAGCAGGCATCTCAGTGTTCCTGGGTGCCCAACTCAGCAGGCGGGCCCTGCCAGGTGTCCCCGGGACCAAGCGCTTCCGCACAGTTAGGCCCAATGAATAACACTTCCATCACGGCCTCATAAACTGCAACTCCATTATTTCAAATAAATAAATAGGAAACCTGCTGTATGACTTCAACAAGCAAATTAAACAAGGAACGCAATCGCTGTTGCGTGGATTTCAACTCACGGTGACCCAGGGGTGTCTAATAGAAGGATGCTCCCTTGTAGAACAGCTGAAAGCGCTGACCTCCCAGAAGCAGGTCCTCAGGACTCTCTTCCCAGGTGCCTTAGGGGAGTTCAAACCAGTAACCTTTCCATTAGGAGTCAAGCCACCAAGCTTCGCGCCTCCAATCAGTAAGGCTACCCCATCCAAATTCAGGCTGGACACCCAGCCTGCGACCACACGTTATTCAGTGCCTCGCTGGTTCCAGCTGTATGCATCGGCCATATATTTCTCTAATCCTCTGAGCTGCTTGGTACAGTAGGTGACCCAGTTACCCACTGCTGGGTAACAAAGAAGCCCGGACAGAACAGCTTAAAACAGCCATCGCTTCTCAGGAGTCTGTGTGCTGCCTTGGGCCTGTTAGTTGACTCCTTGTGGCTTCATTCCAGTGCAAACTGTCACAACATACCTGGCAATATTCATGTTTGGAAAGCGCCTCTTTTAGGGGTCTGAGTTTCAGGACTTCAAAGAAGGCTTCTTGAGATTCACATAGTCTTTCCTGTCCAGAAACTGGATCCCTCGGTTTATCCTAATGCCTAAAATTCTAGCATTTCTTTTTATGTGGGTCTAAAGTATTACGTGTAGGAGTCTTGGTGGCATGGGGATGATGCCTTAGGCTGCCATCTGCATGGTTGGCAGTTCGAAACCACCAGCAGCTCTGAGGAAGAAGGGCGAGGTTTTCTGCTGCCGTAAACAGTTACAGTCTTGGAAACCCACAGGCGGTTGCTGTGAGTCCACACTGATTGGGTGGCAGAGCCTGCAGTTTTGGAAAGTAAGATGTTGAGAGCAGAGCTTCCCAAAGTGGGTGACACCATCCTCTGGGGGTAGGGGGGTGGGAACGACCCAGGGACGGCTACCAGAGGGACCCCTGCACCCTCCTGGATGGTGGGCTAGAGTACAATCGCCTTTAATTGCCAGGGGGCGCTGAGTTGGGGGGGGGGGTTGTTTTTTCCTGAAGAAGACTAAAAGTAAGTTTAGAAAAATAAAGTTTAATCTAAAGTTTAGACTCGACACAGTAACTTTAGTCCAAGCTTTAGACCAAACGGCTCCAGCTAACAGATGCCCAGTCACCTGGGGAGAGGAATCCCGTCCTGGTCACTCTGCAGTCCTGGTGTCCGTCCGCATGCAACCCAGAGGAAGCTTTCAGAAAGCGAGGCCATCTGGAAATACCTACAAAAGCCTTAAAAGACACACTTGTTGGTGCAACAATTTCAAATCTAGAAGTTAGGCTAGCGAAACAGTGCCTTCCAAACTGTCTATAAGGCAGCCTCGTTGAGGGCAGAGCTGAGTTACCAAAAGGGCCATGCCCGAGAGTAGGCAGTTGGCCACTGGATAATGATGGTTTGCACACACACAAAGCCAATCTTCGGGAACTGTGATCTCCGGAGTCAGGGCTCTGCTCTGGCCAGCTGGCAATTCTCTATACTTTTTAAACGAACGGCCCCTCATTTCCATTGTTCACTGAGCTCCATAAATTATGCAGTCACACTTCATGCTTTTAGACATTGTTGGGGTGGGAAATTGATCAACCTAAGTGAAGAAATTAGGATATAACACTCAATGTTGCAAACTAGTTTTATGAAAGATGAACTTCTAGTTTTGCTTTGAAAAGAGGACAGATAATGATGGGAAAAACAAAATAAACCACCAAAGTATTGGAAATTAATTATCTCTGGACAAATGAGAATACGAGTGTTTTTTTGAGTGTTTTCTTCTTTGAGCTCTCTGTATTTTCCAATGCTGAGGTGTAACTATGCTCCAAATGCTCCTATTTCCAGAAGAGGCTGAGTAGTTATTGAAAACCAGCAGTCCTTCCTTGTGTCTCTGGTTAAATGAGAAGCTGTTAGGGTGCAGATCATTGGTAGGCTTCTAATAAGCCCAGATGAAAGGGTTGATGCGCTGAATGAAACCGTTTTCTAAGTCTGAGATGGTGATTTCTTGTTTCGGTGTCCCTTCTCGGGCCGTTCATGGTCGAGGTTTCCAGTGAATGGGCATCTTGCCTTTTTTCTTTTACCTTTGTGTGAGTGTGTGTGTGTGAGTGAGTGTGAGTGAGTGTGTGTGAGAGAGATCCTAAGTTTGACAGCAGTCCCTACCCACTTTGTTTTCCCTTCCTCTCTGCAGTCCCCTCGACGCTCCCTCGTCACGGCTTCCCTGGCTTCCTGTTTCCCCTCCTCCTCCTTTCCTATCCCTCACCATTGAGGACCCGCTGTCCTTTGGTCTTAGTGGTTGACCATGTTCATACGGGAAGGAGTTCTGTTCCCAACCTGGAGAGTGATGATGGGGGCCCCACAGGCCCTGTCTGACCAGGAACCTGGCTTTCTTTGTAATTTTGACTTTTGTTCTATGCCTTTCTCCCACTCTACTCAGGACCTTCTAATGAGATCTTTTTCAGAGCATGTAGTCGCTGGGCACCATCTAGTTCTGCTGATCTCTGGGTGGTGCAGGCTGAGGTGTGCATTGTCCATTGGTCCTCTGCGCTCATTGTCTTCATATGTCTTTCGCGTCTCATCACTCTTTCCTCCGGGTGGCCAGAGACCAGTCTCCGTGCCTTTAGATGCTGCTCACCAGCTTCTAAGATCTCAGTTAGGGTTGCTAGGGATGTGGAACATGTTCTTGGAGAACTGCATTACAGGCATTTTGTCTTATGTGTGGCCTGTGGTCCTTAGAGGTCTTTGCTTAAAGCATATCTCTCCAACATTCACAACATTGTATTCTGATTTGGCATTTCTCTGGCTTGGAGTTGGATGTGTGCCTCAGGCCTCCTTGGTCCCTTCTGGTAATGGTCTCAGAGGCCTAGGTCAGCCTTCCTTCTGTGGAAAGGTGTGGGGAGATGCCTAACCCCACCTGACAGCAGAGGGCAGCACTGATCAGCAAGCTCCGGAAAGATGGCTCCCTACTCACTCCTGCCCATCGCTCAGGTTTCTCCTGTGCTCCCCAATTCTTACCAGGTTGTGGCTGACTGTCCTGAACCTCATCTGAGCACGGTAGAGTACACAGGAATCCTAGAACGTTAGCTCACCCGTCCCATCGTGTGACAGATGGAAATCCTGGGATGTAGAACAGGGGTGGATTTGCTCGGAGCCACACAAGGAGCAAGACATGCACTGAGTCCTGACCCTCCGGTGACTCATACTGGCCCCATACCGAATGGCCATCCAAAGGAGGTGGGTCACCTGAATGAATATGAGAGATGCACGCTATCTGCTGGTGACCGGCCCTGAAGACAGGAGAGAGGCCCCGCCAGACTGTGGGCTTAGGAACATAGTGGAAGGCTGGACTCCCTTGCTTCCAGATTCTGAGACCCTGACTTCTGTGTTCCTGGGTGGGCCCTTGCTGCCCCAAGTCTGAAATCTCCACCACCACCACCCTGCCTGCGTCCCTCCGCATGACCAATACCTTGCTGGGCACACAGTGATCAGGGAGATGTGAGGGCACAGAAGGGAAGGTGATGGGGGTGGCTGGTAGTACACCTATCTGCTCCACTGAGCCGAGGCAGGTCAGCAGGGCCTCCCTCCACTCCCCACGGTCCCTGGCACCCACCTGATGGTCTTCCTGGGAGGGCCCACCATGCCACATCTCTGTGTCTTCGTCGCATGTGCTTTGGTGGACCCATCTTCCCCAGTGACTCCTTGCTTCACTCTCTTCTCCTAGAGGCCCCGCATGGTGCTCCCTGCACCCCTGGATGCCCACCTGGGCTCCCACCGCTTCCGGTCTCTAGCTCTGGTGGCACTGGACTCCCACACAGTGTGGCACAGTGGAAAAGGGACATCATTTGCCCATGAATCTGGCTCCCATCTAGTAATTCCATTGACCACATGGGTGACCTTGGCAAAGCCTTGACCTGATGTGTAAAAATGGAGGTACCAATCTGTGCTCCAGATGAGCAGTCAGCAGGACTTAGAGACAGCTCAGAGCAGGCAGGCAAGCTCATTCGCCCCTGGAGACAGCCAGTGCTCTGAGGGCAGGGTCGGGTCTTTCAGGTGATTCAGAGAATGGCGGCTGAAATGGCTAGGTGCTGCTGGCAGGTTGAGTTAGTATCCCTCGCAAACACAGCCGCTCGGCCTCCGGAGCGCTCCGCCCCTCCCCACCCCCTCCTCAGCATTGACACTGAGAGCCCTGCCTGAGTGCCCCCCCCCCACTTATTACCCTTTTAAATGAAATTTAGGAATGTTTCCATAAATTTTAGAACCAATTAGCACACTGTAATTGGAGCACGGGTAGGCAGGGAGAATTGGGCTACAAATCTGCTGTGATGAAATGGAAACTGATGAGGGGCATCTTAGATGATCAGAGTTGGACATGCTCCCTCCCTGGCCCTAGGGACTGTCCACTCAGGACTGACAGCTGTGCTCTTTCCTACAGACCACGGTGAGCTGGGCAGGGGACAAGCTCGAGTGTGTGCAGCAGGGCGAGAAGGAGGGGCGCGGCTGGACCCAGTGGATCGAGGGGGACGAGCTACACCTGGTAAGCTGCTGACCCGGGTGGGCTGGGCCTCCAGAAGCCCCGGTCACCGCTGAGCGCTGCATGGGCCTGGGAGAAGGCAGTTTGGCTGGACCTGGTTCCTCTCTGAAGCATCGCTCTCCCAGGCTTGAAGTCACCCAAGTTACTCTGAACCGTGTGCTCCCAGGGTCTAGGAGCTGTCCCTTCCGAGGGCGACCGGGAGAGGGGCATCTGCTAAGCCCCTCAGCAGTCGTATGGCCATCTCCTGTTATGAGCTCCGTACATCAGAGATGGTGACATGGAGGCTCGGCACATTAGAAAGTGACAGAACCAGCATGTGCTCCAAATGGTGCATCTCCTCACCAGCCCGGTTGTGGCAGACCAGAGCCAATGAGAATCCCCCCGCTCCTGAAAGACCTGGTCTCCGCCTAGGTCAGGGGGAGAAGCCTTCTTCAGTTGGGGGAGGGTGGGCCTGACGTGCATTATCCTCCAGTCTGGACCTGGACCTCACTTGGGTCCAAACCACTTCCAATCAGTGCACTGAGGACAAGCATGGGACGAAGTGGACAGAAAGCAGTCGCCATGCAGTCAGCACTGGTTCACGGCAGCCAGAGGCATGCCAGAGAAGCGCTGAGCCCCAGGGGGTTTTCTGGGTAATCTGTGTGGGAGCAGATCACCAGCCTGCCCTCTGTGGTGCCCCTGGGGAGGCTGGAGCTGCCCACCTCTAAATGAGCAGACATGAGTCAAGCATTTAGGCCACCCCGGGCCCAGGAGAACCTGGGTTTTCTGACACGTCCTCTAAGGGAGAGAGCCCATTGCCCCTTCCACAGATGTCTTTGTTCTGTGGGAAGTCCTGACGCCTGGGTTCTGTCCCCAGGCCCTCAGGCAGGTCCCTATTGGCCCCATCCCCCCACAAGGTCTGCAGGAGCTTGGAACAGGAGTATGCCAAGGCTCGGGCTGGTGCTGACGGGCTGCTTAGCTTGGTGCAGGGCGCTGGCACTGAGGGGCCTAGCCTTGAGCTAGTTTCCCCCGGGCCTGTTTCCTCCACTCCAAGCCAACCGGATGGATGAAATGACCTCCCCTCGCCCTTTCGGCTCACATGACTCTGAGTTTTTGTCAGAGGGCCAAGGCCTGTTTATTTGACCCTCAGAGGACTTAAAACTTTTCTGTCAATAACTTAAAAACTTGACATGTTTTCATGCAAATAGCCAGATACCCAGCTTCCTTTAAAAAAAACAACAACAACCTTGGAAGACGGGTAACCACAGGCCCGCCAACAGTCCACAGGCACTGAGCGACAGCTGGGGCGGGGTGGGAGGCTTTTAGAACTACACACACCTGCGTTCCACCCTAGGAGCTCCACCTGCACTCCACTGATCGGCCTGCTGTTGAGAGGGGCCAGGTGCTTTTCAAACTCTGACAGGGATGCCAAGGCCCAAGGGAAGCTTCGAACTGCTGCACTGGGCTGTAACCCGTGGTCTGGGGTCCAGGCTCAGAGCACCTTTGTAGGTGAACCCCTGTGGCCGGGCCTGGCTTCTCTGGCCTGAGGTTCTTGGAGTCTCTTGGCCCCTTGGGAAGGGGGCCACAGAGCCTGGGCACCACGGTAGGGTTTAGCTAACCATCTGAGACCTGGGTTAGTTTGGTAACTCTCACAAGCCCGCAGCTCTTGAGTGTTTACCGAGCACCCAGCGAGACACCCGAACCCCAGATGTGAGCTTGTTCGGGCTGGTGACGTGCATCTGCTTACGTTTCAGGAGATGAGAGCGCAGGGCGTGGTCTGCAAGCAAGTCTTCAGGAAGGTGCAGTGAGACTCTGCCGGCGGCCAAACCATGGCCCCACGCAGGAGCGGCGTGAAGCTCCGGCCAGGATCCCCTTCTCTGCCCAGCATGAAGCAGAAATTCCCACCCTCTCTGCCCAGGCACCTGTGCACCCAGTCTGCCTCTTGACTTTCTCTCTGTCCTTTTTCCTTAAAACGAAGCCAGCCCAATAAAATGTGTCTCAACTCTAGAAGTCTGGTTTGTCAGAGTTTCACACACCCCTGTGCCCTTCCTCCTCTGGGGCTTCCCAGGCTGGCTTCCCTGATGCCCACATTAACAGAAGAGAGAGTGAGCCACCCACCTGCAGGCTCTGACCTGAAATGACACCGCCAGGTGTCTCCCCAAGGCACAGGTGCCAGTGCACATTGGGCGGGGCCTGACACTCACCATCTGCTTAGTAAAGGTGATACAGACCCAGTCACAGCCGAAGGGTTGCAGGAGAAGCCGCACCTGTCTTCCCATGCCTGGGCCTTAGAGCTTAGTTAAGGAGATTCAAACCACGGAGAGCAACTTAACTGCACCATACACACGGGATATATTCAAAACTTATCTGGGAATAAAATGGAACTAAATGGACAGAGTTTAAGCCCCAAACCGGAATGAGATGACTGTTAACCAAGGCATTTAGGTACTGGATTTGACTTCGGAGGTGTCTACCCGCTGTGCCACCCCACAATCCCTCTGCCCCATGGGCTGATGAGAATGCTTTCTTTTCACTATGAGAGATGGAGCTTAATGTACAAATCTCCCCCAGGAGATGGAAGCAGCCTGTGCTCATGCTTAAGTGCAGATGATTGCTAGCTATGTCTTTGCTTAAAACAATACCGAGAACGTGCAGGAGAAGTGGGGAGGCCATGGATAGGGAACACAGTCCAGAAAGGGAAAGCTTACGTTGGGAATCCCCTGGGCCAGCCTTACAGGGTGCTCTAACTTGTCTAGGAGCCAGAAGAGCAGATTGCAGCATACCTCTGTGGGTGCCTCTTCAGTCAGAAAACCGGAGTCATCCTCCACCTCACCTCCTGCGTGTGCAGGGCGGGTTGTCAAGATAGCGATGTCTACAAAACATAGCGTGCCCACGAGCGCTAGCGTGCTCTCACCCTGAGCGCGTGTCAGATCCACCTCTCAAGCTCGGAAAACGCCCTACACCGATGACTACTTTCCCCACTTACTAACATGGGGAGGTTTCAAAGACCAGATGGTTATGTGGAAATTAACATGTGAAAATGGAGGATGACTGCATCATCTCGTGAAATGGGAAACGATTACACCATTATGTCATTGCGAAGAATGGCCCAGCCAAGTCCACACATAACCATCAGAGCCAATGTTCCCCACACCTCCTCCTCAGCATTTAGTACCAAATGCACGTCGGTACTGCACAAAATGCCCAAATAGATTTGTTCACTGTCGTCAATCCAGTGTCAGGGAACAAGGTAGTCTATATGTGAGACATACATGTACATCTGGGTGCCTCAAGGTAACTTGTGCTTCTTCAGTGATTCTAAGGTGCAACTGGAGTTGAGGATCACTGCTCTAGACAGTGTTCTCCATTGAGGGTGACTTAGCACCCTACCAACCCTCTCTCTGGGGGAGTGAAGTTACGCCCGCCTACGCATTTGGTTGGCATGACCGCGGGGAAAGGAACTACTGACACTGAGTAGAGGCCAGGGACACTGCTGAGCATCTCCTCATGCACAACGCTTTCTCACAACAAAGAATTGTCCTACCCCCAATGTTGTCAATAGTGATGAAGTTGAGAAACCCTATGCTAGATAAATGTAAAAAAATCAATAAAATCATAGGTGTGTTTTTAATTCAGAGGTCATTTTCCTAGCTTAGACCAAGGAAGGGAGCCCTGGTGGTGTAGTGGTTACTTGTTGAGCTGGAATCCACAAAGCCAGCAGTTCAAGGCCACCAGTGGCTCCTCTGGAGGAAGACAGGACTTTCTACTCCTGTGAAGAGTTACTGTCTTGGAAGCCCACAGGGAAGAGAGAGACCAAGGCAAAGGAGCCTTGAACGAGCAGCAGTTCAAATCCACGCAGGTGCACCACAGGAGGAAGACTATTTACTTTCTTCCAAGCAACAGCCGAGAACCCCCTAAAGATTGCTGAGACTGTAAGTTTACAGAAGTAGAAGGCCCAGTCTTTCTCCCACGAAGCTGCTAATGGTTACGAACTGCCAACCTTGAAGCTCACAGCCCAACCTGTAACCATGCACCATCAGGGCTCTCGAGTACCCAGAGCTATTTCATTAGACAGTAGGGAGTTGCCAAGGCGTTCTGGTGGTGCCAAGGGTTAAACCTTAGACCGCTAACTTCAAAGTTGGCTGTTCAAACCTACCAGCCACTCCACAAGAGAAGAATGAGGCTGCCGGTTCTCTACAGACTTAACCTCAGAAACCCTGTACAGTTTCAGCTCAGTGACAGTAGGTATGCGGGTTGGTTTTGTTTTGTTTCAGGGAGCTTGGGGGGCAGGCTGAGCAGGGGAGTAATTTCATCAGCCTTTTTAAAGCAGAGCTCATCTGGCCACCATAGTAAGAGAGTTAGGAATAACAGTTAAGCGTTTAGCACCAGGCAGTTATGTCTAATTAAAAATTCATATGAGACTAATCTTCCCAAAGCAATGCCTATAAAGTGGGAGGGGTGTTTCCTAGTGTGCACAAAGCGGTAACCACAGAAGTGCGTTTTGGGCTTTGACTTGCTTCCCTTTCGCTGGGCCCTTTCTCCAGGATTGTGCTGATGGCTGGCTCTGTCTGAGCAGCAGGTGGGGCCCTGGGGAGGGCTCAGCCTTTTCTGCAGCACTTCAGCGCCTCTCGTGTCTGGTCCGAAGCGACTGACGTTAGCTCACTTCTCTGCAAGCTCTGCCATTCCGCTGACACCTGGATATCATCCTTGGAGGACCTAAGGAAGACTTTCGGGTCAGACCCAGGGCCTGATCGCAGAACCAGGGACTTGTAACGGGATCCCTGCTGTGTAACCACAGGTCCCCACAAAGGTGGCAGTGGGGTTGGGGCTGGGGGGGGCCTGGCTATTTACCAGCTCACCTGGCACCCAGGGCCTCAGCCTGGAAATTAGAAAGTTTAAAATTCGTAACAGTTTTTAACTGGTACTGGGGTAAGGATTGGGGGTGGGGTGGGGAGGGGAGGGGGGTGTTACATTATTTCAAAAGGCACCATGAGGCTTTATTGACCTCTTGCTCTCAAGGCATTTCTGATTTGCAAGAGTTAGGATGGCCCCTGGGGCCTGGGCTGCCAAGGCCGAGGCTGGAGTCGGGGAGGCCCATGCTGAGGACAGACAGCCAGAGAAGCGGTTGTACAACCCTCTCTGTGGCCCCCCCAGCCTGGAGGCAAAGCTCAGCTCGGCCTCTAAAGATAGGATTACTGCTCTGTTCCTGGCTCGGTCAAGGGAAGGCCGCAAGGCAAACCCGAAAAGCACAAACCCGCTGCTACGAAGTCAATTCTCACTCACAGCAATCGTGGAAGGAGACAGAGAAGAACTGTCCCACAGGCTTCCAAAGACTGTAAATCTTCCTTAAGTTGTGTGTGTGTGGAGGGGGGGTGATTTGGGTGAAAAGCTACAGAGTCAGTGGGCTTCCCATCCAACAATGCTCACACGTTCTATTTGGTCCATGGATTTGCACAAGGTCGGAGCGCACGTCCCACTTGCCCTCTGCGTTGCCCATTTCTCCTTTGCCTTCTGAACTTCTTCCCTGGACAAATACTTTCCATCCTATGTGGGTCTTCTGATCTCACAGCCTTGCCGGCTAGAGTTTTAGTGGCCTATTCCTCTTTTGCACTAATCCTCTCTCCATGGCTTTGACGTTCCTCACTCCCCTACTGCGGCTCAGGAGAGAAATAGCTGCACCCTAGCCCCAATAGCTCACATAGCTCCAGGACTCGGTCACTACCCTCTGCCCGCAGTGGGGTGTCGCAGTGTCTGTGCTATGCCCACTGAGCATGATGTCTCTCAGGCCTGTGGGCCGGAGCCCCCAGACCCAGCAGTGTATTCCCCTCTAGGTGTTTGGATACGGCTAAGAAAGTTTCTTAACTCGCTCCTGTATGTTAGACTTGGATTTATTTGCAGCACATGTAAATGCCTACATAGAAATATTCTCCGTCAAACCTATGTATATTTGTAGGTGTAACCTACTTGTCTCACACCGCTCCAGCTGGCATGTCTATCTGGGGGTCCTTTAATAGATTATTGTTGTTACGATTACCCCCGGGCTGTGTGTGCAATAGTATTTACCTTGGTCACTTTTCACTCTGGTAATCCTCTCGGACTCCTCCTTTGTCTTGATCATTTTTGTGCCAACCTCCCCCTTATTGTATATGTCTGGCCCTTCACCCGCTGTCGTGCATGTCTCCCCTCTAGTTAGTGATGAATCGCCCTCCCACCTCCACCGCTTGGTAACCTTCACAGGGTGTTCGACCTGTCTGTGGCTTCTTGTCTTAGGGGGCCCCTACAGCAGCCGTCCTTCTGGGCCTGCCTCATTTCACTCAGCACTATGGCCTCCAGGCTCATCCATGGTATGATGAGCCGACCCATCGTCATTGGTTAACTTTGTACAATATCCCATCGTGTGTATGTACATGATTCGTTCGTCTGTCACGTGCTGACAGGCATTAAGTCGTTCCCATCCTTTTGCTGTAGTGAAGGGTGCTGCAATGGGCACGGTGCCCCTAGTCTTCTTGCTGTTGCCAGTGTCCCCCGGTCTGCAGGTTCTCTTTGAACGCTCTTGGCATCGTGTTTGGAGGCACATCAATCTTCAATTTTTAGAACAGTGGTTCTAAACCTTCCTAATGCCGCGACCCTTTCATACAGTTCTTCATGTTGTGGTGGACCTCCCCACCCCCCAACCATAAAATTATTTTCTTTTATTCATTTTATTAGGGGCTCATACAACTCTTATCGCAATCCATACATGCATCCATTGTGTCAAGCACATTTGTACATATGTTGCCATCATCATTCTCAAAACACCTGCTTTCTACTTGAGCCCTTGGTATCAGCTCCTCATTTTTACTCTCCTTCCCTGCTCCCCCCTCACCATAAAATTATTTTCATTGCTACTTCATCACCATAATTTTGCTACTGTTATGAATCGGGAAACCCCTGTGAAAGGGTCATTCGACCCCCAAAGGGGTCGCGACCCACAGGTTGAGAACCACTGTTTTAGACACTCACAGTTGTCTACATCCTCTTCTGCTCTTTGTGAAAGGCTGTAACTATTTAAGGACACAGAAGCCACATCACTCTCCCACAGAGCACTTGAATCCAAAGTACTGGCCTTGCGGTTAGCAGCCAGCCACGTGCTTAACCACTGTGCCACCACGGCTCCCTGGAGCTAAGGTGAGTCATGCAGTGCATTCATCTGTTCCCACTGTATGCATCTGTAAACCGGGGCGAACCCATCTTTGGAGCATTTTTGCGCCTGATACATGAATTTGATAGAAGTCTGTCATTTGTGTAGGAGACGTGTTCAATGTCAGCCAATGCACCCTATACACAGCCACACCCTCTGCCAGTGGAGGTTTCAGTGTCATGATGTTGAACATGTTTCAGTAGCTTCCAAACTAAGACACGCTAGAAAGAAAGACCTGGCAATCTAGTTCCCCAAAATCATCCAATAAAATTCCTATGGGTCACAATGATCATGAGGAATGGTGCCGGGCCAGGCAGTGTTGTACATGAAATTCCCAAGAGCTGCGGGGCAACTTGATGGTAGCTAGCAGCAATAACAACTTAGAGCTGGTATACATTTTATCTACAAAGAGTTTTGAACAGAGCCAGACATACGGCAAGCCAATTTACCTCCCTCCACCTGCAAAAATCCCCAACCCACGGTCATCAAGTTAGTCCAACTCACAGCGACACTGTACAACGTTGTAGACATTTACAGGAGCAGGTAGATGCTGAGGAGTCACTGGTCCAGCCCTTCCCCAGCAGTCACCAGACCTCAGGAGTCATGTACTTGTGTGCTTAAGGACAGAGACATTGAGCAGCACGTGAGGGTGGAACCACCGTGACCCCCTGCTGACAACGTGTGGGTGGAAGAGCAGTGAGAACCAACCGAAATCAGAAGGGGCGTGTCCTAGACTCCAAAGGGGCTGTCCATCCAAGTCTGGGAGTCCCAGACTCGATCTCAGTGACTGAGGTAAGGGCTCCCAAAACTCAAAACCAAGTCACTGTCATCGAGTCGATCCCGACTCATAGCGACCCTGCAGGATAAGGTAGAAGAGTCTCTGTGGGTTTCTGATTGGTTAGTCTGGGTAGACTGGAGAAACAAATCCAGAGACACATATATGTATAAGAAAGATCTTTATATCAAAAAGTAATTGTATAGTAATTAAAAGTCCTAGCACAGCCCAGATCAAGTCCTTAAGTCCAATATTAGCCCATAACTCCGATACTAGTTCATACATCTCTCTTCAGGCTCATGCAGCACATGCAATCATGCAAAAGGCAGGAAGATCAGACTGGTGTGTGCCAAGTCTTGTGGATCCAGTGGCGGTGGAAGCATCTCAGTGCTGGTGCAGATCTCCATGTGACTCCTCCAGCTCTCCGAGTGTCACTCTTCAACAGGAAGGTGAAGCAGAGAGAGAGAGAGAGAGAGAAAGAGAGAGAGAGAGAGAGAGAGAGAGAGAGAGAGAAGCCCTCATAGGGCTCAGCAAGTCTCCGCATGGCTTGTCAACAGGAAGACGAAAACAGAGACAGGAAGTTTCCAGAATCCTCATAAGAAGACCATGCCCACAATGAGGCATCACCAGGCTATGTCCTGATTGACGGGCTAGACTCCACCCCTTCACTAGTAATACCCTGAAGTTGACATGAGATTATTTAACTACCACACTGAAACTGTAACTCTTTACGGGAATAGAAAGCCTCACCTTTCTCCCATGGAGTAGCTGCTGGTTTTGAACTATTGACCTTTATGTAGCCACACTATCAGGGCCAAACCCAGAGGGAGTGTCTCTGCCCTCTCCCTATTTCACTTTTACCCCTCCTCTTCCTTCCCTTCCTCATCCCCCACACCACTGTCCCCAGAGACTTATTGGGACTCCAGGACTTCTGACTGCATCCTCAGATCCAGGGATCCACAATCACAGGCAGGTGGGTGGACATTGTACTCGAAACCTCCAAGGCCCTTGAATGTCCTTCTCTACACAACTTCTAATGTCCCCACAAGAAAATCCCGACAAGTTGACCCCAACCTCTATTACCTCTGTCTCCCTTAACAAGGCCGTCACTACAGTTTCTTTCAAATGCAAAGTAAACAGCTTGCAGCAGCTCAAGATTTACAGGGCACTTAAACACTGCTTAGTTCCCCTAAATGCCCCAAGTTACACTAACACTTAGAGAGGCTTTCTCCCAGGTCAGCCCACCTGCAGATCTGGGTCTTTCAGAACCCCAAGTTCCCAGGGGTGTCCCCATCTTCCATGGAGCTCCACTCCTATATCCACTCTGAGCTAGCACCTACCAGCTAAGACAATACAAATGGAGGGACCTGCTAGTCATTCCCACCATGGGAATGGCCATCCGGTTTAGGGGATTGGATAAGAATGGCTGCCCAATCGGGAAGAATTTAATCCTGGGAGGGAGCCTTGCCAATGATAGCATGCCTCCGTCCATCCAACAATTAAAGTGCTACCTTCTGAGACAAGTTGGGGGGTTCCTTACCTTCTTTTATGGTTTCTGTTCACTTCAGCCCACAAAACACCCCCTCTGTAAGCTCTGAGCCTGTCAACGGTGGTCCTTGCCATTCCTACTTTTTGAGATCTAATGAAGAAATACTTGACCAGAATACAAAACTTGTGGCTTTTGTAACCATACAGAATGGTTATACATAACAAATTAGATAATTTAGCAAACAAAAATTCTAATATTATGCAATTATGTTGTGCTAGCCCCGTGATCCCAGTGACTCTACAGGACAGAGTAAAACTGCCCCTGTGGATTTCTGAGTAGAAAGCTTCATCTTTCTCCCTGAGAATGGCTGGTGGTTTTGAACTGCTGACTTTGTAGTTAGCAATTCAACCAGGACCCACTATGCCATAATTGTGAGCCAGGATTCACTGGGTGGCAGTAAGCCGAGTTCCAAAATAATTATGAGGTTTATAAAATTAACAAATTCATAGTACACCTGAAACAGTCTGACCCAATCAGGGTACAGAACTTTAAAGGTGGCCCATCCCCATCTCTTTGTGACCTCTACATACATTTTAATTTGGTGATTTAACGAGTGTCATGCTCATCGTGAATGTGTTGTTTGGGCCAAGTGGCCTAGTCCCCTAGCCCCAGATGCTGTTTCTAACATGTAACTCTCAGCCCCCCCACTCTCCTGGACACCCCGGATGACACCTGCCATATTTGTGTATGCCAGTTACCTTGTGGGTTAAAATCTCTAGGTGATATAAGTGTTAATGTGCTCAGCTGCTAGCCAAAGCTTAGAAGTTCAAATCTACCCAGAGGTGTCTCAGAAGAAAGGTCTGGTCATCTACTTCCCCCAAATTATCCATTGGCAACCCTGCGGAGTACAGTCAGACTTGGACACGCATGGGCTCTCAGGTGGCAGCGTTGACTAGATGGGAGTTATCATAGTGGTACCATCTTGCGAACAGCTTTCTCATTCGTGTTTGGGGAATTTTATTAATTCAAGATTCCATCTCCAGACAGTCTCTAGAGAAAAACAAACAAAACATGGCCACGTGGCCAGAAGCTCTGTAACAACCTCTCCAAAAAAAACTTACCAAAAAAAAAAAAAAGGCTGAGATTTTAAAAAAGCTGAGTCCTAAACCTCATTGGGGAAACAGAATCCTATACGAGATACAGCGTGGCAGTTCAGAGGGAGAAAGCCAGGGACGGGCCTGCAAAAAAAAAAAAAAAAAGCCATAGATTTTTGGCTGTGCCAACAGGATGCCCACAGAAATACCCCTCCCTCCAGTGCTCGGGGCCTTGGCGGAGGAGGGGGGGAAAGGGAGCTGACATCCTTCCCCATCGCGGCCCCGGGCTGAGACTCAATATAGCACCACAGCCGACAGTGGCGCTTGTCCCTCCAGCGATGATCTGCGTCAGCTCCAGGCTTCCCTTCAGTGCCCAATGGCCCCACGGGGAGAAGGATGCTGGCAGCCCCACTCCAGCACATCTGGGACGTGAACCCAACCTGGAAGTGCGTAGGATTAAGTGAATCTACATCAGGGAGAATTAATGTGGGAGAATCTTATGCATTTCAACTGCCTACTACCCTAGCGCTTAAAATGATGCAACCTGCTTGTCAGCGCATGATCAGAGGGCATTAATTTTAAAGACCCTGCATCCTGCTCCGATACTCCCGGAAACATACAGGAGCTGACCTCGAGCCCTGGACCTTGACAAGAGGTAGTATTACCTTGTCCCTCTTGTCACCCCTCCCTCAGAATAGACTATTGCCGTGCGACCTACCTAACATTGACTCTTCAAGAACTACAGCAAATGCACAGAAATTACTATTAATTCTCTTATTACCTGAACAACAATCAGTTAATTTTAAACATAACATCATGTCTCAAAAACAAGAGCCAAACTCCAGGTGTATGAGAAAAACCAGAAAAGCCGGCGCAATGAAGTGGGTGCCACACAGAGATAGATCCTGAACATACCCTTTTAGATCTTCCCATGCAGAAGTTTAGAAGAGTGATCTTCAGCTGTTTTTAACAGATGGAGAAAACTGAGCAGAAATATAAAAGAAGAATGAAAGATAAAACTGAGGAAATCACTACAAAAATAAATTAAAAACTAGGAATAATTAAAACAAATCCAGAAGGTAAAACTTTTCCTTGATAGAGCAAAGCGGGAGAATTGTAACAAAGGAAAATGAATCAGTCATCTTGAAGTCAAATCCCTTGAGACCAAATTGCAATGAGATCAGTCTACCAAAAAAAAAAAAAAAGCTTAAGAAGACACTATCAGAAGGAACAACGTATGTTTGATAAGCATCCCAGAACAGAAGAGAAAACAACTCAAGAAATAGTAGACCAGAACTTGAAAACAATATGACAGAGTAGAAACGAATCACGCAAGAAGCCCAAAGAACCCTAAACAGAATTGACTCCACAAGAAAATTACAACACATTATAGTCAATTTTTTAACATAAAAAAGGGAAAGAATCCTGAAAACAACTCATGGGTAAAAAGAATAATCATCTAGAAAGGCAAACAAATTAGAACAGGCCAATGTTTCACTGGAAACCATGTGGGCAAGAAGGCAATGGAACAATGTATACAAATTCAAAGAGAAAACCTGCAAACCAAGAATCTGTATCCAGCAAAGTGATCCCCCAGGTATTAAAGAGAAAGATAGACATTTCCTGATGAGGAAAAACTAAAGGAATTGTGAAAACAAGACTAGCCTTATGAAAAATACTGAAGGGGCTTCTTTGGACAAAGCATCGACAACAAAAATAGACAGCAACCCAAAATCATTACATACGACATCGGTATCAAGACATCAGCCTACTGAAGTGATACACAAAATGAAAGGAAACCAGGGGATTCAGAATAGGGAACCACACCTTCCAGAGTAAGGACAACAATAAAGTAAAGAGGGGAGGACAGATTTTACACTAAAAAGTCAAACAGAGAAGATATGAAGTCATTCACAAAAGACAACAAACCATCTTTAACTTGGAAAGAAAGCAATGTCAACAACAAACCTGGAAGAAAATGCTAAAAGCTAAAAAAAAATTTTTAAAAAGAAGAAGACCATAAAATCCTACTCAACAGTCAGACAAAAACAAAACAGCAAAGATAAAAATGGCAGGAAAGTCCGCAAACAACATGAAATCAGCCCAGAAAATCACAATGAAGAAGAAAAAACAATAACAACGTAAAAACATAACAAAATCAGAGCAATAAAATCATAAATACCAGTAACAACATTGAATGCAAACAGATTAAACTTACCATTTAAGGACAGAGACTAGCAGAATGGATAAGAAAATATGATATTAACATGTTGCTTACAAAAAAACCAACTGAGATATAAAGCTAACGGTAGTCCAAAAAGGGCAGGACTAGTGATATTAATTTTTGACAAAACAGACATCAAAGTAAAAGCCATCATGAGAGACAAAGAAGACCATTATAAAATGATAAAAGCCACAGTCAAACAAGAAAACACAACCATAATAAACATCTGTGTTTATAGTGAAAACCCTCAAAATACACTAATGAAACTTTTATGGTGTTGAAGACACACACACACAATAATACAATAATAGTAAGATAGTTGAAAACATCACTTTCGAGCAAAGACAGATCACCTGAGAAGAACATCAACAAAGATACAGAGGAAATAAACAACACAATTAATCACCTTGATCTCTTAGATCAGCGGTTCTCAACCTGTGGGTCGCAACCCCTTTGGGGCCGAACAACCCTTTCACAGGGGTTGCCTGATTCATAACAGTAGCAAAATGACAATGATGAAGTAGCAATGAAAATAATTTTATGGTTGGGGGTCACCACACATGAGAAACTGTACTGAAGGGTCGCAGCATGAGAAGGTTGAGAACCACTGTCTTAGATATATACAGAACATGCCACGCAATGACAAATAGTTTTTCTAGCACTCATGGAATGCATTATGTTAGGCCACGAAGCATCGGTAAATTTGAAAACATGAAGCTACTACAAACGCTCCTTTCAGATCACAATGCTATAAGATAAAAGGCAACAGCATGAAAGTCAAACCCAAAACAATCAATTACATGGAAATTGAGTAACTGGATAATTGAATAAATTAAAGAGTGAAATTAAAAATGCCTCAAAATAAATGAGAACAAAAACACAGCATACCAAAACCTTAGTGACAAAGCAAAAATTGTTTTCAGAGGACAATTTTAGTAATAAGTGTACATGTTTAAAAAGAAGAAATAGTTAAAAAAAACTCCTTAACACAATTCCTACGACAATTACAGCAAAGTTGGTGAGACAAACTCTCAGCCAACAGAAGAAAAGAAATTATTAAAAATTTTAATAGAAAAATCAAGAAGTAAAAACTTGATGAAGGCAAACCTAACAAAGGAGAAAAAGCAAATATTACAAAAAATGAAATAGACAATGTCACATCAAAACTAACTGAAATAAACAAAATACTTGCATGCTTTTATGAAAAACTGTATCCCAACGTATCTTAAAGCCTAGATGAAATGGACAAATTTCTCAAAGCACATTCCCTACCTAAACTAACACAGATTAATATAGAAGACCTTAGCAGACCAGTGACACAAGCTACAGTAATTAAGAAACTCTAAACCTCAAAAAGTCCAGGACCAGATGGTTTTACTGGGGAATTCTATTAAACATTAGAAAAGAGTTAACATAAATTCCATACAAACTACTCCAGAATAGAGAAAAGGATCATATGCCACCAAATATCTTTTATGAAGCAAATATAACCCTAATACCAAAAACAAAGAGATCACCACAATTGAAAACTCGTTAAAATAGCTAACATTTCTTCATATATCTTTTTTTTTCTCCCCAGGGAGTGAGAGGCCAGCGCCTCTGGCTTTATTCTGAGAACATGGTGTAGCAGCTCCGACTCCACTCCAGGGCCCACTGCTGGCCTCTTCGGGTTTGGAGAAGGCTCTCTGCACCCAGAGGAAGGGAAACCCACCCGCCTATTGCTGTGCGGGGATCCACCTGGGCTGCTCCACACATGGGACCATGGCGTATGCAGGAACTTGGGGAGGGGTGTCCCACAATTACATCCCAAATCAGAAACAGTAAGATGGATGCAACTCGCATCGCTGCTTGGAAAATTAAAAAAGGGCTTTTCTGACGAGGGTCTGGAAGGAAACACCGACAGGGCAGCTCCAGCCCCTGCCGCCTCTGCTTTCTGGTCAGGTTTGCACGCAGGCAGAGATGCCTCCTCAGGATGGGCTGTATCCCCTCCCCCGCCCCGGAGTCCCGGGATGTGGCAGATGCAGCTCACCGCTTGCCTGCCTGTCGGCCTGGCTTCTTCTCCTGCTGGCCCCTGCCTGTGCCTGGGATCCCGCCATGGCCACGGCCACCAAACACACCTCGGCCAGCGCCTCGCATGCCGCGGCCTTTCTGCTGCTTCTGCAGCTGCAGGCCGCCACCTCGTCCTTGACCATGGCGCTGATCTCGTCGGGGATGCGCAGGTACTTGATGGTGCTGCCACGGATATAGCACGCTGGCATTCGCCAGAACTTGCCGCCATCCCAGGACGTGCAGATGACCTCCCGCAGGTTGATGTTCAACCAGTCGTCACAGCTCACCAGGTGGCCGTTGTACGTCTCTCTCGCCCTTCTTTAGCTCCTCCAGCATGGGGTGATTCTGGGCCGTCTTCAGCAGCTACAAGGGGAGCATACTGCCCGCAAGGACCGGACTCGCCGGTCACTGCCGCCGCTCGCGCCATTAGCAGGGCCGCCGCCGGGCACCGCCAAGCTGAAAAGGATTCCATTTCTTCATGTATCTTTACCACAATCTAAAATATATAGACAGTCTAGAAGAGATTCCAGAGACATGTCAACTACTTAAGAAGATAGGAATAGAAGGAAAATTCCTCAATGTTATACAAGCCATATATGAAAAACCAATAGCTAACGTGGTAGTGAACTGAGAAAAGACGAAAACAATTCCTCTGAAAAAGGGGACCAGACAAGGATGCCCCTTGTCCCCACTCCTATTTGACACCGTACTGGAGGTCCTAGCTAACAACATAAGACAAAGGAAAGATATTAAAGGTATTCAGGCTGGGGAAGGAAGAGGTGAAATTATCATTATTGGCAGATGATACCATTCTATATATTGAAGATCCCTTAAACTCCACAAGCGGAGTGTTGGAAGCAATAGAGGAATATGGCAGAGTGGCAGGCTATAAAATCAACAAACAGAAGTCTATTGGACTGCTCTACACATCAGACAAAACCACAGAAGAGGCAATTAACAAGGTAGTATCCTTTATGATAGTCAAGCACAAATTGAAATATCTAGGAATATAACTGACTAAAAAATGAAAGATTTGTATGAGGAAAATTATAGAACACTATTACAAGAAACCAAGAGTTACCTCAACAAATGGAAGAATATTCCATGCTCATGGATTGGAAAAATCAATTTAGTAAAGATGTCAGTTCTGCCCAAGGCACTATATAAGTTTAATGCTATTCCAATATGAATACTACCTTCCTTCTTCAAATAATTGGAAAAACTGATTACCAACTTCATATGGAGAGGGAAGAAGCCCAGAATTAGCAGAGAACTCCTCAAGAAGAAGGACAAAGTGGGAGGGCTTGAGTACGTATTATACAGCCACAGTAGTCAAAACAGTGTGGTACTTGTATAAAGACAGATATTCAGACCAATGGAAAAGAGCCAAAGACCCAGAAATAAAAACGTCAGCATACAGGCAACTGTTCTTTGATAAGAGCCCAAAAATATTAAATGGGAAGCAGATGCCCTCTTCAATAAATGGTGCTGGAAAAAATGGATATCTACCTACAGAAAAATGAAGCAAGGCCCTTACCTCACTCCATGCACAATAATAAACTCAAGGTGGATCACAGACCTTGAGATAAAACCCCAAACTATTAGGGCCATTAATGAGAGAATTGGGACAAACCTGAGAACCTTGGCACAGGGAATACACAGGCTATCAGAAATAGGGAAGGATACAAATACAGAGGAGGCACAAATAGACAAGTGGGATATACTGAAGATAAAACACTTGTGTACATCAAAAGAATTCACCAATAGAGTAATAAGAGAGTCCACCAACTGGGAAAACATCTTTAGCAATGACAAATCAGACAAAGGCCTTATTACTAAAATCTACAAAACTTTGCAAGCTTACAATAAGAGAAAAACTAATTGCCCACTGAGGAGGTGGGCAAAGGACCTGAACAGAAGTTTCACAGAATCTGTAATCCGAATGGCCAATAAACATGAGAAAATGTTCCCGAGCATTAGCCATAAGACAAATGCAAATCAAAACAACTATGAGATACTACCTACCACCCTCAAAGATAGCCCATTTCAAGATCAGAAAGCAACAAGTGTTGGAGGGGCTGTGGTGAGATAGGACCTCTCATCCACTGCTGGTGGACCTGTAGGTATGTATAGTCACTATGGAAATTGATTTGGCGACTTCTCAAACAGATGGAAATTGAGCTACCATACAACCCAGCAATCCCCCTACTGGGCATATACCCAGAAGAGGCAAGAAACAAACCACGGCCAGACATCTGTGCTCCAATGTTCATTGTGACACAGTTCACAATTGCAAGGAGTTGGAAACAACCCAAATTTTCATCAACAGACGAATGGATTAAAAAACTGTGGTATATACATACAATGGAGTACTATGCATCGCTAAACAGCAGTGATGAACACATGAAGCCTATCACCACATGGGAAGAACTGGAGGACATTATGCTAAGTGAAGTGAGCCAAGCACAAAAGGACAAGTACAACATGAGTTCGCTGAGGTAAGTTTATACACACACACACACACACACACACACAGAAAGGTAAGTGCAAAAGGGGCACAGAGAAAAGCTACTGTATACAAACATTCCAGGAGTGAGGTCCAGGTAGTATGGCAGGGGCCAGACCAAATCCAGGGGTACATATGGTAGCCTACTAAAACGGGGGTGGAGGGAGGAAAGGGGAAATAAAAAAAATGTGTGATAAGGGAATAAGGCACTGACCCACCCAAGGGGAGGGTATTGTTTGTGCCTCCACACAGAAAGAGAAACCAGATATAAAGCCAGTGCCAGATGAATGCAATGTGTCAGCAAGGAGTGGGGAGCCAGTGGAGGGGCCTGAGGGCTCGGCCTCCATACCAACTACGTGGACAACTGTCCCTCACCCCAGAAGAATTTACTTGAGAGGACGGCACTGAAGCTGCAGCTAGGGGAGAGGGGCATGTCTGATCAGAGCAAATGGGAGCAAATGAAGGGGGAGGAAGAGAGAGTGGAGCACATACTGGCCCAGTAAGCCTGGAGGACTATATCCCCGCTCTGAACAGCCAATGGACAGAGTGGACAATATGGCTGGTTCCACTATGAGACACACCGTCCCTTGATGGCCCAGGACCCTATGGGAGACAACATTGGAGACTCAGGGCCGGGACTGGCCCAGACAGACCCTGTGACACCGAGGCAAATCACTAAAAGCGTGCAACAGAGCAACCGTGGGAGCAGAGCATGGAGCCCCCGAGGGAGTACAAAGGGACAGACTCTGGGGCCAGAACATGGTACCCCATCGGACATGACTGAAAGACACACCTAGAGATAAAAAATCAGACCTTGATCTATTTACAGGTTTTTCTTTCTTTAAAAATTTTTTTTCTTTTAATTAATTAATTCTTCTATGACCAATTGGTTTCCTTTTTTGTTGTCATCACTGTGTTCTCAGTCGTCACCTTTCTTGCTATGACTTGATTTTTGGTGCATATTATTATCTCTACAGATCTATCTAGATAAGCTAGACTGGATGAATAGTCTGGAGGAAAAAACAACGGGACCAATGGTTCCGGGGGGACATGGGAGAGAGGGAGGAGGGGGTAAGGAGGTGGTGCTGACCAACCAAGGGACAGGGGAGCAACAAGTGATCCAAAATCAGTAGCAAGGAGATTATGAGAGACCTGGTAGGTATTCAGCAAAGGCAAGGTAATCAAGAGAAATTACTGAAACCCAAATGAAGGCT
This sequence comes from Tenrec ecaudatus, assembly GCF_050624435.1. NCBI lineage: Eukaryota > Metazoa > Chordata > Mammalia > Afrosoricida > Tenrecidae > Tenrec > Tenrec ecaudatus. The sequence continues at coordinate 141,009,759 of NC_134533.1, forward strand.
GAACATGATAGTGGGACAAGAGAAAAGTGAAAGGAAATAGAGGAAAGAACTAGGTGACAAAGGGAATTTATAGAGGTCTAAAGACTGGAATGTACATATGTAAACATTTATATAAGAGTGTGGGGAAACAGATATACATGCATATATTTATACGTTTAGTATTAAGGCAGCAGATGGACATTGGGCCTCCACTCAAGTACTTACTCAATGCAAGAACATGTTGTTCTATTGGCATTCCAGGATGCACACCTTCCCAACACGATTGCTGAAGAAAAATGTGTGCATAAGCAAATGTGGTGAAGAAAGCTGATGGGGCCCGGATATCAAAAGATAGAGCGTCTGGGTTTTAAAGGCTCGAAGATTAAAAAAAAGTGGCCATCTAGTTCAGAAGCAACAAACCCCAGATGGAAGAAACACACCAGCCTGTGTAACCACGAGCTGATGAAGGGATCAGGTATCAAGCATCAAGAAACAAAAAATAATATCATTGTAAATGTGGGTGAGTATAGAGTGGTGACTCAAAGCCCATTGGTAGCCAACCAGACACCCACTTACTGAAGGGTTGTGGGAGGAGATGAACCAGTCAGGATGCAGGGTAGCAACGATGAAACATATGACTTTCCTCTAGTTCTTAAATGCTTCCTCCCCACTATCATGATCCCAATTCTACCTTACAAATCTGGCTAGACCAGAGGATGTACACTGGTACAGATAGCAACTGAAAACATGGGGAATCCAGGACAGATGACTCCTTCAGGACCAGTGGTGAGAGTGGTAATGCCTTGAAGGTGGAGAGAATGTGGGGTAGAAAGGGGGAACTGATTACAAGAATCTGCATATCACCTCCTCCCTGGGGGATGGAAAGCAGAGAAGGAGGTGGGGGGAGACGTCAGACAGTGTAACATATGTCAAAATAATAATAATTTATTAATGATGAAGGGTTCATGAGGTAGGGGGGAGTGGGGATGGAGGGGGAAAATGAGCAGCAGATATTAAGGGCTCAAGTAGAAGACAAATGCTTTGAGAATGATGATGGCAACAAATGTACATATGTTCTTGACACAATGGATGGATGGATGGATTGTGATAAGAATTGTACGAGCCCCCAATATACCATATAGTCCTTAATTGAGTCCTATAAAAATAGACTAAATTGAGTGTCCTCGGGGGATGGGCAACAGGAAGGTGGGTGAGGGGAGATGCTGGGCAGTGTAAGGTAAGATAAAATAATAATTTCTAAACTATTAAGGGCTCATGAGGGAGGGGGAGGGGGAGGAAGGGGGAGGGATAAAAAGGAAAATGAGCTGATTCCAGGAACCTAAGTGGAAGGAGAATTTTGAGAATGATGAGGGCAACGAATGTATAAAGGTGCTTTACTCAATTGATGTATGTATGGATTGTGATAAGAGTTGTATGAGCCCCAATAAAATGATTTATTAAAAAATAGACTAAATTGAAAATGAAAATTAAAAACATTTATGAGTTAACTAGGGAAGTGTGTACACTGATTGGATATTTGATAATATTATGGGAATTACTTTCACTTTTTAAGTGAGATAATGCCATTATCACCATGTATTTTGAACATTCCTTTCTTTGAGAGAGACAATAATATAGATAAGTAGATGTCTTTTATTTACTTCAAAATAATGGGGAAGTTGAGACTATGAGTTGATAAATGCTGATTCTGCATGATAGGTTTATAAAAATCATTTAACTGTCCTGTCTGCTTATATATGTTTCAAACTTTCCATGATAAAAACTTCTTTAAAAACTAGTTAAAGGGGAGGGTAAAAAGGAAAATGAGGACCTGATTCCAGGAACCCAAGCAGAAAGTGAACTTTGAGAATGATGGAGACAATGAATGTATAAGTGTGCTTTACACAATTGATGTATGTGTGGATTGTGATAAGAGTAGTATGACCCCCAATAAAATGATTTTTTAAAAACTAGTTAAAATAATTAAGATTTAAAAAGAAATAAATGAGCCTTCAGAAAAGCAAATTCCATTAGGCTTTGCTATAAATACCCTGCTGAGCTCATCAGCAGACTAGCTGGGCACTTCGATTTTAAGTCAAAGTGTAGAAAGCAATCACGTCTCTGGGGAATACGCAGAGCGAAACTACTCGGGCACACATGTTGGGAAGCTTCGGCACACTCTGGCCACTGGGTGTTCTTCAGCTCACGGATACTCCGGTCTCTTGGGCTGCATGGAAAATTGAAAACCAAGATGTCCAGGACCATGGCCATCATGCAGCTTCATTCCATCCCAGCAAGCTAGCTAGCTAGAAAACAATAGTGCCACACCTTTGGAGCTAAGGCGACATAGAAGAGTGTGAGGAGATGATAGGTCCTCCAGAGCTAGATTCAGGTTTAGGTGCTTTGAGAGAGTTGGAGTGAGGTCAGGGATGGGACTGCCAACACAGTCCATGATAAGAACACTCCTCTGCTGCTGGTGGTCATGTAGATACGTACAGCCACTGTGGAAAACCATCTGGTGATATTTAAAGCAAATGGAAATTGAGGTACCCTACGACCCAGCAATCTCCCTACTGGGCATATAACCAGAAGAGGTAAGAAATAGACCACAACCAGTTGTCTGTGCTCTGACATTTATTGCAGCACAATTCACAATTGCAAAGAATTGGAAACCACCTAAAATCCCATTATTAGAAAACTCTGGCACATACACCCAATGGAGTACTATGCATCACTAAAAAGCACCGATGACCGCATGAGGCACATCATCTCATGGGAAGAGTTGGAGGATATTATGCTAATTGAAGTCAGCCAATCACAAAATGACAAGAACAACATGAGTCCACTGAGGGAAGTATGGTCAGCACAGTAGGTATAGAAGAAAAGCCACTGATCTCGCACTTTACAGGCTGAGATGCAGGCAATTAGGCGGGGGACAGACCAAATCCAATGATATACATGTCATTCCAACGTAAAGAAGGGGAAAGGTGGGAGGCAGAGGGAGAAAGGGTGCAGGGGGGATGATGACACTGGGGGGCGTCTGGCACTAGTGCACCTAGGGGGAGGAGAGAGCAGCCCCAAACCTTGAAGGCAATGTCACCACATGGAGCAACTCATGAACAGAGCGGGCTACAGCCTGGTCCCAATCAGAGCCAAACTGACCCCTCCCTAGAAGCATGTGCTACAGAGGACCACACTAAACCTACAGGTTAGCAAGAGGGCCCAGTCTGCCACACCCAACAGAAGCAAATCAAGAAGGAAAAAGAGAAAGTGAGGGACTAGTCCCCATACTGTGACCCCAAGCCCTGAGGATGATGTCCCTGCACAGAGGTGCTCCGACACAGCGAGGACTGTGGGGCTGACAACAGCTTGAGACTTGATGTCCTCGCTGGAGCATACTGCGAGTGACAGAGGACAATCCTGGGGACACATGACAGGGAGGGAGTCCAGTCTGACCACCCCCACAGTGGGGCAAACCCAGAAGGGAACATAACAGATCAGCAATGGAAGCAAAGCAAAACCACAAGGCCCCTGAGCCCCTCAGAACCAGTAAGTAGGGAGATAGTCATAAAGATCAGCCGATTGACCTGGAACTGTATGTGCTTCTCCACTGCTGTCTTTTATTTTTTAATGGGGGGGGGGGCGCTAGGTTTTTTCTTTCTTTTTTCTCTTTTGATTCAATCTTTAGTTTTATTTTGTTTTGTCGCTGTTATTGTTTTGCCTACCTAAATAAGAGAGGCATGGGAAGCAAGCCCACAGAGGAGAAAGCAACAGGACTGATGGTTCCGGAGGGACCTGGGGGGAGGGAGCGGTGGTGGAAAGGAGGGTGAGCAAACAATGTCATAGAAAAGGGAACCACTAGGGACTCAAAAGCAACAACAAAGAGAGCATAGTGATCCTGGTGTATGAGAGGAATCACTAAGAGGCAGAAGAAGGGCGAGCGTGATGGTGGAAAAGGAAGAAGGTGAAAGGAAACAAGAAAGATCTAGGAAGCAAAGCCATAGATAGAGGTATCAACATTGGTGTGCACATATATAAATATATATTAATGCATAAAAATCGAGGTGTTGGCCTATGTACATATATTGATATCACAATATATTGAGGGAGTGGACAGATTTGGGGCCTCTGCTTAAGCCCTCCATTAACGCAAGAACATTTTGTTCCTAAAAACCTGGCATTCTGTGATACTCACCCTCCTGACAGGCTCAATCCCTGAAGACAAAATGGGTGCATAAGCAAATGTGGTGAAGAAAGCTTATAGTGCCTGGTTATCAAAAGAGATACTATCTGGGGTCTTAAAGGCTTGAAGTTAAACAAGTGGCCATACACCTGAGAAGCAACAAACCCACATGGAAGAAGCACACCAGCCTGTGCGATCATGAGTTTTCAACGGAATCAGGTAACTGGCACCAGAAGACCACATACATATATATGGAGAGAAGAGATCCATAACCCATCTGTAGACAGTAGGACATCCCCTCACAGAAGGCTCGCAAGGAAGGGATGAGTCAACCAGGGCACATTATAGCACCAATGAAACACACAATATTCTTCTGGTTCTTTGAGGCTTCTTCACATCCCACTGTCATGACCCCAGTCCTCCCTTTCAGTTCCTGCTGGACCAGAGCATGTACACAGGTACAGATAAGAGCTCCTGGCACATGAAATCCAGGTCAGATAAACCCCTCAGGAACAAAAATGGGAGTAATGATACCAGGAAGATAGAGGGAAGTTGGGGAAGAATAGGTGGAAGGGGGAACCGATCAAAATGATTACCGCATACCCCCACCCCTACCCCAGGGGAACGAACAACAGAAACATGGGTGAAGGGAGACTGTGGGCAGTGTAAGATATGAAAATAATAATTTATAATTTATCAAGATGTCACAAGGAGGGGGGAGAGTTGATACCAAGGGTTCAAATATAAAGTAAATGTCTAGAAAACAATGAGGCCAACATATGTGCACATACACTTGACACAATTGATGTATGAAATGTTATAAGAGCTATAAGAACCCCAATAAAATGATTCCCAAAAAAGGAGCAATGAGATGAAGGCAGAGGGGAACAAGGAAAAAGACTGGGGTGAACGGGGAGCTGTGATGGTCTACAGGTATGTTAGCAAACTATTCTACATTCAAAAGGTCAGAGTTGCGAATGACTCAAAATCAACCCATAGTTTGATTTTGGTTTATAATTATACATTAGTGGCAAAAGTGATGTTATGTGACTTCTGAGGCTAGGCCTTTAAAGACAGCTTTCACTTCTTCCTGCATTCTACTCTGTTTGATTACCTATTCTAAGAAAAACCAGCCAACCATTCTATGATGCTCACCTTCCCAACACAACCGCTGAAGACAAAGCGGGTGCATAAGCAAATGTGGTGAAGAAAGCTGATGGTGCCTGGCTATCAAAAGATATAGCATCTGGGGTCTTAAAGGGTTGACGGTAAACAAGCGGCCATCTAGCTCAGAAGCAACAAAGCCCACATGGAAGGAGCACACCAGCCTGTGTGTTCACGAGGTGTCGAAAGGATCAAGTATCAGGCATCATCAGAACAAAAAAATCTTATCATAGTGAATGCGGGGGGGGGGGGGGGGGGGGGGGAGAGGGAGTGCAGAGTGGAGACCCAAAGCCCATTTGTAGGCCACTGGACATCCCCTTACAGAAGGGTCTCGGGGAAGGGACGAGTCAGTCAGGGTACGATGTAGCAACGATGAAAAATACAACTTTCCTCTAGTTCCTAAATGCTTCCTCCCACCAAGCCCCAACTATCATGCTCCCAATTCTACCTTGCAAATCTGGCTAGACCAGAGGATGTACACTGGTATAGATAGGAACTGGAAACACAGGGAATCCAGGACAGATAAACCCTTCAGGACCAGTGGTGAGAGTGGAGATACCAGAAGGGTAGAGGGAAGGTGGGGTAGAAAGGGGAAACTGAAACCCCTTCCCTGGGGGATGGACAACAGAAAAGTGAAGGTGAAGGGATACTTCCGACAGTATAAGATATGATAAAATGATAATAATTTATAAATTATCAAGGGTCCATGAGGGAAATGGGTATGGGAGGGAGGGGAAAAATGAGGAGCTGATATGTTTTGAGAATGATGAGGGCAACAAATGTACAAATGTGCTTTACACATGGATGGATGGATGGATTGTGATAAGAGTTATACAAGCTCCCAATAAAAAATTTTTTAAAAAAACTACTTATGCAGAAATAAAGCATTTTGAAATTAAAAAAAAAATCCCGACCTTGCTCAAAACTACCCTCCCGTAAGATTGTTCTTGATATGTCTTTTCCTGACTCATGCTACTTCACTATGGTTGGTCCTGTGCTGCTGTGATACTGATAGGCAGGGTCAAGGCAGGTGTAGGGCATGTTTCAAGATCTTTCTTGCTCTTGATCTTCTCCGTGGCCTCTATCAGACCATCTGCAGAGGGCTGGGGTTTGATCTCTGTTACTCTCCTCTCCCCCCTCACTTCAGCCAGTGTTCTCTGAATGACAGGGTGCTGGACTTGCAAGTAAGTTAATCAATAGCCCGAATTTCATAGTTTATGATTATCAGCCCAACTTTGACCACACTTTCATTTATGGTCCTTCTTGAAAGACCTCCAGACCATGTGAAGAAATCTCCCTGCCACGCAGCAATGAGAGGGGGACCTTTGGCCCACAGAGAAGCTGATTCTGAGTGTGCTGCTCTTCAGAGGAAGTGTCCATTGCTTCATATAATCTGGGTATTAAGATAATGCCTGGGGGTGTCTTATAAACATTTTTTATATTTTGCACTTTGAGACTCTAGGCATTTTACAGCCCCTGCTGATAATCTTCAAGGTTGCTATAATCTACCACAATTTCTAAGTCCTACCTATGTTTCAAGACTCAGCTAAACAAGATGTCTTCCCCCACCCCCCCCAGTCTCAGATGAGCCTCCTGACTGGCATTGTAGCATTATTAACTCTTTTTGTGATCCACTAAGTCAGCCTTTCATGGTCTACTTCTGCTTATCAGTATCTTGGCTCTTTTCTCAACTTGGGGTCATGTATAGTCTATGCCGAAGTTGCTTCTGTCTTCAGACACACGATCAAATTACCTCAGAACAGAGACAAGATTCAACCAAAACCTTCCGCCAGTAGATCAAGGGACTCAACACACATTTTTGGAATTATTATTCAGCCAGACACAAAGCCTACCTGTGAACCCCTCACAGTCAGTATAGATTTAGGAGACAAAATAATTACAGACAGCAGTGACCCAAGTCACACATTTAATTAGGTAGAAGTACTTTCTCATAGAGATCAGTGACTACAACCTTCCATATGGAGTGTGACTCGGTGTAAAGAAAGCAACAACCCTCACAACTAGAAGAATAGACAACATCAAGATACCTGGAGAAAAAGTTCAAGTTGTCAAGGATTTCATTTTACTTGTAGCCCCAATCAAAGCTCATAGAAGCAGCAGCCTAAAAATCAGTGACATGTTGTGTTCGGGCAAATCTGCTCTCCAAGACCTCTTTCCAGTGTTGAAGAGAAAGATGTGACGTTGAGGACTCAAGCCACGATATTTTAAACCATTTCATATGCACGAGAAAGCTGGAAAATTAATCAGAAGACTGTAAAAGAATTGGATGCATTTCAATTGCGGTGTTGAAGAACATCAGAAATACCATATTCAAAGAGAGCTTTGCTATCAAGTTGGATTGTGGCGATTGCACCATGGGAAAACATGGTACTTGGTCAGCACACATCCCTCTGGACCAACCTGAATTTGCTGTAGATGCAAATATTTCTTGCATGTTCCATAACAGAAATTTCTTCTCTGGCTTTTAAAATATTGTTGGTAGACTTTTCCTTCTTTGTTTTCTCTTGTCATGAATGCAAAAAATAAGAGCTTGTCAATAAATGAGGAGCAGGTGTAATGGGTTAGTTTAAACTGGACAGCCTCACAAACCCACTGGGCACTTCTACAATGGGCTACAGGGTTGCTATGAATTGGCATTAACTTGATGGCAGTGAGTTTGGTTTTTTGAAAACTTTTAACTGGACATTATCCTTGAGTTTCTAGGGAGGAAAATCTGGTTTTATTGTTAATTAGCTTTCGTTTAAGATTTATTCTTTCAGGAGACAATCAGGATGAATAAACATATCCTATTTTCAAAATTAATAAACATACCATGTTTTCAAGATTCGTAAACACATCCTGTTTCTAAAACTCCAGGGTCTTGTTACCATGATCTTGTGATTTTCTTGAAAAGTTATATAAATGACAGTCAATCCAAAATTTGGTTCAAAAGTTCCTGATAACTTTGTGTATAAGTACTTTAAAATCGTGATTAATCAAAGCACTTTTGAATGAGTAAACAATGTCAAATTGTTTACTAAACCTGCATCCATCTGTTAAAGGATTTTATGATTAAATCTGTTAACAGTGTTCTGAGTTCTTTATTTATGTTCATATTGTACCTCACTACTTTGCTGAATTTATTTCTTTGTAGGCTCTAGTAGCTTTCTGTCTTCATTTTTGAATATTTTATGTAGGTGTAGATGAATGTTTACAGAAAAAGTTAGCTTCCCATTTACTAATTTCATACACATTTTGTTTTGTTACCTTAGTTGGAAACTGAGTTGGGTTTCATTTGTTTACAAGTATTTGATGGCAGAAGTGGGATCCAAAGAAGACGTGCCTTTTCCCCAAACCACCTTGAGATTGGTGCCTGACCACATACTGGTACTCACAGTACCCCTGTGACCCTTGATCCGTCACCAATCTTATAATGCGAGAGATTATCACTCCTGGGTCTGAACTCTGCCCCCTTTGTGTCTTCAGATTCTGTGTTTACTGAAACAGCTCAACAGACATGTGATTTGGGCTTGGACCCCAGAAATCATCTCGTTGGCTCAGTCTTTTATTCTGTCATTTCTTACAGATTTGTGGAATTTTCAGCCTGGAATCCTTCTACCTTGAATCTCCTCCTCTCCCACATAAAACCCCTGCTTCTCACGAGTCCTCTCAGGAAGAAGCTCCACCTTGTGGGGTTTCGTGCAAGTAGATAGATTATGCCAAAGATGCTTTGAGTTGGGAGTGTCTCCCCTGGAGAACTGAGTTCCCATTTGCTTTGCCTGCTCCAACTCTGGAGTTGCATATTGTAGTTTCTTACAAGGGAATTTATTATGCTAAAGATTAGATCTGTCGTAACCATTTTAAAGAACCTTGTTTGATGTCTGGCGTGTGTTATTGATCCTCATTTTCTTTATGCAAACACTCTTCTGAAACGGGGTCCAAGAGAAATCAGGCTGAGTTTGTTAAGGGAGGACTGGGTCAAAAGAGGTCGTAGTGTTGTCATAAGAATCTCAGTGAATGGAATTCCTATTTGCTTTATCAAAGTGTGTACAGACTAGACATTGGTTTTCTTTCTGGTAAAATGACAAACTCTTCTCGAATTACTGGGTTGTTCTTAATAAAAGATCATGCAGGTTAGCTGCTTCATTATACATTTTACATCAAGGATGCAAAACAGACCACAAAGTCTCCAAAGATAGATTACAGTTTTATCTGGTATACGTTACACCCAGGACATGAAATAATTGGTCAAGATGAGTCTTTTACTAACATACTCGAGGGCTGCTGAGTCAGGAACACGGAAATAAAGAGATACATGCTTTGTGGCTGGATCCTGTAGTCAAGGCTTTACCTGAGTACATAAAAGCTGTGAGCACAGTAGCAAAGATGCTAAAAAAAAAATCCCACAGTGTTTCAAAATCCTCTCCCTCTGTAAATGCCTTATGAGATAGAAACTCTGTTCAATCAAAATATTTAGCAATTTTGGAGTAGTAGACTTCCAAAAGCTAAATGATACCGATCCTTACTGTTAAAAAACGATAGCATTGTGACCAAGATAAAAGTTTACAAAATTTGCCTTTGGCCTTGAATGACATTGAAAACAGATTAACTTTAAACACGCACCCAGACGAAGTGTTACCAATCGGATGCTTTCAGACATGATTGCTATGACTCAAGGAACCACCTGAGCGTTATTGAACTTGAATGTTTGTGATGGCTACGTTTATGCCAACTTGGGTGGGCCAGGATTCTCCCCTTATATGAGCGAACCCAGTGCTGTCACTCCTTGATGGGATCTTCTGTGATGCTGTGGAGAGAAAGGATCTCCTTAATCCAGTCAAGCAGCTGTGGAGTGAATGGATCTCCTTAATTCAGACACATCCTTGATAAAACAGGAATATTTCAATCAGAGGTTGACGTACTGTCAGTATAAATGGAATCTAGTTGACTTCTGCTGCAGTATTGGGATCCCTGTCTCATTTGATGACCTCCTGTTCTATCCTGCCAGTCCCAGGAGCCATCATTGGGCAGCCAACCTTGGATTCATTTGGCTGATCTCAGATTCATTCAGCTCAGTATCCACCAGCCTGTCGTCTTTCTGTTTCCTGTTTATCAGCCCCCGCAGCTAGATGAGTCAGGAGAAATGTTCAAATTGTACCAAATCCATGGACTTGAACTGGACTAGATTTACCCACTTCTATATACGTACATATACAAGTGTCACTGGTTTTGCTTTTTTAGAAAACCCTGTCTAATAAAATATTGTATATATACATCTGATTAAAAAACTTTAATGAATCAGTTCTTCATAAATTTACACATACAAACACATAAAATTGAAAGTCTTAGAGCAGTGGTTCTCAACCTTCCTAATGCTGCGACCCTTTAATATAGTTCCTCATGTTGCTATTTCATAACTGTAATTTTGCTAGTGTCATGACCCACAGGTTGAGAACCGCTGATCTTAGAGGCAATATCAGCTGGGCTGAAATCATGTGACTAATTTCTGGGTGGAGACCCCAGTAAACAAAATACCACTAAATTGCTATGTGTAATAATTAAAGGAGTATTTTGTTGTACTTGTTTTCTTGCTGTCGGGAGTTATATTTACAGCAGCTTACCAAAAAAGAGAGTCCTATTGAGGACTTGGGGCTTGCCCTTAATTCGAACTCCAATCTAAGAAGAATTTGTTCTTGCAGCCGGCTCCGCTTGGCACTCGCCTTTATGAAAAGATCACTGAAGATGCGGGTCCTACTGCAAAGTGTGGGGAAGAAACCAGCTGGTGCCAAGCTACCAGAAAGAAGGGTATCTGCGGTCTTACAGCTTGTCTTCAAACAATCAGCCATTTAAATAAGGTGTCAACAAAGTCCACATGGAAGAAGGACAGCAACCTTTGTGATCCAAAGATCACAAATAATAAAATCCAAACCAAGAAGGGAATGATGTCAGAGGTGAAATTGTGAACACCTGGTTTACAGGAGGCTGTGGAGGGCAGTGGAAACCCCAGATCCACAGCTGAGTCCACACCTGGATTCAGCCTCTGCTGAATCCTCTCTGATCACAGTCTAGAGATGTGAATGGTGTCATCAGACAGAGAGCATCGTAGAGGTCAAATGCAATATCTTATTTGATCTCTCTTTGACCCACTAAAATGTTTTTTAAAATGACGGGGAAAACACGTGAATTAAACCTCCAGTGAATCCTCTCTGCCCGTGGACTAGGGACATGAATAACCTTCTATCATGCAGGGGGCATTGAAAAGTGGATTGTGGCAGATGTAGGTAGATTAAAATTTAACACCTTATCATTTTATCTCTCTTTGACCCATTTTAAAGTTGTTCTAGTCCTTAGTATTTTCTGCTTTCTTTTCATGTGAATATTTTGAACTACTTTCTATTTTCTTTTCTCTATTGTATTTTGTTATTGTTAGTTTTTTGCTTCGTTTTGTATGTTTCTCCATATATGAAATCCAGGATAGGCAAATCTATAGAGACAGTCTCTGGATTGGTGATTCCTAGGGAGATGGCAGGGGAGGCTGGGGACTTGGGGAGCTAATAACATGAGAGCAAGCAGAAGCAAATGTCCTCAAATGGATTGTGGTGATGACTGTGCTACTTTTTGAAATAATTCAACCATTGAACTGTGTGGTATGTGAATTATGTGTCAATCAAACTTTTAAAAAATACCCCAAAACAAGTTCTATTGACATTACCACCCCCACAATAGGGTTCAGGGAAATTTACTGAAGAAGAAGGCAGATGAGATTGTAAGATTTGGGTAGGAGGGAGGGAATTAAGAGAATCACAACAATATAAGCTATATTCTGCCCATAAAGGACTTTTTTTTCTTTTTTTAATTAATTAATTAATTTTTTAACATTTTATTAGGGGCTCATACAACTCTTATCACAATCCATACATATACATACATCAATTGTATAAAGCACATCCGTACATTCTTTGCCCTAATCATTTTCTTTTTTTTTTAAATCTTTTTATTGGGGCTCATAAGGCTCTTATCACAATCTGTACATAACTCAAATGAGCAAAGCACCCTTATACATTCGTTGCACTCGTCACTCTCATAATTCACCTTCTACTTGGGTTCCTGGAATCAGCTCGGTTTCCCTTTTTTCCCCCCCTCCCCCTCCCTCCCCGATCCCACCCCTGGTCCCTTGATAGTTTATAAATAATTATTATATCTTATCTTACACTCCCCGGCATCTCCCCTCACCCGCCTTCCCCTTGCCAATCTCCCAGAGAGGAGGTTACACATAGATCTCCAAGATCGGCATAAAGGACTTTTTAAAAGAGTACCTACCCAAGCAGTGACTTGAGCCTAAGGAGGGGAAAAACCCAACAACACTAACTATCCAATTCTAGGGTAAAATCAATTCAAACTTATCCCTGAAATAGTTTATAATTGTGTATTTATTTCGAGATCTATTCTTCTTTAGCGTTGGCATGGCCTTGAAGAACTTTTGCTATGTTACCATAAAAGACACTGTGTGTGTGATCATCATGCCTTCAGCATGTTGCCACCAACATGAATTGAAATGTACTGCTGGGCTTACAGCATGCCTTAGGTTTTCTTTTCCAGCAGAATGCACAAATGATGGAACAATTATCACTGATTTCACATGCGAGTGAAATTTTGCTGAAGATCATCCAATAACAGTTGCAGCAGTACATTGACAGGGAGCTTTGAGAGGTTCAGGCCAGATTCAGAAGAGGGTACTGACAGAACAAGGGATATCATTGCTGATGTCAGATGGATCTTGGCTCCAGGCAGAGAATACCAGAAGATGTTTACTTGTGTTCCATTGACTATGCAAAGGCATTTTTTGATTGTGTGGATGTGTTAGTCTGGGTAGACTAGAGAAACAGACTCATAGACACTCATATGTGTATAAGAAAGAGCTTTATATACAAGAGCAATTGAATATTGAGAAAACATCGCAGCCCAGTCAAGATCAAGTCTAGAAGTCTGATGTTAGCCCATATGTCTGATACCAACCTATACATTCCTATTCAGAATCGTGAAACACATGCAATGATGCCGAATTCAGGATGATCACAGGCCAGTGGGTGGAAAGTCTTGTGAATCCAGTGGCAATAGGAGCCTCTTAGCGCTGGCAGGGGCCTCCATGTGGCTTCTTCAGCTCCAGGGTTCTAGTGTAGTTCCATGTGTCTTGTCATCAGGAATGTCTTGCAGTAAGGCTCACCTCCAGTGAGCTATTTATCTCCTTGTTGCCTCCAAATGAGGTCATCAAGCTGTGAACCGAATGACAGGCTAAACTTCACCCCTTTACTCTTAAGTCTCAAACCGACAACAGATTATGTAACTAAAACAGTGGATCAAATTTCCATTTGAGAAGAATGGAAATTCTAGAACACTTCATTGTGCTCATGTGGGACTTACTTGTACATGGATCAAGAGGCAGGTATGTGAACAGAAAAAGAGAATACAGGGTTGCATTCTCTCACCATACTTAAGCAACCTGTATGCTGAGCAAATTGTCAGTGAAGTTGGATTATACAAAAGAATGTGGCATCAGCTTTAGATAAAGGCTTATTATCAACCGGTGATATGCAGATGACATAACCCTGCTTGCTTTAAGTGAGGAGGACTTGAAGCACTTGCTGATGAATATCAAGCATTGCGGCCTTCAGTGTGGGTTACAACGCAATTAGAGCAAACAAATCCCCTCACAACTGGAGCAGTGGGTAATGTCCTGATAAATTGAGGAAAGGTGGAAGTTGTCAAGGATTTTGCTTGCTGGGCTCCACAATCAATGTGCATAGAAGCAGCAGGCAAGAGGTCAGAAGATGCACTGCATTAGATAAATCTGATGCACACGACCTCTTTAGAGTATTGAAAATCAAGGATGTTACTTTGAGGACTTTTGTGCATCCGACCCAAGCCATGGTATTTTCAATTGCTTCACCTGCATGTGAAAGTTGGATGTTGAAAAAGGAAGACTGAAATGATATCAATGTGTTTGAAACATGGTGTTGGCTAAGAATCTTGAGAGGACCATGGACTGCCAAAGACCAGACAAATCGGTCTTGAAGGATGCACAGCCAGAATATTCCTTAGAACAAGGATGGCGAGACTTTGTCTCGTGTGCTTTGCACTGGTTGTCAGAAGAGACAAGTCCCTGGAGAAGGACGTCTTGCTTGGTAGTGTGAAGGGGTATCAAAAAGAAGAAGGTCTTCAATGAGATGGATTGACACAGTGGCTGTAACAATGGTCTCAAACATAGGAACATAAGTAGTATACATCAATGGGCTCACATGGAAGAAGAATTGTGAAGATGTCCGAGGATCTGGCAATGTTGCATTCTGTTGTATAGAGGGTCGCTGCTATGAGCCAGAACCAACTCGACGGCACCTGACAACAACAAGTTTCCTTTCACTCTGAACTATCTTCTAAAGAAATAAAAAATGCAACAGTCACAAACTATAAACAAATCCACACACAACTAAACAATTATCAAAGGAAAACAAACCCTTACTAAATGTAATAGATTTTGTGTCAACTTGCCTGGGCCAGGATCCTGAATGATGTGATCTGACATATGATGGGATAATGGCTTTGATACAATTGAAAAGAAGTTTACACAGGAATGTGGCCTACTCCTACTTAAGCGGACTTTTGGGACCTTCTTGCTGGTCCGGATCCTGCTTCTGGCTCACCATTTTGTCATACTGCCTGCTGCTTCTGGGAGTTATCAGCAGCCTGACATGCTGCCTGCTGACTCTGGGAGCTATCAGCAGCCTGCCAGACTGCCTGCTGCCCTTGGATTCATTCAGTTCTGCAGCCGTCAGCCTAACTTACTGACCTTAAATTCATCCATCCTCCCTCCACCAGCCTCTCTCTCTCTCTCTCTCTCTCTCTCTCTCTCTCTCTCTCTCTCTCTCTCTCTCTCTCTCTCTCTCTCTTTCACACACACACACACACACACACACACCCTGCTACCCTGCTTCTGGGTTTATCAGCCTCAGAAGATATTCAAGCTTGATATAAAATTCCATATACGTTATATACTTGAGTAGAAGCCAACCTAAATATCAGTCAAGGGACCTAATTTTACCACAAAAACTGCATAAAACATATGCTGAAAAACTCGGCTTACACACGAGTGTATACAGTAATGACATACATCCTCTGTTCACTGAAATCACTCAGAAACTGGACCTGGGTCTTCTGTGAGAAGGTGAGACTTGTACATTTGAACTCAGCCATTAAAGACAGCCATTAAATCAAGGAAATAAGGCCATCAAGATTGAATGGGTTTAGTAAGGTTTTTAATACATGTTATCGCTTCTTTTCAAACCTAATATTATGAACCCAAATATTCCAGCCAATTCACTGCCATCAAGTCCATCTCAATTAGTAGTGACCCTGTAAGACAGAGGTGGGTTTCTGAAACTGTCGACCTTTATGGAAGTCCTTCTCCTGAGGAGTGACTGGTTTTGAACTGCTGACCTCATGGCTGGCAGTCCAGCACGTAACCCTCTGTGCCACCAGGGGTCCCTGGTGCTGTAGGCCAAGGCAAATAGAATTTGTGTATTGTACTTTATTATGCTTTTTCACATTCTCTTAACAAACGTTACTTTTACACAGACCTCAGAAGGGTTCTCAGGAGAAAACAAATTTGATATTAATATTAACATGATATTTACAGTAATATCCCGATATTGATATGATGATTCTCCATAGCCTCTTCCCACAGCTGTAGTCAAACTGATTCCTGTGTGAGGTCATCTGGTGAGGTCCATGTGTATAGCGGCATTTTTTTATTGGACTAATGGTATCTGCAATAAAGAAGCTGTTGGTCTTGCAAAGTTCTATCCTACAATCTCCAGCTTCATCTCTTTCACCATCACCACATTTACCAACTACTAACCCTTCCTCTTTGTCTCCAACCTTTGTATTCTATCATCAGTAACTACCAATGCATCTTGATTAAATGTCTGTTTAATTTCAGATTGAAGAAGCTGACCGAATCCTGCAATTTGTTCATCACTGGCTCTAGTGGTTGGTGCATAAATTTGAATAATGATTGTATTCACTGGTCTTCCTAACAATAAGTATTCCTTAGAAATCTTGGAAATCTCCTGACACTACAAAATGTCATTACTGTTGAAATTCAAAACCTATCAAAATAATCATTTACATTTTGTTTTCGGTTGCTGGGCAACCTTATGAAGACCAGAACAAGACGGTGCCTGGTCCAGGCCCATCCATGCAACTGCTGTCCTCCTGGAGTCCATTATTGCAGCCCTGTGTCAGTCTCTCCTCCTGACTGACCCTCTTCCTCTTTGTCGCTGCCCCTCCATGGTCTAAGCATGACACCACTCAGGACTGGTGTCTCCTGAGTGGAACACAAATGTAAATTTTTCATAACCTTAAACATTATGTAGGAGTACATTAGCTTACTTGATCAGCAACATAGAAATATTTAGGAAAAATATACCCAAGTAAAATAAACTGCTTGCTTGTATTATACTTTACAGTAATAAATCAGAGAAGTCAAAGCTGTTTTTATTAAATCAGTATTATTAGTTTTGTTTGCCAAACATTTACTTTAAATTATATGACTTTGGATTCACAAAACGTTTCTGAGTCAGTTTCATGCAGAACAATTTTAGCACATTTTTGTAGCACACTTTAAATATTAGAAATGTAATTTCCTTTATTTTGTTATTTGTATTTTAGAAATATCTGGTGCATATAAACACTTATCTATTCTACAAAGCTTCCAGAACAGAGCTCCTTTAATTTAACTGACTTTGTAATCTAATGTACATGCCCTCGAGGATTGGGAACCACTGCACATCCACACAGCGAGGAACAGTTTGTTCTGAATTGCAGGCAGAGTGTTTTAGCTTTAATTATCCAATTCTAGCTACAGGTCAAGTGGCCCAAAGGCTGCAGGTATAACAGAAACCCTAAGGCAGGAGCCCTGGTCCTGTAGTGGGCTAAATGCTGAATCCAGCAGTTAAAAACCACGAGCTGCTCCACCGGAGGGAGATGAGGCTGTCTGCTCTCAGAAAGATGTACAGTCTCAGAAACCCACAGATGCAAGTCTACTCCCTCCTAAAGGGTCGCGGTGATTTGGAGTCCACTCAATAGCAGTGAGTTTGGCTTAGTGTGGGTGCAGATATCAAAGGGCTGTGTGACTTTCCAGCTGCAATTTATATATATATATATTTTTTTTTTGTGGGGAGGGCGGGGCATAAAATTCATAATTGATTTGAAATCAGGATATCCAAAAAGAAATAAACAAACAACAATAATAAACGTTCTAACAAAGCAGATCACTTAGCATCTCTTAGCCAACAGAGGATGTCTAGCATTCACCTTCAGAGACCACCAAATGGTCAGACAGACCATTAAAGTACATTCCCAATCACTACTGACACCAAGAAGGCACTGACTGTAAGTGAACCACAACCAAAAGGACAAAGTTGTACACAGAAAAAACACAAAACCCTAGAGAATAGAGAATTAACAATGTGAAAGTGTCATTGTCACATGGAATTCACATCCAGGATCTCAGGGAGGAAAATGTACCTTGACTTAAGCTATTCATGAAATTACTTCTTCTTTTTTTAAAATCATTTTATTGAGGGCTCATACAACTCTTATCACAAACCATACAATCATCCATTGTGTCCAGCACACTTGTACATATGTTGCCCTTTTCACTTTCAAAACATTTTCTTTCTAACTTAGCCCTTGGTATCAGCTCCTCATTTCTTCCCCTCCCTCCCTCCCTCACGAACCCTTGATAATTTATAAACTATTATTATTTGTCATGTCTTACACTAATGTCTCCCTTCACCCACTTTTCTGTTGTTCATCCCCCAGAGAGGAGGCTATATGGAGAACATTGTGATTGGTTCCCCCTTTCTCCCCTCGCACCTTCCCCTTTCCCTTCTGGTATCAGTACTCTCAACATTGGTCCTGAGGGGTTTATCTGTCCTGGATTCCCTGTGTTTCCATCTCTTATCTGTACATGGTCTGGTCTAGCCAGATTTGGAAGATAGAACTGGGATCATGATAGTTGATGGCAGGAAGCATTAAAACCTAGAGGAAAGTTGTATGTTTCATCAGTGCTATACTGCACCCTGACTGGCTCATCTCTTCCTTGTGACCCTTCTTGTAAAGGGATGTCCAATTGTCTACAGATGGGCTTTGGATCTCCACTCTACCCTCCCCCTCATTCACAGTGATATGATTTTTTGTTGTGGGTCTTTGATGCCTGACACCTGATCCCATTGACACGTCATGATCATGCTTCTTCCACGTGGACTTTGTTGCTTCTGAGCTAAATGGCCGTTTGTTTATCTTCAAGCCATTAATACCCCAGTCACTATATCTTTTGATAGCCAGGCACCATCAGCTTTCCATTAAGTCACTTCTTTGGGCACTAAGCTTACCTGGTATGCTAGGTAAATGTACTGGCCCTCTCAGCAGGACCTCCAAAAGTTTTAAAAGATTGCTTATTTTAACTATAAAATGAACATGTGGCCAATATTATATTGAACTCATTCATTCATTAAGGGACCTATTGAACTATTGAATTGTATGATATGTGGATTGTGAACCAATAGAACTGTTTTAAAGATTAATTAATTAAAAAGAAAAATTTAAAAGAGTGACAGTCTTGGAAACCCACAGAGGAAGTTTGACCCTATCCTATATGGGTGTCACCAGTCAGAGTTGACTCAATACTTTTCATCATAGAAATTATACATTACATGCAATGCATAATTTTTAAAATGCACATAAATAAATCTTTTAAAATGAAAATAAAGAAAGGGACCTGTAAACTACTATACTTGGTTCAAATGAAGGTTTGACTAGCTGGACTACTTCACGTGGTTGTTGGTTGGGGGATATTAAGTCTGACATATGCTCTTGGTTAAAGCAGGCAAGTTAGGAGAGGTTACAGCCAGCATGGGGTACTCCGCATTGGCAGCCTGGCATTGTTCCAAACACAGTGATAGTCTTTCAGTGGTTTCCCTGAGACCACTGTGGGGGTAGGGGCAGCCTTGGCCATGGTCATTACTAATACCTGTTTCTGAGGTCTGTTTCTCCAAAGCCCAGGGAGCAGCATCTGTTGTCACTGAGGGACCGACCATAAAAGACTACATCGTTGGCCACCTCTTCTCTCTCTGTGCACTTAAGCCTCACAGGGATTCCTCCCCGCTCACCCACCCCTTCCTCATGTTGTGATACATGGAATATGCTCCATCAAAGCACTCACAGCCTTTGGTAGGCAGCAGAATCCCCTGGGGATCTCATGAAACTCACAGACTTCCAGGATCTTTGAAGTAGCTTCCAGCCTGGCCTTTTTATTTTTCCCAAGGTCACCAGGTGACCCTGACTAGTCTACAGTTTGAGAGTCACTACCCTAAATGTTTTTCAAATATTGTCGTGCTTCATTGTCAACACTGCCCAGTTTGCAGGTTCTGTTGAGTCCATTTTGCCTCAGAGTGATTCCATGTGACAGAGTAGCTGCTCAGGTTTGTCTCCCCAAAGCAGGTTCGAAGCCCCATGCTTGCAGTCTGCAGTTAACACTTAACTGCCGCACCACCAAAGCTATTGTGGCTTGTAAAAGCAGACATTTTCCTCAGCAAATAAACAGCCTAAGGAAGTGTCGAGCAGAACAGGCTCAAATCTACTCCTTGTTACCCCTGTCTAGCTAGCTGTGTCACCTTTGGAAAGGTATCTACCCCGGCTGAATCTCATCTTAATTGCTGTTGAATAATTCATTCTTGCTGGCTCCCTTGAAGGGCTGTGAAAGAGGTAAGCGGGACAAGCCAGGACAAGGACTCAACACGCTGAGCCTAAGGCAACGACTGCTTTCCTAATCATGGGGAATCACTTCTTGGAAACAAAACCGTGTGGAATGAAAGTTCTGAATGGGTACCTCTTCATTGATTTTAACAGATCAGATGGCATTTGATGAACGCGGAAGCATATATGGACCGATATCTTATTGATCAACTCACCGATGTTTTCAGTTCATTTGAAGTCTTGAGAAGAAAGATTGCTGGGAGCCCCCAACTTCTCTGAGAGTCAAAGACCTCCTGCCCTTTCTCCCCAAGGGCATGTAGAAAAGTTGGCCTTTCCACAACCCGTTCTCAGGACAAGAAGCCTTCATTCCACAAACACTGGTTATAGTCTACCCTCCTGTGTGGTCTTGGGAGAAAGAGAAACCAAGATAGAACCCACTGGGAGGAGCTGCCGGGAATAACCCAGCCAGTTCACAATTCCCTCCTTGGAGTCTGTAAGGCATTTAGTGGGATAAAAAGACCTCAAATTCAAACATATTTTATAAAGACCGCTTTAATAAGTCTTAAACAGGGCAAAGACAAGGCAAAACAAAACCAAATCATCTCGACAAGGGATTCTATCAGCACAAGGCCATCATGCTGCTCAAAGTGATGTCCACTCGGCTAAATGATAAATCATGAAAACAAAAGAAATTTTCACACAATCACGATTGAGGGAAGACAAATTCATCACAGCCTCCGGATGAGCTCAGCCTCGGGAAGGGGATGATGCCCGGGACACACACACAGTTGCAGATTAGAGATGCTTACAGGAATACTTCTGGAACCTGCAGACCACATTGGCTGCCACATGACTCCACTTTGAGACCTTGGGACCCCATTTCCACTAAGGGGACATCCAGGCAAGGTCTTCCAGGGTGAAACTGTCCCTCCCTGGGGGCTTAAGGGAGCCTTAGTAATTAACCTCTTTCAAACACCCTCTGCCTGAGGACAAAGATGTCTACACTGCTGGTTAGTGCTCAGTAAGACACAATGGAGGCTCAATGTATGTGAAGACTGAAAATTGATGTAGAGCCCCATGGCAAACCATATTTTTAGCTCGACAGAGGCAGGTGGGAGGTGGCAGGTGGCAAAGGGAGGCGAGGTGATGGTGGCAGGAATCATAAGGCAAAGGATAGATGGAGACACATTTTCCAAACACAGCTCCCCAGCCCGAGGGTAGGGGAAGGGCAGATCACATATACATCCTCATCCATAGACGGGACCAGAGATAGAAAAAGGTTGGAGAGAGACAGTATGTTCACCCCACCCCCAAAATGACTGAATAGACCCTTGGGTTTGGGGTCTGGAGTGCAGGGACACAAGTACCTGGCAGGAGGAGGTACACCACAGAGAACCAGCCAATAGCACAA
Source organism: Tenrec ecaudatus (assembly GCF_050624435.1). NCBI lineage: Eukaryota > Metazoa > Chordata > Mammalia > Afrosoricida > Tenrecidae > Tenrec > Tenrec ecaudatus. The sequence goes on from NC_134533.1 coordinate 141,031,310, forward strand.
GTCCCGTCAGAAAGCCAGCCAGTGGTGGGGGACCGACCATTAGTAGAATAAGAAAAATCCGGCTCTTTATTCCACCGTCTTTTAGATGAACTGCAAGCTCTTGAAAGTTCTTTTTCAAAGTATCCTCTTCAATAATGCACTCTTTCTGTTCAACTCTTCTCTGACTCTGAAGGCTGCCTGAAATCCGGCTTGCCAGCACTGAGAAGGGGGGGTGAGGGGGTGGGGGGGGTTTGCAGAGGCTTGAAGCCTCAAGCCTCTCCTGGTAACAAAGCCTTTCTAGTGCTCAGAATTTCAGCCCAAACTCTGATTGAGGGGTGTGTGTGTATGTGTGTGTTTGGGGTGTGGAGAGAGAAATGTGATCTGTGTGTGTGTTTGGGGTGTGGATAGAGAAATGTGATCTCTGGGACTCTGGGAGCTGGGAGAGGGGTGTGTGTGTGTGTGTGTGTGTGTGTGTGTGTGTGTGTGTGTGTGTGTCTAGAGAAATGTGATCTCTGGGACTCTGGGAGAGTTTGGGCCACCTTTTTTGCCAGCCTTCTTGGAGAAATGTGGGGAAGGGACAATTTTACATGAAAAACTAAAGGAAGCCCAGCCCTGCATGGTGGCTGACCAGGTCCCTTTCATCCAGAGAACCTGGAGTCAGGGGTAAAGCTGGGGGGTTGGGGGTGGAGGGGTTGGGGGGAGGCCCCATCGGGAGGCCCAGCTCATTGCAAGAGTCTTTGAGGGTGGAGAGCAGAGAGTGGAGCATGGGGCACATCCAGCCTCTACCCCCTCCCAGGGGCACAGAGAGAGAGCCCGCCTATGGAGGTCTGCTGATGAGGATTAGGCAAATGCAGCGGGCTCTTGGTTGGCTTTTCTTTAGTTAAAATTGGGGTTCACTAGAGCTCTGGATGACGGATCCCAAATTGCCTCATGCAATTCGTTCCACTGGAGGGCTGGGCGACTCAGCAACACTGCCTCACATAATAATGAGGTGCACGAGCCCTGGATTAGAAGCCCAATCATTGCGCTGTAAGAATGGCCAGTAAGTACACAAGAATAAGGGCCAATGGGAAAGAAGGCTAGGGACCGAGGTGAGCAATGGGGTCCCATCACCTGAGCCCTATAAAATCTAACGTTATACCCTTAGACGGAGTCTTCTTCAAGTGGCCAGGGGACCTGTTTCGGGATTACAGGGTCCTTTGCTTGTTATAGCTTGGCCGTACTCACTGTGCTGCCCTACTGTGCGGTCTTCGTGTCTGTGTGTGTGGCTCCCGCTGTGGTGAAAACCACTCCAAGAAAGAAACGCGCGACACCAGCTGTAGGCGCACAGCAGTGAAGTGATGGATCTGTACACCAAGTTTCTGCGCAGCCCACGTGGGCACGTGTCAGTGTCAGCTCAAGAAAGGCATTGACCACTGAGCTAGATGGGTTTGCAATTGATAAATTTTTCAGTCTTCAGACTCACCTGAGGGATTCTACAAAGACTTAAGGCCAGTAAATTCAGAAATGGAGTCACCTAGAAAACTGTGGACGAAGGAACAAACCAGGTGTGTCGTTTGGCAGGTCCACATGGACAAAACAAGGGGTCCTCCAATAGAACTCTGCACCTTTCAAACTGTGGGCTCTGCGGCCAATGCTAACACCGATAATCCTCTGGGGTGAAAGGTGTAGAACACAGCAGTGACTAAGTTGTTGAGTGACGATTACCTTTCTTTCATTGATTGCTCCCCCCCACACACACCACTCCCATCGCTTGCACTCCACGTGCGAGACTGAAGTGAAGAGCCATCCGAGGCAGCGTTTTGTTGAGGGATTACACTTCCTAGGAACTTAATCAGGAAGAACACACCTAGCATATCTGAAATGGAAACATGTGTTTTCTAAAGGACACACTCGAGCCTCCAGTTGCATATTGAAAGACTCCATTGGCAAAATATCGAATGATGCAGGAAGCACCAAAGAAGATGGAAAAAGTACAGAGTCACCATACCAAAAAAGAACTAGTCGACATTCCACCGTTTCAAAAGGCAGTGTGTGAGAAAACACAAACGTGTTCAAGCTGTACTGAAGGCATGGCCCTAAAACAAGGCTCTGGGAATTGAGGGAATCGCGATTGCAATGTTTCACAAGCTCACTTACTTGTCTATGGCAGATAATTTGGAAGACACCTTCTTGGCCAACTCACAGGAAGCGGTCCATATTTGTACCCATTCCGAAGAAAGGTGACCCAATAGAATGTTCACATTATCGCACAATGTCAAATGCAACTAATATTTTGCCGGAAATCACCCACCGAGGGTTGCAGCAGGCATTGACAGGGCTTCCAGATTCAGAAGAGAATCTGAAACAAAGCACATCATTGCTGATGTCAGATGAATCTTGGCTGGAGGTAAAGTTGTTTATTTGTGTTGTGCTGATTAGGTTAAGGCATTCTACTTTATGGATTATAAAAAAATTATGGGTAGCCTTGAGAAGAATGGGAACTCCAGAACACTTCGCTGTGCTCATGTAGAACTTGTACATGGATCAAGAGGCAGTTGTGCAGACAGAACAAGGGAACACTGCATGGTTTAAAATCAGGGAAATGGGGGTGCCAGGGATGCATCCTCTCACCATACTTATTTAATCTGTGTGCTGAGCAAATCATCAGAGAAGCTGACTTATGTGAAGAAGAATGTGGCATCCGGATGGGGGAAGGCTAATTAACAACCTGCAATATGCAGATGACACAACTCTGCTTGCTAAAAGAGAGGAGGCCTTGAGGCACTTGCTGATGAAGAGCAAGGATTGCAGCCTTCAGTATGACTCAATGTAAAGACCAATAACCTCCCAACTCCACATCATGATAATGGAGAAAAGATGGAAGTTTTCAAGGATTTTGTCTTCCTTGGATCCACCATCCATACTCACAGGCACAGGAGTCAAGAGATCAAAAGATGCATCGTATTAGATAAATCGACTGCACAAGACCTCTTTAAAGTGTTAAGATCAAGGATGTTACTTTGAGAACTCGGGTGTGCCTGACCCAAGTCATGATGTTTTCCATTGGCCCATCCGTATGCATGTAAAGGTTGGACATTGAATAGGGAAGATTGAAGAAGAATCAATGCATTTGAATTGTGACACTGGAGAAGAATGCTGGAAGTACTATGGACTGCTAAGAAGACAAACTGATGTATCTTGGAAGAAGTATAGCCAGAAGGCTCCTCATGGCACAACCTTATCTCTCCAACTTTAGATACATTGTCAGGAGAGACCAGTACCTGGAGAAGGACATCATGCTTAGTCAAGTGGAGGAGGAAGGCCTTCAAGGACATGGGTTGATATCACTGCTGCAACAATGGGCTCAGGCACAGGACACTTGTGAGGGAGGCACAGGACCGGGCACTGTTTTATTCTGTTGTGCATAAGACAGCTATGCGACAAGAACCAACTCAGTGACTGCTAGCAACGTTGTTCTTGGTTGACTTTTCTCCCCTTCCCACTTTCAGAATTTTATACAGAGAGGCATCAAAAACTTTTCGGAGTTCCTTCATACTGAATAAATCATGTTAAAATGAATTTTTATCATGTTGCTACCTTAATCAAGCACAGCTTGTGAAAGTTCAAAATGGCCCTGCTGTGTCATGTCAGCTGACATCGGGGTGATCGGTCTCCTCACTCACCGCTTGTGTCCAGCTTCTTCTCGTCACATTCGATCCACTTCTCTATGAAGTTCGGGGTTCAGGATCATCACTCACATCTGTTTCAGTTGGTCTCGTCGCCAAGGAGCATCTCTGCTCACAGCAGCTAGTTCAGCACCTATCACCTGGGGATGTTAGTGAGCCTTTGCGGCCCATGGATTCCAGGGGTGTATGTCTCTAACATCTTGTGGTTCTTCTTCTTTTGGCTTGTTTTTTGAGAGAGAAACAGGTTCCAGATAAGGAAGAGGGTTGACCAGTTCCCTAGGAGTGTTCAGTCGGAGAAACCAGACTGGTAGAGCTGGCCTAACTAGAAGATGATGTGCAGCACAAGAGCCTCTCCCAGTTTGATGGAAAGGGACTGACCGCTGAAGAAGCAGGAGAGCTGAGACTGGAGCAGTCGGTAAAGGTTTTTTAGAGGCGCGGGTATGGGAGTAAGACCTGGAAGAGTAGGTGGGTTTCATTAGTGGAGAAATTAGGAAATGGGGATATTTTCCCCAGGGGAATCCCTGCCCACCCTCTGCGGCTTCTCTTCTAGGCCATTTAACGTTGACGATGGCCCTGCTTGCCCAGGACAGTTCCCTTTAGAGAGGTCCACCATCGGCTCTTATGCTAAAACTTTATCCAGACCCACCCATGCCCATTCATGCTCACCTCCAGCCTTTATCTCCCAGAATGGCGTTTCAGAGCAGAAAACCGACCGATTGACCTATCCACGGGGACAGTCTCCCCACTTCAGTCCAGGTTTGCCCGTGAGATCCTGAAGTGAGTTACCACTTCCTTCTGCCTCTCTTCTGTCCTCCTTCCAGGCCCAGCAAGTTTTTAGAACATACCTTTTGTCTGGAACCTTACAGCTTAGAATTTCCCAGGGCACCTTCATGAGAAGCAAGGGAGAGCCAGTTCCCAAGTCCAGCTGCAGCTCGACTCTGCATGCTTTTGAGGAAAAGATTTTGGAGTCACCAGATCTGAACTGAGTTAGTTTATTGTGCCAACCTGGCCAATAAACACATGTGGGGTTATTTGAAGTGCGGAGGGATAAATGGCTCGTGAGCCTCGCCTTTGTAGCTCTCGGGTCTTTTGCTTTGTGATGGTCGGACCAGGGTGCAGCTGCCTTAGCAGTTCCCTGCTTCAGCTTGCAAGGCTCACTTCCTGCAAGACATCCCCAAGGAAAAGCCACATTGGACCTACCCTGATGCAGCCCTGGGTGCTGGAGCAGGCGTGTGGAGACCCCTGCCAGCGCTGACATGCTTACACATTCACTGATATGGCTTTCCTCCTTCAGTCAGCGTCCTTGTGTCTGTTTTGTGAGATGGAGGAGGACTTTGTGGATTGATGTCAGACATAATGGATTAATGGGCTTGAGCAGCACTGGGTAGGAATGTTTTCTTGATGCACACTTAACCTTTATATAAAGTTCTCTCTTATACATGATTTTCTGTGGATTTGTTTCTGTAAAGTACCCAGACTAACACATGAACCTAATATCCCAGCCCTGAAAAATGGCTGTTAAGCATGCAATTTAATGTCAAGACTCTCCCATCTGTATAATGGGCACAAAAAAGCGTAGCTCCCAAAGCTTGTATGACCTTAAGTAGCGTGAAGTCTGCATGTTGCCCAACAGAGCAGAGCTCCACAGGGGCGAGTTCCCATCTCCTCAGTCCACCAGCCAGGTCGGATGTGCTGGGAGACTCCAGGTTTGTGGGCTGCTTGTGTGCTGCTGGCTAATTCAGTTGGTCTGTATCCATATGCGGTGGACACAGGGCACCACTGGCTTTTCCCAAGGGCAGGCAGAGTGTTCTGTGTGGGGTCAGGGGCTCCTTGGAAGCTCTGCCAGCCCCATAGAACCATCCCACTGCCCTAGGGCAGTGATTCTCGACCTTCCTAATGCCCGGACCCTTTCATACAGTTCCTCATGTGGTGGTGACCCCCCAACCATACCATTATTTTTGTTGCTACTTCATCACTGCAACTTTGCTACTGTTATGAATCGGGCAACCCCTGTGAAAGGGGTCACAACCCACAGGTTAAGAACCACTGCCCTAGGTGGTCAATGGGACACCTCAGCCAGTCGTTTCAGACTTTGTGCCCAGGTTCATGTTTCCCTGCTGAACTTGGCAAACAAAAAGCCAGTGCCTTTGGGTTGTGCTTATGATCTTTGAACTGGTTATCTTCAGAGTCATAAACCTGTTTCACTTGCCTATAAATGCCGCTCTTGCCAACACCTCTTCCTTGCATCCTGCTCCTTGGCATTCTACACTCACTGCCAGGCTAAGCCAGAAGCCGGTACCATGACGAGGGACCAGAGCGGCACCTGGGAGATGGAGAGCAACACCAACTTTGAGGGCTACATGAAGGCCCTGGGTAAGGGGAAGGGCCGGGTGGAGGCTGAAGGGGGCTGTGGGAGACCGTGGGCTGGCCTCAGCAGCACCCTGGTGGGACCACCTCACACCGGGGGCAGATCCCTGCCCTCATTTACTAACCAAATAGGTCACACAAGTTCTCTGAGGTTCAATTTTCTCATCTGTCAATTTGGAGTAATATCAAATGAGATTATGTCTGGAATATTCTTAGCACAGCACCTAGGACACACACACTAAAGAAAGGAGAGAGGGAGAGAGAAACTTAAGAACACAATGCAGCAACTTGCAAGCTCGTGGTCTCTTTCAGCACCAATTGACTCTGGTGTGATCCATGCATGACTGTGCATTGCCTTTTGTCAGTCTTGCAGCGTAGAAGGAAGTAGAAGAGGAGTGGCCAATGAATTTAAGCCTAGGAAAAATAACGTTTACAGGCTAGCGAGGCTTTTGCCATCTACAAGGATTGCTATCGGGGTTTCGTTCATACATGCAAGGGTTTATTCCAAGCAATCTGTGTTTCAACCAATCTCTGCCACCAGCAGATGGCTGTAGACAAGTTCTCTTAGCAATACACATGGTTAAGTTGCTTCCTGCGTTTTCACAAAGGGGGTCACGGCAATGGTGACTTCTGAGGGTCTCTGCTGGGCCTGCTCAGGTCAAGGCCGCGAGATCAGCTCAGAAAGCGGGTGCTTTTGTCACTCCAAAAGGTGGCCCAGTGGTAAAATGGATGATGAGTTGGGCTGCTACCCACAAGTTCAAGTCCACCCTCGGCCCATCCTCCGACCCACAGGAGAAAGAGGCAGCTTTGGGCTCTTGTAAAGATTCATAGTTTTGGAAACGCGTGGATAGTTTTACTCTGTCCTGTGGGGTCACTATGAGTTGGAATTGACTCGATGGTAGTGGGCTGTTTTGAGTTGGTTTTCTTGGGTAAAGGAATCGTCTAATGATCACAGATACTTATTTTGTAGACGTTTTAAGAAAATTGAAAAGTGCCTTAGTGAGAAAAATACCAGGGAGCTGACAGAGGAGATTTCCCCGCTCATGACTTGCTCACTCTTGTGGGGTCTCCAGGGCTGTCTGTGATGGCCTCACGCCACCCACCCTCCAGCCGTGATCTTATCTCTGAGATTTCCTTCCCCCTCCAAGCTCAGAGACCAGTGAAAGGAACATGATTTGAGTCCCCAGAGGATGCCCAAACTCCCACCTTGTCAACGTATCAGTCAAAGAGCACCGGTGACAGGGAGAGATGGAAATACCACCATCAGAAATGTACAGACCTAGACGGAGCAAACGTGGAGACACAATCGCTTGGCATTTCGAGATTTTTGTTTATGCAAAGTTTCTGTGCTTTTGTAGCACTTCGTTTTGACACCCTTGTAGATGAGACAGACCACTGTCGTCCTGGCGTCTAAAGCGACCTCCAGGCCACTGAGCTGCATGCTTCGGGAGGTGACTGCAGGGCGGGGATACGTGGGGCTGGCTGAAAACAGGCCTGTCGTCCAGGCTGCCGGCAGTGCGGGAAACCAGAAGAATTTCTGGGTAGCCACTGGGTGCCAGGCACTGGGCAAGGAGCGCTGACCACCTGCCCTTGTGTCATCGCTGCAATGGCCTCACTGCCCCTGCCTCGTAGATGGAGAAGACGCCCCCTCATCCCCCTTTCCAGCACTGAAGTTCTCCACTGTGGCAATACCTCGTTGGGGCTCCTTTTTGCACTGTGGTCAGAAGTGGGATCTGCGACCCAGTTATTTGGATACAATGGCGGGAGGTCTCTCTGAGAATAGAAATCATCTGGTTTTCTGGGAGATGGATTTCTGGACTATTTGAACAAGGAGAGCTATCACACTTCATGGTTTACAGAGTTCGGAGTTTTCTTCCCCCGCCCGAAACATATTTCCAATAGGGAATAGCTTTCTTTGTCCACCGGGCTTTCAGAATGTTACCCCTAGATATGAAGAGAACTTCAAAAAGCTCAAGGGAAAATCCTATCACCCTTTAATTCCATTTCCCATGAACTTTGGGAAGCCTCTTTGTACTTGGGAGGGGAAGGGGATGGAGTCCAAATGTTTCCACCAGATCCTACCCGCCAACCACACTGTCCTATAGTTTCTCAACACCATGGGGACCGGTGGAAATGAAGTTCTGGTTCTCTATGTGGTCAATTGGTTTAGAGTACAGCTCAGCTCTGTAATCTGAGCAATATTAGACAGACGAGGAGACCAAACCAGGGGGACCGAGACTTGCTGAACGACACTGAAGAGTTGATTTCATTGTCTTTCTGAACCTCAGTCTCCTCGTCCACCACATAGGGGGAAAGGCTCTGGACTCACTTGTTTCTCTGGAGGGTGGTGGATGCAGCTGTCGTTCCGAACCAGGGAGAGCACTTTACCAGGGTTACTGGAGGCTTTCCAAGTATTAGCAGCTTGCTGAGTAAGCCCGTCTCAAAGAAGAGACCAGACAACAACTGTGTCTTTTGCTGCTTCTTCCAAACTTCCTGTCTCCCAAGAAAGTCTGAGCCCGGTGTTGCTGTGACTAGTCACTGGGATGTTATAACCACATGGCTCCACGGTCAAAATCAGGCCCCTGCGCTGCTCTGTGGGAGACAATGAAGGCTGTGTGCTCCTGCACAGAGCTGCAGTTTCTGAAAACTGTGTCACTGTGCGTGAGAAGTGACTCAGTGGCAGTGGTTTCTTTCTGATGGTGACTTTAGAAGCCCTGGACGGTCCCAAGGAGCCCAGGTGGCATAGTGGTTATAAGTTGGGTTGCTAACCGCAAGGTCAGCAGTTTGAAACTACCAGCCAGCTCCACAGGAGAAAGATAAGGTGTCCTGCTCCTGTGAAGGGTTACGGTCTCAGGAGCGCACAGGGCGGTCCTAGCCTGTCCTACAGGGTCGTTATGAGTCAGCATCGAGTCGGTGATGGCAGAGAGCTCGGTTTTTCTTCTTGTTGTTGTTGTTATTGTTTGTTGAAGCTTCAGGCAAAGCCTCTACTATTCTTTTACATTGATTCCCCTCTGATGAACCTCTGACCTCTTTGTACCAGGGTTTCTGCAATGTCCCTGATTAAGATAAGATTATAGGGGGGGGGTTTTCATTTATTGCAGAATGTGGAGATGCCTATACCTCAGTTGACCCAACAAATAACAGCTCATGGGCTCTCGGGGCCCCAGGAACGTGCTCCACCTCCAGGCGAGACTGTGAGCCAGAATAATCGTCCTGCCATTGAGACTGGGCCCCTGACCCTCCCACCTGTCCATAGGGGCAGAGGCGGGCAGGGCCTAGCAGTGTGATTGAAGGCAGGTCTCAAGTGGCTCAGCCAGAAGTTGTGGTGGTGGGAGTAGCGGAGGGGGAAGGGGGAGAGGCTGCCTCCTCCATGTGACCAGCTAGCACAACCCAGCAGGTGGATGGATTTCTCCCACGCTCCGGCCACCAGGCTGGAGAAGTCAAGGAAGCTTGCTTTCCCTGCCCTTTTGAGTCCTGAACCCTTTGATATTAGGGAAAAACAGTGAGAAGACCGGAAAATCCCAGGATGTGCTAATACCTCTGAGTGTAACCCTATTCCCTGCTTAAGTACCGCCCCTTTCTGAGAGCCTTTCAGTGTCATCACCAGCCCCAGTCCCGGAGAGGTGGCTTTCCCTGTGGACCCACCCGTGGGCTCAGTTGGGAAGGGGCAGTTCTTGCTGAAATGCAGGTCTGGGCAGTACCAGGCCTTCCCAGAACCTAAATGACTCACGGCCCACACTGGCCGCCCTCAGCAGAGTGACACATCAAAGCAACCTTTGGGTGTGCCCCAAATTATCACAGCCAGCAAGTGTGGTAAGTATAAATCCAAAGGTCAACGATCCTTCCTCTCCTGCTTCTTAGACACCTGGTGTTTTTAACCATCGGGTCGGACACTCTCTGAGCCAGGAAACCAGCTGGTGTGCTTTACTCGGGGACATGTCCTGTGCCCTGAGGGTCTTCTTCAGTGGGATCAGGGCTAAGGGAGAGACAGGGAGGTCTTTATTTTGAAGGGGAAGTTGACGAGGGCAGGACACTGGGGGAGAGCTCGGGGCATGGGGTGAGGCTGCTGCTGCATGTTGAGGTTCAGCTTCAGTAACAAAGCTCTAGAGGTGCCCATGGAGACAGAACCAAACCCGGTTTCTGTTCTCAATAAGCTCACGAATGGGCAGAGATAGACCAGTCTGGCCACAGTCACTGGTAAATGGGATTTTAGATTCAAGTGGTGTTTACCAAAAGTCCCATGTCTTGAACCAACCATCCCCGACCAAACTTGTGGCCATGGAGACCTTGCTGACTCACAGGGCTCCCTGCAGGCTGCCAGACTTTCTCCCCTGGCGCTGCTGGCATTTCTGGGCTGCTGACCACCGGACTGCAACCCAAGGCATGACCAGTGCTCCAGCAGGGCTCCCCAAACAACATGACTGTCTCTCACACTCTGGGATTGACTGGAATTATGAATCCTCACCACGGTTACCTGTGATGACAATCCCCTTCGACAATGGGTTTTCTTTCCTACGTTCACGAGCCATAATTAGTGTCTAATTGAACTCTCTTGAGACAGAAAAGAGATTAAACAGGAGAGGGAGCAGCAGAGATGGGGAAGGGAGGACCAGACGCAGACGCTCGGAGGAGACCAGGGCCTCCTTTCAAAACTGACAGAGAAAGGCAGCCTTCCCCTAGAGCAGTGGTCTTCAACCTGTGGGTTGCGACCCTTTTGGGGGTCGACCGACCCTTTCACAGAGGTTTCCCGATTCATAAAAGTAGCAAAATGACAGGGAAATAGCACAAAAATCATTTTTATGGTTTTGGGGGGTCACCACACCATGAGGAACTGTATGAAAGGGTCACTGCAGTAGGAAGGTGGAGAACCACTGCCCTAGAACCTGCCCCCAGAATTCAGACTTCGAGCCTCCTGGCCTGTGAGAAAATGCATTTCTGTTTGTCCAAGCCATTCACTTGCGGTATGTCTGTTAGGGCAGCACGGGGTAGCTAAGGCGCTGGGCTTCCCTGGCTGATTCGTGCTCAAGGGGTCTCATTTGGTTGCAATTGACAGGGGCTGGAGCGGGAAGCCCCGCAAAGGCCTCCTCACGCACGTGTCTGGTGGGAGACACTCTTTTAGCTGGGACCTCGCTGGGCTGCCAATCAAAGCATCTGCAGGCGGTCTCTCTGTGTGACCTATGCTTCCTTGACACATCCGGCCTGGTTGTGAGAGAAGCGGTGGAAGCTGGGTGGCCCTTTATCAGACTCGGAAATGACACAGCATCCTTCCACTGGGTTCTATGGATCAAGGCTGTCACCGCTTCACACCCAAAGGGATGGGCATAGAACCCACCCTGCAAAGGGAGGAGCGTCAATGTAAGGCAGGTACGTGGAGCAGAGGTGTTGCTTCAGAACATCTGATCGCCCACAAAAGGCATGGTGCGTGACTAGCGCACGGGGTAGAAAGCGCTATATTAACAATACCAATACATGTGTGCAGAACGGTGGCAATAGGGGCCAGAGACGGCTAACTGAGTACTCCGGGTGGGGTTTTAAAGAAGCAGAGGACGTCTCTCTGTAGCAATGGGATCCAGGAGGGCCTGATGGCCTGTGGACATGCGCAAAGATCGAGGTCAGTAAGAGCATGGAGGATGGGGAGACTGCATGGACCAGTATGTCCAGAGGATGAGGAACAAGGAGGAGCAAGTCTATGGAGGCAAGAAAGCTGGACTCCGAGTGTCAGAGCAGACTTTCTCCTGCAAGGAGCAGGCTCTGAGAGGAATTGCACGTAGGAGAAGGACAGTCATCCCCGAACACTCATCGGAACAGCCACGGGGAGTCAACTAACTGTGACCGCCTGAGAACTGCAATGGCCCTGAAGGACGGGTGAGCCCTGTCTAGCAGGGTGCATGGTGGTGTGCTGAGCAGAAAACAGACTTAGTGACTGGGTGGGGTCAGCCTAGAAAATGAAACACTAACATGTAGCTTTCCATGGTGAAAATGAGGGCATACTGAAGATGTTTGCCCTAAAATTACTTGGATGACATTAAATTTTGGCCCTCTTTTAGGAAAAATTTCTTCCACAAATTGTAATTCTTTGGGAGGAAAATTAATTATTTCCTTATTTCACAAAAGAAGGTGAAAAAAATTCCATAGGATCTACTTTTAAACTTAGATGATCAAGTGTAGATTTAGAAATGCAGCAGCCTCTGCAGAGAGGCTAGGAGAAGCTAGGCAATTCTATGTAGGGGGAAGAGGGATTGGAGAGGGGACGGTGGGTGCTGACATCCCGTGTCTTGTGTGAGGAAATGTTTCCTGGATAGCTGTAGGGTTTGCAGTCCTGTCCTGCCTGTCTCAGAGGGGTGAGCATCTACACATATTACTCTCATGCCATTGTGAGCATCACGCTAGAGCTTGATATACATTGAGTTCTCACAGCATGCCAAGAAACATTCTAGGCATTGGTGATTTTGTGCTGAAAGAGGCTCCAAACCCCCTGCCCTTGTGGAGTTTCCCTGCTAGTGGGAGAGACAATCCACAAATATATTGAGATTGGTGAAGTAGTGGTTATGTGTTGGGCTGCAATCCTCATGGTCAGCAGCTCGAAACCGCCAGCAGGTCCTCAGGAGAAAGAGTGGGCTTTCTACTCCCTTACACAAACACAGTCTCACAAACCCACAAGGAGTTGCTATGAGTCAGCAACGACTCGATGGCAGCGAGCTAGATTTGGATGTCAGGCAGTGGTCGATTCTTTAGAGACGGTGAGAAGAATAGAATGATGGGGTGGTGGTCAGGAAGGTGGTCTGAGGAGATGCCATTTGAGCTGAGACTTGAATGCTGGAAAGTGTCTACCTGGGCACAGGAGGCAGCAAGTGCAGAGATTGTGAGTGTGTTTGAGAAACAGAAGAAGGATGTTGTGTTTTGAGTGAGGTAAGCGGAAAGGGATGAGGGTGGAAATACAAACCAAGCTCAGACCAGGCCTTATGATGGGCAGACTTAATGTATCTTACATATGTTCTTTACAGATCACTAAGGTGAGGGGGTGAAGACTGAGTCATAGGAGATCAAGGAAGCAGGAAGGCCCATTAGAGACCACTGCACCATCGAGGCTGAGTGGTACCCACTGAGCTGAAGAAGAGATGCTGCATAGGCCTATGAGATAGAGCCAACCGAGCTTGCAGCTTAATTAAAGACAAAGCAAGAGGAAAAGGAAGGGTCAAAGGTGATTCCCAGATTTCAGCTTAACTATTGGGAAGATGACGGTCGCAAGGCCTGGTATAGAGAGGGCATGGGAATGAGTTGTGGACAGGGGTAGATACTGGAGAGGGAAGAGGTGAACAAGGAAATGCACTTTGCATATTTTGGGTTCAGGTGCTCATTACATATTCATGACATGCCATTTCCAAGTGAAGGATTCAAATCGTCATGTGGCTTTACAATCTGGAGTCGTCGGGGGTGACACAGAAGAAACCTTTTCCATTTATGGGGTGAGAAATCCGAAGCCAAGAGAAACAGAGGGGCTTGTTTTGGATCATTTGAATCTGGGGAATGATGAAATTCACACACGAGCTTGGTCTATCTGCTTCCAACACCCCTGTTCTTCCCACAGCACTGTTCTTGGAGCGGGCATTTAGCAGAGGGGTAGGGAAGAAGGAACTTTGTTCTGAGAAAGGTTTTTCAGGAAGGAAGCAGGTAGGACCCTCAGAAAGGAAGGAAGGACAGATGGAAAATGGGAAGGAGGGAGAGGCAGGGAAGAGTGTGGAGTTGCCTGGTAACCAAGGAGGAACTGCATTCCCAACATCTAGAGTCCTGCTGTCAGCACAGCAGAGAAGTGCTGCTCTCACTGCCAGCCTGGACAGAAGGCGTGGTGCTGTGAGGACTTCTGACGGGGAAGGTGCTGCGGGGGGTGGGGGGTGGTGGGGGGGGGTGGGGGTGGGGCGAAGTCGGCCAGGGATCAAGATGGGAGGTCTCCCCTTGCTTGTGCTAACAGCACCTCCATGCTGACCCCCTGGGGAAGCCACAGACCATGAGATGAGGAGGCTCCCTGGATCTCCAGCCTACCTTGAGGTCCTAGGGAAAATGGTCAGCTCATTGGCTACGTTCATTAGGAGTGAGAGGAGGAGGCGGGTGGGGCCTGTTCACTTCTGCTCTCACTGTGCTAACTGGAGGGAGATAGGGGGCGGAAACCAGGACATGATTATCCTTCCTCTCTGCTTCTCACAATGGCCCGAGAGCACTGAGGGTTGGAAAATTAAGGAGTCTGGGTTCAAAGTCCATCGGAGGCACAGTTTGATGGGTCTCAGCTTTCTCATAATGAATCCATGTGCATCTCTGCTCCTTAATTTACAGAGTGCCTGCCCTTTTAGCCTGCAACTTCAGCTTTTTAAATTTTTTCCCCCACAAGCACCTTACAAAGCGTTTTAATGTTGAGTAGCATATTTCAGCTTTATGGCTCGCACTGTTCAAAGTGCAGTCATGAAAAGGATGTGTCAATAAAGTCGCTTTGGCGGTGTTCTTCTTCGGTTTGGTTTTGTTTCCTCTCCCTGCAGCAGCTTCAAAGCATATATCTTATTCGGAAGTGGTTTGCCTTTGGACCCTTTTATCCACGATAGAAATTCATTTTTTACATGGCTATAAATCAGCCTGAGAGATCCCTTTAATCCAGAAAAGCAGCTAAAGCATACTCGATAACCCTGGAGTTAAAATATCTTATCAGGAAAATAATTTTCTCTGCAGAGTACAAAGAGGAGATCTTTTTGTAATCTATACGTGTGTGTGTGTGTGTGTGTGCATTCTATAGCACTTACACTCTTCCTTTTGATTAGAAATATCACCGATCCAGCAACAGCACTTGGCTCCCCTCCCTGGGGTGGAGCAGAGGTAACATGATTAACTGCCCTGTGCAAACGCTAAAGGGTGGCCAAGAGGCCAGGCCATTTTTCAATATGGAGGAGAGGTGAAGCTTGACTCTATTTGCATAGAGCCTCTAATAAGATTCTCCCCAGCACCGTTCAGAAAGATTGACTAGGGCTGGCGTTTCCAGGACAAACCAGTTCTCTCAGCAATAACGCATTGTAAACTGTGATCTGCCTTCCTAAGCGGCCAGGGACAAGCAGCAATTTGTAGTGTGGAGCCTTTGTTGTGAGCGACAGACAGAATGTATGTGTAGAGAAATCTTCAGGAGCCCTGCCCTAGCTGAATGACTGAATCTACTGCCAAACTCTGAGCCTTGATTTCCCTCTCTGTGGAATATGTCTCTTCTAATATCTCTGTCATTTCCAATTCTTCCTGAGTACTTTGCCTACAGCCTTCCCTTGGCTTCAGGGAGTTCATAGATGCCCTGTGATGTTCTTGAGGGCTGTGTGAGTTCCATGGCAGAATTTTTTCTGCCGATGCAGGGCAGCAGTTTGAAGCCACCAGCTGCTTCTCAGGAGGAAAACGGGGCTTTCTACTCCTGTAAAGAATTACTGTCTTGGGAACTCAATAGGCAGGAGGGGTTCTATTTTTTGTTTTGCTTTTGTCTCTGTTTTTATGCCTGAGACTCAGGTTGGATTTCCAGGCCATGCACCGCAGGTGCAGCCACCGCCCATGTGTTGGCAGAGCCTTGTATGTTCCGCCACTGCTGAACAAGTTTCCGCAGAGTGTCCACACTAAGATTGACTAGAAGGGACGATCTGCTGACCTGCTTCTGCAAACCAGGCAATGGACGGATGGGTCACAGTGGCCCGATCCTCTACTGAGCACGGGGACAGCACAGGCCCTGGCAGTGTTTCCGTCCACTGTGCAGGTGGTCACCGAGGGTTAGGGGCCCACTGACAGCAATTAACAAAAACAACATGATTTTCTTATCTCTTCCCGAAATCAATTGTGTTGCTAGCAGGGAGCGGACCACACCGCATGTCACTGTCTGAGGGGCGACACCAAAATGACTGTCTACAGAATTGTATACAGTGCTTCAGCAGGCGGTGAATTTTCACAAAGAAAAATCTCCCTGAAGTTAGTTATAGCAACAAGAACATTTTTCAGAAGGCCCAACTTGCATGCACCAACGTGCCTGCAAGACTACACAATTCGGTGCTAATTTTCCAACCTTCTGAAGCGCCCAAAGCTGTCATTGTTCCCCCGTTACAGTGATGCTGAATGGCGTGGTTCTGTCTGCCACACGACAGGCGCACACTGCTGTCTTCCCGGCTGCCAGCGTTTGCCTGGGCAATGACTTTGCCCCATTCCCTGGGGCTTAGGCCGCAGCATTGTGGCTATTAGTGCTCGGGGACCTCTAGCAATAACTTCCGTGGGAATGAAGCAGTCTTCAAAGGGAAGGACAAGGAGGACCCCAGCAAGGCTCAGTGATGAAGAACATTGTAAGTGCGGACACGCTCATCCACTAGAGGAAGGTTTTACACAGCAGGCTTGTTGCTAGCAGTCATACCGTCTAAGAAATAGTATATGGAACCAATTATAACTAGACCGAGTACCATATCATTAAAATTGGTAAGAAGCATCAGTAAGGATTCTGGATGGTGAGTGAGACCACCGCCTTGGCTGGAACTCCAGCCTAGGGTTCAGTGCAGGGGGCGGGGGTGTTGCTACCCACCAGTCACACTATGGAATGACGAAGCTGGTGAACGCAGAGAAGGTTCTGCTGGGCTGGGTAAAGTTCCCTGGTGACCCGCTGGGGCCTCGATCGTTAGGAAGTCACCAGCTAGTGTAAATGCTCCTCCTTCTCCCAGACTCCTGGGACCCCACCGAGTGGCAGGTGGCTAGAGAGGGGCATAAATATAAACTGAATGTATCACCTGGGCTGAACATTCAACTCAAACACCTGGGGCCAGCCAAGAGGCAGCCATCAAAGTGCATTGAATACCCACAGACCATTGTCACGGACCCTTCCCTGTTATTAGCGCTGCGAAGTGTTAACCCTCCGCCCTCTGCATCTACTACCGAAAATAGGCTCAAAAACAAAAAGTGACTTTTCTGAAAGTCCCTAGCTGGGAAATTCAGAGCTAGGACTTATTCTCAGATCTTCCCTTGCCCTCATTCTTGGATTTCAGTGATTCTATACTTTAGTGCATCATCACCTGGAAACCTTGTAAAATCAAGCAGGGCCCCACCGCCGGAGCTTCTATGCCTGCAGGTGTGGAGAGAGCAGGTTCTATGCCTGCTGGGCGTGGAGCGCCAGGAGGACGGCCGGGGAAGACACATATTGGGAGCAGCAGAGAAAATGAGCGTTATTCCAAGGAACAGCCTGTGAGGCAGGGAGGAGGGCGGGGAGGAGGATGGTGATGGAGATGATGAGGAGGAAAATGGCAGCTGAGGAGCGTGGGCATGTCTCCAGCACAAAGGGCAATGGGGGCAACATTGATTTCCCTGTCCCGGGCCTGCGGGCTGGGCGGCTTGAGTGTGCTCATGCGTGATTCCTTCAGGTCCGGAGGTGAAGCTGAATGAGCTGTCAAAGAATAGAAAGGGTTGGCGTGTGACTGCACCAGCCCTGACTTGGGATAGAGCCCCAGGTCTAGAAAACAATTGCTGCTGGGTGGAGGCAGTTGACAGGCGCCAACATTAACTGTCCCAAACAGGGCAAACTCACACAATGGGATCCTCACGTCTCTGGAAATAGTCGGAAGCGGCCAACACCTCAGGAAGGCACCGGATGCGCGCAGACTGGGGTGGTCTGACGCTCTGAAGAGAACTGGTGGATTGTAGGGCTGACCCCAGGCCAGACCGTCCAGGCTTCAAATTCCATCTCCGCCCTTTCCTCACTATGCAATTCCAGGGGGATGGCGCAGCTCCTGCGAGCTTGTCTCCTGGGTGGTAGAGTGCAGATGATACCCTTTCTACACCATCGGTTGTTGGGACACATGAGAGAGCACTTCCCAAGGGAGTTTCCACAATGGGGCACCATTCCTGGCAGGTTCCAAGGAGTATCTTCATTGTTGCCCCAAATCTTTCTGAGAGTTGCTCAGATTCACTGGGCTTAAAACTTAGCTGACTCCCTTCCCCACCAAGGTTCTCACCTTGGTCACAAGCTCACGGTCACTGCTGTATCCTCCCAGCTGATCCACCCCTTTTCTAACCTTGGATGACTGCTGGGTCTGCTCAGGTCGAGCTGTCACTTAGCACCCCCAGGCCGCCCTTCCATCACCTCTGCAGTGTAGTGGCTTTCCATTTCTCCAGGGGTGAGGGGGTGGGGGGGTGTAAAAGGAGACAATGTCAAGGAGTCCAGGAAGAAAAAGAATGCTTGGAAACTGATTGTGGCAGCAATTGCACAATTCTGCTTGAGGTGACTGAACTATGGAATGATATGATAATGTATTAGCTCCCAATTAATAACCAATGTAAAAACAACAGCAACAAAAACCAGACTTTGCACCATTTAGGGTCCAAAAGGCCAGGCAGGCCCTCCGTCAGGTGGACACGATGCTGTTGTAGGTACCCAGCCGCGACCAGATGGCTGGCTGAACGTGACGGTCAAGTGGCCAGCTCAGGCCTCCCTGGTTCTTTTGGGAGAAGGAAAGCGATGTGACCCTAGAGAAACTGACAAGGAACAGAGCCAGGGAGAAGGTGGGAGAGGAGGTGAGGCAACAGAGGCAACATGGGCAGCCAGGCATGTTGTCCACATTGCCAGGGAGACCTGTGGATGGCTGCCCGTCTGCCTCCTGGCCCCAACAGTACAGCGCCCCAGCAGAGAGCCCATTGAGAAGCTGAGTCACCTGCCACGGTGATGGGCCTGCATCCTAAGAGAAACAGCACTTGATGACTCTGAACCACTGTCACTCTTGAGAGCATTATTATCCCTTGGTCTATAATAGAACCAGTCTCAGAGTTTAAAAGCAACTGGCCTTGCCAAATGGATTTTTGAAAGACAATTTCAAGATTCAGCCTGGCATTCAAAGACAGCTGGGGAATTCACGGGCGTAAAGGTGGGCAAATCTGATCTAAAGCTTGATGATGCTCCCAGTCAGGGTGGAAACTTGGCAGTTTCAGAATTAATGAGTTGCTAGATCTCCCCAGGACCTCAGGTTTGGGGGACATTTTACACATAATCAGAGGTTAGCAAGTCGCGGGCTCCGCACTTCGCTGCTGGCCACACTTGGGAAATGGTGCGCCCCCCTGAAAGGGTGCACTTGCTGCCACTTACTAATTGTCCCTGAAAAACAAGGTGATTTGCTTTTAAAAAATCCAAGCAGAAAAAGCCCAACCCCGATGTAAGCAGAACAAACTTGGTGGTGCTGGTCACTGCTGAATGTGGGAGAGAGTGAGGGGGCCATTGCACCCTGCTCCCCACTTTTGAACTTTCTCGTGATCGCCCCAAACAATGACCAGTCTTTTCTGTAATAGCAACACAATAAAGCCCTAAGCAGCTGTTTGCCATGGCCCTAAAACGCGTGTAAAACTGTACTGGAGGTAGCACAGGTCTGCGCAGCAAGCCCCCCTCTGCTCGGGACATGAGAGCCAGCGATTGTCCTTTCCTGCTGCGATCACTAGCAGGCTTTGTCCTCACCCATGAGCTAGACCGGCAGTTTCCAGACCAAGTCACCTTTCCTGTTAATTCGTGGATGTTTTTGGTTGAGTGAAGTCATAGTAGGAATTATAATATGTTAAATAGATAGCATGGAGCCCCTGTGATTGCAGTGTGTGTGTGTGTGTGTGTGTGTGTGTGTGTGTGTGTGTGAGAGAGAGAGAGAGAGAATATCTGTGAGCATTTGTGTATCTGCATGTGTATGTTTGTATCTGTCTGTGTGTGTTTTGGTCTGGGTGTATGTATGTGTGTGTGTGTCTGTGTGTCTACGTGTATCTGTGTATCTGCATGCATGTCTGTGCGTAGCTGTGTGCAAGTGTCCACGTGTGTGAGTTTGATGTCTGTTGGAGGGCTAGAGTATATATCTGTGTGCGTGCGGGCTTGTGTGTCTGTGCATCTGTATGTGTATCTCTTCAGGGGTTTGAACATGTGTCTTTGCGTAAGTTTAAGTGAAATTGTGTGAATGTTTGTATGTGTGTGTGTGTGTGTGTCTGAAGGTGTGTGGAATGTTTGAGTCTGTGTGTAAAGGTGTGTGTCTGTGAGTGCCTGTGTGTGCTATGTGAAGGTGCAGCTCAGGGGTAAACCCTGCCCACAACCTTCTCATCCCCCCCAAACTCCTGCAGAGGCTCCTGGAGACACCTAGCTTCCAGACACTGGGCATGGCGCTCAACTCGGCCATGTGTAAGACCACCACAGAAATGCTCTCTGCCTGTGATCTGGGTCCGGGTCCTGAATGGCTGCCCTTGTTACTGAAATGAATGAGTCTATCTGAGCACATCATAACCTCCACAACTCCCTCTGTCCACAGACATTGATTTTGCCACCCGCAAGATCGCAATACATCTGACTCAAACAAAGATCATCGAGCAAAACGGGGACAGCTTTAAGACAAAAACCAACAGCACGTTCCGTAACTACGACGTGGACTTCACCGTCGGAGTGGAGTTTGACGAGCACACAAAGGGCCTGGACAACCGGCACGTGAAGGTACTGATCTGGCTGGCATCCCCCTGCCCCCTCCCATACTCTCTTTGCGCAGGGCAGGCCATTTGGCTTCACAATAAAAAGTAGGGTATGGAAAGGGGGACCAGAATGGACTTACCGATGTTTAATAGCAAGCGCTTAGCAAAAGTTTAATAAGAAGAAACCAACTGGCTCCTGAACTAAATTCACAAGCAAAGGTGAGATGGAAGGATCTGTAGCTTTGAAGGATCCAGGGCTAAGCAAACGGTACCCATTGCCGTCAAGTCCATTCTGACCCATGGTGACCCTACACGACAGGTGGCACGACCGCCTGGGTCTCTGAGGCTCCCGTCGTATGGAAGCAGACTGCCCCATCTTTCTCCCCGAACAGCTGGTGGGTCTAAACAGCTGGCGTTTGGGCTAACAGCCAAGAGTCTAACCACTTCCCCAGCAGGACACCTTGGGATCAAGAGCAGTTGTTAGATGCCTAGAGTTGGTTCTGATGCATAGTGACTGGTCCAGAGCCATCTCACCATTGTGATGTTGGAGCCCATTGGTGCAGCCATTGTGTCTAATCCATTTTGTCAGGGGTCTTCCTTTTTATTGCTGCCCCTCTACTTTGCCAAGAATGATGTTCTATTTCAGGGACTCATCTCTCCTAAAAATATGTCCAAAGTAGATGAGATAAAGTCTCACTATCCTTGCCACTAAGGAGCATTCTAGATGTACTTCTTCCAAGACAGGTTTGTTGGTTCTTTGGCAGTCCATGGTACTTTTAATAGTCTTTGGTCTTCCTTAGTCAATGTCCAACTTTCACATGCATATGAGGCAATTGAGCATATCATGGCTTGGGTCAGGTATGCCTTACTGTATTGTCGAACGATTCATTGCATTGCCTAAATCTGCTGCACAAGACCTCTTTAAAGCATTGAAGAACCAGGATGTCACTTTGAGCATGAAGGATCTAGGGAAAGGAGCCCAAATTCACTTGCTGACTTAGGCCGAGCAGACAAAATGAAGAGGATAGACAACAGTAAAGAGAATGCTGGTGATGGCGGTGAAGTGGATAGGGTAGCTTCACTTAAAGTGGCAGTACTTCTCAGAGCCAACCAAGTATTTATAAAGGAGGAATAAGGGCCTCTAGATACCTAGTATTTAAGTAGCTGCCAAGTTCATTGACTGTTTAGGCCACATAGGCACCCCAGCATAAATGAAATGTGGGTTTATTGAGTATTATAACTTGGAGCCCTGGTGGCACTGCGGGTGAGTGCTGGGCTGTTAACTGCAAGGTGGACTGCTTCCATGCAGATTGACCATCTTGGAAAACCGAAGCAGAGTTGCCATGAGTCGAATGGACTCGATGGTAGGGGTGAGTTATTAGTAGCCTGGAGAGGTGCCTGGGTGACGCAAGAAGTTTGCAGTCAGCTGCTAACCCAAGGGTGATGATTTGGACCCACCCGGCCACTTCATGAATAAACAGGACACCCAAGAGGACCCTATAGAGCAGTTCTACTCGGTCACCCATGAGGTTACCACCTCGCAGGGGCCAGCTCCACTGCAGCCTTCCTTAGGGATCCTCCATCACATCAGCCAGGAACCTTGGCAGATGTTCCAGTTTTCTTGCTGTTCATCGTGGTTGCCATTGATCCCACCCCCCATTGCCCATGGATTTATATGAAGGCACTCCCAGCACCTACTGGCCCTCGGACAAACTCAGCCGCCAGGGCCTGCAGAGGGAAGTGTGGAAATCCATGCTAACAAGGAAACAGGAGCAGATTTGCCTACTCAAGAGTCTGCCCCTCCCCATCCCCACAAGCCCACTCTTCTCACCTGCAGAAACCTCACCCTGTGCTTCAAGATCTCCCGAAGTCGGAGGTCTCAACCCTCTCCCCAAACTAGGGATGAGGGTGCTAGCTGCATCCTGGGGTGGGGGAGGGGGAAGCCGTCTTCCTTCTCTGGTGATAATTGCTGTTCGGCTAAGAGAGCTTCCTTCTCCATCAAACTGTCTCCACACCTTGATCATCGCAGCCACCGCACCAGGGCTGAGTCGCACTGAGCAGTCCCTGCTCAAGAAAAGTGAGCGACTGTGAGGCACATTGGAACCTCTTTCATCAGAGCATCTTGGAGCGAGAACATAAGCTTCCCTGCCCCATCCACTTGTCGACTCCCTCCCGAAGGGATGATGGATGGACGGGCTTTTCTGAACTGTGCCGCTGAAAGGCCAATCCATCAGATGCCAGCCGTGATA
Organism: Tenrec ecaudatus; assembly: GCF_050624435.1. Classification (NCBI taxonomy): domain Eukaryota; kingdom Metazoa; phylum Chordata; class Mammalia; order Afrosoricida; family Tenrecidae; genus Tenrec; species Tenrec ecaudatus. The sequence continues at coordinate 141,054,033 of NC_134533.1, forward strand.
GGAAAATTTGTCTCCGAATTTTTGCATCACTCTGCTGTCCTAACTGAGTTAGTTCGGAGTGATTCATTTTCTCTCGCCCTTCAAACTGGGGTGTGCATGCTCTTGAAAAGCAGTCTGCCTTATTCTGTGATCATCTTTCGTGGTGGAGAACTCACTTTTCCTAACATACATCATGGCCTTCCAAACCTTTCTTCCCCTTAAGGGATTCTGTCTGCAAACACCTACCCCTCCCCTACCTCTCGGTGCGCCTTCCCCTGGGGTCTAGGCTGCTCTGCAGGATGTGCGGCTAATTCTGCAAGAGGGAGAATCTCCTTGTCGAGATCTTATCTCAGCTTTGCCTGCAGCTAAAAGCCAAGGTCAGTACACACACACACACACACACACACACACACACACACTCACACATTCATGCACACACGCACACACACACATGAACATGAACGCACGCATGCTCACACACAGCACCAACAGGGGCTGAAGGATACCGTGGACAGAAACGGCCCAGCTCCCACACAGTGCTGGCTCCCAGGAGAATCACAGCACAGAGCAGGCGCTCTCACTGGCCCCTGTCACCTAACTAGACCCTATCAGCCGGGAGAAGATGCCACCAGACTGGATGTCTGTCATCCTGTTTCATTTCTGTTGTCCCCTGGAGGGTGCATGCCCATAGATGCATGTATATTTTCTAGGGATTTCTGTATCTAGGGGTCTTCACACTCTGGTTCTCCAGGGCTCTCCTTCTTGGCCCTGGGACACCCTGGGTCACCTCTCTGTTGATGGTGTAGTCAGGTGCCATCATTGGTTCTCACTCAAAGTGCCCCTGTCCTGTGTACAACAGACCAAATGCCACCCAGGCCTGTGCTGTCCTCACCAGTGTTCTGACATGTCAGTCCCTGGTAGCAGCCAGCCTGTCACTCCATCTTGCCAAGGACCTTCCTCTTTTTCACTGCCCAGCATACTGCTTTACCGAGCATAATGCCCTTATCTACAGGCCACTCTCTCCTGATCACATGTCTCAAGTACATGAGATGAAGTCTCGCCCTCCTTGCGTCTAAGGAGTATCTGACGATACATCCTCCCAGACAGATTTGTCTTCTCTTTAGGGAGTCCAGGTGCTGCCAAGCTTCTTTCACCGTCATCCAAACGCATCAATTCCTCTTTCGTTTCCTCATTTGCCGTCCATCTTTCACGGGCATATGAGGTAACTGAAACTGCCATAGCCTGGGCTAGATGCACCTTAGTCATCAAAGACACATCTCTCCTTGTCAACACTTTTGAGAGGTTTGGTGGAGCCGAGTCACCGGTGTCACGTGTCATGTGATCTCTTGACTGCTGCTTCCAAGAGCATTGGTTGTGGATCCCAGCAAGATGAAATCTTTGACAGCTTCCATCTTTTCTCCATTTATCGAGACGTGACCTACTGACCCAGTTGTGAAGATTTGGGTTTCCTCTACACCAAGTTGCAATCCTTGATCTTCACCAGCAAGTGCTTCACCTCCTCCTCCTTTGAATCCCTCTAGAAACCCCATCGAGCTAGCTTGTAGGAGGTGTGTGTGTTTGGGGTAGAGCAGGGCTTGGCGGCGTTGCAGCAGAGAGTTCGAACAGGGGCCAGTAGCACCCAGGTCAGCTCTTCTAGAGGGCCAAGGAATCCCTTCTGCCTTCCTGCACACCACATGCAATCCTAACATCCGCCCTGACTCATTCTGAAGAAAGTGCAAAGCCTCCTGCAGGGCATGCAAACCCAAACCCACTCCTGTAGCTTCCATCCTGATCATGTCGACCCCTGAGGGTGAGCGTGGAGCTGCTCCACTAGGTGCTCAGGGCATGCGAGCCACACCCAGTACCGCATACAGAGAAGTGGTTGACATCCGTTCAGCAGAACAGTACCTGGCACCAGAAAGACAGGAAGGAAACATGGATCCCTGCTACAACGTGGAAGAAGCTGGACAACCCGATGCTGAGTAGAAGTCAGACCCAGAAAGGCCACCTATGGTCTGATCCCATTGATGTGAATGGTTCAGAGGGAGCAAATCCATCCACATAGAGAATGGACTGGAGATTTCCTGGGACTGGGGGAGGGGGAAGGCTAAGTACAGGCTCTTCTTTCTGCGGTGATGAAAATGTCCTAGAATGAGTTGGTAGTGATGGTCATCAAGCCTCATTAACAGAGGGAAAACCACTGAATTGTATACTTTAAGAAGGCAAACTTTATGACATCTGAATCATATCTCAATTTCAAAAATAAAGCTGATCCTTAAACATCCTGGTTTTGAACTGAGCAGGTCTACTTATATGTAGCTGGTAGTTGATCTTCTTTTTTCAAACTCGGAGTGACCTTACTGACCTCTGTGTGGGCAGGTCGTCTGTCCAGTACATTGTGTTTCACCATCAAAAGTGACCTCCTGTGGCTCTTGAAGAGTTGTCATCGTTCAGTGCAAAGCCAGAACCTTGAATCGCCATCAGACCCGTAGGAAGTGCCACTCGTGATGCCGGAAGAACTCCCAGGAAGCAGAGAAAAGTCATGACATGACAAGAAAAATCCGAGTCACTCGATACCTACATAGAGTGAGGTCTGCAGCTGCAGTTGCCTGACATTTCAAGATCAATAAACATAGCATAAGGACCATTAGGAGGACAATAAATAAACGGATAGATAGACAAGGAAAGCAAATGAAAAAAAAACTAATCTGTCATGGTAACTAGGTCAGTAGGCATAAACACCTTACATTTTAATTTTTTGTAAATTACCTTTTTAATATCCTATTGAAAATGGTATCTTTTCAGTGGGTACAGTTATATATATTTTATAAATATATCCTCTAAAAAAGTCACTGCCACAGAGGCAATTCTGACCCATTGAGACCCTATAGAACAGGGTAGAACTGCCTCTGTGGGTTTCTGAGACTTTAACTCTTCACAGGAGTAAAAAGACTCATCTTTCTCCTATGGAGTGGCTGATGGTTTCAAACTGCTGACCTTGCAGTTAGCAGTCCAACGTGTAACCATATACAAAGTACGTATTAATCAGCTGTCTATGTTACCGGAAAGGCCAATAACAGATTAGGAATAATTGGGTTTTTGCAGAGTCAAAAGTCATGCATGGATTTTCAACAGGCAGCCCCAGCCCCGCCCTGTCTGAGGCTCAGCTGTATGTAATTGGAAAGGGGCAGGCACAAACAGATGCAGAGGTCTGGCAGAGAGCCCCAAAAGGCCGAGTGAAGGCCAGAAGAAAGGTGGAAGCCAGAACAGGCACTAGGCGCCCAGGGAGCCTGCTGGAGGTGCAGCGCCCATGGATGGCTGGGCATGGCACCGAGGAGGCCTGCTCATAGCAGCCTCCAAGGAGCCCTAGTGGTGCAGCAGTTAAGCATGCCTGGGAGTTAACCCAAACTGTGCTGCTTCAGACTCCCCAGCTGCTCCCGGGAGAAACAGGCAGCAGTCTGCTTCCGTAAAGATTGCAGCCTCGGGAGCCCTGGCGGGCAGCTCTGCTTGACCCTGTCAGGCTGCTCTGACGTGGTGGCAACTGTAATCGTCTTCCAAATGCTCTCCACTTACAGGACTCTTATTTTTCCTTTTACAAAAAGAACCACAGTCTCACTTGGGAATGATTCCAAATGTGCACGATGTTGCAAGCCCCTAACAGAGAACCCCACACACCCGTCACTCTAGATGATGTGTCGCTAACATTCATTCTATCCTGGCACATGCTCCCTGCAACACACATGCGTGTGCTTCTCTCGTGAACACGCTGGTCCTTTACTTCCCGATCATGTAAAGTGTATTTCTGAAGAATTAGGATGGTCTCTCCTGGCATCAAGGCATAGTTATAAATTTTGCATCAAAAATTGTTGTTAGGTATCATTGAGTTGGTTCCAACCAATCATCCCCCTTGTACCACCGAACGAAACGCTGCCCGGCCCTGCGCCATGCTCACAATCGTTCCTGTGCCTGAGCCCATGGGTGTCGACACGGTGCCAGTGCACCCCATTGAGGCCCTTCCTCTTCTGCACTGCCCCATCCACTTTTCCAAACACGACGTCCTTCTCCAGGGGCTTGTCTCTCCTGACAACGTGTCCAAAGACGTCAGACGAAGTCTTGCCATTGTTGCTCTAAGGAGCACTCTGGCTCTATGTCTACCGAGAGAGAGCTGTTTGTCCTTTAAGCAGTCCACTGTCCTTCCAATACAATAGCTGTAGCTATTTGGGACACTGTGAGGGAGGGAAAGTCTTCCTGGTGCCCTGAAAGTCACAGTGTGGACATGGTGCCCATTCTTTCTTGGAACACGCTCCCTCTTTGTCCTCCAACTCAGGAGCCTCGGCTTTCCACTCTTGTATCCATGTCCCAACCTTGGGACTTCTTAAGGCAACTGAGCAGCTTTAAATCGTCCCCCAATACAGAGATGAAGGACGTCCGTGGAAATTAGAATGAAAGATGCAAATCTAGCTCTTTTACCCACTCGCTTCCCTCTGCCTCTCGCTGTCGATTTTATGGCGGAGTAAGGCTTGACGAAGAGCCCTGGTGGAAGAGTGGCCTACATTATTGGGCTGCGAACTGCAAGGTCAGCAGTTTGAAACCACCAGCCACTCCACAGGAGGAAGGGGAGGCTTTCTACTCCCATAAAAACTACAGTCTCTGCAACCCACAGAGGCCGCTCTACTCCATCCTGCAGGACCATGATGAGTCCGACTTGACTCGGTGGCAGTGAGTTTGATTTGGAAGGCCAGATCACGGGAGGTATGGACATGATTTACTGAAAATCACTTTACCCTGGGGTTGGAATACTTTAAATCATGCTACCCCATATGAATTGTTAAATATGAGGGTATGCCCCTGCATACTACATATCCCTACCACAAAAGCTACTAAGACCCTACGCCACATCAGGCTGGGTCAGGAGCTCCAGGGAAAGTGCTGACTCATCACCCCTTTCTTCCTCCAGACTTGGTGGGCAGACAGTCAGGTGGAGGAAGAATTATCACATAGTGTCCGCGTGGATGGACTTCATGCACAACATGGAAACCAAGGCTAGGAGTCGGGCTGTACTTCCAACAGCGATCATCCTGGAAGAAGCCACGGGCTCGTTTACTTCCTTCTGTGGATCTGTCTTACGAGTTTGCTTCCAAAAAGGCTCCCACCCAGCGATGCTCAGTGGCGTCTCGTGTGTGCTGGGCCCGGTGCTGAGGCTGGGGGAGCAGAGTGGACAGCTGACCTCTCTCTTCTGTCACGGAGCTTGTAGCTTGTCAGGAGCCTGGGGCACGTGACCCCCACGTGTAGGGCAGTGCCGGAGTGGAGGGGCAGAAGACACAGTGCTGGCCTTGCAGGTCTGCTCTCCTCTATTGGGGGAGGGGGGTGGACTCAGAGTCCAAGGTCAATGGTGGGCAGAGGCAGGGAGCTCCAGATGATGTCTTCCTCCCAGAAGAGCAAGCCAAGTATTGAACTGAGCTTCCTCGAGGCATTGAAAGAGAGGAGGGTGCGGATGACCCTACAGCAGCAGACTTCTTCGTCTTTTCTTCCTGGAGAAGGCATGTAGAATTTTTAAAATGGATTTTGTCAATAGTCATATGTGCAGCCACACCTGTCCGAGGTCAGTTTGCCATCACGCGGCGGTCGCATATGGCGATGAAGCCGGCAGCAACACCACCAGTATTTCAGATGCAAGCAGCCTTCAACTTACAGCATGTTCAAATTATGATCCACCCTACTCTGCCGTCAGTTGTCCTCCCGTCCGTCTCCTCCTGAGGAGTCTGTACGGCTGCAGTGCTGCCGCGGGCCACTTGCTGATGTGCCTCGCCACGCGCATGCTCACCTTTCAGATTTATAAAGGTACGGATCATCCAAAACGGCAACGATGGAAACTAAAACGCTAACAAAAATGAAGAAGTATACAGTGATGCCAGACCGACTGACGGCAGAGTTGACGGGCCGGTCACCGCCGGACGCTGTCCAAAGGGCGCTGGCAGTGAGCCCCCACGCAGCCCCCGCGTGCCACTGCCCGGGAGGACGCTGCGGGAGCGAGCGGGCAGGGGCTGGTCCTGTTCTAGCGGACTGGATGGCAACCGACAGCGACACACGGGGTTCAAACCATTCAAAGCAGGGGAACGCGTGGCTCCTTCCCTTCGGCCTCACAGTGGAGGGTCTCGCTTACCTCCTGGCAGAGAGCATGTGCATGCGAGTGCCCACCTGCTGCCCGGAGGAGCGGGCCCAGGGCTCCGTGCCTGGGACCATACTCGGCTCAGTGAAGGGAGAGCTGCGCTTTCAACGGCTGTCACGCCGCGTTTACCAGCCACTCCCTCAGCAGGTTCCAGTCCCTCTGCCGTAACCAACAACGCCACAGCACCTCGGGGAGTAAAAGGAGGGAGAGTAAACGTGTACATAAAACAGATCGTATTGTCAAGGTCAAACATTATTTTAGAAATAGGAAGACTTAACCATCTGTAGAAGCAGACTCGTACCAAAGACGCAGAAGACCTGAAAGCACGAAGACAGTGGGGATAAAAATACACACAGAGAGACGAGTGTCACAAATGGGTTTGCAAGGCCATCGAATGTAAGTGTGCGGTCTGGGGGGAATCTCGCACAGAGACGCAGACTGTGGCCTGCATAGGCTAGCGAGAAAACCACCTAGCACCAGGGTCGGGCGTCGGGGGCGGGGATGGCTCACAGAGGAAACCCTCCCCTGGAGGAGAGCTACCTTTCCTTTCAAGAGCTGCATGTTGGTGGTGGTCGCTGCTGTGGAGCGGCTCCGACCCTGGGCAGCCCTGCGCGCACCGCGGAAGGAAGCCTTGACCGCTCCGCCCCTCCTCCCAGTGTCGCTGGGCGGAGCCCGTGGTTACAGCCCTCCGCCCGCCTTCCTCCTCCGAGGGCTCGTCTTCTGCACCGTGTCAGACAAACGTTCTCTGCTGCCCATCAGCCTCTCAGTGTCGGTCCCGTGGGCCTGCCGCCTAGCTCTCTCTCCATTTGTCAGTTCTGTATGCTGGAGCTCCACTGAAACCTGGTCCCATGGGTGGCCCTGCTGGCACTGAAAATTCAGGTGACATCGTGTCCCGCATTAACAGCAGCACTAAAGCCACCGAAGTGTGGTGAGCTGATGGACCAGCGGTGGACGAACCAGTCTAATTTGGGACTCAACTCCGTTCAGAGTAGAGCTGTCCCTGTGGGTTTCTGAGGCTGTAAATCTTTAGGGGAGTGGAAAGCCGCCTCCCCCTCCTCCTCCCTGGACCTGCTGGGGAGCAGGGTTTCTGAGATCGCACACCTTGACAGGAGAAGACAGCCTCATCTCGGTTGCAAAGTTGTTGGTGAGCTCTAAGCAAGGACTTCCAGTTAGATGCCCACCAGTCCCCACACCAGCACCAGGCCTTCATCGGCATTTCTCTCCTTACAAGTGGCACCGGGTCACTTTTTTATGCGTAAAAGTCATCTGTCATGCTTTTGTTTTAATTTTCTTCTCAATAACTGGTGGCTCGTGTCCTTTGTGGGTCTTTCCATTATGTCCAGGATGTCCCCTATTGATTTACAGCAGCTCTTTGGAGCCGGTCTGGGAGCTTGGGAGGCACGTTGGTTTCTCATTGGGCTGCTAACCACAAGGTCAGCAGTTTGAACTCGCCAGTTGCTCCAAAGGAGAAAGATGAGGCTTTCTCTTGTCATAACGATGTACAGTTTGGGGATCTGCTGTGGACGTTCACCCAATCCCTGCAGGGCTGTTGTGGGTAAGAACTGGCTGGATGGCAGTGAGTCTGGTTTCTTGGTTTGGGTGCCTATAAGCCAGAATTGGCCCAATGGGTTTGCTTTTTATACAGATGTAAAGAAATCAAAATTTTGTTTGATGTGTGTCAGAATTTTCTCAGTCTGTACTTAATCTATTGACTTTGAGATAACAGCTTCCTTCCAGAAATTGTACATCACCATGTAGTCAAATACGTGTTGAAATGTGATCTGTCTCATATGGTAAAATGAAAGAGAGGAATTCCTTAGAACAGAGTGGAATTAGGGATTCCTCATATGCGGGCCAACAAGCCGCAGTACACAGGCACGGCTGGAATGGAGGCTGATGCAGAAATAAGCTCACCGCGCGGCCGGGCTGAGCTCTGCCCCATGAGCCCGCAGGGGCCCTGGCGTGGCTGCAGGAATTGTGGCCGCAGGTTTGGTTTATTCAGTGCTGAAAGCCCATGCATCTGATTGCTCTGTGAATCTGTTTCTACAGACCCTGGTGACCTGGGATGGCGATGCCCTCGTGTGTGTGCAGAAGGGGGAGAAGGAGAACCGCGGCTGGAGGCAGTGGGTTGAGGGGGACAAACTGCACCTGGTAAGTCACCAACACCCTGCTCCTGCCCACTGTGCTCAAACAAACTACGGCACTCACCAGTCAGGCGCGTTGACAAGAAAAAGCGGCCCTGGTCTCCACCGCTGAGCTCCAGCCAAACGCAGGTGGTCATATCGCCAGAAAGCCATTCCCGTCTGGCTCAGAGGACTCTGGGAAGAAATCTCTGTGGCTGTTTCTGTGAACGGCTGCAATTAGAAAGAAAGATCAAATGCTGAGTTAGGAAGCCAAGATCTGAGAAGAAAGGCGGTAATCTGTTAAAGACTAGCTGGGGAGAGATATGAACCCAGAGCTCAGATGCTTTCAGAGGAGGGAGCAAACCCGCCCTTCTCACCTATTGAGAGGAGCATGGCGAGGGGGCAGCTGGGTGTAGGAACTGTCTCTCTGTGGACCACGGGCAGAGACTTCCCATCACAGCCTCCTCCCCACCCCCACCCCCACCCCTTCCCAGTATTGTAGGTTGGTTTGGTAGGAGAGCTCAGCAGTTGGAACAATTGCTAGTATCCTTCAATCACATACCCCTGGCTGGATACCTCTTATTTTCCCTTCTCCAGTCTTCAGGGTAAATCCTGAGCCCAGCGTTTAAATAGTGAAGACCATCCATCATGTGTGCACACCGTTTCCTAGGCCTTGAACGGCTGGCTGTTTCCCACCTTCCTTGACCCTTGGAGTCAGCCACTGATGTCAGGCTGCGGGTCACTGCAGTGCCCCTCAGAGGTAGCCTGGCGGCGCCTGCAGTCTCTTTTCGGAGGCAATGTCAACTGGTGATAAATGCAAAATACTCCCTGTGCTTTTCCACGGACTGTTTTCCTTGCCTCCCCTGGTTGGGATGCTGGATTTGTGCATTGCAGTACAAACCCCAGCCGTTCCCGTGGCTGAAACAATGGCTTCGTTCATTGTCCATTGCAATGATCATGGGAGTCATCCCACGCCCATGTTTTCCCTCCTCCATCAGGGTCACTGAGGTACAGAGGGGCAGTAGTCCCCGGTGCTGAGTAAGACTCAGCAGTAAGCCCTTCTGCAGCTAACCGCCTGCCTTTGGGGGAGAGTCACCAATAACCCCTGCAGGCCAGCTCAGCAGGCCACACCTTCCCAGGCCTTGGGCTCCCAAATGCTTCTTCCCCAAGAACCCCCTTTCCTCCTGACTTCTTTAGGCCATGTTGCTTTAATCACGGAGATGGGTGAAATGCCACCCAAGAGGGCCATTTCTTTGCAATGTTCATGTTTACAGTTGTTCAAGCTCAATTTAAGTGTCAAAATCGAATTACTGCTACCTGCGGGGCATGACAGCTGTGCTCAGAATCACGCAGTGTCCTCCAGCCCAGCTACCCCCACCAGCCCGCTCAGAGAAACCATGAGGGAGGGTGGCCTGCAGAAGGCAGGCCAAGCTCCTTACGCCCTCGTCTCCCTCCTCCACCTTGCAGGAGCTGACCTGCGGGGACCAGGTATGCCACCAAGTGTTCAAGAAGAAATGAGGTCCCACCGGACGCTGACCGGGCACATGCTCCTGGTCCCACTCCGAGTTTTCTACCTGTCTCAGGAAGGTCATGGGGACACTCCATCATGGTGGTTGTACCTGGCAGGGTTTTTTTACATCAATGTGTGGGTCATAAGAAGGATTATGTGATAAAATGAAATGAAAAAACAAATATGGGGCTCATCCTTTGATGTCTTTTTTAATCATTTTATTGGGGCTCGTACAACTCTTATCACAATCCACACATCCATCCATTGTGTCAAGCACATTTGTACATTCGTTGCCATCGTCACTCTCAAAACATTTTCTTTCTACTTGAGCCCTTGGTATCGGTTCCTCATTTTTTCCCACCTCCCTCATGAACCCTTGATAATTTATTTAAAAAAAATTCATGTCTTACACTGACCGATATCTCCTTTACCCACTTTTCTGTTTTCCATCCCCCTGGGAGAGGGTTATAGGTGAATCACTGGGATCAGTTCCCCCTTTCTCCCCCCACCTTCCCATTCCCCCCGGTATGGTTACTCTCATTATTGGTCCTGAGGGGCTTATCTGTCCTGGATTCCCTGAGTTTCCAGCTCTTATGTGTACCCATGCACATGGCCTGGTCTAGTCAGATTTGCAAGGTAGAATTAGGGTCATGACAGTGGGGCAGGGAGGGAACTTTAAGGAACTAGAGCAAAGTTGCATGCTTCGCCAGTGTTATACAGCACCCTGACTGGCTCGTCACTTCCTTGTAAGGGGATGTCCAATTGTCTTCAGTCTCCACTCTGCGCTTCCCCTCATTCACATCGATATGATCATTTGTTCCGGGTCTTTGATGCCTGACCCCTGCCCCATCGATACCTCGTGCTCACACAGGCTGCTGTGCTCCTCCTTCCTGGGTGTCCTACAGACTTGCCATGTGTCTGTTGCTGCTGGGTGCTATCCAGTCCTTTGCAACTCATTGCAACTCCGAGTGACCGAGTCCATCGCCCCTTGGGGTTTGATGGCACAAATCTTTCCGGGAACAGATCGCCAGCCTTTCTCCTGCAGAGCCACCACGTGAGCCCAAACTGCATGGCACAGACTGTCCAGCGGCACCATCAGGTGCTCACCTTGACACCTTCTATTTCTGTTGCGGAACGTCAGTTCTACCCACAGGCAGAAGAGGTGACTGACTGCCTGGTGGCCTTGTATTTGGCTTTTTGGTTGTTTGCTTTGCTTTGTTTGGGCTTGGCTGTGTTCTGTTAGTGTGTTTGTTTGGATGGGGGTTTTACCTAGACACATTCTCTGGCCTGGACAGCACCCCGCACTGACTCTCGAACACCCTCTATTTATTTCTTGGGTGCCTCTGGCTTAGAGTTTGCACTAACCTTAAGGGCCCCTGGAGGCCTCTGGCAGAGAGGTCTGTGATGCCAGTTGCTCTTCCCAGGCTAGCCCTCGGCCTTCAGCCCTGTGGGTCCCTCGGCACATGCCCCTTAAGTCTCAGGGTACTTTCTCAACACTGTCCCCTGAATACTGCTACAGCCTCTGGGGGCAGCTGGCCCAAGTTCAAGGGCTACCATTGCACTTCTAAGCTGGGAAACCACGTATCTGTGTTTCCCCCCATCCCCCAGCCCCATCTGAGATTCCCTCTTCTACAAATTGAGGGAAATGACCACAGCCTCTCCTCCCTGGGTCACAGGGAGGATTAAGCCAGTGAGTTCGTATGAAGTGCTTGGGGCAGGGCCTGGTCCGCAGCAGGAACTCAAGCCCTGTTCCCTCTGTTTATTAAGGCGAGTTGCCCCTCCGCAGTCTCCAGGATGCAGGTGAGCAGATGCTAAGTAGCAGCAGGTTAACACTGCCAAGGCCTCCTGGTGCTTTTAGAACATTCAGTTTGTTATTCTACACAGACTTGCTTGACCTGCTGGATACACAGAGGGGCAGAGCGTGTAATGGGGAGGATTTATAAAGGGGCCTACATGGGACATCAGGGAGACCCTGTGGGTCAGAATCTCTGCTCCGTCCTCTGCAGGTGGTGGGCCAAGCCCCATCAGTAGACATGCGCATCTCTGCGGAGCAGCTTCCTCCGGAGTGGTGGCACTTGGCCCAGGCACACTTGGGTATACAGGGACTGATCAGATCCTTTCCCTGAGCCTAGGAGCCTTAGGGGATTAGGGGCCAAAGGGAAGTGAGCCCAGGATCTAGTGAAGGGGTGCTCTGCCCTGCCTCCTCCCAAAGCTGCCCTGGGAGTCTCTCACTGCTGTGTCCTCCAGGACTTTCCTTGCTCTCCACTGTCTCCCATGGCCCTCCCCTTGGGCCCAGCAAGAATGCACCACTCAATGGGATCGTGTCTGATCGCCTTTAGGGACCTGGTGTCCAAGCCCTGCCTGCATAAGGCATTCACAGTTCTTAGTCATTCTGGAGCCTAGATTTTATCAAAATGTGTCCTATAGAACCTTGAAGGAGCTTGGTGCCGCAGTGGTTACGCATTAGGCTGCGATCTGCCAGGTCTGAAGTTCAAAGCCACCAGCCACTCTGCTGGAGAAAGACTGGCTTTTTACTTGTGTCAAGAGGTAGTCTCCATTGCAGAAATGCCCACAAGCAGTTCTACCCTGTCCTGTAAGGTCAACAGGAGTCAGCACCGACTCCATGGCAGAGAGTTTGAGAGTCTGTGAAAAGGTAAGGTGCTGGGTCAAGTGGAAAATATTGAGAACGAAATCCCCTTGCAGAGATTCACGTTGAAAATTTCTATTTTTGAGGCTCTAAACAGTCCTGCATCAAAGGACTTAAACCCCAGGATCTCTGCCCATCCGCAACCCCCACCCCCTCAAGCCCCCAGGGGAACGTACGCCTGCAGAGCCCTTTGGAATCACTGCATTTGGCTGTTTCCAAAACACCCAAAGTTGGGGGGCAGGTCGTGGGGGTAGGAAGGAAGGGGGAAATATAAGAGGGCCTTGAAGGCGTCCCTGAACTGGGCGAGGGCACAAAGCTCATGAGGAAGATGGGTGATTAAACCACTGGTGAATTGGGGGGAGGGTGAGGATGGTGGGCCACCCAGCTGGGCAACAGCAGAAAGGAAGGGGGCACAGAGGGGAGAAGGTGGGTTAGGGTCAGTCCTGCTGCATGTGAGGCAAGTGGGGCACCTGATGAGAAGGCAGTCATTTCCTCCCTGTGACCCAGGGTCACTCTCTAAGGGGGACCTGCTCCTCCTCCAGGACCCACCAGCCACCATGGACACCTGGCAGACTGCAGTCCCCAGGGGCCCCCTGAGGAGGAGGAAGGAGAAGAGGGAAGAGAGGAGAGGAGAGGGTGGGGAGAGGGACATGAGGAGAAGGGGATGGGGAGGGGAGGGGAGGAGATGGCAGCAGGAGGCAGGTGGGTGTTGAGGAGGAGAGGCAGGCGTGGAGGTGAGCCCCCGGGAGGGGTGCCGGGAAGGGGAGCTGATAGACATGACTGACCGTGCTTGACTGAGGAGCGTGGGGCACCACAGCCAGAGCCGCACCAGCACCTTCCTCTGTTTCCCCCAAAGCACAGGGAAAAACACAAAAACAAAACCGATGGCCATTTAGTGGATTCCGACTCACAGCGACCCTACAGGACAAAATCAAACTTCCCCACAGGGTGTCTGAGACTGTCTATCCACTGCTGCCTTTCTCTGTTGAAATAACTGATAGGCTAGACCCTTCACCCACTGTGCCCCTCGGCTCCTCCTAAAGCCTGACAACCCCCTCACCCCTCAAAAAACTCACTGCCATCAAGTCAATGCTGACTCAGTGACTGCCCCCCTCCCCTGCATGGGTTTCAGAGATTCTCCCCAAGAGCTGCTGGTGGTTTTGAACTGCTGACCATGCAGATCCCAGTCCAATGAGTAACCCCTACACTACCAGGACTCCTAAAGCCAGACAAGATGCATTCAAAGACAATCGGGTAAGTAAACGCAGAGAAAGCGCACTCGCAGAGGACAACGTGAGGAGGGGTGTCTTGACATCCACAGCAAAGGAGAGATCCAGGCTAGAGCCCTAACCCTTGGTGAATCACCCCCTCTGTCCTTCCAGAGTGCACCTCGCCTCACAGCTCCACTGTGAAGGTGCCCGTTTCATAGATGAGGAAACTGACCAAGTCAACCATCCACTCAAGACCCAAGAGTTGGAGAGTAAGAGACGCAGAGTGGGTCAGTCTTCAGAGGCTGGGCCTCTGCACAGAGCAGGCAGCGCCCTCCTTGGACAGGTCAGCTTCCCCTCCCCAGCCTCACAGAGCGGCTGGCACAGCAGGGTCCAGCCCACTGACCTGCTCAGGAGACCTCTGACCCATTTCTTCCCTATCTCTTCAAGTCAGGTTTCCTTCTTCTTCAATCGGCATTCAGTTGAAGCCTCCTTCAAGATGAATTCCACAGCAGACAAGACATACTGGAAGTGACTCCTTTGCTTTCTCCCTGGCTGGGGATCCGAGGCCAGCCTCAGAGAGATGACAGAGGACCGAGCTGGCCTCCTGGGGCTGGTCTTTCCACTTGAACCTGTGCTTTTCACTCACGACATGTGATTAGAAGGGCAAAGGTTAGGGGTGTGTAATTTGGGCTCTCTGGTGGCCCTTGGTACGTAGATGGGACAGTAAGCAGCTGGGGCTTGGGTACATGAACTAGAAATGCACTAGACAGATCTTTCCACAGATGGAAGATTTGTGCGTGGGGCTCCTGGGGGTGACCCTCGTGTCAACCACCCATCATGCTAGGGCTTTGCTGTCGCCTAGGAAAAGTGAGGAAGGCGGAGAGAAGGCCAGGAAAATATGGGCAACATGCTGCCTTTTTCAACATATTAGAATGAAATGTATATTCCGCCAACACGACTAGGCTGAGGTCCTGCTCTGAGTTAGCTGCTGTGCTGGAGACAGGACAGACACACACCTGTGTTTTGTTAGAGAAACCAAAACCATGCTAGGCATTTCACATAGAGGGAATTGAATTCAGGGGCTTAGGTAGGGAAAAGGCGGAAAAGCTGAGAAGTCAAACAGAAGGATTTGAAGCAGCTCAGAGGTTAGCAGCAGCACAGACCTGCTGGTTCTCTGAGGAATCGAGAGACATTGTGAGGACAGGGCTTCTTCGGAGCCCAGAAGCCCTTGCAGCCAGAGAGAGCTGAACCAAGAAAGAAGGACGCCCACATGGAGAAAGAGCCATAGTCCAAGGAGACCCTAGACGGAACATGGAGGAAGAGGCAGACAGCCACCCTGACTTGTCCCATCGGTGAAGCCCAGATAGGCAGAGTCTGTGCAGCACTTTGGCAGCCCCGAGGGCAGCTCCTAGCCCAGCCCATCAACACCACTCTCTGACCTGGGTTTTAAAGATCAAATGTGGTTCAGAGAGGGGAATGTGTTAGAGGCGCATGTATCCCTCGTGCTCCTCACAATGACCTCCCCATTTTACAGATGAGGACATGCAAGGCTTAGAAGGGTGCAAGAAGGCACCTTGGGAGCATGCCTGTGTTTGAACACCCAGTCAGTCTCGGGCTGGTGAGCCCCGGTGCAAAGGCTGCCCCTGTGTGTCTATCTCACAGTCTCTGGGCACATGTGACCTTTTCCAAGTGCAGTCAAACCTTAATCCACATCTTAGAGGACAATGAAGTTAATAAAAGAAAGCACTTATTGAATTAGAACAAAACAGACTCTTTTATTAGCCTAATTGCTTTTAACTCCTATTGATGGTTTAAAACCCCATTAAAAATGTTTTCTTTTATTAAAGTTCATTGTTTTAAGCTGAAAAGGCAATGGAAACCTCCCTGAATGTCAACCAGAGCAAAGATCTTTGGAGTAACACCCACCTGCAGGGCTGAGGGCTGCTGGGCACAGGGTCTCACGGGACCCTGGATGTGTGAACGTGCACCCATGTGGGTAGGAGCTTGAGGGTGACTCTAAGTCTCTGCGTGGAAGTAAGTTGCACACTTGCCATTATTTAAGCAGTTGTTCTTCTTGCTAAAGCGCTATTCCCACCCTCTTGGGTCATACGATACTCACAATACCTGTAAGCATCTCTCCACTTTGCTCGCCTGTGTCACACTCAGTCGGCCAGCAAGGATGGCTTGAGCACATGCTCGGTGCCCGTGCCTGTGTGCAACACCTGGCATGTTTCCTCACCAACCCGTGCGTTCAAGGAGCACTTGTTGATCATCAATTATGAGCCAGGTCCTGCGGTTAGTCATTGGATGTCATAGTAGGCGGAGCAGACATGCGCCCTTTCATCATAGGCCTTGTTTCCACGCCTTACAGCACAGGTAGCGTTTTCTTCACTGTCCAGACGGGAGACGAGACTCCGAGTGATGACAAGCCTGTCTGAAAGCACGGTCACAAGAAGTGGCAGGACTTTCAGGGCTTTTCCCAACCCAATACTGTCTCTCCTCCTTGGGGGGCAGGCATGTCTGGGGGCGGAGGGCAGTGGGAGGGAGGGAGAGAACCTGAAACTTAGCTAGAGAAACTGGAAGACATTAGGACTATTGCTTGTTCTGTGTGCCCCGATGATAAAGAAGAAACAGACACTCCCCAAACCAAACTCACTGCCTTCCAGTTAAAACCAATGCTGACTTTAGGACAGGGGAGGACTGCCTGTGAGTCTCTGACACTGCAGCGCGATGGCAGTCGAAAGCCTCATCTTGCTCTCCCAGAGCAGCTGCTGGCTTCCAACCACTGCCCCTGCAGGCAGCAGCCCAATGTGTAACCACTATGCCACCTGGGCACCTGGAAACCAGAACCCCTTATAACGCACTGGCCACGATCGATGAGTCCATCAGCCCCTCTGCACAGAGCCTGGCACGTAACATCTGCACCATGAGTAATAGCTAAAACAACAGTCGACTGCTGATGGGAGAAACTTGGTCTGGCTGAAACAGGCCTGTATCATTCTAATGCAGCGATTCTCAGCTGCGGTGACTGTGTGCCCCAGGGCACATTCAGAAATGGCTGGAGACTTTTTTGAGGTTTTTTTTTTTTTTTTTTGATCGTCAGTACTTGAGGATGGGATGCTACTGGCATCTAGTGGGTAGAAGACAAGGATGCTGCTATTTGTGAAATGCACAGGATGCCCCCAGACACACACATACAACTAAGGATTATCCCGCCCAAGCTAGCAGTAGCGTGGAAGCGGAGCATCTAGTCCAGCAGGCACTTTCCCTGAGTCAATACCTGGGCTTGAACGGCAGTATATTCAGTAGATACAGAGCCATTGGGCACATGGTTAAGGATTTCCCACAATCAACTGAAAGGCTTTTTAAAAAAATCTAAGTATAGGATTCGCCTGCTTCGCCCAACTGAAGACACCTGGAGGCCTCCAACTGTCCTTTGCAGCACCACGTGCTCTTGCCGCCACTGGGGCTGTGCTCCCGACTGCCCGCCCTGTGAGTTAGACAAACCCGCTCTTTGCACAGAGAGGCAGGAGCTCATCCACTGGCTTTGGTATTAGGAGAGACGTTTTCGTGAGTAGTGTTAAATGATTACCCCCTCAAAGTTCCTCCTGTCCCACACCACCGGCTTGGGCTCCGCTTCTTAGCCCTGCCCTGATCTCTGGGGAATGTTAATGCACTTTCAGCTCTGGGAAATCCTAGGAGGCAGGCTCAGGTGACCTGACTCAGGCCAGCTTGGAATGACTGCAAAGCCCTGCAGACTTTAGGAACAATGGCCTTGTCGGAAATGCCAGGGCGATTAGGGCTGCTTTCCCTCAGCACTTAGGGTGAGGTTCTGGGACCCCAGGAGCACTCCCTGTGAGGCAGCTCCTTCTTCTGTAATGCACTTTTCCTGTAAAAGTCAAAACTCTGGTGCCTGCTTTCCATCTCAGCTGGAAGCAGAAGTTCTTTGGCTTTATTAGGTATCAATCACACCTCAATACTTTGCTTTAAAGTCGAAACTCTTCCATGAGGATCTGGTCCTCTCTGGCTACAGAGGTAAGGCTCTTCCACCCCCAGTGCTAGGAGCCACTGGTTAGGGTCACTCAGTGATGGAGGAAACTGGCACTCAAATGCGCATGCTCCCCAATTACACACGCGGCCACCGCTGTGAGCTGTGCCTCCCACCTCTCAGGGTCTTGTTTCAAACTAGGGTGAACTGTATTATATTTATTTATTTCAACAAATGTTTTATTGTATTTAAGGGGAAGTTTCCTATTTAATATTTTCTACCCAAATCATTGTTTTACAGTATCCAGTGATACTGGTTAAATCTTTCACACTATTCTTTCAGTCCATTCTGAGCACTCCCCACCCTGTTTCTCAGAGGGTTATACTATTTTGCCATCTCACCAGCAGTGGGTGAGGGTTCACATTTCCCTACAACCTCACCAGCTTTTGTTGTTTTCTGTTTGTTTTATCTTATTTTGTTTTGTTGTTATCAATGCCATACTCTCTCAGTGTATTGTGATTTGCATTTCTCTGATGATTAATGGTCACAAGCATCTTTTCCTAGTTGCTTGGCTGCTTAAACATTCTCCTGGGTAAAATGTTTGTGTGTGTTTTCATTAGATCCTCGTTCTGTGGTTGAGCTGTTCATGGTTTCTATATGCTTTAGAAATTAGACCTTTACCTGCTGCTCCAGGAACATTTTTCTCGGCCTACGGGTCCTCTTTTTACTCTTTTGATGAGCATAAGTGTTTGCGCTTTAGGTCTCAATTATCTAATTTATCTACTGCTATTTTTGCTTTTGTATTTGTGTTTGCCAGTCAATCTCTGAAGAGTCACAGCATTTTATCCCTCTTTGGTCTTCCAAAAAGTTTAACTTTGTCATTGGGGACTTGCACCCATGGTGAGCTAGTTTTTGTATCCGGTCTGAAGTGTGGATCTTGCTTCGTTCTCCTCATCTGGACCCTCAGGATTGCCAGCACCTTGTGTTAAACAGACAGTTGCTTCCTCCTTCAATGAATTGTGACTCCTTGCCAAAAATCAACTGCTCATAGGTTGATGGATTTATTTCCAGCTTCTCAATTCTATTCAATGAGTCTACATGTCTGTCATTGGACCAGTCAGCAGCAGGCTGTTTTGATTACTGTGGCTACACAGTATATTTTGAGCTGGGGAAGTGTGAGACCCCCAGTCTGTGTATCTTAACTGCATTTTAGTAAAAGAGCCACCTGAAACATCTTTCATCCTTGTTCCCTCATGCAATCTTCCAGAGAACCAGGAAGGAAGGGCAGGTTTTATGAAAACCTAGTGTCAAGTGAGGGAGCTCAACGAGGTTGGTGGCTTCCCCCCAGGTTACCTAGGTAGCTAATGACAGAGCAGAGGTTCCAGCACTGGTGTCCTCACCTGGGCCCCAGAACTGGGCCCCACCCCTGTAGACATGGAAACGTCACAAGGCAGGAGCAAGCTCTGGTGTCCTGGAAAACCACTCACACCTCTGAGACTCTCTCGGAGAAATAAAAACAGGAACCCTGGGGGGAAACAACCCAAAAACCTCAGCCAGACCCTGACACCTCCTTGGACTTCTTTCCTGGAGGGGTAGGCATCTCCACAGCCAGAGAATCCCACAGATTTTCCTGGGATGTGGGAAGAGCACCTCCTTGCCAAGGGGAGTCGGGGTAGAAAGGATTTCTTTGACTTGAACTCTTCCAACAAAATAGGATGAAGAAAGAGAAAAAAGTCATTTCCTCCTCCCTGGGTCTCTCCATAAGCTAAGATTAAATCTCTGGGTGGCAAGAACAGTTAAGTGCTCAAATAATAGTCAGAAAGTTGGCAGTTCAAGTCCATTCAGTGGTGCCGCAGAAGATAGGCCTGTTTCCAAAAGGTTACAATCCTCAAAACCCTATGGAGCAGGCCGACTTCGGCACATGTGAAGTCGCCAGGAGTCAGAATCAATTCGACAGCAGCTAACGACAGCCAGCAAATTGACACTGCCCGTGGCTGCTTTGAAAATGCGTATTGTTTCCAAGCCTCTACTTCACACCGAATGTCAACAGGGAAATTGCTCGAAAGAAAACGCTGCTTCCAATGGACAGATCAATGTGTTTCTCTAAAACGAGATGAGTCGCCCTTCACCAACACCTGGTCCACCTTCCCAGGTCTGTGCAGACGGGCTTTCATGCCACGCAGACTTGGGGCGTGTTTCCCCTCCTCACTGCATGGGTTGGACTCCCCAGTCTCCCGCTGTTAAGTGCATACTGGGAGGATCAGGTTTAATGGGTTAAAAGAGAACCTCACTGCCATTGAGTTGATTAGAATTCACTGTGAATCTAAAGGACAAAGCAGACCTACCCTTTGGGTTTCCAAGGCCTTCCCTCTCGAAGGGAACAGAAAGCTTCATCTTTCTCCCGCAGAGTGGATGTTGGGTTCGAACAGCGGGCTTCATGGTGAGCAGCCCAGCGTGTCCGTCACTGCACCACCAGGGCTTCCCGGATGAGGGACGAGTGGGTCCTCTTGGGATGAAAGCCACTATAGCGGGGAGGGAGAACTGAGCAATCTGTTGAGATGGTGACAGGGAAAAGCTGGGATGCCAGAGGCAGCTGACGGATTGGCTAAGGAAGGACGGGTCAAGAAAGTTCTGGTAGGTCCACGTTCTAGGCTGCCTTTATATGAATAGCTGGGTACTAATCATAATGAAGATGTCGTCAACCATGGCCTGCATCCCAGGACCTCAGCCCTTTCCCAGGCTCTGAGGGGCAGGCAGGTGGGCAGAGGGATCCCACCTGCTGCTGCTGTTGCTCCACCTGTGGGACCTGGAGCCAGTCTCCTAAGCTCTTTGAACCCGGACCTGTCAGGTGGGTGAATGAACCCTTGCCTACCTCACAAGGCTGCCTTGGGCCTTCAACTGGGTGTCCCAGCCTGAAAACCGGAAGTGCTTCTCATGTGAGGTGTGTGTTTGTCAGGGCAGTATCGCAGGCTGTTGCCTCCCCAACCCACATTACTCCCCTGCTCCCTTTCCAGTGGGGTTCTTCAACTAGACCTGTAACCCGCTCCGCTCCAAAGGGGCACAGTGGCACTCCCGGACAAGTGCTGGCCTCTGGAGCGCCCCACAATGGCCCAGCCAATCATCTCCTGGCTGAAGGATCTTCCCTGTTCTCTCTCACCCCCACAAGGAAGCACGTTCCTGCCATTCTCCCTGCAGCCAGCTCAATGATTTCAGGGCTCCTCGCCTTTTCAGAAAGACCCTCATAGAGGTGGCCTCTTAGCAGTCAGGCCCCAGGATCTGTGTGCAAGGATGAGACTTCAGAAGTCCTCTGGGGAGCCTCTTCCGCCTTGTGCTGAGTCACCTCTTGGAAAGGAATACAGGAAACACCAGCAAACACCTAAGGGCTACCAGTTTAATGTGCTTCCTTCGCCCATGCCAGGTGCAGCCTGCCCCCTCCCCGTGTTTGCTCGTTCAATCCTCACAATGACGCTGTTCTCACCCCCCGTCACAGACAAGGCTCCCTGAAGCGCAGACCCTTTACGGAAGTACATTGTACCCGCTCTGTATAGTGTGGGCCTGTGCCCGAGCTCATGCCCACTAGGACTCCCCATTGTGTGGGCAACAGAGCGGAGGTGCTGGCTCAGGGGCCTTGTGCAGGGACCGCTTGTCAGAGAAGCTTGGGGATTCAGTGCTTACCAGGGTGCAAAGCCTCCTCCCACTTCAACTCCTGGCACAAACCTGTTCGAGAGAACCTGCTGTGCTTCTCCCCCACAGCACGGAGGCCACCTCACGGCCACCTTGTAGGACAAAGGAGAGCCGCCCACAGTGTTTCCCAGGTGGTCAATCTTTAGGGAAGCTTCCTCCCAGGGAGCATCTCATGGGCTAGAACTGCTCACCATTCAGTGAACAGGCAACCTCTCTGACTATGGCACGATTGGGACTCCTCATCTGTTAAAACAGAAACAAGGATGGCGAGACTTCATCTCATGTACTTCGGACATGTTAACAGGAGAGACCAGTCTCTGGGAACGGACATCAGACCTGGTAAAGGAAAGGGGGACCTCAGCGAGCTAGAGTGACATTGGGGTCTCCAGCGGAACAATCATGTGAGGTCGGCCCGGTGACCCCCAATGACGGTGACAACCTCATCTGTAAGGACAAGCTGAAATCCTGACCCCCAGCTCCCTGCCTTCTGAGCTGGGGGGGGGGGGGGGGAACGACACCCATGGGAGGAGCCTGGCCCCAGGTTTTCAGATCTGTGTTCTCTGGGTAGGCGGGCAAGGGAAGGCATGGTGCTGGGAGGGGACCAGGCCAAAGAAAACTGCGGCCCTTGTGGGGGCGCCCTGGGAGGCCAGTCAGGCCAGGAGACCAGACGCTGGGAAGACGCTTGAAGAAGAGGTCCATCCCCTTGCTGTTTTGCTGGACGCCACAGGAAGTCCTGGGAAAAATCTAGCCAGGCCAGCCAGTCAGATGGCTGGATCTCTGGAAAGTGCTGTTTAGCTCACCCTTGCTTCTCCCTCCCCGTTGCTTTGGAAAGAGACCTTAGCTGATTGCATGAGAATGATCCTGCTTGGCCAGCCTCCACTGCTGCCCTCGCTTCCCACTGCCACATTTCCTCATCTGCAGAGGTCGGGCACACTGTCCTCCAGCCTGAGATAGCCCTGGGAGGGGGCTGGCTGAGCCCCCCTCACAACCCGTGTCCTCTCTCCTTGGTTTTCACTTGGTTAATTAAGAAAGCCTACTGGAGCTAGGTCTGAAGGAGACTCTTGTAGCCTGCCTCTCAAAGCAGCGGACACCACTGGAAGAATCAGTTGGCATGGCGACTGAGCCAGGAGGATGCTTTCAAAATGGGCAATTCAATTTCAAATGATCATTGCGTTTTTTTAACCAAATGTCACATTCGCATAATTGTCAGGACAGCTAATTGGGCAATTGTTTAGAGTCTTCTCCCCACCCCCTTCTCTGCTTCCACTTAATGTATGCGCATGCGTGTGAACACACACATACACACGCACAAAGTGGCCCTCAAGTGACTGATGCCATGGTTACCCAAAGCCCAAATCACAAGATGTTTGACCTCACTGCTGGTCCACTTGATGACTGTTGGCTCAGTAGCTTCATCATCTCTAATTATGTTCCACCTAAGCTGAACCCCTAGAAGCACCCTTATTCCCCTGGGCCCATGCAGAGGGTGCTCGTGATGGTGGGGACGCTGTCCAGTGCCTGCGCCGAGGCTAGCCACACCGACAGAGCAAAATCTCCCCGGGCAGGCAAAGCTATGACTCCGAATGCTGTAGAAAATTCCAAAGTCCCCGGCTAAGCACACAGCTAGGTTTGCTTATTCTATTCTAAATGCTAACCTCTGTGGAGAAAGGTAGACATTACCTCGGAGGGGAGATTGCTCTGGCTGGGTGCAGATGTGCTATTTTCCCCGACTGAATCCCGGATTGAGCCCTGGTGGGATTGGCTATGCTTTGGGAAGCTCGCCTCAAGGTCAGCAGCTTGAACTCACCAGCTGCGCGCCATGGAAGAAAGAGGAGGCTGTCTGTGCCCATAAAGATGTCCAGTCTCAGTAACCAGAGGGAGCAGCTCGACTCTTGTCTTACAGGGTGGCTGTGAGTTGGAATCGGTTCGATGGCGGTGCCTTTGGCTTTAGGAACCCTGGGTGCCATGGTTACATGCATGATGCCGGACCTGGAATCCAGCTCTCTCCGTTCACGGCCTCTAAACATCGCTTTCTTCTGCTTTGAGTCGAAGTCTCATTGTGCTCGTCTCTGCTAGCTGATTTCAGAGGGAAGGTTTTAGGTCCCAGCTAGGCCAGTTTTTTGTCTCCGGTGGGCATATATTTTGGGGAAGACTATCTAGTCAAACAGGTCTGTGTGAAGATTTCAGCTCTTCTCCTTAACGTCTGCGTCCCTCAGTTTCCCCACCTGCATCATGAGATTCGTGGGTGCATCTGTAGGAGTCGTTGTGAGGAGAAGCAAGAGTATCAAGCATCCATGCAGTGCTCCGAGGCAGGGCCGCTCCCGAGGTGTCTCCCCCCCCCACCCCGAAAGCATCACACATACATACTCCAGGATGGGTGGGATGCAAGGGGGTTATGTTGTGCTAGATAGATGCTTCCCGACCACAGTCTCAATCAAGAACGCAGAGGCAAACTCAGTAATAGTACAAACTAGCTCAGTGATAAAATCAACAAATGGCAAATGGCAGCGGTCAGTCTCTCAGACTGTGGGGATTAATGGGTCGACGAGAAATCATCGGGGATCAACATCTTCCAGCTGGTTAGAAATGCACCTTCTCAGACCTCACCTCAACCCTGTTGAGTCAAGCGCTCTGGAGCGGGGCAGTCACCTGTTTTAAGAAGGCGTCCAGGTGGTTCTGATGCATACTCAGGTTTGCAAACAACGGCACACTTTTGAGGAAATTTGTCCTAAGGGAATTTCTAAGTGGTTAAGATATTAATTGGCCTTACTTAATGCACCAAATTTGAAATACCACAAATCATGATTTGCGGCATTTCAAACCCGAATGCGTTTTGGATAGTTTCTACACTCTTAGCAACTTGGCAATGCCTTTTTGATTGGTAGGCATTGTGATACCTTGGCAATGAATTACAGGTGATCCCGGCCGAAATTAGCTTAGGAAACAGCAAGTCCACAGGTGCGTGCACCTAGGAACAGTCCCTGGGATCATAGTGCATCATAGTGCATGGCAGCTCTATGATGCTCTCCCTTCTCACACCTGTACTGACTGGCTGACCTTCGAGCTGACCTTCACACCTGTACTGACAGGCTAACCTGTACTGATTGGCTGACCTTCGACACAGGGCCATAGTAGGTCTAGGAATCAACCCCTGGCCTTGAACACACCATGAGAAAAAACCCATTTTTTTTTATGTCTCTTCCTTTATACCACCTGAAATGTAGGTATTTGACTCAGAAGTGATGGTGCTAATTTACCTAGGCCAAGCCAGAGAATGAAAAGTTTTTATTTAGAAGGTGTACCAGTGAGGAGACCACAGACCGTCTTTGAGGTGTCCTTCTGGAAATCAGTGGAAGTTACACTTCGGGGAGTCATATCTGGATATTTCATGTTAGCTTAGGTTTAAGGGTAACCACAGAAAACAATGGTTGACCGGGAGCCAGTAAACAGAACAACAAAGTTCTTTAAGTGTTAGGCCCGTCTCAAGATATCCTTGTTGACTGGACAGCGGGGCCTCGCGTTTCATCACTAACAGGATAATAAAATACTCTCGGCATTTTCTGGCCCTGGTAGATATCTTGTGCATCTAACTTGTCTGCTTTTGAACCATAGAGCAGGTTATAGACTTTCCATAGAGACTGCAGTAAATGACTAAGGCTAATTGCACTTTATAGGAGAGTGGGAGGGAGGTGTTCTAATTACATTAAGTAAAATAGCTTGAGCTTCTTTAAGGGGGAACTGATTAAAAGGATCCACATGTGACCTCCTCCCTGGGAGATGGACGGCAGAGAAGGGGGGGAAGGGAGACTCCGGATAGGGCAAGATATGACAAAATAACAATCTGTGGATTATCAAGGGCTCAGGAGGGAGGGGGGAGTGGGGAGGGAGGGAAAAAAAAGAGGACCTGATGCAGAGGGCTTAAGTGGAGAGCAAATGCTTTGAGAGCGATTAGGGCAAAGAATGTAGGGATGTGCTTTATACAATTGATGTATGTATATGTGTGGATTGTGATAAGAGTTGTATGAGCCCCTAATAAAATGTAAAAAAAGAAGAAAATGATTAGGGCAGGGAATGTACAGATGCGCTTTATGCAATTGATGTATGTATATGCATGGATTGTGATAAGAGTTGTATGAGCCCCTAATAAAAAGTTTTAAAAAAAAGGTCAGAAAGGATTTTCCCCCCCAAGAGACCCAGGAATTGCAAGCCCACTTCTGAAGGAGTGACGGGTTAGGAAAGGGAGAAGACAACAGTGGGCTCACGTGCATCAGTCTTTGCGGTGGCTTGGATAATGGGGAGTCAGCCACGGAGAGTACGGCATCTGCCTTCAGGTTAGGAAGGCTCTACGAAGCCTGCTACGACTGCCTCTATCCACCTGGCATGTAAGAAACAGACAGTCTCAGCCCCGGGGCACCCAACGATGTGGGTAGAAATTGTAGCTGTGGGATCTGGGTGACTCGCCGAAATTGCTGGAACCACTAAACTGCCAAGTCCCCTCGGAACTATGAGACGGGATGTCCATATTAGCATGGAGCTATTTTCCCAGCCCACCAAAGAGAAACTGATCCAATTCCCCTCTTCTATTCTATCCCGGAAGCCCTGGAAGCACAGTGGTTCTGCGCTGAGCTGCCAACAGCACAATTAGCAGTTCAAAACCATCCTACTCCCGGAAAGAGTTACAGCCCTGGGAACTCACAGCTGTCCTGGGATAAGAGGGGCGCTGTGACTGGGCATCACATTGGCAGCAGTGAGTTAATTTGGGGGGGTTTTCCTGTCTTAACACACACACACACACACCAAACAACCAGAACAATATGAATTTTTGCAAAACCAATTGGGTGAGAAAGGACAAGAGTGTAGAGAAGAGAGGTAAAGAAGAGGAACGATTTAAGGTCTGGGGAGAGAACCGAGGAGAAAAAGGGAAGCAGTGGTTATGTCGAGAAGGCTGTGGGGGGAGAAGGCTGTGAGGCAGAGGCTTGAGTGCTTTTAGCAGTGAGGGGCTTCTGAGAGCTGCGTTCAAGAAAATCCCAAGAGGAAATAGGTTTCCACAGAGTTTAGAGGAATTAAACTGGGTTTCCCTTTATGTTTTCAAGGAGTTCGAGTAAGAGACGGATTTCGTGAGCTCTAGGCAGGGTGTCCCGCGGGGCTACAACCTTACCCTCCTGAGATGTACACTGAAAACCAAACAAAAGTTAAATTCGCCTTTCTCCTAGGTAAACTGAAATTTCAGATAAACGATGAAAACCTTCAGTAGAAGTATGTGGATTAGAACATGTAAGGCAAATTTTGCACTGAAATAAAGTGTCTCTCTTTCATTCCAAATGTATCTGGCACACTGTTTTGCTGTCTGCTGTCTGATCTGGGAGCCCTGGACCGAAGGGAGTTAATCGAACAGTGCAGGCATTCTCTAACAGAAGCTCCAAACTAGTGTCACTGAAAATCATCCCCATCAGCCGTTGGCCTTCTTTCTGAATTGAGGTACCCTTCTAATGCCGGAAGGGAACTCCCCGTGGGCTTTGCCACAGCCCAAGAGCAGAGAGTGCCAAGGGCCCCAGGCTTCGTATCATTTATAAATGAGTTCCTTTCCTCCTGCCTGTACCCTCCAGCTGCAGAAAATTGGGTAGTTTTGAATCACCCCAGCCTCTGGAGCCTGGACAAGAAGACAAAGAACTGTGGAGTAGCGAGGGATGGAGCCCAGGAAGGAAGATTTCTTAGCGCTACCTACATTTTAATAAGCAAAATAAAAAGGAATACATCACACATATGAAAGGCAAGCAATATGCAGAAGGAAATACTAGATGAAGAATGCAGCCTGGAAGAAATCCCAGGGAATACGAGAAAATCCCCTCTGGCCATTTTGAGGCAGCTGTTTTGGGTTCAGTTGGTTATTCACCAGATGTTTTATAGCAACAGTGGTGAAAGAAAAGGCCTTAGATCTTTGATTAGCTCTCTACCTCTGGGAATTAATGCTTAAGCAGATAATCACAGACGTGAAAAGAATAAACAAGAACAGTATGTATTGGAGGATGTTTATTCTACCGTTGTTGGTACCAGCAAACACAGGAGTTTGAAACAGTGGCATTTTCTTGGATAAACGGTAGAAATTCGCACAGTGGAATATTACGTAAGGTTAAGACTAAAGCTGTCGGCCTGCATTTTCTATTTCTAAATGGTGATTGGATTGCTAAACCTTCACCCGTCTCTGCGCTTCTCTGTATTGGGTTTACTCCTTTCTATCTAATTTGTATTGGTTTCATTTAGTTGAAGAAAAGAAGAGAGAAAGAGATAAAAATCTTTGTAGGAGAAAAAGGGTGGGGAAAAAGTATACACCTATCTGTCTTCCTTGAGCTTGGGGCCATGTGAGGTACCTTAACCTCTCTCTGGGATGTGATGGAAGAGACTGGAAAGAACCTGGGCCCTGTGTGTTGCAGGACCTTGTCTGCCCTTACGCCTCAGGCCTCGCCTAGGGCCGTGTCAGCTCCAGCTGCCTGGCAAAGCTACCCAGACCAGCCAGGCTGGCAGCTCACGGGTTTATCGTTGTGGGGTGTGAACTGCGCTGGAGAGCAGAAGAGGGCAGTCTAGAGTAAGAACCCAGCAACATAGTGGCCAAACTTGGGCACTGATTTCTCCACTCTGGCCTCCGTTTCTTTGTCTACAAAATGGGCTTACTGCAACACACATTATAAAGCCATGGTAGGGCTTATAATATCATCAAATTAAATAATATTCATAAGGGATATTCAATAAAAGCCACTATGCTACTGAAATTGGGCGTGGTTTTTAATGAAAGGTTGAACCTTGGCGGGAGGGCACGTGTACTCGGAAATGTCTGGCACAATGAACAGCCTCCCTCCCCGGTCTACACACACACCCCGATCTTCAAGGCACCCCAGGGCTTCACTGCCGAGGGCTCCTGACTTGGCGGTGCGTCATCCCCCTCGGTGTGCGGGAAATGGGGAATCCTGCAGTCCGCTCTAGAAGAGAGCATGACTGAGCCGTTGTCTGGGAAGCTGATGGAAAGGGGATGTTCTGCAGAGAAGGGTTTCCATCAGCCATGAGGGATGAGAGGGTGGCAGTCATCTGGGATGGAAACAGCCTTTCCAGTAACACCCCCCCCCCCGCCCCCAAAGTAACAGGCCCCAGGTTCTCACCTCGGGGCTCTGCGCTTTCAGCAGCGCAGTCGGCTGCCCGGAACACACGTGGAGCATTCAGCTCCTTCCAGTTGATTCAGAACGGCAATTTGGATTTAAAAAAATAATAATAATTAAGGTAAGCTGCTCCTTTGGAGGGCCAGCTTGTTTTTGAAGCTGGGCATTTCTGAGGTTTCTGTGTCCTGCAGCGTAGAGAACGGCTCCTCGGACCCAGCGCAGCCAGCCACTCCGAGGGCGCTCCTGGATGCTTCGAACTGGAAGTCAGAGGCTAATGGGGGTGGCCCGTGCGCAGCAGCAGTGGCGGGGAGGCCTGGGAGCCCACTGGTCCTCAGGTGTCTGGGCTGGCTCTGCCCCTGGCTGCCACACCAGTGCAGGCAGAAAAGGCCATTTCCAAGGAAAGGGGCCAAGGCCGCCCTGCCGTGGAGCTTGACAGAGAGGAACGGAGGGAAGGCTGATCCTGCCTCTGTGCCCGAGGGTTCTTTGATCTGAAACTGGTCTGCACGCACGGCAGGTAATCCCGGAAGTGCCTCGGCTTCACCTGCGCACAGGTAAGGAATCTCAACAATCACCATTAGGGAACCATCTCGGCAAGAGTGCTTGTTAACACGTTCTGAGGGCGCCCACATCCGCGTGAGCCCGGTGGGCCTCTAAGTCTCTCCCAGGTTATTTATTAGTGCTAAGGAAGACCATAGCACGTTTCCAGCCGGGAAGGCAAACAGACACCATCCTTCCCAAGGGTTCCCGGCCAGCGATCACTTGTAATGAGACACCCCGACTCAGGGGGGTGCTGCGTGCGCTAGGAAGGGCACCCCGCTCTGGTGTTCCCGTCACAGGACTCCCAGTGAGAGGCCGCGGCAGGCAAGGCTCAGTCGACAGACGGTCCACAACATAACCGACCAGCTGTCTTCCAAGGTGCCAGTGGCAGGAAAGACAGACGGGGCCAATCTGAGGAACTGTCATGGGGTCCAAGGGGACGAAGGAGGCATGGAGGTGGACTGCAATGTGAGCCCTGTGTTGGTGGGGGGAGTGGCAGCATCCCAAGACTGGGGCTGCATTTGATTCTTGGTGATAAAAGGGATGCCGTGCTAGAAGTGCTCTGAAGCATACTGGTGCTGATCTCCTGCTTGTGACCTCCGGACCCCGGTGAGGTAATGTGCTAATGTTAATGATAAGGGAGGCTGGGCGGCAGCTGCCCAAGTAATCCCTGTACTGGTCTGGCAACTCTTCTGCAAGTCCGTGCATGTGCATAGGTCCTTAGCTAGTGTGGTCTGAGACACAGGGAGTCCAAGTCCCCTGCCTCAACATATCCCTCTCCAGATGCTTCAAACCCCACCATTCAAGAAGGATGACCTTCTCCTAACATTCGGTGTCCCCAAAGGTCCAAACAGCCACCTTGAACAGCGTCTAGGCTCAGGCACCTGCTGGGTGCCAGGGGCAAACGTGGCTCTGACAGGCAAGCCTTCTCGCTTGCCCCCCTGAGAGCTTACCCTCAGTCAGGTAGCACCTGGGTCTGCATTCGTTGGTTCCCTCCATTTCCTGCAGAAGCCACCTATCAGGGTTCTAAGGAGCCGCGGATTTTAATGAGTCAGAGAAAGGCGTCAAGGTTGAAGCATGGGGCAGGTGTCCTTTGGACAGCCCAGTAACTGCACTTGGCTCCAAGCCAGCAGGACGGAGCACTTGGAGGGGATACAGTTCCTGTCCTGGTGCAATGGCCGGCGGACAGCACAGAAGGTGCTAATTAAGCCTGAAATGATGACAAGAGCCCACACTGCTGACACAGGGGGCACTGTTCTCGTGATTTCACTCAATCACTTACTGACATCAGGCATTCTCTCCGTTTACAAAGGAACAAACAGACACGGAACAGTTGTGAAGCTTGCCGGGGCTTGCTGGAGCTGGGCCTTGGATCAGGGCGGTTTGGCTCGAGTATGTACACCCCAAACCCAAGCTTCTGCCCAGTCTGCCTGTGAACACCTTGCACAGTGGGGGCGGGGTCACTTGGAGCCAGGACCAAAGGCTCAAGAAGCAAGGAGAATGGAATTTTGTTTCGAACGCCTACCAGAAGCTGGGCATCTTGCTCTGTGTTTTCCATGATCATTTAAAAGCCATCCTCCTGGGTCTGTATTCTCATTTACAGATGAGCAAGTGGGGCCTTAGAATGACTACATATTTTGCCCAAGACCACAGCTGGTAATAGACAGTAGCAGGATTCGAACACAGAGCCCAAGAGCTTAGGTACTAATTATTCTCCCTCTCCTGCTAAAGCTATCACTGACAGCTGGGGACTGACCGAGCTTGCAGTGAACATCATCTGGCTGATTGGTGGGAAAGCTTTGGCCCGGCTGCTATCAGTCTCACCCCGGGCTGTGACCCCCAAAAAGTGCCCTCGGGCTTTCTCTGTTTCCCTCTCTTCTCGCCCTCCTCCCTTTCAAACACTAAAGTTAATTATTTTATGCCCATAATATATATCTTGAGGATGGCACTTTGCAGCTCTGAGCTTTAAACATCGCATGTTTAAATACATTTAATCCAATGAATATTTCAAGGTAATTAATCTCCACAGGGCGAGGAAATGCTCCGGCTGCCCAGCACGTCGTCGTCGCGATGCATCGGAGCCAGCTGACTCTGAGGAAGTGATTTGCGGGCTCTGCAGCGGCGGGTGGAAGAGACACTTTAAAGACTTTTAAGAGCTGGCTCCCTGTGGTTAGTTGCGACATGCTGGTAATGGAAAGAATTAAGGCACCGCCTAGTGGTTAAAAGTAGTTCTGCATGGGAAAATATGGCTAACAGGCAGGAGGGAGTGATGCCTGCATCTTTTTGGAGGGGGGACGCCCTAGAAATGCGCACGTTGATGTACATTTCACACAAGCTTTTCTTATCAGATGCATGTCACTGTGACACATCTCGTGTGTCAGAGCCCTGCTGTTTTAGGGGGCTAGGAACAGGGTAAGGATGAGAGTGAGAATTTGCATGGGGGGCATGCCTACATATTCCTGCTTGGACCCCCAAAAGACTGTCTTGTTGAAGGCTTAGTTGAAGGCCATAGAACTCACCTTCAGTGATTTTGCAACCCAGGATATTAAGAGAAATGATCACTGTCATTCACCGAAGACACGTGGCTCCAGCCTAATATGGCACAAACACAAACTCAGCACGAAACTCACTGCTGTCACCTGGATTCTAAGACAGAGAGACACTACAGGACAGGGTGGAACTGTCCCGGTGCTGTTCTGACACTGTAAGTCTTAGAAGAGTAGGAAACCTCATCTTTCGCCCGCAGAGCAGCTACGGGCTTCAAACTGCTGACTCTGGGATTAGCAGGCCTATGCACAACCACTATGTATATATATGATCATTTTCTTATCAGCTCTGTGAGAGGTTAGTGGCATTGGTGTTTCAGATGAGAGAGCTGAGGCTCAGGAAATACAAGCAACGTAACCAAGCTCCTATGAGTCTCTACTAGTCATGAACAGCCCTTCAGGATCCCAAACCCACGTTCTTCACCCTCATTTTGCACCGCCTCTGTGTCATTCACAGTACGCTTGTGCCAACAGCATTAACTCAATGGCTGTTTATTATATACCTACTAGCTATGTGATGCTGAGCGTGGTACTATTAAGGGAATATACATAAAAAATGATGCCGATTCTCAAGAATGTAGTGGTTTTATTAGACAAGATAATAAGTAAAAATTTAAACAGTGAAGTAGCAATAGATGATTTAAGCTGACAGAACATTCTTAGAAGATAAGGCATTAGACAGTGTTTATTTAATTACCAAATAACATTGAAAAGAATTGTCATGAAATAAGTCAATTCAGAAGGGTTTGAGCTGGTTTGGAAGCTGAGTGGAATCGAGATGGGATAGAGGGGCAAAATGAGAGGGTTGGTTCTTCTAAGAAACTTTTGGTCTAAAATTCTACCATCCCATGCATCTAGGAATATAAACCGAGTCAGAGTCCAGAGTGGGCTATAGAGTGTAGGGTGTTTTGTTGGTGGTGGAGCAGTTGAGCTGTCCTTTGAGCATCATCCAGAGAGGGAACATTTCCCAGGCTTACTCATGGTTAATGGGCCCATGTTTTGGTTTGGGCTGGAGAGCCAAACCCCTGGCAACACCATTTCCTACTTAGTGGACATGGCAGGGCATAGAAAGACATCTCTTCCATTTCCTCCCCGGAACTGTTGGTCCGTTGTTTTTCCTCCAGATTGTTCATCCAGCCTATCTTATTTAGACAGACCTGCAGAGATAATAGCATGCACAAAAACAAGACAGAGAAAAACCAAGTAACAATATACAACAAAACAACAACAACAAACCACTGACAAAGAACAAATCAAAACACAACAAGAAAGAAAAGCTTGTAGTTAGTTCAAGAATAGGGGGAAGTGGGGGGAAAGGAAGTGGTGTTAACAAACCCAGGGACAAGGGAATAACAAGTGATCCAAATTGGTGGTGAGGTGGGTGTGGGAGGCCTGGTAGGGCATGATCAAGGGTAAAGTATCAAAGAGGTATTGCTGAAAACCAGGTAGGGACAGAGCATGATAGTGGGACAGGAGGAAAGTCAAGGGAAATAGAAGAGCTGGGAGGCAAAGGGCATTTATAGGGGTCTAGATAAAGACATATACATATGCAAATATATTTATGAATATGGGGCTATATAATAGATCTATGTGCCTATATTTATAGGTTTAGTATTAAGGTAGCAGAAGGACATTGGGCCTCCACTCAAGTACTCCCTCAATGCATGAATACTTTCTTCTATTAAATTGGCATTCTATGATGCTCACCCTCCCGACACAACCTCTGAAGACAAAGCAGTGAATAAGCAAATGTGAAGAAAGCTGATGGTGCCTGGCTATCAAAAGAGATAGTTTCTGGCATCTTAAAGGCTTGAAGATAAACAAGCGGCCATCTAGCTCAGAAGCAACAAAGCCCACATGGAAGAACACACTAGCCTGTGTGATCACAAGGTTCCGAAGGGATCAGTTATCAGGCATCAAAGAACAAAAAAATCATATCATTGGGTGCACACCTCCATGATAGGATTGCTGAGGACAAACAGGTGCATAGCAAATGTGGTGAAGAAAGCTGATGGTGCCCGGCTATCAAAAGGTATAGCACCTAGGGTCTTAAAGGCTTGAAGGTAAACAAGCAGCCATCTAGCTCAGTAGCAACAAAGCCCACATGAAGAAGCACAACAGCCTGTGCGATCACGAGGTGTTGAAGGGATCAGGTATAAGGCATCATCAGAACAAAAAAATCTTATCATAATGAATGTAGGGGAAGTGCAGAGTGGAGACCCAAGGCCCATTTGTCAGCCACTGTAGATCCCCTTGCAGAGTGATCTAGGGGGAGAAATGAGTCAGTCAGGGTGCGATATAGCACCGGTGAAAAATACAACTTTCCTCTAGTTCCTAAATGCTTCCTCCACCCCCCCCCTAATTATCATGCTATCATGATCCGAATTCTATCTTGCAAGTCTGGTTAGACCAGAAGATGTACACTGGCACAGATAGGAACTGGAAGCACAGGGAATCCAGGGTGGATGACCTTTAGGGCCAGGGGTGTGAGTGGCGATACTGGGAGGGTAGAGGGAGAGTAGGTTGGAAAGAGGGAACTGATTATAAGGATCTACATGTGACCTCCTCCCTGGGGGACGTACAACAGAAAAGGGGGTGAAGGAAGACGTCAGACAGGGAGAGATATGACAAAATAATAATTTATAAATTATCAAGGGTTCATGAGGGAAGGGGAAGTGGGGAGGGAGGGGGGAAAAAGAGGACCTGATGCAAAGGGCTTAAGTGGAGAGCAAATGTTTTGAAAATGATGAGGGCAATGAATGTACAGATGATGTGCTTTACACAATTGATGTATGTATGGATTGTGATAAGAGTTGTGTTTTTTTTTTTTTAAAGACATCTGTCCTCACAGTCATGACTTGGTGCCCTGCAAACATGTCATTAGACAGTAGAAGAAGCACAGCACCATAGAGGGAGCCCAGTCTGGCAAGTGCAGTCAATAAGTCTCCTTTCTTGTGACTGGTCTACAGTTCCCTGAATGCGCGATGCTTTCTTCAATCTCTAGCACTTTGAATGTGCTGCTCTTTCTGCTTAAACAGACACACTCACGTGGATCCACACACTTGTGTGCAAGGAACCTTCATGGAGAATATTCTATGGCACTTACTCAGTGCTGAACCATGGGTTCGAATCCCTGTCTATACAGCTCCCTGGTATAAGAAATATAACGTTTGTTCTTATCTATTTCAAAATAGACTTCAATCTGATTCCCCATTCCATGAGAGAGATAACTATTTGGGGTATCTCTACCCTGCTGGATTCTGGAACAAAATGAGTGTGGCTTATGTGATACCTTCAAAGTCCCCTTCCATGTTGGCTGCTGAGAGGTTAGCTTGTCCAAGGAGATCTTTGAGAAAACACCCCTGGTTCTCAGATCCCAGAGCTCCTGGACCACTGCCGAGCCCAATCTCTGACATACAGGAAGCATTCATCCTGCCTTGATTTGCAATGGCATATGACAATCCCTCTCTGGTGAATTCCAGTCCTGCGGAAGCTTTACCCAGGAACGGGGCACAGGCTCCTTCCGTTTTCAATTCCACAAGTCTATTTTTGGGCCAGTGTTTTGGTGCAGTGGGTTCAGCACTGGTTCTAAGCTACCGAACAGAATAACTAGAACTCAGTTCATGAGTTCTAGTCTCTCGAGGCTGGCACATTGGAAGACATGAACTAATGTCACTGAACTTGTGGACATTGTCAACGAGGAACGTAATCTGTGTAAATTTGCCCCAAAAACATGATAAAATATTAGTAATCAATTACTTGCTTAAACTTCTAGAGCAATTGTTCACAGTAAGTGTTTTTGACAAATAATGGAGCACATGGTTGAATAGATGATAACATACCAATATTTTTCATTTTTTCTACATTTTATTAGGGGCTCATACAACTCTTATCACAATCCATACATATACATACATCAATTGTACAAAGCGCATCTGTACATTATTTGCCCTAATCATTTTCAAAGCATTTGCTCTCCACTTAAGCCCTTTGCATCAGGTCCTCTTTTTTTTCCCCTCCCTCCCCACTCCCTCATGAGCCCTTGATAATCCACAGATTATTATTTTGTCATATCTTGCCCTATCTGGAGTCTCCCTTCCCCATCTTCTCTGCCGTCCGTCTCCCAGGGAGGAGGTCACATGCGGATCCTTGTAATCAGTTCCCCCTTTCCAACCCACTCACCCTCTACTCTCCCAGCATCGCCCCTCACACCCCTGGTCCTGAAGGTATCATCCACCCTGGATTCCCTGTGCCTCCAGCTCCCATATGCACCAGTGTACAACCTCTGCCCTACCCAGTCCTGCAAGGTAGAATTCGGATCATGGTAGTTGGGGGGAGGAAGCATCCAGGATCTGAGGGAAAGCTGTGTTCTTCATCGGTACTACATCACACCCTGACTGACCCATACCCTCTCCTAAACCCCTCTGTGAGGGGATCTCCAGTGGCCAACAAATGGGCCTTGGGTCTCCACGCTGCACTTCCCCCTTCATTCACTATGGTATGTATTTTTCATTTTTGACTTTTGATTTAATTTTCATTTTGTGGTAATTCATACCACACCCCAAAGCCCTGGGTTCTCTCAGCAACCCTAGGAGGATGGAATTTAACTGCTGCTCCCTAGGGCTCCCCAGACTGCACCTCTCTCTGGGAGAAGACTCGAAAAACTTCAACGCACTGCTGTCGAGCCCCTTTCTGACTCATGGCGACCCTGTAGGCAGAGTAGAACTGCCCTGTTGCTTCTGAGTCTTTCTGAGAGCACACAGCCTTGTCTTTCTCCCGGGGAGCAGCTGGTGCTGGCTTTGAGTGAGCACCCTTGTGGTTAGCAGCCCCACAGCACCACCAGGGCTCCTTAGAAACACGGTGTCGAGAAACAGTGGAGAGAAGCCGTGTGCCTTGTGCAGTTTCCCCATCTTGCAAAATCATGTCACAATCAGGACAGTTGCATTGATACTATCAAGACGCAGACCGTTCTATTGCCACAAGGATCTCAGTGGTTGGTCTTTGTAAGCCACATCCATTCCTGTCCTGAGCACCCCTCCTTAACTCTGAAAATCACTTATCTGTTGTCCATTTCTAAAGTTCTGCTATTTCAATAACCTCATATACATGTAATTCTAGTATGTAATTTGTGGGACGGTTTGTTTTTATTTTAACTCAGCATAATTCTATGGAGGTTATCTCCCCAAGTTGTCTCATATAATTACTGGTTAATCCCTTTTTATTGCTGCATAATATTCCATGGTATCCATGTGCCAGTTTGTTTATGCTTTCACCCATTCTAAGACAATTGGGTTATTTCCAATTTTTAGCTACTATAAATAAAGCTATTTTTGATAATGTGTTAGTCTGGGTTGACTAGAGAAACAAATTCATAAAAACTCATATGTGTGTAAGAGAGAGTTTTATATCAAAGAGTAATTGTACATTAAGAAAACATCCCAGCCCAGTCCAGATCAAGTCCATAAGTCCGATATTAGCCCATATGTCCACTAAAATCCACTTCAGACTCACGAAACACATGCAATGACATCAAATGCAGGAAGATCACAGGCTAGTGGGTGGGAATTCTTGTGGCTCCAGTGGGGTTGTAAGCATCTCAGCGCTGGAAGGGGTCTCCACATGACTTTTCCAGCTCCCTGGGTTCTGGTTGCATCGGGGAAGGTCCATGTGGCTCTTCCTCAGGGATGTCTTACAGGGAGTGAGCATGTGTCCCACCTCCAGTGAGCCATTTATCTCCCTAGCACCTTCAAATGAGGTAATCAAGTTACTACCTGATTGACAGGCTAGATTCCACCCCTTCACTCTGAATCCTCAAATTGAGGGATGTATGTAACTACCACAGATAAACATTTGTGTACAGGTTTTATGTAAACAGAAATTTTCATCTATTAGGGATAAAAGCCTAGGAGTACAATCACTAGTTCATACGGTAGTTGCATGACTGCTTTTTATAAAACAAAGAGCCAAAATGATTTCCAGTGACCTTCCTCCCTTATATTCTCTCTCAAAATATATGAATGATTCAGTTTTTAAAATATTCATCAGCATTTGTTTTAATATTTTTTAATTTAGACATTCTTTTTTAAAAAAATAATTTTATTTGGCTCTTACAGCTGTTACCACAATTCATACATAATCCATTATGTCAAGCACATTTGTACATATGTTGGCATCACCATTTTCAAAACATTTCTTTCTACTTGAGCCCTTGGTATCAGCTCAATTTTCCCCTCCCCCAATCTCCCTTCCTCATGAACCCTTGATAATTTATAAATTTTTGTTTTGTTTCATGTCTTACACTGACCAATGTCTCCCTTCACCCACTTTTTTGTTGTCTGTTCCCCTGGGAGGAGGTTATGTGTAGATCATTGTGATCGATTCCCTCTTTCTCCGCCCCTTTCCCTTCCCCTTCCCCTCCTGGTATCACTACTCTCTTTATTGGTCTTGAGGGGTTTATCTGTCCTAGGTTCCCTGTGATTCCAGCTCTTATTTGTACCAGTGTACATGCTCTGGTCTAGGCAGATTTGTAAGATAGAATTAGCGTCATGATAGTGGGGGGAAGTAGCAAGGGGGAGGGGGGAGAAAGCATTAAAGACTAGAGGAAAGTTCTACGTTTTGTCAGTGCTATACTGCATCCTGACTGGCTCGTCTCCTCCCCACAACCCTTCTGTAAGGAGATGGCCAATTGTCTACAGATGGGCTTTGGGTCTCCACTCCACCCTCCCTCTCCTTCACATTGATATGATTTTTTGTTCTGGGTCTTTGATGCCTGATACCAGATCCCCTCGACACCTCATGATCACACAGACTGGTGTGCTTCTTCCATGTGGACTTTGTTGCTTCTTAGTTAGATGACCGCTTGTTTATCTCCAAGACTTTAAGACCTCAGATGCTATATCTTTTGATAGCCAGACACCATCAGCATTTTTCACCACATTCTAATAGAAATGTAGCATTATCTCATTGTGGTTTTAATCTACATTTCCCTAATGGCTTTCTATCAGTTTACCCTACTGCGGCATGTATGTTGCTATGATGCTATACCACTGATAATTCTAATACATGTTACCCATGGTTAACAGGTTTCGTTGGATCTTCCAGAATAAGAAAGACTAGGAAGAAGAAATAGGTGATCCACTGCAGAGGGGTTGGCCTCTGAAAACTGTATGGATAACAGTGGAACATTATCTGGTTCTGTGCCCTTTAGGTTTGAGGTCACTTACAACACAATTGGGAAAGAGCTGTCTCCTCAAAGTAGAGTTCACCTTAATGACGTGGGTAGCTCAAAGATTTCAAGAAATCTAGTTTTTGATGGAGAATTATTAAAAGTGAGGGAAAATGGCACATGCCCATTAATAATCAGAATGTGGAGTGCATGAAGCATGCATTGAAAAAAATGGGAAGTCATCAGAAATCAAATGCAATACATAAAGCTCAGCATCATAGGCATTACTGAGCTGAAGTGGACTGGTATTGGCCATCTTGCATCTGAAAACCATAGGGTTTTCTGTGCCAGAGAAGACAGATTCAAAGGCATGGCATCACATTCATCATCAAAAGGAACATTCCAAGATCTGTCTTGAAGTAGAAAGGTATCTGTAACAGACTGTGCACATATAAGGAAACCCAGTGAATGCCAACTACTATTCTAATTTACTCACCAAACACCAAAGCCAATGAATGATAAATAAACGGAAGAATTCTACTAACTATTTCAGTCTGAAACTGATCAAGCATGACATCAGTATGGAATTGGTGATTGTTGGCCATTGGAAAGTAGACGTTGAAGACAAAGAAATATCTGCATTGGTGACAGAAGCTGGATATCACGAGATAGGATTTTGCAGGACCAATGACTTCTTCATGGTGAATCCCTTTTTTTACTCAACAACATAAGCAGTGACTACACAAGTGCACCATGCCAGATGAAACACACAAGATAAAACAGACGGCGCCTACTGGCAGTGGCATTGGAGAAGCTCAGTATCATCAGCCTAAACAACACCAGGGGCTGACTGGAAGCGATCATCAATTTCATCAATTGCTATATGCAAATTCAGATTGAAGCTGAAGAAAATTAGAAAATGACCTGAAGAGCCTGATACATCTGTGCATAGAGCACCCTGCATTCAGAGAACAGCTGACTGAGCCCCAGACAAGTTGGAGGATAACACCAAGAACATCGTACGTGAAGCAAGAAAAAAGTCAATAAAAATACAGGACTTTTTTTTTTTTTTTAAAGAAAGGAAAAAAGACCAAAGTAGATTCCAGAAGAGACTCTGAAATTGATGTTGAATGCAGTGTAATGTTTTAAATAGAAGAAATGGTGAAATAAAATGCCTGAGCAGAAAATGTCAAAGGGCAGCTCAAGAAGACAAAATAGAGTATTATAACTAAATATGCAAAAAACCTGAGATTGCAAAACCCCAAAGGGAAAAAAAAAAACACTAAGCGAAAGAATTGGAGAAAAACTTCAAGCTTTGAATTGCAATGTTGAAGGATTCTATGAGAAAAATATTGAACAATGCAGGAAGCATCAAGAGAAGATGGCAGGAATACATGAAGCCACTGCGTGAAAAAGAACTGGCCACCAGTCAACCATTTGGGGAGCTAGCACATGATCAAGAACTGATGGTGGTGAAGGAAGACGTCCAGGGCCTGGGCCAAAAACAAGGTCCAGGAATTGATGGAATGCTAATCGAAATATTTCAGCAAGCTGATGAAGCACTGGAAACACTCATTCAACTGTGCTAAGAAATTTGTAAGACAGCTACCTGACTGGAAGAGATTAATATTTGTGTCCCTTCCAAAGGAAGGTGGGCCACAGACATGATCAAACAATACCAGATGCAATGAAAATCGTGCTGAGGACCACTTAAAACGCTTACATTGGTATATCGACAGAGAACTTCCATAAATTCTAGCTGGGTCCAGAAGAGGATTTGGCCCAAGGGATATCCTTGCTTATGTCAGACGGATCTTGGCTGAAAGCAGTGAATGTCTAAAAAGAGGTGTACTCGTGGGGTTCTTTGACTATGCAAAGACATTCAACAATGCGGATAAATTGGGAGGAACAGGGATTCCAGAATTCTTCATTGCGCTCATGTAGAATCTGTACATCGACCATAGAGGCAATCATTTGAACACAACAGGGCACACGGAGTAGTTTAAAACCAGGAAAGTTGTGCATTAGGGTTGTATCTTTTAATCATACTTATTAAATCTGCATGCTGAGAAGATAGACCACATATACCAAGATGCTGGGTTATCTGAGGAACACAGCATCAGGATTGGAGGAAGGTTCATTAGCTACCTTCTGTCTGCGGATGATCCAGCCTTGCTTACTGACGAGCAAGAGAACTTGAAGCACATGCTGCTGAAGATCAGAGCCTACGGGCTTCAGCATGGATCCCTACTCGTTTAAAGAAAACAAAAATCCTCACCACGGGGCATGATAAATGGAAAAAAAGACTACTGTGAAGAATTTCATTTTACTGGAATGCACAGTCAACACTCATCAAATCAGTAGTGGGGGGGGGGGGAAGCAAACAGTGTATTGGGAAATCTACTGCAAAGGGAGCACTTTATGAAGTTGAAGAACACAGATGTAGCTTTGAGGAAGGACGAGGGTGTGCCATGGCATTTAAATCACCAATCCGCTTGTGAACACTGGACAATGAGTACGGAAGACTGGATAGCCACGGCCACATTTGAATCACGGAGCTGGTGAAGGACAATGGAAGTCCCACGCAGGGCCACAGCGACAAGCACATCTGTCTTGGAGGAAGAGAGTGCTTCCTACAAGGGCGGGTAGCAGGACGTCATCTCTCATACTTTGGACAATTATCCGAGGGACTAGTCCCTGGAGAAGAACAGCGCACTTGGTGGGGGGTCAATGAAACGAGGACTGCCCGCCGTGAGAGGGCTGCTCCATGGCCGCCACGATGGGCTTTACTGTCGTAAGGCTGTGAGGACGGCGCAGGACCTGGCAGTGTTTCAGTCTGTCATGCACGGGGTCACTATAGGTCAGAACTGACACCAAACAATAACAATGGCTAATTTTCTTGAGCATTTTTGCATGTGCTTATTTACTGCCGCTATAGCATCTTTGGTGGCATGTCTTTTTTTTCTTCTTCTCAATCTAAGTGCTTTTCAAGTTTATTTTGCTGTGGTTGAGAATATACACAACAAAATGTATGCCAATTCAACCCTTTCTTCTGCAGTCATGCCAACCCTCTTTTTCTGAATCAATCTTTCCCATTAACATTGATGCACTGCCCCCTAAAGTTTCTAATGTTTCTAGACGCTATTGTCACTTTGAATCCATATAATCTACTACCATCATGCCAGTACTGACACACATCAACCCTATGTAGGATTTCCGGCACTGTAAATTGTTATGGGAGCCTCAGGTCTTTCCTGCATGTCAGTTGATGGGTTTCAACTGCCCCAGGGCTTCATCTATCTCCCTGCCATCGAGTGAGTGCTGACTCATAGCGACCCCCTGTGGTTTCTGAGACTAACTCTTTATGAGAGTAGAAAGCCCAGTCTTTCTCCTGAGAGCTACTGGTGGTTTTGAATTGCCAACCATTTGGATGGCAGCCCAGTGTATAACCACTACACCACCGGGGCTCCAGATAGGAAGTTAAGAAAAGAATCTACTGCTCAGGGCACACATTTTGTGTGGGTTTCGCTATTGTTTGGTTCAAAGAAGGCTTCAGGAGATGTTTTGGGTTTAAGTTGAGTTGTAAGGGATTTTTTAGTTTATGTTGTGGAGCTAACCTCATGAGATTACCTCAGGGCAATGGTTTCAGAGGTTCATCAGCTCCATGGCTCCAGAAAGTCCGAGTCTATGAGAATTTGAAATTCTCCTCCGCATTTTCCTCCTTTGATGGGGACTCTTCCATAGAATGCTTAACGCAAATGTTCACCGTCCATGTATTTCCTTTGGTGTCGTGGCAAAGGACGCAGTTGTTGATGAAGACAATCAGTCACACATTCCACACCTCATCCCAGGGATGGAGCTCAGCCAATGCACCTAATTTTTTTGTTGAGTTCGGTGAACCCGTTGTTAAAGTGGCACTTGGAATAAGGGTTCTCTCTAAGGTGGGCGTCTGGGCAGCTGCCCAATAATGAAATCACAAATAGATATTCCTTATTCTTGTTTTAAAGTTTATCTGCCCAACAGCATATTCTAAGTGATCACAGTAGTGTTCATTCTGTCCACAGACATAAATTGTAATATTTATTTATTCAAGTCATGAAACTCATTGTTATGAGTTAATTATACAACTCCTGAAAGTCTTCAAAGAGCTGAACATCCTGTCAGAACAATTGCTGTAAGTTCAGCAGAAGTGGAAAGGGGTTTTTCAAAGATGAATATAATGTGTCCAGAGAAGAGGAGTTGCCTTTTTCTAAATCTCAAACCCAACAACTGTTGTGTGATTTCCCCTCCTCTAAACGAATGGGATCCTACACCTACAGTAAAAAGATGGCGAAGGATAAATCACACTGCAAATGATGCTCCAACAAAAGCAATGAGGATGCCAACCAAGAAACAATATAGTTTTCTTTTTCGTAAGGTACTACTTAATATTTTCATCGATATTTTAAAACTCTTAAAATCTAGTTTTGTGTACCTCTTTTATTGTTCATTAAGCATTACATGTATAAAAATAATATTTAAGTATTAAGTGTATAAACTGCCTTTCTATACATCATGTTTTATACTTAAACTGCCATTAGGGCAGCAAATAGGTTGCTAGATCCTTTGACCAGTGTCTATTCTTAGTCCTGCCGCTCCTTCTATTGTTCCACGAAAACACAGACCAACTGACAGGCCTCAGGTGACTTTTCTGTTTTATCTTTCATCCTTTGAGGACCTAACAAAAGAAATTTTTGTATTTTCTCTCTGCAAGCTTTCAAGACCCCAGACACTCCCCAGTGAATTAGGAGGTAGCACAGAGGAACTAAACACATTAGTAGGCCAATTTTGATGTCTCATGGAATCATTGCTCTCAATCTCTAAGGAAACAAATCCCATGAATCTTTGGGTTGTGCATAGGCAGTTTCAGCAAGTACTCCATTTTTTTGGCAAAAGGAGGTGTTGCAAATATATCTCACACAACTTTTGCGATCTCCACTTTTTACAAGTGTCAGCTTATTGACAGTCATTATAACAATCCCTCGGCAGCCCTACCCTTAATCCATGTGGTTTTCCCATTGTGGGATCCAGCCCCACATCCAGATGGGTCCTGAGGGACAATTGTGTAATTGAAGGGAAGAAATTAAAAGACAGGCACAAATTTGGGGATGCTCACCTCTGCCATGGCATCAGGAACCAGGTCCAAGCAGGAGAAAGAGAAATGCATGCTTAACATCAATTTATATGCTCTTAGGACATGCAATTACCCCTAATTACAGGTAACACCACACTAACAAAGTGGTCTGTACCCTCACCCTAGAGGTCCTAGAGCAACCTAACACCATTGCTGGGGGCAGGTAAGGGGGAGTGACTGTCTCCTGAGCAGGGAGAGCAATAGCAACATGACTGCTCCTATCGATAAAGCACCGGGCCAGATGGCAATCAGCCATGTGCTCCTCAGAGGTCACTTTAAGGTGGCACTATTATGGGAGGATATTGTGGGGATTAATCTTAGTTATGCGCATGTGATGGGGACTTCTCTCTAACTCACAACTGTGATGGCCTCCCTCCATCCAAATCCCTGGCCTCACAGGCGTCTTAAATATGAGAATAAGGAATTCATCCTCATACACTCTGTTC
Source organism: Tenrec ecaudatus (assembly GCF_050624435.1). Taxonomy (NCBI): domain Eukaryota; kingdom Metazoa; phylum Chordata; class Mammalia; order Afrosoricida; family Tenrecidae; genus Tenrec; species Tenrec ecaudatus. The sequence continues at coordinate 141,098,359 of NC_134533.1, forward strand.
CCATTCTCAGTTTTCCATATTCCATCACATTAATACCTCCTCACCCCATCCCACCCCACCCCACCCCACCCACCTCTTGCCCTTTATCTTTGGTTTCGATGCACTTGCCCTTCTTGTCTTTTTATATAAATGAGGACGTCAAACAATATGATTACTGTCCTTTCTTATTTCATTCAACATAATGTCGTCAAGCTCTATGCACATTATAGCATCTCTCAAGACTTCATTTCTTCTACTGGCTGAGAAGTATTCCATTGTACATATGAACCATATCTGTTTACTCATTCATCCTTCGGTGGACACTGAGGTGTTGTATCCATTGATGGGCCATTGTGAACCATGCGACAGTGGACATTGGAGTACAAATCTCTTACTGATCTCTGATTCCAAGTCTCTTGAGTCAATAGCAAGGAGTGAAATTTCTAAGGCAAATAGTGCTAGTTTTAATATTTTGAGGAACTTCCTCACTGTTTTATGTATTTTTGATATTAGATTCTTATTGGACATATGGTTCCCAAGGATGTGTTCTCAGTGAATAGCTTAGCTTGTCTTTTCACTTTTTTGGTATGTCTTTTGATGAATAGATGTTTCCAATTTTTATGAGATTTGATTTGTTTATCCTGCGTTTTGCTGTTTGTTCTTTTTTTATTATTACTACATAAGATCATCCATGGATAAAGGCTTGACCCAACAGCCTTGCCCTTGCATTTTCTTCTAAGAATGTTGTGGTTTTAATTTGCATATTTAGGTTCTTAATCCACTTTTAATTTGGTTTTGTGTTTGTGAGGAGACATAAATCCTATTCATTGTTTCTGCCGTAGACATCAAAAATCAGTTGACCACAGATGTGAAGGTCTATTTTGGGGCTCTCAAGTCTAGTAGGTTGATCTATAGGTCTGTTACATAAGTCCTAGGCTAATTTGGTGACGGTGGCGGTAGCTGTATCTGTATTTTTAATCAAGAAATTCAAATCCTCTTTCAACTGTGCTAGCTATTTGGCATTTCTTGCCATTCCACAGAGTTGATTGTTTTCCCAATTTCTGTAAAGGAGACAAGTGTCATGTTTTCCTAGATCTTGCTCTTAATATGCTGAAAGGGCCTAATCTTTTGAATTCCTTATCAGATAATTCCAATACCATTACATCTTTCGGAAGATTTCCTGGATGCGTATTTTGTGCGTGTGATTTGAAGTTGTCTGTAACCTCCAAGACACCAAAGTGTAATTATATTTATTTGTTGATGGTATATTGATTTGCTTCACTATTTCTGTTTAGTTTTAAGACACTCAGTCATGAAGGCAGGCATACTACCCTGGCCACTAGTGTGACAGCACTGGGCCACTCACTACCTGTCTCTGGGTGCGTCTGGCAGCAGTTGGGAGCGTGCTTGTGTCTGATCACTGATCGTGTAGAGCAGCGGAGGGCGGGATGGGGAGAGGTGGGCTGGGAGGAACACGAGGTTGGGGAGGGCTTGATACACCACCAGGAGGGTGGGAGTGGGAGCCCATGCTTCTAGTCATTGGGTGATTGTGCAGGATAAAGAGGAGATCACATTTCTCTGGATGCCAGTTACCAGCGTGGGTGCTGGTGAAGTCCGGGGCAAGCAGAGCCCGTTACCTGGTTCTCGTTATGATGGGCACTTTGCTTGTAATAATTCAAAATGGCCATGCACTTGGCAACTCACTGGAAGTATGGCTGCTAATTGAAAGGTTGGTAGTTTGAAACCACCAGCCACTTTGTGGGAGAAAAATGAGGCAGTCTGCTTCCATACATATTTACAGCCTTGGAAATCCCATGAAGTACACTGTCCTACTTATAGAGCCACTGTCGGTCAGAACTGATTCAACAACAGTGGGTTTTGGTTGGTTTGGGGTATGTCTCTTTATTTACTATTTTTGTTCAGTTAGTATGTTTATTGGTATTTGGTCTACTTTCGTCTTTCCTTTGAAGCTTAGCATTCCAGGATTGTTGTCCACACCTGTTTCACTTGGTGTCTCAGTTCTTTATTGTAAAGGATTTGGGTCCTATGTTTGTCTCAGTCACTATATCGGATCTACTCCCCTCATCATTCTGTGATGCCCATCTTTGTCTGATATTAAGATTGCTACTTCAACTCTTTTGGTTATGATTTGTACAGAAATTTTTCCATCCTTAAATTTTCAGACTATTTGTGTGAGTGAGTCTCAAAAGTGTATCTTATAAACAAACAACTTATAGTTGGATCATGGTTGGTTTTGTTTTTAATTCATTCTGCCACTCTCTGCCTTTTGATTGAAGCATAATTAATTTGCATTAACTGTGATTACAGAAAAGAAATTACTTCTGCTACACCCCTGTACTTTAACAGCCTCAAGTTGGCACCAGATAATGTAACTATCACATTGGCTTACTGTAGTTTTGGTTCCTGTCTCCTTTGCTTTAATACATATGTTCTTATATATATATATAGAGAGAGAGATGTGTTTTTAAAGGTTAAAATGAACATTACATTTAATAGCCGGTATTTATGTTGGAGGCCTACTTTTTATACATTTATTATTAGAAAGCATGAGTAACAAAATAACGAGAATGATCCAGAATGAATGCTTTATTAGTAGCCTTTAGCTTGTCCATACAATCCCCTTTCGTAGGAATCTTACTTTTCGTATGTCCTTCTGCTGTCTCCCCTCCATCTACAGAACTCCCTTCAGTGTTCTTTGCAGGGGAGACTGGGGACATGCACTCTTTCAGCCTGTTTTCTGAGCATGTTTTAATTTCACTTTCATTCTTGGACAATTTGGCCAGGCATGGTGTTCTTGCTTGACAACTTTGCTTCATTTGCTTGGTTTTTGCTTCCAGGACTTTAAACATTTCCATCTATTGCATCTGGCCTAATATTTCTGAGTGGAACTCTGCATCCAACCTTACTGGGGGTGCTTTGGATGTGACTCTTTCCTTCTTCCTGTGTGTGCTTTCAGGATTCCTCTTTATCTTTACTTTGTGGGCGGCTACCCTCGCTGTGTGTCGGTGAAGGATGAACTGTCTTTCCATGGCATCTGCTCATGTTCCAACTTGACTGTTCGTTTATTTAAGCTTGAATTTTGAGAGATCTTTATATATTCTAGATATTTCTTAGCTGAGTAGTGGTCAAATCTTTATTCCAAGTTGCAGTTTTTCTTTTCATCTTCTGAGTAGGTTTTTGGTTTGTTTTTACTTTTATGAACTCTGTTTGGAATATCATGTCAAAGAACTCATTGCCTAGCCCCAAGTCCTAAAGAGTCTGCTGTTTTTATTTTTCTAAAAGTTTTTTTAGCTTTATAATTGTTTAGATTTTGTTCAGCACTTTTGCATTAATACTCATGAGTTATATTGGTCTATATTGTTTTGTTTTGCACTATCATTCTCTGGTTTTGTTATTAGGGTAATGCACCTACTCCTCATTTACCTTATTATTACTTATGTCTCATGGTGAAACATTTCACATTTATGACAATAGTAAAAGTTGTACAATCTGACTATTTTGGGGCTTTCAACAACATATATTTGGCAGTCATAAATACTAAGAGGCAAGAGTAACACAGCCTATGACGGTCAAGGATATTTGTCAGTTTAGCTGGGCCACAATGACTCCCAGTTGTTTGACAGTTATGCAATGGTGCTTCTTGTTGTTGTTAGGGCCCATCACGTGGGCTGCAACCCATGGCTACCTTATGCACAACAGAACCACACATTTCCTGGTCCTTCTCCAGCCTCACACTTTTTCCTGTGTCCATTGTTGTACGACTGTGTTAATCCATCTCCAGGAGGGTCCCCCTCTTTTTCATTGCCCCTCTGTGGTAGTTACATAACGGCATGTCAACTTGATAGATAAGTGGTGGAGTCTAGCCTGTCAATCAGGTCATGACCTAATGATGCTTCCTTCTGGGCGTGACCTTCTCATGAGGATTCTGAGAACTTCCTCTCTTTCTCCCAGGAGGTGGGCCACACTCTCTCTCTGCCTCACCTTCCTGTTGGCAAGCCACACAGAGACTTGCTGAGACCTGCCAGGAGCCACGTGGAGACCCACGCCAGCACTGAGATGCTTCACTGGATCCACAAGACTTTTCACTTACCAGCCCGTGATCTTCCTGCATTTGGCACATTGGATGTGCTGCATGAGTCTGAAGAGGAATTTATAGACTAGTATCAGACATAGAGGCTCATATCGGACTTATGGACTTGATCTGCACTGGGCTGGGGTGTTTTCTCAATATACAATTGCTCTTTGATATAAAGCTCTTTCTTATACATCTGAATGTCATGGATTTGTTTCTCTAGTCCTACAGTCTAACACACCCTCTACTTTACCAAACATGAGATGCTTGTCCAGGGACTGATCTCTCTGACAACATGTGCAATGTGAGATGAAGTTTAGCCATTCTTGCCTCTAAGGAACACTTTGGTCTTACTTCATCCAACACAGATTTATTTGGCCTTGGACCAGTCCATGGTACTTTAAATATTCTTCTCCAGCACCATAATTCTTCTTCAATCTCCTATATTCATGGCTAAATTTCACATGCATAAGAGGCAATGGAAAATATCATGGCTTGGGTCTGTCAGGCACACCTTAGTCCTCAAAATAGCATCCTTGCTTTACAATACTTTGATGCAACGTGTCTTTTGATCTCTTGACAGCTGCTTCCATGAACTTTGATTGTGAATCCAAGTAAGGAAAAATCCTTAACAACTTCAACCCCTTCTCCATTTATGGTGATGTTACTTACTGGTCCAGTTGTGAGGATTTTAGTCTTTTTTACATTGAGTTGTAATCCATACTGAAGACTGTAATCTTTAATCTTCATCAGCAAGTGCCTCAGGTCCTCCTTGCTTTCAGCAAACAAGGTTGTGTTACCTGCATATTTCAGCTTGTTAGTAAGCCTTCCTCTAGTCTTGATGTCACATTCTTCTTCATATAAGTCAGCTTCACTGGTCATTTGCTCAGCATATAGATTGAATAAATGCGGTGAGAGGATACAACTTTTATGCACACCTTCCTGATTTTAAACCATGTAACATTTACTTGTTCTATTCACACAAGTGCCTTATGATCCAGATACAAGTTCCACACGAGCACAATGAAGTGTTCTAGAAATCCCATTCTTCTCAAGGTTATCTATAGGTTGTTATGATGTACATAGTCAAATGCCTTGGCATAGTAACCCCCCACCCACCACACACACACATACACACAGAGACACAAGAAAACAAACATCTGTTGGTATTCTGTTTTTGGCCAAGATCTGTCTAACATCAGCAGTAATATCCTTGTTCCATGTCCTCTTCTGAATCTGGGCTGAACCTCTAGCAGCGCCCTGTCAGTGAACTGCTGTAACTATTGTTGGATGATCTTCAGCAAAATTTTACTTGCATGTGACATCAGTGATACTGTTCTAAATTTTCACATTCTGTTGGATGTTCTTTCTTTGGAATGGGTACAAATATAGATGTCTTCCAGTCAATTGGCCAAGTAGGTGTCTCCTGTGTTAAGTCTCCTTTGTGTCATTTGTACCATGTGTGCCGTTTGCCCAATGTGTCCAGGGTACTGTGTATGTCCCGTGTTTCAGGTGTGGACTATATAATAAGTGCAATTTTTGTTATGTGTCCTGTTATGGGTCATTTGTTTCATTTGCATCATGTTGAGTATCCACTGTGCCCTGTGTCCCCTGTCACATGTATCCTTTGTGTCCTGTGTCCTGTGTGTTATATGTTATATGTCTTATGTGTATATTTCCCATTGGAACAATTCCTGTTGAGGTCCAGGACTCCCACAGAATGATATCCAGGGGGTCAGGGACCTGACCTGAACTGTGCACTGGGGGGCCAATTCCCCACTAGAACAAATTTCAGCGGGTTCGTGACCCCACCAGAATCATGCCCAGGGGATTCCAGTACCACACTGGAATGACGCCCAGAGGCATCCTGTAGCCCATGGGAACGAGGCCCAGGGGGTCCAGTGACCTACTGGAACTATACCCAACCAGACTGGTGTGTGGGCGGAACCAGTACGATTCTCAGAATGTTTCTCAGTGGCTTCTGAAACCCCAGCAGAACACTGCTTAGGGGGTCAGGGACCCCACTAGAATGATGCCCAGTGGGTCCGTGACCCCACCAGAATGGTGCCTGGGTGTGTGTGTCCAAGACCCAACTGGAACACTGCCAGGGCTGGGTGGGTTGAGGACGAGAGTATGGTACACTGCTGGAGTGATGCCCAGAGGTCCAGGACCTCACCAGAACAATGCCAGGTGACCCTGGGATGCACCAGAATAATGCCCAGGAGAGTCTGGTACCCCATGGGATCGAAGCCCAGTGGATCCAGTACCCTGCCAGAACAACGCCGATGCCCTGGGGGTTCTGGGATCATTCTGATGCTCTTTCCCAGGGCACGTGGGAAAACAGACGCACATGGCACACATGATACTTTACACACTTGATACCCTTGGCACACAGGACATGCATGGTAAACATGACACAGGAAATGTGGTGCCCATGACAAAGGAAATGTAACACACAGGACATAGGATACACGACACTGGATACACATGATACACAGAGCACACATGACACATGGCACATGACACAATTCACATACATGACTGAAGACACAGGACATGCATGCTATACAAGGCACATGGGGCACAAGACACAAAGAAGACATGACGCAGGACACATTGAACACATGGCATACAGGACTCACAGGACGCACATGGTACACATGACACCTGATATGCATGACACATTACACATCACACATAATACGGGGAAAAGTACAAATGGTACATATGATACTGGGCATACATATCACACAGAACACATGAAGCATAAGACACAGGGCATTGGACACACATGGCACAGGACAGATGACATGACACATTATGTGACACCCATGTCAAGGGGAACATAACACACATGCCATAGGATAAAGGACTCATGACACATTTGATACATATTTCACAGGTCACACATGGCATTCATTGCAAATGATAAACACATGGCACAGGACATGGAAAAAAACTGGACACTTGGAATACAGTACACAGAGGGCACACATGATACACATGATGCATATAATATACACAGAGCATGTGATGCCCATGACACATGAAACATAGCACACATAACAAAGGACACATGACACTGGGGACACATGAGACATGGCACACAGGGCACAGAAACAGAGGACACTCAACACACACTCTTGACACACATGACACAGGACACGTGATGCCCATGACACAAGAAACATAATACACAGGACAAAGGACACATGACAGTACCCATAGGAAACATCTGGCATACAGGGCACACAGGACACAGGACAAAAAACATTGATTTTGCCAATTCTGTCATGCAGTCTCCAGCTTTGTTTCTATCACCAAGTCCATAACTTCCAACTAGTGTTCCTTCCTCTTTGTTTGCAACATTGACGCTCCAATCTCCAATAATTATTAATGCACCTTAACTGCATGTTTGGTCAATTTCTTACTGAAGTCATTGGTAGAATTTGTCAATTGCTTCATCACTAGCTTTGGTGGTTGGTGCATAAATTTGGATGTCCCTGAGGTCGTATAGCTCTCCCATTGTACTTTGTGATTGATTTCGCAATGTCCTTTTTGACAATGATGCCGCGCCAGTACCATTGTGTGATTCCCAGCATAGCAAACCATGCTTGCCATTCCAAATGGCAGCTTACTAATGCCTACTCTATCGATCTTTTTGAGTTCCCTGGCTTTTTTGACCATTTCCAATTTTTCTAAATTTATGTATCGCACACGGCAAGTTCCAATCATTAACGGTATTTTGCAGCTGTTTGTCCTTAACTTGAGTAGTCTCCATCGGCATATGAAGATCTGGAAGGTTGCACTCCCACACGATTCACCGACTCACCAATGCCTCTGCTCTGAGAAATCGGCGACTCCTCGGTCACTTCCTGTGGCCGGAGGGGCCCATCCGCAGACACGCTCTCTGACCACGCTCTGCCGCCATTCACTTGGCCTTCGTTATGTACTTCGTTATTTTGAAGCAATACATGCGGTTTTCAGCCGCTCCTTCCTCCCAAATGGGGAGCCAAGTCCTTCTTTGTTGTCTGTTCTTAGTCTGGAAGCTCCTCTGAAACCCCTTCACTTTGCACGACCCTCCTGGCATTTGATCATATGAGTGACGTAGCATCTAGGACAATAGTAGCTTGACAGATGCTATGTCACCCAGCACGACAAACTGATGAATGGGGAGGTGTAATCATCCTCCATTTTGTGCAAAGTGATTTTTAAAAAACATTTTATTAGGGGCTCATACAACTCTTATCACAATCCATACATATACATACATCAATTGTATAAAGCACATCTGCACATTCTTTACCCTAATCACTCTCAAAGCATTTGCTCTCCACTTAAGCCCTCTGCATCAGGACCTCTTTTTTTTTTGCCCCTCCCTCCCTGTTCCTCCCTCCTTCAAGAGCCCTTGATAATCCACAGATTGTTATTTTGTCATATCTTGCCTTATCTGGAGTCTCCCTCCCCCTCTTCTCTGCCGTCCATCTCCCAGGGAGCAAAGTGGTTTTTGCATTAAGATCTGGCCTTTGGAAACTTACTATGTGAATAAGTGAGGAGCGTTAGTGAATATTAGCTTCATAAATACCTTGCAAATTGATCCTTCTACATTGTGGAAGAGATTGTGTAGAAATGGCTTAAGTCTATAAATAGCTGATAGATTTCTTCAGTGAAACAATCTTGGCCTAGGAATTTCTGTTTGATGAGTCTTTTAATTACAAAGTATTTTCTTTATTTGTTATAGGGCTATTCAAATGATTTTTTGAACAGTTTTAAACTTGTGAATTTGGTGGGGATTTTATATTTCAGATCACCAATGTTGTGTTCAATAGTTTAAACTACTCATCAACACACACACACACACACACACACACACACACACACAGCCCTTTCCCCGCCCCCCAATAGACTGCTTCCTCCCTCCTTTGATTTCTCTTCGCCCTCTCCTGGATTACTATCTTCCCCTCGCTCAAGTGAAGACTGTCGGCCCTCCAACCGCATCTTTTCTCCCTCACCCTTATCCTCCCCTCCCCTCCCCTCCCCTCCCCTCCCCTCCCCTCCTGGGAAAGCTCCCAAGCCTTTCCCCTTTGTTATGAAAGTCTTTACCTTGATTTGTTTGACTGATCGAAATGTGTTATTTTTTGGAAGTCCCAGTCATCTATGTTGTCTTCTGTGTGTGGATCCTTCGTTATAATCTTGCAAATTGAGCAGGTGGAGTAGTTTGTATTTCCCCCAAAATTGATGCATTTCATCTAAGTCAGTGGTTCTCAACCTGTGGGTCGCGACCCCTTTGGGGGTTCGAACGACCCTTTTACAGGGGTCCCCAATTCATAACAGTAGCAAAATTACAGTTATGAAGTAGCAACAAATATAATGTTGTGGTTGGAGGGTCACCACAACACGAGGAACTGTATTAAAGGGTGGCGGCATCAGGAAGGTTGAGAACAACTGATCTAAGTGGTCATATTTATGAGTCTAGTGTTGCTCATATTAGCCTTTTATTAACCTTTTCAGGCCTGCAGGGCATGCAGTAACATCTCTTGTTCATTCCTAATGATAAATCGGTGTCCTCACTTTTTTTGGTCAGTCTTGCGAAAGGTTTTTTGAATTTATGGATTTCCCCCACAAAGAACTAACTCTTTGGTTTCATTGATTCTAAAAAAAAAATTTTTTTGTTTTGCTTCCGTATAAGTTATTTTCTGCTCTTATCTTGCTCTCTTTTTTCTTTTCCTGAGTTTAAGTTCGTTTTGCTCTTTTCCTCTAGATTGTTGAGGTGGGAGATTAGACCACCGAGTGGAGACTGTCCTTCTTGTCTACTGCGTGTACGCGCTGCTCTCCGCAGTGGGTTAGCCGTGTCCCGCACAGCTTAAGATGTTACGCTTTCCGCTCCATTGCCTTCCATTTTGTTTCCCTGGGACTCACCCTTTGACCCATTGATCACTAAGAAGGGTGTTGCTCATTTCCTAGTGTTTAGGGGGTTTTCTGTCATTGACTTTGACCTTGATTCCACCGTGGTAGAAGAACACATGCTGTATGGTTTCAACACTTTGATTTTGTTGTCGTTTGTCTTGTGGCCCTGGACAGGCTCTATCCATCTTGTTCTGCTTGATCTTTGTTCCACAGACACGTGAAAAGAGTGTGTATTTGTCCTTTCTGGGTGGAATGTTTTATAAATGCCGATCAGCTCCTGCTGCTTGACAGTGATCGGGAGTTCTGTGTACTTGCAGGTTGTCTGTCACATTGTTCTGTTGCTGAAGCGGAGTGCGCAAGTCTCCAGCAGAAGCTCGTGTCAATGCTCCTTCGGTTGATCAGTTTTGCCTCATATTTTTGCAGGTCTATTGCTTGGTGCATGCATATTGGGATAAAATGTTCTTCTCTATCACTGGGAGCTTTCTTTGTTCTGAAGTTTATTTTATTTGATCGTAATATAGATAATTTTGCTATCTTTGATTAATGTTTGCCTGATATCTTATTCCGTCTTTTTACTTTCAACTTGACTGTTCAATCTTAAGTTGATATTTTTTAATCCACTCTGCCAATTAATGAGTGTGTTTAGGTCATTTATAGATACTGTAACATTGATCATACTAATGCCAATATTTAAGCTTTTCAATTTATTTTGTGTTTCTCTTCTCTGTTTTTTTCATTGTTTCATTTTTTTCTCCCATTCTGTGAGTCACCCGAACATTTTTCAGAATTCTATTTTGATTTCTTTGTGATATTGTGCACATATGTTTATGTAATGGTGCGTTTCCTTCCCTTTGTGTTCCTGGAGGAGGCTGGAGGGTAGTGGTTAGGACCTGGCCTAACCACCAGGGGCCCTGCAGGAGAAAGACGGGGCTTTCTACTTCAGGAAAGAGTTCCGGTTTGGGAACTCCCGGAAGCAGTCTGCCGTGTCTTAGAGAGGTGCTGACAGTCAGCATTGACTCAATGGCAGTGAGTTTGGTTTTTGGTTTGGTGTGTCCCTCCCTGAAGGAGATGAGACAACGCCCCATCTCATTTCATCATATTTTATAATTATACGTACATAAATGTTCAAAGTCTACTAGTGTCATATTTATCAGGTTGAATAAAGTTTTAGAAACTTTACTTCCATTTACTGCCCCCAATCTATGACACAATTATCTTAAATCTTTCCTCTACATGCATGTAGAACCATATAAGGTAGCAATATAAGTTTCTCTTTAACAATAAAATCTAATTCTTAAAATGCAAGAGAGAAGGGTACGTCTATTGTACTTAGCCATGTTTTTGTTTGTTACGCTCTTTTTTTCCTTCATGATGCTCTGTGTCCTTCTTTCAGCTCCCTATTTCCATTTAAACTGGCCCTTTTGCCACGCTTAGAGCAGCAGGCCTGATAGCGATACATTGGTGTAGGTTTCATCTGAGAACCTTGATTTCCACTTCCCACTTCAAGGTTATGTTCACAGGAGTAGGATTCTGAATGGAGTGCTCTTTCTTTCAACATTAGGAAAAGGTTGTGGTACTCAGAAAGGGGAGGGATCCATTGTACTGTGTACAAAAGCAGGGTATTGAGTGGGGGGGGGGGAGGTGCAATAGGAACTATTAAGAGAGGGCACCCATAAATCGAGCAGGTCACCTTCTTTGTCTAATCTTAAAGGGGCCACGCTCCCTGGGCCCAGGGCCCACTTACCAGTCAGAAAGAGTCAGGTGGCAGTGTTGCCTATTCCTAATGTTCCAGGCAGACTTCCTCCACAGGGGCTGGAGGAAAGGGAGACAGTGCTGTCAGCTGCGGCCACGGCTGACTCCCTCGTGTGTAGTGTTTCCCTCATGATCACCTGGCAGTGAGGGTGGCCATGCTCAGGAAATGTCAGGGAAAAAGATATTTTCTTTTGCATGACTTTGAATTGACTAAGGAACTAAGCACAGTAGGAATAGGAGACAGATATGAAAGTCGAAATGGTGGTGATAGCTGTATTTAACCTTTCCTAAAGGAACAGTAAAGAGGCATTAATACTTTCATAGCGGGGGGGGGCACCCCAATGTGTGCAAGATGAACCAGGCATTGCTGACAGAGCGACTTTCCGCCTGAAGGAACCGTGCCAGAATCCATCTCTAATCCGAGAGAAGGGTAATGAGCGCGCATTGTGGATGACGGTCACGTTCTACATCCCTACAGGCCTCGCTGGACAGACTGTCAATTACCCTGACCTTAAAGGCAATGTCCACACGAAGGCTTGGGTTTTTATGAACAATCTATCTGGATAGTCTGACCTGGCTTTAGATAAAATAAGAAATACGTAATCCATGAAACCAACTGAGCCACACAGAGCCAGGGTGTAGCGTGATGATTGAGTCTGACGGTTTTCTTACTGCACACATTCACAGGGGGAGGAATACTATTTCCATAAACAATAACCAAATCCAAGTGCAGTTCGGAAAAGCTACGCTTTGTCCCCTGCTTGTTTGGGCTCTTGTTAAAATGAATAGGCACTTGGGGTTTTCCTTCAGGTTTCCAGACCCCCGTTGACAGCACCATTGCATGTTTGTTTGTGGGCAGATGATTGACAGTGTGCTAGGCCGGGCTAGGGGGTGGAGGGGTGGGAAGCAGTAAGTGCTGGCAGAGGGAGCTCAAGCCTAAAAGGTCTGTATCAGGAGGAGGGTGCCTGGGGAATGAGGCACTGAGATGCTATGCCCACAGGGACCTGCCTGCTCGGCACACCACCGTGAGTACTGCAGGCCCCACCCCTGTTGTTTCCCTGTGGGCTCCTGAGTGACGCTGCTGCTCTGAACTGTCCATGGCAAGCCCTCGGTCGCGCTGGACTTGGTGCTAGTGGCCAGCTGATCAGTCCCTTCAGCTTCCACTCCGGCAGGAACAACTTTTAGGCCATCTTGAAGCCCCATTGCCACACTTGAAGCTTCCAGGGAGCCAAGATTTTCCCACACAGAAAATGGGGTGGGGGTGGTGATCAGACACTGGTATTCACTGTGGCTGAGTTAGAAAAATAAACAAACAAAAAGCAAAGTGTCCCCATCTGCCGTTACTATCTCTACCCATTGAAATCTGGCCATTCTTAATAAACTCTTCTCCAAGAAGCTGTCCTCAATCTCCTGAGGACTTCTCCCCCTCGTTTCTGATCCTTCGGTGGTCTTGACGGAACTCAACAGCAGGGAAGTCATTAGGGAGCAAGAATCTTCACCTGACAGCGCCTTGCACCCTGTAGGTCTTCTGTAAATAATCATTTGCAAGAGCAAAATGGAACTCTTCATGGCAAACTCATGTAGCACCTTATATATAGTAGCTGTCTAAGAGCCCTCCCTTGACAAAGAGGGAGATTTGCATTTATAGTAGAGTCACCCAAATAAAATTTGGGTTCTACATCTCGCATGCTATACAAAATCATCACCGATACAAAAGGAATGCTTAAAACGCTGTCAGGAAAGAGCCCGGCTAGAGACTGACTGCATAGGTTTTCCGAAAGTTTAACACAACCATTTTTTCCCTTTGACTATTGTTTCTTGGGTTAAGGACTGGATAAAAAGCTCTGAATAACACACCTGTGTTATATTTAATGAAGAAATGACCTATTTCTAAACTCTAAATCTCATTTAATGAGGCAACAACTCATCTTAGGGGAAGTAAAAATAAACCAAGGACAGTTACCTCCCATAAAGAGTTACAGTCTTGGAAACATGGGGTCACTATGGTAGACTCGATGGCAGTTTTTGTTTTTGTTTTGAGCATGTCCATGATGTGGAACAGCGAGCATCATTTTGGGGGTTTTCCCCCCGGAGTTCAAATAGCTGAATTCGTGTAAATTTAAATATATGATGCAATCCTACTGTGTAACACAGACTAAGGAACTCACCCAGTCAACTCACTGTGAGTTCTGCTTAGGATCTTGTCCAGCACACTAGCTTTTCAGTGGATTGTTATTGGAAGCGGTAGGGATGAGACAATGGGGGCATAATTCATTTGTGGAAAAAAAATGGCCTAAAGCTGCATTATGAGACCTTTTATTGTAATCTTGACTATTTGAAAATATGGCTATGTTTCTTTCTACCTTCTGTCCTAATGACAGGAGCCCTGGTCGTGTAGGGGTTATGCATTCAGCTGCGATCTTAAAGGTCAGCAATTTAAAACCACCAGCTGCCCCTCGGGAGAAAGGTGGGACTTTCTACTCCCGTAAAGAATTACGGTCTCAGACACTCACAGGAGCAGTTCCACCCTGTCCTATAGGCAAGGACCCAATGGCAGAGCGTTTGCTTTGGTTTCGTCCTAATGACTAAAGCAAAACTGATGTTCTTCCTCCTCCAGAGCTCCTAAGCGGCGCATGCTGCTCACATTCTCCTTAGTGTGCCGCAGGCGGTGGCCTACTCTGGGGGAACATCCGCCCAAGGAGGGGTGCTTGTGCGCGTAGGTGATGCTGACACATACAGAGGGACACTTGGTCCTTCGTATTTTTTTGTTTGATCATTTGGCTGCAAGCCTCTGAAATCTATAACTAGCCCTACTCTCTTTGCTGTAGGAAGAGTGATTTTATAGTTACTTCAAAGAATAATCATCCTGGATATATTTTGACATCAAAAACTATTATATTAATACGGTATTTTTATTATTGTAACAAGCTTCTTTAGAGAAGGGATGTTATCTATTTTCAAATCCCCATTTAGTGGTTATGCATTGGGCTTAATCCACAGGGCCGGCAGTTCGAAACCACCACCAGCTCCAATGGAGAAAGACTGGGCTTTCTACTCCCATAAAGAGTTACGGTTTCAGAAATCCATAGGGGGTCGCTATGAATCAGCACTGACTCAACGACACAGAGAATATCTACCCCCATAACTTCACATGATTCTTAGAACATAGTAGGGCCACTGGGAAATGTTTAATGATATATTGCATTATCTATATTACAAACTGGGTGCTTGGGGTTTTAACTTTGGTCCATAAAGCTTGAAATCGTATAAAAAACTGTGTGTATGTATTACTCTGGGTACTTTAGAGAAACAAATACACAGAAACTCATGTATAAGAGAGAGTTTTATATAAAGGGTCAGTGCGCATCAAGAAAACATCCCAAGCCAGTGCTGCCCAAGCCCTCAAATACAACATTAGCCCATATGTCTGACACAAATCCACAAAGTCCTCCTTCATCTCACAAAACACATGCAATGATGCCAACTGCAGGAGGAAAGCTGAATCAGTGAACGTGTAAGCATCTCAATGCTGGTAGTTGTCTCCACACGGCTGCTCTAGCACCCAGGGCTGCATCAGGGCAGGTCCATGTGGCTTCTCCTCAGGGATGTCTTGCAGGAAGTGAGCCTTGCCAGCTAAAGCAGGGAACTGGCTAAGGCAGCTGCACTCTGATAAGATCATCAGAAAACAAGAGACCCAAGAACTTGAAAGGTGAGGTTCACCGAGCCATTTATATCTCCTCCCTTCAATTAGCCCCAAATGTGTTTCTCGGCCAGGTCAGGTTGGCACAATAAATGTTAACTATCTCAGTGCACTTCTTTCTTCCCATGGAGAAGAGTTCCTGGTCTTCCCAAGGGACATTAGTAACTGCTGTCTGCCTTTCCCTCATTTTCGGATCTGTATGGTGGGGAAAATGCAGGGAAAAGTTGAAGGTACGTGATTGAAAGTCAAGGTCCAGGCAAAGCCAGATAAAACAACAAAGGAAGTCAAAACCAACAGAACAATAACAACAACCAATAACAAAAACAAAATAACAATAACAAAAAGAAAACCACTGACAAAATGGAAAAGCTTATAAATAGTTCAAGGTCTGTTGGCCTTTACGAGTGTTTTCCAGTGACGTCTGATGGGGTGCCACACTCTGTCTCCCAAGTGTATTTTTGGTATTCCCCGGGGTTTCATCACTCTGCTCCCCCTGCTGCATGCCCCCAGTGCCTTGCCCCAGCGTGATGGGGCCAGACCATGCACTATTCCTGCACTGTTTCCAGTGCTGTCCCCTGAAGCACCATGGTTCAGTGAGGGACACCATGTCCCATGGTGGGGCCAGCCCTACAGTACTCCCCATGCATTGTCTGCTCTGAGCAGGAACACCGTCCTTGGGGCTTGGTGGGCCAGGATGTCCTCTCCTCCCTCTCCATTCCTTTGCGTTTCTCCCATGTACTCTAATCCGATGTGCCCCTCTCCCCAAGCTATAGCCCCAGTGCTGTCCTCTGAAGTGCATTCTTCTGTATCATCTGTCTAGATAAGATAGGTGGGATAAATTATTCAGAGATGAAAAGAACAGGCCCAATGGTTCCAGGGCAATACATGAGAAGGGGAGGTGGGAGAAAGGAAGGGGATGGGGACCAACCCAGGAACAAGGGAACAGCAAGTGAACTAAAATCAATGGAAGGAAGGCAGTAGGCTGCCTAGTGGGGCTCAATCAAGGGCAATGTAGCAGTGAGGAATTACTAAACTTGAATGAAGCCTGAACATGATGGTGGGACAAGAGGAAAGTGAAAAGGAAATAGAGGAAAGAACCAGGAGGCAAAGGACATTTAGAGAGGTCTAAATACAAGCGTGTGTGTGTGTGTATTTATAATGAGAGGGAAATAGAACTATGTACTCATATCTATATGCTAAGAGTTAAGGTTGCAGATGGACATTGGATGTCAACTCAAGTACCCCCTTAACACAAGAACACTTTGTTCTAACAATCCAGCATTCTGTGATGTTTACCTTCCTGACACAATCGCTAAAGACAAAATGGGTGCATAAACAAATGTGGTTAAGAAAGCTGATAGTGCCTGGTTATCAAAAGATATAGCATCTGGGGTCTTAAAGGCTTGAAGATAATCAAGCAGTCTTCTAGCTCAGCAACAAAGGCCACATGGAAGAAGCACACCAGCCTGTGTGATCATGAGATGTCAATGGGATCAGGGATCAGGCATCTAAGACCCAAAATAAAACGTTACCCAAGGTGAAAGGGGGTGGGGTATGGAGTGGAGACCCAGTGCCCATTTGTAGACAATTGTACATCTCATCAGAGAGGGGTCACGGGAAAGAGATAATCCAGTCAAGGTGAAGTATATCACCGATGAAACACACAACTTTGCTCTAGCTCTTTGATAGTTCCTTCATCCCACTATTATGACCTCAGTTCTACCTTATAAATTGAATTAGACCAGAGCGTGCACACTGCTATAGATAAGAGCCTTCAACACAGGGAATCCAGGATTGATAAACCCCTTAGGGCCAACAAGCAGAATAGAAATACCCGGAGGATTAGGGGAGGGTGGAGGGAGCAAGGGGGAATCGATCACAAGGATCAACCTAGAACCCTCTCCCAAGGGGACAAATAACAGAAAAGTGGGTGAGGGGCGAGGGAGGATGATGTAAGAGATGGAAAAAAACAATCTAAAACTTATCAAGGGTTCGTGAGGGAGGGCAGGTGGAGAAGGGTGGGGAAGAAATAGGGAGCTGATATCAGGGGCTCAAGTGGGAAGAGAATGCTTTGAAAATGATGATGACGGCATATGTGCAAATATGCTTGACATATTGGAGGAATGTATGGATTGTGATAGGAAGTGTAACAATCCCCAATAAAAGTATTATTTTAAAGAGAAAAGAAAAAAGAGTCAAGGTCACTGGAAATGCACATGAGGGGGGAAATTTGTGAAAATGTTATCCTGTGACATCACTGGGAGGCCGTTCTCACCTCCTTTCAGAATGTAGCTCTGCTGTGTGCTACTGTTACACTACACAGGTCCTTGAAAATTCAGCCTAGATCTCTTCTCTCCATTTTAATTCAGACTAACATCATCAGTCTTGGCTTTCATCTTCAGAATGCCTTTATTAAGACTCAATTATAAACTCCCTCAGAGGCTTCTGCTTTCTGTTAAGGGCAGGCTAAGTTATTCAAATTAGCATTCTTGCTGAACACACAAATAGAAATTCTGGTCAAATATATTTAAATAAATATCACTACCTTAAAGGAATCAAAGATCTGAACATATTTTCTAGGTCTTTCAGGTCCATATCTGGGTGAAAACCTTTCCCCAAAATGATCAGACTATTGGATGAGAGGAACCTAAGGGCATTTGAAAATACTATTATAATCCCCGGGTGCTTAAAGGTCATAGCCTGGGGAGCACAGGAACTAGAGTGTTACAAGAGATCTTCACTAAGTGAACACACTCTTCGATTAAGGATAGGGGCCCTGGTGATACAGTGAGTCACACATTGGGCTGCTAGCTGCAAAGTCAGTAGTTCAAAACCACCAGTCACTTCGTGGGAGAAAGATGCGGCTTTCTACTCCTCAGCAGATTGGCAATCTCAGAAATCCACCAGGGCAGCTCTCCTCTGTCCTACAGGGTTCCTATGAGTCAGCCTTGTCTCCGAGGCAGTGAGTAAGTTTGGTTTTAGAGATTAAGGATGAACCAGATCTAAATCTGCCTCCACTGCCCTCATTCCTAGGGGCTTCAGGAAAGCATGCCTTGGCATTGGACAAATAGGGGCGAGGGCAGTTCATGAGAAGCCTTGGCCATGTGAAACTGTACCTTGGGCTCACTTAGCCTGGGCAGGTTAATGGCCTTTCAGCCTGGAAATGGTGTGAGGGTACCTCAACTGTTATTGCCCCAGGTGCCTTGTGAAAAACAAAAGAAAAACTCATCAAAGTAGGATATATCCAAACCAAGCTTCATAGTATCTCCACAAATATTTTAAGAACAATGACCAGCAATGAAAGACAACCAGGCATCAACAGAACAAGAACCAATAAATGACAGAGAGAAGAAACAGACCTTCACATACTTCAACTATCAGACTTAGGCTTAAAAACAACTGTTTTAGTATTAAAAGAAAGAAATTATGAAGTTGAAAAATGATAGAATATAAAAAGTTACATATTATATTTGAAAAAGAACTAAATTAGAAATGATGGCAACTGAAACAAAATCCCAATGATTACATCTGTGACGTGTTGACAATGAAAGGGAGAAGTAATGGACTGAAATGGGAGCAAAAGACATTACATAGAGCAGGGGTCCTCAAACTTTTTAAACAGGGAGCCAGTTCACAGTCCCTCAGACCTGTGGGAGGGCCGGACTATGGTTTAAAAAAAAACAACCCCTATGAACAAATTCCTATGGACACTGCACATATCTTATTTTGAAGTAAAAAAAAAACAAACAAACAGGGCAAAAACACCCAGCTGGACGGATAAATGTCCTCGGCGGGCCACATGTGGCCCACGGGCTGCAGTTTGAGGACCCTTGATATAGAGTGTAGTACAAAAAAGTTTGTAATGAAAATATTACATAAATAAGCATGAGAGATATGGGAAATAGAGCACAAAGTTCTGACATCGGCATGCCAGCAAGAAATGAAAGAGAGAAGAGGGTAGAAATTGAGAACTTTTAAGAATTTATGACAGACACCAATGCACGGCAGAAGAAACTCATTGAATTCCCAGCAGAACAAATGGACAGAAACCTACCCCTAAAAGCCTAGTAATGAAAGGAAATAAAGCCGACGGCATGTAAAGCAGCCAGCAAGGGGAGAAGCATGTACAAATGAGCGACAACTGATGTTCAACAGCAAACATGGAAAGCAGGAGAGCATGGACTGATGAAGCTTTGGTGTGCTGAAAGCACATTCGTGTAAACAGAATTCTGCAAACACACAAGAAAGTACCATTCATGGATGAAAGTATTCTTTGGTGGCCTATTAGATTCCAGACCCAGAGGAAGAGGGTTGGAATGTATGTGGTTACAGAAAGTGCAGGGAGGATTTAACTGGAGAGAGGGCTGGGCTTCTGCTGCACAGACTGATGCAGGATGTCCTGCCTGAGCGGTAGTGTCAGCTGGTGGACAGATTGACTCCAAGGTGTTCACACTGATGTGTTGGGCAGATAAGAAAATTTGTAAAACAAGTTCTAGCTCCTTGGGATCCTAATTAAGCCACAGAGGGAGGAGTTACCACAGAAAAAGAAAAAGCGAGAGGAAACCGTAAATAAACTCTGAAAATTGCCTGCCTATAAGATTTTTGGGTTTGATTTTTGAAGAAAATAGTACAGACAAAAACATCAAATGCTGTGAAAGAAAGTTAATAACCTTGAAAATCCCATTGCCTAAACAAAAAAATCACAAGCCATACGAAGAGCCGCAAAATGATGCCCTTTCAAAATAAAAGATTTCTTGTAGGTGTGGCAGGGAGAGACTGGGGGGAGAGGTGGAACAAAGAGCCAGTAACAATGAGTGCATGAAAGAACAACATGTTCTAAAACGGATTGTGGTCATCATTGTACAACTGTTCTTGATGAGCTTCAATTATTGAACTGTGTGTTAAGCCGGGTTGACTAGAGAAACAAATCCACTGACATTCATATATGTGTAAGAAAGAATTTCCTATCAAGAAGCTTTATGTATCAGGAACATATCCCAGCCCAGTCCATAAGTTTGCTTCTATTCCATAAGTCCATCTTCAGACTCATGCAGTCACAAGCAATGTTGCTGAATGCAGGAAGATCACAAGCCAGTGGGTGCAAAGTCTTGTGAATCCCATGGTGGTGGATGCAAGCACAGGGCTCTGGCTGGTATCACAGTGGCTCGCCAGTAGGAAAGTGAAGGCAGAGAGAATGAGGGAGGCTCCCAGGATCCTCCATATGAGAAGGTCATGCCCACAAGGAGAAACCATCAGGGCTAGGCTCCACCCCTACATTCCTATATAACTAGTTGACATGAAATTATGTAACAGCCACAATTGTATGAGATACAGATTATGCACCAATAAAACTATTCTTTTACAAAGAAAATACCAAAAGATAGTGTAATAGTTAAGGTTTATTGTGCCAACCTGGCCAATAAACACATATGGGATTAATTGAGGGGCAGAGAAATAAATGGCTCGGTCAGCCTCGCCTTTCTTGTTCTCTGTTCTCTTGTTCTCTGATGGGCAGACCAGTTGCAGCTGCCTTAGCTAGTTCTCTGCCTCAGCTGGCAAGGCTCACTTCCTGTGAGACAGCCCTCAAGAGAAGCCACATGGACTTACCCCGATGCAGCACTGGGTGCTGGAGAAGCTGCGTGGAGACCCCTGCCAACACTGAGATGCTTACCGGCTCACTGATTTGGCTTTCCTCCTGCATTTGGCATTATTGCATGTGTTTTGCAAGTTTGAAGAAAACTTTGTAGATTGGTGTTGGACATATGGGCTAATGTCAGACTTATAGGCTTGGACTGACCTGGTTTGGGATGCTTTCTTAATGTACACTTTCTTAATGAACCTTTTACATAAAACTCTCTCTTATATACATGTGAGTTTCTGTGGATCTGTTTCTCTAGTCTACTCAGCCTAACACAAAAAGAATATATAAAGATGTAGATGCATTACATGTTATAAAACAAAGGGGTTTTTTTTGGGAAATAAAAAGAGAAAAAGAGCATCTAAACTAGCAGTTCTCAACCTGTGGGTCACGGCATTAGGAAGGTTGAGAACCACTGAGCTAAACCAAACCAAATCCCCTGCAATCAAGTTGATTCCACACTTAGTAATCGTCTATGACAGTGTTGACATGCCCATGTGTGTCTTTGAAGCTGTAAACTTTTATGGGAGTAGACAGCCTCATCTTTCTCCCTAAAAATGGCTGCTGGGTTTGAACTATCCACCTTGTGGCTAGCAATCCAACATATAACTTATTATTATGCCATCAGGGCTCCGTGAGAGTACATTTCCAAAACCAAACTAAACTCACTGCCAAGTCAATGCTGACTCATAGCAAAACCCCGTGGTTTTCCAAGATGTAATTGCTTATAGGAGGAGAAAGCCCAGTCTTTCTCCCTCAGCTTCTGGTGGATTTGAACTGCCAACCATATGGATTGCAGCCCAACGCATAACCACTACACCACCAGGGCTCCCCAGAAAGTACATCTAGAGATGACCAAATACACCTACCTCTCGCTTACCAACTATCTCATTATCTGACATGTTGCACTAATGAAAAAGTTTGCCAATGGTCTAGGCCTGACATAAAGATATAGCTAATCCTAGGTACCCTGCACTGGCCCTGCTAGACAACATGCCACAGGCCCTGGTGACAACCACACCACATGAGGAATGGCAGCTGGGCCGTAAGGTGTGAGTGCTCTCTTTTGTTCACAATTATCTCAGTCTGGCCACTGAGGGTGTGGGGAAAAACATGAGTTCATGGGTAGGATGGAGGAGACTGGGTGAAGGTTTGAATGTCCTAAAGATGTTAGTGCGGGAAGGGGGTAAGGTGGAAAGGGAGGGGACTGCATATGCCTGTCATGATAGGCAGGTGGAGAATGAGTGGGGTCCCCACCTAGGGTGGGCAGTAGAATACAGTGGGAGGTGACAACACCTAACCACCACCAACAACCACCCCACCCCCTGAGTCCGCCATGGTTGTGGGGAAGGCATATGAGAAATGGGTGCCACTCCAGGAGCATCGCAAGACCCTCGAGGGCCACCTGAGGGACAGTGATCAACCTGGGGCACATTGGTGCTGAAACTAGGATAGACCGTGACCCTCACCACCTACTCAACCTCGCTCGAGGAGATAGAAGATCTCAACAGACTCATTCCAAGTGAAGACATCAAACAAGGGCTCGAAACCCCCCAACAAGAATTGTAGGCTTGGACCACATGGCTTCACTGGGGAGTCTCCTAAATGTGTAAAGAACTGACACCAACGCTGTTTAAACTTTCCCAACATAGAGAGAAAGAAGAACCAATCCATAACTCATTCTGTGATACACACATAACCTTGATATGAAAACAATGCTGAAAACTCCAAGATTTACAGGCTTGGAAACACCACATAGGGTCACTACAAGTTCGAATTGATGTAAAGACAGTCATTTGGGTCTGGGTAACTGTGCCGGGTCTTGATATAGATCTCTTTGGGTTTTCCTGCTTTGGGATTAGCAGCCAAACACTTAATCTACTGAGTCAGTAGGCCTCCTAAAGCCATATAATAGGTTAGCTTAACTAGCAAAATATCTTCGTTGAGCATTATACTTCTGCAATATCTATATATATGGAATTAAAGAGACAATAACTCAAGAGATGAGATAGGAACTTTAGGGAGCAGTGAGAGAACAACTCAGGAAAGGAGGCCGAGAAGGGTCGCAGAACTCAGAGGGCCATCCATGCCACTGAATTGTGCATGCAGAAATGGTTTAATTAATATATATTTTCTTTGTCTATTCTCAACAATTTTTAAAAGGTGGTGAGGTAGGTAATGAGTCCATCAGATTTATGTTTGATAAAGCTACAGAACAATGCTCTGAAATGACACACAAAGGGAAACAGGGGTGTTATCTGAGAGTTTGGAGATTGTTGCCAAAGATTCATCAGCCCGACTTTATCATTTGTCCTATTGTGCATATGCCTTTGCTGTAAAGCACCCGATTTCTCCTTTCATTGACTTCTATCTTGAGGCATAAAAGACCCTTCATTTGCCTTACCTTACAAGCATTCATATTAAAAATATTTAACAATACCAGGACCCAGGTGCTCATCAGTCAGAAGAGATCCCCAATAACAGACTAGAGACTGGCTGTTACATTGGATTATTACCCCGTTAGTGAGGAAGATCCCTGATTGTGCGATGGGCTGTGATTCGAATGGTGGGCAGTTCAAAACCACCAGCAGCTCTGTGGGAGAAAGACTGAGATTTCTACTCCCGAAAACACTTACAGTCTCAGAAACTCACAGAGGGGGTCACTGTGAGTCAGCATTGACTCAATGGCAGAGAGTTTGGTTTTGGGTTTCAGTGGGTAGGTTGTGCAGTAGCAAAGGGCAAGGACTTGCCCTGCTAGGCAGTGGAGACATTCACGGCAGCAGCTATTTAACAACTAGTAAGGAAGAGATGCTCTATTTTAATGCATGTGCGGCAGAACCAGGACATACTAGCTGAGGATTCTCTCTGCCTGCAGTCCTTGCACCAGGATCACCGGATGGGCTCATCCTTCCTCTGCACCCTGATCACCGGGCTCACCTTCCTCTTGCAACTTTAAACCTTCCAACAAAGTTATTCTCCATCCAAGTGTACTTGGATGAACCCTTAACAACACCAAAATCCACAAGACAACTTTATTTGGAACATTCACAGAGATGGCATTTTCCCATAAGTCCAGTGTATGTCCATTAATCCCTCTCCAGACTCACATAGAACATGAAATACTGCCGAATGCAGGAAGATAACGGGCCAGGGGGAGTAAAGTCTGTGGTTCCCATGACCGTGGAAGCCTCTCCAGGGCTCTTGCTGGTCTCAGTGTGGCTCCCTGTGACTCGTCAACAGAAATGGGAGAGTAGAGAGAGGGGTTGTCACAGGTCTCAACAAGTGTCTGAGTGTCTTGTCAACAGGAAAGTGAAGGTAGAGAGAGGCTGGCTTCCAGAGAGCCATTTATCTCGGTCACCCTCCAATCAAGCTTTGAAGTGTTTGAAAGACTAAATCCCACCACTTCACTCTTAATAACCTCAAGTTGGCACGAGCTTATGTAACTACCACACTCGACATAGCCATATCTTTTTGGGAGGGAAATAAAAATCCAGATTAATGCACTATCTCAGAGGTATATCCTTACACGTGGATTAAAGCCTCCAGTGAATTCCCTCTGACCACAGACCGGGGATGTAAGTAGATGTGCTGTTATGCAGAGTGTTTGGAAAAGTAGATTAATATAGATGCAGTTAGGTAAAAACTAACATGCATTCTTATATAACCCTTCTCAGGACAAATTACATCTATCTTCATTGTCAATGTCGTGCCAATATTAAGCAGAAGAAACCATTTCTTCTCTCTAGACACCCCTCCCCTTTTTTCTTGAGTGAATGCATCAAGCACTGTCAAAGTGAAGTTGCTTTGCCGTCAGATGAAGACTTGTGCTGCAGTGCCGCCCAATAAGATGCGGACTAGCACCTTCCGGTACACAAGCTCCTTTTGTGTTCAGAGCCCATGGACTTCATCTGCAGGCCTGGGGCTGGGACTGCACTTGAATTCAAAGTGAGCCATGCCCTTAGAACAACTTCAGCTGACACATTCTTTAGAAGCGAGTGGAATAAGGCAATTTGATGAAAATTACACTGTGCGGTGCCTTGTCACTACAAATATTTCACTGCTACGTTAAATATTTTTTCAATTAATTTAAAGGTAACTGCTAGATGCCAGATAGCCAGGCTATTTGTCATTATTATTCAGTTATTTATATGCAGCTCTGTCATTTACAAGGACATAATTCTTGAGAAGACCTAATTGCTCTAAACCTATCAAGTTGCTTACGCAGAACTTGGCAGAATCTTTCCCCTGGTAAGGAAGTCAAGAACTAGATGCAGGGGAATGTTCTCTGGGAAACTCTGCATGGCATGCACGCTCGGACTTCTGCTCCTGGCCCCCTGTTCACCAGCTCCCTAACCTGAGCCCGCCGTCCTGGGGTGTTCACAGTATCATCCTAAGCAGAATGAAACCTCAACAATATTTTGCTGATTGAAGGTAGCTTCCAGAGAAGAAAGGGCCGTGCATGCCATAAAGTACGCGGTGGGAGCCATCACCTAAACGAGCAGCGTAAGAACAAAAACAAGTGTCCACTGATGGGCACTGCAGCGACTCCCTCCACAAGGCCATTTAGCAGAACATAAAAACCTAGACACCACAGGCGAATAAAGCTTGGGGTAGGAGGGCCCTTGGAGCCCCTGCTGCCTAACATGACTTTGGAGACGATGGAACTACAACCCAGAGAGGTCATTCTACAAGCTAGCCCGTGGATAGCAAGTCCTCAGTTACTGGTCAGAACTTACCAGCTCCTCTGCCCCATGTGTAAAGAGGAGGGTACAGAATTGGAGCCCCTACGGGGGTCCCTAACCCCGCAAAGCTCTACTTTCTTCTCTGCAACGTGCGCCAATTCCCCTCTAGGAAACTGTTTCCGTCAGTTATTCACAGCTGACTGTACACCCTACGTGCTCCCAGCATTTGTATCAAAGAGACTTGGAGGTAATGCATTGAAGGGTAAAACTATGCCGACATCAAAAGCAGGACCAACAAGTCTACATTTGGGAGTAAAAACATAATTTTTAGGTCCTCTTGCATTAACGGAATTAAAATCTTCGAAAGAATTCCTAGGAAGCGCCTAGCACATGTAGTTGGTCAATGCGTTTGCCATCAAACCTTTGCCTCGAGCGTCAGGACAACCAGCTCAGTGGAACGCTAACTCATTTCAGTGTGCTGATGGCTAGGATATGACTAGGTGGTCACCACTCACTTTCATTCACTTCGTGTAGAAATCTAGCCGATCCCCTTAACATTTCCCTTAATGGAACAAGGAACTGACATGACACGATCAATCAGTAATGGAGCATGAAGATTATCTGCTTATCATTCCCCAGTGGCTCCTCGGCGTCTTCAGGATAAGGTCAGGCTCTTTAAACTGGCACGCGTGGATTAGGAGTTGAGCCACATCTGGGTTTATAGGGCGATTTCTCAACTCCCAGTCCCTTCTCACTTTCTGGCTTAGTTCCCTGGGAAAAGCAAACCCTGTTCCCTCCATTTAGAATGCCCTCCCCTTCCTCTCTCAACATTAGCCTGGCGAATGCCTACTCATCCTGCAAACACCCGTCCGTTTGCCTGCAGACATCGATTTCTAGTGTCATCATGAAGAAGTTACTGTCTTAACAACATCCTAAATACAGGAACAATTAACCTACATTCAGCGAGACACCTCGCACCTCAACATGTGCCCTTTCATCACCAATCTCATGGTAACAATCTTTTATCCTCTGCCGCTCCATCCTCCCGCCGTCCTCACTCTCCTGCATACCGGCTTTCCCCAGCACCTCTCAGCTGACAGCTCTTGGGGTCCTCCTAGTCTTTCTATTCATTGGCAAGTTTTCCTAAATATTCCTTAAATTTTCTAAGCCATCCAGACTGCTAATCACCCTGTTCTCTTCCCTTCTGTAGCGTTTCCTGGACTCTCCTTACTCCCATCATCCTTTCTCTGTCATTTACTAGCTTCACTTCTTCCACCAGTTCTCTAATTAAAGATACTCCTCTGGGGTCATTAGATTCACAACATCAAGACAAGGTCATTTTGTTACACCGTAAGTGGGCCACTGTGTCAAGTGACAATTCGGACAGGTGCTTCTTTACAGTCCAATCCATAATATACTTTCTTCGAATGGCAAGCTCTTTGGACAAAACACATTTAAATAATTTGTGTATCCAGTTGATTCTACATTCTCAGGGAAAAGGAGGACATCCCAGTCCAGTAAAAAGGGCACCGGTTTTAGAGACGGACTTTGGTTCAGATCCTGGGTTTGCCATTCCTTCTCAAATGTGTGGCATTGAATATGCTACATAATCCACTTGAGCCTCAGTCTATCATCTATAAATTAGGGAAGTGTTTTAGGGTTCGAAAGAGGCCCCGCATTTTGAATGTAATTTGAGGAGAACATTTGTTCAGCCGTAAACAGAAAAAGACAAGACTAAGACACATCTGGCTGAAGGAGACCATTAGCCCCAGGTCGTAATACGGAGAACCGCTGCCTCAAATAAGGCTCGGGAGGACAAGGAAACTGTCTTAGCAGCATGATTGCTGGCAGATCCATACCTCACAGCTGCAGGCAGGATTCTAGAGATGCAAAGAGGAACACGACTGGGACAGGTGATGAGGCTAGACGGGAGAGCTTACAAAACAGATAAGAAAGACCATCAGGACATGATTCCTGACTATTTCCTATCAGTGCCTCAGTCTCCATTAAGGGCAAACCCAAGCCAGCCCTTTCCCCTCCCTGGGCTGTTTGGGGAGCTGTAATAATCCACTTTCTAAGCAAACTGCGCAAGCCCAGAGTGTTCACATTCTGGCTAATGTTAATGGTCAGAAAGAATTCAGTGGTGGCATACTCCACGTGGGGATTCCGCGTGGGGATTTTGCGCCTTTCACTGTTATCTGTAAACAAATGCAAATAGTGCTCAGAATTTTAGCTCTAATACAGAAGATGATACCGTTCAGAATTACCATCTGACTGGCAAAGAATACAAAGTGCACAACTCAAGGCCGGGTACACAGTAGACCCTCCAAAGTTGGTGACTGGCACTATGGTTTCCAAACCCCGTTCCTCCACACGTGTATCCTCCTGGTCCCAATGAATTCCGTCTCAGGTGCTGTGCCTATCAACAAAAGGGAAACAGCCTTGACCCCAGATAGCAGCAGATTTCTTTTTGGACTCAAAGTTTCCCAGTTGCTCGCTGAATAATAATAATGAAAATAAAACAAACAAAACCCCTTAAAAACCAAATTGACTACTATCGAGTCCATTCTGACTCCTGGTGACCCTTTAGGGTTTATGAGACTAACTCTTTACAAGAGTAGCAAGTCTTATATTTAGGAATCTTCAGGCTCTGAATGAAGCTCCAGCCACCCCCGCCCCCCTTCCAGCCTCTTCTCACCAATTTTCTAAAAGAACGTCTTTCTCCATGCAAATGGCTTTTCCTGAAGCACACGGTGCAGTCTTCATCTCAAGGGAAAATGCACATTTTACCCTCTTTATGGAACCGGTCATCTCTCCAGATGGATATTGTATTTCCCGAGTATCTTCTGGTAATTCTCTCTGAGGACAAAGGCGTTTGCAAATGGCCAGCTAGAATATCGCAGGTTTGAGTCCACCCAGGGGCTCTCCAGAAAAAAAGATGTGATGGTCTATTTCTGAAAAATCAGCCACGGGGAACCTCGGGAGCGCGTTTCTGCCCCTTGACATAGATGAATTTGCCTGCACTTGGAACCGACTCAAGGGTAGCTGTTTTTTACCCCCTCTGACGGCATTCATATCACGCCAGTTATGCATTTATTTGTGCATGACGGACCTGCCTGTGTACAGATCATCATCCCATTAAAGGGACAAACTGGGTTCTCATTCCTGCGCTGACTCACCCCTTTGCCAAATTATGAGGCATGTGGATTCACACACACACACACACACACATACACACACACTCACTCACACACACACACACTCACACACACACACTCACACACACATACACACACACTCACACACATACACACACTCACACACACTCACACACTCACACACACTCACACACACACACACACTCACACACACACTCACATACACACACATACACACACACATACACACACACTCACACACACACACACTCACACACACTCACACACACTCACACACACATATACACACATACACACACTCACACACACATACACACACACTCACACACACACACTCACACACACATATATACACACACACATACACACACACACACTCACACACACATATATACACACACACATACACACACTCACACTCACACACACTCACACACACACATACACACACACATACACACACGCTCACACACACATATACACACACATACACACGCTCACACACACACTCTCACACACACACTCACACTCACTCTCACACACTCTCACACACTCACACACACACACACTCACACACACATATATACACACACACACTCACACACACACATACACACACTCACACACACATACACACACATACACACACACACACTCACACACACATACACACACACTCACACACACACACACTCACACACACACACATCTGTAAGATATTATTTTCACTTCCTCAGCTCCTCAGGAAGCATGGGGCTAGGCCTGGGAGGGAAGGGCGCCTGCAGGGGATAGTGCTGATGGAGGTGCTGCTAGCTGAACTTGGAATGAATTCTCCTGGCAGCGGCGGCAGCAGCAGGAGGAAAAAGGCAAGGTCAAAAAGCCATCCTATAAATTAAACAGGGAAGACTTGAAGATTTATTGGTCAATTGCAACCAGCCTCTTGGGAACCCCTTTCCCATTTTGCTAAGCTTGCCCATATTTCTTTTCTTCCCCAGAGTTCTTTTCCTAACCTTCCAATCTCCTCTAAATCAAAGAATAAACACACAATGTCTTTTAAACCTGCAGCTGGACAAAAAGGAATCAGATGCACATATGTTTAATGTTATTTTATGTATCCTTCTGTGTTTGAGACGCTTACATCTGAAAATGAAATTTCTTTGCATAAGAATCTCAAACCAGACAGCTCTTCAAAGTCCAACTCGTTTTATCTTACGGCCGTTCCTACGACCACTCTTTACATCAAACACCGCACATTCAGGGTAGACTGGCCGAAAGCACGAAGGATGAATCCCCAGCCCATAGCTGAGGAACTTCATTCGGTTAGTTGCAGTGGGGGAACACAAAGAGAAGAAGACATTGTAGCCAAAGTTAGTGACACTGGGACCCTGCCCTTCATCAGTGGACTGTAGGTAGATCCTTGGGTGCTTAGTGGTATGCATGGACTTAAGTACCCCCCAATGGTATACCATTTATTTTATATTAGTTGGTATAGTGCCAAATCTGAAAGTTCTCTAAAATACTGAGTATCCAGGAATTAGAAATGATGAAGTCTCCAATTTTGGAGCAAAGTGGATGTAGTTCATATCGGTAAAATTCTCCCTCAACTCTTATGATCTTCAATTGCTCCACAGAGAAGGCAGAATATATAATTATCAGTTTTAATTTATATATCACAAAATCACACTGCTGGCATTAAAACTCCATTCCAGACGTATTCTTCTTTGACTGGATGTCATAGAAACACAGGACAGTAGAAATGAAAAGACCTTTAGAAATGATCTATTTTATTTATTTTCTACCTGCTAGCACAAACTATGCAGTCAGGGTCCCCACATTTGAGGAAATCTCAGGGGTCAGAACATTCCGAGCGCAACATATCATCCTCACCCTGGACAACCACCTTCATGATCATGTTCTCTCTCTGCCAGGTCAGTATGCTACTTATTCTTTAAGATGAAGGAAACTGAGGTTCAGAAAGAGGACGCATGACTGAGCAGAGGTCACATGACTCAGCTCCTACTAGAAGCCACAGGCAGTTGGTGCAGAGGCCAAGCTGCCCTCTGAACACTCTTGTCCACACACTCACACATGTTTGTAGTTTGGAAACTGTTCGTTGCCGGCTCACGGACTTTGGTTTATGGTGCCCATGTGTGCACAGTAGAGCTGTCCCAAGGGCTTCACTGCAAATCTTCTGAAGCCAATCTCAGGTCTGATCTGCAAGGCATACTCGGTGGGTTTAAGAAGCCCTTGTGGCCTAGTAATTACACATTGGGCTGCTAACCTCAAGGCTAATGGTTAAAAAAACAGCAGCCACCCTGCCGGAAAAAGACACTTTCTACTCCCTTAAAGAGTTACACTCGGAGAAACCTTGGCAGTTCTACCCTGTTCTATAGGGTCGCTGAGTCAGTATTGCCTTAAAAGCAGTGAGCTTGGTTTGGTTGATTTCTCAGTAGACTAAACCCATGGCCTCTTTAGACTCCCCACTCACTGCCATGGAGCTGACTCTGAGACTGTAAATCTTTACAGAAACAGACAGTCACGTCTTTCTCCTGAGGATCCAGGTTTGAGCCACCTATCTTTCAGTTAACAAGCCAGCACAAAACACACCATGCCAGCAGCACTCTCAGAGGTCTGGAAAAGCTCCAAAGCTTCTCTCAAACCAGAGCAAATGCTATTTGGCCAGAGGCTTTTGAAGAGGGGGTGGAAAAAAGATGGGGAGAGAGGGGTGACAGAGAGAGTAGGTGGAGTCAGAGGCTCTCAAATTGCATTGTACAGCCTCGTGTAACAACAGGGTTCAACGATCATAATGAAGAGATACTTTGTATAGTAGGACTTGGAGGACATCTAGATCTGGACTAGTAGGTAACATCCTAAAAGTGGAGGAAAGAAAAGATTGCAGTTGTCAAGAATTTCGTCTCACTTGGACCTAAAAGCAATGCTCATGACAGCAGCAGCAGCGAGATCAAAAGACACATTGCATTGGGCAAATCTACTGTATAAGCCCTCTTTAGAGTATTGAAAAGCAGGGAGGTTACCTTGAGGGCTAAGGTGCCCCTGACCAAAGCCATGGGATTCTCATGTGAAAATTGGACATTGAATAAGGAAGATGGAAGAATGAAATTTAGCACTTGAATTATGGTGCTGCAGAAGAATATTGAAAGTGCCATGGACTGCCAAAAGAATTAAGAAATCTTAGAAGTTTCGCGCCAGTATGTTCCTTAGAGAAAAGGGTGGCGAGACGTCATCGTACATACTTTGGCTATGTATGCGGTCGGGAGAGACCAGTCCTATTGAGTGGAGTGGAGGGGCAGCAAAGGAAGGCCCTCGACAGGATGGATTGGCACAGTGGTTGCAATGATGGGCTCAAGCGCAGCGACAATTGTCATAGCGAACTGGACACTGGTTGGTTGTTGTACACAGGGCTGCTACGAGTCGAACCAACTCAATGGCACCTAACAGCAGGCCTGGGTGCCAGTCCTGACTACATGCGGTTATTGTATGACTTTGGAGAGAACACTTCTTTGAGCCTATTTACCTCATCAGCAAGATGGGTAGAGGATTCGCGTTTGATGCTAGCAGCTGAAGACTGATCCATCTTTTTCAGAAGGAATGAAAAACGCAGGTGATGCTCAGTGAACGGTGAACATATCCGTTTGAGGGTCCCCGCCTCCTAAGGGAGCGACAGAACCAAAGGCTCTTCCGCCCTGACCTTTTCCGCCTCAAACAGCGCCTGGCGGGGCCCCCAGAGATCTCGGCCTCCTTTTCTCGCCCATCAGGGCGCGGTCCTGCACACTGGCATCGCCCCTCCCCCTCCCTTTCCTCTCTTTATGTGGGCATCAGAGGAGGCCCGGAAGAATTTCCTCAGGCGTGACCGTCCAGAAGGGATTAAGCACTTCATCTTCTCCCCTTTTCCTTTTATTTTTCCGGTTCTAGGCCGGTTCAGCAGCTGCATGCCACGGCTCTCAGGGATCAAGCCCAGGCCACGCCTCCCAAGTGACGCGACGTCGGTTCCGTGGAGCGAGAGCCGTCTCGTCGTCTAGGAAACAGGGGAGGGGCTTGGCGAAACGCCCGGCCGGCGCCGAGTTTGCGCAAGCGCACGGACGGTGCTATCTCACTATCGCGAGATTCATCTCCCGGAAGTTCCACGTCAGTCAGTAGGCTGCTCAGCGGGTCGGTCGGTGGGTCTCTCTCTCGGCTTCCGCGGCTGGTGGCTCCCGGGGCCGCGCGGACCTGGACGGACGCAGCCATGGTAGGGCCGGGCGCCGCAGGGGGTGGGAGCGGGGCCCCGCCGGGCGTGGCGGGCTCCTGGGGCTGCTGCACTGGAGCCCGCGGTCAGCCGCGGCCGAACTCTGGTGCGGCCACCACCCCGGGCCTCGCCAGGTCCGGTTCTGGTGTGAGCCCTGGAAGCGGAACGCTCGGGCCGGGGAATCCAGGCCGGCTTGTTGAGGCAGTGCCTGCAGGACAGGAGTCGTTGACTCCCCCGGGAGCCTGGCAGACAGAGCCTCCGGGCGGCGGTGGCATCTGTGGCCCGGAGAGGCCAAGTGTCAGGACATGCTGAACCACGTAAGCAGCTTGGTAA
Organism: Tenrec ecaudatus; assembly: GCF_050624435.1. Lineage (NCBI taxonomy): Eukaryota > Metazoa > Chordata > Mammalia > Afrosoricida > Tenrecidae > Tenrec > Tenrec ecaudatus. The sequence goes on from NC_134533.1 coordinate 141,131,868, forward strand.
AGTTCGTTCCGTCTGCCCTTCAAACGGCGACAACTCATCTGGGTTCAAGTTGGGTTTGTACCTAGTATGGGGCATGCCGACGTCACGCTACAGAGGTAAATTAAGCCTCGTGTGGAGTCAAAAGGAGACCTAAGGCTCTTAACCGGGCGCTTGGCTGGTGTGCTTTGTTGCATTTGCAGCAGTATGGTGGCTGGTGAGAATGGCAGGCCTTATCACACGTTCTTGTTATTTTTCTTTCTTTTTGCATGCGATGCAGCACAGGACCAAAGGGTTTAAGCTTGAAGACCTTAAAGATGAAAAAATCCAAGCTCCCCATCTTGCAGTTAAATAACAAAACATAGACTTTAGTTTGCACAGCCGATTGTGGTGGAGTCGGCTCTAGAACAGGAGTTCTTGCCATTTTAATGGGCTGTTGACCTCTTGAAGAAACTGATCGAAGTAATGGGTACTCTGAGAGAGCGGCATTAAAAACAAACCTACACAGTTGTACCTAGAATTCCATTGCATGTACAACCAATCGAACAGTTCAACTCCAGCAGTTCTCAACCTGTGGGTCCTGACCTCTTTGGAGTTGAATGACCCTTTCACAGGGGTCACCTAATTCAGAACAGTAGCAAAATTACAGTTATGAAGTAGCGCAACGACAATAATTTTATGACGGGGGCGGGTGTCACCACAGCACCAGGAACTGTATTAAAGGGTCGTGGCATTAGGAAGGTTGAGAACCACTGATCTAAGGTCATTGTGAGTCAGAATTGATGTGGTAGCCTGTGGCAACACACCACACAGCTCACTTCCCATCCCCACTCTCTACACTTTCATGGATCTCCAGGTGTATACATTGCACCCTGTCATTATCCCATGGCCTGCCCAGGTGTGATGTCTGCTATGCTTGCAGTGACAGGCATTTTCAGAAAAGAACCATGGACTTGCCAAATTTAATTCCTCTTACCATATTTGTAGTGAAGAATGTATTTCCACAATGAATTATCATTTCTTTCATTCTTTAGATATTTCTCAATTCGTCATCTCACTTGACAGAGAGTACTTATTGAGTGCCATGTTCTTGGCTGGAACTTTCTTAATTCCCTAATTCTCAACTGCTGTGAGGTAAAGCTACAAAGAATGTTTCCTGGCGCTTGCAGTAGCCCAGGCACTGTTCTCAGGACTTGACATTGAATTTAATACTATGACGCTCCAAACCCAATCAAAGCAAACTCACGACTATCCAGTCAATTCTGACTTGTAGCGACCTTCTAGGACACAATACTCGTCATTCTCAAAATTCGCCTTCCACTAGGGTTCCTGGAATCAGCTCATTTTCCCTTTTTCCCTCCCCCTCCCTGCTCGGTTCCCCCTCCCTCATGAACCCCTAATAATTTATAATTTATTATTTTATCTTATCTTACACTGCCTGGCGTCTCCCTTCACCCACTTTCCTGTTGCCCATCCCCCAGAGAGGAGGTTATATGTAGCTCCTCAAAATCGGTTCCCATGTCTACCCCGCCCCTTCCCTCCTGGTATTGCCACTCTTACCCTTGGTCCTGTGGGGTTCATCTGTCCTAGATTCCCTGTGTTTCCAGATCCAAACTGTACCGCTGTGTATCCTCTGGTCTAACCAAGTTTGCAAGATAGAATTGGGATCGTGATAATTGGTGAGGGGAGGAAGCGTTTAAGAACTAGAGGAAGGTTATTGCTACACTGAACCGGGACCCTCAGAATTTTTAAGAATGTAAAGGGTCTGAGACCAAGACGTTTGAGAGCTGTTGCTATGAACATTTAAATTTTCGATTATTCCCGTTTTTAAAAATGAAAGTGATTGATTTAAATTGAAACTGTGTACCCAACTTTGCAAAGTAAAAATGGACTTTTTATTAACCCGTTATTACCATTTTATTAGCATTAACCTGTTAGTGTGCTGTTTGAGATACTGTGCGCCTTTGGCTTAGCAATCTGAGGTTTTGTTGTTCCTCCGTAGCCACTGCGACTTGACATCAAGAGAAAGCTAACCGCTCGGTCTGACCGAGTGAAGAGTGTGGACCTGCACCCGACAGAGCCATGGATGCTGGCCAGCCTGTACAATGGCAGCGTGTGCGTGTGGAATCATGAAACGCAGGTGGGCCTTCTAAGGCTGGCAGAAAGCAAACGCTCTTCCAGATTATTTATAGTAACAAGAAGAAATAGCAGATCAGAGTCCAGTACCTGGACACAAACCGCTTTCCAAATTAGTGCAAAATATTTTCAATATCGAGGAACTAACATGATCATGGAAGAAATGCTGAGCACTGTCTATGAAATATTCAAGTAACATCGCAATTCTGAGGTAGGTAGGATTAGCCCTGTGAGGAATTGGGGAAACTGAAGCTGATAGAGAATCACTTACTCCAGGTAAAATGTTTGATAATTACTTTTCCATTTGGTGAACCATCTGACAGTTGTAGCAAGGAGATTTGTATTTTACATTTTCCCCCAAATAGTGTTATACAGATCAATTGTATTCAGCCATACAGATCAGATCATGTTAGAAATGTGGTCATCTTTTGATTGTGTCCATGGGACTGTGTGTCTGTATATATGTATATTTATGTATGTGTGTATCTTGTAAATAATCTGCCCTAATTCTTAACATAATTCTCTTTCACCTGAGTAAATGATGTATTCTTTAAATTAGTTTATATCCTCTTGTCCATAGTCTTTATTGATCAGTTGATCTTTCCCCCCACTACAGAATGTGTAGTTGCCATTTTTCAGAAGGAGCCTGGGGAGTTCAGTGTTACAGGACTTGACTGCCCCTAACGCTTGGCAGGTCAAGACTGTCAGCTGCTCCGAGGGGGAAAGAAGTGGCGGCCGCCTCCGTACAGATTTGCAGCCTTGGAGATGTAGGAAGGAGACTCTGCTTTGTTCCTGGGGCCACTCTGACTGCTGTGGGTTTGGCTTCGGTTTACCACACCTCAACATAGTTAGGCAGCTCCTTGAACACCATGCTTATGTTCAAATTTAAGTCCGGCTAAATTTACATATGAACAATTTATCTGAGAAAACAGGATTAGGAACCAACTCAGGAGGTAGATAAACCTGAAAGCACCCTGGAATTTGTTTATTCACCAAAACGGAGCAGTAAAGACTAACACTGCTTCAGGACCTGTCAGTGACATGTGTACACCTCATGTCCACCACTAGCTCCCCGGTGTCGCTAACAGTCTAGTAAGTGTGCAGTAATTACTTGTTGAACTGGTGAATAATTAGCATTCAGTTTACCCCTGAAAGCATTTCAAGGTTTCCATCCTGCAATTTCAGATGTCTAACTGTGAATTCCGTTCTCCTTGATGCAGATAATGTGCATACTAATAGGCATTAAAAACAATCTAATTCTCCATCTAAATATTTAAACTTTTCCTGATTTTCTGCCTTCAGAGCTCTACCACGCCATTTACCCCTCTCTTAGCTATATTATTTCACTGTACCGAAACCAAATCCACTGCCGTCGAAGGATTCCAACTTATATAGGGTTTCCGAGACTGAACCATTACAGAAGCAAACAGCCTTGTCATTCGCCCACAGAGCAGTTGGTGGTTTTGAACTACCAATCTTGCAGTTAACAGTCCATCACGTAGCCCAAAGTGTCACCAGGACTCCTTATCATTCATTGTAGGATGTAGATGTACTTCCCATAGGATTTCCCTTTGGGAAATCATTGTATACCTTAACTTTATCTGGTCATCCTGTTCGCTTGGCCTCCCTTTTTCTGTTGCACTTTCTTTGCTCTCCAACTTGCTCTCTGCTTCTCCTTTCGTAATTCATCTCATTTGGTATTTTATTTCATCTCCCTCTTCCTTCCAAAACGGAAGCTCTCTGAACGCAGAGATGATCACACTAGTGTGATCAACACTTTGCTCCAGAGTAGGGCACGCTGCCTGGCGTGGCGTCTGATTCACAGTGGATGCTCAATACGTCTTTCTTAAAGCATTGCTCCATCTTTGATTCCCTCGGAGTTTTTCTCTTAATTATTCCCAGCAGGAGTTACTATGCATTCAAATACACTGAGAGCAAAATTCTTGGAGTGGGCCAAAAAAAGAAGGGAAGGATGTTTTGGAAGGAAGTTCAAAATACTAGAATTTCTAATAGGATAGTTATGTCTTCTTAGGTGGGTGCAATAGTAGAAAAGAAAAGAAAACAGTGTGTTAGGGTAGGACGCCAACTTGTTGATGAAGTGACCTGAACAAATCGTTTAACCCTCTGAGCTTCAGTTAACTTCTTTGAAATAAAGATGAAATGCTGCTTTCCTTACATCACAGGGCTGCAAAGATCCAGTCAAGCTCGGTAAAGTTGGGTGTGTGCAACCCAAATAGAATTAGTGACTAAGTATCAGTGAATGTTTTTTCTCACCTGACACTGAGCATTAGCACACATTGTCCGTATGCAGACTCCCCCTCACCCCCCACCCACACACTTTAGATTATTTAGTTCCTAGGGACATGAGGTTCCTAGCTCCACCTGTGAGTCGGAGCTGACTTGATGGTGTCTAACGACAGAGACACAGCTGTTCCTCCTGTCAGTTGTCACAACCAAGGCACTTAGACATGGTGTGGAACCATGACTGCCTGTTCCATATCTGTCTTATTTTCACTGCTCACCTGATCCTGATCCTTTGGTTGCTTCTCTATGAGCCTTTGTGCAGTTTTCTACCTTGTAGCTGGCTGTTCTTTCTGACATCCTTTTGCCCTCACTGTCTCAGAATTACCAGGTAACGTGAGCTGATGCCCTTGTTCATTCGATCTTAGTCTTTGAAGTCTGACTTGGGAAGCAAGAGTAGACCTGCCAGTTCTAGAGCAGATCATTAGTCTTACAGTCAACAGTTCATACGCGTTTTGTTTCCACTCGTTTGTTGTGATCCCCGCAGTGTGCCGTCACTTACTCCATTTCCCCTTGTATTTCTTGTTTCCGTTCCTCCTCTTTCCCTGACCTTCTGAACTTGGTAGTTGGTAAACGGCTGCCGTTTGATCTTAATTGGTCGATTGCTCTGTCACAGAGGTGAGTTCAGTTCCAGACTGCAGGGGGAGCATGGGAGCCCCACTAGTCTCTCTCCAGCCACTCAGCCTGGCCCGTGTTATGATTGGGGGTTTTGTTGCACATCTTCCGCCCATCCTGTCCAGGACCTTCTCGTGTGACCTTTTTAGGTCAGTTGGCTGGGGTAGGCGGCAGTAGCTAGTTCTTCCGTCTCAAGGTTGTGGAGACTGTCCCAAGATGGAGGCTGTGTACAGAACAAAGAGCTTGACATGTTGATGTTTTTGCTTAGTAAAGGTCTTGTGATTTTTATGGGAGTACTTTTTGGTACTAGTTGTACAGTATGGAACTGATAGCCTCATTCCGTCATTTTCCTCCCATTCAATTCATCACAATCAGTTTTAGAATATTTTCTTTTTTCTTGTACTCATTGTTATTGGCTCCTTGTTTCCCCCCAACTGCCCTGCCGTGTCCCTAAGAAACTATTAGTCCATCTGCAAAAAATCATACGAAACAAAAAAACCCCAAGAACAGTAACAAAATCAGAGAAAAACCTCAATAGAGAAGAAAGCAGAAAATACTAAAAAACTAAAGCAACTTTAAAATGGGTCAAAAGGGAAATCAAATGATAAGGTGTTAAATATTAACCTAATTGCATCTACCACAACCGACATTCAAATGTGCTTTATCTGATAGCAAGACTTTACTTCCCTGGTCAGTGGTCAGAGGGATCCGCCAGAGGCTTAATCTGTATGGGGACTCTGCAGATGGATTTTGGGATTTCACTGTCTTTTTTTTTTTTATATATATATATTAGATTTTTTTCACTGTCATTTATAGCCTTCTGCAAACTGGGTGCTCAGCATTCTATTAATCATTGTGTGGATTTTTATATTTTGACCTTGAGCTACTTGAAGGAACTCAAAATCACTCTGATTTCATACTTTAGTAACATTAGGAGAGAAGCATGTTGCCAAAGTGTGCAAAAGATCCAGTCTTCTTGTTGAGTCACTGCCATGGGTTTAATTTAACATAGAAACTGAAGCTTTTTCAAGTATCTCAGTTTTGAAGATGTTAAAAGATGATCAGTTGCTTGTTTTTAATTTGACATTTAGATTTTGTGTTAGGCCAGGTAGACTAGAAAAACACACTCATAAAATTGCATATTGTATAAGAAAGAGTTTTATATAAATAGAAATTGTATATTGAGAAAACATCCCAGCCTAGTCCAGATAAGGTCCATAAGTTCGATTGCAGGTCATATGTCTGATACCCATCTATAAAGTCCTCTTCAGACTTGTGCAACAAATGGAGTGACGCCGAATGCAGGAAGATCACAGAGCAGTGGGTGGAAAGTCTTGTGGATCCAGTGGCAGTGGAAGCATGTTGGCGTTGGCAGGGGTCTCCACGTGGCTCCTTCAGCTCCAGGGCTCTAGCATAGCTCCATGTGTCTTGTCAACAGGAATGTCTCACAGGGAGTGTCTGTGTGACCCCTCTCCAGCGGGCTATTTATCTCCATGGTGCCTCCAAATGAGGTCATCAAACTGCGACATGATTGACAGGCTAAACTCCATCCCTTCACTCTCCAGTCTCAGGTTGACACCAGATTTTGTAACTGCCACAGCTTTCATATTTTATAGTCTGACAGTATTTTAAAATTCAAAGTGGTCTCTCTCTAGCCACAGGAACAGCCTTACTATCGATTTTGATTATACACTTGGCCTGTTGACCACCTATGGACGTGACCTGAATTTGTTCTGGTTGCAAGTGTCTCTTACTGGTTCCATGACAGAAATTTCTTCCCTGCTTTTTGAATGTTGGTGGGGATCTTCTCCTTCTTAACACATTATTTGTATTTTTGTCTTTATCCTATTATGATTTTATCCTTACTACCTTAGGGCGATTTTGTTTCTTATTGTTTTCTATTGGGTCTCCATCTGTGAAGCACAGGAGGAGTGGATGCATAACGATAATAAGTGATACAAGGGGACATAGGGATACAGGGTGGGGCTGTGTGATAGGGAGGGAAAGGGGATCTCGGGAGTAAATGAGGGAAGCGATTGTGGTGGTACAGCTCATTTTAAAAGCAAGGTAGCTGCTATGAGTGGAGTGGGGGGGGATGCGCTAAAATTGATGTGATATTAGATGATTTTCCTCATAATTGAGATATTGAATTGTAAACTATGTAAATTGTAAAATATTGATATGGAAATTGTGTCAATAAAACTGTTGGGGGAAAAAACCTGAAAATATAAATAAATAAACCTAGCAAATCACTACTAACAGCAACAAAAAAATCAAAGTGATCTAAATAACTGAACGATCTACATGTGTTAGAATAGTTTCCCAGCTATTTTCTCATAAGTATATTTCAAAAGTCTCTATTCTTGTTGAATTTTTAAGACGCTGGTGAAGACTTTTGAAGTGTGCGACCTTCCTGTTCGCGCTGCGAAGTTTGTTGCAAGGAAGAACTGGGTTGTGACAGGAGCGGTAAGTGATTCCCGGAATCCCCTTCCATTCCAAATTGACCACAGTGGTGTAAATGAATTGCAGAAATGTAATTCCTAATTTTAAAAAATTGACACAGTATTTTGAAGCCCGGCCTTCGTTCCTTGAGTGAACAATGTAGCTTTCGTACTATTGATGTCACGACCGTGATGATAGCGTGATCTTTTTCATTCCTAGGATGACATGCAGATTAGAGTGTTCAATTACAATACTCTGGAGAGAGTTCACATGTTTGAAGCACACTCCGACTACATTCGCTGTATCGCCGTTCACCCAACCCAGCCTTTCATTCTAACCAGCAGTGGTAAGAGCTGAGCCCTTCTTGATGTTCATAGCTCTGTGGGTAATTCAGGTTCATTTGGGGCAACGTGCTACCATTTGTGTTTTAATGAAATTTCAGCTGGTACTTAGGGCTTGTCTAGCAATTGCTGAGATTCTGGTTAGAGAAGGCCTTGAGGTCTGGATGCTTAATCATCTGGACAGAAAGCTCATTTGCATGCTGCTGAGCGCGCATTGGCCGGTTGCCATCCCTGGTCAGATTTGTCTTCAGATTCTATGAGTTTGCTCCTTGCTAGTCTAGAAATTGGGAGCTATTTAGGAGGCCAATTAAGACAAGTAGTACTGAGTCCATAAAAGGCCTTTCAAGCATGTTCAGATTTAAAATTGAGAAGGGGCTAAGAAGGTCTGTGGTCGCCGCTGGCCGCTGAAGAGATAATGATTGTTGTGTGGGCGTTGCCATCACTGCGCACTCACACTGGCCTCTCATCGCACCTGGGCAGGCCTTTTGTCACGCTGGAAGGCTCAGATTGCAGTTTTTCTTACATGTTGCTGTAAGTGTGCTGCTAGTTTGCCATTTAATTTTTTTTAAAACATATTAGGGGCTCATACAACTCTTATCACAGTCCATACATATACATACATCAATTGTATAAAGCACATCTGTACATTCTTTTCCCTAATCATTTTCTTTTTTTTTTTCTCCTCTTTTTTTACATTTTATTAGGGGCTCATACAACTCTTATCACAATCCATACGTATACATACATCAATTGTATAAAGCACATCCATACATTCCCTGCCCCAGTCATTCTCAAAGCACTTGCTCTCCACTTAAGCCCTTTGCATCAGGTCCTCTTTTTTTTCCCCTCCCTCCCCATTCGCCCCTCCCTCATGTGCCCTTGGTAATTTATACATCGTTATTTTGTCATATCTTGCCCTATCCGGAGTCTCCCTTCCACCCCTTCTCTGCTGTCCCTCTCCCAGGGAAGAGGTCACATGTGGATCCTTGTAATCAGTTTCCCCTTTCCAACCCACTCACCCTCCACTCTCCCAGCATCGCCCCTCACACCCTTGGTCCTGAAGGTATCATCCACCCTGGATTCCCTGTGCCTCCAGCCCTCATATGTACCAGTGTACAGCCTCTGCCCTATCCAGTCCTGCAAGGTAGAATTCGGATCATGGTAGTTGGGGGGAGGAAGCATCCAGGATCTGGGGGAAAGCTGTGTTCTTCATCGGTACTACCTCGTACCCTGACTGACCCATCTCTTCTCCTAAACCCCTCTATGAGGGAATCTCCAGTGGTTTGCCATTTAATTTATCGTCGCTTGTCTACAGAGAGTTGCATTCCTTCTTTAGGATAAATAAGGAATTGGAAAAAAATCTCTTCCTTGTCATTCAATTTCTGTGAGTCTCGGGATGTATAATTTAATATTGGTAGGTTTCCTGCCGTAGAAGACACAAGACCTCGGTGTGTTTGTTCTGAAAGGAAAGAAACAGACATTGCAGCTAACTCGAGGCTATCTTTTGGCCTAGATGACATGCTCATTAAGCTGTGGGACTGGGATAAGAAATGGGCATGTTCACAAGTGTTCGAAGGGCACACCCATTACGTCATGCAGATTGTGATCAACCCCAAAGACAACAATCAGTTCGCCAGTGCGTCTCTGGACAGGACCATCAAGGTATGCCCGTGGTCTGCTGTTTGTGACAATGATGGTTACAGTGGAGGGAAGCGGTCAATGCCTTACTACTGGCTGCCCAGAAAGTTATTCCTGCCATCAGTGAATTTTGAAATAGAAAGAGATCTTCTCATTTTAATTCAAAGGTGATATTCTACTTCAGAAAAAATGTGTGGCAGTTGTAGCCCATAATGAAACTAATTTTCCTTATGAATATGCTGTAAGATATTTTAAGCCTCTGGAAACCCAGAATAAAAAAATAGACTTGTTACCTATAAATGTACTGTGGTTGAGTCGATTCCAAGTCATAGCTCATAGTGACCCTCTAGGACAGTAGAGCTGCCCTGTGGGTTTCTGAGACTAACTCTTAGCAGGAGTAGAAAGCAGTTGCTGGTTTCGAACTACTGACCTACAGAATCACCAGGGCTCCCATTTGTTGTATACAGAGTTGATATTAGTTGAGACTGACTCAACAGTCCCTAGCCCCAGAGTTAAACATGGTGTTGGCTTGTGTCGTGAGAGACAGGGCCCAGGCTGACCGGCAGATGCTTTTGCTCTCTGAAGGTGTGGCAGCTGGGCTCTTCATCGCCAAACTTCACTCTGGAAGGACACGAGAAAGGCGTGAATTGCATCGATTACTATAGTGGTGGCGACAAACCCTACCTCATTTCAGGGGCAGATGACCGGCTGGTTAAAATATGGGACTACCAGGTACAGCTTTTCATGACCTCCCTTGCCACGTGTCAGGTATGGTTGTCACCGCTGCTCACGGGAGCGCGCAGCCTCGGCGTGCTGATCTCCAGTCAGCATGGTGTCCCGAGGCCGCAGGGTGTTCATCTAGGTGGCAGCCCCTCACTCTGCACACAGATGAAAAGAAATGGAGTCACGATTTCAAATTGAATGCCAGGCTATTACTTTTCACTTAAGAGTCATTGAAATCAATTCTGACTTCAGTCTTCTCTTTGGCAAAACATTTATTTTTGGTACTAGCAAGTCCGTGGTTACCCTTGTGACATAGCAAGGGTAGGTGTCATTTTGCCACCTAAAACTTTTACAAACCTAGTTACGAACTGCAGTTACTGTGCTCTTTTATGGCTTAAGGTTTTCTTTTGTTTTTGCCTCTCCAGTGGGAATATTTCCTCAAGCAGTTAATTAAATGAAATATACAAAAACAGTTTTAGTTTGTAGCTTATTAAAATTTGTGCTGAAATCCACAACATAAGTATTAAATGCTAAGGGCACACTGTTCTACGTACCACAGAGGGGAAATTCGTTATCCTGGGAATACAGGGAATGATATTTGGATGAGAACCATAATCTTCCAGTATGTTTTTTTCTCTTTGAATGTGATTGTTACGTTTGTATTTGCTTGTATGTTGCCTGGATGGTTGGAGAAAATGTTCAGAGGCATAGCAAGAGCACTTTCTTTTCAGTGCTTCCATATGGAATACTATTGTGATCATCATTTATAGTGTGCCTGTGCCCTGGGACGATTACGGATGGCTTGCCTGTGTTTCTCTAAGAAAATATGTTTTCTGCACACAGAATAAAACATGCGTGCAGACCCTTGAGGGGCATGCCCAAAATGTGTCTTGTGCCAGTTTTCATCCTGAGTTGCCAATCATCATCACAGGGTCAGAAGATGGTAAGTGAGATTCATTCCCCCCCTTTTGCTTGTAAATATTAAATAATATTTTTAAGCCAGGAAGTGCCTCTGTCTTGTAGCTGGAGGCTTCTGAGAATTGTGTTAGACTTCAGCTATCGAACCAGATAAAGGGGCATCACCATCCAAATGTGCTTTGGCAGCAGATTCCACCCCTGCTGCTCTGTGGAGAGGTGGATCTAGTAGATTATGAAACAGAACCAATATCCATTCATAGGCAGAGGGGTGGCGTCTCCATGAGAAGAGACTTGGTGCCTGGTGGGCCCTCAGCCCCAATCCTGTTAGCAGCTCACACGTAAGGTCACATTCCTTAGGTTTTGTTTCTTATACTTTTTTCCCTAGGTTTATTTAGGTTGCTTTAAAAAATCACTTATCAATGACAACCAAAAAAAAAAATTGTCCATCAGCTGCCAGGAAGTATTTCCTATTTGAAGAAAGACTTGCCTGCAGCTGTTTCCCCTGACGGGTCCTTGGATGTTCAAACCAAAGGGAGCATTCTCGTTGCTCTTTTTAGGGACCGTGCGTATTTGGCATTCAAGCACCTATCGCCTCGAGAGCACGCTCAACTACGGAATGGAAAGAGTATGGTGTGTGGCCAGTCTGAGAGGGTCCAACAATGTCGCCTTGGGCTACGATGAAGGGAGCATCATCGTGAAGGTACGGCCCTGAGTTCCCCTGCCCAGCTAAGTAGTGGACCGAGGGGCAGCGGTTTCCCTGCGGCAGGGTCGTCGTTTCTGAGACAGCGGTGTTGCTAAAGGGCACTTCTTCCTTTCACGCTCGAGAGTCAGTGCTGCAGACTTGACATGGACAAGGCACTGGAACAAGAGTGTCTGCTTTGCTGAGGTTTCCTCTGCTTGCTTTCCTGTCCATTGCTAAGAGCCATTTGTCATTCTTCCAGCTTGGGCGGGAAGAACCTGCCATGTCCATGGATGCCAACGGGAAGATCATTTGGGCCAAGCACTCAGAAGTCCAGCAGGCCAACCTGAAAGCAATGGGGGATGCTGAAATTAAAGACGGGGAAAGATTGCCGCTGGCAGTGAAGGATATGGGGAGTTGTGAGCTATACCCTCAGACTATTCAGCACAACCCTAACGGACGGTGAGTGAACACAGTGGTCTCTCTGAGCACCTGTGGATGTGAGGAAAGAGGGCACCTCTGCAGGGCACGTGGCAGCTGGTGGGGCCGGCATGTCCCATCCGTCCTCTGGCCTTCCCTGTGCCACACCGTTCTGAAGAGTTAAGTGATCGCATGGTTACTCCAGTTCCCAGGGTCGTGTGCCCCTCTGAGTGAGGACAAGCACGTGTCTTACCCCAAGACTCAGTAGGTGCTACTTACATCCTGACGGACTCGTCGCTCTTAAGGCATATGTCTCTTGAAAAAAGCATGGGTAGTAACTGCTACTTATTTGGAATTTAAGCTTTCAATTTTGTGTCATCTCCTAAGGCTTATTAATCACTGATGACAACTCGGTGACCCTGTAGGACAGGTTAGGGCTGCCCTGCGAGTTTCTGAGGCTGTAACTGTTTACAGGAGTAGAAAGCCCCCTCTCAGACCTGCTGCTGGCTTTGGACTGCTGCCCTCGTGGATCACAGCCCAGCTTGGGAGTTTCAACTGAGTAGCTATAGAAATTATTTTACAGGTCAGAGCCTAACACTACCCTAATTGCTTCAAAAGACTGATACCTAGTCCAAGAGTTGGTACCCGTGATCATTTTGATGGAGCTGTTTTATGAGGATTAGGGAGACATTATCTGGTCCTCCTCACACCAAGGACTTTCCTTGCCTTGAATGCTACCTTTAGCAGTCCTTTGGGAACAGCCAATAGAGTATTCTAAATGGCAACTGAGCTGGTTGATGTCTTTTGAGAAATTTTTATTTGAGTGTACATGATGTTACTTAAATGTGATATTTTAAGTATTTAAATGTTAATATATCCTGTTTATTTTTAATACATTAAAAAACTAATAAAACATTTTTACTTCCTTGAATAACAGCTTTAAAGTGAAGGTCGTCTTATAGCAAGATAGGGCCTTCCAGTCAGGTAGATGGAATGAACAGACTGGTAGCCCTGCCGATGCTCAACAAATCCCAGTTGAGAGATTGGAGCACACATCCCACCCCACCCGCATTCTGCAGCCTCCCCAGTCTTTCCTTGTTTTAAGAGAAGGCCATTGCACGAGCAGAAATACTTCTCAAGCTCTGCTTTCAGAGACATGTGTAGTGTAAAACATCTTCGATTTGGTTAAATTGTAACCCTCAACGGCAACAGCATTGGTTAGCAGATCAGGTGAAGCTTTGGCTCTTGGTTTCTGCATGTGTGCAGCTCCCTGAGCCCCCGTCTGACTCTCTGCTAGGTTTGTTGTGGTGTGCGGCGATGGCGAGTACATCATCTACACAGCAATGGCCCTGAGAAACAAGAGCTTCGGGTCTGCCCAGGAGTTTGCTTGGGCCCACGATTCTTCAGAGTAAGTTTTCCCTCTTGTGAAACCCAGCTCGCCCTGACTGCCACCAGGTGATCTGTGTTCAAGTGCAGTATGGGGATCCGCCTGGCTCAGCCTGGGCTTCAGGTCTCCGTGTTAAAGACCGCCTGTGGGCAGGGTAGAGTTGGGGGCAGCTCTCTGCCCTCTGGGCTGCCTTTGTGCTCTCTGCATTTAGTATGAATCTGGCAGACCAGAGCTGATCTCATAATCCCACCCACGTGGCCTGGTGATTATGGCCTTAAGGAAGGGGAGTCCTCAAGTGCAGTCCTCGGCGGCCTTCCTGCTGGTGCCTGCAGATTGCCTGCCCTGTGCACGCTGGTGGGAGTCGTGCTGTCACCCAGTCAGAACCGCACGGCATCTTTGTTCAAACTCATTTCTGTTTGTGATGCCTATCCCACACCCACACAAACGCCTATTTTCTCAAAAATAAATTTATGTTTAAATTATAATGTTCATCAAATATTTTCTCTGAAAACAAAATCATTTAATGAATTAATATATTAAAAAGTCACTGCTCGGTTCTATTGAGTCCTGTGTGAAGCAAGGACTAAACACCAGCTTTGGGTATTCTTGGGCCACGCAACTGAGCGGCCCCAAACCGCACGTCACAGCTCCCTGCTGATTTTCTTTTCCCAGCCATTGCACTTGCCCTGCCCCCAGGAGGGTGGCGTCAGCCTTCGTATTGCACTGTAAAGTGAGCAGATCTGTTTGGTACATTCTAAACAGTAAGATTTACTGAGAGATCAGGAATGATTTTCCTATTTTCATCAGTCTCCTAAGTACACTATACACAATTTCATATAGTTGGTCAGCTGAAGCAACATTCCAGCTCAGGAATTGCTTGCCCTTTAAAGTGAGTTATGCATCATAACCAACTGGGGCTGCCCTCTAAACTGACTTATGCATCATGATCAACTGGGGCTGCCATCTAAACTGAGTGAGGTTATGCCTCAGCATCAGTGGCGCAGCCAATTCTGATTTTTTGTTCCACTGTCCGCATCACCAGTTTGTTTAAACCTTCACCTGCTATGAGTCTGGAGGTATTCCAGGTTCTAAACCATTACACATGCTCTAGCAATCTGTAATAGTGTGAAATCGGATTACTTTTTGTCCTGGGGAAAGAACATACTAGGGAATCTGCTAATCTTTGAATTTGTATTTCTGACATTTGGTGGAAGTATGGTTTAGTTTGTAATGTCCTTTGTTTGCCTTCCTCCTCTCCCGCAGATATGCAATAAGAGAGAGCAACAGTGTTGTAAAAATATTTAAGAACTTTAAAGAAAAGAAGTCATTTAAACCAGATTTTGGAGCAGAGAGTGAGTATGTTTATGCATAATGCAGATTTCGGAGCTTTGTTGTAGCTCAGAAACACCTGAACAATCTTTTCTGTCCTTTTAGGTATCTATGGAGGCTTCTTATTGGGGGTCCGATCTGTAAATGGCTTAGCCTTCTACGACTGGGACAATACAGAGCTCATACGCAGAATTGAAATTCAGCCCAAACACGTGCGTGTTCCTGCCTTTGTTCTGTTCGTAGCATGTGGCTTTGTGATGGCCTCGGGGTCCCTGTGCCCAAGGAATGTCCTGTGCCCTGCTGCCCCTGTTACATTGTGTCGGACACATTGCCTATATATATATGCATGTCCAGTGTGGATAGATGTTATATATGTAGACACACACAGATACACATGATACACAGTGGTGTATTTACGTTTCATAGGGATGAGGTACAGCTGGGGAGATGGTGTCTAGGCTCCTTTGGGAGGTGATAATGAAAAGGAATTGGGAAAGAGTGTTCTTCAGGCACTGAGAATAGACACTGTTGCACTGACTGACAGCTCACCCAGGCTGCCTGCGGCCCCGCAGTCTTTGCATCACCAGGTCGCATGCAAGTGCCTGCAGTGCCTAGATGCACGTAGTAGCCACTACCTGGAGTTCTTGAGCACACGCCAATGATCTTATTCTGAGAAGTCAGATCTTGCACGAAAAAACATATATTCTTCTGTTGCTACTCAGAAATCCCAAATCCCTTGTCTGTTTTTGTTGGCTGTTGCAGATTTTCTGGTCTGATTCTGGGGAGCTGGTCTGTATTGCCACCGAGGAATCGTTCTTTATCCTTAAGTACCTGTCGGAAAAAGTCCTGGCCGCACAGGAGACGCACGAAGGAGTCACTGAAGACGGCATTGAAGATGCCTTTGAGGTAACGGCATTCGTGAAATTTTGCTGTTTTCACATGATTCATATTCTGATAACAACTCCACGGATTGCAATGTTTGGTTATAAATTCAGTTTGGGAAGCTAAGCCTTTAAGGAGAACTTGGTGAAAAGGGAACATTAAAATCTTGACTCAAAGATCAGACTTTAAAAGCATATATGCTTAAAAGAACTTGTTGCTTTGACTTTAGGAGATCTTTGTTCAGATACTGAGATCTGTTTCGCCCAAGAAGTGTCCATCGAGCCCCTCCACTGTGCCGAGGGCCTGCATGCAGTTTTGAAATTGTGTTACTAACATTTCATGGGTGTAAGGGGCCTCGACCATGCCCCAGCTCTGAGAGGTCACATTATAAATGCTTGTCTGGAAATTTGTTCTTACAGGAAGAAAGAAGAAACTTTTTTTTTTCTTGAAGCAGAATTTTACTCTCCTTATCTTCCCTTCCTGCCCCCAGTTTATATTCAGCTCTAGTTTCTGGCTGGTTCACTAGTATGGGTTTTTATGTTTATTTATCTTGTTTTGTTTTGTAGGTTCTTGGTGAGATTCAAGAAATTGTGAAAACAGGGCTGTGGGTAGGCGACTGCTTCATTTACACCAGTTCCGTCAACAGATTAAATTACTACGTGGGAGGAGAGATAGTCACTATTGCTCACTTGGACAGGTAGCTGAGTATCTTCCTGCTTTCCTCTCCAGTCTCACGAATTTAAAAGCATGCTTTAGACCACCCCTTGCTGGCTTACAGCACGAGGACAAACAACCATTGAGTCACTTCTGACTCGTAATGAGCCTGTAGGACAGAGCGAACTGCCTCTGTGGATTTCTGAAATGAACTCTGTAGGAGTAGAAAGCCTCGTGTTTCTCTTGAGCAGCAGCTAGTTGGTTTGAACTACTGACATTGCCATTATGAACCCAACATAGAACCCATCACACCACCAGGCTCCTTATAGCAAGAGTAGAGTAGAGCCTGATGTTTCCATGTGGAAATTTTAGTAGATGGACTATTATTAGTAAAATGAAATCAATCAGATGGGAAGTTTGGGCAGCAGGCACAGAGATACCTCTCATTCAGTATACAGCAGGAGGGTGGGTGTGCTTATTCACATTAACTAGAGATTTGGGCTCCGTTCTGAATTGGTTTCTGGTTTTATTGCAGGACCATGTATCTCCTGGGCTATATTCCAAAAGACAATAGGCTCTATCTGGGGGATAAGGAGCTGAACATTGTCAGCTACTCCCTGCTGGTGTCTGTGCTGGAGTACCAGACTGCTGTCATGCGGAGGGACTTCAGCATGGCTGACAAGGTCCTCCCCACCATTCCTAAAGAGCAGAGGACCAGGGTGGCGCACTTTCTGGAAAAGCAAGTAAGAGAAGTTTTTCTTTGCTTTTAAAAACAACAAAGCAATATTAGGATGGGTTTGGAAAGCTCTTTGTAATTGCCAGCCATTGGCTTATGCAGTGGAAGGTCTCCTGCAAGTTTCCTTTAGGTGTGTTGTTCTGGGTAGACTAGAAAACAAATCTACGGAGACTCGTGTATAAAAGAGCTGTATCCCAACAGAAATTGTACATTAAGAAAACATCCCAGTCCAGATCAAGTCCATAAGTCTGATATTACCTCATATGTCGATACCAGTCCATAAATTCCTCTTTAGACTCACACAAATGCAGGAAGATCACAGACCAGTGGGTGCAAAGTCTTATGGCTCCAGTGGTGTGGAAGCATCTCAGCGCTGGCAGGGGTCTCCATGTGGCTCCGTCAGGCTCTAGCGTAGCTCCATGTGTCTAGTCGCAGGAATGTCTCGCAGGGAGTGTGTGTATCCCGCCTTCAGCGAGCTATTTATCTCCTTAGTGCCTCCAAATGAGGTCAAGCTGCGACCTGATTGACAGGCTAAACTCCACCCCTTCACTCTTAATCCTCTCAAATTGACAACAGATTATATAACTACCTCATTAGGGTTCTTCCCAAGGGAGTGTTTATACCTGCCCACCTGCTTTTCAGGTGCCAGATGTTGTTCCTACCGTCTCCTTTCCCTACTTTTTCCTTGGGAGTTTATGCCTGTAAAAAAAAAAAAATTCCCCTTTGGTGTCATTTCAGGGGACTTGCGGGGAGGGAAAGTAAATGTGTGCTAAGTTCACCTCATCTCATCCTGTTTCTGAAGCATTCCGTGATTCTTCCATCCTCCACTCTTGGATTGCCGAATTACATAACTCAAACTCTCTGCCATTGCGCTTATTCCATCTCACAGTGACCCTGTAGGACAGAATAGAACTGGCCCTGGGAATTTCCTAACTAGCTCAGCACAGAGCAGAAACCCTCCTCTTTCTCCCAAGGAGTAACAGGTGGTTTCAAACTGCCAACCTTATGATTAATAGCATAGAGGGTAACATGCCACAAGGGCTCCTCATTTCTTGATCCAAACCAAACTTGCCGCCAACAAGTCAGTGCCAACTCCTAGCGACCCTATAGGTGCCCCTGGGATGTTCCCAAGACAGGAACGCTTTACAGGAGCAGAACAGCCCGTCTTAATGTGCTGGCCTGGTAGTGTGCAGCCCAGCCCGTACCCACTGTGCCTGCCACCAGGGCTCCTTTGTCAGAGCGAGGTCAGTGCTAGCAAAGAAAGTACTCCTTCTGCCCAGTGCTGCTGCGTGCGGTGCTCCTGGATGCGTGGGCGGCTGACCGTTTGCTTTAGCGGGGAAGTCCAATTTGAAATGCAGACAGAGCTAGGGCAGGAGCCAGGCAGAATTTGCACCACACTGTAAACATAAACATGTGTAAACACGTCTTTTAAATCTGTTTAGGGCTTCAAGCAGCAAGCTCTTACCGTGTCCACAGACCCTGAACATCGCTTTGAACTTGCTCTTCAGCTTGGAGAGTTAAGCATTGCCTATCAGTTGGCAGTGGAAGCAGAGGTGCGTATTGATTCATGATTTTCCCTTAGTGGCGCAGAGGTTGCTAGGCACTTTTGTGCTTGGTTCATAGTTAGTGACACAGTTGGTGGTGATTACCTCAGGTCTTTTTCAAACGTGAATGCGAATCTTTGCATAACTTCAGTGAATTCTGTTGGAGATGGCCGTAGCGCGCTCATTGGTCTAAGGAAGAGCGTTCTCTACTTGTGAGAGCTCTCTTGGCCTAGAAGGAAAGCTGAGACTAGTACAAGGCAGTGTGGGAATGCTGAAGAGTGCAGCCTGGACGCAGCAGAAACCTGAGACTATCCCCAGCTTACCACAGCAGGCTTTCACCACGGAGGCCAACGCCATTTGTGTCATCCTTGTGTCTTGAGGGGTTTTCATTGTGGCTCCACTCTCGTGCCACTGCTAAGTTCATTTCAACCGCACAGAAACTTTAGGTATGTTAAAATACAATGTGCGTAGCAT
The DNA here is from genome assembly GCF_050624435.1 of Tenrec ecaudatus. Lineage (NCBI taxonomy): Eukaryota > Metazoa > Chordata > Mammalia > Afrosoricida > Tenrecidae > Tenrec > Tenrec ecaudatus. The sequence goes on from NC_134533.1 coordinate 141,151,063, forward strand.
TTTAGTTGATTTCTGAGAGGCTACAATTGACAGCTGATACTTATTGCTAAATATTTAGGGACATAAGTTTCTACACTTTTCAATTAGCATTAACTTGCTTATTGAAATAATTAAGAACTCCCACTTAGATGGTTATACGTTATTTCACTAGAATTACAAAATAAAAATACATTGGGTTGATGATTATTCATACATCATTAAAATTATTTTGTGTTGGAATTTATTTTATGTGAATATCTTTTAAAATATTTTGTCATACATATCAACAGAGTAATGCTAAGGTTAACAGAATTAGGTGGCGATTTCAGTATTTTCAAATATGCTGACCTTGGAAACTGTCTCTTACAGTCAGAACAGAAGTGGAAACAGCTGGCCGAGCTTGCCATTAGTAAATGTCAGTTTGGCCTCGCCCAGGAGTGTCTGCACCACGCCCAGGATTACGGTGGTCTGCTGCTTTTGGCCACTGCCTCGGGAAATGCTGGTATGGTGAACAAGCTAGCAGAGGGCGCCGAGAGAGATGGCAAGAACAATGTGGCATTCATGAGCTACTTCTTACAGGGCAAGTAAGTATTCATCCAGTCTACAAGGAATTTGCAAAGTAATGAAAAGCAATTCTAAGTTGAGAATGGATTTTGAAGAAGAATCAGCCCTGGAGAGGAGATGGAAGGGGGTGGGGTGGCCTGTCATTGACTTAGCCTTAGCTAAAGTCACATTTCTTAAATATGATAAGTGCCCCCATTAGTGTCTATTCTTGGTCACTCAGCTCTTATTTTTAATCTGTAGGCTTGATGCTTGCCTAGAACTCTTGATCAGAACCGGACGACTGCCAGAAGCTGCCTTCCTGGCCCGAACTTACCTCCCCAGTCAGGTTTCAAGGTACAACTTTTAACTTTAGGGAGCAGTGTTTCCATTAAGAACAGAGCACACCTACTTCGCCTCTCTTTGGTTTCATACCTGCAGGGTAGTGCAACTCTGGAGAGAGAGTCTCTCAAAAGTCAATCAGAAAGCTGCAGAGTCCCTTGCTGATCCAACAGAGTATGAGAACCTCTTCCCTGGACTGAAAGAAGCCTTTGTGGTTGAAAAGTGGGTGAAGGAAACACACTCTGCCCTGTGGCCCGCCAAGAAGTACCCACTAGTCACGGTGAGCGGCTAGGCCAGAGCGCTTTGTGCCTCTGGGCGTGAACTGCATGAAAAGACTTCTTGTTGGGCTAAGAGTTTGCTTCAGGGCGAACTCACACACTAACTGGTTTCCAAATACTTCTGACAGCCCAATGAAGAAAGAAATGTTATGGAAGAGGCCAAAGGGTTGCAGCCCTCAAGACCTGCAGCCCCACAGGTCAGTAGAATACTGCATGTGAACGTCAAGCTGTCACTCATGTATGCATCTTAAGCCCCGCTTCCAAACCCTGATATTGCTTTGCTTGGGTGGGACATTTCCAATTGCTGAACAAATTCCCTTGGCTTCATCTGTGTCCACTTGGACTTTCAGGAAGTTGATGGGAAGCCTGCCTCTCCTACTCCAGTGATAGTGGCCTCCCACTCACCCAACAAAGAAGAACAGGTAGGTCACACACCAGACCCAGACCTCCTGTCGGAGTGCACTCGGCCGCTCCCCACTTCCTCCAGTCTAGCTCGGCCACCGCTCCAGAGCAGGGGGAACATTTTGGATTCCCAAACTGCCAGTATATTTCACACTTAAATATAGCGCTCCATTGTCCTCTTTTCCTTGCAGAGTTTATTTGAACTGGAAGTAGATTTGGATAATTTGGACTTGGAAGATCTTGACACAACCAATATCAATCTGGATGAAGAGATTTTGTGTGATTGAACTTAGTGTTCCCCACATATCCGTGCAAACAGAGCGTTGAAATGTATTATCGACCTTGATCTTGACCCGACCACAGTGCATTAGACTGTGACAAACTCCTCGGATTTTCACACGCAGCAGCTGTGCAGCATGGCGCGGAGTGCCTCCTGCAGCTTCTGAATCCCCACATTTCCCTGGTTAACTAAAGCAGACATGGGCTTTGTTTTTCATACGTTCATGACGCCCAATCTCATAAAATCTTTTGAATTAATGAAGGTGCTTCTGCTTCCTTTCTGAATGATGAAAATAGGTTTTGGGGTTTAACGTGAAACACCCTGGTTTTGGCTACTGAGGCAGAGAGCAACACCTCACCGCAGCCAGGTTCAGCCAAGACTCTTTCCTTTGTACCATCATCACGTCCATCTGTCTAAGGACTGGTACCCATGCTGCCATGCCCCAAGCCCCCTCAGCCTCTGCAGCGTGGCTGCCGTGGGTTCCTACCGTAGGCCCCGCGTTTGCCCAAAACTCCCCACTCCTGGAACTGGTGTAAATGGCCAGCTGCCGCCGCACCATCCACACTGCTTACTGGCCGGATTGGCAGTACAGAAAGGCCTGTGCTTTTGTCTTGGATGGGGTGCTTATCTAACCAGAGAAATTCACACCTAGGCCCGTGGATGTATTTTCCGGTCAGAAAGGGGTAAAGTAACATTCTCTTTGTATTTCTTTAGAAGCTCTGTCCAGAATTTAGAATTAAACTGTACACATCAGTACCTTTTAATACGAACATTTATAAGCATCTGGTTCAAGATTAAAAAAGAGAACTCTTAATAGGAATTAATAAAATTTACTTAAAAATTTTTTTTATGAAGCTGTGGAATGGCTAACGAATGCATCTTGATAAGCCTGCAGTGTTAATTCTAAATATGCTCCATTCTGTGCTTCTGTTTTTGCAAAAATCTGTAAAATTAAAAAAGAAAAACCATTAAAGCAACAGAATGTAGACTATTTGTATAGTTTTCAACCTTGAGACATGTCTGTAATTTTAGCAAAGAAAATTTTGCTTTTTAAATCTTAAGACTCATTACAGTATTTAATTTTTCCTAATAAGCAGTATATGAGACAGGAAAGGAGTACCCAACCAGCTCAAGGCATCCAACTCAGAATCCCCGGAGGGCAGATTAGAACTGCCCCTTTAGGTTTCTGAGACGGCATACCTGTATGGAAGCAAAGAGCCACACAGCCCGCTGCAATCGAGCAGATTCTGACTCATTCCAACCCCCACGACAAGGGAGAACTGTCCCTGTGGGATTCTGAGCTGTACGGATGGGAGTAAAGAGCCGCCGCTGAGCTGATCTTGCCTAACCAATGCCAACAGTGCTCGTTTCTGCATTCTTCCCAACTCAAATTACCACCAGTCAACAGAGAGATAAGACCCTTTACCTTTACTAAGTTTACGCCCTCAGCAGCCTGCTCTTTGGCCTCTTGAGCTGACTGGCCACCTGGATGGACCATGTGATACAGCTGGACCAGGCTGGCAGCGTCGTCAACCCTGAGGAGAAAGAATATTTAGTAAAAGAGGTTTTCGTCACATGCAGCACAGTCTTAGCATAACCTATTACTTCCCTAATACGCTCCTTAATTTGTGAGTATTGCTGTGAGTTCTGTGTAGCCACTGCAGAGAATGTGGAACCAGCAGAGAGGGAGAGTGGCAGGGAAAAAGGACTGGTGTCAGGGAGGAACATGGAGACAGGGCTGGCTATTGCCAGGGAGGCCCTCGAGGTGAGCTATGTCCCCGTCCATGCCGCTACTTGCAATTATCTTTGGACTCCTAAAGAAACAGTTACCATAAACTTCTGAGCTGACCTCTTGCCTCTCTGCCTTGAATTTAACTGGCCCAGCAGATCCCTTTGGAAGCCACTGGGATGGCTGGACCTCTCGAGGCTAAGACAAGTTTACTGGGAACTTGTTCGCAGCCATCCACTGTTCTCAGAGACACGTTTTTGTTTGGAATAAAACTGGAGCGCGAGACCCTGCTGCTCGACTCTCGTATAGCCCAGAAGCAAAGCCACTTACTCTTTCAAGGCCTCTAGCCCCGTGAAGGCAACACAAAAGCCAAAACGAGAAAACTAGGCTCTGCGGCTGGCAGAGAGGGGCACAGAAGCGTGCCAGCTTCAGTTTCCACCAGAAAACTGCTTTCCCCGAGAGAGCTGCTGATTTGCTGTGACTGATACAAGAATAGCTCTTCCTTACTAGGGTCACACTTACAGATCTCTCTGAATCTGGTCAACCAGCAGGCCATCAATCTTCTTCTTATTGACAAAATACCAAGCCATCCCGCCGAAGTGCCTTGTTGACCGTAACAGGTCATATTTTCCATGCTTATCTATATCTTCGTAGGTCTGACGATGAACCTGTCCACACAAAATGCAACTGTTCAGAAATGAAAACAAAAAGTGGGCATCATGCTTCAGTACAGACATACTGGCAGTGGGAAAGTACCCATATCCTTGGATCTACTTCTGGCTGCCTCCACTCATTAGTCACAGCTACCAATCACCACAACTCACCTGCGGTGGGAAGGAGGACCCTACCAAGAAAGAAGAATCTGGAAAGGATGGCCAATATCTGCTTTCCCCGTGGAAAGGGAGAGTGGCCTGAAGCAAGTCAGGCCGAACATTTATTAATAGTTACTTTTATCCACCGAACACTGCTTATTAAACACCTGTCATATACATAAAGGCCCACTGCCATCGAGTTGATTCACACAGCTCAGGTAGTAGTCTAATGCTAACCCCAAGAAGGGCAGTAGAAACTGGTAAAAAGGCGAAACGGTCTGCTCCCATCAAGACTTACAGCCTCAGAAACCTATGCAGGGTCACTGAGAATCAGCTCGATAGCCAGGGCTTAGTTTGGTTTGGTTATGAAAACAGAATTCGAGCAGGGGGCTCTAGTATTGCAATCTAAGAAACCAGACTGCCATATCTTTCTCCCCTAAGCAGCTGGTGGGTTTGAACCGCCAATCTGTGGTTAACAGCCACGCCCTTGAACCAGTGCACCAGCAGGGTTTTCACACATGACTGGAAACAAGGATTACTGACCACTCTCCTTCCCTCCATTCCACCAACCAACCATCCCATTCCATCTTAGTAAGAGACAAACCCCACTGCCATCCAGTCAATTCTGACTAACAGAACAGAACTGCCCCCTTGAGTTTCCAAGACTAAAGCTTTATGGGAGCAGACAGTCTCCTCTTTCTCCCACAGAGCTAGTTTTTGGTTAGCAGTTGAGCACGTATCCCCTGTCCCCCCAAGGCTCTGTGGCATTCCTTCACTTCTCCCAGGTGCTCTTCCTAAAGAACATTCCTCTTTCACAAAGCTTTCAGAGGTCTGATGAGGGAAGCCCAGATCCCTGAGCCTATCGGAAGTCACCTGTGACATGGCCCCATCCACCCTTCCAGCTTCAGTCATCTGAACCAGCCTCTATGGATACTGCATCGACTAGCCAACAGGACCACTGGCCATTTCTCGAGCATACTGCTTCCTGCCTGCTGCACACACTCACTGGTCCTTCTGTCTGAAAGCCTCTCCTCACTGAGCTCCACCTGACATGATGTCTCTGCCCTTCGAGAACCCTTCTCAGGCCCCTACAAAGACTGTCCCTCCTAAGAGCACTCTGGAACCCCCTCTTAGCACTTAACGTTCCCGGCCCCCAGTGATAACCAACTCAACGGCCCTCCCCCCAAGCATTTCCGACGGCAAGCTTTCAATTAGGGCACACCACACCCCACTCTTCTCCATCACAACCCTACCGTACCCAGCTGAGCACAAAAACAGCGCAGGCGCAGTGGCAAAGTCTTAACTCCTAGCCAGAGGGGTAGGCTTGTGCTTCAGACTGCTCACCTTGATATACTCCGCCGAGTCTGGCTCAAACTGGGCGACGCAGAGGTTGAGGACATCAGCATGCCGGTCGTGGGTGTACATGGTCTGCAACCAGACAGCAGTGTCGCAATTACACGAGCACAACAAAGTGCACACGCCACAGCGAGTCCTGCAGACCACCTGCCACCACGGGCTCGGAGGGGAACCCAAAGTCTCCGTACCTGCAGATTTTCGTCCTTGAAAATTATTGGTGTCAAGATTCTACGACCTTCTTTTGGAAAATAAATTTGGATCATCCGGTCCCGCTCTTCCCAAGAGGCTTTGCGTAGCGTGCCACTCGGTTCTCTGACGACAATAAAACGCTCCTGGAATAGAAAGCAATCAACAATACAAAATGCAACTGGGAAATGGACCGACCGCAATTACGTGTCAGTGATTTCAATGGCGACTCTGAACCCCAAAGACTAGGCAAGGTGTGATACTTCTGACACCACCACTGCGTGTGTAACCGTCAGAAGCTCAGAGTGATAAGCATTTATTACGTGCCAATTGGCCATAGAATGGTTACGAGTGGAGCTGCGAAAAAGGTAGGCAGTTCGAAACCACCAGCTGCTCTGAGGGAGAAAGATGAAAGAGTTAGGGTGTCGGAAACCCACAGAGGCAGTGCTGCCCTGCCCTATCGGGTCACTCTGAATTGGAATCGACTCGGCAGTGAGTATTGTGTAACTAAGGTTCAGCACTTAATGGTGCAACTATGACAGGCTGATCTAAGACTCACCTACATTCACTTTAGAGGAAAGTAGTACTATAAAACCTCTTCAAATTGTTCCACATCCTCATCTCAGAGTCTCAGCAAAACCGGTTTTTTCTTACTCTATGATCTACCTCGGTTCTTGGAATAAAGGGACCCACCTAGGTAAGGAGGTTTAATTCTGCACACCCCTTTCTTCGGCTTTTCCTGTCGGTATTAGCCATAAGCGTGTCAAAGAGAGACCACGGGTCTCGTCACTCCTCCAGCTGCCAATACACAGGCTCTGCCTGCACCAGTCGGCTGGCAACGTTCACTGTGCGCGGTCCTCCACCCGCACAGAGTGTGATACAACTGGAGACAGCAGCAACTGTGGGCTAAAACCTTCTCCCAGCACCCAGAGAGTGATTTGCACAAAGCCTTTCACATTACAAGTAATGATACTCACTCTATGACTTTCATTTGACCAGAAGATATGATTAAATATTTTAGAAGTCTACGCGTCTCTGAATGTGATCTAAGGATGTTGTAATTAACACTTTACCAAGTACCGCAGATGATGAAACCAAAACACACACACAGTTGCCAAAGTAACACAATTGTTCCAGGTTATTTTCTCCTTTAGGATTAAAAATTGCGACCTGACAGCCTTCAAACACTAAAAACATGAGGGAAAGCTCCCAGAACATAACTTCTGACGAAGACGCAGACTGAAGTGTGGTCATTGTGTCATGTGCGCAAACAGCCAGCATGCACACATGAACACAGCTCGAATTATCTTCGAACCCTATGATGGAAGACAGATTAATACAAAGTTGGTCCTTCCCCCTTGCCCAGCATGACGCAGTATTCTATTGCAGGGTCTGGGGATGGATGGAAAATTCCTTCCATTTTCACTTTGAAACACTGAAGAAGAAAACTAGTATTATGTTTCTAACATATCAGGGTGATTTTGAAATTGGCAACCAAAGGAAGTGGGTCAGAAAATAGAAATCAAGAGTCTGTTGGGAGGTCCGGGGACTGGAGGCATCAACAATGAACTCACGGGAGAAACACATCATCTCTCAAAAAGCAACAACTAAGAAGGTCAACAGATGCTTAGGTGGGACTCCCACTGCCAGTGTGTGTGCACACGTGTGTGCAGCCCTCAGCACACCTGTCCCTTTCTTTGCGTCAGTTTGTAACATAGTGTGGCCATGCTCTGTAGGAAAACAGCAATAGGACAGTGTGGGTGGGCTGGGCTGCCTGCCCTTCTCCCTTATGCTGTAACATCCACAAGGCTCTCCTCCAGTCAGGGCAAGACTGGTTTGGAGCATCAGAGAGAGACAAGTCACAATTCTCAGACCCGCCCCACCTGGTCTTTCAACTAGAGATCAGTGTGCTATTGCACATACTCACCCGGTGAGGTACATTATACGATATATCTGTAAACACGTATTTGTTGGCTTCTGTTCCTTCCAGAATCTTATCCTCAGCTAACACATCATTTATCGGTGTGCGCTCTTCCAGAACTGGAGGCATTTTCAACCTTATTTTAGCTGCTTCCACGGCTTTTCTGGTAGCCTATCAAAAGAAGCTATTTTGTAAGGAAAGCCACAGGTTCCAGGATCAAAGGATCATTTGACAATCATAGATACACATGGTAAGGGCTTCAAAAGCAGCAGCTGGAGCCCCACTTGGACTCCTGGTCCCTACCCTCTGCCTCAGTGGTGGAGCTGAGAGCGCCCTGCAGGGTTAACCTCAACAAACAAGGACAGGGCACACCTGAGCCAGAGCCAGGCTCCCAACCTTTACATGAAAGGTTGCATTTACTGGGTCACGGGTTGTGCCAGACACTGACTGCACTGCTCGGTTCGTGCCCGTATGAAGTCAGTGCGGTTGTCGCTGCCTCGGCCTCCTGGGAGAAAAGCAGACGCACCAGATGCCCGGGCATTGCAATCCAGCGGCACAGCACAAGGATCTGAACCCAGGCAGCTCACTCCCAGAGTCCACGCTCTCCACCGCTGACTCTAGTGCTTTCCATCTGCTCAACAGTGGCCACTTGGGGGGGGGAAAGGGCATTCGTGTTGAAGTCTGATGGCACGTAGTGACCCTACAGGGCAGAGAACTGCCCCCAGAGGATTTCCAGAAGCGACTGCCGCCTCGTGCTGCAGAGCCGCGTGGGTGTGAGCCTCTAACTTTCAGGCAGCAGCTGTGTGCTTACGCTTTGTGCCACCAGGGCTCCTTCGTCGGGAGACACTACTGGATAGTCTTTCTTTTTTTCCCTTCTATGACTCCAAATTGCTTTGAATTAGACAACATGTGCAAGAATCCTTCACACGTTCTTACATGAAAGTATTTCCTACCACACGCTCAGTCCCGAGGGCTACATACAGGGGCTCTGTGGTGCCTGCTTAGCAGGCTCTCACGATCACACCAACCCTCCAGCCCCAAAGGAGCTCACAGCAGATGCCCCTCTGGGGAGGAAGCTGGCACAGGCAGGGCAAAGAATACTCCTGCTGCTTGGGAAGCACAACGGAGGCGGTTTCGACATTCGGCTCTGCCTAATTCTGGCATCTCCCCTCCTTGCTCCCCTCTGCCTGCCTGCTCCCAAATTTCTCTGTTCTGTGCCTGGAACTTCCCCCACTGTTGCCAATGGAAGAGTGGCTGTGAGCACCGAGGAGTCCGGGAGCTCTTGTCTAGCCCCTCCAAGAAGCCTTACTATCCAGGAAGGTATTCCTCCACAGCCCTGCATTCACATACCTCTTCCAACTGTTCCTGGGTCATGACCTTGTAGATTGGGGGCTTCAGTTCCTGTACAGCTGGCTTAAAAATCTTCTGCAAACACAAACCTGTCATCTTGGTGAGTATGCTTTGGACTTCCTCATCCATAAATGCCGGCTTCTTCATCCCGGAGTCACCAGATTCTGCTAACATGGATTTTTAAAAATATGAAGCTGCCCCCAAATGACACCATCTCTTTATATACAAAAGAAAGTTAACAATTAAGTCGACTGGCAATAACGTCCACCTCAGTCCTGCATAAAGCTAGTGTCTCTGTGATTCATTTATTCATCTACTTACAATTTACTGAGCATCCATCTTTCCCCAAATGGCATCCAAGTCTAGTGGCCAAGGTTAAAACGGCATCAGCAATGGTTTTCAGAGTAGTGGCCACTGTTACAGTGTCTCCTTGACCATAGATCTCTAAGAATGTCTACAGGAAGCCTTACTGTCCCAATTTTTTTTCTTAAAAAATCATTTTATTAGAGGCTCATACAACTCACCACAATCTATACATACATCAATTGTGTAAAGCACATTTGTACATCCGTTGCCCTCATCATTCTCAAAACATTTGCTCTCTACTTAAGCCCCTGGCATCAGCTCATTCCCCCCCTCCACACCCCCTCCCTCATGAACCCTTGATAATTTATGTTATTTTTTGTCATATCTTGCACTGTCCGACGACTCCCTTCACCCACTTTTCTGTTGTCGGCTCCCCAGGGAGGAGGTTATATGTAGATCCTTACTATGCCAATTTTATAGACAGGGCTCTGCAGTTTGCCCGAGGGCAGCGACCACCACAATGAATCCCCAAACTACCCGTGTTCAGCTTCCCTTCCAGGTCTTGCCCACGCTGTTCTCTCTGCCTGTAGCCCTTCTCGCTTCTTCCCTACCATGGCTCACCAGATCTCCACTTGGGGCAAGCTTTCCAGGACCCTTCCTCATCCTTGCAAGCTAGGCTGATGCCCCTCCCCTGTGCATCGTCCACAAAGCTAGTCCCCCAAGGAGGAGCCCACGTCAGTCTCAGCTCCAGCTGCGGGGCCTCCAGCTCTAGCATGGTGTGCGGCCGAGCCCAGGGACCGCTGGCGGCTTGAATGAATGAACGAACGAAAGATGCCGGCGCAGCACCGAAGAGGGTCCGAAGGTGCCCAGTAGGAGGAGCCGGGCGCCGTCGCCGTCAGAAGATGCATGCGAGTCTCCTGTGACATCTGGCGGGTCACTTACCAGGCGTGGAGGCGAGCCGGCGGCACGGCGATCCAGCCCCGCATGGTCCGGGTCGCGGCTGCAGCAGGGCGTTGGGTCGGAGCCGGGTTTGGGAACGGAACCCCACAAGCTCTGCGCTCCGAGAACAGGTCAGGAAGCCCCACAGTGACACTGGGGACCTAAGGGGCGCCATAATCTTCCAAGGCCACCTGGGTAGGAAGTAGTTGAGAGCAACTTCCGGGTTGCCCGCGGTCTCTGCAGCATTCTGGGAAATGTAGTTTGAGGCAGACAAGGGCGGGAAGCTATGCATCCGTCGGGTCATTGACTCGTTTATCATCTCTTACATAGCTTTTGTTCACAAGCAGAGGTCTCAGTCCTTCCCTACAATTACGCTTTGCACCCTTTTCTCTATGAACTCCCCACCCCACCCCGTGCATTTCTTTCGTTTTCATGGTTCTAAATAACACATTCCCACCTCCTGCACAAGTCTAGGTTCCCAGCCCCCCAAATGGCTGCTGCCCTTAGCCTGGCCCCATCCTAAGTTGGGAACCCGAATCTGGATCGCTGCCACTACCCTCACCTTCCACCAAGTCCCACCGTATTCTCTGTCTCAATACTTCACCCCCTCACCTTTTGATGATCTTGTGATTTATTTGTGGCTTCTTTTTCTCAGCCTGTTTTGTCTGTGTCACGTAGCCCTGCGCATCCAGGTGCACTGCAGACATGCTCAACAAAGGACTGATTGGACCAGGAGATCTACTTGATGTTTCCCAGGTGTCGTAGCTTATCCATTCCTAGACCGTAGCGCAGGAGGTCGCGTGGCTTCCTGGAGGTCCTCTGAAGACATTTTGGATATTTAAAGGCTATGCCAGTTAAGGCTCCCTGGTGGTAAGTGGCAGCAGCATCCCTGGCGAAAACAGGGGGGGGGGGTGTTATTGGAAGGATGTTGAGTAGCTTAGAGAGATCCGGGAAAAGCTGAAGAGCCGACTTTCAGGAGGGACTCGAAGGCCGAGCCAGGGCCGCTGAAGCAGAAACGTATGATGAATCCCTCCAAGAGGCTGCGGCAGAATTACTGGGATCCAACCATATGCTTTTCATCAAATTCAAGTTCCTGGTGAGAAAGCATAATTGGCCTCTGGGTAAGGGGTCTTTTTGATCCCCTGGCTTATGGAACGTGTGACCCTTTCATCGCCAGCCCTAGAGAATCTGACTGTTGCTAGTGGAAGGATTTGTTGGATCTATTAGAGTACGAGCTATGAAGAGCAATAGTGGGTTTCTACTTTTTGGAAAACAAAACGATCGATGTCTTAGCGCAAACTGTGGGCACCCAGTTTGAAGGAAGACTATGGATACCAGTGGAAGGCCCAAATCCATTGCAGGGTTCACTCGTGGGCGAAGCCTCTGATGAGGTCTCACTGACCATAACAAGGGATGTGAATACCTTTGTTATCAGGAAGAGAGCATTGTAAGTTGGATCATGGCACACGTAATTAGGTTGAAATGTAATGTCTTATCTTTTAATCTCCCTATTGGCCCGTTTTATAGTTGTTTCAGTTTTTTAAAAAGTGAGGGGCAAATACATGTGGCTTAAGCCTCTGGTGAACCCTCTGACCATGGACCAAGGATGTGGAGATCCTTGCTCTCATGCAGAGCACATTGAAAAGTGGATTGTTACAGATGCAGTCAGCTTAACAGTTAACACCTTGTCATTTGATCTCTCTTCAATTTGTTCTAGTTTAAAAAATTTTTTGCTTTCTTTTAATTGAGGTTTTTCTATTTTATTTTGTTACAGTTATTGGTTTTTCGTTTGGGGCTTCTTGGGGGGGGGCAGGGGTGTGTGTTTCTGTTTATGGAATCCATGACAGGTAAGTCTATTGAGACAGTAGTTGGACTGGTGGTTCATTGGGGGCAGGGAGGTTGGGGAGGAAATGGGGAGCTGATAACAATGAGGACAAGAGAAGCAGTGTTTTAAAACTGTGGTTATGAGTGCACACCTCTTCTCATATGATTGAACTATTGAATTGTATGATGTGTGAACTATATAACCTAAAAATGTTTTCCAAAAATATTTTAAAGTTAAAAGAACTGTATAGATGTCTTCATTACCCAACTGCCAGTGACTTTACCTGGACCCGGACTTTTGTTTTCTTAAAGGGATTGGAAATTTGACCGAGCCCTTTGGAGTTCTTTCAGATGGGAAGAAGGGGAAATTCAGAGAGAGGCATGGAGAGAGGAAGAACAGGGGCTGCTGGAGAACTGTGAGTCTGTGGACCACTCTGGCCACACTCAGCTACTCCCTTGTAACTTCTCTGTCCTCTTCAAAACCCTTCCGTGAAGCCTTCCCCAAGGCTCCCATCTGCACCAAGCATCCTGTTCTCCTGAGCCCAGGGTCAGAATCCAGCCCCCAGCCACCACCACCCACCCCCATGTTCCAATAGAGATGCAAATTCCATAGCCAGCACCCCTTTCTGTGCTGGGCTGATAGCAAGGAAGAGGGAAGATACAAGCAGGAAAACGGAAAGTACTAGAAGGAGCTTCTGGAGGAGGCTGTCGGGCATGACCCCTAGACAGAGAGGCCGATTATTGATGGGAGGGTCCCTTTGTACCGGGAGGGAAGGAGTGAAAAGATGGGTAGAGTGTGGATGAATTTGGCTCCCTTTTGTCCTCTTTCATCTCTGAGGGATGAGTAGCATGAGATAAGAGTCAAAGGTGGGAAACCTTTAAGTGGCTCCTTGGCCTAGGCATGTGGTGGAGATGCTAGAACTTTCAGCCACTTCAGCTAATCGAGCGGGGGGTGGGGGCAGCCTGGGAGAGTGGGGGTTGGGGAGGCTGTCTGCAACAGTGCAGGAGGAGAGGAGTCCAGCGCCTTGTGATCTGGGATGGTTTCTGTACATCTAGCAGAAAGCATTTGATGGTGTGGACGGCATTGAGAAAATAGCAAGGAAGGTGACAGATGTGACCGAGCATAGTTATCTTCCTTCTTCTTCCAAGGGCGTTGTCTTCTCCTTAGAGCCCTGGTGGTGCAGCGGTTCTGCCATCTGCATGGTTGGCAGCTCAAAACCACCAGCAGCTATATGGGAGAAAGACTGGGCTTTCTACTCCCCTAAACAGCTACAGTCTTGGAAACCCACGGAGGGGCGCTATGACTCAGCATTGACTCCATGACTGCGAGTTTGGAATTTGATTTGTTGTTTAGTTGGTCACACATTGGGCTGCTAAGTGCAAGGTCAGCAGTTCAGAACCACCAGCTGATTCTCTGGTGAAAGATGAGGCTATCTACTCCCCTAAAGAGTTACCGTCTTGGGGACGCATAGGAGCACTTCTACCCTGTCCTGAAGCATTGCTAAGTGTTGGAATAGACTTGAGAGCAGGGAGTTTGGTTTTGTTTTCTCATTAGCTTCATGACTAACTTGTGAGCTTCATGACTAACTTGTGACACATGTAAGGTAGGCACCTATATATGGAACTTCAATGCATTAACTGAGGCTTGGAGTTAGGGCCTTGCCCAAGGTCACCCAACCTTATGCCAAGAGACGGCCAAACACCATTGTCTTCTTAGCTGCTGTGGTGGGAAAACTCTGTTTCACATGTGTTGCAGGGGGTGAGGAAACACACAGAAATGATGCAGACTGCCTTTTGAGCCCAGGATGTGACCTGAAAGAGAGCTGGAGGGGACGTGGTCCTCTTCAGGTGGGAGTGGATGTGTCAGTCCCTCCGACCCGGATCTCTGGTTTTCGGAACGCCCCTTGCTCTGTCTTTCTGACAGCACGTTCGGAGGTACAGTCACCCCCCAAACTGAGCACTCAAAACAGAAAGTCCTTGTCAGAGGCCAAGGCTCCAGTTGCCTGTGCTGATAGAGCCTCCGGCCTGCAGTTCAGGGACACAAATTTCAAGGGCAGTCAGGTCAGCCCCTTTCCTGCCCACAGCCCTCACCCCAATGAAGCAGGCCCAGAGCAAACAACTCATGTCACGGGCAGCATGGGTTTGATCTCTGCAACCAGCACCCGGAGTCCCTGTTTCACAGAGCAGGCGGCTGCCAGGCTTGGTGTATGGAACACTTTGTCAGAGGGGCGTGCTAGCCAGGCCTCAAAGTAATTCCCCTCCTCAAAGCTGGCTGGTCTATCCCGAGGTTATTTTTCAGTTTCATCTGGGCTCAGGGAGTCATTGCCTTGATTCGCAAGCAGTCCCCAGTCTGGAGTCGTGAGCAGAATTTCATTTTAGACCACGACTGTAGTTCCTTGAAGGTCCCCGGGGGCCCGGTGGTAAGAGGTTCACAGTGGGGGCCTGAACTGGAAGAGCAGAATGTGTGTGCGTGCTAGCATGTGTCCATTTGACTGCGCGCTTTGTGCCAATGCATGTACGTATGCGTATCTTTTGGGTGTGTGTGCAGGCCTATGTGCATGTGTATGTTTAAATGAGTGTTGCATGTGTGCATTTGTATGCGTGTGGGTACAGACAGGCAGGCGTGAGTGTGTCTGTGTATATCAGTCTGGGGATGGCGGCAGGTCAAGGGTAAGAACAGAGGCTTCAGAAATTGACAGACATGAGTTCATATTCTAGCTCCACAACTTCTTCGCTGATTATGCCCTTGTTACTCACTACTGGGCTTCTGCGTCACTCACATGGTGTGATGACAGCTCCGTACGGGGCTGGCTGTGGGCCCACAGACATGAACAGAGAGCCTGCACTCAGTCAGCGTGGCTCCAGTGGTAAGTAGTATGAAGATCACTACCCTAATCGGCACTGTGGGCTCTTCTCATCGGCCTCCTTGGATCAGTGACACCCCTTCTGTCTCTTTGAAAACTGCCCCAGGGCTGCGCACAGGGCAGGGTCAAATGCACTAACTTGAACAAGAGTCTCTGAGAAACGAGTGACCAGACCCACTCTCCTCATCCTTTCTGACTTGGGCTGCATCTGTACATCCCAATAGCTTCCTCAGTCAAGTGGCAGCAAGGAGACATAACTGACAGCTATAGCTTTTGATCTGGTCTGCACCTGTGAAATCATAATGACAATCAAGAGAAAAAACAAATGCATCATGGGAAAGGAGTCAGCAGGCGCCTTTATAACTCCTTCTTCCTCCATTTTCCTGTAAAGCCCTCCTCCACCCCAGGCAATAGCTAATTTAGTTTGTACCTTCTAGAGTTTTATACAAAAGGAATCCTAAATATGTACTCTGGATTTCTGGGTCTTTTTTTTTTTTCACTTAGCATGACTATTTTAAGATCCCTCTGTGCTGTCGAGTTCATCGATAGTCCACTCCTTTTCATTGATGAGCAATACTCGAGTTCTATTATATGAATTGACCGTCATGTGGTTATTCATTTATGTGCTGAGGACCTTTGCGGTGATTTCTAGTTTTGACTATTCACATAAAGTTGCTATGAATATTTGCGCGTGTTAAAACCTAGACATTCATTTCTCTTGAGTAAATACTCAAGGGCTTGCTAAATCATATGGTAGGCATCTGTTTCACTTTTACAGGAACTGTTCGAAATGTTTCCAGAGTGGTTGTTTGGCTTGACATTTCCATCGGTGGGAGCATCTCTTATCGCAATCCATACATTCATCCAGTGTGTCAAGAACATTTGCACATATGCCGCCATCATCATTTTCAGAACATTCTCTTCCCACTTGAGTCCCTGATATCAGCTCCCCATTTATTCCCCCTCCCGCTGAACCCTTGATAAGTTATAGATTATTATCATCATATCTTACATCGTCCTATCTCTCTCCTCACTGACTTTTCCATTGTTCCTCCCCCTGAGGGGGAGTGTTCTAGATTGATCCTGGTGATCGATTTTCCCCTTTCTCCCCACATCCTCCCCTAAACCTCCTGGTATCTCCATTTTCCTTGTTGGCCCTGAGGGGTTTATCTATCGTGTTTTGGGCTCTTATCTGTAGCAGTGTGCATGTTCTGGTCTAATCTGACTTGTAAGGCGAATTGAAGTCATAATAGTAGGGGGAAGGAAGCGCCAAAGCCCTAGAGGAAAGTTGTGTGTTTCATCAGTGCTGTACTGCACCCTGACTAGTTCATCTCTTCCCTGTAACCCCTCTGTGAGGGGATGTCCAATTGTCTACAGATGGGCATTGGGTCTCCACTCCATGTACCCCCCGCCACCCATTCACATTGGTATGATTTTGTTCTGGGTCTTAGATGCCTTATACCTGATACCATTTACACCTCACAATCACACAGGCTGGTGTGCTTCTTCCATGTGAGCGTTGTTGCTTCTCAGCTAGATGGCAACTTGTTTAGCTTCAAGCCTTTAAGACCCCAGATGTTGTATCTTTTGCTAGCCAGACACCATCAGCTTTCTTTACCACATTTGCTTATGTACCCATTTTGCCTTCAGCGAGCCTGCTGGAAAGGTGAGTATCACAGAATGCTGGATTGTTAGAACAAAGTGTTCTTGTGTTGGGGGAGTACTCGAGTTGAGACCCAATGTCCATCTGGAACCTTAATGCATAGATATGAGTACATAGTTCTATTCCCCTCTCCTAGATATTTGCATATGTATATGCCTGTATTATATCCATTGAAGTAGGTGCATTATGGTATCCCTTCAAGAGCATTGGTGAGAATGGTGATACTTGGAGGGTGGAGGGAAGGTTGGATAGAAAGGGGGAACTGATTACAAGGATCTACATATAACCTCCTCCCTGGGGGACGGACAACAGAAAAGTGGGTGAAGGGAGACATCAGATAGTGTAAGACATGACAAAATAATAATTTATAAATTATCAAGGGTTCATGAAGGAGGGGGAAGTGGGGGGGGGAGTGGGAAAATGAGCTGATACCAAGGGCTCAACTAGAAAGCAAATGTTTTGAGAATGATGATGGCAAAAATTGTACAAATGTGCTCTACACAATTGATGTATGTATGGATTGTGATAAGAGTTGTACGAGCCCCCAATAAAATGATTTTTTTAATTTGCCTGGTTGTTGACTTGTAACTAAAATTTGAAATTGCTTACATATACTGGAAATAAGTTGAATATGTCTGCAAATAATATTTAGTTTGTAGACAGCCTTTGTATTCTCTTAACAATGTCTTTCAAAGAACAGAAAATGTCAATCTTACTCAAGTCCACTTTACAAATGAGTTCTTTATTCGCTTCCACTTCTCACGTATTGACATAATTAGGTTTCAAAGAACAGGTTATTGTGCAAAAATTGCTGTTATATGCAAATGGAGGATAACAACAGCAGATCACAGAATGGAGGATGACCACATCATTACCAAAATCCAAACCAAACCCACTACCATTGAGTCTGTTTTGACTTAGTGACCTGTTAGGTTACCGAGACAGTCGATCTTCGTAGGAGTAAACAGCTTTGACTTTCTTCTGAGGGTTTGAACTTCACCTTGGTGTTTGTTATTCCAAGATGTACTCCATTAGTGCCCCAAATAGTCATGCATACTGGATTTTTTAAACAATTTTTGTAAATGTGAAATTTCAGCTAATGAGAGATAACTTAGTGAGGAGTAGGCATATATAGTTACACATATATATCCAAACATATATGTATATGTACGTGTGTGTCTTCTTTTGGAGGAACTGCCAAGCTGGGCTGTTTTCCAAAGTGACTGCACCATTTATATTGTGTGAGGGTACCATATACATATACAAAATCTTTTTTAAAACAGTTTTATTGGCACTTAACCCACATATCAAACAACTCAATAGTTCAATTAGATCAAGAAGAGTTGCACAATCATTACCACAATCAATTTTAGAACACTTTATTTTTTATTTCCCCATGGTTAAATCACTTTTAAAATTAGTTGAGTAATACAGTGCTCTCTCCCCACTCCCACATGCATTGTTTACTCCGCCCCCCACCTCCCACCCTCACCCCACCTCTCTCTCCTATAAACCGTTGCTCAGTTCTTATCTCTGTCTCTACTCCTTCTGTGCTTAAAAGAAGAAACAAAATTAAGTGGCAAGGATAAAATAATAATAATACAAAGATAAAAATACAAACAGTGAATCAAAAGAAAAGGCCACCATGACTATTTAAAAGGAGAGGGAAGAAATTTTTGTGATGGAATTAGCAAGAAATACTTGTACCTAGAAGAATTTCAGGTTGGGTCAAGAGGGAGGTCAACTGACCAAGTATCAAGTTCAATCCCAAAGATAATGATCCCTATCTGATAGTAAAGCTGTTCGAGACCCTTGCCTATGGCTAGTGGGGATCTGCCAGCAGCTTAATCTGACTCGATACTCTGCAGAAGGGTCGGGGCCCCCATGTCCTCCATAGCCGTCTACAAATTGTTCTCCATTTAGCCTCTGATCCTTTTCCCTTTGGCGCAGCTCATCTTTGTTATTGTCGTCTTCAGATCATACCTGCTGGTGTGCTTCTTCCGTGTGGAATCAGTTGACTCCTTGTTTAGATGGCTGCTTGTTTGAATACAGCTTTTAAGACCCCAGACATTATTCTAATTGATAGCCGGCCACTCTCTGCTTTCCTCACCACACTTTGCTGTAGCACCCTTATCTTCAGTGATCATGAAGGTGAGTATCAAACAGGACTATGTTATCAGGACTAATTCTTCTTGAATTGGGACTACAGTTCAGTGGGGGCCCATAATCCACCTGCCTGTCCCTGGATATGCATGACTAGGGTTTATTTTGGCAGTCAAATTATGACAAATTCAAAACCCCATCAGCCCAACTACCCCACCAGCAGCAATAAACCACCTAAGACAACAAAAGACAAACAAACTAAAGCAAGCAAACTAAAGGCAGGGAAACAAAAGCCCATAGAGGCAGAAAAATAGAACCGTGTCAATCATCCCCCTGGGGTATAAGGCAATTGCATGGAACATCACCAATTTTCCCAATGACACATCACTCTGGACACTGTAGGTATGAGGAGTCTGCACAAAACTGTTCCACTGTGAGCCGCGCCCCTGAGTTGTTCCCCACAGTTGGATCGCCCATCCGATTGGGCTGTGTTGACCGTAAGCAAGAGGCTTGGTAAGCTTCCTGTATCAGTTCTTCCAAATTCAAATCCCTACCCAACAGATCAAAACCTGTCATGTCACTGCGAGGATGGCATTGAGATACAAAATATATGGTGATTCGGGGTTAGACACCACCAAACCAGGTGTTCCTCTGGGAAGGTCCAATGACCACCACTTCCAAAGGTCTGGAGCAGGCAGCCACTCTGCTTCCTCTCCCATCCGAGTACCCCAGTCATCAGGCCAAAGGTGCAGGCATCTTTGAGGCTGGGCTCAGTTCATTCTGCTGGCCCTTTAAGCTTAGCTCTTCCAGTGTAGCCTCAGGATTATGCCATGCTGCCCTCAAGATCAGCACCCAAGGTCAGCATGGTGTTCACTCCATGGCATGTTTCACTGAGGGTTGAGTAGAAACATATTCGTAGTCTCGACCCAGGACCATAAAATCTGCATCATCCCCCCCCCCCCAGGTTCCCTACAGCCAACGCTTAGCACCCCTTCCTGGTGTGAGGTTACTTCTCCCCAACACCCACCATACTCACCAACAGAGCTACCAGTGTCTCCTCCCAAAGGTACGTGCTCCTCTCCCCTGGTCTTGGCTTGATTCTTTTTGTTTTGGCTTGGATCACTCTATGTATGTATGTATGTATGTATGTATGTATGTATCTATTTTATTTACGAAATCATTTTATTCTTCAGCAAGGTTCTCTTTCCCTTACTGGGGGGGGGGGAGGTTGTTGATTTTTCCCAGCCAGTCTCGATGTTGTTAACCTCAAGTGGACAGCCTCTTCCCATCACCCCCTCTTGAGGGAGTGACCCCAGACAATGTGAGGTCTCCTCCATCAAGGTGGTTCTTGGAGGTGATGTATGGTTCATCGCCAGCAGGTAGCCTTCTCAACTTTTGCTCAGGAATTGGTCTCTTAAGATTTGTTTAATTGGTATTTCTTTTTATAGTAGTGGACTCATACAAAACTTATCCTTTTGTGATTGGCTCACTTCACTCAGCATAATGGTTTACAGGTCCTTCCATGTCAAGTAGTGCTTCATGCTTTCATCACTTTTTTTAGGGATGCATAGTATTCCATCGTGTGTATGTACCATAGTTTCTTTATCCATTCTTCCACTGAGGGGCATTTGGGCTGCTTCCAGTTTCTTTCTATGGTGAACTGTGCTGCTGTGAACATGAAGGGGCATACCTCCACTTGCACGGTGTCTCTGATTTCCTCAGGGTGTATACCTAATCGTGGTATTGCTGGATCATTTTCCCCAGTGCTTTTATGTATTTACAAGTCCACCAACCGTGTATATGAGTTCCAATCTCTCCGTGTCACCTCCAGCATTTGTTGTTTTCTGTTTTGTTTGTTTTTAATTTGGGTTAGCATTATTGGAATAAAGTGGTATCTCACTGTGGTTTTAATTTGCATCTCCCTGATGGATAGTGATTGTAAGCATTTTTTCATGTGTTTGCTAACCATTTTTACTTTGTTTTTGGTGAACTGTCTGTTCTTAATTGGGCCTTTGGCTATTTTGTTATTGAGCTGTTTTAGAGTTCTGCATATTTTGGTTATTAGCCCTTTGTCCGATATGTTGCTGGTAAGATTTGCCCCCCAATCTGTGGGCTCTCGTTTCACTCTCCTGATGAAGTCCTTTGATGTGTATAAGTGATGTCATTTCAGCATGTCCCAGGCATCTCTTTTATCTTCTGCTGTGTGTGCCTCCTCCATCGTGTTGTCTGGGTAGACTAGGAAAACAAACCTGAAGTCACTCATATATTAATGTAGGAGAGAGTTCTATTCCAGGAGAAATTGTGTGTTAAGAAAACACTCCAGCTCAGTCCAGACAAGTCCATAAGTTCTATATTAGCCTGTAAGTCTGATACTAGTCCATAAATTCTTCTGCAGACTCACACAGCATATGCAATGATGCCGAAAGCAGGAAGATCACAGGACAGTGGGTGAAAAGTCTTGTGGAAACATCTCAGTGCTGGTGCGGCTGTTCACTTGGCTCCTTCAGCTCCAGGGCTCTGGCTGCCATCAGCATGGCTTCATGTGGCTTGTCAACAGAATGTGAAGCAGAGAGAGTGTGTGTCCTGCCTCCAGAGAGGAAGACAGGAGTTCCCAGAATCCTCAGGAGAAGGCCATGCCCACACAGATGCCTCATTGGCTACGACCTGATTGACATGCTAGACGCTACTCCTTTGCTCAAGTTGGCAGGTGATTACGTAACTGCCATATCCATTATACTTGGTAAACTATGTGCCCCGCAATAGAGCCCTTAATTTGTTCCAGTGTTCTCACTGGTGATACTGAGAGCTTTGGGGGTTACATTTAGGTCTCTAATCCATCTTGAGTTTATTTTTGTGCATGGGGAAAGATATGGGTCTTGCTTCATTTTTCTGCATATAGACATTCAGTTTATCCAACACCGTTTGTTGAAGTGGCCGTCTTTCTCCCATTGGGTCTTTCTAGGTTCTTTGTCAAAGATTAGATGGTTGCTGGCTGATACGTTCATGTCTGGGCTTTCTGCTCTGAGCCATTGGTCTGTGTGTCTCTTGTTGTACCAGTGCCAGGCTGTTTTGAATACTGTGGCTATGTTTTTAGGTCAGGCAGTGCTAGGCCTCCTACGTGGTTCTTCTTTTTAAGAAGTTCTTTGCTTATCCTGGGTCTTTTGCCTGCCCATACTAAATTGGTAATTAGTTTTTTTCCATTTCTTTAAAGAATTTGTTTGGGATTTGAATTAGTATTGCATTGTATCTGTAGATTGTTTTAGGAAGTAGTGTCATTTTCACAATATTAAGTTTGCCTATCCATGACCATGGGATATTCCTCAGTTTATGTAGGTCCTTTTCAGTTTCTTTACAGTTTTAGTTTCTGTACTTTTCTCTGTGTAGTTCATTTGTCTCTTTAGTTTAACTTATTCCTAAGTATTTAATCTTTTGTGTGATTATTGTAAATGCTAAGGATTTCTTTATGTCCTTTTTGTAGATCTCTACACTGGCATACAGGAATCTCATTGATTTCTGGGTATTAACTTTGTATCCTGCGACCTGGCCAAAATCTTTGATTCTTTCAGCAGGCTTTTTGTGGAGACCTTTGGATTTTCTATATACAGGATCATATATCATCTGCAAAATAGGATGAGTTTCACTTTTTCTTTGCTTATTTGTATTCCCTTGATTTCTTTTCATTTTCTTTTGGCTCTAGCTAAAACTTCCAGCACAATGTTGAATAAGAGTGGTGATATGGGGCATCCTTACCTGGTCCCTGTTTGAAGTGGGAATGTTTCCAGATTTTCCTCACTGAGAATGATGTTGGCTATTGGTGTCTCATATATGTTGAGATTATTGAAAATATATGCTTTTATTAAGTTGAGAAATCTTCCTTCCATTCTTATTTTGTTGAGTTTTGAACAGAAATGGGTGCTGAATTATTGTCAAATTATTGTCAAATTTTCTGCTCTAGTGATATGATCATGTGGTTTTTATTTCCTTTATTGTTTATGTGGTGGATTACATTGACTGTGTTTAAAATATTGAACCATCCCTGTATACTTGGAATGAATCCCACTTGGTCCTGGTGGATTGTTTTTCTGATATGCTTCTGTATTCTACTGGCCAGAAATTTTATTGAGGATTTTAGCATCTATGTTCATGAGGGAATTTCAATCTTTGTGGATTTGGTATGGTTTGGGTATCAGTGTTATGCTGGTTTCATAGAATAAGTTTAGGAGTTTGTTGTCTTTTTCTATGTTTTGGAAGAGCTTATGTAGTACTGGTATCAGATCTTCTTTGAATATTTGGTATAATTTCTCTGTGAGGTCCGCAGGCCCTGGGCTTTCCTTGGTTGTTAGTTTCTTAATGACCTGCTCTATGTTTTTCCTATTGTTATGGGTTCATGGAGTATCAATATCTGTCTACATTAATTTGACTCGATGGTGTGTTTCTAGGTATCTGTCCATTTCTCCTAGATTGTCAAATTTGTTTAAGTACAGTTTTTCTTAGTAATCTATTTCTTTTTATTTCCTTTGGGTCTGTTGTAATGTCACTGTTTTCATCTTATTTTGGGTATTTGCATTTTTTCCTTTTTCCCTTTGTTAAGTTTGCCAGTGGTCTGTCTATTTTGTTAAGTCTTTCAAAGAACCTGTTTCTTGTCCTGTTGATTTTTTCCTTTATTGGTTTGTTTTTGTTTTCCATGTCGTTTATTCTGCTTTGATCCTTACACTTTCTTTCTTTCCTTTATTGGAGGGATTGTGTTCTTATTCTTGTTCCATTTCTTGGAGATATTGTTTTAGGGTGTTGATTTTAGAATTCTCTTCTTTACCCATGTGTGTGTTGATAGCGATAAATTGGCCTCTGATTACTGCTTTTGCTGTGACCCAAAGGTTTTGATATGTTGTGTTGTTCTCATTTGACTCAAGAAATTTTAAAATTTCCTTCTTTATTTGCTTTATTATCCAGCAGTGTTTTTGGTTTTTTAGTATTATGCTGTTCTATCTCCATATGCTTGTCCTTATGTTTCTGTTTATTTTATTGTTGATTACTAATTTTATAGCTTTGTGGTCTAATAAGATTGTAGGATCTAAATCTCTTTGAATTTGTTTAGGTAAGATTTGTGACCTAGTAGGTGGTCTATTCTTGAGAACATTCCATGTGTGTTGGAGAAGAATGTATACTGCTGTTTTGTTGGATGAAGCATTCCCTATATGTCCACAAGGTCATTTTTTATGGATTGTGTTATTGAGCTTTTTGTGTCTTGGTTGAATTTTTTCTTGACATCCTATTTTTCCTTGGGAGTGGCATATTACAGTCTCCTGTTATTATTGTCGATATGTCTATATTCCTTTTCAATTCTGTATGAATTTGATTGATGTATTTGGAAGGTCTCTCATTGGGACATATATGTTTATTAAAGTTAAGAGTTCCTGAGCTGTTGTTTCCATTATCATTATATAAAGTGCATTCTTATCTCCCATCACCTTGTTTGCTTTGAGGTATATCTTTTTGGAGATTAATATTGCTACCCCTGCTATCTTTTGGTTGCTGTTTACTTGGTGTACTTTTGTCCAGCCTGATTTTTAATTTCTTCATGTCTTTGCTTGTGAGGTGTGTTTCTTGTAGCCAGCATATTGATGGGTTTTGTTTTGTTATAAATTCTGTTCTTCTCTGTCTCTTTACTGGTGCACTTAGTCATTAACATTCAGCGAGATTATTGATATTATGTATTTGTTACTTTCATTTTGGTTTATATATGTCTGTGCTGTATGTGTGCGTTGTGTGTGTGCTTTGTTCTTCCTGCATCATTTCTTTGCTTTGAGTGTTATTCTGTGTGTATTGGTTTTTGAAAGGAATCGTCTTGTATGTTGGTTTCAAGTTTGTGTATTTTTTGTATTTAATGGTGGTCTTGCTTTTTGAATTCTTTTATTTTCTCCTTGTCTTGAAATACTTTTATTTCACCATCATATTTAATTGATAATTTTGCTGGCTACAGGATTCTAGATTTACAATTGTTTTCCCCCCAGTATTCTATGTATGTCACCCCATTGTCATATTGGCTGCATGGTTTCTGCTGCGAAATCTGAGGTTATTTTAATTGCTGGCCATTTGTATATAATTGGTCTTTTTTCTCTGCTGCTCTTAGAATTTTTTCCCTTGTCATCTTGACTACAATATGCTGGGGAGATTTCCTTTGGGATCTCTCCTTGCTGGACTCTTGGTTTCCTGAGTCATTATCGTTTCCTCCATTATACACTGAGGATATGACACAGGTTGTTCCTCTTAATAGTGTCCCACATTGTTCTCAAGGTTCTCTTGGGCTCCTTTGCAATTTTTGTTATTTGTTCTTCTTTTACATAGGAATTTATAGATTTGTCTTCCAGCTCACTAATTCGGGTTTCCATCTCTTTAGTTCTATTCCTCTGTTCTTTTATAGCCTCGAGCGTTTCCTTTTATAGTGTTGTTTAATTCTGCTACTGTAGTGTTTGATTTATGTGTTTCGGTTTGGACTTTCTCTAGTGAGATTACTAGCTTTTCTATTTCACTATTTCTCTTAGATTCTTCATTCAACTGTTCCACGAGAGTTATCATCATTTTAAGTTCTTTTCCTGGTAAATCCGTAACTTGCTCAACGTCAGGCTTTGCGTTTAAGTCTGGCTGGTAGTCAGTTATTTGTTTTTGCTTCTCTTGTTTTTGGGGTTGCACCAGTATCTTCTGTTGTTTCCTTGGCCTCTTGGAGTTGCCATTAGGGATGTTAGGTAGTGGTGTTATTTGGGAGTGGATGCCGCTGTTACGTGGTGCAGTAGAGGGTGATGGAAAGTTTGTGTTAAGTATCTGGGGAGAGTGTTAGATTAGGTGTTAGGGGAGCGATCTGAAAGTAGGGGAGGAAGTGTTAAAGGAAGGAGAGCGAAAGGAGTGGTAGGTAAAAAAAAGTGGGAGGGATTAGGTAGCATTACTTGGTAAAATACAGGAATAGAGAGTAGGCCCCCATACTGCCTGCTTTGCAATGATGGAGGAATGGGTACTTGATAGGGAAAACCCTACTACTTTAAAAGAGGTGGCAATGGTGCCAGCTTTGGGCTTTATGAGGATGCGACGGTAAGAAAGGTGTGAGGAGAAGAAGAGTGAAACTCAAAGATGGGCTCATCGTGTTATGAGGTGAAGCTTTAGATATTTAGATTAAAGAGAGGAAACAGGAAAGGGTTCGAGACAAACATTTTAAGAGTGGTAATAGGAAAAGTAATACTAGAGGAGAGCTGCTAATGTGTGTTTCTGCTCCAAGCGCTGCTCAACAGCTCAGTCTCTATTGTGGGTGCTAACTGTGGGGCCGATGGTGTGTTAGGGGAATAGAAAGTGAACACATTAAATTTGGAGGAAAACGGTAAAGTAACATGTATATGTTTCCCTCTTGTCCTTCCTTGCTCATTTACCGCAGGGCCCGGTAGGCTGTGTTGTCCCTTCTATTGGGGATCCCGGGCTGTTGAGTATCCACTGGGATTTTCTGGTCTTGGCAGACAGCCAAAGCAATTAATTGTTTTCATTCACCCCAGTCCCAGTCTGGGCCCTTAGAATTACCACCCTGTTGCTCTGTGGCACCTCCCCTGCGCCTGGCTCCTTGATTCACAGACCAGGGAGTGTGTCCTCAGGGGAGATGTTCAAGGGATGCCAATTGGTAGATGTTGCTGTGGTCTAATTTTAGGAAATGTGTGTCTACTTATCTTTATGTTGGAAATCCTGTGGTCTGGAAGTAATATCCCTTTCGGTGGTTCCTTGTGGACTGTGGGGAGTCCCTGCTGTATGTGTTACTCAGTTGCTATCTTGCCAGGATTTCTCCAACACTTAATTCCGTTTCCAGAGACTACTCTGGCAAAGTGGCTCCTGGTCCAACAGCTGCTGGAAACACCAGGTGAGTGCCAAGCCCAGCAGCAAAATGCCATGTCGCCCTCCTCAGCCTGTTGCCTCCTCCACTTGCCACTCTGGGACATCCTCCCACCTGCAGCTCTCCACATAGTAAATCTTCACTTAACCTAAGGTCACACAAACATCCTCCTGTCTTATAGAAGTTTTGGGCTTTTAGAATGCACATTTAGAGCCATAGTCCATTTTGAGTTAAATTTCTTTTAGTGTCATTAACACAATCACACTCTTTAAACATGCACACTTCAATGGCTTTTAGTTTAGTCACAAAGTCACACACCCATCACCACTGCCTAATTCCAAAGCATTTTCATTCACTTGGCAATAGAAGTTACACTCTGGAAAATTCACAGGGTCAGTCCTCTCTTGTCCTAAAGGGTCGACACGATTCAGCATCTACTGGATGGCAGTGCATTTGGTTTTGAAAGGGAACCCATACCCATCAGGGGTCACTTTTCATTCAACGTTCCTCGCAGCACCTGGCAACCACAAACTTACTTTCTGACTCCATCGATTAGCCTATTGGACATTTCATACAAATGGAATCATGTACTCTGAGACCTTTCCTGGCTGCCTTCTTTCACTTAGTTTAATGTTTCAGAGTTCATCCATATTGTGCCATGTATGACGGGCTTCAAAAAGTGTGGGCACAGTAGAATTAAAAGATCATGGAATTTAACCCAGGACTTTGGGAAGCCCCTCAGTACAGTAATCCACTCCTTTTTATGGTTGAATTTTGTTCCATTCTATGGACACACCGCATATTTGTTACCCATTCATCAGTTCATAAACATTGGTATTGTTTCCACTTCTAAGCTATTATTGATCATTATGAGAATTCATGTACAGGTTTCTACCTGGAGGGGGCTCTTCCCCACCCCCCCAAAAAACCCCAGAGTTCCCTCCCAAAGTCTTGTCTTCAATTAAAAAAAATACTTTTACTGGGGGGGCTCTTACATCTCTTATCACAATCCATACATTCCTCTAGTGTGTCAAACACATTTGTACATATGCCGCCATCATCATTTTCAAAGCATTCTCTTCCCACTTGAGCCCCTGATATCTGCTCCCAATTTCTTCCCCTCCATCCTCACCCACCCTCCCTCATGAACCCTTGATAAGTTATAGATTATTTTTTCCCATATCTTACATCGTCCTCCATCACCCTTCACCCACATTTCCATTATTCGTCCCCCTGGGAGGGGGTTATCTGTTGATCCTTCTGATCGATTATATTTAAAATTTTTATAGAACAACTTCATCACCTTCAAAGTACTCTCCATAACCCTTAATACATTTGTAAAATCTGTGATTCCATTCTTAGAAATATTTTTGAACTCATCTGTTGGGATGGCTGACAGCACCTCCCTCGTTTTTTACTTCCCCTCTTCTATGTAGTCAAATTGCTGACCTTTCATGTCCCTCTTCATTCATGGAAACAAAAAGAAGTCTTATGGAGGAAGCTCAGGTGAGTAAGGTGCCTGAGTGAAGAAAGGCATGCTGTTTTTGCCAAAAATTGGTGCACCGAGATGGCTGTGTGAGCAGGTGCCTAATCATGGTGGCAAAATCAGGCCTTTTTTGTTGAACACTGTTAATACACAATCTTCTCAGAACCTCTAAAAAGAAAGCTTGATTAACAGTCTGATCTGGTGGAATGAACTCCAAATACCCCACTCACATTTTTTTTTTAAAGAGCATCATCTTGATCTTTGATTTCACTTGATGATTTGTTGTTGTTGTTGAGGTGACGATGGTGTCTTCTGCTGACTTGATTAAGGTTTGCTTTCAGGGTCATAAGCATAGCACTATGTCTTTTCAAGAAATGACCTTGGGGGGAAAGAAAGTCTGGGTTGTTTAGGAGCTATTCTTTCAAAGCATGACATGTTTCCACTTAATGCTCCTTCGTCCTGGTCGGTCGGAACCCGAGGCACAAATTTTGCAGCAACCCCTTTTATTCCCAAATCTTCCATTAAAATTTGCGAAACCGAGCTCCAAGATAATCCAGATAATGTCCCCATCTCTTCAATGGTTCGTGTAGGTCTCAGAGCACAGTGCACAAATTTTGTCAACATTTTTGTCCATTAGGGAAGTTGACAGACTTCCAGAAAGAGGTTTGTTATCGATGGACATTTCACCTTTTTTCAAATGAGAAGGCCACTCATTCACTTGGGTTTTTCCCATAGTGCTGTCCTTGTAAGCTGTGTTCAACATCACAGCAGTTTCTGTGGCATTTTTCATGAGCAGGGAACAAAATTTCACAGCTGCTCACTGTTCTCATAAATCAGCCATCACAAAAAATGAGGTTAGAGAGAAACTGCTTTAACAGAAAAAATAACGGTGAGACCCCAGGGGCCATCAGTTTTCTTCACCATGTTTGTTTATGCACCCGCTTTGTCTTTAGTGATTATGTTGGGGAGGTGAGCATCATGGAATGCCAGTTTAATAGAAAAAAGTGTTCTTGCATTGAGGGAGTACTTGAGTAGAGGCCCAATGTCCATCTGATACCTTAATACTAAACCTATACATATATGCACATAGATCTATTTCCACATACTCATATATATAAATATATTTACATATGTACATGCCTTTATTTAGACCTCTGTAAATGTCCTTTGCCTCCAAGTTCTTTCCTCTATTTCCTTTTACTTTCCTCTTGTCCCACTATCATGTTTAGCCTTCATTTGGGTTTCAGTAATACCTCTTGGTTACATTACCCTTGGTCATACCCTACCAGGCCTCCTACACCCTCACCACCACCAATTTGGATCACTTGTTGTTCCTTTGTCCCTGGGTTTGTTAACACCACTTCCTTTCCTCCTACCTCCCCCTCTCCCATGTCCCCCCGTAACTGTCAGTCCCATTGTTTTCTCCTCCAGATTGTTTATCCAGCCTATCTTATTTAGACAGACCTGTGGAGATAATAACATACACAAAGACAAGACAAAGCAAAAAATAAAACAAAACAACAATAACAACAAACTAATGACAAACAAAACACAACAACAAGAAAGAAAAGCCCACATAGAAGAAGCACACCAGCCTGTGTGATCACGAGGTGTGAAAGGGATAACTTATCAGGTATCAAACAACAAAAATAATATCATTGTGTGCTCACCTCTCCAATATGATTGCTGAAGACCAATAAGTGTATAAGCAATGTGGTGAAGAAAGCTGATGGTGCCCAGCTATCAAAAGATAGAGTGTCTGGGACTTAAAGGCTTGAAGGTAAACAAGTGGCCATCTAGCTCAGAAGCAACAAAGCCCACATGGGAAGAAGCACACCAGCCAGTGTGATCACTGAGGTGTTTTAGAGATCAGGTATCAGGCATCATCAGAACAAAAAGTCACATCATTGTGAATGAGGGGGGGTGCGAAGTGGAGACCCAAAGCCCATCTATATCTATGGGTAATTAGACATCCCCTGACGGAAGGGTGGCGGGGAAGAGAGGAGCCAGTCAGGGTGCAGTGCAGCAATGATAAAACTTACAACTTTCCTCTAGCTCCTAAATGCTTCCTCCCCCCAGCCCCCACTATCATGATCCCAATTCTACTTTCCAAATCTGGCTAGACCAGAGGATGTACACTGGTAAAGATAGGAATGGGAAACACAGGGAATCCAGGGCGGATGATCCCTTCAGGACCAGTGGTGAGAGTGGCAATATTGGGAAGGTGGATGGAGGGTGGGGTAGAAAGGGGGACCAATTACAAGGATCTACATATAACCTCCTCCCTGGGGGACAGGCAATAGAAAAGTGGGTGAAGGGAGATGTCAGATAGTGTAAGATATGACAACATAATAATTCATAAATTATCACGGGTACATGAAGGAGGGGGAGCTGGGAGGGGAAAAATGAGGAGCTGGTGCCAGGGGCTTAGGTGGAGAGCAAATGTTTTGAGAATGATGAGGGCAGTGAATGTACAAATGTGCTTTACACAATTGATGTATGTATGGATTGTGATAAGAGTTGTATGTGCCCTAATAAATGATTTTAAAAAAAGAAATTGTAAAAAAAAATTTCACTGTGACCAGAGAGAATCTTCACAAACGATGCCAGTGCGTGCACCGACTCAGAGAGAGTTGCTTGATGCTCCCCGAGAAGGAAAACGCAGACCATGAGAGCGCTGCCCAATGGAGCTTCTCTTCCTGTGTTTGGTTTTGGTATCCCCCTTTATGTATTCAGTTCCCTGGAGCATACGAGTAGAATTTCTGGATCATGTGGTAATTCCATATTTAAGATTTCAATCAATATTATATAGCCCTCTTACAGCAGTAATGAAGAGTGTGATGTTGGCAGAATGCTACGTTGCTTGGGGCAACCGTGCCTTGGGCAAGTCTCCTGACACTATTGTCCTAACCCCACCAGCTGACTTCGTGTCTCTGTGACACATGTGGATCAGTGGGCTAGGACCTCAGTCAGTTTCTGCTTTGAGGATCTGTCAGCCTCTTGTCCAAAGTAGCCATTAAATGATGTTCCATTTAATATATCAAACGAAGGTTCCAAGTTCCCCACATCTTCACAAATACTTGGACTGTCTCTCCTTCTGAGCATAGCCATCTTAATGCTGGTGTGTGAGGATGCGGGAAATGTGTGAGGGTAATGAGAAAACGTCTAATGTGCTTCTGACGTGGTATCAGGAGAGCCCAGTGCCCAGAGAAAGGCATCATGCTTGGTAAAGCAGAGGGTCAGCCAAGAAGAGGAAGATCATTTTGTCAGTGAGTTAGATTGACACAGTGGCTGCAACAATAGGCTCAAATATAACACGTATAAGGAGGATACAGGGTCGGGCAGTGCTTTATTCTGCTGTACAGAGGGTCACTGTGAGTTAGAACCAACTGTACAGCTCCTAAAAATGATTAATATGGAGCATCATTTCATGTGGTGTGTATATATAAGCTGTTTATGCAAATTTTGTCCATTTTTTGGTAAGTTCACTTTTTATATGGTGTGAAATCTGGATCGAAATTTACTTGCCTATGTCTACCAATTGTTGCAAAATCTTTTGTGGAAAATATCATCCTTTTTTCACTGAATGAATGGACCTATGAACCAGGCTCTCTGTGTTAGTCTGGGTAGACTAGAGAAACAAATTCATAGACACTCATATGTGTATAAGACAGTTGAATACAAAGGGTAATTTTACATTAAGAAAGCATCCCAACCCAATCCAATCCAAGCCCATAAGTCTGATATTAGTCCATATGTCTGATACCAATCTATGAAGTCTTCTTCAGACTCACGAAACACATGCAATGACTCCAAATGCAGTACAATTGCAGGCCAGTGGTTAGAAAATCTTGTAGATCCAGTGTCATTTTAAGCATCTCAGCGCTGGCAGGGGTCTCCACGTATCTTTTCCAGCTCCCAGGGCACGGGGTCTGCCAGCGTAGTGCCATGTGTCTTGTCAGTAGAGAATCTCCAAGGGAGTGAGCAGAGGGAGAAAGTGTTTCCCGTCTCCACAGAGGAAAGTACAGGAGTTTCCAGAATCCTCAGGGGAAGGCCATGCCCACACAGAGGCCTCACTGGCTATGATCCGATTGACAGACTAGACTCCACCCCTTCACTCTTAGGCCTCTCAAGTCCTAAATTGACACCAGATTATGTAACTACCACACGCTCTTCTATGCCGTTGATGTATTTGTCTATCTTTATGCCAATACCATACTTTTGATGATTTGACTTTATACACATTCTTGAAATCAGGTTTCGCTAGTCCCCCAGCTTTGCTTTTCTTGTTCCCTTTTCTTAAGGTTCTTCTAGGATCTCATCCTTTGTATCGCCACATACACTTCAGAATTATCTTTTCAACTTCTTCAGAAGACTTGCTCTGATTTTTATTGGAATTGTGTCTAATCCATAAATTAGTCTGTCGAGAATTGAATCTTCCAACCCACGAACAAAATTCTTTCTCTCCATTTATTTAAGCCTTCTTGCTTCCCTCAGCAATGTTTTGTAGTTTTCAGAGTAAAACCACACCTTTTTCAGATATACCCACGTGAAGGGGAAGACGCTGGGTGAGAGGGATTGACCCGGGGGCTTGACCAGAGGGCTCAAGGTTCACAGATGTGGGACGGTGCAGGATGGGGCGATGTTCTCTTCCGCTGTACATGGAGCTGCTACGCGGGGGAGCACGTTGAGGGCACTGCACAGCAGCCACACCCTCCGTTGATGCCGTCATGAATATTATATTATTTCAAAGTCAGTTGATAGCAGCCATGCCTCCTGTCATGAGCGTTGCTTTACTGTGCTTCACACATATTGCGAGTTTGCTTATTGTTTCTTTAACAAATGGAAGGCTTGGGCAACCCTGCCTTGGGCAAGTCTCCTGACAATATTGCCCCAACACCACTAGCTCACTTCGTGTCTCTGGGACACCTTCAGGCAATTCTCACAATTTTAAAGCTTCTTCGTTTCTCTATTTTTCAGCGTGCTGCTGCACACTTGGTAGACAACAGTGCATGCACCTTGAGCAGGTATAGACATTGAGAAACCAAAAAACACGTGCTTTGTTGTGATCTTCGCTTTATTGTCTGCCCTGTTGCTAGGCTAGAGCGATACAATTGCTTGAGCATATGAACGTGGCATCTGGCAAACTTCTGGAACTCGCTCCTTCGTTTTAGTGCCTTTGTGTGGATTCCTAGACAATTCGCAAGCAGTGACTGAACAGCTTGACTTCTTTGCAGCCCACGTGCAGGAAGGGCATTTCGGAAGAGCGGTTGCTGGGATCCCCAGGCCCGCACTGGCTCTCGAGGGGAAAGATCAGCTTTGAACCCCATCTGTCCGATTTGGGGGCGCACTGTGCTTTCCCACCACTGCAGAAGTGACGGTGCTGGCCATGAAATCCTTGTTCCCGGGACTCTGGGATTTGTGTGCATTCCGGCCCTGTGTTGTCTAACGCGCTGACTGCGCACCAGCCGCGCCCCTTCTCTGAGCCTCGGGTGCTCTTCTGTAAAGTGGGTTTGCGAATCCCCAGCTCAATGTGGGCGGGCCTCGGGATAATACTCATGTAAGACACCCCCCCCTCCACATCTCTCCCCCGTCTTCAGTCTTCAAAGCAGTCTTTTCATGTGCCTGTCAAACGACTCGGAAAAGAGGCAGGACGAGAATGTCCTCCAAGTGCGAGCTAGCGTAGACCTGGTTGGCCTGGCTCAGGGTAGTGAGGACACAGCTCGGGGTGGGCAAGAGGCACCGGCGGGAGGAGCGGCCGCTGCGCCCAGAGATCGAGTCCTCCTGAAGGCACGGGCTCCCTCCAGCCCAGTCCTCTGCCTGCAGCAATGGGCGAGAGTACAAAGGAGGGACCTTTGCACATTAAAGAGCTGGCCTGTAACGAGGTTGGGGCTCCTCCGCCGAGGGACCCCTGCTCTCCTCGGGGGACAGTAGATGGCGCTGCGGGACCGCCGTCGCGACCCAGGCTGGCGCTCCAGGTCCCTGCGCAGGGCTGGGACTCTCCCGCTAAGTTCCTTTGGCATCTCTAGGACTGGAGCGCAGATGGGCTTGCCCTCTCCTGTCATTCACGCTCTTGGTTGCTTCTTCAAGGCCTACACCTGGCCCTCTACCACCGAGGTTTGGGGTCTCCTGAGATGGTGGGGCGACTGGTGACCAGGCAGGAGCGCCTGCTCTCTCAGAGAGTCCAGCGAGGGACCTTGCTGCAAAGACCCTGGTCTCCCTCCTGAAGCCCAAAGCTCAAGCTGCGCAGGTGAGCCTCCTTCCTAAATCTGGAGGCTTTGGTGATGAACCTGCAACCTTTTGTGTGTGTGTGTGTGTGTGTGTGTGTGTGTGAAATCCCAATTTTTCTGAATGGTCTGGTTATGTGGGCCATAGGCTGAGCACCACCCCACTCCCCGGGGTCCCTCCCTCCCCAGGCACAGAGCAGACCCCTGTGCTCACAAGCCTGTGCTCTGGGGCTGTTGGAGTGGGGGGAGGGGTGGGTAGAGGAGAGAGCATGCATGGGCAGGAGACCATCAGACCTGGGATCCTGAGGCTCAGCCCCCACTATGCAGGGTCTCTAAAGTCAGACTGGTAGGGCCTCTGAGCTTCGTCCTCAAAGTGGGGAGTGAGAGACAGGTGCGCCTGTGTTTGTTGGCAAGCCTGAACGCCTGTGAGCTGCGCTATCATGGGAGATAACACATTGGGGCAGCCTTGGGGAGCACCCAGACTAGCTGGGGAGGGCAGGGGGATCCAGAATCTGCACGCGGTGGGTGGGAAGATGGGCTGTGAGCCCACTTAAGAGAGGTGGCCGGGTAATGGGAAGTCAGTGAACTGAATGGTTGATATAATGGGAGTATGTCGCCCAGAGCCCCGGAGTCAGAGCCGGTTCCTGTTCCATCTAAGCGGTTGCCCGTCACCTCGTTCTCTTCCAACATGACAGATGCCGCTGTGTCCTTCGCCAAGGACTTCTTGGCAGGTGGAGTGGCCGCGGCCATCTCCAAGACGGCGGTAGCGCCCATTGAATGGGTCAAGCTGCTGCTGCAGGTGCAGCACGCCAGCAAGCAAATCACCGCAGATAAGCAGTACAAGGGCATCATCGATTGTGTGGTTCGTATCCCCAAGGAGCAGGGAGTCCTGTCTTTCTGGCGTGGTAACCTGGCCAATGTCATCCGATACTTCCCCACCCAGGCTCTCAATTTTGCCTTCAAAGATAAATACAAGCAGATCTTCCTGGGTGGTGTGGACAAGAGGACCCAGTTCTGGCGCTACTTTGCAGGGAACCTGGCATCAGGCGGTGCCGCGGGGGCCACATCTTTGTGCTTTGTGTACCCTCTTGATTTTGCCCGTACCCGTCTAGCAGCTGATGTGGGCAAAGCTGGCGCCGAACGGGAGTTCAAAGGCCTCGGTGACTGCTTGGTTAAAATCACCAAGTCTGATGGGATTAGGGGCCTGTACCAGGGCTTCAACGTGTCTGTGCAGGGAATTATCATCTACCGGGCTGCCAACTTCGGCATCTATGACACTGCAAAGGGAATGCTTCCGGATCCCAAGAACACCCACATCTTCATCAGCTGGATGATTGCACAGTCCGTCACAGCCGTGGCTGGGTTGACTTCCTACCCATTTGACACCGTTCGTCGCCGAATGAGGATGCAGTCGGGGCGCAAAGGAACTGATATCATGTACACCGGCACACTGGACTGCTGGAGGAAGATCGCTCGGGATGAAGGGAGCAAAGCGTTCTTCAAGGGCGCCTGGTCCAATGTGCTCAGAGGCATGGGTGGTGCCTTTGTGCTGGGCTTGTACGATGAAATCAAGAAGTACACATAAGTTATTTCCTCGTGGGCTTCCCCCGTGAATGGGCATGTTGTATTATATAACATGTCTCAAGCATTCTTGGCAGATGGTTGGCTGTCTAGATCAATGGCAACTACCTACTGGTTGAAAATGGGAAGCAATAATATTCATCTGACCAGTTTTCTCTTAAAGCCATTTCCACGATGATCATGATGATGATGGGACTCAATTCTATTTTTTATTTCAGTCACTCCTAATAAATAAACAAATTTTAAGAAATAAAAAGTATCTGAAACACACACACACACACACACACACACAAAATGGGAGTATGTCTATGGGGCTGGGCAGACAGGATGGGGCCAGATCTGGGAGCTGGAGGACCTGGCTGCACAGCGGAACCCAGAGCCGCAGGCTTTGGGAACCCCCGGGGCATCTCGGTGTCGGCCCCACCAGGAGAGGCAGTTCTGGAAAGAGCTTTCCGAGGGCACAGAGAATGCATCTTGTGATTTTTCCCTCCATGGGCTACACTCGTCTTGCTCATAGTGGTTACACATTGGGCTGCTAGCAGCAAGTTTGAAACCACCAGCCGCTCCACTGGAGAAAGATGCGACTTTGTTCTCTTGTGAAGAGTTACAGTCTCAGAAACCCACAGGGACAGTTTTACCTTGTCCTCTAAGGTCGCTATGAGTTAGCATCCTCGAAGGCAGTGAGTTTTGGGGGTGGGGGTGGGTGGGAAGGTAGATTGGTGTGATCCTGGAATGACAAAGTACTGAGGTATCAACCCCCACCCCCAACACACACACACACACACACACACACACTTTTCCATCTGCAATATCAGGAAAGGAACACCAGGGGCACAGTGTGTCTAGTGTTGAGTTGCTAACCATAAAGTGGTGGGTTTGAACCCACCAGCCACTGCTCAGGAGAACGATGAGGCTGCTCTGCTCCGGTACCTTTTTACCTCCTCAGAAGCCCTGCGAGGTCCTGCTACTCTGCCCTGCAGGGTCCCTGTGAGTTGGGATGGACGCTGCAGTGGAGGGTGTGGGGTTCACGTGGGATAACAGTACACAAGGCATCTCACAGCGCTGCTGGGGGGATGCACAGATAGGTGTAAAAGTATCTGGAAAAGGGTGCCACGTCATTTAATGAGACCGTCTTTACACATACACACACACACACACGCGCGCGCGCGCGCGGCCGTCCAGCCCCAGTCCCTAAAGCCAAGTGAGTCTCAGAAAGGCAGCCAAAGGCAGAGCTGTGGCTGGGCCGTGCCTTTGAAGTGAAGGCGCTGCCTCTCTCCCAGGGCTCCGGCAGCTCCCCCGTGCCTGATGAAAGGAAAGAGGGGCTCTGTTGTGGTTTGGCACATGCCCCAGATGTCAGGTGGCAACTTCACTCAGCAATTAGCTCTCAAAGGTGGCTGCTGGGGTGCAGTGGGAAGGACCCAGCCTAGGAATCGGGGTGCCTGGTGCTGGTAACAGCCCTCACATTCTGCCTGTCTTTCTTCAACTGTGAGTCAAGTGGGGATGAGTTCAGCACAGCCTTCCTTTGTAAGCCAGCAGGTTCCATCAATAAAACTAAGTCACAGTTAAAGTAAGTTAAAAATAAGTGACATTTAAATATCAGATAAGCGACACATTTTTTAAAATCATTTTACTGGGGGTTCGTACAGCTCTTATCATAATCCATCCATCCATTCATTTTGTCAAGCACATTTGTACATTGGTTGCCATCATCATTTTCAAAACATTTCTACTTGAGCCCTTGGTATCAGCTCCTAGTTTCCCCCCTGCCTTCCCCTCTCTCCCTCCCTCATGAACCCTTGATAATTTATAAAATATTATTATTTTTTCATGTCTTACATTGTGGATGTCTCTCTTCACCCACTTTTCTGTTGTCTGTCTCCATGGGAAGGGGTTATGTGTAGATCATTGTAATCGGTTTCCCTTTCTCCTCCCACTTTCCCCTT
This sequence comes from Tenrec ecaudatus, assembly GCF_050624435.1. Taxonomy (NCBI): domain Eukaryota; kingdom Metazoa; phylum Chordata; class Mammalia; order Afrosoricida; family Tenrecidae; genus Tenrec; species Tenrec ecaudatus. The sequence goes on from NC_134533.1 coordinate 141,189,038, forward strand.
ACTCTCCTACTCTCATTATTGGTCCTGAGGGGTTCATCTGTCCTGGATTCCCTGTGTGTCCATCTCTTATCTGTACCAGTGCACATCCTCTGCTCTAGCCGGATTCGTAAGGTAGAATTGGGGTCATGATAGTGACGGGGGTGGGTGGGGAGGAAGCATTAAAGAACTAGAGGAAAGTTGTATGTTTCATTGTTACTATACTGCACCCCCCTGACTGGTTCGTCTTCAACCCAAGACCCTGTAAGGGGATGTCCAGTTGCCTACAGATGGACTTTAGGTCTCCACTCTGCACTCCCCCTCATTCACAGTGATATGACTTTTTGTTCTTTGATGCCTGATCCCTGATCCCATCTACACCTCATGATCACACAGGCTGGTGTGCTTTTTCCATGTGGGATTTGTTACTTCTCAGCTAGATGACTACTTGCTTACCTTCACGCCTTTAAGACCCCACATGCTGTATCTTTTGACAGCCGGGCACCATCAGCTTTCTCCACCACATTTGCTTATGCACCTGCTTTGTCTTCAGCGATCATGTAGGGAAGCTGAGCATCGCAGAATTCCAGGTTATTAGAACAAAATGTTCTTGCATCAAGGGAGTACTTGAGTAGAGTCCCAATGTCTATCTGCTACCTTAATACTTAACATATAAGTATATGTACATAGATCTATTTCCCTATCATTATATAAAAATATCTTTACATATGTACATGCCTGTATTTAGACCTCTATAAATGCCTATTTGCCTCCCAGTTCTTTCCTCTCTTTCCTTTACTTTCCTCTTGTCCCACTATCATGTTGAGCCTTCATTCAGGTTTCAGTAATTCCCCTCGGTTACATTGCCCTTGATCAAGCCCTACCAGGCCTCCTACACCCTCCTTGCCATCATTTGTTGTTCCCTTGTCCCTGGGTTTGTTAACATCCACGTGCTTTCCCCTGCCTACCCCTCTCCTATGTCTCCCAGGAACCATAGGTCCCATTGTTTTCTCCTCTGGATTGTTTATCCCACCTATCTCACCTAGATAGACATGCAGAGACAATAATAAGAGAAAAACAAGACAGAGCGAAATCAAACAACAAAAGAAAACAAAATAACAACAACAAAGAAAAGCCTATATCTCCTGCAATATATGAGACATGCCATATATCAGGGGTCCTCAAACTATGGCCCGCGGCCCACATGCGGCTCACTAAGGACATTTATCTGGCCTGCCGGGAGTTTTTGCCCGTATTGGTTTTTTACTTCAAAATAAGATCTGTGCGGTGGGGTCGGTGCACTCGGAGCCGTCGGAATGTGAGAGCGGAAGGGAACCTGGTTGCACTGTCTTTCTGCAGCTTCTCGGGGCGAGGTTTTCCAGAATCACTGTGAACCCGCTGTCTCCGTGTGTGCCAAGTGTGGCTTCGAGCCGTTCTCCAGCCGCTCCAAGTTCGCGTTCGCGCTAGTCGCAGTGGCCAGCCTTCCCGGAGCCCGTCCACGATGACAGCGAGGCCAGGTGGCCGAGCGCGATCAGCCCGGTGCCTTTAAGGTGTCCTGCGGTAAATGCGGCCACGGGCTTGGCCACGAGTTCCCCAGTGATGGCCCCAAGTGGGGCGGTCCCGCTTCTGAATATTCAGCAGCTCCCTGAAGTTCATCCCTAAAGGCAACACATCTGTCTCCCTGGGGAAGTAAGGGGGCAGCCCGACCCCAAGCAGCCACAGGCATTGGCCACCCCCCTTTAGAACTACAGCCTACTGACCTTCAGGCAGGGAGGGGCGGTGTTTCCTGGAAATTCTGTTCTTCATGTCCCTCCTTCGGATCAAGATTTCCCTGTGGACTTCATGACCAGCACGTCCAGTGATGGCAGCCAAGCACCGTTTAGTCCGTAGGTCTCGTAGTACAGAAGACCGTGAGCCACCCCTTCCCGAGCCTCCAGCGATGCCTCACTCACCTTTCCCTCTCTTGCTCCAGGTGAATTGAGATCAATTGCTGTTCCATGGATAACTGCCTCAAAGATTTCCCGAGAGAGAAAACTGCGATGCTGCTGGAAAGGTCCCGGGTCCTCGGTGAGCACTGGAGAGTGTCCTGCTGGTGACCACTGTCACCCTGCTTACCCCACCCTCTACTTACCGTCACCCTGCTTACCCCACCCTCTACTTACCGTCACCCTGCTTACCCCACCCTCTGCGGCCCCCTGGCCACTCAGAACCCTCTCTGAACAGAGGGCTGCCTCTCATCATTGCCTTCTCCCACTTGCTTCCATTGCTCCTGGGATTCCCGGCCACTGGCCTGGCCCAGCTTCTGGCTCTGCATGCTCAAGTGGACCTCGCTGGATATGCTCAGGACGGGGACTTTAGCTCTGCCAGTGTCCCCAAAATTCCACAAGGAAACAGGCAAGCTCTGCATATACACCCCAAGCGCACTCAAAGCCTGCCCTGCTTCCCACTCCCAGCCATGGTCTCTGAGAAATCCGGCTGCCGACCCCAGGAGGCAGGGTCTTGCCTTAGGAGGGCTCCAGTGCCTCCCCCAAAGGGCCCGGACTTTCCTGACAGCGTGTTTGGGGAGTGAGGTGGAAACCACAAAAAGCAAGGCTGCTTTTCTCTCTTGTTTTTGTTCTCTCAGCCCAAGAAACAGCCAGGGTATTCTGAGATGAACCACTGGGAGGGACGAGGGTACCAGTCCGGAGCGTCCTTCCACCCCACCCGTCCCATGCGCTAGGCAATTTTCAGTCCAGTTACTGCCTCTATAGAGCTACCTACCATGGATTTCATATCCGAAAACCATATAAAACACTAACAGGAGGCAAACAGCCCCAACAACAATGACTGGGAAACAATGGAAAAACCTCAGTGGAAAAGAAAGTAGAAAACATTCAAAGCAAGGGCTTTAAAATGGATGAAAAGGAAGATCAAATAATAGGGCGTTACATTTTAACCTAACTGCATCTGCCATAGGAGACTGTACATTGCCCTCTGTCTGACGGCAAGGCCATTCACCTCCCTGGACCATGGCCAGAGACAAAGTGGGACACTGTCATCCACAGCCTTCGGCAACCCAGCTGCTCACAACTTAAGCCTGGTACCATTCCCTCCTTTGGATCTTAATATTTACAATACTTGAATCACATGAGGTGGTGTGCTTCTTCCATGCGGACTGAGTTGATGCCCCATTGAGATAGCTGCTTATTAGAAGACAAGCCTTTATGGCCCTAGAGACTCTTCTTTCTGATAGCCAGGGACCACCTGTTTTTTCACCAGACTTTGCTAAAGCACCCACATCTTCAGTGATAGCATCATGAGTGAGCACGGAGCAGGGCCATGTCATAAGAACTAACTGTTCTTAGATTGCGTCTAGAATTAAGTGTGAACCCCCAATCCATTCATATGTCTCTGGTTCACATTAGAAAAATCATTATGATTTTATGATAGAGAACATTAACAATCATTCCTCTGAGGAATAAGGTAATTCTCTTACTAGTGTCACTAATTTAGCCAATGGTTATAAAATGCAAAGCACTGTTGAGAAAAGTATAGGCTAGCCTCAGGCTGCAATACATGAATTGTTGACTTGTACAGATTAAACTCTGAGGTGATTGGACATTGTGGTAGTTACATGATTGGTTGTCAATTTGAGACGATTAAAAGTGAGGAGATGGAGTTTAGCCTGTCAATCAGGTGGTAGCTTGCTGACCTCATTTGGAGGTGCTAAGGAGATAAATAGCCCGCTTGAGGTGGGGCACAGGCAGACTCCCTGGGAGACATGCCAGCTGAGAAGATGCATGGAGCTGTTCTAGTGCCCTGAGCTGGAGGAGCCATGTGGAGGCCCCTGCCAGCGCTGAGACACTTCCAGCACCACTGGATCCATAAGACTGCCCATTAACTGCCTGTGATCTTCCTGCATTCGGTGTCATTGCATGTGTTTCATGAGTCTGAAGAGGACTTTGTAGATAGATATTGGACATATGGGCCAATATCAGACTTATGAACTTGATCTGAACTGGGCTGGGATGTTTTCCCAATGTTCAATTGCTCTTGTATATAAAGTTGTTTCTACACACATGGGGGTTGTTAATAGGGCAAAACTTTCAATAAAACTAATTCACAAAGGCAGAACCTGCCTACCAGACTAATTCATGTCATAAGAAAGCAAGGAGGCACTGGTTACTTGCCCTTGTGAAATCATTGATGATATGGGGGTTATAAGCAAAGTGTGATGAAGAAACTAGATGGTGCCCAGCTATTAGAAAGAATGGCATCTGGGGTCTTAAAGGTTTGTCTTCAAACAAACAGTCATCGAAGGAAAGCATGGAAAAAGAACACCAGCCTGTGTGATCCAAGGATGGCAAATAATAAAATCCAAACTGGAAGGAGGGAATGGTACCAGAGCTTAAATTGTGAACAGCTGGGTTGCCAAAGGCTGTGGATGACAACGGGAGCCCCAAATCCATTTTGCGTGTCCTTCCAGGGATTGAGCCTCTGCCCATGGTCCGGGGAGGTGACTAGACTTGCTGTCAGACAGAGTGCTGCGAAGTTCATTAACTAGACTAACTGTAAGAGGCGAGCTATCATGTAGTGGGCTCAAATGATAACACCTTATCGTTTGCTCTCCCTTTTGACCCATTTTAAAGCTGTTTGGGGTTTGTTTTTGTTCTTTAAGTGAATGGTAAATACATGTGGCTTAAGCCTCCAGCAAGTTCCCTCTGACCATAACCCAGGGATGTAAATAGTCTTGCTATCACGCAGAGTGCATTAAAAAGTGGATTGTTGTAGATGCGAGATTGAAATGGAACATGTTATCATTTGTTTTCCTTTGCTATTGTCAGTTTTATTGTTGTTTTGGTACATTTTTCTGTATATAAAAACCAGAATAGGTAAATCTATAGAGACAGTAACTGCATTAATGTTTTCTCATGGTTTCGGCAGGGGAGGTTGTGGGGAAATGGGGAGTTAATAACAAGTAAGAAGGAATGTTCTAAAATTGATTGTGATGATAATTGTAACACTCTTAATATTATTGAACTATTGAATTGTATTATATGCCAATAAAACTGTTTTAAAGAGAGGGAGAGAGATGATAGAGACAATGCAGGGCATTAAAATAGTAAATAGATGGCAGTCCCGAGCCACCTTTCATTGGGCACCTTCAAATAAAAGAGAACAGAACCAAAGTCCAAATGACTGTCAATTCCATAATCTTGCAGTAGCAGTCATCTGCTTCTTCTTATACGATGGCATTTCTGCCCTGGGTCCAGGAGAGTATGTTGATTCCTTAAACCTGCGACAAGTCAGTTTGAAGTAAAGCCCAGGTCGCTTAGTGGAGTTTCCACTCAAGCCCTTTGGTGGGACCTCTGAAGGATATTGTGCACTTTGAAAGGACAGAGTCTAAAGTCCCAATAGTCTACAACACAAGGTGCGGGTCAGAAACTAGTTCTGAAACTCCACCCTGCTTACCCTCCAAAAGGAATGTAATCACCTTCTCAGAAACATTCACGCTCCCCGCCTCCACTCTTGACTTTCATTTCTATTAAGGATTGCTCATCACTTTTGCGGGAGTGGCTGCTGATTGGGGTGGCCTTAGCACAATGTTGTAAGGCACCAACTGAATGGTCCTCTCTCCCCCCACATCTTGGAAGACTGAGCTTAGAAGCGGGGAGGTCTCCTGTTGAACTGGATTCTAAGATGTACACGTAAAGGGGTGCTGTATGGTTCCCGGGCACTAGACAGGCTCTCAACCTCGTTGCTTGGGAGACTGAATTAGAAGATGACGTGGTCTGAGAGCAGAATCCTGCCTGCATCTTGGTGCTTCTCCGTAGAGTGGTGGTCTCATTTAATATTCTCCTTCTGTGGTTGACTGACTTCATTCACGAGAAGGGCAGTGAAGAAGAGGACAGCCACCAAGGTCATGGGCTGACACAGTGGCGGCCACAGTGGACTCAGGCACAGGCTCGGTTGTGATGATGATGCAGCATGTGGCTGTGTTTCATTCCATGTGCATAGCGTGGCTATGGCTTGGAACTGACTTGAGAGCACCTAACAACAACAACAACAACAACAACTTCACTCAGCACATGGTTTCCAGGTCATGAGGTGTTTCCTGGTTCCACCAAACAGCGTATGTGCCCGACTGTCTTTAGCTTATCTCCTACAGATGGGCATTTGTGCTGTTCCCAGATTCTGAAAAGGCAGATTTCAAAATTTTTCCCACAGAGGTCCTGCTTACATGTGACTAAGAGTTTGTGAAAGAAGGACCAATGTTCCTTAACCCTGCCCCTCCGTGACAGAGGGACATGCAGACGCAGGCCTTCTAGCACACATTTACACACAGGTGCATCTTGTCTGTGAAGCTCTCTTCTTGAAAGGGCACATTTTGAATAAGGAACTGCAGAATTACAAAGGCCCACAGGACTTTGGGCCTCTACTTAGTTACCCCCCCTCCAAAAAAAAAGCTATGTATTCAATTTTTGTTTACAAAACAGTTTTATCTCCTTCAAAGTACATTACACTTAATACATTTGTCAAATCTGTGATTTGACATTTCTGAAACTCATCTGATTGCATGGCTGACAGTACCTCCCTCGTTTTTGCTGAGCGACTTTCTGGAAATATTTCGGGTGGTGCAGTAGGTAGACAGCTGAGACCTAGAGTGTTAGTCCAGGTTGACAAGAGAAACAAATTCATTGACACTCACATATGTGGAAGAGAGAACTTTATATCAAAGAGCAATTGTATATTAAGAAGCATCCCAATTCTACCTTACAAATCTGGTTGTACCGGAGGATGTACATTGGTACAAATAGGAACTGGAAACCCAGGGAATCCAGGACAGATAACTCCTTCAGGACCAGTGGTGAGAGTGGCGATACTTGGAGGGTGGAAGGAAGGTGGGCATAGAAAGAGGGAACAGATTACAAGCATCTACATATAGTCTCCTCCCCAGGGGACAGACAGCAGAGAAGTGGGTGAAAGGAGATGTCAGATAGTGTAAGATTGAAAAATAATAATAATTTGTAAATTATCAAGGGTTCATGAGGGAGGGGGAAGCGGGAAGGGAGGGAGAAAATGAGGAGCTGATACTAAGGGCTCAAGTAGAGAGCAAATGTTTTGAGAATGATGAGGGAAACAAATGTACAGAAGTACTTGACACAATGGATGTATGTATGAATTGTGATAAGAGTTGTACAAGCCCCCAATAAAATAATTTTTTTAATTACATTAATAATAATGAGTACAAAGAAGAAAATGTTTTAAAATTGATTGTGGTAATGATTGTATAAGTCTTCTTGATATTGTTGGACTATTGAATTGTGTGCTATGTGGATGAAGTGCCAATGAAAGTATTTAAATAATAAAAAAAGTAAAGAAACGTCCCAGCTCATGCCAGAACAAGTCCTTAAGTCCAATATTAGCCCAAATGTCTGGTTCCAGTCCATAAATTCCTCTTCAGACTCACACAATCATGCTGAGTGCTGAGTGCACAAAGATCACAGGCCAGTGGATGGAAGTCTTGTGGATCCAGTGGCGGTCAAGCATCTCAGCGCTGGCATGGTTCTCCACGTGGTTCCTCCAGCTCCAGGCCTCTGGCTCCATCAGTGTGTCTCCATGTTACCTAAATCTTACCTCAGTTTAAGAACGGTTTGTTCTACTTTGTTCTAATAACCTGGCACTCTGTGAAGCTCACCTTCCCTGACACGATCGCTGAAGACAAAATGGGTGCATAAACAAATGGAGTGAAGAAAGCTGATGGTGCCCGGCTATCAAAAGATATAGCACCTGGGGTCTTAAAGGGTTGAAGATAAACAAATGTCCATCTAGCTGAGAAACAACAAAGCCCACATGGAAGAAGCACACCAGTCTATGTGATCATGAGGTGCCAATTGGACCAGGTATGAGGTATCAAAGACCCCAAACAAAAAATCATATTGATGTGAATGAGGGGGACAGTGTAGAGACACAAAGCCCATCTGTAGTCAATTGGACATCACCTTTCAGAAAGATAACAAGGAACAATGAGCCAGTCAGCATGCAGTATAGCACCGATGAAACATACAACTTTCCTCTAGTTCCTTAATGCTCGCCCCACCCACTATCATGACCCCAATTCTACCTTACAAATCTAACTAGACAAGAGTATGTACACTGGTACAAATAAGAGCTCAAAACACAGGGAATCCAGGACAGATAAACCCTCAGGACCAATAATGAGAGTAGTGATACCAGGAGGGTAAGAGGAAGGTAGGGAGTGGAAGGGAAAACTGATCACAATGATCAATATATAACCCCCTCCCACGGGGATGAACAACAGAAAAGTGGGTGAAAGGAGACATCGGTCAGTGTATGACATGGGGAAAAATTATAAATTATCAAGGGTTCATAAGGGAAAGAAGGTGGGGGAGGGAGAAATGAGCTGATATCAAGGGGTTAAGTAGAAAGAAAAGGTTTTGAAAATGATGATGACAACATATGTACAGATGTGTTTGACACAATGGTAATATGTATGGATTGTGATAAGAGCTATAAGAGCCCCCAATAAAATGATTTAAAAACAAAACAAAAGAACAGTTTGTTCTAATAATATGGCATTGTATGATACCTTCCTGACACGATTACTGAAGACAAAATGTATCCATAAACAAATGTGGTGAAGAAAATTGATGGTACTCAGCTATTAAAAGATATAGCATTTGGGGTCTTAAAGGCATGTAGTTGAACACGTGGCCATCCAACAGGGAAGCAACAAAGCCCATATGGAAGAAGCACACCAGCCTGTGTGATCATGAGGTATCAATGGAAAGAGGTATCAGAAGTTAAAAAAACAAGAAACCAAATCGATGTGAAGGGGCGAGGATGTAGTGGATACCCCAAACCCACCTCTAAGATAATTGGACACTCCCTCTCAGAAGGGCCACACAAAGGGATGAAAAATCCAGGGTGTCGTATAGTGCTGATGAGCCACATAACTATCCTCTAGTTCTTTAATATTTCCTCCCCGTACTAGTATGGTTTCACTTGTTTAACCTCATTAAACATGTTAGCTTTGTGTATGTGCATTTCTATGTTTACGATTGCTTAGTACATGAAAGCCAAGCTAGACAACCCTTCGGAAACAGTAACAGGAGTAATGGTTCCCTGGGGGTACAGATAGAGAAGGGGGATAGGGAGCTGATAGCATTGATGACTGTATAGCCCCACTCGATGGCATCGAACAATAGAATTGTGTGTGAATGAATATATTAGAGTGTGTAAGACATGAGGGAAAAACTATTATAGGGGGAAAATAACAAGTGTTTCTTGGGGGAAGGGTGTAGTAGGAAGGGGATAAAGGGAAGCCAATATTAAGGAGTTCAAGAAGAAAGAAAATGTTTTGAAATGGATTGTGGTAGCAATTGTACAATATTGCTTGATGTGATTGAACTATGGATTGTTATGATATCCATAAAGGCTCCCAATAAAATGATTTTAAAAGTAAACAAATAAATAAAGATCCCAAGTCTCAGAGACAATAGCAGCAGGAATAAAGAACTCTTTTTCATTGTTTTTGTTAGTTGCTGTACGGTCGATCTCCAATGCACAACAACTCTGCACACAGCAGCATGGCCTACAGCTCACTCTGCACAGCACACTCTGCCCGCTGGGCCTGTGGTGTACCTGATGGAGAGTCCTGGCTGCCTGTGCTAGTCCCAGCCACAGGGTTGAGAGAGGCAGGGTTCCCAGAGCTGGCCAATCATGCCCCTTTCTCCTTCCTAGACCCAGCCAGGCTTCCTTCTCATCCTGTGGGAAACACCAATCGAGTCATCAGCAGCTGAGCTGGACCCTTTGTGATGGTGACCTCTGGCTGGCCATTGTATGCTCCACCCCTTTGTGTCTCCATTTCCACCTGCCTGCCCTCTCCAGGTACACCCAGCCTCAGTTCAATAGCAGTATGCCCTCACCTGTTTGCTCTGCCTTCTCTCCCACCCTTCCCCCCAGGGGCAGTGCTGTGCCACCCAAGTCCCCAGCCCCTCCAGGCAGGACACTCCTCTGAGCCAGCCCACTGTATCCCTGCCCCCCTCCAGGGGCCCAGACCCCAAGCTCTCTGGCCCACTGGTTAACACCTGTCCTCTCTGGGAGGGTCACCCTTGACCTGGCCTCAGGCGGATTAGCAGTCCACCCAGGAACTTGTGTTACATACTTTGGGCTCAAAGCCCAACTCTGCCACAGGCTACCCCTGTGAACTTGGGTAGCAGGTCCAATCTCTCTGCGTCTCTGTGGGGCGCTAATGCTGAAGCCCCCCACAACTAGCTGAAAAATTAGAAGTTTAAAAACCACTCTGCTCTGGCCATCTGCTCCCCAAGGTCACTGCCTTGAAAACCTTATGGTGACCCTGGGGTCCCCATGAGTCAGAAGAGACTCGACAGCTGCTAACAGCAATGCCGACCCAGGTGCTCAGGGCCAGTGTTCTGGGGTGGCTGTTTCTGGCCTGACACTCGTGCTCCCCGCCCCCAGAGGGTCCTTGGGAAGCACAGTGGCATGAGGTCAGGCATTAAGGCTCTGCTCCTCTTCCATTTCTCAAAGGAAGGTCTCGCTCACTGCCGTCCAGTCGATTCCAACTCTCAGCGACCCTCCGAGACCGAGTAGAGCTGCCCCCGTGGGTCTGCAAGGCCACATGGGTCTTCATGGAAGGAGAGGCTGTCAGACCGGGCCTCCTGTGTGCCTGGGGCCCAGCACTCAGCACTCTCCTTTCCCGCCAGCCCTGCAGAGGACTGTGCTCCCACGTCCATGGTCCCACCCCATCCTGCCCTACTCCTCACACAGAAGGTGCTGTGGACTCCACCGCAGGGCCCTCGGGCAAGGCATGAGGACAGGACCCCTGGCCTGTGGCTGATAGCAATGGCCTTGGGGTCCCAGCTGGCTCTCTTTCACTCCGGCATCGCTGGGCAGCAGGGTCTGTGTCCTCTGCTTTGGTCAGGACAGGGGATGTCCAGTGGTTAGTTTGGGACCGCCTCTGTGATGTGTCTTAGCAGCCTCAGCAGGCTCTTTGTAAGTGGAAAGGGGCTCCCCAGAGAGGGACAACCCACAGGGGATGGGATGAGTCCCAGGCCCACCGCACTGCCGGTCAGTGCAACATGAAAGAGAGGACTTCTGGTCCAACCTCAGTCCAAACGGACGGTGGTGATGTGGGGCCTTGGCAGCCTCGCGGGCTCCAGCTGCCTCACGACTTCCCTGTGTTCCTGGTGCCCTGTGACTGGTCCACCCTGGCTCTCCATCCTCAATGGCCGTGCAGAAGGCCTCTAGGATACGCCTAATGTGATTTCGATCCCATACTTCTGAAAAACAAATGATGTACAGCCATGAGGGCGAGAGAGGGGACAGAACATTCAAACACAATTATTTCCCCCTCTTAGCCTTCTTTTGTTCCTAGTTCTCCAGCTCCAGTCGATAAGAGCACGTCGTCTGAATGTGACTGCCACCTCTGGGTCACAGCCCTCTGTTTGACACCTGGGTCAGCTCTCTCCCTGGAGGTGCGCGGAGCCAGACTGGGGCTCCAGGAAGGCGGGGCAGGAACCTTCTCTGGGGCTGGCATGTCCTTCTGTGTTTAATTTTCCCACAAGTCAGCTCTGATTATGGGGGACGGCCTCACAGTTCATGTGGCGCAGAGCTGCGTTCTGCAGAGCACCTTGCGGGGGCAGCGGGGTAGCTGCTCACCAGGTCACCCCGCACCCACGTCTGCTACCTATCAGACCTCATCGAGGCCTGGTCCTCGGGACACTGAAGTCATCTGACAGCCTCCCCTAATGAGAGCCAGGGCTGCTCCAGCCGTGTGCGAGGCTGCCTGTAAAGACCCCTCACTGCCTGCACACCCATCTCCAAGGGCAGAGAGACGTCTCTTCAGAGTTGGCGTTCCGTGGGAAACAGGCGAGCCCAGGAACCCGCGAGAGAGATGCTTCCACGCTCCTGTCCCGCAGCTCCCTCAGGGCAGATGGGAGCCCTCGTTACCATCTCACACCTTGGCAGGCTCCCTGCTAGCAGATTCAAGCGGGTGCCCCAGGGGGAGAGTTCTCCACTCCGGGAGCCTGCAGCCCTCCTGGGGAGACAGGACAGAGGAACAAGGAGCAGGTGAACAAGGAGCATCGAGGTGGATGGAGGGGAAGGGAGCGTGTTGTGTACACGGGGGCACAGCTACAGCCACAAAGCAGGTCATGTGCTGGGCATCACGGCTTCCATGGAAAGAAACCTAGATTGCTTGCCAAGACGCTCCAGGGGCTTCCTGTAAAGCAGCGGTTCTCAACCTGTGGGCCGCAACCCCTTTGGGGGTCAAACGAAATTCCTAACAGTAGTAAAATGACAGTGATGAGGTAGCAATGAAAATAAGTTTATGGTTGGGGAGTCACCACAACATGAAGAACTGTATTAAAGGGTCACAGCATGAGGAAGGTTGAGAACCACTGCTCTAGAGGTTGGAAATAGAAATATCACCCCCTCACCCTGCTGCCCTCCCAACCGGCAGCAACATGACTTGGTCTCTCAAACTCACTGCCGTCGAGTCAGTGCTGACTCATGGTGACACCCCTCTCCCCAGTGGGTTTCCAAGACTAACTGTTTACTGGAGTAGAAAGCCCAGTCTTTCTCCCACTGAACTGCTGGTAGTTTTGAACTGCTGACCATGCGGATCATAGTTCAGCACATAACCACTAAACCACCAGGATTCCCTTTCTATACCAAGAGAAATAAGAGCCGAAGCAAAACTAGATACATATATATACCCATCCCAGCACTACTCATGATGGTGGAAACAGGGAGACAATACGCATGTCCTCTGACAGCTAAAGAAGCCACGGCAGGCACACGCATCCCGTGACCTACGAGGCATCACAAAGGAGGAAGATGAAGGAAAGCAGTACCGCACCGTCTGATGACCGTGGAGGCCACAACGCCAAGGAAGCGAGCCATTCACAAGAGGACAGCTATTCTGAGACCACTGGAGACCACACTAAGAAAGCATTCTCTGATGGCTGCTGGGGGTGGAGGAGAGGGAAGGGAAGTCCCTTGGCTGGAGCATCGCCACACAGGAACTCGGGTGGAGGGGCAGGCAATAGACAATAAAAGAGATGATGGAGGTGGGAGGCGACACCGGAGGGATGGCAGAGCTGAAGACAGCAGAGGCAAGTGCTGTGGTCTGCGCCGACCTGTGAGCCGCTGCCTGCGACGCCTGCAGATGGAACGCATGTGGGAGGATGGCTAGGCCGCAAATGTGTATCGAGTTGGCAGAGGATATTTCTCCATGTGGATTTACCTATGCTGCAAACACATTCATGGATGTGGTGGAACACATCCTTAAATATCACCAAACACCTTGAAGGAATGAGTCACTGAGTATCGTCTCAGGGACACCACGGGCAGCTGGAATAAGACAGCCCACAGTGCTCTACAGCCTATTGTTGTGAGTAGGAACTGAGGTCTCACCTGAGGGGCAACTGTAGGTTTCTTCCCATCCAGAGGAGAAAAGAGTGAGGAATATCGACCACCCATGGAAATACTGCATCCAGCGGACGCGTGGGCTGCCGCACTGGCATCTGTCTCTCTCAGAGAGGGGTCACAATGGAAGGTCCTGGGGGATGGAGGGGGGGTGGATTTAGAACAACATTCAGAATTATGTTAGAGACAGCATGTGTGAAATGCTTAGTTCTGATCAAATGGGATGCACGATCAATGTTCCATAACTGGTAGCTTCGTTCCCACCACCATGACGTCCATCATCATCACCACCAACACCGCCATCTCTGTCACTCTCTACACTGCAGTTCAGGATGCCCATGTGGAACCCTCTCCTCTGTTGACTTTTAGCTTAAAAAAATCATTTTATTGGGGGCTCATACAACTATTATCACAATACATACATACATCCATTGTGTAAAGCACATTTGTACATTTGTTACCTTCATCATTCTCAAAACATTTGCTCTCCACGTAAGCCCCTGGCATCAGCTCCTCATTTTCCCCCCTTCCTTCCCACTCCCCCTGCCTCATGAACCCTTGATAATTTATAAATTATATTTTGTCATATATTACACTGTCTGACATCTCCCTTCACCCACTTTTCTGTTGTCCGTCCCCGAGGGAGGACGTTATATGTAGATCCTTGTAATCAGTTCCCCCTCGTGACCCCACCCACCCTCCACCTTCCTGGTATCTCCACTCTCACCACTGGTCCTGAAGGGATCATCTGCCCTGGATTCCCTGTGTTTCCAGTTCCTATCTGTACCAGTGTATATCCTCTGGCCTAGCCAGATTTGGAAGGTAGAATTGGGATCATGACAGTGGGTGGGGAGGAAGAATTTAGGAACTAGAGGAAAGTTGTATGTTTCATTGTTGCTACGTTGCACCCTGACTGGCTTGTCTCCTCCCTGCGGCCCTTCCATAAGGGGATGTCCAGTTGCCTACAGGTGGGTTTGGGGTCTCCACTCCGCAATCCCCCTCATTCACGATGATCTGATTTTTGCTCTTTGATGCCTGTTAGCTCATCCCTTCAACACCTCATGATTACACAGGCTGGTGTGCTTCCTCCATGTGGGCGTTGTTGCTTCTGAGCTAGATGGCCGCTTGTTTACCTTCAAGCCTTTAAGACTTCAGACACTATCTCTTTTGATAGCCGGGCACCATCAGTGTTCTTCACCACATTTACTTATGCACCTGCTTTGTCTTCAGTGATCGTGTCGGGAAGGTGAGCATCATGGAATGCCAGTTTAATAGATCAAAGAGTTCTTTCATTGAGGGAGTACTTGAGTGGATGCTCAATGTCCATCTATTACCTTAATACTAAACCTATACATATATGCACATAGATCTATTTCTCCATCCTCATGTATAAATATATTTACATATGTACATGCCTTTATTTAGACCTCTATAAATGCCCTTTGCCTCCTAGCTCTTTCTTCTATTTCCTTTTACTTCCCTCTTGTCCCACTATCATGCTCAGCCTTCATTTGGGTTTCAGTAATTCCTCTGGGTTACATTACCCTTGATCACACCCTACCAGACCTCCTAGACCCTCCTCACCACTAATTTGGATCACTTGTTGTTCCCTTGCCCTTCTCCCATGTTTTAGGTTTTGATCTGTGCTATTTCCATTTCCCTGACTCCCTCGTCTCTCCTTGCCTCTTTTCCTTGAACCATGCAGCAACATTGCTAGTTTTCTGACCCCAAATCATCTCAACCTATTCCCCCTGATAATATAATCCAAAATATCTAATTACCAAACATGAGGACACATTGATCTTAGGAAAGGTGGATGGGGGGCCTCATTTGGGAGGCAGGTAGGCACATGAGCCAGCCCTGGTCTAGCCTCTGGTGTCAAATGTCCTCCACAAAGGAAAGTTATAGAAGCCTGACTGGAATACAGTTGCCTCCAAACGTGATGTCTGGAGCTGCTTTCTTGTGAGCCTGAAGCAGCATGGCATGTTGGGGCGGTGAAGTAGATAGTGGGGAAGAACCTTAGTCTTTGGTGACATGCTTAAGTTACTAAACTGACCTTGGATTCACCTTAATTTTTGTGTTCCTGTCCAGTGTCTAAGTTACACTGACTTAAGTTGTTACTTGAAGCCGAAGACTTCCTAAAGCAGTCAGGCTGCAAACAGAGCATGGCTTTGAGCTGTCTTTCCAACATTCTGTCCTCTAGCCAGCAGAGACCCACCTTTATGGCCCATTAGCTGAGCTGGGTCTGCTGGACAATCTGCCTCTGCCTTCTCTTCATCCTCAGCCACAGAAGAAGGTAACCACACTGGGGTGTCACTGAGGGTGGGTGGGCATTGGAATCGAGGTGCAGCAAGAACATTCCCACTTGGAGGGCGGGAGGTGTGGGGTTTAACTGTCATTTCAAAGGCTGGGGAGGAAAGTACAATGATAGAGATACTCTCCTCAGCATAGATTTCTGGCTAAGCCTGGCATTAACCCTATTTTTGGGTCAATAATTTAATACAATACACCTGGACAAAACAGCCCTGGTGGTACCACAGTTCAGCACTCAACTGCCAACGGACAGAGTGGGCTTCAATCTGCCCGATGGCTCCCTGGGAGAAGGGCCTGGCATCCTGCCCCTGGAAGGGTTGGGCCTAGGCTCTCCTGTGGGAGAGTCCCACCCTGTCGCATGGGCCACTGGGAGTTAGAATCAATTGGATACCACCTGACAGCAGCACACTGGAGAATGTCCTACTATGAAGCTTTCTTTTCTCCTTCTTCTTCTTCTTCTGTAATTAAATTCTTTTCTACAGGGATTGTAGAGCAAGTGATAAAGCATTAAGCCAGGCAGCTCAAGAAATTGGTGTCTTTCAGCCAATGTCAAGCTTCTCTCCTTTTCTTTCCAACATGGTTTCTAGGAATTGGGGGAGGGGGATGGCGGGGTGTCTGCAGAAAAAAAGAGCAGCCCTGGATTGGTTTCCAATTCCCTCCTGGTCCCCACAATGTGCTCAACTTGTGGCCTTTGTTTCAGCAGGATCAGTGCTCTGTGGCTTCCCACTGGGCTGTCGTGTCCTCTCCTGGTGCCTGACCCCGCCCTCAGTGACGGTGCAGACCCTATGTCCCAGCTGCATGGACAGCTTGGCACTGGTTTAGCCAATTCCTCTCCTGGGTTTACCTCAACCCTCACCCAGCATCCCCACGACAGCTCATCTTCTCTCTCCTACCTCCCTCACCTGCAGATTCAGCACAGAGCCCTCGGGAGACTCAACTCTCTCAGTTCCTAAGACCTGTTTTGCCCATGCCCCAAGTTCCTCCAAACTCACCTCTTCCACCTCTCCCCACAGTACACCTATGTATGAACACACATATGTTCACACACATCATTACGTATGAGTGGGCTTTCGTACATGCACGTGTATGAATATAACCACAAGTTCATCCAGGCACAGAATGACCTTCCAGAAAGCACCCATGGAAGTGTGATCAAATGCCTTAAACACATAGTGAAGAAAACAGCCTAAAATAGCACTAGAGCCTGAAGAAGCCAGTTCCCGGGCCCCAGGAGTCAGGGTTAGCTGGACTGGACAGGAGCTGCGGTCCAGAGACTGATGTGAACCTGTGATGCAGCCCGCAGATGGAAGAGCACAGGGCTTCAGGACACCGGCTCTCCGGGCAGCCAGATAAGGGGCGTGGTTCATTCACATGGCTACGCTGAGATTTCCTACTGTGCGATTTTGGCAGGCTAGGTAACCTCCTCGAGTCTCCGCCGGGTGGAGACAGTAGAATGAAGACAGTAGAATCCAACTCTGAGCGTGGTTGTGAACAGCAGTCAAATGCTGGAACCAGAAGGGTGTAGTATAATCTCTACCAGGCCCCCAGAGACTGGGAGGCACATGATGGGAAGAGGAGCCCAGGAGAGCTTTGCGGTGTTGGGGGCTGGGAGACAACGTGGGCTGTGGTAGTTACATAATTTCATGTCAACTGGAAGATATATAAAAGTGTAGGGGCGGTGTTCAACCTGTCAATCAGGTCTCAGCTTGATGGTGCCTCCTTGTGGGTGTGGCCTTCTCATGAGGAGGTCCTGGACCCTCCTTCTTTCTCTGCGTTCACCTTCCTGCTGGCTGGCCCTGATGGCTGTCAGAGCCCTGTGATGCGTCCACCACCATTGCATCCACCGGCCTGTGATCTTCCTGCATTCGGCATCATTACTTGTGGCTGCGTGAGTCTGAAGAGGGATTTATGGACTAGTATCAGACTTATGGACTTGAGTTGGACTGGGCTGGGATGCTTTCTTGATATATAATGACTTCTTGATAGAAAGCTGCTTCTTATACACATATGAGTGTCTCTGGATTTGTTTCTCTAGTCAACCCGGCCTAACACTTGGGCACTGGGATGGCATGTGCACCTGTAGTCCTGAGTGGGCAGAGAGTTTATCCTGAGGGCCAAGAGGAGTTCAGAGGAAATATGAATCCTATCATGGATCCTCACCTTAACCTCGTTGGGAAGGTATCTGAGAGCCGTGGTATCGGTTGGGCCCTGGGCCTGTAACTATGCAGCCCAGGCCGAGTGAGAATCTTCCTGCCAGGAGGGGTGTAGGGGATGACTCCAACTCAGAGCAAGCTGACAGGACAGTGTCTAACTGCCCCTGCAGGTTTCAGAGACTATAACTCTCTCTCTCTCTCTCTCTCTCTTTAAATCATTTTATTGGGGACTCATACAACTCTTATCGCAATCCATACATACATCCATTGTGTCAAGCACATTTGTACATTTGTTGCCATCATCATTCTTAAAACATTTGTTTTCTACTTGAGTACTTGGTATCAGCTCCTCATTTCCCCCCCTCCCTCATGAGTTCTTGATAATTTATAAATTATTATTATTTTGTCCTATCTTACACTGTCTGACGTCTCCCTTCACCCACTTTTCTGTGTCTCTTAAAGGGAGTAGAGAGCCTCATCTCTCTCTCTTGGAGCAACGGGTGGTTTCAAACTGCTGACCTTGCGATTAGCAACCCAAGCTAAAATCCGCTGTGCCACGAGGGTTCCTTATGATAGACTCAGTGCTGTTTCAAATCGCCAGAACCTAGAAACCAAGCCTTGGGGGACCACACTTCGCGCTAATCCAAGTCCCTACTTCCTGGCTTCGGTGAGGCAATTCATCTCCCCAAGGCTCCTCGGTGCCACAGGCCCAGCACGGGACCTGGCACACAGCAAGCGCTCCTCACACACGGTCCACACCCGCCTGCCAGCGCCGTCTCCTGCCCGGCCTCTCCCTCCTCTTTCTGAGGATGCAGGCCCATGCACCCGCAGGGTTGCTGTCCATGAACTTCCTCCCCTTGGTGTGATGCTGGGGTCCCTCTCTTCTGTGGAAGAGTTCAAAGGCCCTGCAAACTTGTCTATTAGGACAAGCTGCGGGAGACTGTCCTGCCTGGTGAAAGTGCTGCCTTCTCCCATTCTTCCCCACGTATTTCTCCCGATGCCTTTTCGTGTTCCCTCTTCACGTGGGTGAGTCGCAGGCCTGCGATTCCCAGGCACGCTTGGAAAGCTTGGGCCGCGAGTCAGGCAGGTGCTTATTGGAGGGGAATGAGGGGCGTGATCCCTGGAACTTGCAAGAGGGAGTGGGAGCGTCTACGTGGGAAGGATCAAGGCAACACTGACAGAGCATCATTCTTATTTTGTAGAGCACAGTCGGGGTAAGGTGGTATACCACTCCTCAATTCCAGCCAGACGGCGGGCCGCCTTGGCACTGTGCAAAGCAATGGACTGGAAGTTAAGGAACACAATTCAGTTTGGAGTATCTTGTAGACCCCGCCTCAATGACAAAGGCAACTGGGCCGCAGTTCTCTGAACAGCCCCCGCGACCTGTGTCTGTCCCCACTGCCTGCAGCTCTGTCCCACTCCCTTCAGGAAGGGTTTGCTGTTCCTCCTCCTCCTCTGGGAAGTATTCCCTGGGGTGGGGGGAGGGGCGAGGTCACTTGCTCTCTGTGCCATACTGTACCTGTGCACACCCTTCCTTAGGCATCCCTGCGGAACCCCACTTCTGGGTCATTGACCTGCCTAGTGGCTGAGGCTGGGGGTTTAGAAAGCTGCTGTCGTTTCTTCTTGGCATCTCCAGGGCCCAGCCCTTGGCCCGCAGTTGTGTAAGGCTCTCACCGGCCAGAGCATCAGCGTGACCCACGGGCACAGGCTGAGGCAGCACGCGCCGTTATGAGAGCACTGGCCAACCGGTGGCCAGAGAATGGCACACTGAACACTACCCTCGAAGGGCCAGGTGCTTGCAGATCCCAGCCTCATTCCAGCACTCGTGGTTTGGGGGGGATTGTGCGTGTGGTTTGGTGGGGGCGTGCAGTTGGGGGGATGCTTGGGGGGGTGGGTTTCAATCAAGGGAGAAATATGCTTTGAAATGAAAACTCTCCCTTCCCAGAGCTGCCTGGCTCGGCCTCCCTTGGGCTCCCTCCTGCTTTCTTATGCATGTATTCACTCTCCTGCCAGCGCTGCCCTCCGAATCTCCACGCCCTTCGCCTCCCGACGCCCCGCCCCCAGCCCCTCCAGACCTCCAAAGACAAATTGCTTACATCTGTCAAGGCTTTTCTGATTAATAGAGAAATATGCCAGGGGATGTCATCAGGAGTTCAGAGGCTTTTGATCAAAGGGGGAGGGGGGCTGGGCCACACAGCCCTGGAGGTTCAGTGATCAGGTCAGCTCAGCACCTTGCCTCTGGGCCACAAAGGCAGCCCTGCAGCCCTGTGGGCTCAGCTCTCCCCCAGGGAGGGGAGCCCAGAGGCCATGGGCTCCTGACAGGGGCCGGGGTGGGCGGGGGAGGGGGGTAAGTTTCAGGGGTCATGGCCTAGGCACTGACCTTGAGGGAGCATGCCCCCTGCTCATTCATTTCTAGGCAGCTACTCCAGTGAGCATCCAGCAGCACTTGCCCAAAGCAGGGAAGACAAGGACAGGAGGGAGAGAGGGAAGAGGGGTCAAGGGATGACTGAGCGCTGCAGAGCAAGAAGGAAGGAGTGAGGGATCCACGAAAAGAACAGATCCCAAATCGGTGGTGAGGAGGGTGTGGGAGGCCTGGTAGGGCGTGATCAAGGGTAATGTAACCCAGAGGAATTACTGAAACCCAAATGAAGGCTGAGCATGATAGTGGGACAAGAGGGAAGTAAAAGGAAATAGAAGAAAGAGCTAGGAGGCAAAGGGCATTTATAGAGGTCTAAATAAAGGCATGTACACTGGTACAGATAGGAACTGGAAACACAGGGAATCCAGGGCAGATGATCCCTTCAGGACCAGTGGTGAGAGTGGCGATACTGGGAGGGTGGAGGGAAGGTGGGGTAGAAAGGGGGAACCAATCACAAGGATCTACATATAACCTCTTCCCTGGGGGATGGACAGCAGAAAAGTGGGTGAAGGGAGATGTCAGACAGTGTAAGATATGACAAAATAATAATTTATTAATTATCAAGGATTAATGAGGGAGGGGGAAGTGGGGACGGAGGGGGAAAATGAGGAGCTGATGCCAGGGGCTAAAGTGGAGAGCAAATGCTTTGAGAAAGATGACGGCAATGAATGTACAAATGTGCTTTACACAATTGATGTATGTATGGATTGTGATAAGAGTTGTATGAGCCCCTAATAAAATGATTTTTAAAAAAAGAAAGAAAAATGAACGGATCTGAGAGGCCAGGACCGGCTGAGCTACTGAAGGCTCAAAGGCTAACAAGAGCTAGACGTTCAGCACCGGGCCGGCCCTCTTCTCTCCTTCAAGACATTCCTGGAAGGGAGGAGTGATATGCAGGTGACCCAGGGCACTGCTCCTGGCATCTGAGGGAGTCTTGGGAAGCTGGCAGAGGAGAGATGAGACCCCACAGGAGCTGGGGTCTCAGCCATGAGCTCAGGCTTCCTGGCTCAGAGTGCTCTTCCCTCGGGCAGGCCGGTGGGCGTCAAGGAGGGGACCTGTGTCCCGGACACTCACTGCTGCCAAGCATTCTCAGTGGCAGCTCCTGAGAGCCACAGAAGGTAAGACTTCCGCTGGCCCTGGAAGCTGCTAAGTGAGGCTCTGAGGATTTAGATTAGCCTAATGTAATGACACAGATGGCTGGTCAGATGGAAGTTCCCTGCTACACTCTTTTTTTCCCTCTTTCAAACTGGTTCAACAAGTCTTTCACTCAAGTTGGTTGCAGATGCAGCCTGCCCAGGAATTACTGAGCAGCACGGAGGCCCAGAGGTGCTGGTCATGGCCACATGCCAGGGGGCCAGAGGGCAAACAGCACCACGGATGGCTTCTGGACCACTACTTGAGACTTGCAAGAAAGGCCGCAGAGTCCCGCTGTCTGTCCTGGATGCTGTGCGAGCCGGCAGACGAGACCCGTGGAGCCTTGCTTGGAGTCTCCAGGCTGAGTGGTGGTAAGTGTCTCCACTGTTGTGCTCAGCCCCACACAGACAGGCAACACCCCCAGGTCCCATTTGGACCCTCCACCGCGCCCCATACACACACGCACGCACGCACACACGCGCGCGTGCGCGCGCGGAAGCCACACAGATACAGAGCGGCCCACACACGTGCAGACCCCAGCCCACCTCCCCTGGTGTCCTAACGCCCTAAGTCAGAAATCTGATCCAACTCGCCCCACTGGCCGCTTAGAGAGTGCTTTGGGTGCGTCGTCAGGAGAGAGCAGCCCCTGGAAAAGGAGGGAGTGGGTGAGAAAGAGGAAGACCTGCCTTCAGGTGGCTTGACCATGGTGGCTGGGACAGTGGGCTCAGGCACAGCAGTGACCGGGCGGGGCTGGGCTGGGCAGTGCTTCTCTGTGTCGCACAGGTCAGGGTGGTGTGTTGTTGTTTGGCAGCCCCGAACAACAGCAGCATCTTAATGCAAATGGAGAAAGACCCGACTTAGAAATGCCCGCTGCCGCAGGGTGAGCATCAAAGACACAGCCCATTCCATCTGTGTCCAGTCCTGGCAGGGGCCCGAGGTGGGTGTGCAGGGAGGCTGTGCACCAGCTCTGTCCCCACAAATCTAACGAGGGAGCCTGGACACAAGAAGGCTCGCCCTGTGCCAGACCCTGGAAGACAAGACAGAGCAGACACTGCTGGTGCCACCTGGGAACCTGCATGTGGCCAGGAAGGCACCCAGATGAGCACGTAGTCAGCACATCACCACAGCCAGGGCTATGGCAGGGGGGCTGCGGGGACCGACAAGCCCAGGGGCTTTGAGTGATCTTTCAGGGGATGAAAGTCCTGCTTGAGCTAAGGACTCTGAGAAATGTAAGGTGAGGC
Source organism: Tenrec ecaudatus (assembly GCF_050624435.1). Lineage (NCBI taxonomy): Eukaryota > Metazoa > Chordata > Mammalia > Afrosoricida > Tenrecidae > Tenrec > Tenrec ecaudatus. The sequence goes on from NC_134533.1 coordinate 141,211,726, forward strand.
CTGTGGTCATGGAATCACTGGGCCAACAGGGAGTAGGTCTTTGCAGAGAAGGAAACATCATTCAGTGTGGCCAGGCCAGCAGGAGCTGCCAGGGGAGCGTGGAGGGAGGCCGACCCCAGGCTCAATGCCCTCACATAGCTTACGTGTCAGCTGTGTACTGAAATCTCACTCATGGTGCTAAGAATTCCTTTCTTTCTGGGGTGTGTTGTTAGTGTCCTTCAGGCCTGGCCCAGGAGGGAGCATTCTCTAGGTCAGAGGCCACACTGTGGCCAGAACAGCCTCACACCTTACACATCCTGGCAGCCAGATTTCCTTTGTTCTGGGCAGACGTGAGGGACTTTACATGGGAAGGTCAGCTCTCGGAGAGTCCTGTCGATCACATGCTGAAGAAAGCCAGACCACCCCCGCACAGCCTTTCCCAGAGACGGATCCCTTGGTCCAAGTTCTCCTGGTGACCCTCCTCCATTCTCCCCTTCCCTGGCTCACCCATCTAGAGCAAGCCTTTCGGAGCTCCACCCTCACTGTCCACGAGGGCCATGCTCCCTAGTGCTTGTCTTCAGCGTTTGTCTGTCACTGCCCGCTGACGTAGAGGTCTTCCCGGAAGCCCCAAGTGCAAGTCACCTTTGGGAACATCCCACTGGCTCTTGGAATTAGCTATCTATTGCTGCACAATGTACTTTTCCAAACCTTAGTTACTTGAGACAACAGGTGTAAGAAAGGTCTGCTGCGAGGCTTCCAGTGGAGACAGAGCAGGGTTATTTCAGACAGAATGTGTTTCAGTGTGTCTCAGCCTCAGTGGCTGGTTCCAGACTAGCTCTCAACCGTACAACCGGTCTCGATCCCCTTCGGATTCCCACCAAAACAGGAACCTCTGAGGGACTGTGCTGGGCCAGTTCAGTTCAAGGCAGAGGGGTCAGCTCAGAAGGTTATGGCAATGCTTTGAGTTTCCAAAGAAGGAATCTTGATAGATGTTCTAGAAGGACATGGGAAGATCATGGAGAAGTCTGTAGAATCTTGAAATGGCACTGGCAAGAAAAAGGCCGGGAAAACTTGTGCAGAGGAATTTTTCTTCATCATGACAATGCACCTGCTTGTTCTTCCAGGTAGCAAGGACTCTCTTATGAGAATTTCATTGGGAAACTGATACCCTATGCATCAACAGCCCTAATTTCTCCCCTTCAGACTGCTTCTTGTTCCCTGAACCAAAAGCATTGGGAAGGAACACATTTAAAGTCCCCTGAGGACTCAAACTGCCATTTTGATAGGCGATGTGTTAGGCAGGGTTCTCTAGAGAAACAAAACCAGGCACTTATACAGCATGAAGGAATATAACAGATAATTGGTCCACATAGCAGTACAGAGGGCTCAGTTCAGCTCACTTCCATGGAGCAGTTAATATACTGGAAGTGCTTCAACTCACAAGGGCTGTCAGGTCCAAGGTCAAGGAAGCAGACCACCAAGTCTTCCCTCTGGCCATGCAGGCAGAGTCTGTCCACAGGCAGCAACAGCAGGACAGGACACCAACAGTCAGCAGCTCAGGAGCTTAGTGAAGCAGACCAAGATGGGATATTAAACTCAAGCAATGCAAGATGACAGGATCCACTAGCCTGAAGCTCAAGTGATGTACACACCCAGCAGTGTGGTGAAGCAGATCTTGAAGGAACCTCAAGCTCTAGTGAAACGATCTGATTCATGGGGTTGGTGGTCCCACAAGTAGTGTAGCTCACAAGTTGAGGCAGAGAATTAGTTAAAGCAGCTACACACTGGTCCAATCACCAAAGGGCAAGAGAGAGAGGAGCAGGTCATGACGAGCCATTTATCGCTTTCCCCTCCAATCTCATTGAGACCTGATTAATCCCACATGTTCCTATTGGCTAGGTTGGCACAACAAGCCTACCTATCACAGTCCAGCCCTTGCCAACTTGGCACCTGTACACAATTCTTTAGCCATATATAATTGCCAGTTATTAATGAAATTAAACTTATACCTAACACACATCTATCATTTTTAATGAAAACACACTGAATCTAGTTGTATCTGATACATCATACACGAACAAAGGAGAGACATTTACTTAGCACATATAAAGAAGATAAACTGACAATCACAAACCTTGCTTTTTGCGATTGATCATATTCCACTACCCATTCTGTATTTTCTTTGCCCTCAGCAAGCACCTCAGCTGGCTGTGGTTTTTTGCCTGGTGGGGTGACCCAGACCTTCATTCCTGAGGGGTCTGGGTCATTAGACATCCTGTCAGGATTGAGTTGCTGTAGTTTACCATTTACTTTAATCACAGGGCATGGTAGTACTAAGAAATGGCCTATGGGATTTCCTGGATTCCAGACACACAGTAGAACCCAGGAACCTTGACACTAATCCATTCTGGAAGGTGTGTCAAGACGTGATGCAGTCAAGTTCCAAATCAATTTTTCCAAAAGAAATAACTGAAAATGAATAATCCATTCTCGACCACAAAATTTTTACCCCAACCTTGCCTTTTTATACAAAACATTACCCAAAAATTTCAAAGTAAATAAGTTCAGAGTTAAATAATATCATTTAAATAAGAAGTACAACATTAAAAAAGTTGTTTAACAACTACAGTATGGTCCATAAATAGAGATTGATGAGGATCTGGATCTGTGGACACGGATGTGCAGAAGAGGTATGGAGCCATCCTTGTTTGGAAGGGGAATCCCTTTCCATAAAATCAACTGGTAGCTGCTTTTTAGGAGTTTCCCGCTTCTTTGTCTTTTTTTTTCACTAGGCTGGCTTTCTCTTAAAAAAAAAAATCTGTCTAATGTGGTCTGCTGTTGGCGTTTCCTAAACTGCCAACAATATCGATAACACGGTTAACCAGTTTCTTATCTTGATGATTCTTTAAAAAAAAAAAAACTCTTTCTTAGGACCCATGCTGTTTTTTATATCTCAAAACAGTACAGAAAGCCACAAAACTCAGAAAATTATAGCAAAACGCTTGGAACACAGCCACAAAAGGTTTAAACAATGTGTACTAACAACGCCAACTAATGCCGAGTGACCGAAACACGACCTGCTTTTGTTTACAAAAATCACATGCATCGGGTCAGATTCTGATGTTTTGTTTGAGCTCTGATGCAAACAATTCTTGACATTTCATGTTGAAATTCGATTATGTCAAGTACTGATGTGGTCAAGTACCAGGGTTCTACTGTTTTCTTCTTTGCCTCCATTATGCAGCACCAGTCCAATTTCCCCTTGGCAGTCAGGATCAATCACACCACTCAGTACAGTGACACCCTTCCTGACCTGTTGATCCAAAGGCATGACAAGCCCAAAGTGGCCAGGGGGCATTCTCAGCTGCCAGTTCAGTGGAATGGTACTGTGTTTCCGGGTGGGAGAGTTCCTTCCTTCAGGACCAGGACCTCCAGGCCCGAGGAACACAGGGTTGCTGGGACAGGAAGCAAAAATGCTACAAGTGGATCACTAGGAGTAATAGTGAGTGGTGCCACTCCAGCTTCCACCCCTTGGTTCCTGGACCCATGAATTCATATTGGCCACTGGTTTAGAGCGTATACAGCAGCAGTTCTCAACCTGTGGATCACAAACCCTTTGGGGGTCGAATGACCCTTTCACAGCGGTTGCCAGATTCATAGCAGTAGCAAAATTACAGTTATGAAGTGGAAACAAAAATAATTTTTTTTGTTTTAAACGTTTTATTAGGGGCTCATACAACTCTTATCACAGTCCATACATATACATACATCAGTTGTATAAAGCACATCTGTACATTCTTTGCCCTAATCATTTTCTTTTCTTTCTTTCTTTTCCCTTTTCTTTTTTTACATTTTATTAGGGACTCATACAACTCTTATCACAATCCATACATATACATACATCAATTGTACAAAGCACATCCACACATTCCCCGCCCCAATCATTCTCAAAGCATTTACTCTCCACTTAAGCCCTTTGCATCAGGTCCTCGTTTTTTTCCCCCTCCCTCCTCGGGCCCCCCTCCCTCATGTGCCCTTTGTAATTTATACATCGTTATTTTGTCATATCTTGCTCTATCTGGAGTCTCCCTTCCCCCCCTTCTCTGTCGTCCCTCTCCCAGGGAGGAGGTCACATGTGGATCCCTGTAATCAGTTCCCCCTTTCCAACCCACTCACCCTCCACTCTCCCAGCATCGCCGCTCACACCCTTGGTCCTGAAAGTATCATCCACCCTGGATTCCCTGTGCCTTCAGCCCTCATATGTACCAGTGTACAACCTCTGCCCTATCCAGCCCTGCAAGGTAGAATTCGGATCATGGTAGTTGGGGGGAGGAAGCATCCAGGATCTGGGGGAAAACTGTGCTCTTCGTCGGTACTACCTTGCACCCTGACTGACCCATCTCCTCTCCTAAGCCCCTCTATGAGGGGATCTCCAGTGGCCAACACTTGGGCCTTGGGTCTCCACTCTGCACTTCCCCCTTCATTCAATGTGGCATATATATATATATATATATATATATATATATATATATACACACACATATTCTTTTTTTTTTTTTTTGCATGATGCCTTATACCTGGTCCCTTTGGCACCTCGTGATCGCACTGGCTGGTGTGCTTCTTCCATGTGGGCTTTTTTGCTTCTGAGCTAGATGGCCGCTTGTTTATCTTCAAGCCTTTAAGACCCCACACACTATCTCTTTTGATAGCCGGGCACCATCAGCTTTCTTCGCCACATTTGCTTATGCACCCATTTGTCTTCAGCGATCCTATAATGGAGGTGTGCAGCCAATGATATGATGATTTTTTGTTCTTTGATGCCTGATAACTGATCCCTTTGGGATCACTTGCTCACTCAGGCTGGTGTGTTCTTCCATGTGGGCTTTGTTGCTTCTGAGCTAGATGGCCGCTTGTTTATCTTCAAGCCTTTAAGACCCCAGTCACTATCTCTTTTGATAGCCGGGCACCATCAGCTTTCTTCACCACATTTACTTGTTCACCCACTTTGGCTTCAGCAGTTGTGTCGGGAGAGTGAGCATCATAGAGTACCAATTTAATAAACGAAAGTATTCATGCATTGAGGGAGTGCTTGAGTAGAGGCCCAAGGTCCTTCCGCCACCTTAATATTAAACCTATAAATGTAGACAATTAGATCTATTTCCCCATCCTCATATATATGTTTGCATGTACACGTCTTTGTCTAGACCTCCATAAATGTCCCTTGACTCCCAGCTCCTTCCTCCCTCTCCCTTGACTTTCCTCGTGCCCCACCACCATGCTCCGTCCCCACCTGGGCTACAGCTATACCTCTTCTCTACGCAACCTTACCCTTGATCATTCCCCATCAGGCCTGTCACTCCCCCCTCACTACCATTTTGGGTCCCATGTTGTTCCCCTGTCCCTGTGTTTATTAACACCACTTCCTTACCCTCCTCCCCCTCCCCCACCCGGATCTGTCTGTCCCCCCGGAACTGTCTGTCCTATTGTTTTTCCTCCAGATAGTTCATCCAGCCTGTCCTATTCAGACAGACCTGTGGAGACACTAACATGCACGAAAACAAGACAGAGGAAAACAAAGCAACAGTATACAACCAGAGAATAAAACAACATAAACAAACCACTGACAAAGAACAAAACAAAACACTTCACAAAAGAAAGGCTTGTAGTTCGTTCAAGGATCGTTTGCTGGCCCTTAGGAGCATTTTCCAGTCCAGTCTGTTGGGGCACAACGCCCTGGCCCCAAAGTCCACTTTCAGCATTCCCTGGGGACCTTGCCACTCCATTCCCTTGCTGTTCCACTGCACTCCCCCAGTGCTTTGCCTCAGTGTGGTGGGATCAGGTCAGGTGCAATTCCCACACTGTGTCTCCGGTGCTGTCCCCTGTATCGCCCTTAGTCACTGAGGGGCATCATGTCTCATAGTAGGGTCAGCCTTGTTGTTCTCTCTGTGGACTGGCTGCTCCACTCAGGAACATCATCCTCACGGCCTCCTGAGCCAGGCTGTGTTCCACTGTCTCCTCCTGCCCCTTCATCTGCTCCCGTGTGCTCTGATCAGATATGTCCATCTCCCGGAGCTGCAGAATCAATGTCATCCTTTGAAACAAATTCTTTTCGGGGGAGGGGCAGGAATCCACTTAATTTTTGGTGCTGGGCCCTACTCCACGCCGGGATATTGCATTCACACCTTGCGGCACTGGGTTGAAGTCTGGTCCCACTTTCCCTGTGGAGATATAAACAATACCCTCCCCTTGGGTGGATTAGTGCCCCATGCCCCCACTTCCCTTTTCTTCCTTTTATTCATCCTTTTATTTTCCTTTCCCCACCTCCTCCACTGTTGTCTACCATGTGCATCCTGGTTTTGATCTGGTCTCTGCCATACTACACAGTCTTCACCCCAGAAATGTTTGTATACAGTAGCTGTTTCCCCTATGCCACTTTTGCATTTAAAAAAAAGTTTAAAGAAAAAAAATTTTTTAATTAAAAAAAATTTTTTTAATACTTACCTCAGGGGGCTTGTGTTGTATTTGTCCTTTTGTGCCTGATTTACCTCGCTTAGCATGATTTCCTCCAGTTCTTCCCATGCCGCTATGTGCCTCATACGTTCATCACTGCTTTTTAGTGATGCGTAGTATTCCATTGTATGTATATACCACAGTTTTTTAATCCAATCGTCAGTTGATGGAAATTTGGGTTGCTTCCATCTCCTTGCAATTGTGAACTGTGCTGCAATGAACATTGGAGCACAGATGTCTGGTCTTGGTTTGTGCCTTGCCTCTTCTGGGTATATGCCCAGTAGGGGAATTGCTGGGTCATATGGTAACTCTATTTCCATCTGTTTTAGGTATCGCCAGATTGATTTCCATAGTGGCTGTACATACTTACAGGCCCACCAGCAGTGGATGAGAGTTCCTGTCTCCCCACAGCCCCTCCAACACTTGTTGCTTTCTGATTTTTTGAATTGGGCTACCTTTGAGGGTGTCAGGTGGTACCTCATTGTTGTTTTAATTTGCATTTCTCTTATGGCTAAAGATCGGGAACATTTTCTCATATGTTTGTTGGCCATTCGGATTTCTGTCCCTGTAAAATTTCTGTTCAAGTCCTTTGCCCACCTTTCAAGTGGGCTATTGTTTTTTTTCTTTTTGGAAGCTAGCAGAGTACTGTAGATTTTAGTAATAAGACCTTTGTCTGATGTGTCATTGCTAAAGATGTTTTCCCAGTCTGTGGACTCTCTTATTACTCTCTTGGTGAATTCTTTAGATGTACACATGTGTTTTATCTTCAGTATATCCCATTTGTCGATTTGTGCCTCCTCTGTGTTTGTGTCCTTCCCTATTTCTGATAGCCTGTGTATTCCCTGCGCCAAAGTTCTCAAGTTGGTCCCAATTCCCTCATTGATGGCCCTAATAGTTTGGGGTTTAACTTCAAGGTCTGTGATCCACCTTGAGTTTATTCTTGTGCATGGAGTGAGATAAGGGTCTTGCTTCTTTTTTCTGCATGTGGATATCCATTTTTTCCAGCACAACTTGTTAAAGAGGGCATTGGCTTCCCATTTGATATATTTGGGGCCCTTATCAAAGATCAGCTGTGTGTATGCTGATGCTTTTATTTCTGGGTTTTCAGTTCTCTTCCATTGGTCTGAGTATCTGTCATTGTACCAATACCATGCAGTTTTGAAAACTGTGGCTGCATAGTATGTGCCAAAGTCAGGTAAAGCAAGCCCTCCCACGGTGTCCTTCTTCTTGAGGAGTTCTCTGTCGCGCGCTCAGTCTCGCCAGCAAGAAGGACGCGCCACAACAGGATTCTTCCACAGGCGTTTAATGCGGGTTCGATTTGCAGATGCGGAAAAAGACCCCGAAGCCCCAAACTACTGCTGCTTATATGCGCTCTATGGGGACGTGCTGTGCATTGATTGGTGCGTTCGCCAGAACCCTTATTAGCATACTCCAGGGTGGAGTTATGACTACGTCATCTAAGCAGTGCGCATGCTCTAAGTGGTTGTTTACCACTTAACTGGGCCACCACCCTGACTGCCCGGCGCCATCTTGTAATGGCGGCGAGAGCTGCGGCTTCCCACAGTTCTCTGCTAATTCTGGGTTTCTTCCCTCTCCATATGAAGTTGGTAATCAGTTTTTCCATTTCTTTGAAGAAAGATTATGGTAATTGTACCGGGATGGCATTAAACTTATATAGTGCTTTTGGCAGAACTGACATCTTAACTATATTAAGTCTCCCAATCCAAGAGCATGGAACATTCTTCCATTTGTTGAGGTCGCTCTTGGTTTCTTGTAATAGTGTTCTATAGTTTTCCCTATATAGATCTTTTGTTTTTTTAGTCAGGTGTATCCCTAGATATTTCAATTTGTGTTTGGCTATTGTAAAGGGTACCACCTTTTTAATCTCTTCTTCTGTGGTCTTATCTGATGTGTATAACAGTACGATGGACTTCTGTTTGTTGATCTTGTATCCTGCCACTCTGCCAAACTCCTCTATTGCTTCCAGTACTCCCCTTGTGGAACTTTTGGGATTTTCCATATATAGAATCATATCATCTGCAAATAAGGATAGTTTCACCTCTTCCTTCCCCAGATGAATACCTTTGATGTCACTTCTTTGCCTTATGCTGTTAGCTAAAACCTCCAGCACGATATTAAATAGGAGTGGGGACAAGGGGCATCCTTGTCTGGTTCCCTTTTTCAGTGGGATTGTGTTAGTCTTTTCTCCATTAACTACCACGTTGGCTGTTGGTTTTTCATATATAGCTTGTATTGTCTTGAGGAACTTTCCTTCCATTCCTATCTTCGCTAGTGTCTTAAACAGGAATTGGTGTTGGATGTTGTCGAATGCTTTTTCTGCGTCTATTGATATAATCATGTGATTCTTATACTTTTTCATGTCAATGTGATGAATAATACTAATGGTCTTTCGTATGTTGAACCATCCCTGCATCCCTGGTATGAATCCCACTTGGTCATGGTGAATTATTTGTTTTATATACTTTTGTATTCTGTTGGCTAGTATTTTGTTAAGGATTTTTGCATCAATGTTCATTAGGGATATCGGTCTGTAGTTCTCGATTCTTGTGGGATCCTTGCCCGGTTTGGGTATCAGAGTTATACTAGCTTCATAGAAGGAGTTTGGGAGTTTGCCATCTTTTTCTATGTTCTGGAAAAGTTTGTGTAGGATTGGTATTAGTTCTTCCGTGAATGCTTGGTAGAATTCTCCAGTGTAGCCATGGTCCAGGGGATTTTTTTGTTGGTAATCCCTTGATAACCTTTTCTATTTCTTCTATTGCTATGGGTCTCTTGAGATTCTTGATGTCTGCCGAGGATAGTCTAGGGAGGGATTGTTTTTCCAGGAATTTGTCCATGTCTTCCAAATTGTTGAATTCATTGGAGTACAATCCTTCATAGTACCGTGTAACTATCCTTTTGATTTCATTAGGGTCTGTTGTAATGACCCCTCTTTCATCCCTTATTCTTGCTATTGAGATTTGTTCCCTCCTTTCTTTGGTTAGGTTTGCCAATGGTCTATCGATCCCGTTTATCCTTTCAAAGAACCAACTTTTAGCGATATTAATTTTTTCCATAGTTTTTTTATTTTCCCTCTCCTGAATCTCAGCCCTGATTTTTATAATTTCTTTTCTTTTGCTATTAGTAGGGTTGTCCTGCTGACTCTGCTCTAGTTTTTGTAAATTTTGTGTCAGCCTATCCATCATGATTCTCTCTTCCTTTCTTAGGTGTGCTTGTATTGCTATGAACCTTCCTCTGATGACTGCCTTTGCTGTGTCCAATAAGTTTTGGTACGTCGTGTGCTCATTTTTGTTGGTTTCTAGAAATTTCCTGATTTCATCTCTGATCTGCACCAGTATGCACTCCTTTTGCAGTAGAGAGTTATTCATTCTCCAATTATTTGCTCTTATTTTCTTTGTCTTCTTTTTGTTGATTTCCAGTCTTATGGCACAGTGGTCAGAGAGAGAGGTCTGTATTATTTCAATGTGCTTAAATTTATGTAGATTTGCCTTATGCCCCAGCATGTGGTCTATCTTCGAATATGTGCCATGGGGACTTGAAAAGAATGTGAAATTTTTTTTATTTGGATGAAAAGCTCTGTAAATATCTATTAGGTCAAATTGTCTAATTGTGGAGATTAGCTCCCTAGTCTCCTTGTTGAGTTTCTTTCCCTGTGATCTATCTTTCTCTGTGAGTGGTGTGTTGAAGTCGCCCACTATAATTGTCGAGTCTGTGATTTCTTTCTTAATCTTTTGGAGTGTTTGGTTGACGCATTGAGCTGGTCTCTCATTCGGGGAATATATGTTTACAATGCTTAGTGGTTCATTGTCTATGATTCCCTTGAGCATTATATAGTGTCCCTCCTTATCTCTTTTTATGGTTTGCACTTTGAGGTCAATTTTATCCGAGATAAGGATTGCAACCCCTGCTTTTTTTGTATTGCTGTTTGCTTGGTAGGTCCTTCTCCAGCCTTTGATTCTCAGCCTATTTTTGTCTGTAGCCTTGAGATGTGTCTACTGTAGGCAGCAAATTGATGGGTTGTGTTTTCTAAGCCATTCTGCTAGTCTCAGTCTTTTAATGTCTGAGTTCAGGCCATTGATATTCAGGGTTATTATCTCAATGTGTTGACTCTGTGATGCCATTTTATACCTTTTGTGTTGGGAGTTTTCCTACTTTCTTTTATCATTAGTATGTGTTTTTGTGTGTGTTTCATTCTTGACTTCTTTCCATCCTTAAGCCATTGCTATCTTGGGGCCTGTTTTCTCTTTGTTGTGCTCTGGGTGAAGTTGCTCTATGTGTTGGTCTCTTATTTGTGCTTGGTGGGTGTTGTTCTTCTGCCCATACTGAGTCGGCGAGGATCTTTTGTAAGGCTGGGTTTGTTGTAACGTATTTTTTGAGTTTTTCCTTGTCTGGGAAGACTTTTACTTCTCCATCGATCTTGATCGATAATTTGGCTGGGTAGAGTATTCTTGGATTTGCGTTGTTTTCCTTCAACTTTTGGAATATGTTACTCCACTCTCTCCTTTTTTTCATAGTTTCTGCTGATAGGTCTGAACATATCCTTATGTGGTGACCTTTATATGTGATTGCTTTTTTTGCCCTAGCTGCTCTCATGATTTTCTCCTTTTCCTCAAAGTTGGATAGTTTAACTATTATGTGCCTTGGTGATTTCTTCTTGGGGTCCCATCGTGCTGGCGTTCTTTCAGCCTCCCGGATGGTTGCTTGGTTTTCATTCATTAGGCTGGGGAAGTTTTCCTCCAAGAATTCTCTCGCTACTGTTGCAGATGACTTCTTTGTTGTGTCTTCCTCCAGTAGGCCAATAATTCTAATGTTGTTCCTCTTCATAGCATCAGACATAGCTCTTAGGTTTTCTTCGGCTTCTCTGATGCTCTTATTAGATTTTTGTTCACGTTTATTAAAGTCTGCTTGGTTGTCCTCCAAGACACTGATGTGGTTCTCTGATTCCTCCAGTCGATTCTCAAGGAACATGATTTTGCTATTGTTTTTCGTTATTTCCTCCCTAAGCTCCTGTATTTCCCTTTGGTGTATGGCTTTTATCTCCTCTATCATTTCATCCTTTTTCTGTATTGTTTCCTTCATATCCTGCATGACTCCAAGCAGCATTCTGAGTTTCTTTGAATGGCTTCTCAATGTCTGCTTCTTCTATGTATGTTGCTATGTTCAGCACATCTTCTGCCTTTGTCTTTTGTTTCTCCTGTTTTTTCGTTGAGGTCGTTGGGGCTGATGGCTGTTGGCGTTGAATTGTTTTTGAGGGACCAGGTGCCATTTTCTAGTCTCTCTCTGGAAGACTTATAGGAATGCTTCTTCGAACTGCCTACAGCTGATTTTGCTAGGTTATTAACCTACCACTTTATCTTCCTGTGGCTTCCCTATCAGGGGAGTGCCCCAGATGACAGGTCGGCTGCCTGCCCCAGTGTTGCAGGGGCTGGGCTGAAGTTCCTGCTATTGGTTTGAATATTGATAAGTGTTGGCTGAGCTGCCTTATGTGCCCAGGTACACAGGCAGGAACTCCCTGGTGAGGAGTCAGAGGAGTATCCCCTGGAGAGCAAGCAGGCCTTACCCTAGCCTTGGGCTATCTATACAGGGTGGAGCTCACCTAGCTGGGTGTGGCCCAGGCGCAAATGCCCTAGGGCAATGGGAGTGTCCCGTAAGTCTGCAATGGAGTGTGAGAGAGCAGTTCAGGAACAAAAGGGGGAGCAAAATTAAACAGTGAGACCGGACTGTGCCGGGGTACAGGGAAGCGAGGGAAGGAAAAGCAACTATGCAGCTGAGTCCCACTCCCTGCCTGTGGACCTGCAAGGGCCCACTCCCTGCCCCAAGCCCCAGCGGCAATCCGCAGCTGAGCCCCAAAAAGAGTCACAAGAAAGCTGCTGAGCAGCCCCCAGAGAAGTGGGGGTACAGAGAGCAGAGATGTTAACCGGCACCGCAGTGTAGCTGAAGCTTGATCCCTGCCTATGGAGCTTTGGGGGTTTGGGTTCAGTCCCTGCTCAGCCCACGTGGCAGGGCAAGCTGTGGCTGTGCCCCGAAAAAGCCCCTGCGCAGCCCTCCAAGGCTGCGTGGGAATATAGAGCAGAGACGCAAACAGAAGCAACAATGCAACTGAACACCAATCCTTGCCGGTGGAGCCTCAAGGGCCCTGTCCCTGCCCTGAGGCAGGCAGGGGAAAACTGTGGCTGCGCTGAGGCCAAGCCCTGCTACAGGCTCCACATGGTCCCGGCTTGGGCAGACACAGTGGCTAGGCTAGGGTCGAGTCCCAGCCGGCTTCCACTGAGGTAAGTCAAAAGCCCTCAGCCCCTCAAAACCCCGTGGATCTGAGCCTACTTATCTTTATGATGCGCCTCCTGCAATCCAGTGGTGTTGAATTTCCCTCTGAGCAACTCTCCTGGGCTGGATTCTGCGGAGTCCCTCTGGTATGTGTTACTCCATCGCCATCTTCCCGGAAGTCCCCCAACAAAAATAATTTTATGGTTGTAGGGGTCACCACAACATGAGGAAATGTATTAAAGGTTGTGGCATTAGGAAGGTTGAGAACCACCGTTATACAGCTTCTTGGAGAACATTTCCCCAGCCCTGCAAGTTGTTGTCACCTAGCTGGCTCTGTAAATGTGTCCTTAGGAGACAATTCCATCATTTTTTCAAGCCAGCTGCTTCAGGATGCTGAGGAACATGATGCAACCAATGGAGTCCATGGGCATGGGTCTATGGCCGCACTGCACTTTACTGTGAAGTGAGATCCTTGATCTGAGGCTATGTGGGATGCCTGTAAGTCCACGAAGGGTAGTCTTAGCAGAAGCATTGCATGCTGGGAAGACAAATCCACATCCAGAGTAGGTGCCTATTCCAGTAAGAACAAAAAGCTGTCCCCTCCATGATGGAAGTGGTCCTGTGTAGTCAACCTGCCACCAAGTTTGCTGGTTGATCTCCCCGAGATGGTCCCCATATCTTGGGCTCAATGTTGGCTTCTGTTGCTGGCAAATGGGACTTTCAACAGTGGCAGTGTCCAAGTCAGCCTTGATGAGCAGAAGTCCATGTTGCTGTACCCATGCATAACCTCCATCCCTGCCGCCATGTCCACTGTGTTCATGTGCCCATTGGGCGATAGCAGGAGTGGCAGAGGAAAGAGGAGGACCAGTCTCCACAGCACGTGTCATCTTATCCACTTGATTGTTAAAGTCCTCCTCTTCAGAGGTAACCCTTTGGTGAGTGTTCACGTGAGATACAATTACCTTTACTTTATTGACCCATTCAGAGAAGTCTATCCACATACCTCTTCCCCACACTTCCTTGTCACCAATCTTCCAATCATGTTCCTTCTAATTCCCTGACCATCCAGCCAAGCCATTAGCTACAGCCCATGAATCAGTATACAATCTCACAGCTGGCCATTTCTCCTTCCAGGAAAACTGAAGGACCAGGTGCCTTGCTCAAAGTATGCCCATTGGGAAGATTTCCCTTCACCACTGTCCTTTAGGGAGATCCCAGAAAGGGGCTGTAGTGCTGCTGCTGTCCACTTACGAGTGGCACCTGTATTTCTCACAGAGCCATCTGTAAACCAAGCATGACTTTTTTTGGTCTTCAGTTAAAGTCTGGTAAGGAACTCCCCAGGATGCCATAGATGCAGACTGGGAGAAAGAAGGTAATGTGACAGGAGTGGGGACTGTGGGCATTTGGGCCACTTCTTCATGCAGCTTACTTGTCCCTTCAGGTCCTGCGTTGGCCCGATCTCGTATATACCACTTCCATTTATCAATGGAGTGTTGCTGCACATGCCAACTATATGATTCTGTGGGTCAGACAATACCCAGTTCATGATAGGTAGTTCAGACCTCATGGTGACTTGGTGGCCCATGGTGAGGCGTTCAGTCTCCACCAAGGCCCAGTAATAGGTCCAACAGCTGTTTTTCAAAGGGGGACTAGTTGTCTGCAGAGTATGGCAGGACTTTACTCCAAAATCCCCAAAGTCTACGCTGTGATTCACCAATAGGGGTCTGCCAAAGACTCCACACTGCATCTTTATCTACAACTGACACCTCTAGCACCATCGAGTCAAGTGGATCATGTGGTCCCAGTGGCAAAGCAGCTTGCACGGCAGCCTGAACCTGCTGCAGAGCCTTTTCTTGTTCTGGGCCTATATTAGACAGAGTTCTTTAGGGAGATAAAACCAGGTTGCTGATAATTTATATATATAGAGAGATATATAACACAAGAAATGAACAGTTAAGTTATAAACAGATAGATACATAATACAAGAAATGAACAGTTAAATTATAAAGCAGTACAAATGGCTCAGTGCGACTCACTCCCGTGAGAAAGTTGTGAGACACTGGCAGTCCTTCAAGTCTTGAGAGCCGCCAGGTAGTCCTCTGTAGAGAGAGCTAGGCTATCCCAACACAGGCAGCAAACAGCAAGGCAGGTTACCACCTGTCAGCCAGGTCACCAACTGTCAGTCCCCAGCTTCAGAGATGTAAATTCCAATCATGTGGTCTTAAAGGGACCTCAACTTACAGCAACAGAATCCACAGGCTAGGCGTCCCACAGGTAGTGTACCCTGTAAATTGAGGCACAGAACAAGCAAGGCAGCCGCACACTGGTCCGATGATCAAAGAGTGAGAGACAAGAAAGTCAAGGCTCACAGAGCCATTTATCTCTCTGCCCTTCAATTAATCCCACTTGTGTTTATCGGCCAGGCTGACACAATAAACTAACTATCTCAGGGCCCCACTCAAAATTGGAGGCTTTTCATGTCACTTGATAAACAGGTCGAAGTAGAACACCCAAATGAGGAATATGTTGCCTTGAAAATCCAAAGGGGCCCACTAGGCGTTGTGCCTCCTGTTTAGTTGTTGTGGGGTAGCACTGGGGGCAGATGCAATAGCTTATTCTTCACTTTAATAGGAATGTCTCAACATGCCCCACACCACTGGACCCCAAGAAATATTATTGAGGTGGAGGGTGCTTGAATCTTTATTGGGTTGATTTCCCAACCTCTTGTATGCAGATGTTGTACCAATGAATGTAGAGTCTTTGATACAGCTTCCTTAGTGGGGCCAATCAGCATACTGTCATCAATATAATGGACCAGTGTGACATTTTGTGAAAGAAACAGGTGATCAGGGCCCCTTCAGACTAAATTATGGCACAGGGCAGAGAATTTTGAATTGTGAAAATGTATTGTTGCCCCTGCCAGCTGAAGGCAAACTGCTTCTGGTCGTACTTTGAGACTGGTATTGAGAAGGCTTTGGCCAGACCAATAGCTGTATACCAAGTACCAGGAGAAGTATTAGTTTGCTTAAGCAATGAAATCACATCTGGAATGGCAGCTGCAATTAGAATCACCACCTGGTTAAGTTTACGTTAATGTACTATCATTCTCCAGGATCCATCTGGGTTTTTTTTTTTTACAGGCCAAATAGGTGAGTTAAATGGGGATGTGGTAGGAATCACCACCCTGCATCCTTCAAGTCTTTGATGGTGGCACTGACCTCTGCAGTCTCTCCAGGAACGTGAGATTGCTTTCGGTTTACCATTTTCTTAGGCAATGGGGTCTAGTTGGCCTCTTCTACCACAATAGCCCTTAGTCCACATTTCGGGGATCCAATATGGGGGCTCTATTAGTTACTGAGTATATCTATTCCAATGATGCATTCTGGAAGTGGTAAAATAATGATAAGATGGGTTTGGGGGCCCATTGGACCCGTGGTTTGGTGTACCTGAGCTAAAACTACATCGATAACTTGACCTCCATATGCCCCCACTCTGACTGATGGGTCTTCGGAACATTTTAAGTCTCCTGGAATTAGTGTCAGTTCAGAGCCAGTGTTCAGTAATCCCCCAAAAGTTTGATTATTTCCTTTCCCCCAATGAACAGTCACTCTTGTGAAAGGCCGCAGGTCCCTTTGGGGAAGGCTAGAAGAAAGACTAACAGTATAGACCTTCAGTGATAGCAGGGTCCTCCTTCAAAGGGACCTGGCCTTCCCCTCATTCAAAAGGTTTTGGGTCTGTAAACTGGCCCAGGTCTTGGAATTGATTGACTGTTCTGACTCTCGATTCTGCTGCTCACCTGATCTAGCATTCTTCTGCCTGTACAGATCACATAAGTATTTGGTAGGTTTCCCATGTATTTCACTCCTAGGGATAACATGGCTAAGTAGCCAATGCCATAAGTCCACACTAGACAGGTTGTTTTGATTATGATGTGAGGTAGTTAATTTATTGCACCAACCTCGACGATAAACACATGTGGGGTTAATTTAAGGGCAGAAGAATAAATGGCTCGGTGAGCCTCACCTTTCTAGTTCTCAGGTCTCTTGCTTTCTGATGGTTGGATCAGGGTGCAGCTGCCTTAGCCAGTTCCCTGCTTCAGCTGGCAAGACTCACTTCCTACAAGAGATCCCCAAGAAGAAGCCACATGGACCTACCCCAATGCAGCCCTGGGTGCTGGAGCACTCATGTGGAGACCTCTGCCAGCGCTGAGATGCTTACATGTTCACTGAGTCGGCTTTTGTCCTACATCATGTGTCCTTTTTGTGAGAATGAGGAGGACTTTGTGGATTGATGTTGGACATATGAGTTAATGTTGGACTTGTGGGCTTGGGCAGCACTGTGTTGGGATGTTTTCTTGATGTACATGGAACCTTTATATAAAATTCTCTCTTATACATGAGTTTTCTGTGGATTTGTTTCTTTAAAGTACCAAGACTAACACACAAGACAGACATCTTGCTTCCCATTACTATAACCATGTCTACCCTGTCTCTGTTGATTCAGTGCTGATACCTGCCTTCTAACACCATGTGGCCCAGTCAGCCCCATTGTAGGCAAATGTTGGGGCTCACTTAGGGAAGTTCCCACTGTTAATTCTGGTGTACATAAAATGGCAATCACAGGAGTCTTCAGGGGTTCTGGGGCCACGTCACAAACTTGTTCCTTATGGTTGTGGTCAAAGGTATGTCATCGGGCCACTCCCTTTTGGGTTCTATGGGATTCTTCTGATAGTTTCATTCTAACATTCCCTAAGCTTTGGATGCCTTCCTCTACAGTGTACCAAGGTAGGTCAGGTACCTCACGGTGGTCTAATCTAGGCCATCTGGTAGCCCATGCTTCAGGGAACTAACCAAATAAGCAATTAGATCCTCTCTTAGCATCTCTTGATGAGACATTGAAGGAAGAATCTTTGCTTATCAAGAAATTCAGACTGAGCTAACATCACATTCCTTGCGCCAGTGTCCCACACCTTTGTAAGCATTCCCATGGATATTCCCCAGGCTTCTGCTTGTACGTATTAGAAAACTCAAGCTTATCATTATAAGTATAGCACACTTCTTCCTGAGTCATCATCTGAACCTCACCTTTCGGAATTTTCTGAGACTTAATTCTAGTTACAGGTCTGGAGAAAATAATGGGTGGTGGGGGATGTTTCCTGGGGGCTTTCAGCCATATCTTTTAAATTTTTTTAAACATTTTATTAGGGGCTCATACAACTCTTATCACAATCCATACATATACATACATCAATTGTATAAAGCACATCTGTACATTCTTTGCCCTCATCATTTCAAAGCATTTGCTCTCCACTTAAGCCCTTTGCATCAAGTCCTCTTTTTCCCCTCCCTCCCCGCTCCCCCCTCCCTCATGAGCCCTTGATAATTTATAGATTATTATTTTGTCATATCTTGCCCTATCTGGCGTCTCCCTTCACCCTCTTTTCTGTTGTCTGTCCCCCAGGGAGGAGATCACATGTTGATCCTTGTAATTGGTTACCCCTTTCCAACCCACTCACCCTCTACCCTCCCAGTATCGCCCCTCACACCCCTGGTCCTGAAGGTATCATCCACCCAGGATTCCCTGTGCCTTCAGCTCCTATCTGCACCAGTGTACAACCTCTGCTCTATCCAGACTTGCAAGGTAGAATTCGGATCATGGTAGTAGGGGGCGAGGAAACATTTAGGAACTGGAGGAAAGCTGTATTCTTCATCGGTGCTATGTCGCATTCTGACTGACTCATCTTCTCCTCTAGACCCCTCTGTGAGGGGATCTCCAGTGGCCAACAAATGGGCTTTGGGTCTCCACTCTGCACTTCCCCCTTCATTCACTATGGTAAGATTTTTTTTTGATGATGCCTTATACCTGATCCCTTCGACACCTCATGATCGCACAGGCTGGTGTGCTTCTTCCATGTGGGCTTTGTTGCTTCTGAACTAGATAGCCGCTTGTTCACCTTCAAGCCTTTAAGACCCCAGACACTATCTCTTTTGAGAGCTGGGAACCATCAGCTTTCTTTGCCACATTTGCTTTTGCACCCGTTTGTCCTCAGGGATCGTATCATGGAGGTGTGCACCCAATAATGTCATCTCCCTCAGGTAATGCTACAGATGCAGCCCCACCCCACCAGACACTTCAGCTTGAACAGTTTGGCTAATCTGCTCAGGTGTGGCTTGTTTTATTGATAGTGGATTAATACTGTCAGGTGGGAGGGGTGGATCTAATGACTGGGGTGGCTCAATCGACTCTAGGGGCTCAATATCCTCCTCTTCTGGATCATCAGCCCATATGTTTCCATCCCAGGTTTCTGGGTCCCATTACTTTCCACTGAATGCCCTAACTTTAATATCAGACACTATTCTAGACCTAACATTCAGCTGATGCTGTAATTCAGCTACTCGTATGATGAGACTCTAGATTTGGTTTTCGGCAATGTCAGCTCTCTTACTAGAGGAGGGAAGACTCTCCTTTGTAGCACACGCAGAAGCTTTTAGTCTGTTGTTCGGCACTTGAGATGCGCTTCTGAGTTTCTGAGATGATCCCTTTCCTTGGTCACATTTTCTATTGTAAGGAGGACCAGCCAACCAGCTTCCCTAGACTTGTCATTCAGACAAAACTGCTGGAAAATATCAAGCACACGATCACTCAGAGCCTCTCCTCTCACCAGCACTTCATCTATTGGTGGTGATACTGTAGCTTTGCTACTTCACAGAATGGATTAACACCCCTACTCTAGTAAGAGTGGCAGACGTATCCCTGCCTCTAGGGGTACAAATAGCATTATCAGTGCTAATAGGCCTAATCAGGCTAGGAAGCCAATTTGAGAAGCCCAGATTTATGATCTTGTTTCTCTAGAACAGTGCTTCTCAACCTTCCCAATGCCTCTACCCTTTAATAGAGTTCCTCATGTTGTGGTGACCCCCGCAACCATAAAATTATATTTTTTGCTACTTCATAACTGTAATTTTGCTACTGTTATGAATTGGGCGACTCCTGTGAAAGGGTTATTTGACTCGTTGAAAGGGTCACAACCCACAGGTTGAGAACCACTGTTCTAGAACCACTCCTGATACCAATTGTGTTAGACAGGATTCTCTAGAGAACAAAACCAGGACACTTATGATTTTAGATAGATAGATAGAGATATAGAGGATATAGAGATAGATATAGATATATAGAGATTTATACAGCGTGCAGGAATATAACAGTTAATTAGTCCACACAGAGGACTCAGTTCAGAGGGCTCAGTACAGAGGGCTCAGTTCAACTTGCTTCCAGGGAACAGCTAATGTACTAGAAGTCCTTCATCTCAAGAGGAAGGCTAGGCCCAAGATCAAGGAAGCAGACAGCTGAGTCCACCCACAGGTAGCAAACAGCAGGGCGGGTCACCAACAGTCAGCAGCTGAGGAGCTTAGTGAAGCAGGTCCAGATGGGATATTAAACTCAATCAATGCAAGATGACAGGATCCACTAGCCTAAAGCTCAAGTGATGTACATACCAGCAGTGTGGCGAAGCATGTCTCAAAGGAACCTCAAGTTCTAGGGACATGATCCATGGGTTGACTGTCCCACAGGTAGTGTAGCTGATAAGTTGAGGCAGAGAACTAGCTAAAGTAGCTGCATGGTTGTCTGATCACCAGACAGCAAGAGATAGAGGGGCAAACCCAGCTATTTAGCTCTTTGCCCTCCAATCAAACTGCGACCTGAATAATCCCACATGTTCCTGTTGGCTAGGTTGGCAGAACAAACCTACTTATCACAGGGTCTAAATCAAAGAGATCAAAATTCTGTAGGCAAGAGTCAGAAAGCAGGAAAGAGAGCCTTCAGAAGGGTATAGACCTAGATGGATGGCATGTGGAGAAATAGTGGCTTCTCATTTTGATATTTTTGGTTAATAAAAGTTTCTATTATTTGATAACAATACTTTTAATTTTCCATTATATTAGCAATAAAATTTCAAGAGGCCAGGAATGCAGGACAGCAGGGACATCTTGTCCCTGCCCCAGACGTCTAGGGTTTCAGAGAGGGTCTGGAATCATCAAAAGACTGATTCATGATGTCTGGTGGTTGGTGATGTCTCTAGACTGAGGGCTTAGATGGGCCTCTCCATGTGGCCTGGGCTTCCTCCCAACACAGTGGTTTCGTTCCAAGGGCAAGCATCCCAAAATAGAGAGAGTGAGAGTGAGAAAGAGAGAAGGCTGGTGGGGGGGGGGGGTGAGCAGCATATGGATCACTTTTTTGACATAAAGTCTAGCAACAGCCTTGCCCTGTGGGCTGAGGCAGTCACATGTGCCACTAAGAGACCAGGGGAAGAACTGCAGGGTTCCACTTGGCGGTGCGAGGGGCGACAACCCCACTGTAGGGAAAACACGTCGTGGTTGGGGACTTCTAGCAGAGCGGCTGTCTTTGTAAAGTTGATTCTGCTAGTGTGCTATCAATAGGTGGTGCTGGCTCAGGAGGGTATGCAGGCAGGCTTTTATCCTGTCCTGTCCTGCTTTTGTCTCCCTTCTGTACTCAGGAGTCTTTTCAGCCACCACTCCACTCAACTCCAGCAGCCCCTCCTTCATTCTGGGCCCCACCCCATGGCGCCCAGTCGGGTGTCTGAGACTAGAGATCTTCACAGGGGCAGACAGCTGCATCTTGCCCCCACAGAGTGGCTGGTGAGCTAGAACCTCAGACCTGGCAGTAAGCAGACCAATGCCTATGCCAGAGAGCTAACCAGGGCCCCTTCCCGGATGCCTATAGGGGCCATCAATTTCTTCCAGCTTCTGACTTCCCAGAATTGTCTCCAAAGAGTTCCAGTGGCTTTGGGGGGTTGGGGGTTGGGGGGCCAGGAGCATGGTGGTGGGAACTGGAGAGGCTGCCAGTGCAGACCTGGGAAAACAGCCTTTTCTGCTGCTACAAAGACATGGCTTCGGGAAGCAGATCCCTGGAACTGAAACAGGAGGATCATGGTTCTCTCGAAAGGCTTTCAAGCTTTCAATAGCTGTCTCCCATTATTTAATATTTTATGAGGCTAAGAATGATCTGTGGGATCCAATTTTGTGTTCTGAGCTCCAATTTTTGCATAAGTATGATGTGCTGTCAAAGATCGTCTCTTGAGAATAACAGAATCCATTGAAACCTTACACACGCCAGCTTCCTGCGGAGTGCTTTACCAGTGCTGTTTCGGGCACTGGGCAAAGCGTAGTAAGGTGTGAGCGTTCAGAATTTGCTTCCATGTGCCGTGCTATGATGCCAGCCAGCAATTCCAATGGGAAAGACCAGAGACGCTCTTTGCCGAGAGAGGGTTTGGCGCAGGGTGTGAGAAAGCAGCTCTGAGGACGGGCAGGATGATTTGGAGTGGCTGTCCGGCGAGGGTTCTAACGAGATGCAATCAACAGAAAGACGCTGGCAGTTACGCTTGGCCCTCACCCCGGGCTTCTTTGGCTGTGACTCAGTGCAGAGTCTGAACCGCTGGGACACTGGCATTTATAAGGATTACATCTCACTTGCGTCAAGGAATCCACAGCAATTCGATGAGAGGTGGACATTTTCATCACCTCCTTCTAAGCGTGGAGAAAAAGTACGACACTGAGTCTAGACCCCCTGTCTGAGGTTGCAGGACTGCAAAGTGTCCGAGCAGAGCCAGGGCTGGATGTCCCCATCCGTGGGCATTTGCAGTTTGCTCTGGAAATGAGCTCTTCACCAGCTCTCACCTTTAACCTTGTCATAAACTGTATTTATGGGGAGAGTTTCAGGGACGCTTTCCCCTGTGGGAGCTGGGCGGGGCGCGAAAGCCATCTAAGAGAGGGAACTTCTACTTCCCAGATGGGACCTACTTCTCCTTCTCATTTTCCATCAGTGAACGCTTTTGAGGACACACACTCTTTCCCCCTTCTTTCCAGCCCGCCCTTGATCCTGACAATCACGCTTATGGCTATTGTTGTCTGTCAACCCACGGTGCCCCAGGAGGACAGAGGTGAACTCCCCACAGGGTTTCTCGGGCTGTCGTCTTTATGGGAGTAGGCCACCTGGTCTTTCCTCCCACAAAGAGACTGATGGGTTTGAACCGGTGATCTTTCAATTAGTAACCAAGAGCTTATTCGTGACATCGCCAGGGCTTGCCATGTTTATCATTTATTCATTCCATTACTCAGGCTGTGCCTCTGCCTATCTTACGACCAACCTGGCTCCCACCCCTCCACTAAGGCCCAGCTCAGATGCCACTCCTTCCTATAGTCATCTCTGCGCACTGAACAGAGATGGACCTGGGTGTTGGTCTCATTGCTTCAGCTGGACTAAGAGTGGGCAGCCCTGCGTGGGCAGGGCCCACGCTGCTCCTGTTCCTGCTCGCATTCCCTGGGGCAGCCGGCCCACGTGGTAAGTTTTCACAACAAACAGCTTGAACTGAGCTGGGGGGAAAGTATCTAGCTGGGTCTTATTAGAAACTGTTTAAAAAGTCAAATCTAATAAGACAGTGTTGACGGCTCCATATTTAGAGTCTCTGTTTAGGAGTCCTGGTGGCATAGTGGTTACTCATTGGTAACCAGGTCGAAACCACCAGGCACTCCAGAGGAGAAATACAGGCGCTCTACTCCTGTAAAAGAGTGAGTCTCAGAAACCCAGGGCAGCCGTCTACCCTTTCCGTGGGGTCGCCGTGAGTGAGTATTGCTCTTCGGGCCTCAGTTATTTCCTTGGATGCTTGCTCTGTGGGTGAACGTTTGCTTCTCCAGCTCATCAACCAGGGCTCCTATCTTTCCCACGACAATTTCCCACTCAACAAAGCCCCTCCATACCTGCATCCAACCTGAGAGCCAGGCCCACTGCAGTTGGGTCTACTCGATTCAGCGTGTCCTACAGGTCACTCTTCCCCCACCGAGTGAGTGTCCATGGCTATAAATCCTAAATGAGCACAAAGCCTCATTTTTCTCTCACACGCAGCTGGTGTGTTCAAATGCAGGCCTCTCCAATGCTTAACACATCGCACCACCAGGTCCCAGCCGCTCGAATCTGTGTTCCTGGGGTCCCAGTCTCTGTGGTAACCCCCCAACACCTTAGTCTGCCCCCCTCCTTGATTAGACTCACTTCTGTCAGCCCAGCCTCACTTCTCATCACTGCCTGCCTTGACTCCTTAGACAAGTTAGCTAACCTTTATGACCTCTGACCCACCGACTTGGAACTTGTCTGGGCTTAGAATTTTCCTATGTCTCCAACCCTGTGAGCCATTTTCTTAGGATAAACTTCTCTCTGTGTGTGTGTACATAGACTTCCCTGGCTTTGCTTCTCTGGAGAGCCGTGCCAAAGACAATGGCATTGTGGGTTTCCTGAGCTACGCACAGGCTGGCACATCTCACTCTTGCTGCGCAATCACATGTCTATCTGACCGCCCCACTATGTCTATTCCGATGGTAGGACAGGCTTCCTTCCTTCCTTCCTTCCTTCCTTCCTTCCTTCCTTCCTTCCTTCCTTCCTTCCTTCTTTCTTTCTTTCTTTCTTTCTTTCTTTCTTTCTTTCTCTCTCTCTCTCTCTCTCTCTTTCTTTCTTTCTTTCTTTCTTTCTTTCTTTCTTTCTTTCTTTCTTTCTTTCTAGGACAGGCTTTCTGAGATTGTAAACATTCATGGGAGCAGGCAATCTCATCTTTCTCCCTCGGAGCAGCTAGTGGGATTGAGCCACTGACCTGGTGGCTAGCAGCCAAAAGCTTAACCCACAACACTATCAGGGTGCCCTAGCTGATTGAAGCTTTAAAATCAACAACTGTAACCCAACAAACAAAAACAACCTGAAAGCAGGAACTTCGTAATTGTTCTCTGTGACCCACCGAGATACTGTTCCTAGCTTAGCCGGGCTAGTGCAGCCACCACAGGGACGATGTCTTGACCAGACCCAGCAGAGGAAACCAACCCACAGCTGCTCCTGAGGGCTGAGTCAGACTCCACTGCATCGCCAAGGCAGCTGGGGTGAGCAGGGGGTGCTACGTAGCCCCAAGCAAGGCTGGCACCCGGCATGCCAGTGTGAGGCTTGTGTATGTATCTTTAGTACTGAACAGCCAGCCGGGGCTCATGAGCCCAGGGCTGAGGGTGAGGCTCCGGAGGCTCAGGAGCGACCTAAACCATTAGCTCCAGAACACAGACCACAAACAAACAGCACAATGTCATGGTGAGCTCAGGTTTCCACGATGTGGAACTTCAGTGTCAACTGGGCCACACACAAGCCATAGCTTTGCTGGCTCAGGCAATTGCTTTGCCTAATTGTTTGGGGAGACGTACTCAGTACTCCTGGCTCTCCACGAGGGCCAGCTCCTTTCCCACGGCACTGCGCCGTCTCTGTAAGTTCCCCAAGGAAGTAAGGACAAGAGGTGGGGCTGGCCTCGGGCTAACTCTTCATCCTACCAGCTCCTGCGTGGACACGGAATCCTTCCGCAGCACAGTGTCCTCTGGCAGGGGCTGTGCAGCTGGGCCTTTCTGAGCCCACTCGGCTGGGAACCACAAGATCCCCTCTTCAGGCTGCGTCCACCTTCCTCTAAGTCATGTGGGGACTGCCTGGGCCCTTGGCTCCACAGGAAGTGGACATTCAGGAGGCGTGGCCTGGATATGGTGGTTCACTGAAGCCCTGGGCCCCAGCCACTGTCCCTGCATGACAAAGGCACCTCTCTGGACCTGAATCCCCCCCCACCCTCAGACCTCTCGTGGTCCCGAGGTTGGGCTTTTGCCTACCCCTGAGAAGCGCCAGCACCTTCGGAAGGCAATATTGCCTCTGCTGTGGAGGAAGGACGGATGGGTCAGATGGGTCACCCTCTTGGTGAGTCTGCTCCTTCTGGTGGTCAGTGAGGAGGCTTTGGGGGGCTGGACTCTCTCCGAGAAACAGTTATCACCTGCTTATCTGGCTTTGGAGGAGAACCTCAGCCAGAAGAGAAATACCTGCCCCTCGCCTGTACTCACATTCTTCCCTCGAATGAATGAATGAATGAATGAATGACCACAGACAGCAAATGTGCCACTGCATGTGTTAGTGCTGCTGACATCCCTGAACCCTCCCTCCCTGTGGCCAGGCTCTGAGGGACCACAGAGTCAGAGCTGACCCGCCCACAGTCTGGGAGACACCAATCCCAGAAGCATACCTTCTCGACGAGGGGCTTCAGAAAGTTCATGGAAAAATGGGATCGAAAGATAAAAGAATTTCCCTATGAACATTTTGAAGCCGGACCAGAATTCTCACGAGCATGACACTGGAGGCCCCTCCGCCTTGCGATCTGACATCATGTAACCGACCTCCTGTGAGAGTCAGCTGTGAGCGTCCAAGCAGCGGTGGAAAGATTAAGGTGGAGAACTACCCTCTTAATTGGATCACATCCCAGACACACCAGACAAGAAGTTTCCTCAGGGAAGTAGCTTCCTCCTATTTAAACAAACTCGGCGGGAAGGCTTCTTCGCTCCTCTCTGATCCAGCTCATGGACCGTAGGAGTTCTCACTGCCCGGCCATGCTGTCTGCTGGCCTTGTGTTCACTCGCCTCTGCTTCCACCAGGCTGTGCTCCTCCTGCTTCCTGGCTCATCTTCAGTTTTCTTGGCTCAACAGCGTAGGCAGCTCCATGAGTCAGTTTAATGTCTGATCTATGGGTTTGAACCAGACGGGACTTAACTGCTTCTATTGTGTGAGCCACTTTCTTAATGTAACATTTCTTCCTGTTTTATTTTCTTTTTTTCCCTAACCCTAACCCTATTTCTGTTTTATTTTCATACACATACATATGTCACTGACTTTGATTCTCTATAGAACTCAACCTACAAAAAAATCCTCATGTTTATAGATCTGAGCATTTGACTGGCTTTTTCCCAATTTCACACATAGTCTGAACCTAAAGAAAAATGGACAAATATAGACAATTTCTGAGAAGGGAAGTCAATATTATGGGTTTTTCCTTCTAGCACCCTCCCCCCCGCTCATTTCCTTTAAATCTTTGAGATCATAAAATAGATATCCTACTACTATTCTCCACGTAACGTTTCACATTTTGGCTCGACATGTTATCAGCAGGTCTTTCTTATTGCACGACTCTCCTGGTAACCACCTCTTCCTAACATCTTGAGTGTCCTTCTCTGCGGCCACTGAAGCTTTATATCGTCCCCACCCCACCCCCTGCCCCATATAGGTTTTCCTTGCTTTTTCTTTGTTTGTTTATTTTGTAGTATTACAAAATAAGAAAAAAGGAAAAGCTTTCCTTGCGATTTCGCATCTTTTCCTGGGGTGAACCCCTGGAAGTGGCATGGCTGGGTAAAGTGCAGGGGAATTTTCAGGGTTCCCCTGGCCGTGTCAGTCATGGGTTACACTTGGAGCGGCTGACTACAGGGTCATCTGTCGGAACTCACCAGTTGCTCTGCTGGGTCAAGACAAGGCCTTGTGCTCTTGCAAAGATCTAAGACCCTAGAACCACCGAGCGGTTCCGCAATGTCCCCTAGGATCACTGTGAGTCTGAATCGCCTCGGTGGCAGTGGGCTTGCTTCTTTTTGTTTGTTTGTTTGGGTCTCGTGGCTCCCTTGCTCCTGGAAGGGCTGGACCAGGCACCACTTGGAAAATGGGAAATGTGATACACTAAGCTCAGCGCCACAGTAGAGAGCCCTCAACCACAGGCCGGGCTGCTGGACAGCTGGTCATGTTCAGCACTGCCCACTCAGGGGCTCCAAGTACCAAACAGCTTCCCTTCCTCCTACCCTCAAAGGCCACCTTATCTGTAAAATAAAGGACTTGTGCTATCCTTTGGAAGAGCTCTGAGCCTAGGAGATCAGAAAATCAGATTCCAGAATATCTTCATGACCAGTGAATAGGGTGGCTTAGGATTTCCGTGGGTCTAGTAGAAAGCTTGGATGAACAGTCCTTAAGGACCCTTCAGCCTGTGACACAGTCTGGCAGGAACTAGAGATTTGGACTGTGATGTCCAATTGCTTTTGCTCAAGTCCTGACTTTGCCATGGCCAGTCACAGGATATTGGGGAAGTGAAATGGTTACGAGTTGGACTGCAATCCCTAAGGTCAGCAGTTTGAAACCACCAGCTGCTCCTCAGGAGAAAGGTGGGGCTTTCTACTCCAGTAGAAAGTTACAGTCTCAGAATCTCACAGGAGCAGTTCTCCCCTGTCCTACAGTCATGATGAGTTAGTTGGCATTCAGTTGATGACAGAGAGTTTGGGTTTGGTAGGTGGGCAGTGGCAGTCCAGTGGTAGCATTCCTGTCTTCTATTCCAAAAGTTCGAGTTCAGGTTCAATTTCTGACCAATGTGCCTCATTTTTTGTCACCACTCGTTGGTCAGTGGAGACTTGTATATTAGAATGCTGAACTGGTTTTAGCAGCACTTCCAGGCTATAAGATAGACTAGGAAGAAAGGTCTGGCCATCTATTTGTAGCCAGTGAAAGTCTGATGGATGACAATGGTCTGATTCACAGGAAGCTATGGCTGGGCAGTGTTCTGTTCCATTGAGAATTAAGCCACTGGGAGCTGGGGGCACCTGCACAGAAGTAACAAGGACATGCCTCAGATGTCAACTCTGTCCAAGGAGAATGGGGGCAATAAGCTGACTGGTTCCTGCGGTGTTATCAAGAGCTAAAACGCGACTATAAATCAGAAGTCCTGAATGGAGTGCCTGGCACGAAGTGAACACAACAGGAAGTGGTGCTATTGGCTTGCTTTTCACTGCAATACTGAGGGGTCCTCTGAGGTGAATGTCAACTGAGTCAGGGAGAGAAGAAATACTCCTGGCCCACAGGGACCCACATCATCCGCCAGCGGCCTTGCCTATCTCTCTCTGGCTCAGAGAGTGCCCAACACTGGCTTTCATTTGGCCCACGGTCTGCCTGTCTGTGCAGGACCCTCCCTCCGCCAGGGCAGCGCTGAAACACGACGCTCCCACAGGAGGAGAGTTGAAGGTCGCTACACCAGGTGGTTATCTAAGTCCACCTGCCACAGGCTTGGGAACATAATCTCTGAGAGAGATTGCCTGCACGCCAGCATGCTCAGGAGCAAGGACACTGGGCTCAGATAAGCTCGTGTGATAGCCAAGGAGGAACTGTACCCGGGGGCTTGGGGAGCCCCCAGCTGGCACAGCCTACAGAGAATTCTCTAGGGGAGATGGGGAGCTAGAGGCAGACCAGCATCTGCCCATGTAGAAGGTGGGGGCAGGTCAGGACAAAAGTGAAGCAGCCTTGATTTCTTCCTCGATCAAGCTCTCGGGGCTGAGCATGGAAAGAACACCTGAGCCAGGCAACCAAGCTACTGAGCAAACTGGATCTCTGGGCTGGGTGGTTGATTAGTTCCAGGAACTGTCCAGGGGCCCATGAAGGAGGGGCCATGGTTCTGGTGCGCAGCCAGTGTCACTCAGTGGCAGTGGGAACACCTGATTCTGAGGCTGGTTGGCCTCATGGGAGAGACACAGGGTCAGAGTGACTCTGACACGTCCACATCTCAGTCAGAAACCACTTACGAGTAGTGAGAAAACAGGCTTACAATAATCTTACAGCTGACACCATGGACTGAAATAGAAAGTGAATGGTTAGACAATGATGATGGCAACATATGTGCAAATGTGCTTGATACAATTGATGCATGGATTCTTATAAGAGCTGTTAGAGCTCCCAATAAAATGACCTTAAGAACACATGTCAACAGAGATTATAATAATAATCAGACAGGGATCATAGGACCTCAACCTCCTCCATCTTGTATTCCTGGGAAGGGCTCATCAGCCTGGCCCCAAAGAGGTGAAGAATCCCAACCTAGGGACTGATCTGTTGAGCAAAACCATCCTGTAAGAATGCAGTGAAATGGGGCCGTGTAACAGGAATTAAGTTTCTAGGGAACCCCAAAAGCATGCATCATTTTGTGATGGAAATTCAATTTCTAGTCAACAATTATTAATGTCCACTTAAGCACCTCCTGTTACCTACCAGTATCCACTCTCTCTTCCTAAACACAGCTCTAAGTTTGTTCAAGTATATCTCTTCCTCATGCCCAGCTCCACAGAAGCACAGCAATTACGCTGAGCTGATGGTTCCCAAACTGTGCCACTGGCACCCTGGGGCAGCAAAGTCAACTCATGTTCATGTTAAAGGCTCACTGCCACCCCGGCAATTCTGACAGAGTGTTTTTACATGTACGGGAAACACAGCTACACCCACTTGGGGGGAGCAAAGCCACTGGCCCAGGTTTCTTGTTGTTACACATGCTAACCAGGATTCCTGATGCCAGGACCCTGTGGGACAGAGGAGAACTGCTCCATGGGATTTCCAAGACTGTGATCTCTATGTCCTTCCTTTTCCCATGGAGCGGCCGGTGGGTTCAAACTGCCAAGTTGTCATTTAGCAGTGAAGTGATTACCAATTGTACCAGTAGGATGGCTTTTTAGCCCAGGATCCTACACGGTTTTAATATTAATGGAATCACATCTTTGTGAAGCCTGGTGTTTATTGGTTGCTGTCATAAACAACAAGCACAATGAATCAATGTCAATAGGCAGGAAGGGTGGCCGTGGTGAATCAAATGCCCAGGTTTGAGCGGTTGTGCAATGCCCAATAGGAAAATGCATTCCCTTATCAAGTAACTGTGCTTACCGAGAAATAAGCCTGAAAGGGAGCACGTAACGACCAATGTCCTAAGCATTAGTGAACTGGAATGGGCCAGCATGGGAAACCTTTAACTGGACAATCAGGACTGGCAAGCTCAAGAGGAATGACATCACACTCTTCATCCGAAAGAAGATTTCAGCGCAGGCAGCGAGAGGATACATGGATGAGCAGTTCATGCAACGCTTATTCAAATTTAAGCACCAAACAGTGAAGCAAACGATGAAGAAACCGAACCATCCTGCCAACTTCTGTAGTCTGAGATTGATCAAACGTGCAATCAAGATGCATTGATAGCCACAGGTGATTGGCATGCAAATGTGGGAAACAAAAAGCAAAGGCGGGCGGTTTGAAAGTATGAGCTTGGTGATAGCAATGATTCTGGAGATGGCATGACAAAATTAGTCACTGTGAAGACAGATCTACTTTCAACAACATAAAGTGTGACGATACACGTGGACCTCGAGAGATAGAATACACAGGAATTAAATCAACTATCTCTTGGGAAAGAGCTGGTGGAGACGGCCAATATCATGGGCCAACAAAGAAAACGAAAGGCCAGGCACTGAGTGTGGAGCAGCTCATCAATTGCTCATACCTAAACCCAGGTTGAAGTTCAAGAAAAATAAGACACGTCCACAAGAGACCAAATAACCTTGAGTATATCCCACAAGAGTTTAGAGACAATTTCAAGAAAAGCTTTGACACAGTGAACACCAATGACCACAATCCAGATGAGTTGGGAATGACATCAAGAATATGATATGTCAAAAAGCAAAAAGACTCATTTGAAAATACCAATAAGGAAGAACAGAAGGCCAAAGCGGATGTCAGAAGAGGCTCTGAAATTTGCTCTTGAACATAGAGAAGTTCCAGTGAGCGGGAGAAACGATGGACTAGAAGCTCAAAGCAGAAAAATTCCACGGCAGCTCAAGAAGACAAAGCAGTGTAATGAAATGTGCAAAGACTCGGAGTTAGAAAGCAACAGAGAAGAAAATACTCAGCATTTCTCAAGCTGGAAAAATGGAAGGAAAAAGGTAGTGACCGTGAAGGATTCTATGGCCAATATGTTGAAGGTCGGTAAGGGTGGGGGCAGGGGGAGAGAAAGAAGAAGAAGATGAGGAGGAGCAAGAGGAAAGAAGGAAGGATGGAGGAAGAAAGGAAGGGAGGGAGGGAGGAAGAGAAAAGAGTCACAGTACAAAATAAATTGGTCCAATTCAAACACCCCAAGAGGTAGCACTGAAGGCCCTGGTGAAATGTTTCAACAAATGCCGCCGTGCGGAAGACCACTCTAGTGCCAAGCTGTTTGGAAGGCAGCTGCCTGACCAACTGACTGGTTTGTACCCACTCCAAAGAAGGTGACCAACAGAATGCTGACATCGTAGAACAGCTCATTGATACCACATGCAAGTAAAATGTTGGTGACGACCATTTAAAGGCCACTCAATCTATTGATAGGGAGCGACCAGACATTTAAATTGGTTTCAGAAGAGGAGTGGACTGAGGGATATTCCTGCCGACGTCAGATGGAGATGTCTACTTGCGTTCTCTTGATTCCGTTGGCAATTCAAAAGACATTCAACTCCATCATCACAAACTCCGGTTAACCTTTGAGAAGAATGGGAATTCCAGAACTCTTCATTGTGCTCGTGCAGAAACTAAGAGGCAGCCGTTTGAATACAGAACAAGGGATTGCTGCAGGGTCTAAGATCCAGGAAGGTGTGCACAGGATTGTGTCCGTAACACACTTATTCTATCTGTATATGGAGCAAGTAATCAAGAAGCTGGAGTATAGGAATAAGAGCACAGCATCATGACTGGAGGAAGGCTCATCAACAACCTGTAGAACAATACGTAGAAGACCTAACCTTGCTTCCAGAGAAGTACTGGCTGCTGAAGGTCAAAGACTGCAGCCCCCAGGCTGGGTGATCTCTCAAAACAAAGAAACGGCGGGAACAGCCAGCAGTCTCGTGAGAACTAGAGAGAAGGCCGGGGTTGTTAAGGGTTTCCTTCTACTTGGAGCCTCAATCAACGCTTATGGACGCAGCAGCCAAGATACGGAACGATGGATCGCAGGGGCAAATCTGCTGCACAAAGCTCTTTAAAGTGTTAAAGAGCAAAGATGTCAATCTGAAAACTAACGAGTGCCTGACCCAAGCCATGGGATTTTCAATCACCTCACATACATGGAAAGCTGGACAATGAATAAGGATGCTGAAGAAGAATCTATGCATTATGAATTATGCTGGCAAAGAACATTGAATGAACTGACAGTTGGAAAGGCAGAATACATCTAGAAGTCAAGAAGTCAAGGCTTTGTCCCATGTACTTTGAACATGTCACCCGGAAGGACCAGTTCTGGGGGAAGGACACCATGCTGGGTAGAGAGAGGCTCAGGGAAAGAGAAGACCTTCAATGAGATGGATTGACATGAGCTCAAATGTAGTAACCACTGTGAGCACGGAACAGGCCTGGGCCTTGTTTCCTTCTGCTGTCTATAAGGCTGCAATGGGCCAGAACTGACTGGTTGGGCCCGGAACATAAAAACCAACACTAACAACTCAAGCAAATTGTCCGGGTGAACCTGTGCAATAAGCACAGCGAATAGAAACTCTGTTAGATGAGAGGGCTGTGAAAACTTCCAGAGACACGTTGGCTACCATATACAGAGAAAGCCTGAGACCTTGCGCCTTATGCACATCAGAACATAGCAGGCCACTGGCAACCATCCTTGGTCTGGAGTGTGCCCTGGACCTATCAGAACGAGCCCGAGCGGGACCGTTACCTACCCGACTGAGCCTGAGTGGGCCCTGAACCTATCAGAATGAGCCTGAGTGGGCCCTGAATCTAGGAGACTGAGTCTCTGTTGACCCTGTACCTATAAGGCTGAGCCTGAGTAGGTCTTGGGCCCGTCACACTGAGTCACAGGGCACTCCTGCCATGGTTGAAGGAATTGAGTCTCTTATACTGTGTGAGGGAGCAGAGTGACATGCAAGCTCAAGTGCCACCGGGCTTAGGATGACACCCATCAGAGCATAGCTATGGTGAGGCCTGGCTCCCTGAAGCCATCGCTAACCTGCCAGGTACCCCCCCCCCTGCCTCTGGGATCCCTGTACTGAGAGATAATCCATCTCCTTTTTGACTAAGAAGGTTTGCATCGTGGAAGCGGTTATTTGCAACCCACAACATTTCAATGGAGAAAGCAACTTACTGTGACCCAGGAGGCTGAGCTTCCAGAGAGACATCGAAACGGGCTGCTTTCCTTGAGGGGCCAGGGGCCACAGGGTCGCCAGGACTCTCCAGGGCTCTGGGTTGTGGAGAACTGCCAGGACAGGGTTTGGAGAGCCGGTTCTTCTGGCAGTGAGAGCATCTTCTCGGACACCCAGGCCACTGTGTCAGCTCTTAGCACCTGGTATCACAGTTTGCTGTCCCTCAGATCCCCTGCAGTCCCTGTGAGCTCCCAGAGGAGCGGACTGAGTTTCATCAACCATGACGATTCAGAGGACTGGATGAACCAGTGGAGAGGGGGAGGGAGGAGAAAGAAGACCCCAGCAGCCTGGTACAGGCAGGGATGTTGCCCAACAGACATCATGCACCTGGCCATGGCGGGCACTGGGCTTTACCAATGACCGAAGCAGATGCTCACAGGGTAGTGGACGAGGCAGGCATTCAGGGGTAGCAGGCCCAATGACACGGGCGAGTATCAATTGCAAGGAAGGAGCTGAACAACCAGGAGCTACTTTAGAATGGTCGCCAGATAGGCTTCCCTGGGGAGGTGACGCGTGAGCTGAGGCAGGAAGCTTGAAAAGCAGCATGCGCAGTAGGAGGAGAGTCAAACCCAAATCTAAATCTGATGTCCCTGAGTTGATGCTGACTCACGGCGACCCTATAGGACAAGGTAGAACTGCCCCTGTGAGTTTCCAAGACTGTGACTCTTTACTGAAGTAGAAAGCCTCGTCTTTCTTCTCTGGAGCCACTGGTGGTTTTGAAGTGCTGACCTTGCAGTTAGCAAGGCCAGTGCATCGCCACTACACCAAAGGGAATCCTCGGGAGAAGAGCAGGCAGAGAGCACGGCACAGCGAAGAGCCTGAGGCAAGCCTAAGCTCGACGCCTAGAGGAACAGAGCGTCCCTGGTGTGGTTGCTGGTGCAGCAGAGACACACAAAGCAAAAGCAAAGTCAAGCCCAAAACAAGACCAATTAAATGTGGATTTCAGGGAATGCTTTTTTAAAAAAATAAACATATCTCAAATATTGCAAAGGATATACATATTTTCTCAATGATTATTAGAAATAATCATTTATTTCTAAGTGGTATGTATATTTGTTGCATATCTAAAGTTTACCTGTAGTTGGCCATGCTCTGTGTTATCTGGAAGCTACGGTTGAGGCTGACCAGAACACGGTGAGTGAGGGGGAACTAGGGCAGACCAGGCAGGTCCTGGCAAGGGTGGACTGTTATCCTAGTCCTGGCTCTGGTCCTGGCTCTGCCACTGTTTTGCTGTGGGCATTCTGTGCCTCACTTGCCTGATCCCCAGAATGGGTGTGCAGAGGGGAGAGTATCTTTCCACAAGGCTGTTCCAGACGAAGCACCGAATGCAGCCCCCACGCCGCAGGATACTCCTGGTGTTGGGTTTGTTCAGGGGGGCTGGCTGCTCTTGGGAGGAGGGAGAGGAGTGTGGATGGAGACAGGAGATAGGGAGGCCCTCTTAGAGGTTGCCTAGGCGAGAGAGGAAGGTGGTGGGAGTGGAGGGGGCGGCTCTCAGTGTGTTTGGGGAAGGGCTGCAGGACTTGCTGACGAGCTGAGCACTTGTGGAAGTGTGTACCGGCATCCCCGCTCCCAGAAGCCCCAGAAGCGTCCTCAGGATGGTGACAGAGAGCTGACCTTCCCCTCCGGGAGGCCCTCACCAAAGCCAGCCGCCTCTGCTCCACTCTGTCCGCCATCTCTACACTTTGTCTCATGTGGAGCTGCCCTCGCCACAGGCCCAAATCGGCTCTAAAAGCAAATCAAGACGGAAATTACAGCAATGTGAGGCAGACTTGCCTTCTATTTCTGGCACCTCGGTAACTTTAGAAAACCCCAACAGATTTCAATGGCTTGTCATTTCAGGAAAATCCCAACCCTCTTGCAGGATGAAGCCAAGCTTGCCAAGATCCTTCCCAAAGAGCCAGCCGTCTCAGATGTGCGTTGCCAAAGAGGGTGCAGATGGGAAGCCACGACTCACCGCTTGTTGCTGAACCTCAGGCCCAGAGTCCCTGCAGCCAGCATTCAGTCCCTCTCCCTGCAGGCCAGGCTCTGGGGCTGGACTCCAGCTGCAGCCCAGCTGCCAGGCCCTCATCTGGGATCCAACAGAGGGCACCAGAGACTGCATGGGTCTGAGAACCCAGGGCAGCCCTGGGTCTGGAGAACAGGGCCCAGCGCCTGTGGTTGGAGGGTGCTTTCCTTCAGAGCAAGCCCTTCCTCCCCAGCTCCCTTAGAGTAAACCATAGAGGGGCCCACCCTCAACACCCTGTACACAGAACATACTAAGGGTCTAAAGCTATCTCCTGGTCGCTGGACTGAGACTGAGTAGCAATGTCTGCTGTGGGTACAGAATGCAGAAGTGTGATAGGTTTTTCCTGTCCACAGACTGGACAACTCTTCTCAGAATACACGTTTTGCTATTGTTCACGGATTCAAAGAGCGACAGTGGCCCTTGCTGCCTCCAGAAAGGCTAAACTCAGCACTCAAGATCCTTTAAGGTCCGTATCCCAGCCCCCTAGCCAATCTAAGGCCACCAGTTCCCACCAGGTGCTCCTGCGTCAGCCAGGCTGGCCACCTCACTACCGGTCTCAAACATGTTTTCAGTAGTCCTGTCCCCATGCCTTTACTCGTTGGGTTTGGCCTGAATGAAACAGCAGTTTTACGGGGTCCAAACTCGGTTAGCCTCAACTCCAGGTCGACCTCTTCTAGGAACCTGTTCCTAATCACACCGTCACCGTATTGGGTTTTCCATCCCAACAAAACCAGCAGCACTGCCAGCAGATGGATGACGGCCCTGAAGCACAGGGCAGAACCCCTGTGGGTTTGAGTTCCTGAGACTGGAGCAGGAGCAGAAGGCCCGCTCTCTCTCCCGAGGAGCTGCGGGCGGTTTCTGATGGTTGACCTGGCAGGGCCAGGGCTCCCGTGTCTCTCATTGCCGCGGCTTTGTTAAGGGCCACTTGCCTTTTGTGTGCACGGCGCAGGCCCACCATCTAGACCACAAGCTCCTGGAGGTCAGGATGCTGCCAGCGGTGCCCCTGAGGAGAGTGAGCTAACCCTCAAGGGGGCCGGCCCCTAGTCCGTCAGGACCGGGCTGGGGAGGCTTATCCACTCGAGCCTGCTACCAGCGCCATGACCAGAGTGTGGCCACCTCCATTCATCCACTGGCTCTGCAGGCACAGAGGGACAAGTCTCACTCTCGCCAGGGCTAGGGTTCAAACTCAGTCTGTCTGAATTGGAATTCAGTCCTCTTTCGCCCTGCTCCCTCCTGCAGAGAATGAGGACCGTGCTAATCCCCAGTGGGTGGGCACTGCCACGGTGTCAATGCCCAGTCCTTGTGCCCCGCTAGGGTGTATGAGACTGTACATCTCTGCTGGAGCAGAAAGCCTCGTCCTTTTCACTGGGAGCCGCTGGTAAGTTCAAAGTGCTGAGCTGGCAGTCAGCAGTCCAATGCTTAACTCGCGGTGCCACCGGGGCTCCTCGGAAGACTCTCCTTGGAGCTTTGTGGTCCCTCCGGTGAGGTTTGCATGGTGGCGTCTGCTGTGCGAAGGCCAGTCGTGGGCTAGTGTGGCCAGTAAGCCGCTCAGATCGTGAATGGCCGCCTTTGGCTTTTCTCCCCGCCCCTGTGCTGCAAGCCGGCGGAGAAGCCACCAATGTCGATCATGTGTGCCCCGCGTTTCTCGTTAGCAGAAGAATGACTGAAAGGACCTCCACTGCCCAGGATGATTGTTTTGACAGGTTTTTATTGTGCATAAAATTGCGTCATTGTTTTGTTTAACATGGAAAGGAGTTAAACTGCTAGGAACCTCATGTGCCACCCCCCGTAAACCATTAGGTCCTTCTGTGTTCCTGGCTTTGAAAGCCTGTTTCCCTCAGAGGAACATCTGTTGTATACTTAAATGACCTTAGTTCAAAGGCATGATCAACAAAAAATTCTTAACTCGGCTAGGAAGCATGGGGGGATCCGTTTCTCGGGGCCGGTCGCAGACTCGGGGGCTTCTCCATTAGCAGCTGCGCACATCTGCCCCGGTGGGCAAGGGCCCCACTCTTTCTGCACGTCATTAAGGATGCTCGGGCCCGCTCCGTGGCCTCATTCCCACCCTGACCCTCGCAAGCGAGTCTCGCCAAAGCCTCCATTTTACAGGCATCGATAGCCAGGGCTCTTACTCAAATGTGCCCCCCCCCCCAGGACCACCCCCCCTGCGTGCGGAGGGAGGGAGTGTGATGAAGGACAGCAAGGAGCATTCTGCTAATCCTTGGGAGGGACATGAATGGGCATTAGGAGCCCAGAGTAACTTGACAAATGTAGGAAAAACAGATTGTTCTGAGCCAAATGCAAGGGAATTTTGTGGAGAAAAATGAGCCTGCTGCAGAGTGAGATTACAGGGAGACACCATCTTCGAGGCCATAAAAAAGCACATTAGAAACAGAGATAGCACGGCCTGGGCTCTCTGGCCCTGGCGCTGATTACTCCTGCTGACGTTATCCTGCTCCATAGGCGGACTCTGAGAGCTCCTGACTGACTGGGGTGGGTTGGGTGGGGGTGGGTGGAAAACCCCTGCAGCTCCTACTCAGGGGTCAAAGTGCACCAGTCCCCAGGCTGTGGGGATAAGCACAATGATGCCTGAACAAGGTGGCCCTCTCTCTCTAGTTGTTCTGCCATGGCTCTTGGCTCCCTGTGAGTCCCATGAATTTAGCCAATGGGGCGCTCTCAGGGTTTGGTCAGATTTTCCAGGGAATGTGACTTTTCCAGGAGACTCAGATGTCAGATGCCCCAACATCAGGAAGAGTTAGAAGACTCTCTGAGAGTCTGAGGCGAGGGTATGTTGTGCCGATCTGGCTAAAGTGGCCGTGCTCAGGGGCTGCTGCATCGTCCAGGCTGGTGGGGCAGCTGTCTTGGCTCTGCGGGGCTTTTCTGTAGTGCAACTGGGCCCTGGCTCGGGATGCAGATGCTGTCTGAGGATGCCTTCCCTGTCTGAGGTCCTTGCCTTTTCGTGCACATGTGCATGTTTATGAGTTGTTGAAACGTTTCTGGAAGTTGGTGGGTTTCTGCGAGGCTGGCTCATGAAATTGTGCCCTCTTGTCTTGAGGAAAATCATGGCTAAAAATAAAGTTGGATTTTGCCTTATTTGGACAAGACTGGCCTGCATTGTGTCTCCTGCCTATGTTATCTTTGAAAAGCTTTAATCATGAAAAAGAGAATGATTTTTTTTAAAGTATAGATCAAATTCCCTTGCTTGGAACTTTAGAGATGGCTAGACTCTTACAGTGGAATCAAAGTGTTACAGCCTCTATCCTACAGGCTGGCAGCATGTGTCCCTGTCTGGGACTGAGAAAATTCAAGGATGTTGTTTATTTTGGGGTCACTGAAGGAGAGTTGAAATGAGATGTGACTCACAGTCATCTTATTCACTCAGCCGGTCAGTCTGTCTGTCTGTCAGTCCAGGAACAGTGAAGCCTTCTGATGTGTGTCAGACCCATGAGGGGCTTCGAGGATGCAGAGACAAAAGATTCGCCCTCCTACTCTCAGGGGCGCCCCCAACTGGCTGCAGAGGCCAGTGACGAGTCACTTCAGTGCCCGCGGGGAGGTGGGGTTGCCAGGGCACCGAGGAGGTGCCGAACTCGGCCCTGGGAGGCAGGTGGGTGCTGTCAGAGCTGGGT
Organism: Tenrec ecaudatus; assembly: GCF_050624435.1. Taxonomy (NCBI): domain Eukaryota; kingdom Metazoa; phylum Chordata; class Mammalia; order Afrosoricida; family Tenrecidae; genus Tenrec; species Tenrec ecaudatus. The sequence goes on from NC_134533.1 coordinate 141,250,982, forward strand.
TTTAGGAGTTTTGAAGGCCCTAATGCAGAACAGAAGGGAGGTGGGAAGCCAAAGGGGAGAGATTGGAAGCACGAAGACCTGCCTGAAGAGCCAGTTCAATAGCCCCAGGTGACGGATTCAAGGGCTGAGACCAGGGTGTGTGTGTGTGTGTGTGTGTGTGTGTGTGTGTGTGTGTGTGTGTGAGAAAGTGCTCCCAGGAGAGCAGTGGGGAGCACTCCAGGCACAGGCGCTGCATGAGCAAAGGCCGGGCCGCTCTGTCCAGGATTCCTGCCCCTGCTTGCTTGACTCTAATGTCTCTGTTGAAAATGTTGACATTTGTATTTGTTGTGGGTTTGGTGGGGGAAGGGGGGGGGCGTTAATTTTGATTTTTAAAAACAATGCATTAAAATACTGCTAAGGAGTTTTTCCCCCCCTTTGGCACTTGCTTAAATATTGCACACACCTCATTCAATTCACCTTGTCCCAGCCCATCTGGGGGACGGGGGTGGGACCCCAGGGACACCCCTCTCAGCTCCCGAGTCTCCCTTTCTCCTTGAAGGAAGTGGGGAGCCACTGAGAAGTAGAGCCAGTTGTTGCTCAGCGGAGTCTGATATGCCAGCCCGTGAGTGTCCAGCCAGAACTGTGCTCCATGGGGTTTCCCCCGGGCTGCTTTTCCAGACCTAGAGTGTGGGCCAGGCTTTCCTTCCAGGCATCGCTAGGGGGCGCTGGACCTACCAGCCGTTCAGCTGGCAGTCAAGGGGGTGAACCATTTATTTACACGCAGGGCAGGAAAGCAAGGTAGTAATGGCATCAGATGTGCTTCAGAAAATCTCTCTGCATCAGCCTGGTGCCCTGGTGGCAGAGTGGTTACAGGTTGGGCTACTAACCTCAAGGCCAGCCATTCAAAACCAACAGCTGCTCTCCAGGAGAAAGATGAGGCTTTCTATGCCCAGAGTTACATTCTCGTAAACCCACAGGGGCAGCTCTACCCTGTCTGATAGGGTCTCTATGACCCTACTGACGACATGGCAGGGAGTTTTTGCATCAGCAGGAGGAAAAGAAACCAGGAGGGGCCCTGGAGTGAGGAGTTCATCCAAGAATCCCAGGGGAGAGACAGAAATTTGGGAAATGAGGTTCCAGATAAGAATCTGCATGGAAACAACATGGCACTGGAAGATCTCCCCAGCACCCGCCTCCCTGGGCTCCCTTAGCCGAGGGCAGGTAGAGAAGGCCAGGACTCCCTGGTGGGGTTAGAACTGCGCCCAGCCCACAGGCAGGAGCTGCCTGCCTCTGCGGAAGAGGGGCCACCTGCAGGCAGCCTCCCACCTGGGCCTTCAGGACAGGAACCCAGGAACCAAAGCTCTCAGCTCAGCACACATAGGCTCACAGACACATAGGAGGCAGGTGGGAGGGTGGGTGGAGGTCTGGTCCCCATTAGGGGCCATTTGCTTGTGGTCTTGGGCCAGTGGGGCTGCGGGCTCCTTAACAGGCATGGCCACAGGCTGCCGGGAAGGAGTCGCTGCCTTGAAATCGCATTGATTGGCTCTAATTTCCTTGCTCCATGCAGGGGCCCACGGGCTGCCTAATGCAGGGTGGCAGCCGTGGCAGCCCCAGACTGGGCGTCTCTCCTGACTTAAAAAAAAAAAAAGTAAAAGAAAAAACCAACAAGGGAGTTTTTTTTCTCTCTGATAACTTCTTACAAATAATGCAATTCCTTGTCACTACAGTTTGGCTAATCCAAGTCTCCCTCTTCCGGGAAGCCTTTCTGCTAGGTCCAAACCCCGGCCCTGTTGCCAGGCACGGTGGCAGGCGCTTTCCCCATCTGCTGTCCCTCCCCTCTTCTGCCTCTACTGGCAGTCTCAGCTTCCTAACTTCCCCCACTGCAGAGGTGGGTGCCGAGGAGAATGACGAAGGGGCACCCTTGCCTGGTACACCCCGGGCTATCCCACTGTCCCAGCCCCACCTTTGCCCTCCAGGCTGGATGCACTTCTTCAAAGCAATTGCCAGATGCTGGCTGTCTCCTTTAAGTGTTCTGGGCCCTAATAAGAAAGCCGACCTTGAGGCCAGCCTCCTCATTCCCAGAGCCCTTCTTCCAGGCAATGGCCTGGGGGTGACCTTGCTGGCCTCATACTCAGGCCCAGTGGCAGTGGGGAACCCTGACTTCCAAGTCTGCCCCCGCTTTCTTTTTCACCCCCCCGCCCCACCGCCATCCCTCTGCCAGTGAGTCTATCCCAACTCATGGTGAGCCTGCGAGGCGAGTTGAATCACTCCAGAGGGTTGCTCATGCTCAAGCCATGGACGGAGACACGTCATCTCATCTTCCTCCTGCAGAGTGGCTGGTGGGCTATGAACTGCCGACAGTGTGGCTGACAGCCAAACACGCCACCGACTCTGCCACTTACGGCTTTCTGTTTGCCCCCTTGCATCCGTGCCCACTTTGGGCAGCACCTCAGAGCCAGCCCAGCGTGCCCTGGCTTCGCTCCGTGGTCATTTCTCTGGCTGCTGTTTCTAGATCACCTTTTTCTCCAATAAATCCTAGCCTCGGGCTTCTAGCTCTTTCCTTCTTTGTTCAATAATACTCATTAAATGGCCAATAAACATTCTTAAGGGACCGCCATGGGCCAAGAGCTCTGCTAGGGCTTGAACACAGAAAGATGGGATACGATGGAGAGCATTCTCGTGGACGCCTACTTGATTTCTACCATTTTCTGTCATCTCTTGGCGTCTTTCAGGGAGGTCAGGGCTGCCCTGTAACCACAGAGGGGCGCCGGGCAGGCAGAGCTGGGCCCTGTCTCTCTTGCTGACCCCCTCCCCGCCAGGATGCAGAGGTTCTTGAGCCCCTTTTGCGGCCTCCGCCCTCCATCCTCCTGCCCCACAGGCTGGGGAAAGAAAGGCTCAGAGGAGGAAGCTCCTTCCCTCTCAAGGAGGGCCAGAGAGGCGCGGGAGAGGAGCAGAGAGGCGAGGTCACCACCGAGTCAGGCCCATAAAGCACTGCTTCCCGCGCTGGCCTGGCCAGCAGCCCCTGGCCATTTCCAAGGGCTTGATAAACAGCTCTTCGGCCTTGTCTCCCCCACACCAGGCACGCCGCACAGCCTGGGAGCGGCGGCCCTCCGGCATGGCCGTCACAGCGCCAAGGGCAAGGTGCTCCTCTGCTGGGTCAAGGTGCTCCAGGCCCCCTCTGGGCCCCCTGAGCTGGCTGCCTTCTGGCTGCTGACCAGCCGCGATCCCACCTGGCCCGTGAGGCCCTTCTATGCCCACGGGGCGGCACAGCAAAGCACCCAGCCGTGCGCACCTGGGCATGCGCCGGCACACGCACGCCAGCGCACCGCATACACCACAGAGGCAGAGTCCCCCACGCAGCCGCACAGCCACGTGCACATACATCCGGAGATGCGCACGGACGCTCAGCTCGCCCGGAATGCGTGCGTCAGGAGTCCTCCAGCCAAGTGGATTGGAGTGGGCGGGAAGAGCACTTTCAACTGAAAAGTAAAATATAGGCTAAGGAGCTTCAGAAATAGCTCTAAAAGCAAATGAAAAAAGTGGAAGGAGCTAAGCCAACATGTTAGCGCTCTTGATGCTATCAGCTAGCGCGTCGGGCGGGCCTCGAGGCTCAGTTCGGCACCGCCAGCACTGTGGCCCTCTGGGGACACACCAGCCCGCGCCTGGACGGCCAGGTCCTTGCCCCAACCCCCACTTCCTCCTGTGGCATTCGGTTAGCGTTTGTAGTGTTCTCATCACTTTACTTGCTTATTGAATCCTCACCAGTTATTGTTTCCATTTTAGAGACGGGAAAACTGAGGACCAAAGAGTCACTCCACATCTCCTGCTGCCCAGTAGCACAGTCAGGATTATTTGCACCCAGGAAGCCTGCCCCCAGAGCCTGACCTGCCGCACAGTCCGTGGCCCCTGGACAGACAAGGTAACAGCCCCCCTGGAGGAGTGAGTAACCCAGCTTCTGGAAGAGCTCTCAGGAGTGGCTGCCTTCCACTTGGTCTCGCCTCTTTAACATCTGAAGGGCAGGGCGGGACCACACTAGCATGGCTCAGCCCTGCCATTGTACAAGTGAAAAGGCAGGCCCAGAGTGGGGCCATCCACCACATGGGTCAGCAGCAGTCCAGACAGGCCCTAACTCTGTCTTGCCCTCTTCTTCCCACTTTGTCTATGCCCAGTTCAGCCAGCCGAAGGAGGGCCTGGGCCTGGGCCAGGGGCCTCACGGGCACAGGAGTGTGCCTAGGTCCTTCCCGATCTTCCACCCACAGAAGTTTCTTCAGGCTCTGAAACTGGCTCTTGGCCTCTCCAGGGAGCTGGAGAGTGTCATGGTCAGACATGGGGCCCTGGGGCCAGATTTCTGGGTTCAACTCCTGGTGCTGCTACTAGACAGCAGTTGATTTGGGTCTACTTTGTGAGTCTTAGTTTTCCCTTCTGTAAAATGGAAACAGCAATGCCATGTCCACAGGGACCTCATCTCAGAGGGGAGAATCATCATTAGCATCACAGGGCTGCGTCCCACGGGCAGGGCATCAGGCATACCTCCTGGCTCCCGTCTTTTTATCATTGCTCACACCAGCTGTGCCTTCTCCAGCACTCTCCACTCTCTGCTGGGGTCAGTAGAATGGCATCCCTGGGCTCACAGATCACACTCACAGTTAGGGAGCTTATGAGGGAGATGCCAGTTTGCACCTTGAGATCAGAATCAGGAGGCATGTTGGCAACGTCTCCCCTTCTTCAATACAGCACCGTTCTCTCAGTTCCTCAGCTGTGCAAGGGACTCCTCTCAGGTAGACTCCGCTCACCTCCCTGAGGATAGACCTCCCCTTAGCCCTTGACCCGGCATCTGCCCTGCTCAGACAAGTATTACAGAGCTCTTTCAGCTCCCCTGGTAAGTGCCTGCAGGCTCTCTCACGCCCTGAGTCCTCATGCCGTCTGTAGCTGCCCCACTCCGCACGCGGCACCAGTCTTCTGGTTCTGCTGCTGCTGCTCCGCAGTGGGACTCAGCCAGGCTTGCCGTCACTGCTTACCTTTCTGCCCTCACTGTCTCTTTGGACTACGGGGCCTGGAGTCCAAAAGAAGAGCTCCACTCCTGGCTCTTCCTGGGGGTAGGGAGGTCCCTCTCAGTTCTGGGATGGGTTCTCTTTTAAAACATAGTGAATGGCAAAGCTGACTGAGCCCCTCGTTAGGATCCCATAAACCTTATTGGTATGGCTCCACCTCCACAAGAGGCCGTCTTTCAACATAATGGGGAATGGCAATGGCCGAACACTTCCTCCTGCTCGTGGGGAACCTGTGCATCGACCAGGGGGCAGTTTTTAGAATGGAGCAAGGGAATAGAGCATCGTTTAAAATCAGGAAAGATGTGCGGCCGCGTGGTTTCTGTACACCACACTGACATCTATAGGCTGAGCACAGAGAGAAGCTAGGCTACCTGGAGAAGAATGTGGCAGCAGGATTGGAGGGAGTCCTATGCACCAACAAAACTTGCTCGCTGAACGTACGGAGGACTTGAAGCACCCAGCGATGGAGATGAAGGGAATGCAGCCGTCGCCGTGGACTGCAGTCCCCTGTTCAGAAAGCAGGCGTCCTTACAACTGGAGCAGCTTATGAAAGGGTCGCGGCATCAGGAAGGTTGAGAGCCACTGCTCTAGGAGATGGATTGACACAAGTCCCTCAACCCTGGGACTGGACTGATTGAACTGACCGCGAAGAGCATGCCGGACCCGGCGAGGTTTCATTCTGTTCTATGTAAGGTCTCTGAGAGTCGGAGCCCTCACAGCCCCGGTGAAGTGGGTGTCCCAGCACCCTTCAGTCTGCTTGCCCTGGCCTGTTATCTTCTGTGGAGAGCAGGGAGGTGAAGGGCTTAAACACAGTGGTTGTCAGAGACTTATTCCCCCCCCCCCCCACCACCACCACCCCGAGCAGCAGCAGCAGCAGCGGCAGCACTACTCTGAAACTTGTTAGCGGTGCAAATTCTACTCCAGCCCCTCTCAGACCAACCCAATGGTGAACGCTTCAGAGGGCCTTATAATTAGTTTTTACAAGCCCTTCGGGAGATCTGATGCAGCTCAAGTTTGAGAACCTCTGAAGCCAGTCAACTCACACACTTAGGGAGTAGATCTGGACATCTGCCTGGTGTTGGCCTTTGATGGCTGCTGCCCAGAAATACCCACCACCCCGCTCTGGGATTCATCCTTGACTATCAGCCCCCGCTCCACTATCCACTTCCTGTCACTGTCTGACCCCAATTCCTGGTCATTCTGTTCCTGCCGGCACTGGCCTTGCTGCTACCCTGTCTCCAGACCCGCCCGTCCCCCCATCTCCCCAGTGGTTTGCTGGGGGCCTTCCCAGCTCCTGCCTCCAGCCACATGGACCCCAACCTCTGCCCTGCTCTCAGCCGAGTCCAGCTGGGTTGGTCCCAGCCCCAGAGGGGGAGACTCAGGCACTTGACTTCAAAGGCTTGTCAGAGGGAGCCTGGTTTGCAGTGGAGGTCAAAGATAAAGCAAGGAACAATTCGGCCAGAAAATGTGTCCGGGGGAGGCTGCTGGAGAGGCAGAGAAGGAACGGGGGTTGGGCCTGTGTCTCAGGCCCCCTCTGCTTAGGTAACCTGAGGGAGCTGCTGGCCACAGTTCAGCCCCAGTCGAATTGGTCCCTCAGCCACAGATTCAAAGTGCACTTGTTTTCTTCCCCTCCCTTGCATTTCCTCGCAATGGTTGCTCCTGGTAGGACTTGGTCTGATGCTTTGCTTTACTGGTGAGCTACACAGCGGGGGAGAGGGGAGCGGGACTGGGGTGGCACCCGGGTGCACAGTATGGCTGCTTCTGTGCTGTGCTGCCGGGAACTGCCTTTCCGGAGGCTTCCTGTGAGGCTGCACAAGCTTTTCCCTCAAAGAGACCCACAAATCCCTGCGGTATCCCATTTGCACGATAAGAATGTTCTGGAGCAGGCAAGGGAGGTGAACTGAGTTGCAGGCACAATGTGGAGGACAAAAGCAATATGCTGTAGGCAGCCTTCAAGAAGACAGCACCCACAACAGCGGCCAGTGGCCCTGCTCTGGGGCTGCCCTCACTGCTGGGCTGGCTGCAGCCTGCATGACGAAAGAGGCTACACCTAGGGTAGCTCACTGCCAGGTTCCTGCGTCTCTGTGAGGAGAGTGCTGGGACCCTGTGGGGTATTGATGCCACGTGACCACATAGGTTATTTTGCTTAACACTCAGAGCCATCTTTCCAGGAAGCTGCTACTTTTTCCCTCTTACCAAAAAGAAGGTGAAGCTGTATCGGGGCAACGTGCCATGGTTACAGAGTAGCGGTACCAGGAGTGGGATCCGGGCCTCCCTTCAAGGGCGCACTGTCCCCATTCACTGCCGCTGTGGTCAAGCAGCAATACAGTGGCCTTGTAGACTGAACGCAAACCCACTCTTCCATGTTCGTCGCAGCACCGTGCACAACAGCAAGAGGCTGGAAACAGCGTAACTGCCCATCAGTGAAAGAATGAATAGAGACACTCTGGTACATACACGCAATGGAATACCTAACAAACAGTGATGGAGCAAGGAGCCCCATCGTGGCAGGGGTGAGCCTGGAAACCATGATGCCGAGTGAAGTCTGCCAGTCACAGGACACGTATGAGTCCACTACTATCAGGAGGACTTGCAAGATGAAGGCAGGCTTTGGCTCTCAGGGCATGTCATCTGTCTCCCCAGCAGCAGGTAGTGAGCCTGCTTAGTGGCCATACACCATAGATCACCCCCTTTATTTGCACATGGTAAAATTAAAAACCACTTCGACCGAGAAGGCCCCACCTTAGCTAGTAGGGTCAATTTCTCAAGATGTGGGGAGAGGAAGAAGACCAATCAGTTGCTGACACTGAACATTGCACTAACATCACCTTAAATCCAGAGACATTTTAAAAGAGTTATTAGAGAACCTTGTTGGAAATTCAAGTCACGATGGAGGGAAGGGAGCATCACACTTTACTGTTGGGTAAACCAGGTGGGACGATCTGCCCTCAGAATAAAGATGCTTAGCAGAACTTATGTAGAACCCAAAGGGGAGCACACGCTGTAATCTGTCCCACCTGGATACCTTTGGTCTAGTTTCTACCCAGCCCTTGGTAAGCCAGACCACATGCTATAGACAACTGGGACTTTAGACTCTGCCCTCGGAAGGCACACAGCAACCTTCATAGGCCATACCAGAAGGACTCAATGTAGAAATACCACTAAGTGAACCAGGCTTTACCTTAAACTCACCTGTAGCAGATCTAAGGAATCCTCGTGTGAATGAAGCAGAATGCCCAAGATTAGGGCATTGGTGGTCACTGGACTTTGGCTCAGATCTCTTGCTTTGAGGGTGCCCAAAGAATGGTGGCCCAGGACTACGATAAATTTACTAGTTTAATGGTCTCTTTGCCTTTTTATGGCATGTATCAGTGTGGCAGGCATGGCTCTGCCTTTGTGAATGAGACTTATTGAAAGTGTTGCCCTATCTCCAACTTCATTGTTTGTGTAAACAGTGCCCAGTCCCTTATGCTCTTAATCTGTACAAGTCAATTCATGTGTTACAGTCTGAAGTCAGTCTATACATGTATAAGTTCCTTTTCTCAACAATGTTTTAATTTCTGTATTATTGGCTAAGTTAATGATACCATCAATAGGGTGAACTTTTACCCCATCAGGATGATTGATAATGTTTTCTATCATAAAATGATAATGATTTCTCTAAAGCAAAGCACAGACATCTATAAACCCTAGATATATGAACAGATTTGGGGCTAGCATTTAACGATAGCCCCAATCTAAGAACAAGTCATTCTATGACATGGTCCTGCTTGATAGTTGCCCTCATGAAGCGTTTACCAAAGATATGGGTGCTCCAGCAAAGGATGGTGAAGAAATCAAATGGTGCCCTGCTATCAGAAAGAATAGATTCTGGGACCTTAAGGGCTTGTCTTCAAATAATCCACCATCTAAGTGAATTTTCAACTAAGTCCACATGGAAGAAGTGCACCAGCTTGTGTGATCCAAGGATTTCGAATAGTGAAATGCAAATCCCAAAGCGGGAATGATATTCGAGCTTAAATTCTGAGCACCTGGTTTGCAGAAGGTGACAGATGCTACTGGAAGCCCAGCATCTATTTTCAGGGTCCCCGCATGAATTAAGCCTCCAGGGAGTCCCCTCTCCAGGGATGTGAACAGCATTGGTACCAGACAGAGAGCATTGGAAAGGTGATTATGGCAGGTTAAAATATAATACTTTGTTATTTGATCTCCCTTTGACCCATTTTAAAGGTGTTTCTGTGTTTGATATTTTCTGCTTTCTTTTTCATTTTGTCCAGTCATTGTTGTTGGATTTTTTGTTTGCTTGCTTCCTGCTTGTGTGCTGCATGATTGTCTGTACATGAAATCCAGGATAGGGATATCTACAGGGACAGTGCTGGATTAATTATTACCTACAGCATGGCAGGGGGGACAGGGGAAATGGGGAGCTAATACCGTAATGAGTAGGAGGAAGAAGAAACTGTTCTGAAATTGATTGTGGTGATTATTGACAACTCTTCTTAATATGACCGAACTATTAAATTGTCTGATACGTGTCTTAGATGTCAATAAAATGATTACAAATAAATACATTCATAAATAACTATGACCTCTGGAGGCAGCAGCTGTGGTTACACCTAAAGGGTGGGAGGGGCCATCTGCACTGCCTCTGTCCTTGGTGTGTGGGAAGATTCCTGTCCCTGTATTGTCTTTGGCAGTCACATGGGCGTTCTCGGGATCTATGACTTACCCACACATGCCCACCGCATCCAAGATGAGCCACAAACTTCACAATGCAGAAGCAAGGGTGTCGCTTTGAAGACACAGTCTGCCCGACCCAAGTTTCAGTTGCCTCATATGCATGTGAAAACTGGCAAATGAATAAGGAAGCCCAGAGAAGAAATGATGCATTTGAATTATAAGATTGGTGAAGAATGTGGGAAGTTCAGTGGCCTGCCAGAAGAACCCACAAACCTGTCCTGGAAGAAGTACATTCAGAATGCTCCTAGAGGCCAAGATGGTCAGACTTTGTCTCATGGACCTTGGACAAGGTGCTGAGAGAAACCAGTGCCTGGAGAAGGGCATCATGCTTGGAATGGTAGAGGGGCAGTGGAACGAGGAAGACTGTTGAGATGGGTTGGCACACTGGCCTTCACGGTATGCTCAAACATAATGGTTGGGAGGATGGCACCAAGCCAGGATGTGTTTTACTCCGTTGCACAGAGGTTGCTATGAGTCAGGCCCTACCAAAGGGCACTGGCCAACATAAGCACAGCTATTACAAGCACCTGTATATGCTTTTTATGGCAATATTTCATACTATGTGTTTCTCTATGTTAGTCCGGGTAGACTAGAGAAGCAAATTTATAGACACTCATATGTGTATAGGAAACAGCTTTATATAGAAGAGCAGTTGAATATTGAGAAAGCATCCCAACCCAGTCCAAGTCAAGTCCATAAGTCTGATATTAGCCCATATGCCTGTTACCAGTCAATAAATTTTCTTCAGACTCATGCAACACATGCAATGATGCCAAATGCAGGAAGATCACAGGCCTGTGGATGGAAAGTCCTGTGGGTCCAGTGGTGGTGGAAGCATGTCAGCGCTGTCATGGGTCTCCGAGTGACTCCTCAGCTCCAGGGCTCTGACTCCATCAGCCTATGTGACTTGTCAACAGCAATGTCTCCCGGGGAGTCAGCCTGTGTCCCTCCTCCAGCGAGTTAATCTCCTTAGCACCTCCAAATGAGGTCATCAAGCTGCAACCTGATTGACAGGGTAAACTCCACCCCTTCACCCTTAAGTCTCAAATTGACAACAGTTTTTGTAACTACCACACTCTAAAACTAGCTTAATCTGTTTGGAAAGAGTTCCATGTCAGTACATAAAATTCTCATCACAGTATGTTTTGCCATCGCGGTGGTTGTCCTGGTTGGGTTACACATAGACGTGACAACCGGACCACAGCCAGGTCCCTTCCATCTTGTCAGGCTGATGGAGTGACAACTGGGCCTGCTGCCTGGCAGCCAGGCAAGACAGAGGCCGGGGCTTCCCTCAGGCAACACTGGCCCTGATGTCCACCTACCAGTGCCCTTCTTCCTGGTCCCTCCTCAGCTTCCCAGGACCCTCAGTCTCTGCACGGATCTGCTCTGAGGCGTCTGATGTGCTTGCTGCTCCCTGAGCGTGTTGCAAGGTCTTAATCCAAAGGGAACGATGTCCAAAGGGGAAATGAGGAGTCTCAGAGGTCTTTCAAACTTCAGATGGCACTGCAGAGCGGAATCCCTGCCCCAGTGTTTGACTAGCCTGTACGCCTGCCTGGTGGGAGCTTAAGTACCTTGGATGGGGACAGTCAGCACCCACCATCCACTTTGGCTCAGGCCTCTGACATGAACCCTGGCTTCTGGCCTGAGTTCTCTTTCACAATGGGACCCTTGATGTGACAATTCCTAGGGGCCCCCCAACCCTGTCAGAGGCAGACTCCCCGTTTGACCCTGTGTGGACTGGGCTCCCACACGACTGCCTGGCTTCAAAGTGCTCTGCGGCCTCTCTCCCCTGTGGCTTTGCTCCTGGCGGCTCCCACCTCGTGAAACACCCTTCCCTTTTTGTTCAAACTTTCCAAAGCCCTACGAGCTCACTCACTCCTCTGCAACCAGTCCCCATGGCCCGCTCTCCCCACGCAGGCTCCTCAGGAACTTGGAACTGTCTTAGTAGCCACACTACGGCCTCAAGCCCAGACACCAAACTCACTGCCATCGAGACCATTGTAACTCATAGCGATGCTACAGGAGAAAGTAGAACTGCCCTGGGGTTTCTGGGACTCACTTTTTATGAGAGTAAAAAGCTTTGTCTTTCTACTGGTGGTTTCAAACTGCTAACCTTGTGGTTATCAGCCCAACCTGTAACCCACTAGGGCACTAGGGATCATTGGAGGGCCCTTATTTCTAACCAGCTCCTGTCTGTCTCGCCATATGGCATGTTCCCCAAGGACAGGGACTGTGCCTAACTCGGGTCCCACCACCAGAGTCCAGGCAGGGTTTGACACAGAGCAGATTCCTGGCAGGTGACCTTGACCCCAGGGTTTCCCATGTGAATGCCCAGACCCATGACAAGGCTGTCCCTTTCTGCATCACAGTGGAACTCACATGCTCTGATTCAAGATGAGTTGGATCACAGGAGACAAAGGACAGCCTGTCTCATCGCCGTGGAAGCCTGCTTTGTCTCTCAAGTATTCATTCAACAACGCTCTACTCAGTATCTACTAAAGATCAGAAACTTCAGGGATTCACCATCCAGCCAGGGAGCCAGACAGCACGTTCTGATGGAGGGATGCCTGTCATGGAGGGGTGTGTGTGTGTGTGTAGGCTGAGTAGACATTTTCCAGGCAGGGAGGGGAGGGAAGGACATGCTGGGAAGAGAACCCCGTGCGCAAAGTCCCAGAGACAAAATAGAAGTGCACAGGTGGCCCTCCTCTGCCATACAACAGACCCCCCTCACTGCCTGTGAGACTCTCTCCTGCTGGACCACAGCGCCCTGAGGACTGGGACCACCTGAGACTTGTACAGATCTGAGCCCAAGCATATTCCTCGGGAAGATTTGCTGAGCAAAGTGGAAGCAAGGATTCTACGGCAGAGTCCCAGGTTCCCAGGGGACTGCTGTCAGTGAGGATGAACCTGGTATTCCCAAAGCTCTGGCAGTTCCAAATGCTGCCCACAGCCTGCTTCTGTCTGGATACTCAGGCCTGGAGGGCAGAGGGGCAGTGAATGGGAGGCGGACCTGGGGTGGGGTGGGGGGGCTTGTGGCCAGTTCCTCTCTGGTCTGTTGGGGAGCTGTGTGCTTGTCAATGAGCACCTCCTCCCTGGAACTGCCACGATGCCCTTTCTGGTGGAGGTTCCTGACAGAGGTCATGGGGCCATTTTGGTTGGTACTGATGAGACCTTTGCTGGCTCCAACATTCTGTGATTCTGATTCCAAGGGCTGGAGCACTGGCCTGAAAGATGTCCATCCCGGAGCTGTGCGCTCTGCCTTCTTTCCCAGGCGTGGCCCAAGTGCAGGCCTCTGAGCCCTCCATCCTGAGCCAGGAAGCGTCCACACACAATGATAGAGCACGGGGAGGCCAGTTAACCTGACAGGAGGTTGCAGAGGCCACAGACCCGTCCCGGGCTCGGTCCACAACCTGTGGCCGATGCTGCCTGCTGTGAGGCCGCCCTCTTCAGTGGCCGGCAAGCAGCCAGGCACACATGCACGTGTCCTCCGTTCTGGCTGCCAGAGGGCCTGGCAGGAGTGCCGTCCCGCGCTCAGCATCTGCCAGTCGCGTGACCTGGCCCGAGTTTCCCAGAGTGGGGAACAGAGACAGCAGCCCTTCCTCACCCTCTCGAATTGCCTTCCCGGGGTCCGGGGGCTGCCTTCTGTCAGAGCCTTGACTGTCTCACAGGGGGTCGGGGGGGAACTGGCCTCTCTTGGCAGAGCCTGGAGCGGAGAGTCCGTCTTGCCCGTCGGGGGAGAGCGGGCGCTGGCCAGGAGAAGGCGCAGAGCAGAGACAGCTGCGGCCCCTCCATTCGAGAGCTGGTTGAAGAGCCATCGCGCAGATAATTGGGGTGACGTCCTGGTACATTGACGAGACCCACTTCCAGATGGCACAGAGGAACCACTTAGAACAATTAGCCAGGGGAGATGACTCCACCCGCTATTTTTAGAGGGTACCACATCTGGAGGTGGTATCTTCTCTCTGGAGATGTCTGCACCCAAGGCCAGGGAGCTTGCATCATCTTCCGTGATGCACTCAGCAAGATTTCCCCACCATGTTTGCAGGCTTGCTTTCAGATGACAAAGGCTTCGGGGGTGGTGGGGTGTGGTGGGGTTCGGGTTCTGGGCCTGCGGGACAGCGGCCTGCACAGACCCACGCTTGCTGGGAGCTGGGCCTGCGCAGTGGTAGGGCCCTGCAGGCAGCCTGCGGGTGGCGGTGCTGAGAGACGGAACCGGGCCTCGGGGCGTGGCCAGACCCCCTCTAGCGGGTTGGGCGTCTGGGGGCCTGTGTGCAGGAGACAGACCTCGAGACCAAGTGCGCAGTCACGGACTTTGAAGCCAGACAGAGGTGGGTTCGCATCCCACTGCGGCCACTTGGGCAGGTGACTTCACCCCTCTATGGTCATCACCCCAGACCCCAGCTGTCAAAGCGGGGAGTACCTAAAGAAGGGGCTCTAAAATGTTAGTAGGAAAAGGGAGTTAAAAGGGAATGAATGCATTTTACACTTTAATTATTATACGCTAGTGACTTCTCACACGTGGACCCCAGTCGGTCAACTAGTGTCTCCTTGCATTTCCCCAGGGAGCTTGGCTCTGGCATCCCAGTATCAGGGTGGCGATGGCAGACAACCACGCAGCCTTCCCACAGTGCACACACCGCTCTGCACAGCTCTCTGCGGCTCTTCAAGGTGGATGCCCAGTGGATCTAGTGCCCTCACCATCCCTCTCCCTCCTTAGTCCCCAGGGAGGGGCAGTTCCCAGCCGCTTCCCTCCAGCTGCCTGGGCAGCGCTGGTGTCTGAACTGGCAATCTATTATTCCTTCACTGGCCTCTGGACCTGCTGTGACCCCTGCTGCCAGGTCCCCATGCTCCCTAGTCTGCTCCCGGAGCCCACCCGGCTCACCTGGCACCCCTTCTGCTCTAAAACATCCCTCTCCAGATGGCCCCTTCCTCACCCCCCTGGGCCCTTGCAAATCCAGTGACGCTCATTGGTACCACCCCAGGGTGGTCTTGGTTTACCCCTGTGTACCGCCTCCTTCCTTCTCCCACCACCCGGTCACCCTCTCCCCTCAGAGCCTCTTTCTCCTGACAGCCCCTAGCCGAGAGTTTGCTCCAATCAATGTCCCTCTGGGCAGCACTAGGATCAACACAGCCCAACTTGCACTGCACGGCCCACACAGCATTCTGGGTACAAGACCCTGACCACCAGTGCAATTTTCCATCATCCTAGCCTGGTGGGCCTGGGTCCCTTCTCAGGGGGGTGCGCGTGTTTCTATGATTTACTTCAGACCCCTGGGTGTTTCACAATAAACACAGAGAGCTCTTTCCACATTTCAAAGCATTTTCCTGACTTTTCTTAAATAGAGAGCAGTCTTGGATGAACAAAGGTGCCCCTTACACATACACACCCCACCCCTTCCTAAAAGGTGGGTGTGCTTGAAAATAGGGACTTTTCATTCCAATTCCAACCCCACCTCTCACATGGGCCCCCTTCTCCTCTTTAAACTCCAGTCTCCAAGTGGAAATGGCAGTGGCCCTGTTTCCAGGACTGTGGCACTCTGACCTCTGGCTACCCTTCCCAGAGCTCCCTGAGGGGTCAGAGTGCCACAGGGGGTGGCCAGCACTGTCATCGGCTGCTTCCTTGGTCCCACTGATAGAGGAGCTTGGGCCTCATTCCCAGAAGAAAGCCATTTCTCACACTCACCCAGCCAAGCTGTCAGATATCACTATGGTTAGAGGTTTCCCCACATTTAAGGGATGGCATGACAGAGGAGCTCTTGAGGAGCCCCTAACCACTGAGGATCACCATGGGCATGGGGGAGCTGCCACGGTGTACCCCTGCCACCCCACACTCTATCCTGCCCTCAAACTCCCTCTCCCTGAAATCCCCTCCCACCTCTATACCTGCTTCCACTCACCCAATTCCCATTCTCTCCCCAAATCTGCTCCTGAGCCTTCTTTTGCCAAATTCCCCTCCCTTTCCTCTGACTCCCCCAATTCCCTTTTATCTGCAAATTTCCATTCCCTGTCACCCAACCCCATCTACCCACAAGCTCCCTTTTATCTCTTGCAAAGAAAGACAGGCAGTGACCAAGTACCCTGGTTAATGGTCCCCAGAAACCCATCCCATCCCCTCAGCAATGTTTCTTCCCTCCACGTTCTACTCTCTAGGGCTGTCCAAGACTCATGGAGCGAACCGATTAGGACTAGGGTGCGGATGGCTCTTGCTGTCTTTTAATAAAAGTGTCTTGTGCTCTACTCATACTTTCAAACCTCTTTAATTTCTTGAAACCCACAAGCATTGGGTTGTTTGCTTTTTCCCTGTCTGGCCATTTTCATATCTGAACTCAGGGCATGCCTGCTTCTGCAGTGTTTTGTTACTGCTGGTTCTCACCCAAGGTGTCTTGATCCCTGATGTGGTTTTACTGTTTCTTGACTTGAACTGCAATTTCCTTAGAAACTTCTCCTCTGTGGGAAATATAGCCCACAATGACAAGGTTCTGGTCCTGCTCCGATGAATAGAGACTATGATCTTAAATGCATGGGAGCAGTTGTCTAAGATACGAGTATTGGTTTCTTCCTGTCTGGAGCAGAGAAGCATGAGGAAGATCAAAGGCTCAGTTAACAATTGGCCCAAAGGACTGATCGACCCTGGGAACGACCCTGAGATCAGAAGAACTAGATAGTACCCTGCTACCACTACCTACTGCTCTGACTGGAAACACAATGTAAGGTCCTGGGCAGAGTGGGAAGAAAAAAAAATACAGAATAAAATTCAAAATCACAGAAAGAAGAGATTTACTGCTTGGACAGAAACTGGTAGAAACCCCAAGATTGGCCCCTAGGCACTGTGCAAGCCTGCACTTAAACCCTCCCCCTGGGATCAATTTTCAGCCAAACATGGAAAGATTATAAAGTAAACAACAGCCCATTAGAAGAATGTATGTCTCAGAACAATCATTCATACGAAATCAAAAGGGTGGTCTTTGGCCGAAAGCAACACCCAAAGGCAGGCAGAAGTAGAAAAGGATGAAGGACGAGCAGAAACGGGGAACCGTGGAGGAAGTGGGGGACATGCTGCTACACCGTGAAGATTGCAATTTATGCCCCTCCCCCCCCCACACACACTTCAGACACTGCACCCACGAGGACACCACATCCCAGAGCGCCCACTTTGGGTGGGCTTCTCAGGAGAGACTTTCTCGCTCTCCTCACTCACTGGGTCACAAGTCCTTGCGCTCTCTTGTGTGTCGCAGGGGTCAACTCTTGTTCACCCTTATGCCGAAGCTCTGAGCGCTCCAACCCCAGGCAGGGGTCTTTCCTTAAGCTGCCCACTCTGGCAGATGCTAGGAATCCTGGCGTTCTTGTGATTCCATGTTAGATTGCAAACTGTAAGGCCCACGGTGGAAAACCACCAGCCACTCTGAGGGAGAAAGATAAGGCTTTCAATTCCCGTGAAGAGTTACCTCTCTGAAACCCAGAGGGCAGTCAGTTCTGCTCTGGCCTGACTCCCACCAGCACACCCCATCTTCTGGAACCTGAAGAGCTGCGAGGAAGAAAGCATCGCTGGTGGACACAGGGGCAGAGCGAGAGGGAGTGGATTCTGGGGGGTTACTGGCATGGGGAGCTTCCAACCCTAGCACGTGAGCACTACTTAAATCTCATCCACACGCTATTTGAAAATGTGCTTCAGTGTCTACTCTCCTGGGAGCCTAGAAAACTATGCTACCCAGCATGCACCCATGTGCACACAGCGGTAGGCATGCCTGTGCATCCAGGTGTGTGTACGTATCTATGGGTGTGTGCTTCTTTTGTGCTTGGGTTTATGGTACTTGGGCAAGTGTGTGGGTGTGGCTGTGAGAGTGGGTATTTGTGTGTACACACACGAGCGTGTGTTTGCATGAGATTCTGGGAGTGTGTAGACTCCCCCATGAATGGAGTGATGAGTGTCCCAGATACCTCTGCTCTTCCTGCTGGGCTGCTGCCCTCTCTTCCACCTGCCGACCTATACCACGAGTCCCTAGGGACCCTAACGCAGCAAGTACTTCCTCCCATACACAGGGCGACAGCATCATAGTTAGTTATATAGTGCTGCATCATAAATGACCTGCCCACACTTAGTGACTTAAAACAACAATCACCATTTCCTTTGGTTGATCGATACGCATTTGGGTAGAGCTGGGCGGGGATATCACCATTTGCTCTATGCAATATTGGCTAGGGTACCTCAAGTGAAGCTGGATGACTGATTCACAAAGTGTTTTACATGGCCTGTCAGTTGGTATTAATCATTGACTGAGAGCTCACCCAAGCTTCTGGGGGGTTTCTTCACAACATGGCAGTTGGGTTCCAAGACTGGATGTCCCAAGTTGTTCAAGAGGAAACCCCAAGCTTGACCTAGTCTCAGACATCCCAGGACTTCACTTCTGTTTCCTTCTAGGCGATTAATGCCAGCCCAAATACAAGGGAAGCTGTCTTAGGATAGGTTCTCTAGAGAGACAAAAACCAGTGAAGCTTATATATTTAGAAAATGGCTCAAACAGTTGTTACAACAGGCAAGTCCAACTACAGAGGTCAGATGTCAGGCTGTAAGCTTCTCCTGATTTGTGCAGCTATGGAGTGATGAACCCAAAAGTCGGCAGGAAAGTGACAGGCTGATGACTGCAGAAATGAATGAATCTGCAGTTAGAATGTGAGGCTTATGGCTGCAGAGGTGAATGAAGCCAAAGTAGGCAGTTGAGATGGTAGGCTGCAGACAAGTCCCAGGACTGGCCCACAATACGGCCGGCTGTTTGTCTCAAGTCCAAAGAACCAAAGGTCAACGAGCCAGATGAGGATCCAAACCAAGCAACAAGCAAGCAAGACTTTCCACACTATCCATTGATACAGGATGTAGGCTACACCTCTCCCGGGGAAACTTCCTTTCAGTTGACTGAATATTTTATCTGAGTTAAAAAATAACCTTCCTATAACTGATTGGATGTGATTACCTTACATGATATCAGATCATGGTGAATTAATTAAACCAAACCAAAGCAAACTTACTGCTATTGAGCCAATTCCTACTAGCTATTAACTGCCCCACCGTTAAGAATTCTGACCCAGCAAAGTTGACACAAAGCCTAACTGTTATAGAAGGGAATTCAGACATCAGTCCTCAAGTGGAGCAGGAGAATAGAATGTGCTGAAAGAGATTAGACTCATGGTCAGCTAGAGACGAGGACACCTCCAAGACTGTGGCCTTCAGCCATCCTCATTGTCTCCAACTGAACTTAGCCCTGTGGCCAAAAATCAACCATGGAAGATCAAAAGGGCAGCCTTTCCCCAGTGACAAGAGTTCAGAGGGTTAGGATAGAAGGAGGAATGGGAACCAGGAGCACAGAAAGAATGCAAAAAAAAAATGATGCTACATTGAGGAGAGTACAATAGAGGAACTGAAATAAAATGTGTTCGAATTGTTGAACCTTCACCTAACTCAGAATAAAAAGTTGATTAAAAAAGAATTAAAGAGTGTGGTCACCTTTAACTTACCATACATGATCTGGGTTTCTGGGAGTAGTTCAGAGTTTCAGGGTACATAGAGCATGTGTGTGTGTGTGTGTGTGTGTGTGTGTCTATGTCTGTGTGTGTGTTTGTGTGCACATGTGTTGGGTGGTCATTATTCACTCAAACAAGAAGCACTTTTGAGTATATCCATAGTGTCATTCTAAACAAGACCCCCCAGTCTCAAGTAGCTCCCTGTCAGGAGAGGGGGAAGCAAACACAGATGTGACTATATAGCTCTCTATTCAGTCAGCATATGGTGCTTCAACACCAATAAGTTCCAAGCCCTGTGCTAGATGCTCTGGTACAGGGTGGCCAAGATGGACAGACCCTGTCCTTGGGAAGGTGATAGTGTGTCAGAGAAGGCAAGCCTCCAGGGCATTATCACAAAAGAGCGATGAGGGCGCCAGTCAGTTGGAAAGATCATTAACAGGCAGTCGAGACACAGTGGCCTTGGAAAAGAGGTGTGTAAGCAAAAAACCTGCAGTCGGAATCTGTCCAGTTGTTGAGTAAAAAGTACTTGTGAGGACCCAGAGGCAAGAAAGAAAATACCTGAGCGGGATTACATCCTCAGATAGATGCTAGAGCTATAGATGTAGATGTAGCCATGACAGAGGATTTTTATGTGTGTGTGTGTGTGTGTGTGTGTGTGTGTGTGTGTGTGTGCGCACGTGTATCTTTGCTGTAAACTTATCCACTGATGTGGTAAAACATGCAAGAGGCAAAGTATAAATACTTTGTAGATATAACCACATTTCTTGAAGGAATGAGTCACTAGACCTGAGTGCTCAGGACCCTGGTCTCGGGGGCCATCAAGGTCTGTCTATCGGCATCAGATAGCTCACCAAGATGATGCTCTTTATCCTGCTTGGGTGATCAGTGGCTGGAATCTTAAAAGCTGGCGAGCAGCTGTCTCAAGTGCAAGCACTGGTCTCTCCCCATCACAGGAAAGGAGGGTGACAAACAGCGAGGGCAGTGAATTACCCGGCCACACACACATCAGCTTCCATGACCCTGAGACCAGAAGAACCAGATGAGATGGTACCTGGCTGCCAGTATCAACTGCTTTGAAAAAGATCGCATCAGAAGGTCCTCACAGAGCGGGAGAAAATCCTGGAACCAAAGGTGGGGCACCCACAACGACGGGCCTTCATTCCCCTCCGGTGCCCGGAATGGAACTAACCCTGTGGTAAAATAATGAACGACTTAAGGGCCGAAGGGCAGTGTTCAGTCAACACCAAGTTCAGAGGGTTAGGAGCGAAGGAGACACACCCAGGGAGAGAGCAGAATGCTGACAGTCTATGGAGGGCATTGCAGGGGATGAGTGGAAACAAAATGTGCGTGAATTGCTGAGGGCAAGACCTCGCGAGGATCCACTCTGTACAAAACCGTCACTTCATTCACCCTACCACTTTTTCAAAGGCAAGAGAAGCCCTTGAGGACTTCGAAAGCATTGAACATGGTAAGTGCTTGTGTGTGTGCACGCGCGCACGTGTAACCATGGGTCTGCACAATGAAAGACGTGTGAGACTGTTTGTATAGGCAGGTGTGTGTTCAGCAGCACCTAAAGCACATCCTCTGTACCTGGCTGAACTGGTGGAGTGCTCCTGTTCTGAAATCCAAAGTTCTGGGGAACACACTTTGGATCCCTGCCAGACTTCCCAACAGAACGCATGATCCATCGATTCCTTTGTGCACCGGGAAAAGGAGATGAACCCCAGAGCCCAACCTCAAGGCAGCCCTCCCACCTCCTTCTTGGAAGATACCCCATGTTCTCTGTTGGAACTGCTTACGGCTCAGGCTCAGGGTGACCCAGTGCAAGAGAGCTGGGCCTTCTTCGGATTTTCTGTGCCACCTGAACTCGCCAGGCCCAGGACACTTTCAGCTTCAGAAGTCATAGCAAGACACCCTCCCAATGTGAGCCAGGCCACCCGGCCCCAGAGGCACATGAAGGGAAACCATCGAAGACCCACTGTCCAGTCTGGAGTCCCTTTCTCCATGGCTGTGGAGTCGGGGTTGGCCAGGCCTGGAAAGGATTAGGGAGGGGAGAACAAAAACAGGCCTTACCAGGACTTGGTTCATAAAATAAGCGGGACTCGAGGTGAGTCCACCTCCTTGTGTCTACCTTGTTTTTCTTCAGCTCCGCAGCAGGATAGCAAAGAAGTGAGGCAATAATCCTCATGTCAACCATTTGCAATCGGTCCCTTTTGTACTTTCTCATTGCTCTGGGCTTTGTCTTTCTGTCAGAACTTGGTCCAACTGTACATAACAACAGTAATGATAAAAACTAACAGTACTTTAACAAGATAAATGTTTGCCTGTCTTTTAGAAGTCTGGAGGCAGGCAGTCCAAGGCTCTACCACAGCCACAGGGATCCAGGCTCCCTCTGGTTCACTGTTCCACACTTTCTAGTGGAAAAGTCCCATCTTCAAGTCCAAGGTGGAGCTGGAGCTCAACACTGGACCAGGTAATTCTTCTCTCTGTTCGTGTTTAAATGCTTGATTGTGGAGTGGGTGAACATTTACAGAGAGGATCATCAGCTGTACAGTCAGTGAGTCATACACATTCTGTTCCATCTGAGTCATTAGAGTCTCCTCAACGTAATATCACTCATCGCACTTCCTCCCTCTGCTGTCTGTCTCCAGTCCTTCTTTCCTAGCCCGTAGGAACTTCGTTCTGGGTAAATGCTGCCCCTTGAGATCAAATGGCTGATTAGTCTAAGACGTGCCCACATACGTAGTGTTATTATTCCCCTTACAGACCTGTCTATTGTGTGGCTGAAAATTGGGCCTCAGGGGAAAGTTCAGTTCCAGACCCCAAAATGACCCAGGATGACTTTGGATTCTCACAGATTCCACGTCCACTTGCTAGTTGCAGCAAAGGTAAATCTCATGTACAGGTATCCTCTGTCGGATACATAGAGAAGTAGAGACACAGAGAGATGCACTCAGCCCGCATGCCTATCCTGGCATCCACGTGGAGATCACCATTATTGCAGGATTGTGTGTATAACAGCATTTACCTCTATTGCCTTTACCTCTTTCCCTCTCCTTAGCAATGGTGCACTCTCCTGCACCATTCGTTGCCAGCCTCTCTCTCATTGCATACCGTCCTCCCCTTCACCCAAGCTCTTGAAATTTATTTGACCTCCTTTCCATATGGAAGGTCTATCACTACACTATCCCCTCTGTTTGCTTTGTAATTGTCTTCATTATAAATGGCTGTCTCTGGTTTCTATTTTCAGTCTTGTGGATCTATTTTACCTTGACTACTTCTATATGTAGTTTGACTTCCGGTGGTCTTGTCATGTGTATTCATCTCAGGATGTTGTCTGTCACTGTTGGTTCTCTGTCTGAAGAACTCCCTGTAGTATTTCTTATAAAGTTGGTCTGGTTTTTGCAAATTCCTATAAGTCCTGTTTATTGGGAGATGTCCTAACTTCATCAGCAAACAAACTTCCGGTCAGACAGAGCCCCGGTCCTTGGTGGAGTCCATGACAGTCCCTACGCTGTCTGAGACCAGGCTGCCTGTTCCAGGAGCACATGCTCACATGGTAGCTGAAGTTGGGGTGCTTGCTTGTTCCTCTTTTGGGCCCAGAGGACAGCGGGAGGCAAGGCGGCTAGTGATGGAAGGAGTTCTAGCTCATCTGGGAATCCAGCACTGTGTGTTATGCTGGTCTGCCGGAGTGGATTTCACGTGCTCGGACATGGGGACGGAGCACCCAGAGCAGTGAGAGCCGGGCGGGTGCTACACAGAAACAGGAGTGTCAACAGCTGCTGGATGGGTGAAGGTGGGAGCCGGCCACGTTTCTGGTCACCAAGAAAGTGTGGAGAAGAAAACATATCCCACCTTTCTAGCTGCCAACCGCTGGGCGTGTTCTTATGACAGTCAGGTTGCTTCTTGATATTGCTTGCGGAAGCGCGTGAGGGCGGCACAGGGTCAACTCACCTGTCTGACCTCGCCTTTCTAGCTGCCTTCGTTCTGCTTCTTCTCCTCGCTGGTCCTCAATCCCCTTTGCTATCATTTCCTCCTAAGCTCAGAGTTCCCGAATGATTCACTGCGTCTGTTTCATTGGGCCTCTTGTGTCTTCATTGTGGAAGATTTGTGTAACACACCTACCCACTTTGCCATCTTGGCAAAGCCCCTGACCAATTTTCTAAACTGGAAAACAAAAGGCTCTTGAGGCATAATTTACATAAATTAAAACGCATCCATTTTACATGTAGAGTTTGAAAGGTTTTGACAAATATAAACACCCATCTAACCACCTCCACAGATGAGAGAATAAAATATTCACAGCCCCTACAAGGCTTCTTTCTCATGCCTTTTTACAGTCAACGGTTCCCTTGCCATTACGATAAATTCGTTTTCCTGCTCTAGAACTTCATACAAATGTCATCATTTAGTATGTATTCTTCTTTAGCTTAGTATAATGATTTTGAGATACAGCAATACCTCAGTTGTCTATCTCAATTCATT
Source organism: Tenrec ecaudatus (assembly GCF_050624435.1). Taxonomy (NCBI): domain Eukaryota; kingdom Metazoa; phylum Chordata; class Mammalia; order Afrosoricida; family Tenrecidae; genus Tenrec; species Tenrec ecaudatus. Next base: position 141,274,753 of record NC_134533.1, read on the forward strand.
CTAAATTTGCGTTTGAACACTGAAAAGTTCAAGAACTGAACATATTTTTTCCATTAGAAATAATGGAAAACTAAATGATTGGTTCTGAGGTCCCCAAGTTAGACTTATAAGTTCATATTTCCAGGACTTTAAATCACTGTGGAGGTTTTTAGCCTCCGTCTAGACCACCATCTCAGATACACTTTCACCATTGCATTGTTTCTGATTTATACAAATTGACAGTAACTTCTCAACTTATTTTATGGTCTGGGCTCTTTGTTTCATGGTTAATGATTTAACACCTTTTGCTACATTAGCCTCTTCATAATTTTTCCCCCCCAAAAATATTGATGTTGACTTAGCCGTGTTGTATTCAGCTGCCAAATCAGACAAGCAATGACCTGACTCAAATTTCACAATGATTTCCTTCTTTAACTCTACCGTAATTCTCAACATTTTCCTCTTAGCTTTACTGCTGGGATCACTTTCTCTGATGCCATCGTTAGGGCACTTTATGGAAATAAAGCCCCAAAGACAATGACGATTGCTTCCGCGCGCTCACACGCACAGCGTAGTGTCTGAGCGAGAGCACACGGGGACACCGGAACTGGAACGCCCCCTCGGTGGCCCAGGTGAGACTCAACGTGTGACTCCCTCGGCCCGGACGGATTTCCTCGAGTCGGTTTTATTATTGAGTGCCGCCACGAGCAGCACCCAACCACACTAGCTGCCGAGGAACCAGGAAAATGTGTCTTCAGGGTTAAGCGGTAATTTGGATTTTTATGGGGAGAAGGGACATTGGGGGGACAACGAATAGTTCCAGTTGATAGATGCAGAAACCAGTATTCAGAGAAGCAGTGATTTCCCCAAAGTCATCCATTTTCTCCATGTTGGGAAAATTGAAGACACAGGTTTAGGGCCTTTTCAGCCAGTGCACTACCAGCTCCAAAGACTGCTTCACACGCAGGGGGAGTCCCAGGTGGTCATGCCCTTAGGATGTGCAACAGTGGCATGGGGTCTGAGGGACAATGCTGATAGAACGAAGCCTTTAACCGAACATCACTGTCAACCACACACTGCGGCAATCCTCTCCCCCACCCCCACCCCCGGTGTCGGCTAAATCTCACACCCATGCTGTGTGCTGCTTACTCTCAATAGCCCATTTCTCAGATATCCAAGGTTGGGTAGTGAGCCAAATGACAGCTAGAAGGTTCCCCGCTTCTCCTTAGCTCTGCTGAAAACACGTTCTTACCACAGGGAGAAATACACCATAGCTTTGCTCAACATCCTTTCGAACAGGTCGAAGGCGGTTCTATGTTGAATCTCATAAATAAACAGTCTTTCAGATCCCCTGCTGTCGACCTCAGGGGCTTGCTCGGGCCCTCACTCCCCTAATTCACTCAGGGGTTTTTTCTCCTCATAATTCTACTTTCCTCCATTTCATGCCTATAATGTATTAACACAAACAACGGTGCTGACAGCAGCTCAGCTCTAACTGGCTCATGCTGGAATCAGACTGATGATTTTCATCAGGGAAAAAGACTAAACAGGTTAAGATGATTAAATTTTCTTAAACCTACAGCTAAGTCTAATCAAAGCCATTTGTGCAGAGGTGTGTGTGTGTTTTCCTTTGCTGGAAGGTTGATTGGCAGTTTCAGATGGATGAATATGAATTCTCAAGGAGTCCAATTAAAATAAGGCATTTCCCACAACTTCCAGACACTAGCATGGGCCATTTCACCCCTCTGTCTGGGCTGGAACCATCCTTTTCCCTGAGAAGCATCTGATGATGGGAAGAAAAATTCTGAGTATCTACATATCATTCTGCCCCTGTGGTTTTGACTTCCCTCGAGGTAAAATCTTTTATCATCAGAGTTCTCAATGCTGAATAAATAGGAAGGTGCCACAGCTTCCTCCTTCCCAGACCTGGGCCAACTCTTGCCCCTTTCTGGACTTCCGTTTCCCCATCCATAATGTTGGGACGGTGGCCTGAAACTCTCCTGTTTGTTCTCCAAGTCAGCGTGTGTACATGGCAGGGAAGGACTGGCAGGAGTCAATCAGCACCTGCGTGAGTGAGGTTCTTTGTCACCTCATGCTCATAAAAGTTCTGCCGGTCCTCTCTCTGATCCATCTACCTTTACATTTTGGGAGCCTTGATGGCATGATGTGAAGCGCTTACACGCTCACCCAGAGGGAAGCAGCTGGAACTCACTGGCACCTCCCTGGGAGAAAGGATTGCAGTCTGCTTCCATCGGGAACCCCTAAGGAGGAGGTCAACTGTCACATAGGATTGACTATATGTCAGAATTAACTCTGCAGATGGTGCTCAACCACCACCACCACCACCACACCTTTTAGATGATATGTTCTGACGTGATACGGGTGCACACAGGAATAGCTTCTGCTTTCCCTAACATGAGAGTATCCTCTCAGATGTTAGGTTTTCCCCTCACAGTGTTTCAGAGGGTCTTACAGCCGTGAATCCCATCCCAGTCTCAGCTATTTACGGAGTCCTGCTGGCACAGTAGGCAACCATCCCGTTGGTGGTTGGAAACCGCCAGCCACTTCATAGGAGAAGGATGGGGCAGTCTGCTCCTGTAAAGATTACAGCCCTGGAAACTTCTACTCTGTCTCAGTCATTATGCATTGGGCTGTACCCAAGGGTAATGTGTTTGGCTTAGTTTGGGTCTCAGCTATGTAAAAGGCCAATCTTAAACAATTTAAAATTTCATTCTCACTGTCAGTCAAATTCGCCGTGGTGTGTGCTTTTGTGTATGCATGTGTGCGTGTGCTAGAGCTACTGTGCTAAAGGCTGAGATCCCTCTATCCTCTCCTGACACTTGTCTATCATGACACTTCAGTGGGGAGCCTGGAGCAGGGAAGAGGGAATGCTCTAACGTTCATCCTTCCACTCCCCCTCTGCTGGGACACCCCGTGTTGAAGGAAGAAATGGAAGACGTGAAGTCCTACTTATGGTTCTCTCTAGGCTGTCACTAGGTAGTAATTTTGGCTTCTGTAATATTGGGTATTCAAATGCTAAGCCGAGCAGGCAGGTCTCATCAAGAGAGCTTGAGGTCCAGTCCCTCCTTTAGCGTCTACATGGTCGACACGGCCCCCAGGAGACTCCCATGGATGACCACTCCACTGCTTTTGCCCTTCCTCCTTTGACACACACCTCTCCAGCCAGTCTCCACTCCTGGCCTCTGGAAAGAAGTAGGTGGTGGTCTTCATGTTTCAAACACTCCAAATAGTATGTACCATGAGTATTGCCACCACTGTCTTCTCTACTACATGTAGCAAGATAACCATGGATTTCTGAAACTCAGCAAATATCACTGGATACTTTTGAAGCTCTACTAATCTGTTTGGGTAGGAAGTCCCTTTCTTCCCCCAAGGAGTTATGGAAACGGTATAACTGAATAACTCTATCTTGTTTTACGCACTCTGGAGGTAGGTGATGAGGTCACTGGACTGCTTACACTACCATTAATCTGCAGGGATATGGCTGACATCTTAGGTGATAATTTTTTTATTCAGTTCTGGGTCATTAGCCTATCTCCTAAAACACCAATATTTTGAAAAATAACTTTTAGGATTATTCCTAGTACTTGTCCTAGCAAAAAAGGAGAGCAGGCTAAACTCAAGGCAAGCAAAAGAAAGGAAATAATAATGATAAGTGTAGAAATCAATAAAATAGACAATGAAAGCAACAGAGAAGATCATTAAAAACTAGTTATTTGGGGGGAAAATCCCTCAATAATAGTGCCAATGTCTAAGCTAGACTGAGCAAGACAAAAAGAGAGGAGACTCAAATAAATAAATCAGAAAAGAGAAGGGAAACATCTCTAGTTACTTACAGAATCAAAAGCAATTATAAGGGAACACTACAAGCAACTGTCTTCGATCTGGACTGCAACTCAATACAAAGAAAACAAAAATTCTCACAACTGGACCTACAGATAGGTGGCATAAGGGTTCCACTGCTAACGGCAAGGTCTGCAGCTCAAAACCACTAGCAGTTCCCATGGAGAGAGATAAGGTTTTCTACTTCCATAAAGAGTTTCGATCTTAGAGACTCCCGGGACAGGTCTACTCTGCCCCATCGCATTGCTCCGAGTTGGCATGGACGCCACGGCAGCAAGCGTGGTTTTGGAGTTTGGACTGATGGACAACATCATGATAAACAGAGAAAAGATGGAAGCTCTCAAAGACTTCATCTTGCTCAAGTCCACAACCAATGCTCATGGAAGCAGCAGTCAAGCGATCAAGTGATACATTGTCCTGGGCAAATCTACTGCCCAAGATTTCTTAAAGAACAATAATATCACGTTGAGGGTTGTGCCTGACGCAAGTGAGGGTATTATCAACTGCCTAATACGCCTAATATAGAAGTTGGTCATTGAATAAAGAAAATCACAAAAGAATTGATGCATTCAAATTACGGTGCTGAAAAAGCAGGTGGAAAGTGCCACAGAAGACCAGAACCAACAGATCTGTCCTGGATGCTCCATAGGGGCGAGGATGGCAAGCTTCATCTCACAGACTCTAGACATGTTACCCAGAGAGGCCAATCCCTGCAAAAGGACATCGTGCTGGGTGCAGTAGAGCCCACACCACGGAGGTGGCTGCTCTGAATGTGTGTAGCTTTCCACAGTCCTGCGATGATGCAATCCCCAGGCTCCCCAAAGTGATCTCTAGGCCTCTTCTGAGTCTCCCATTCCAGGGCTTTCACCCAGAATGTTTGCGTTCTAGTCAGCATAATGAATCACTCAAAGTGTTCAAATTCAGATCTGTTCCTGTTTCACTTCAGTAGTCATGATAGAAACCGTTCAAATCCATGCATTAAAGGGTAAATCAGAGCTGTCCATAAACTGAGCATCCATAACCTGAGGACTCTTTTTAGTAGTAAAATAAAAGATACCAAAAATGATCGCATCACTAGATATAGAGCATTTGACAAAATGTCCAAGGAGGAGAAGAAAAAGGCACTTCTGGATGAGGGGGAAAAACTAAACAAGACATAAAAATGAGACTTAGGTAGGGAATGTACAGCCAATACAGAAGATGTTTTCAGAAAGGGGCTAGGGGGGTTAATCTGCGAAGGACCTTGCATGTCAATTGAACAGAACAAAGGGAAGCCGTGAGCATCTTTAGTGGGGCGCTAGCATCATGAAAGGTGTATCTTAGGAAGCTAATCTGGACCAAATTATCCCATGATGGCTCCAGTGAACCCAAGGTCCAGAGTAAGACCCGAACCACCAGCATCTTCGGAAGAATGTGTTATGATCGCAGCGTGGACCCAGGTTCTGCAGCTGAAAGTGCATACAGTGTTTTGAGCCCTTCATTAAAAAGAAAAGAAAAGAAAATTCCAAATCAGATATAGGTACAGAGGAAGTATTTATTTAAAATGAGAAAAGAAATCACAACAAATTACAAGCTGCCCAAAGCTACTCCAAGTCATTCAATTTGAAGAGAAAATGAAATTGAGTCGAAGTCAGAGTGGAAAGTTGGAGGCATTTTAACCTACTGAAGTTAGCATATCTGACTTTCTCAACTGTAAATATATATGCATATACATATAGATATAGATATATTAACTTAGCCTCATGATGATACTGCCCAGTAGTGTGCCGGAACCAGCCTGTCACATAGGAACCAATTGTTAATCTCTCTCCCCAACCTGAGGGTCACTGATGCCATGTTGGTAGCTCCGGACTGCTCATGGTGGAAGGATTCATACCACAGCAGTCAGCAGTCACTACAAATTAGGCAGGTTGTTGAGCAGTTGGTGGCACACCGCAGAAACCCTCTACATATGGTCTAAGTGTGTGTAGTGACTGTCTGGCCCTCAGTACAAAGTTATCATCAGTGGCCATAACTTCTGGGTCAAAGCCATAGACCAGGCATCGTACAGGGAGAGAACGTTTGATGGTAGCAATCTTCAGAGCCTTGCTTATGTGCTCTGACACCGCCCCCACCCCCGCTAGGCCCCCTTCACTCTCCTCTCTGCCCCTGACTCATCAAAAGAAAATGAAGCTTTGCCAGCATCCCTGTGCAAGTAAGAAGAGCACCTTTCAGGTGAGGGCTGCAGGTGAGCCTGGGTCTTTCTAGGCACTAGGAACCAAGAGACAGCATCCCAGGTGAGGGAGACCCTCTAAGGCACTGCCTAGGCTTTGGTTGACCTCAGAGCCCTCCGGGAGAATGACCTAAAAGCCACAGCAGGCCCTCATACTGGTTCTTCCTGGTTCCATCACGGCTGAGGAAGCTCAAAGATGGGGTGTCCATTCAAAGGTGGCAGCCAACTGCGTCTCTTGGAGGCGTGTGCCTTTTTACACTCCTCGCAATCATTCAGTCTCGTGCACCAGGCACCTGAGAAGGCTCCACATACTTCTTCTGAGTCTCCCATTCCAACACTTCAAATTAACTTTCACGCTCTGCTGACCATGTTGAATCACCGAAACCATACAAATTCAGGTCTGTCCTTGATCAGCTGACACTTTCAGGCCTTGTTACTACCAAAAGCTGAGGCCCCACATGTCCTCCCCAGGGCTCACCCTCCTCTGATTTGTCCCCAGTGTGCTCATCTCCAGCTGGAGGGGGGCCTTCATTTCAGTATGGTGGAGGAGGAAGGGCGCTGGCTCCACTCTCTGTGCTCTCTGGCTTTGACCTTCTCTCTCTCTTCCCATCCTAGAGACATCTTCCTCCACCTCTTTTCTGGACCTGGGGCCAATCTCATATAAGGAAACCGAGGCTCAAAAATCAGAAGTTTAACCCAGGCCTGTCTGACTCTGATCTCTCTGCCCTTTCCCTCCACTATGTTGCCACTTGAATAGGTGCAGATTCTGTCTCCTACCAGCCTGGAGCCAGGTCCTGTGCAGAGAGCACCCCTCAGCTTTACAGCTGTTGGGGGTGAGCAGGTGGGATACCAGGCAGGATAAGGGCAAAGAAGAGACCTTGAGCAGGGATAGAGCAGTGCCCTGAGGTTATGGCCATGAGTGATTGGTACTCAGTGGGCATAGCTTCTCCTGGGGTGCTCCCATCTATATCATCACTGCCTGGGCCAACTCTCCACACGGAGCTTTGAGAGTCAGCCCTGGGCAGCACTAGTGGCGTAAGGACCGTGCTCTGAGCCAGCAGACGTCTGACTGCATCCTGGCATAACACGACAAGCCAGCCCTGAGACCAGGGGGAAGTCATTTTGCATCTCGGAGGCTCAGTTGACCTCTCTATAGAATTTGGACCCACCTTGCTCGTTATCAGGTTGGGCGTGGGGTGGCCGGTGTGTAAGGAAGATAATGCATGTGAAAAACAAAGTGCCAAGCACTTAGCAACCGAACACGGCAGCTACTACCATTATTGGTAAGATTTCACTCTTCCTGAGAAATGTTTACTCACAGAAAGCACGGCCTCCCAGCTTAGGGGCTGGGGAAGGGGTGGGGGAGCAGCATTGCTCAATGATTAGGCACGTAGACTTGGAGGCCATAGCTACTTAAGTACCTAACTCCAGCTCAGCAATTTACAAGCTAGGAATTCTGGGAGAACTACGTCATTCTTCTGTGCATCAGTTTCCTCATCTGTAGAATGGGGACAGTAGTGTTAGTTCATCCGTGTCAAGTGTATGTATGTGCTAGGTGGACTGCGCAGAGCCAGGCAGCGTTTCTTTCTGTTGTACACTGGGGCGCTGTGAATCAGAGCCGACTCGGTGGCACCTAACAACGTGCATTATGTGGAAAGAGAGACAGGGGAAAATACGATCCTTCATTAATGAATGATGAAAGGAATGAACATTTGCTGAGCCCTGAGGACAGGGTCTGGCACATTTCGCGTGTAAGCTAGTGCCAGTGGCCAGGTCTGGGATGTGGCTGTCAGCCGAGAGAAGGATCCGGCCCAGTGCTCAGTGGCCACTGCAGGAGCATTTGTCCGGCTGTGTTCCCCGTCCAGCGGGCTCCCACAGCTGCCAGGCCTCTGTCATCCACCCCACTCGCCCCACCATTCACTCGGCTCAGATTTCCAATTATTTGTCCTGTTTTGAATTCAAGTGGGATATTAGCAGCAAGTCTGGCTTTATTAATGGCGGTGTCTTTAGTGTTACCGACTTTCTCACTCACTCCACTCTCACTCCAACAAGCTCTGCTTCCTTTAATTAAGACCGGGCTAAGTGCAGAGCAGGTGATCTGATCTGGCATGGCCTTTGTTCTGGGGTCTGGGTCCTTTCTCATGAGCTGGGAAAGGAGATTCCATGTACTCCTGCCTTTGAAGCCTGACATCCATCCCCACAATCGCAGCAGTGGGGCAGAGTGGAGATCTGAGCCCCAGGCGCGGGAGCCTGTCTCTCTCCAGGCAAATTGTGCCTGTAAAGCAGGGATGAGAGGACAAGAGGGTCTGCCCTCCCTGTCAGCTCTGTGACACTCGGCACCCACTGGGGACGGAGCAGCCGGGAGGCTCCAGCCTAATACAGATTCGTGGGTAGGAGGTGAGAAACCACAGATCCTGATAAGATAGCAAGTTATAGAGAAAATGGCCCACACTTCAGTACGACCCAGCCAAGGCTTGGTCTCAGGTTCCGCTGTGCCCGCCTTAGCAAGTTACTTTTGCCTGCTGAGCCTCGACAGCCTCCTCTGTCAGGTGATGTGACCGTGTCTCCTTCTGAGAGGATGACAGGATGTGGCTCGTCTGAAACAGCAGCCCTGTTACTATTGGACGGTCGGGCAAACATGGGAAAGGCAAGCTCTTTGACCCAACCTCCAATCCGTATGACTTGCAGCACCGCTGCCCTCTCTTCTTGGGAGTTGGGATGGAGTTAATCCTACCCAAGGAGCCCTAGGATCGCAGTGGGTTAGCAGTGGTCTGCTAACACACATGTCAGCAGTTCAAACCCACCAAGTGCTCCTTAAGGGAAAGATGAGGCCGCCTGCTCGTGTGAAGATTTACAGTGTCGGAAACACTAGGGAGCAGGTCTACTCTCTGCCCCGGAGAGTCTCTATCAATCGGAATTGACTCGATGGCGCTTGGCTTGATTTGGTTCTTTCCAATGGGCACTTCCGCTCCTGGTCTGATTTGCAGCACTGCACGCAGCCTGTGCCATAGATGAGGATTGACAAGTGTTTCCAGCCACAGCCTGCTTCTCACTCTGTCTCTGCCAGCTGCCTAGAGAGAGGCAGGCTCCGGGAACAGGAGGCTCCTGGTGGGTGAACTAGTCCCATTCAGCACAATTGACTTTCTACAGAGCCGTCATCAGGGTGGCCAAGCTGATCCCCTCCCCAGGGGGAGGTGCCCTACACGGGGCTTTGGGCTGTGAGCCTCTCCAAGTAAGGCGGAGGCAAGGCGGGTCATTCACCTGGAGGCAGCAAGGACATCTAGGACGGAATGCAAAGCCTGATACGGGGCCTGCTGCCGGCCGTGCCCGCAGACGTCAGACTCTTCAGTGCTGCTGCCAGGGCTGCCGTGCCCATGGACAGTGAGCACCCTGGTGAGTGTGACTGGACTGTGGAGGCAAGAACCTGCTCCCCGTGCACCAGCCCAGCCCTTCTCCTCCCACTGAAGGGCCACTGGAGGTGCAGCAGGAAGAGCGACAGCCAGGACATCTGCAGCAGGTGCCCAATGGCAGAATGTCGGCCTCTTTCCTGGGATCTGGCAAGGGGTCCCCAGGTCTCTCGTCTCAACAGCCCCACTGCTGCCACTTTCACCCACACCCTGTAAGCCTCTCTGCTGGGCCCTCCTCATCTCCCCACACAGCCCTGCACACCCTCCTAAGCTCAGATAGGGTGCTGTTCACCTAGTCCCCCTCCTTTCTGCTCCCTGTAGCCCCCACAGGAGTGTGCCTTCCCGGCCCTGTGTCTGCCCTGGACCTCCACCTGCTCCGGGTCTTCTATGCCCTACAGGAGGACGCAACATAGAGCAGACGTCCCAGAAACACCTGGCGAGTTGCCTTGGGTCACAGATGCCCAAATTATGTCCAGAACATAGTATACAGAAATATTTTGATGGCCTCCAACTGCCATAATCAATGACCATGGAAGCAGCAGCCAAGAAATCAAATGCTGTATTGCATTGTGCGAGTCTGCCACAGGAGACCTCTTTGAAGAGTTAAAGAGCCAAGGTGTCCCTTTGAGGGCCGAGGTGTGCCGGACTCAGGCCATTGGGTTTTCCATCCCCTCATATACCTGTGAAAGCCAGGTAACGACGAAGGAGGATCACAGAAAACGGATGCCTTTGGATTGTGGTGTTGGTGAAGGACGCTGCAGGTACGATGGACTGCCACAAGATCAAACAAACCTATCTTGAAAGAAGTCCAGCCAGAATGCTCCTTAGAAACCAAGATGGTGAGACTTCCATCTCACATACGTTGGACATGCTATCAGCAGGGACCAGTCCATTGAGAAGTGGATATATAGTGCCTGGTAAATAGAGGGTCGGGGGGGACAAAGGAAGACCCTTGGTGAGATGGGTTGACACATAGCTGCAACAATGGGCTAATACCTAGCGAGGAGCAGGAGGATGGCTCCGGCCAGGGTGGAGCTTCATCCTGTGTGCACAGGGTCTAAGCGATGCGTCAGAATCAATTCAGGGGCACCTAACAACAAATTTCCCAAGGCATCAGTGACCCCGTGGTAGAATTATCACCTTCCATGAAGGAGACTTATGTTCAATTTTCAGTCAATGCACCTCCCGCTGAGCTCCACCTACTCGCCTGTATAAGCTGCTTGTGTGCTATTCTGATGCTGGGGGGCCTGCAGGGGTGCTTCCAGACTAAAGTGCAGTAGGAAGAAAGGTCTGGTGACGGGCTCCTAAAACCAGCCCAAGAAAACCCTATTGCTCACAATAGTCTGGTTCACATCGGATCACAGAGAAGGCATGGGATTGGGCAGGATTCCCTCTGTTACTCAGTACGTGGCCCATCGATGGCAAGTCACAACAGCAATTTCCATCCAGTTCTAGAAGAGTCTTCCTCACCATTCCAAGTTGTGCCTGAGCTGGTCAGAGCAGTTGGTCTCAGTATGAAAGACGCTCATTAGGCTCAGGCTGGCTGAAACAAAGGAAAGGGAGGAGGGCACTGGACAAAAGCTATGCGTGAACCACACTCCACGCGTGGCTGGACGCTTGGTCATCACACTGGGATTTCTTAAAAGCCACCCCCCACATCGACTTCACTGCCTGGCAAGCTCCTCCCCGAAGTGACGCGATGGCCACGAGGAGGCCAGGTTTTTCAATTCTACCAGTTTGGCAACCGCAGAATGAAGAAGGCTCCTCTCTCCTGAAAGCTCTGGCAATGGCTCTAAAGAGACTTCTCATTGGTCCAGTGCAGGCCACATGCCCAGTGAGTGAGGAGGAGCTCCGATTGGCCAGGGCTGGGTCATGTGCCCATGCCTGGAGGAGAGGGCAGGGGAGAGGATGGTCAGCCCTGCCCAGACCAGATGGGCCTGAGGCTGGGGGAGGCAGTTTCCCCGTGGGACGCCAGGGTTCTCTTTCCAGAAGTAGAGGAGTGGACACTGGCCAGGCAAAGGCAATTAATGCTCTCCAGATCTCCTTCATTAAATAAGGCAAGAAAAGTAATAACAAAACAAGATGGCAAGGGAATGTCTAAAGGCCTTAAGGAGACACCACACCAAGCCAGGGAGTGCACACGTAACGCTGAGCCCAGCAGGCTCGGGGGACATTGGAACTGAAGATAGAGGCTGGGAGAGGGCAGCTGTGAGGCCTTCCCGGAGGTGGAAGTGGGGCAAACAGACAGCGGTCGCCATGAGTGGATCTGGACTCCTGGTGACCCGCATGTGTCACAGTGAACTGTGCTCAGTAGGGTTTTCTTGGCTGTGACCTTTCTGAAGCAGATCGCCAGCCCTTTCTTCCAAGGGCTCTTTGGGTGGGTTCCACTCACCAGCCGGCCAATAAGTAGTCCAGCACTTAACCGGCTGTGCCACTCCATAAAGGACTAGAAGTTTGCCCCAAAGGGGGGTGGGGTTTCCTGGCTACTCTGGCCACAGGCACCTTGGACACGGCGGGCATCATGCAGGGCACAGAGCTGCCACTGGCATCCACTAGGGGAGGAGGTGGAGAAGGGGCTGAGGGGGAGGTGGCAGGCGGCAGGGCCTTGCCCCTCCAAAGGCCCAGGCTCCACCCACAGGACCTGCGCCAGCGAGATTGCAATCTAATTTACTCATTAGTCTTGTTTCTTCTGTATAAATCAAATCACGGGCTATTTTTCCACATCGTAAATATTGTTTTAAACTCTTGCTCACGGGCAATTAGATTACAAGCATCGCCTGGCGAGCTATACGCCAGTGTGTTTGGCGGCCGCTGGCTGCTTTGCCGGCGGTTCCTTTTAACAATGTTTCCCAATGATTTTTAAGGGTCTTTGCAATCCTCTCCCTAGTGATGCGTGAGGGCCCTTGTCTGCAGCCATTAATCTCTGTAACAGCCGCAGAGAGACTCGGTCTGCTCTGTGTTCTTTCTCCAATGGTCCCACGGATCCCCACCCCAGGCATGTCTCCCTGCTGCGCCCACTCAGGCCTCTGGCTTTGTTCTCAATGCAGGATGGACCCCGTTATCCCCGTCATTCCCGTTATCCCACCTGCCCCCGCCTGTCTCAAGCCACACCTGTAGCATAGGGTCAATCCTTGCTTTGCCCAGTGGCACCTGCTTCTCTTCTGCTGTCCTTGGCGGTGCCTCCTCGTCTCTGGGCGCCCAGAATACCCCTTCTCTTGCGCCTCTTCCAGGATTCTCCTTTAATTCCCGTTTGGTCCCTGACTCCTGCCTGACCTCGCTTACACTTTAGGCCTGATTCTGGGGACCCGATCTCTCTCTGGAGGTGTGCACGCACTTAACCTCCTTCTCCAGGAAGGGTTTTCGGGCTGCCCTTGTCTGTCAGATGTCTGTGGTTTCTCTGAACCTCTACCTGCACCGGGCACAGGGTGCTCTCTGATCATGATAACCATCGCCCTGTTCCCTGAGCACCTACCACGTGCCCGGGGAGACCGCAGGAGTCTGCGTGATGTCTTCAGTTCCCACTATGAGTCTGCGAGGTCTGTCTGATGATTCCCACTTTCCACACGAAGACACTGAGGCTCATGGCCGTCTCAAGATCACACCGTGTCTGACCCAGACCGTGAGGCTTTCTTCCCTCAGGGAGAGCAATCTTTTCCGGAGTCCCCGCTGTGTCAGACAGGGATCCGTGGCCTGAGCACTTCAGGAATTCCCCACAACAGCCCCCGGGGGGGAAGGAAGAGGAGGAAACAGAGTCGCAGGGCAGTGGCATGTGGCCTCCACAACACTCCTCAGCCAACATTGAGAGTCGGCGCCAGATCTGCTGGCCCCACAGACCTACTCTTTCTACCCATCGTCCGGCCCTACGCAAGCCCAGGGCCCTGGGACCTTTGTCGCCACATTGGAGGACAGCCTGCTTCCAATGCAGCAGACCCCCTTCCCATGGACCGTGCGAGTGCACTGAGCTGTGAGTATGGAGGCGGCGGGGAGGCAGAAACACACCCTCCAGAGTTCCCATCAAGAGAGAAGTCCTGATGGCATAAGTCTTTGTTTCGCCTACTTCCTTCCACAAATCTCTAGAGAGCATTACTGCGGACTGGGCACCTGGCTCTATTTCCCTCCTGTGCCTTAGAAGGGCGAGTCCATGCACAGCTGGTTTCCCAGTCCAGAGCTCTCTGGGGGAGTGCTCCCAGGCTGGCTGTTCTCCTAGAGAAGATTCCCAAGACACAGCTGACGTGAGCGGCAGGGCTGGGGATGGAGTCCTGGGCAGGCTCTCCAGCCTTGCACTGAATGAAGGGACACAGCCCAGGGTTCCCACAGCAATATCTATCCCTAGGGGATGATGTCCACCTGGCTCTGAAAGAGAGGGTGGACGCTGAGGGCCTGGGAGAGCAATGACCATACTGTGTGGATGTCCATCACCCCCCTCGGAGCCCCCAAAGTGTGCTGCTCCTGCCTGAGATTAGAAAATGCATATAGACACCTCCTAACTCAGGTTGCCCATCCAAGGGTCTAGCTCTGACGATCCTCTTTAAAACTCCCTGCAGTTGCTTTCTGATCCCTGTGGCATAGTGCTTATACATTGGACTGATAACTATAAGGTCAGGAGTTTGAAGCCACCAGCCCATTCTTGGGAGAAAGGCAGGCTTTTCTACTCCTTAAGAAGTTACAGTCTCAGAAAGTAACAGGGGCAGTTCTACCCTGTCCTGAGGGGCCACTAGGAGTCAACAAGGACTAGGTGGCAACTTGTTTGTTTTGGCGAAGCTGGGCTTTCACCTACATCAAAGGACACCATGAGTACCTCCTGAGGAAGCATCTCACTGCGCCTGTTGAGGGACACCGTTGCCCAGGGTTGGCAGTCTTATGATGAAGACGTTTAAGAAAATTGGAAACAGCATCAGTGGGGAAAAGCCAAGAAGGTTGCACCCAGGAAATTTTTATTTTTTAGTCATGATAATGCACCAGCTCATTCTTGGAGAGTAGAATGCACTGGCCTGCAAACATGTCAGTGGAAAGCCTCACCTCATCCTCCCTACAGCCCCAATCTTGCCCTTCAGATTTCTTGTTTCCAAATTTAAAAAGAACCCCTAAAGAGGAACATGATTTGAATGCCATGAGGATACCAAACTGTCATTCAGATGTGGTGTAAATCAAAAAAAGAAGAATTATTTGGAGAAGGGTTAAAAATTCACCACCATCGAGTGGATTCCAACTCATCATTGTCCCTGTAAGAGCAAACAGAACTGCCCCTGTGGGTTTCTGGCACTCTAACTACCTAGAGGATTGGAAAGCTTAGCTTTTCTCCACCTTAACAGGCTGTGTTAGTCTAGGTAGACTAGAGAAACAAATCTGGAGACACTCATATGTGTACAAGAAAGAGATTTATATAAAAGAGCAATCATATATTGAGAAAACATCCAAGCCCAGTCCAGATCAAGTCCATAAGTCTGATATCAGCCCATATGTCTGATACTAGTCCGTAAATTCCTCTTTAAACTCACACAGCACATGCAATGATGCCGAATACAGGAAGAACACAGGAGAGTGGGTAGAGAGTCTTGTGGATCCAGTGGCAGTGGAAGCACCTCTATGTGTCTCCTCCAGCTCTCTGAGTGTCTCAACAGCAGGAAAGGAAAGGCAGAGAGGCTGGGTCTGGCCTCCAGTGAGCTATTTTTATCCACTGCGCCTCCAAATGAAGTCATCGAGCTCTGACCTGATTGACAGGCTAGACTCCACCCCTTCGCTCAAGTTGGCAGGAGATTATGTAACTGCCACACAGGTCAATCACCACTATACCACCAGGGCTCGTGAGGCAAGGTTATAGAGGTGGAAACACTGCCTTCAGATGTTTATAGCCCTAGATGGAGGAGGATATGTTGACAAACAATAGCTTCACATTTTGATATTCTGTTTCATGGAGGTTTCTGTGATTGGTGGCAATAATTTTTGACTCACTCATATTTCTTACTTTGCCCTGGTTGCTAGGAAATGCAGAGTCTATATTCATCTTATGTCCAGTAACAATGTAAGGCTTTATATTACATACTCTGGGGTACTGCACTGACCCCTGACCTTATTATTTTTTTCTATCTTGATTTCCTGTTAGCTCTAGTATGATAGTTACATAATCTGTTGTCAACTTGAGACTATTAAGAGTGAAGGGGTGGAGTTTAGTCTGTCCATCAGGTCACAGCTTGATGGCCTCATTTGGAAGCACAAAGATCAGTAGCTCACTTGAGGCCAGACACGCGCTCTGCTTGTCTCCCTGTGAGACATTCCTATGGACAAATCACATGGAGCTACTTTGATGGAACCAGAGCCCTGGAGCTGGAGGACACACATGGAGATTCACGCCAGCGCTGAGATGTTTCCACCACCATTGGACCCACGGGACTTTCCACCAACTGGCCTGTGATCTTCCTACATTCAGCATCATTTCAAGTGTTGAGTGAGTCTGAAAAGGAATTTGTGAACTAGTGTTGGATTTATGGGCTCATCTCAGACTTGTGGATTTGAGCTGAACTGGGCTGGATGGTTTCTCAATATTGAATTGCTCTTTTATATAATGCTCTTTCTTATACACATATGTGTCTAAGAATTTGTTTCTCTAGTCTACCCAGACTAACCCATCCAATTTCCTCATATACCTTTATTAAATTATTTTAGAATGAGTATATTTCTGTAGCAAATCTTAAACAACATATTCCTGTTGTGTGGCTTGAGAACAGTTGGTTAACCTCTCTGAGCTTCAGGTTCCAGGACATTGAAGTGAGAAGAGGCACAAGTATCCCATAGTCCTGCTGTGCGGACTGAATAAGATGGCATGGGCCACACGCTTGGCACAATGCCTGAACACAGTTACTGCTCAGAATTGTGAGCGAATATTTATAGTCAGTGGTTTTGAAGAATCGATTTCTATATTCTTTTTGGTCTCCCGTGTAGGTCAGAAGCTAAGAGTGACTAGAAAATAAGGTGAAGTTTAGCCTACATTTCAAACCACTTCACTCGACCGCAGACCTCACAGTGGCTTCATTCCACCCCTAGGCCTGTATTGAGGTCCAATTTCCCCATAGGGCCCAAGAGAGAAGGTAGGCAGTATTCCCCAAGTTGCTGAGAGGTTTGTGTTTTGGGGGTGGGGCGGGGAGGGGAGGTGATCCAAAGAGAAAATCCTCTAGGGAGGGAAATAGGGTCTTCAGAGGGTGGAGGAGTGTGTCCTAGAGTTCCTGCCTCCCTTGCTGTCCAATTAGAATCAGAAAACACCAGCTGGGTGGTTCTAGTGCTGATGTCACTGCAGGGTGCATCCTGTCAGTCTCAACTCCTCTGGACTGTTCCTGAGAAAAGAGGTATCTCCATGGGGTTTTCCAGCTTGTAATCTTTTTTTAAAAAACAATTTTATTGGCACATACTCTACGTATCATGTAATTTAATAGTTCAATCCCATCAGGAAGAGCTGTACAGTCATCACCACAGTCCATTTGAGGACATGCTCTTTCTTGTCCTCATCGTTATTAACTCTCCACTGCCCCCCAACCTCCCCGTCATCGTTCTAAGCAACTGTCTCTACAGTTTCTATCTCGATACATTTACCTATCCTGGATTTCCTTGACAGAAAAACATACAAGAGACAAACATCCACAACAATAAGGAAAAAAACCTCAATTGAAAAGAAAGCAGAACACATTAAAAACTAGAACAACTTTAGAATAGGCCAACAGGGAGCTCAAATGACACGGTGTTAAATTTTAACCTAACTCTATCTGGAATGACCCACTTCCCCATGTGCTCTGCATGGTAGCAAGGTCTGTGGTCCATGGAGACACCTGAGGCTTAATCCACACGTTTTTGTTTTGTTTGTTTTTAATTGAACCAACTTTTACATGGGGCAAAAGGAAGATTAAATAAACTATTACATTCTAACCTCACTAAAACTACCAGTGCTTTCTGTCTGAACGGAAGTCTATTCGCATCCCTAGGCTCTGGTCAAAGGGGATTCACCAGAGGCTTCATCTATGTGTGGACCCTGTGTTGAGGCTATAATCTTTATGAGAGCAGATCTCTCATTCTTTAGAGAGCATGGAATCCTGGCACCTTATGTTGCCCATGAAAGGATTGATGATTAGAGATAAGAGATTGGCCTAAAGTCACCCAGGAAGGACTGCTCCCCGGCCCAGCCAGAACCTCTCCACAGAACTGCAGACCAATTTTCAAGAACCCACCTGAGAGCTCCTCCCCTGGGATGTCAGGGTGCCGCAAACGTAGCCTTTCCACAGTGAAGATCCTGAGCTTCCCTCATTAGAGCTTACACCCCGAGCACCCAGTGTGCAGAAGACTATGGGTAACAGTGAAAGCCCAAATTCCATTTGCTGATTTTGCTGATCCCCCCCCACGGATTACAGCTCCATTAAATGTCTTCTGCCCGTTGACCAAGGGCGTGAATAATCTTGCCCTCAGGCAGAGTGCACTGGGAAGTGGATGAGCTCCAACACCTGACCAGGGGAAGTCTCCCGTGGGGGCTTGCTGGGGCGTGTCTTTGATGGAGTGGGGTTGCTTAGTCATAAGCCTTGCCCTGAAGGCCTTGGCCAGAATGCCTGGGTAAGTCTTGTAAGCATTTCTTCTAGCATAATGTATGTGTCCCAATCACGATCCTGTCCCTGATTCTTCAATCCCACCTCTAGCTGTGATGTCTTAATATGCCACCAGCCATGCTTTCCTGACATTTCTTTTGCCCTCTAGTGTCTTTTTACATCTCTGAATCTCAGCAAACCCTTGGTCATCATCATGACCTCCTGCTAATGGTCTCCCTCAACCGGATGACGTGCCTTTGTCCTGTTGATGCCTTAATAAATGTTCCCTTTAAACTGTATTTAATGTTTGGGACCTCCTTTTGCATCGCAAGGGAGCCCTGGTGGTGCAGTGGGTATGAGTTGGAAACCACCCAGCAGCCTCATGGGAGCAAGAAGGGGATTTCCATGGCTGTAAACAGTTACAGTTTGGTGCACTCAGAGCGGTAGCTCTACACTGGCCCACAGGGTCATCACGAGTCAGTGGGGGCTCAATGGCAGTGATTTTGCACTCTGCAATGGCCCCACCTCTGTGTCTGCCACTGCCTCTGTCCCTCGAGTTAACGTCAACTCCGCCTTCCCACTTCTCCTTTTCTCTCTGCCCCACTACCGCATCTGGTCTGTCATCAAATCCTGTTGTCCAAATTTCCACTACCTGGAGCCTCCTGATCCAAGCCATGGTATTCTCATTGTTTCACGTGCAGGTGAAGGTTGGGCATCGAATAAGGAAGATGCAAGAAGAATCGTGCATTGGCATTGTGGTGCTGGAGGAGGATATTGAAAAGACCATGGACTGCTGAAGGACAAACTGAACGAACTGTCTTAGAGGGAGTACAACCAGGGTGCTCTTTAGAGGTAAGGAAGGCAAGACTCGCTTTATATCCTTTGAACACATTGTCAGGAGGGACCATTCCCTGGAGAAAGAGATAATGCTTGGTCAAGTGGAAGGGCAATGCAAAAGAGGAAGGCACTCGACAAAATTGGATTAACACAGTGGCTGTGACAATGGGCTCAGGCATGGGGACCTTTGTGAGGACGGCGCAGGACTGGGCGGTGTTTCCTTCTGTTGTGCACAGGGTCGCTGTGGGGATGCCAGAGTCCACTCAATGGCACCTAACAACAGCCTCCTGGCCCAGGCCACCATCTGCTCTCCCGTGGTGGCTCCCTTTCTAAATCCTGTTTTGCCCCAGGTCCCTACATCTGCTTTACACCTACAAACGTCACTGCCATACAGTCGACAGACTCACCGTGACCCTGTAAAGTAGAACAGACTACTGAATATATTAAAGAGTGGCATAATCATCACCGCAATCAATTTTAGAACATTTTCTTCATGTTTGAACTTCATGTTTAGCTCCCGATTTCTCTTCACCCTCCCCCACCACAACTAGATTAATAGTCTCTTAATTAATCTCATTACTCTTTCTATAGATTGACCTACCCTGGATTTCATATAAAGAAAATCAGCTTTTACGAAAGCTCAACAATAGCCAAATAAAACAGAAAACACTCAATCCCAAAGCAAGCAGAAAATAATAAAAGCTAGAGCAAATTAAAAATGGATAAGATGGAAAAATAAATGAAAAGATGTTAGATTTTAACCTGACCATATCTGTAATTATTCATTTTGTGATGTTCTTTGTCTGAGGGCAAGGCTGTTCACATCCCTGCTCCTTGGTCTGAGGGAATTGAATGGTGGCTTAATCCCCATAGGGCTATATACGAGATTTAGACATGATAGGTTTATATAGCAAGAATGAATTTAGAAGCTAATTAGTCCACACAGCAGCACAGAGCGCTCAGTTCAACTCACTGTCATGAAACAGTTAATATACTAAAGGATCTTCAAGTCATGCTGGCCGCTGGTCCAAGATCAAGGAAGCAGAGAGCAGAGTCTACCCTCAGGCAAGACAGGCAGCAGAAAGATGGGAAGCTGAGGTGTAGCAGAGGCCAGTAGTGGGGAGCATAGCGAAGCAGTCCCGATGGGTCCTCAGGAAGCTTGGTGAAGCAGGTCTTGAGACCACGAGTGATGCATGCACAGACAGCAAGGTGACAGGATCCGTGGGTTGGCTCTGCCCACAGTAGCACAGCACACAGTTGAGGCAGAGGACAAGCTCAGGCAGCAGAGCGCTGGTCCGATCGCCAGGGAGGAGGAGAGACAGGTGCCAGCGGTGCCAAGTATTCATCTCAGTTGTCCTCCAATCAAGCTGCGACCTGACTAAACTCTGCCCGCATGGTCCTCTGTAGGTCTAGTAGGCACAATCAACCTATCGCAGGGATGTTGTAAATGGATTTTGGATTTTCACTGTTATCCATGGCTTTCTGCCAATGAGACTATTAATCTTTATGGGAGTAGAAAGTCCCATCTTTCTCCTGAAGAGAGGCTGGTGGTTTTGAACCTTTGGCTTTGCCATTAACAGCCCAATGAGTAACCCACTACAGCACCAGAACACCTAACGTAACAGGGCCATGCCTTTTGGTTCTTCTTGGAGTGGAAGCAAAGCCCTTACCAGGACCCTCAGGGCCTCCGGGGCTGACTGCCCACATCTGTGAACTTGATCTCCCCCATCGCCCCATCATGCACTCCATGCCAGCCAAGACTGCCCTGCTGGGTGTCTCATCCAGGGCCTTTGATCTGGTGGTGACCTCTTCTGAGCATTCTTCCCAGACGTCCACAGATCTCACATCCTTACTTCCTTCTTATTCAGTTAGGAAGGTCTCAAGACCTTCCCTGGGGAATCTTTAAGCCTCACGCCTCCTAAACATTTCACATCTTGTTCCTTACTGCACCTTTTCCCTCCTTGGTGGGTCACGTTATTCTACCACATTATTATATTTGACTTGGTCTAGTTTTGATTATTGCCCCTCCCCCCCAAATCTCTACATTATCTCAATGAAAGCACATGGATTGTCTCTTTAAATAAAACAGACTGTGTCCCCAGAAACTAGACTAGTGCTATATGAATGTAAGGCACCAAGGGGAAGTGGGGAAGAAGATGCCTTGGCCATCTCTGATGACTTCTCAGTCCTGAGAGGAACTCTGGCCCAGAAAGGAGCTGGAGCCTCGGAATCCTTGCCAAGCTTCCCCACCACCAAGCTACTCCCATGCCTGGGAACTGCTCTATTAGATTATTAGTTGGGCCACCAGAAGGGCAGAGAGTTCATGGGAAAGGAGCTCACAGAGCAGCAATCGAAACCAGGAAGGATGCCTACCCCTGGGGAGGGAGGCTGAGGGGGCTTCCTCCATCAGGGCAATTGACCAGTCTCACACTGGGGCAACAACACAGTCTATAGGCACTTACTGAGCACCAGCCATGCAGCCGACTCCCTGCTGAGGTTTTGGCCAATGACCGAAGAGTCTAGGTTCTGTTTCTAAGGGGTGTTTCAAAGGCAACACCACACACATGGCCCAGATGATGCATGGAGAAATCCATGGTGTGGTATGGTTCAGGCAGCCTGATTGGTCCCTTCTCCCTTTCCCCTTCTTACACTGGCCTCGTCCCACCCATCCCCACTGGTCCCTGGGTAAGTGTATGATGATGGTTGATTCTGACCTCAGTGTGCATTTAACCTAAATGTACTTTTCAAAATATTTGACATGTGATGTCCACCTTTAATTTCTCAGTGAAATTTCTTATATCCTAAGAAAAGAAGTTGAGGCCTCAGTGTGGTTCCAGGGAACGGTATGGAGCATTCTCCAAGGGCCTTGAAATCAGTTGCTCACTGTGGCTCATAGGAGACATGTTCAGGGAGGGGTTCCTGTCCCAGAATGGGCTGGGGTGGTGAGATGGGGACCATCAACCCAGCTGGCTAATGCTATGCTTTCCTTCATATATCAAATGTGCTTGGAGGATGAACATTCCCGAGCCTCCTTGCGCTGAGCTTTGGGCTAAGTGCCTGGGCGACTGATGTACCAACTATCATCCTTGTAGAGCATGTGACAAGACAGGGCCATTCAGTTAGGAGTCCTTGGATCAGCTTGTAGGATCAAGGATGACTTCCAGGAGGACATAGCCTCCAGGCTGGGTGAAGGCATGGTGACAATTAGGCAGACGGAGAGGTGAAAGAAGAGCAGCTGAATACGGGGACAGCATTTGCCGATCCCTGGTGATCACACCAGGAACTGAAATGTTTTGTGGCCAGGAGCCCAGCGTGTTAGCGTAGGAGGAATGTTGAGACCGACGATGTTGGTGGGAACTACATTCTGGGAACCCTTGGGAGCTTCTTTGAAGCTGTGGACTCTCTGAGTCCAGAGCTCTAAGCTGGGTGTGCTCTGGTCAATTGCATGATTATAAAGATTTCTTTGACAACTTTTATAGAAAAGATGGTATAGGGTTGTGGTGGAGACTGCAGGTCAGGGGGTCAGTTGGGAGGTTATTTGGTATACGAAGGCAAACTAGGATGGCCCAGGTGTGCATGGTCTGAGAACTTCACTTTCCCTCATTTAGGAGAAATCAGATGAGAAGGTGAGGGGTTATGAAGGGTGCGGCTGAGTCTTGGGGAGTCCCTGTGGCTGGGGAATACATGGTAGGAGCACGTGTGGAAGTGTTGAGGTCGGATGTGTCTGGTACTTCCAGACGGAAACCAGTCAGGTTGTGGAGCTGAGAGGGCAGGTCTGAGTGGGAGGGCTTGATTTGGGGACCATCTGTAGGTAGACAGTCACTGAAGCACAGATAGAATGAGCTCACCTGAGAGAGTGTCGTGTTGAGAAGACAGCGTGGGAGAGTTCTCTAAAGATTCTCAGCTGGTCAGAGGAGAACAGACCCTGAAGAAAAGGAAGACTGAGGAGCCAGAAAGACCAGTCATGGGAATCTGAAGAGACTGGGTAGAGATGTTCATTCAGTCACTCAACAAACCCGTGCTGTGAGTTTATGACTGGGGAGAGTGAAGAAGGATGAAAAATGGCTTCTCCACTCAAGGAGCATGGTCATCTGTCAAAGCCTCCCTTGGTTAGAACTAAAACTAGTCACCATCAAGTCAGTTTCCACTTGCAGCATCTCCATGCACATCAGAATAGAACAGGGCTCCACAGGGTTTGTAATGGCTGGTTATTTTGGAAATAGATGACCAGGTCTTTCTCCCAAGCTGCCCCTGGGTGAAAACCTCTAATCACTCAACTAATAGTCAGACAGATGAACCATGTTCAGCACTCAGGGTGCAGGAATATTGTGACTCTTCTAGTAAAAATCTCTCATACCTACCAAATGAATTCCCCCTGCATGGTTCTGGTAAGAAGGTGGGGGAAGAGACTGAAGGGATTCATTTCCGAGTAATGTAAACAGGATTCCCTGGAGTACCCTCCTGCTGTGTATACAATGAGCCCTCTGAGGAGCAGGAGGAGGGATCTCATGACCAGGAAGAGCTAGGAGTGGATTGTGTCCTCTGGGCCCCAGATTCCTGTGCATCGAACCTCCTGGATCCAGAAGACATCTTTAACATCAGAGGAGAAGCAGAACCAGGAGCCAGAGCATGGAACAGTGTGGTGGACTCCCTGATCCATAAGTAAGTAAAGTTGAGCACATTTGTGCAGGACGTTGGCTTGTGGAGTGGGGCTCCTCTAGGCACTTGATTCAAGGAACTGAGTTTGCTGACCCATGGAGCTTGAGATGAATGCCTTCAGGTTGAGGCTTATAGTAGAGTGGTATGCCCCTTTGGGCATTTATTAGCAAACCTGAAAGAACTTTGTAACATGTCCTGATAAACAACCCAATCCTGAGCATTTCTCAGTGGCATTACAACATTGTTAACTTCCTTAAACCCTTTCATTGTGACTTTTGGCTGTGAGTAATGTGTAGTCATTGCAATGAACATTAGAGCCCAGAGAAGTAAACTAGAGAACATTAAGACAACACACAGGGATTCCCCCTAAGAAGAGATGACTCCAAATCAAAGCAGGGAGTCCCTGAAATCTCTGTGTCCTGTCCTTCCTTGTCAGACCATTGATGCTGCCAGGCAGCACGGGTTCTGAGTCAGACAACCTGGGTTTGAATCTATCTCTGTCACTTGGAAGATTTGAGATCTTTAGCAGCTTTCTTAACTTCTCTGAGCCCTAATGGTTCCATCCGAGAACAGAGAAAAACAGAGCTAGCTTCCGAAAGGTAAGGATTATATTGTAGGATGCCTGGCACATCTCTCAAAGCTCTGGTGCCACAGTGGGTTGGGTGCTGTACCAATAACAGCAAGCTAAGCACTTGGAAAGCACCCGCTGCTCCACAGGAGAAAGACAAGGTGACTTGACTCCTGTCAAGTTGCTGCATGAAGAAGGGCAAGTGTGACAGTGGGGCTGGAAGAAATTAAAAGGAAACAGGAAAAATCTAGGATGGAGGATAGAAGTATAAACATAGGTGTGCACTGATGTAGATATGTTAATTCATAAAACAGAGGTATTGACCTATGTACATATATTTATATGGCAATACATTGAGGGAGTGGATGGACTTTGGGCCTCTGCTCAAGCCTTCCTTCAACACAAAAACACTTTGTTCTAACAACCTGCCATTCTGTGATGCTCACCCTCACAATATGATCGCTGAAGACAACATGGTGCACAAGTAAATGCGGTGAAGAAAGCTGATGATTCCTGGATCTCAAAAGATATTTCACCGGACTCCCGGGAAGACAGTAACTGAGTAACGTGTACCAGAGAGGTTCCTCATAAATCACCCTAGCAGAGTTACTAAGAGGGAAATTCAACACTACTGGATCACAGGAGGAGCATCATAAAGATAAGTAGGCGCAGATCCACAGGCTTTGAGGGCCTGGGGACTTTTGGCTTACCACAGTGAAGGCCAGCTAGGGTTTGACCTCAGCCCTGCCACTGTCTCAGCCAGAGCCAGAACCATTTGGAGCCAGCACAGGAGTTTAATCTCAACACAACCATAGTTTGCCACCCACTTGGGGCAGGGATTGAATCCTTGCATCTCTACTGGCAGGGATTGGGGCTCAGCTACATTGTTACTTTTGTTTCCCCCTATTCTCTCTATCAACCCACACACTCAGCGGCCTTACTTTTAATTTTTCCTTCCTCCTTGTCTCTTCCCTGTTCCCTCATACATCACTGCCGACTTCCAGACCACTCCCCTTAGCCTAGAGCCTTTACGCCTGCCTCCCACCCAGTTGGTGAGCTTCCCCCTGTGTAGAGTAGCCCGAGTCTGGCGAAAGCCCTGCTGACCTCCACCAGGGGATAATCCAGTGCCTCTGCAGTGATCTACCTGATCATGGCAATTCCACCCAGGATTTGTGTTATTCTGCATCAAAGCAGGTAACCCACCAGTCTTCTGGGGCACTCCCCTGAGAGGGAAGCCACAGGAAGATAAGGTGGTAGGTTAATTCCATAGTGAAATTAGCTGTAGGCAGTTCAAAACAGCATTCCTACAAGTCTCCCAGAGAGAGCCAGTGCTCTTTGACTCCCTGGAAAATGTCACCTGGCTCCTCTAAAACAACACAATGCAAACAACCATTAGCCCCAACGACCTCAATGGAAAAAAAGGGGAAAACAAACCACAATGGCAGAAGATGTCCTGAACATAACAACATACATAGGAGAAGCAGATATTGACCTGCCACAGAAAGAAATTTTCAGAATTCTACTTGGAATCATACAGGATATGAGCGAAACAATACAGAAAAAGGATGAAAAGATAGAAGAAATAAAGTCCATACACCAAAGGGAAATAGAAGACTTTAGGGAGGAGATAACAAAACCCAGTAGCAGACACACGGACCTTGAGAATCGAATGGAGGAGGCAGAGAACTGAACCAGTGACTTGGAGGATAGCAAAGCAGACTTTAACAAACGCAAACAAAAAAATCTAATAAGATCATCAGAGAAGCTCAATAAAACCTAAGAGCTATGAAGAGGAACATCATGAGAATTATTGGATTACCAGAGGAAATCACAACAAAGAAGTCATCTGCAACAATAGTAAGATAATGCTTGGAGGAAAACTTCCTCAGCTTAATGAATAAAAACTAGGCAACCATTCAGGAGGCTGAAAGAAGACCAGCTAGATTGAATCCCAAGAAGAAGTCACCAAAGCACATAATAGTTAAACTATCCAACTTTGAGGAAAAGGAGAAAATCATGAGAGCAGCTAGGGAAAAACAAGCAATCACATATAAAGGTTCCCAAATAAGAATATGCTCAGACCTCTCAGCAGAAACTATGATGAATAAGAGAGAGTGGAGTACCATATTCCAAAAATTGAAGGAAAATAACTCAAACCCAAGAATACTCTACCAAAATTATCGATCAAGGTAGATGGAGAAGTAAGAGTCTTCCCAGATAAGGGAAAACTCAAAGAATACACTAGAAGAAACCCAGGCCTACAAAAGGCCATTGCCGACCCAGTATGGGCAACACTCACCAAGCATAAATAAGTTACCGCCACAAAGAACAACCTTACACAGAGGGCAGCAAAGAGAAAACAGACCCCAAGATAGCATTGGCTCAGGGATGGAAAGAAGTCAAGAATCACACACACACACACACACACACACACACACACAAATAAGAAAGAAAGGTAGGAAAACACCCAACACAAAAGATATAAAATGACATCACAGAGTCCGCAGATGGAGATAATAACACTGAATATCAATGGCCTTAACTTGGGCATTAAATACTGAGGCTAGTAGACTGACATACAAAACACACTCCATCAATTTACTGCCTACAGGAGACACATCTCAAGACTACAGACATAAATAGGCTGAGAATCAAAGGCTGGAGAAAGGCATACCAAGTGAACAGCAATTTTAAAAAAGCAGGGGTTGCAATCCTAATCTCAGATAAAATTGACCTCAAAGTGAAAACCACAAAAAGAGATAAGGAGGGACACTATATAATTCTCAAGGGAACAGTAAACAAAGAACCACGAAGCACTGTAAAGATACATTCCCCGAATGAGAGACCCATTGAATATGTCAACCAAACATTCCAAAAGATGAAAAAAGAAACCACAGCCTCAACAATTATAGTGGGTGACTTCAACACACAGCTCTCTGAGACAAAGAGATCACAGGGAAAGAAACTCAACAAGGAGGCTAGAGATCTAAACACTACAATTAGACAATTTGACCTGATAGATATTTACAGAGCTTTTCATCCAAATTCACATTCTTTTCAAGCCCGCATGGCACATATTCAAAATAGACCACATGCTGGGGCATAAGGTGAATCTACATAAATTTAAGCACACTGATATCATACAGGCCTCTCTCTCTGGCCACTGTGCCATAAGGCTGGAAATCAACAAAAGGAAGACAAAGAAAATAAGAGCAAATAATTGGAGGATGATTAACTCCATTGCAAAAGGAGTGCGTACTGGCACAGATCAGAGATTAAATTAGGAAATGTCTAGAAACCAACGAGAATCAGAATATGATGTACCAAAACTTATGGGACAGAGCAAAGGCAGTTATCAGAGGAAGTTTCATAGTAATACATGCACACTTGAGAAAGGAAGAGAGACTCACGATTGATATTCTGCCACAAAATTTACAACAACTAGAGCAGAGTCAGCAGGACAATCCTACTAATAGCAAAAGAAAAGAAATAATAAAATCAGGTCTGAGATTCAGGAGAGTGAAAATAAGAAAACTATGGGGGAAAATAATGCTGCTAAAAGTTGGTTTTTTGAAAGAATAAACAGAATCGACAGACCACTGGAAAACCTAACAAAAGAAAGAAGGGAACAAATTTCAATTGCAAGAATGAGGGATGAAAGAGGGGACATTATGACAGACCCTAATGAAATCAAAATGATAATTACACAGAACTATGAAAGATTGTACTCCAATGAATTGAACTACTTGGAAGACATGGGCAAATTCTTGGGAAAACAATCTCTCCCTAGACTGCCCCCAAAGGATGTCAAGAATCTCAACAAACCCATAGCAATAGAAGAAATAGACAAGGTTATCAAGGGATTACCAACAAAAAATCCCCTGGACAGATGGCTTCACAGGAAAATTCTACCAAGCATTTAGGGAAGAACTAACACCAATCCTACACAAACTCTTCCAGATAAAAGAAAAAGACAGCAAACTTCCAAAATCCTTATATTAAGCTAGTATAACTCTGATACCAAAACTGGGCAAGGATCCTACAAGAATCGAGAACTACAAACCAATATCCCTAATGAACATCAATGCAAAAATCCTTAACAAAATAAATAGCCAACAGAAGACAAAAGTATATAAAACAAATAATTCACCATGACCAAGTGGGATTCATACCAGGGATACAGGGATGGTTCAACATATGAAAGACCATTAGAATCATTTGTCACATTGATGTGAAAAACTATAAGAACCAGATGATAATATCGATAGATGCAGAAAAAGCATTCGACAACATTCAACACCAATTTCTGTTTAAGACACTTGAGAAGATAGGAATGGAAGGAAAATTCCTCAAGACAATACAACTAGACATGAAAAACTAACAGCCAACGTGGTAGTCAATGGAGAAGAGACTAAGACAATCCCACTGAAAAGGAGAACCAGACAAGGATGCCCCTTGTCCCAACTCTTATTCAATATCGTGCTGTAGGTTTTAGCTAACAGCATAAGGCAAAGAAAAAACATCAAAGGTATTCATCTGGGGAAGGAAGAGGTGAAATTATCATTATTTGTAGATGATATGATTTTATATATGGAAAATCCCAAAAGCTCCATGAGGGGAGTACTGGAAGCAATAGAGGAGTTTGGTAGAGTGGCACGATACAAGATCAACAAACAGAAATCCATCAGACTGTTACACATTTCATAAGACCACAATAGAGATTTTTTTAAAAGGTGGTACCCTTCACAATAGCCAAACACAAATTGAAATATCTAGGGATATACCTGACTAAAAGAAGAAAAGATCTATGTGAGGAAAACTACAGAACACTATTACAAGAAACCAAGAGTGACCTCAACAAATGGAAGAATATCCCATGCTCGTAGATAGGAAGATTCAATATAGTTATGAAGTCAATTCTGCCAAAGGCACTATATAAATTTAATGCAATTCTGATACAATTACCCTCATCTTTCTTCAAAGAAATGGAAAAACTGATTGCCAACTTCATATGGAAAAAGAAGAAGCCCAGAATTAGCAGAGAACTCCTCAAGAAGAAGGACACAGTGGGAGGGCTTGCTTTACATGACTTTAGCACATACTATATAGCCACAATTGTCAAAACCACATGGTATTGGTACAATGACAGATGCTCAGACCAATGGAAAAGAACTGAAAGCACAGAAATAAAATCATTAGCATACAGACAACTGATCTTTGATAAGGGCCCAAAAATATCCAATGGGAAGCAGATGCCCTCTTTAACAAGTGGGACTAGAAAAAAATGGATATTTACCTGCAGAAAAATGAAGCAAGACCCTTATCTCACTCCATACACAAGAATATACTCAAGGTGGATCACAGACTTTGAAGTTAAACTCCCAAATTATTAGGGACATCAATGAGGGATTTGGGACCAACTTGAGAACTTTAGTACAGCGAATACATAGGCTATCAGAAATAGGGAAGGACACAAACACAGAAGAGGCATAAATTGACAAATGGTATATACTGAAGATAAACCACCTGTGCACATCGAAAGAATTCACCAAGAGAGTAATAAGAGAGTCCACGGACTGGGAAAAAAATCTTTAGCAATGACACATCAGACAAAAGCCTTATTACTAAAATCTACAATACTCTGCTGGCTTCCAAAAAGAAAAAAACTAATTGTCCACTGAGGAGGTGGGCCAAGGACCTGAACAAAAGTTTCACAGAGGCAGAAATCAGAATGGTTAAAAAACATATGAGAAAATGTTCCTGATCTTTAACCATAAGAGAAATGCAAATTAAGACAACAGTGAGGTACCACCTAACACCCTCACAGATAGTCCAATTCAAAAAATCAGAAAGCAAGGAGGGGCTGTGGGGAGACAGGAACGCTCATCCAATGCTGGTGGACCTGTAAGTATGTACAGCCATTATGGAAATTGATCTGGTGATATTTAAAACAGATGGAAATCAAGTCACCCTACGACCCAGCAAGCCCTCTACTGGGCATATACGCAGAAGAGGCAAGAAATAAACCAAGGCCAGACATCTGGGCTCCAATATTCATTGTGGGACAGTTCACAATTGTAAGGAGTTAGAAACAACCCAAATTCCCATCAACTGACGAGTGGATTAAAAAGCTGTGGTACATACAAAAAATGGAGTACTATGCTAAAAAGTACTTCACTAAAAGTAGTGACGAACGTATGAAGCACATTGTTGCATGAGAATAAATGGAGGAAATCATGCTAAGAAAAGTAAGTCAAACACAATAGAAGTACAAAATGTATCCACTGAGGTAGGCTTTTAAAAAAAGGGGGGCATAGGGAAAAAGCTACTGTATACAAACATTCCTGGTATGAGGACCAGGTAGTATGGCAGGGGCCGGACCAAATGTAGGAATGCATATCATAGCCAAGTAAAAAGGAAGTGGAGAAAGGAAAACAATATAAAAAAGAAATGGGTAGTAGGGCCACAGAGCCCTAACCCACCCAAGGGGAAGGTATTGTTTATATCTCCACAGGGAAGGAGGGACCAGAATTCAACCCAGTGCTCCAATATATGAATGCAACATGCCGGTGTGGAGTAGGGAATCAGTGGAGCAGTCTGAGGGGCTGGCCCCAATACCACCTATGTGGACACCTGCCCCTCCCCCCAAAAGAATTTATTCCAGAGGAAAGCACTGAATCTGCAGGGTCATGTCTGATTAGAGCACACAGGAGCAAATGAAGGGGGAGGAAGCAAGAGTGGAGTACATCCTGGCCCACCAAGCCTTGAGGATGATATTTCTGCTCAGAGCAGCCAATCCACAGAGAAGACCACATGGCCGGCCCCACTACGAGCCACAACATCCCTCACGGACCCACTGCCCTGCAGGGGACAGCACTGGAGACAGAGTGTGGGAATTGCACCTGATCTGATTCTGCCACACTGAGGCAAAATACTAAGGTTCTACAACAAAACAGCAAGGGAACAGAGCAATGAAATCTCCAGGGAATACCAAAAATAGACTTTGGAGTCAGGGCTTGGCACCCCAACAGACTCGACTGGAAAACACTTCTAAAGGCCAACCAACAGTCCTTGAACTAACTACAAGCTTTTCTTTCTTGTTGTGTTTTGTTTTTTGTTATTGCTTTGTTGTTGTTTTATTTTGTTGCTTGGTTTTGCTCTGTCTTTTTTTGTGCGTGTTATTATCTCCACAGGTCTGTATAAATAAGATAGGCTAGATGAACAATCAGGAGGAGAAAACAATGGGACCGACAGTTCCGTTGGGGGTGGGGGATGGCAACAAGGGAGATGGGGAGGTGGGGGAAAAGGTAGTGGTGTTAACACACCCCGGGACAAGGGAACAACAAGTGATCCAAATCAGTGGTGAGGAGGGTGTAGGAGGCCTGGTAGGGTGTGATCAAGGGTTACGTAACCAAGAGAATTACTGAAACCAAAATGAAGACTGAGCATGATAGTGGGACAAGAGGACAAAGGAAATAGAGAAAGAGGTAGGAGGCAAAGGGCATTTATAGAGGTCTAAATAAAGGCATGTACATATGTAAATATATTTATATATGAGGATGGTAAAATAGACCTTTGTGCATATATTTATAGGTTTAATATTAAGGTAGCAGAAGGACATTGGACCTCCACTCAAGTACTCCCTCAATTAAGAATACATGGTCCTATTAAACTTGGTTCTATTAAACCAATGCGATCGCTGAAGACAGCATGTGTGCTTAAGCATTGTGGTGAAGAAAGCTGATGGTGCCTGGCTATCAAAAGATATAGCATCTGGGGTGTTAAACGCTTAAGGTAAACAAGTGGCCATCTAGCTGAGAAGCAACAAAGCTCACATGGAAGAAGCACACCAGCCTGTGTGATCATGAGGTACCACCAAATGGATCAGTTATCAGGCATTAAAGAACAAATAATCATATCATTGTGAATGGGGGAGGGGGGAGTGCAGAATGGAGACCCAAAGTCGATTTGCAGGCCACTGGACATCCCCTTACAGAAAGGTCTCAGGGAGGAGATGAGACAGTCAGGGTACGATATAGCAAGGATGAAACATACAACTTTCCGCTAGTTTCTAAATGCTTCCTCCCCATTCACTATCATGATCCCAATTCTA
The DNA here is from genome assembly GCF_050624435.1 of Tenrec ecaudatus. NCBI lineage: Eukaryota > Metazoa > Chordata > Mammalia > Afrosoricida > Tenrecidae > Tenrec > Tenrec ecaudatus. The sequence goes on from NC_134533.1 coordinate 141,306,953, forward strand.
CCTTACAATCTGGCTAGACCAGAGGATGTACACTGGTACCGATAGGACCTGGAAACACAGGGAATCCAGGGAGGATAATCTCTTCAGGACCAGTGGTAAGAGTGGTGGTACTGGGAGGGTGGAGGGAGGGTGGGTTGGAAAAGGGGAACCGATTGCAAGGATCTACATATAATCTCCTCCCTTGGGGACGGACAACAGAAAAGTGCATGAAGGGAGATGTCAAACAGTGCAAGATATGACAAAATAATTACTCATAAATTATCATGGGTTCATGAGGAAAGGGGAACAGGGAGGAAGGTGGGGGGGGGCAGAAATGAGGAGCTGATGCCAGGGGCTTAAGTGGAGAGCAAATGTTTTGGGAATGATGAGGGCAATGAATGTACAAATATGCTTTACATAATTGATGTATGTATGGATTGTGATAAGAGTTGTATGTGCCCTTAATAAAATGATGTTTTAAAAAAGATATATCATCTGGGGTCTTAAAGGCTTGAAATTAAACAAGTAGTCATCTAGCAGAGAAGCAACAAGCCTACATGGAAGAAGCACACCAGCCTGTGCAATCATGAGGAGTTGACAGAATCAGGTAAGAGGCACCAGAAGATCCAAAACAAGCAAACAAACAAACATTATTGAGGACGAGGGGAGTTGGAGCAGAAACCCCAAACCTCTCTGTAGACAGTAGGACATTCCCTCACAGAAGGGTCACGAAGAAGAGGTGAGCCAACCAGGGCGCAGTATAGCTCCTATGAAACACACAATATTCTTCTGGTTCTTTGAGGCTTACTCCCCCTCCACCATGATCCTGTCTTTCAGTTCTGGCTTGACCGGGACATGTACACAGGTACAGATAAGAGCCTATGGCATCCGGAATCCAAGTCAGACAATTCAGAAATAGAAATGGGAATAGTCATAACTGGAGGGTAGGGGGAAGGTTGGGGAAGAAGGGGGAACCAATCACAATGATCAACACACCTCCCCTGGAGAATATGCAACAGGAATGTGGGTGAAGGGAGATAGCAGTGTTAGATATGAAAACAATTATAATTTTTGATTTATCAAGGGGTCACAAGGGTGGGTGTGGAGAGGGAGGGGAAAAGAGGAGCTGATACAATGGGCTCAAATAGAAAGTAAATGTTTAGAAAACAATGATGGCAAAATATGTACAAATATGCTTGATACAATTGATGTATGGATTGTTGTGAAAGCTTTAAGAACCTCCAATAAAGGATTTTTTTGAAGTTTCTGCCTTAGAAACCCATGGGGGCAGTTCCACTCCACCTGCATGGTCACTGAGATTTGGCATTGAGGGGGTTTTGAGGGGCACGTCTCACTGCCACTGAACTGATGCTGATTCATAGTAATAATGCTAGAGGGTAAGGTGGAACTGCCTGTGTGTTTCTCAGACTGTAAATCGTTATAAGAGTAGAAAGGTTGGTACATACTAAAGGCTTCATATCCACCATTTATTCTCTGAGCTAATACCCACTGGATGTCTTCTGCTTCTAGACCCTGGGCCGGGCCTGGGACCACAGAGATGAACCCGCAGAACTGCTGTCCTCGGAGCGCACGGGCTATGGAAGGACAAGCAAAGACCGAGCCTTGACCAGAGACCCTGGGGCTTGAGGGGGCAGGTGGCCTTGCATTCTGCTCTGACTCTTTTTGTACTGGCTGTGTGACCATTGTGCTGGCCTCATCCCTCTGAGTTGCAGGTTAACCTGCAATAAGTGGTCCTGCTCTGTCCTGCCTCTTGTGAGGGCATGCACAGGTAGAAGAGATGGTTAAAGGATCCAGAAGTCAGAATATTGATTTCTGCGGTGGCTGGGAACTCAGAGGAGATCCTGGAAAGAAGACCAGGAGGGAACAGAAATGAGAGAAAGGGAAGCAACAGAGGGAGCTGCTCTCATTGCCTTCTGGCTCCCACGCCTGTAGGTGAGCTAGGAGGACTTCCAAACCAACAGGGAAAAAGAGAGCATTCTTCAGATTAGCCGAGGCAAACAAGACCCAGAGAGGCTCCAGTTCCCATGCAGCTGCCCAGCCTCCCAGGAGCAGCCCAGGGTCAGCAGAGGGGTAAGGAGACCCTGGGTCCAGAGGAGGCTGCACCTGCAACAGGCCTTCCTGGGAGCTCAGCTCTGCCTCCAGGTGCCACCTCGGGGCCCCAGACAACCACACAGCTGGATCCCTCAGCCCGTAACCACCTGCCACAGTCTACTTGGGACCTGAGAGGGGCTCGGGGAACACATGGTCAGGGCAACAGAAGCCAAGGTCCTTTAGGGGTCCCCTGTGTGCTATGTGAGGTAGGAAGCATTAAGGGGGTGACCTGTGCTGAGATAGCTTCAGGGAACCCTGAGGTGAATGTCTCCAGACCCAGATGGGTGGTTAAGGGTACAGTAGTTCATGTGCTTCGCAGCTAACCCAGCGAGCAGTGGTTTGAACACACAAGTCACTTGGCAGTAGAAAGATGAGGCGGCCTGCTTCCATAAAGGTGCACCGTCTTAGAAACCCTGGGGGACAGTTTTACAACGGTCCAACAGGATCGCCGTAAGTTGGGATCAGCTGGGCAGCAGTGGGTTTAGTTTTCTGGGTAGAACAAAGTGTTCATGGGCCTGTAAGGTTAGCCATTTGAGTCTATCCGCAGGTCTTTAACAGCCAATGAAAACTGCACGGAGAGCATCGTTTTACTGTGATACACACGGGGTAGCCATGAGTTAGCATCATCTCAATGTGCATTAGACAGGATTCTCTAGAGAAACAAAACCTGAATGCTAATAATTTTACATATATTTATACAGACAGGTAGATGCATAAAATAAGAAATAAACTGTTAATTAAATTATAAAGCAGTATAAATGGCTCAGCACAACTCACTCCCGTGAGACAGTTGTGAGACACTGGAAGTCCCTCAAGTCTTGAGGGGCACCGGGTAGTCCTCTGTAGAGCAATTCAGGCTATCCAGGCACAGGCAGCAAACAGCAAGACAGGTTACCAACAGTCAGCCAGATGACAGGGTCTGACAGTACCCAGCTCAAGAGATGTGAATTCCAATGGTGTAGCGAAGCTGGTCTTGAACCTCAAATTACAGCAACCCAATCCATGGGTTAGGTGTCCCACAGGTAGTGTAGCTTGTAAATTGAGGGACAAAACAAGCAAGGCAGCTGTACACTAGTGTGATGATCAAAAAGCAACAGACAAGAAAGGCGAGGCTTGCTGAGCCATTTATCTCTCCACCCTTCAATTAATCCCACATGTGCTTATTGGCCAGATTGGCACAATAAATTAACTACCTCAATCCACTCCTTCCCAACTTGGCACTTGTACACAATTCTTTAGCCATACATAATTTCTGGACATTAATAAAATCATACTTATACTTATCATCACACATCTATCATACATATAAATGAAAACACACTGAGTCCAATTGCATCTGATATATCACACATGATCAAAGTAAAGATATTCAATAAGCACATATAAAGAAAATACACTGACAATTACAAACCTCGCTTTTGCAATTCATCACGTGGTCATAACTGATAGGTAGAACTACCTTCTTCTACTACCCATTCTGTATTACCTTTGCCCTCAGCAAGCACCTCAGCTGGCTGTGGTTTTTTTTGCCTGGTAGGGTGACCCAGACCTTCATTCCTGAGGGGTCTGGGTCATTATACGTTCTGTCAGGATTGGGTTACTGCAATTTGCCATTTACTTTAATCACAGAGCATGGGAGCACTAAGAGTCGGCCTAGGGGATCTCCTGGATTCCAGACATATTCTTCTTTACCTCCATTATGTAGTACCAGTCCAATTTCTCCTTGGTAATCAGGATCAATCACACCACTTAGTACAGTGACACTCTTCCTGACCTGTTGATCCAAAGGCATGAGAAGCCCAAAGTGGCCAGGGGGAATTCTCAGCTGCCAGTTCAGTGGAATCCGTGCTCTGTTTCTGGGTGGGAGAGTTCTTTCCTTCGGGACCAGGACCTCCAGGCCCAAGGAACACAGGGTTGTTGGGACAGGAAACAAAAATGCTGCAAGGGGATCACTAGCAGTAATAGTGAGTGGTGCCACTCCAGCTTCCACCCCTTGGTTCCTGTACCCATGAATTCTGGCTATTGGAGACACAGCACCATGGTTTAGAGTGTATACAGCTGGTTTAGAGCGTATACAGCTTCCTGGAGAACATTGCCCCAGCCCCGCAAGTTGTTGCCACCTAAGTGGTACTGTAATTGTGTCTTTAGGAGCCCATAGGAGCCCATTCTATCGTTCTATCAAGCCGGCAGCTTCAGGATGATGAGAAACATGATACGACCAGTGGAATCCATGGACATGGACCCATTGTCACACTGCATTTGCTGTGAAGCGAGTTCCCTGATCTGAAGCAATGCCATGTGGGATGCCATGCCGGTGGATGAGGCATTCTGTAAGTCCACAAATGGTAGTTTTGGGAGAAGCACTGAGTGCAGGGAAGACAAATCCATATCCAGAGTAGGTGTCTATTCCAGTAAGAACAAAACACTGCCCACTCCATGATCGAAGTGATCTTATGTAATCAACCTGCCACCAAGTTGCTGGTTTATCTCCCAGAGGAATGGTCCCATATCTTGCACATAATGTTGGTTTCTGCTGCTGGCAAATGGGGCACTCAGCAATGACAGTGGCCAAGTCAGTATGGGTGAGTGGAAACCCATGTTTCTCTGAGCATGCATAACCTCCATCCATGCCACCATGTCCACTTTGTTCATGTGCCCATTGGGCGATAACAGGAGTGGCAGAGGAAAGAGGAGGACCAGTCTCCACAGCGCGTCATCTTATCCACTTGATTGCTAAAGTCCTCCTCTTCAGAGGTAATCCTTTGGTGAGCATTCATGTGAGATACAATTACCTTTACTTTCTTGGCCCATTCAGAGAGGTCTATCCACGTACCTCTTCCCCACACCTCCTTGTCACCAATCTTCCAATCACATTCCTTCCAATTCCCTAGTTGTCCAGCCAAGCCATTAGTTATAGCCCACAAATCAGCATAGTCTCACATCTGGCCATTTTTTCTTGCAGGCAAATTGAACGGCCAGGTGAACTGCTTGAAGTTCTGCCCATTGGGAAGATTTCACTTCACCACTGTCCTTTAGGGAGATCCCAGAAAGGGCCCATAATGCTGCTGCTGTCCACTTACGAGTGGCACCTGCATATTGTTCAGAACCATCTGTAAACCAAGCATGACTTTTTTGGTCTTCAGTTAAAGTATGGTAAGGAACTCCCCAGGAGGCCATAGGTGCAGACTGGTAGAAAGAAGGTAATGTGACAGGAGTGGGGACTGTGGGCATTTGGGCCACTTCTTCATGTAGCTTACTTGTCCCTTCAGGTCCTGCTTTGGCCAGGTCTTGTATATACCACTTCCATCTAACAATGGAATGTTGCTGTGCACATCCAACTTTATGATTCTGTGGGTCAGACAATACCCAGTTCATGATAGGTAGTTCAGGCCTCGTGGTGACTTGGTGGTCCATGGTGAGGTGTTCAGTCTCCACCAAGGCTCAGTAACAGGTCCAACAGCTGTTTTTCAAAGGGGGAGTAGTTGTCTGCAGAGGATGGCAAGACTTTACCCCAAAATCCCAATGGTCTACGCTGTGATTCACCAATAGGGATCTGCCAAAGACTCCACACTGCATCTTTATCTACAACTGACACCTCTAGCACCATCGGGTCAGCTGGAGCATATTTTTCCAGTGGCAAAGCAGCTTGCACGGAAGCCTGAACCTATTGAAGAGCATTTTCTTATTCTGGGCCCCACTCAGAGTTGGAGGCTTTCCATGTCACTTGATAAATAGGTCAAAGTAGAACACCCAAGTGAGGGATATGTTGCCTCAAAAAAATCCGAAGAGACCCACTCGGCGTTGTGCCTCCTTTTTAGTCATTGGGGTGGGGGGCGCAAATGCAATAGTTTATTCTTCACTTTAGTAAGAATATCTCAACACGCCCCACACCACTGGACCCCCTAGAAATTTTACTGAGGTGGAGGGTGCCTGAATCTTTGTTGGGTTAATTTCCCAACCTCCTGTATGCAGATGATGCACCAATGAATCTAGAGTCTTTGACACACCCTCCTTAGTGGGTCCAATCAACATAATGTCATCAATATAATGGACCAGTGTGACATTTTGTGGAAGAAACAGACAATCAAGGTTCCTTTGGACTAAATTATGGCACAGAGCAGAAGAATTGATGTGCCCCTTGGGGAGAGTTGTGAAAATGTATTGTTGCCTCTGCCAGCTGAAGGCAAACTGCTTCTGGTGGTCCTTCAAGACTGGTATTGAGAAGAAGGCATTAGCTAGATCAATAGCTTCATACCAAGTACAAGGTGAAATATTAATTTGCTCAAGCAATTAAATCAAATCTTGAGTGGCAGCTGCAATTGGAGTCACCACCTGGTTAAATTTAAGATAATCCACTGTCATTCTCCAGGATCCATCTGTCTTCTTTATAGGCCAAATAGGTATGTTAAACAGGGATGTGGTTGGAATCACACCCCTGCATCTTTCAAGTCTTGGATGGTGGCACTGATCTCTGCAATCCCTCCAAGAATGTGGTACTGCATTTGGTTTACTCTTTTGCTAGGCAATGGCAGTTCTAAAGGTGTCCACTTGGCCTTTTCTACCACGATAGCCCTAATTCCACATTTCAGGGATCCAATATGGGGGTTCTGCCAGTTACTAAGCATGTTTATTCCAATGATGCATTCTGGAACTGGGGAAATAACCACAGGATGGGTCCGGGGGTCCACTGTACCCGCAGTAAGCCATACCTGAGCTAAAACTCCATTGATAACTTGACCTCCATAAGCCCCCACTCTGACTGGTGGGCCTTTGAAACACTTTGGGTCTCCTGGAATTAGTGTCAGTTCCGAGCCAGTATCCAGTGATCCCTGAAAAGTTTGATTATTTCCTTTCCCCCAATAAATAGTCACTCTTGTGAAAGGCCGCAGCTCCCTTTGGGGAAGCTAGAAGAAAGACTAACAGTATAGACCTTCGGTGATGTAGCAGGGTCCTCCTTACAAGTGACCCGGCTTCCCCTTCATTCAAGGGGTTGTGGCTCAGGTCTGAGCTCAGATCTGAGAATTGATTGAGTGATAGTGACTGCCTATTCTGCTGTTTACCTGATCTAGCATTCTTCCACCTGTATAGAACACGTAAATATTTAGTAGGTTTCCCATTTATTTCATTCATAGGGACACCATGGCTATGTAGCCAATGCCATAAATCCACCGGAGACAGGTTGCTTCGATTACTATGGAAAACTTGTTGTCTATTATAACCACGCCCACCCTTGCTCTGTTGATTCAGAGATGACACCTGCCCTCTACCACCACGGGGACCAATCAGCTCCATTTTTGGCAAATATTGGAGTTCACATAGGGCAGTTCCCACTGTTAATCCTGGTGCATATAAAATAGTAATTATAGGAGTCTTAAGAGATGGTGGGGCCCACTTCACAACTTGTTCTTTATGGTTGTGGTAAAGGGTATGTCCTCAGGACACATCCCTTTTTGGGTCTATCAAAATATCTTGATAGATCCACTCCAACATACCAATTTCCCTAAGTTTTTGGATGCCTTCCTCTACAGTGTACCAAGGTAGGCCAACTGGCAGTCCATGCTTCAGCAAACCAACCAAATAAAAAATTAGAAGAATCTGTGCTTAGGGGTCCCATATCCAGAAACTCAGACCGGTCTAATATTACATTTCATGCACCAGTATCCCACACCCTTAGTAACCAATCCCAGGGATATTCCCCAGGCTCCTGCTTGTACGTATTTGAAAACTCGAGCAGATATTTGTGAGTATAGCGTGCTTCTTCTTGGGCAATCATCTCAACTTCACCTTTTGGAGCTTTCTGAGACTTAATTTGTGACAGGTCTAGCGGAAATAATGGGTGCTGAGGCTCTTTCCCAGGTGCTCTCAGCAATGTCTTGTAAAGCATCTCCCTCAGGCAATGCTACAGATGCAGCCCGACCTGGCATTTAAGCTTGAACAATTTGGTCAATCTGCTCAGGTGTGGGTTGTTAATTGAAAGTGAATTAATACCTTCAGCTGGGAGGGTTGGATCTATTGGATGGGTCAATTGTTTCTAGGGGCTCAATATTCTCCTCTTCTGGATCATCAGCCCATATGTTCCCATCCCATGTTTCAGGATCCCAACCTTTTCTGATCAAGGCCCTCACTTTGGTATCAGACACTGTTCTAGATCTGCAATTCAGTTGACGTTGTAATTCAGCCACTCGCATGAGACTGGACCTGGTTCTCAGCAATGTCAGCTCTATCACTAGAGGAGAGAAGTCTCTCCTTTGTAGCACAGGCAGAAGCTTTCAAATCCATTAGTCTGCACCTGAGGTGTGCTTCTGAGACTCTGAGACCATCCCTGTCCTTAATCACACTTTCCATTGTAAGGAGGCCCAGCCAACCAGCTTCCCTATATTTGTCATCCTTACAAAACTCCTGGAAAATATCAAACATACGATCACTCAGAGCCTGTTCTTTAACCAGCACCTCATCAATCAGTGGTACTAAGGTAGATATTAGCTTTGCTATTTCACACCATGGATTAGTAAGAGTAGCAGACTTAGCCGTGCTTTGAGGCATAGAAATAGCCTTATTACTGCTATTAAGACTAATCAGGCTGGAGAGCCAATTTAAGAAGCCCATGTTTATGATTTTATTTCTCTAGAAGTAGTCCTGGTACCACATGTGTTAGACAGAGCTCTCTAGAAAAACAAAACCCGAATGCTAATAATTTATATATATTTATACAGATAGATAGATATATAACATAAGACATAAATAGTTAATTAAATTATAAAGCAGTACAAATGGCTCAGTGAAACTCACTCCCATGAGACAGCTGTGAGACACTGGAAGTCCTTCAAGTCTTGAGGGCTGCCAGGTAGTCAGTCCTCTGTAGAGCAATTCAGGCTATCCAGGCACAGACAGCAAACAGCAAGACAGGTTACCAACAGTCAGCCAGATGACAGGGTCTGACAGTACCCAGCTCAAGAGATGTAGATTCCAATGGTGTGGCGAAGCAGGTCTTGAAAGAACCTCAAATTACAGTGACACAGTCCATGGGTTAGGTAGTGTAACTGGCCAATTGAGGTGCAGAACAAGCAGGGCAGCCACACACTGGTCTGATGATCAAAGAGCAAGATACAGAAAGGCGAGGCTCACCGAGTCATTTATCTCTCCGCCCTTCAATTAATCCCACATGTGTTTATCGGCCAGATTGGCACAATAAACTAACTGCCTCACAATGCAACTGGTATCTGGCTGGAGACATTATTATTACTGTAATGACTACTACCAACAGCAACAAAAAATTCAAAAGAAAATTAGGAAAGGTGAAAATAACACCCCGTGGTAGCTATACAATCTGGTGCCAATTTGAGGATTAAACAGGCAGGGGTAGATTCTAGCCTGTCATTTAGGGTATAGCCAATGAGGCCTCTGTGTGGGCATGGCCTTCTCCTAAGGATTCTGGAAACTCTTGTATTTCCTCCTTAGAGGCGGAGGCACTTGCTCTCTAGGCTAACTCCCTGGGAGATCATCCCTGTGGAAAAGACACATGGAGAAAGACTGATGTAGCCAGAGCCGGAGAAGCCACTCCCCTGGAGACCCCTGCTAGCGCTGAGATGCTTACAATGTCACTGGATCTACAAGACTTCCCACCCACTGGCCTGTGATCTTACTGCATTCGGTGTCATTGCATGTGTTTTATGAATCTGAAGAGGAATTTATAGATTGGTATTAGACATATGGGCAAGTATGGGACTTATGAACTTGATCTGGACTGGGCTGTGATGTTTTCTCAATATTCAACTGCTCTTGTATATAAAGTTCTTTCTTATACATATGTGAGTGTCCATGTATTTGTATCTCTAGTCTACCCAGACTAACACATACACACCTACAAAAAATGTATAAAGTAAGAAATCAATAAACTAGATAACATCTAAAGAAATAACCAGAAAATATTTAAGTTGGTTCTCTAAAATAATCAGTAAAATTTACAAATCCATTTCAAAACCATTGCCATCAAGTTCATTGCCATCAAGTTGATTCTGGCTCACAACGGCAACACAGGACAGGGGAGAACCGCCCCTGTCGGTTTTGCAAGACTGCGACTCTTTACAGAGCAGAGAGTCTCATCTTTCACCCGCGGAGTGGCTAGTGGTTTCGAACTGTTACCACTGTGGCCTGCCGTCCAATAGGTAACCCACCACATCACCAGGGTTCCTCACAAAACCACCGGGGCTGGTTAGATAGCAAAGAAAGAAAATGATATGCAAAATGCAAGATGAAAAGGAAGAAATAATTCTAGTTACAACAAACAAAATTTTAAATTATAAACTATCTATGGAAATTACAGATAAAACTTGGGAAAGGACATAAAATCGCATGTGTGGCACACACACACCGAAACTAAAAGTAAAATAAATTATATAATTAAAATGACCCTTGCCCCCCTGACCACTTGAACCACCAAGAAAAATCTGAGGCGTAGATGCCACCTGAAGAAGCCAATGAAAATTTTCAAAACGGTGAAACTCTGTGTTATACAAGTTGTGCTAGAAAACAGAAAGAGGGAAGACTGCCTAACTCATTTTATAATGCTTGTGTTTCTGTGATTTCAAAGCCAGATAAGGACCTTATAAGAAAAATAATAAAATAAGATCTTCAATAAAAACTAGCATCTGAATCCAAAGGTGTAATAAAAAGAATGCCTTCTTGTGAACTGTAGTTTTAACACATGAACTCACACAGCCTACACACTAGTGGGTTAGAGGAGAAAATTATGAAATTGTGTCATTAGATACAAAAAGCACCTTTTAAAAATTAATTAAAACATTTTATTGGGGGCTTGTACAACTCTGATCACAATCCATACATCTATCCATTGTGTCAAGCACATTTGTACATTTGTTTCCCTCATCCTTCTCAAAACATCTGCTTTCTACTTGAGCCCTTGATATCAGCTCATTTCCCCCCCCCCTCCCCCCTTCCCCATGAACCCTTGGTAATTTACAAATTATTATTATTTTGTCATATCTTACACCGTCCGATGTCTCCCTTCACCCATTTCTCCACTGTCTGTCCCCCAGGGAGGAGGTTATATGTAGATCCCTGTAATCTATTCCCCCTTTCTCCCTCACCTTCCCTCCACCCTCCCCGTATCGCCACTTTCACCACTGGTCCTGAAGGGTTCATCTGTCCTGGATTCCCTGTGTTTCCAGTTCCTATCTGTACCAGTGTACATCCTCCGGTCCAGCCAGATTTGTAAAATAGAATAGGGATCATGATATTGGCGGGGGGGGGGGGCGGGAAGCATTCAGGAACTAGAGGTAAGTTGTATGTTCATCAGTGCTACACTGCACCCTGGCTCATCTCCTCCCCGTATCGCCACTTTCACCACTGGTCCTGAAGGATCATCTGCTCTGGATTCCCTGTGTTTCCAGTTCCTATCTGTACCAGTGTATATCCTCTGGTCTAGCCAGATTTGTAAGGTAGAATTGGGATCATGATAGTGGGGGGAGGAAGCATTCAGGAACTAGAGGAGAGTTGTACATTCATCATTGCTACCCTGCACCCTGGCTCGTCTCCTCCCCGCGGCCTTTAACTGTTGATGGTGCAGCAAACCATAAAGGCACCTCCTCCCTTCTCTTGACAGTGACTGGAATGCATAAACCAAGCACTGTGCATCGCAAAGTGACCTTCCAATGTGCGCTCCTTAACGTCATCAGCACCCAGCACAGACAGCCACCATCACCTCTTTAACTCGGTTCAACCTAGCGCTAGCCTGCAGAATGAGACCAGAAAAAGAAATGAGAGGTAAAGGCAGGGAGTGAAAACAATAGAACTCTTCTTATTTGCAAGTGATTGGTTTGATTATCTGCCTAGATTTGCAACAACATTGGATGAGAAATTAAAGAACAAATACACAGTGGAACCTATAAGAAGCAGAATTTGATGGGCCTGCCCTGGTTTTCAAAGGCTCACACATTTTCCACCTTTGGCGAGGCAAGTCTGACCACTTCTCTGCTACTCATTTTAGTGGAAAATATTTTTGTTTTCCTTCTCTGACAGGTTTCCACCTTACACAGATTCTAGCTTTTATACATTTTACTGTACAAAAGAATTTAGCAAGGTTTCCAGATGAAATATTAACCCCCCAAAGCAATATTCTTCTCTACCTCAGCAATAACCAACTCAGCTGTTTTAGAAAACACGATCGTTCGCAGCAGCAACAGCAAGAAGAAAGTATCTAGGGGCTGCCCGTCCAAAAAGGATCCCTTGCACAAAATGAGTAGGTCGGTGGTCGGTAGGGGTGGATAGTTCCAATGATTCATCAACAGTCTAAGTTAAAAGAAACTCGAACACTCAAGTTCAGTGGCTCACTCAAGGGGAGCCGGAATGATGAGCGAGTTTATGGCTGCTTGCTCGGCCGCAGGAGTAATCAGAAAGCAAGCAAGACAAGACAGCTTTGCAGCCATCATGAGTGCAGGAAAAGGACATTAAATAACAAGTGACGAAGGCCCCGTGGTGAAGGAAGGGGATCCTGCTGTACAACCCACTGTGGGTACATAGACCGGAAAACAACCCGGAGGCAATTCGTGAAAGTCATTATGTGCGTACTCCCCATGCCTCCTATCAACCCAGGGACGTCTGTGCACAACTTCATAAAGAAATGCATAGACACACGTTATCGCAGCATTGTTTTTTATAGTGAAAAGTCAGGGTGACCAACGATCTAAACACCAAGAAAATGAGTAATCAGAATGCAGTGACAGACAGCAAAATGAATTATGTGAACAGATACATATTGTAGCACAGATATTGCTTAGAAAGATTGTGTTGTGTGAAGAAAGGAAGATAATGAAGTGTGTATTATATCATTTATGTACATTTGAAACACACATAAACACAAAACCAAACCTACTGACATCAAGTCAATTTCAACTCACAGTGACCCTATAGGACAGACTACAACTGCCCTGTGCATTTCAGAGGCTATGAATCTTTACAGGAGCAGACTCACCTTTCTCTTGCAGAACAGCTGGTGGCTCAAAACTACTAGGCTTGCAGCTATTAGCCTCAAACCTAATCCATTGTGCCACAGACACACCAAAACTGATGAATGTTTCAAAGACCTAGTCTATGGCCAGCAAGAAAAAACAGAGAAATCAATAAACAAATATTAAAATTAATAAGATCATAACAAGTTGCCAATTTTATCAAGTTTTTAAAAATCAGTAGTTGTAATTCTTTACTATGATCAACACATCATACAGTTCAATGGTTCAATCACATTAAGAAGGATTGCGCACACACACCCCACCACCACTAGAAGAATTCACCTCAGAGGACAGCACTGAAGCTACAGCTCAGGGAGAGGGGTGTGTCTCATCAGAACACACAGGAGCAAATGAAGAGGGAAGGAGAGAGTGGAACACATCCTGGCCCATCAAGCCCCAAGGACGACATTCCTGCTTAGAAGAGCCAAAGTACAGAGAGGACCATGGCCCCACCATGAGACACAGACACGACATCCCTCACTGACGCACAGCACTACAGGGGACAACACTGGAGACAGTGCAGGCATTGTGCCCGATCTGACCCAATCACGCAGGAGCAAAACAATAAGGACATGCAACAGAGCAGCAAGGGAGCAAAGCAATAAAGTCCCCGGGGAATACCAAAAATAGACTTTGGGCCCAGGACGTGGCACCCCATTAGACTCAACTGGAAAACACTCCTAAAGGTGAACAAACAGAACTGGAACTATTTAAAGGCTTTTCTTTTTTTTGTCCTTGGCTTTTGTTGTTATTGTTATTTTGTTTTGTCTTCTTTTGTTGTTTTGCTTGGCTTTGTCTTATTTTTGTGCTTATTATTGTCTCTGCAGGTCTACCTAGATCAGATAGGCAGGATAAGCAATCTGGAGCAGAAACAATGGGACCAATAGTTCCGGGGGTGAGGGTTGACATGGGGGGAGGGGACAGGAGAGGAAGAGGCAGGGGAAAAGAAGCGGGTGTTAACAAACCCAGGAACAAGCGGACAACAAGTGATCCAAAATCGATGGTGAGGATACCTGGTGGGGCTTAATCAAGGGCAATGCAACAGAGAAGAATTACTGAAACCTGAATGAAGGCCAATCATGAGAGTGGGACAAGAGGAAAGTAAAAGGAAATAGAGGCAAGAACTAGGAGGCAAATGACATTTATAGAGGTCTAAATACAGGTATGTAAATGTGTAAATATATTTTATATAATGATAGGGAAATAGATCTATGTACATATATTTATATGTTAAGTATTAAGGTAGCAAATAGACACTGGGACTCTACCCAAGTACTCCTACTCCCTCAATGCAAGAAAACTTTGTTCTGATACCCTGGCATTCTGTGAAGCCCACCTTCCCGACACAATCGCCGAAGACAAAATGGGTACATAAGAAAATGTGGTGAAGAAAGTTGATGGTGGCAGGCTATCAAAAGATACAGTGTTTGGGATCTTAAAGGCTTGAAGATAAACAAGCATCCATCAAGCTGAGAACAGCAAGGTCACATGGAAGAAGCACATCAGCCTGTGTGATCATGAGGTGTCAATGGGATCCAATATCAGGCATCAAAGACCCAGAAGAAAAAATCCTATTAATGTGAATGAGGGGGAGCACAGAGTGAAGATCCAAAGCCCATCGGTAGACAATTGGACATCCCCTTACAGAAGGGTCACAAGGGGAAAAGGGGGCCAGTCAGGGTACAGCATAGCACCGATGAAACATACAACTTTCCTCTAGTTCTTTATTGCTTCCTCGCCCCCACTGTCATGACCTCAATTCTATTTTACAAATCCAGCTAGACCACAGCGTGTGCACTGGTACAGATAAGAGCTCACAACACAGGGAATCCAGGGCAGATAAACCTCTCAGGACCAGTACTGAGAATAGAGATACCAGGAGGGTAAGGGAAAGGTGGGGGGAAGAAAGGGGGAACCGATCACAATGATCTGCATCTAACCGCTGCCCAGGGGGATGGACAACAGAAAAGTGGGCCAAGGGAGACAGTGGTTGGTGTAAGACATGGAAAAAATTTTTATGAACTATTAAGGGTTCACAAGGGAGGGAGGTTGGGGGAAGGGGGGAAATGAGAGCTAATATCAAGGGCTCAAGTAGAAAGAAAATGTTTTGAAAATGATGATGGCAACATATGTACAAATGTGCTTGACACAAGGGATGGATGTGTGGATTGTGATAAGAGCTGTCAGAGCCCCAATAATATATATATATATATATATGAGAGAAAGAGAGAGGATTGTACAATCATCACCACAATTAACTTTGGAACATTTTCTTCCTTCTGGTCCCCATTGGTGTTGACTCCCATTTCCTCCCCCACTCCCCTTCTTTGCCCCGCCCCCGTAACAGTTAATCCAGAAGCTGTCTTCATAGAGCCAGCCATCCTGACTTCCCTACACAGAAAAACATACAAAACAAAGAAAAACAAAAAAGGAAGGACCCAGCACCAAAGGCCAGATAAAACAGAGGGAACTGTCCATCTAACAGGCAGCAGGACTACTTAAGAATTAGCGTACATTCAGAATGGGCGCAAAGGGAGCACACTGAGAAGGCGTGACCTTCCAGTGTCCGTGCAGCTGCTCCTTGTCTGACTCGGCTGCTCACACTCCTAGACCGTGGACAGTGGGCACTCACCAGGGATGGAATCCACAGAGAGAACCTGCTGATGAATTTGGGGCCTCCATGTCATCAATAGCATTCCACAAACTGGGTGTTTAGAATTTAGGCCCTATTGCCATTCTCTCTTCTGGGTTTGGATCTTATTATTTGCAATTTTTGGATCACGTGATCCAAGGATTTTAAAGAAGACGCACCACTCTGACATCTCCCTGTCAATGCACTGCTGCCACAGTGGTTAAACAATCATCAGGAAAAAATTCACTTGCATCTGATACAAATATCATTCTAAAATTTGCACATTTTGTTAGGTCCCTCTCTTTGAAATGGGTATAAACATGGATATTTCCTGTCAATTGTCCAAGAAGCTGTCTTCCAAATATCCTGGCATAGACAAAGAAGTGCTTCCAGTTCTTCACAAGTGATTGAAACATTTCAATGGGTATCTCATCAATTCCTGGAACTTTGTTTTTGGCTCACTTATGTCTAGGATATCATTTTTACATTCCATTTCAATTTTGACAATTCAAAATTTTCCTAGATTCATACTCCATATTTTCCAAGTTCCAATTACAAATCGGGTACTTGCTGCTGTGTCTCATCATTTTGAGCAGTGCTCCATCTGCAAATGAAGGTCCCTAGGACTTTCCTCCATCCACATCTTTCTGGTCGACTCGACTTTGAGAAGGAAGCTCTTCCTCAGTCATATTTTGAGTGCCTTCTGACCTGAGACGCTCATCTTCGGATATTATCTCTGCTATGTCCTGCTTCTCTCCATGAGGCTTTCACTCTCGGACAATGTCCTGCTACTGTTCATAGGTTTTCAGTGACTGATTCCTCAGAGGGAAACAGCTACTCACAGGCTGTTCTTAGTCTGGAAGCTCTGCTGAAACCTGTTCATCATGCGTGACCCTGCTGGCATTTGAAATACCAGTGACATAGCTTCCAGCACCATAGCAACACACAAGCCACCTCCGTCTGAAAAACGGACAGACAAGTGGGGGATATCCTTACTAGATCAGCAAAAGTAATAAAGCTGAGCAATGCCAATCATTGAAAGAACATTAGAATGTAGACGTTTTCCCTGGCTGGTGATGAATGTGTGCAGTGGTGTGTACATTTGGGAATGATCTGCAGTGCTCTAACTTTACATAAATAATGCATGCCTTCCACTTGTGCTTACTTGTGCTTTCATGAGGTATTTGTTTCAGTACTGCTATGCTATTTTTTTCTTTGAAATATTGCTATAAAAATTAACATAAAGTGTTGGGAAAGTCCGGGGGGCGGGGTAGCTAGGGTACAGTGGGCAAACATAAAAGGTGAACATTATTTGCATAAAAATAAGGCAGTCAGAATAAGAAAACCTGTATCTTATGGCACAGAAATTGCACTTGTCAAGAAAATTTCACAAAGGTTCACAAGGAACACATGTGTGGTGTTCACTATCATGTCTGACTGAGGTGGCAGAGGGTGAAGGCAACCTAGCCCTGCTTCCTGGGCAGTGGAATGCAAGTCAGGTCAGGGGCTGGGCTGCTGGGAGCACTTCAAAGGACTTATGCACATACAGCAACATCAATGGGTCTTTAAACACCAGGGTGCTGTGAAAAGAGAAAGACACAGAGTACGCTCCGCAGCAAAATGCCATGTGTAAGAATGGAGTTTTCCAAAAGCACACACTAATGTCTAGGGATGGGGAGGAGAATTAGTGTAGGAAAGGAAACAAATAGAATAAATAAATAAATAAATAAGACAAGAAAGGGGCTGCAGATTGACAGATACAGACAATGTTCATGAGCGGTGGAGTGCAATTAATTCAGGTCTTCGCACCTGCAGTCTGGAAGAAGAAATGAGCAAGAAAAATATGTGCACAAACAAGAACGCAATATAGTGCAAATCTCTATGCCCCCAAACATATGAGAACACATTACTGGGGAGAAACCAAACTCACCGCCATGCGGTTGACTCTGACTGACAGCATCCCTAGAGGACAGAGCAGCACTGCCTCTGTGGGGGTCGGAGGCTGTGAGGGTTTCCAGGAACAGAAGGCCTCAGCCAGCTCCAGGGGAGCTGCTGGTGGGTTCAAACTAGTGACCTTATAGTTATCAGCTCAACGCATAACTCTTTATGCCTCCAGGGCTCCATTGGGGAGAGAAGAGAATAAAAATAAAGATCAAATATAAGGGATATAAAAATGGTAAAATGATTCAAGAGTGGAGGTATCTGCAGACCAATGATGAGAGTGGGCTATATGAATGGAGGTGAACTCAACTCTGTACCAGAAGTTTTAAAAACAAAAATAAAGGAAGAAATAATAAAAGGGAGTTTTCCAAATTTTAAAGTCTTACAATTAAAAAGACCAATGACTAAGTTGAATGAAAATGAATATCAAGTAATATGACGATTAATAATAAGTGATGGATAAGGAATACCTCACAATCTTAAGAAACATTATAACATCAAACCATACTTTTTAGTACTACAAGCTCCAAGGAAGGAGAAAAATAGAAAAAAATTAAAGAGAAACAGAAATCTTATGAACAGGTGACTTCTCATGAGCAACATTAAAAGCCACAAAAGGATTAACACTAATATTTTGTGTTGAGGTGGGAGGAGGGATCTTGAAGCTGTAATTCTATACCCAGCCAAATGATCATTCAGATATTAAAGTAGCCTAAAGGCCTTTTCAGTCATGGAAGGGTTCAGAAACCTTCAAATCTACAAATTCTCTCTAAATAATAGCTTGAGGATGTACTCCAGGAAAAATTATTCAAAAGAACAGATGTTATTAATCACAGACAGGAATTGAATAAGATCTTTAAATACTGGCAATGAAAACATATAGGCAACCACACAGACTAGGATAGGGGAACACATCCTCCCCACAAAAAAGGACAATAAGAAAATAATTTACAAAGAAAAGATAGCAGGAATAAAATTAAGATTCTAGAAAGTAAAAATTCCTCTTGATGATTGTGTTAGTCCAGGTAGACTAGAGAAACAAATCCATATATAAAGAGGAATTGTACATTAAGAAAGCATCCCAACCCAGTCCAGTCCAAGCCCATAAGTCTGATAATCCATAAAGTCTTCTTGAGATTCACAAAACACATGCAATGATGCCAAATGCAAGACAATCCCAGGCCAGTGGGTAAAAAGACTTTGGATCCAGTGGCATTGTAAGCATCTCAGTGTTGGCAGGGTCTCTACATGGCTTCTTTGGCTTCAGAGATCTGGTTGCATCAGGGTAGGTTCATGTGGCTTTTCTAGCTCCCAACACTAGTGTAGTTCCATGTATCTTGTCAGCTGCAATGTCTCCCAGGGAGTGAGCAGGAGAGAAGTCTCTCCTGCCTCCAAGGAAGAAAATCCCGGAATTCCTAGAATTCTTAGGGGAAAGTCAGGCCCATACAGAAGCCTCATTGGCTATGCACCAATTGACAGAGTAGACTCCACCCCTTCACTCTTAATCCCTTAAGTCACAAATTGACACCAGATTATGTAAAGCACAATGAATCTCAAATTAAGTTGTAGAAAATACAAAGATATCAAAATGTATAGAGCAAAGCAAAGCAACAGCAACAATAAAAAAATCTTGTCCACATACCCTGCTATTAGGATGAATGCTTCAAACAATTAAAATTAAAACAGAAAGATAATATTTTATGTTTCACGCATTAACATTTTAAAGTATCAACAACACCAAGTCCTGGTAGAAAAGTAGAGGAAAGGACCACTTCATTTGTTGCTTGGGGAAGGAGTTGGTGGGCAAACAGTGAGCCACGTTGGAGAGCCCCTGGCAGAATTCAGTAAGAGGAGAAATGTCCAGATCCCACAATTTAGAGCTCACCCACACAGATACACACCTCAGAGAAACCCTTCTCCATGCCATTACAGATGTGGAAGAGTGCAGCCAGTCTCATAGCGGTATGTAGTCATAGGCAAGACTGGTATGAGGGTGTGCTTAGCTTGTGCTAGTGAGAAATTGAACTACTTGCAGCAGTGAGAGACAGAAAGCTACACATCAGTACATTAATAAGTAAATATATAGATAAAATGTAATGCCCGCATTTTTGTTGTTGTTGTTGTAGAATGCTATATACCAGTGTGGTAGTCTGGGTACTTTAGAGAAACAACTCAACAGAAACGCAAGTATAAAACACTTTTATATAAAGGTTAAGTACACATCAAGAAACCATCCCAACCCAGTGCTGCCCAAACCCACAACTTCAACCTTAACCCCTATGTCTGACACAAATCCACAAAGTCCTTCACCATCTCAAAAAACACACACAATGATGCCGAATGTAGGAGGAAAGCCAAATCAGTGAATGTGTAAGCATCTAAGCACTGGCAGGGGTATCCACACAGCTGCTCCAGCACCCAGGGCTACATTGGGGTAGGTCCATGCAGCTTTTCCTTGGGGATGTCTTGTAGGAAGTGAACCTTGCGAGCTGAAGCAGGGAACTGGCTAAGGCAGCTGCACCCTGGTATGACCATCACAAAGCAAGAGACCAGAGAACTCAAAAGAGGAGGCTCACCAAGCCATTTATCTCTCTGCCCTTCAGTTAACCCCACATGTGTTTATTGTGCCAGGTTGGCACAATAAACTAATTCAACCAGCTAAAAGAGCAAGACCTATACACCCCCCCCCCCACAAAGATAGATTTTAAAAAAAGAAAAGATAAACAAAGTTGAGCTTAAGAAGAAATATCCACCCACAGAAGAATTTATTTCAGAGGACAGCACTGAATCTGCAGCTCGGGGAGAGGGACATGTCTGATCAGAGCACATGGGGGCAAATGAAGGGGGAGGAAGAGAGAGTGGAGCACATCCTGTCCCAACAAGCCTTGCGGACAATATTCCCACTCAGAGTAGCCAATCCACTGAGAAGATCACATGGCTGGCCCCAATAGGAGACACAACATGCCTCACTGACCCATAGCCCTCAGGGAACAACACTGGAGACACAGTGTGGGAATTCTGCCCGATCTGATCCCACCACACTGAGGCAAAACACTAAGGGCATGCAACAGAACAGCAAGGGGAACAGAGCAATGAAGTCCTCAGGGAATATAAAAAATAGACTTTGGGGCCAGGGCTTGACACCCCATCAGACTCGACCAGAAAACACTCCCAAAGGCCAACAAACAGTTATTGAATTAATCACAAGCTTTTCTTTCTTGTTTTTTGGGTTTTTTTGTCATTGGTTTGTTGTTATTGTTGTTTTGTTTTATTTTGTTGCTTTGCTTTGCTCTGTCTTGTTTTTGTGCGTGTTTTATTTCCACAGGTCTGTCTACATAAGATAGGCTTGATTAACAATGTGGAGGAAAAAATGGGACTGACAGTTCCAGGGATGACATAGGAAAGGGGAAGGTGGGGGAAAAGGTAGTGATGTTAACAAACCCAGGGACAAAGGAACAACAAGTAATCCAAATCAGTGGTGAGGAGGGTGTAGGAGGCCTGGTAGAGCGTGATCAAGGGTAATGTAAGCAAGAGGAATTACTGAAACCCAAATGAAGACTGAGCATGATAGTGGGACAAGAGGAAAGTCAAAGGAAATAGAGGAAAGAGCTAGGGAGCAAACGGCATTTAAAGAGATCTAAATAAAGGCATGTACATATGTAAATATATTTATACATGATGATGGGAAAATATATCTATGTGCATATATTTATAGGTTTGGTATTAAGGTAGCAGATGGACATTGGGACTCCACTCAAGTACTCCCTCAATGCAAGAACACTTTGTTCTATTAAACTAGCATTCCATTATGCTCACCTTCCTGACACAACTGCTGAATACAAAGCAGGTACATAAGCAAATGTGATGAAGAAAGCTGATGGTGCCCGGCTATCAAAAGATATAGCATCTGGGGTCTTAAAGGCTTTAAGGCAAACAAGTGGCCATCTAGCAGAATCAACAAAGGCCACATGGAATAAGCATACCAGCCTGTTTGATCATGAGGTGTTGAAGGTATCAAGCATCAAAGAACAAAAAACCTTATCATTGTCAGTGAAAGAGACTGTGGGGTGGGGACACAAAACCCATGTGTAGGCAACTGAACATCCCCTTACTGAAGGGTTGCGGTGAGGAGATGAGCCAGTCAGGTGCAATGTAGCAATGATGAAACATACACATTTCCTCTAGTTCCTAAATGCTTCCTTCCCACCCCCGCCCCACCTCACCCCACCCCCACTATCATGATCCCAATTTTACCTTACAAATGTGGCTAGACCAGAGGATGTACACTGGTACAGATAGGAACTGGAAACACAGGGAATCCAGGGCAGATGATCCTTCAGGACCAGTGTGAGTGGCGATACTGTGAGGGTAGAGGGAGGGTGAGGCAAAAAGGGGGAACTGATTACAAGGATCTACATATAACCTCCTCTCTGGGGGATGGACAACAGAAAAGTGGGTGAAGGGAGACATCGGACAGTGGAAGATGTGACAAAATTATAATTTTTAAATTATCAAGAGTTCATGATCATGGGGGGGTGGAGCGGGTAGGGGGAAAATAAGGAACTGATATCAGGGGACTTAAGTGGAGAGCAAATGCTTTGAGAATGATGAAGGCAATGAATGTACAAATGTGCTTTACACAATTGATGTATGTATGGATTGTGTTAAGAGTTGTATGAGCCCTTCATAAAATGATTTTTAAAAAGAAGAAGAAATATCCAGAATGCTACATGAAGTATGTTATCCTTTTTAAGTATCTAAAAACCTGTCAAGTCCTAGTGTTTCGTCATCACATACGAGTACTGCAAGCATAACGAGCATTAGCAGGAAGAGCACTTGTCAGACTCATGAAGGTGAGTGCTTCGAGAACATCTGGGGAGACACAGAGAGTTTGTTCAGAGAACCGAAACTCTATTTGTGTTGTTCTAGTTCTTTAAATAGGGGGTGAATGTGGAGTAAGAGTAAAAAATGCCAGTAGTTTTTAATTTGTTGCTGTGTGAATAGGTGTGCTCCTTAAAGCTGTGTACTCTTCTACTTAAACAAAACTTCCTAAAAGAACGTTTGTGAGGCAAAGGTTAAGAAAACATACGTAGCAGTAGTATAGTCAGAAAACAAGGCCTGCTTGACCACAAAGAGGCATTGAAAGAGAGGTTTTATACTGACTGGCTTGAGAAGCAGCTTTAAAAAGTCAACCATCCTTGGATGGTTATAAAAGCTGTAAGAGCCCCTGATAAAATGATTTACTGAAAACAAAGAAACAAAAAGTCATGCATCTTTACACACCTAACACAAAACTGAAAACATGTGAATCAAAAACATGGACGAGCCTTGGAAACATGCTTAGTAAGCCAGTAACAAAGGATAAATGTTGTCTGATCCTGCTTACATCACTCTAGTATAGCAAACATCTAGAGTAGAAACCTGCACAGAGACAGGGAGTAGGGAGAGGGGAGTGATGGAAAACTTGATACTCCTGATGGGTGCACAATGTGTTGTCATTGAATCGTGCAAGTGTGAAATGTTGCAAAGGCAACTACTGTGTTCCGTACATTTTAACACAATGAAAAATAGTGCATTTATGTGTGTTATACATCAGTCAATTGTAACACACATGCACGTTACCTATGTGGGTAATACGCCCCCTGGGGTTAATGGAACAACCCAGCAAATGGGGGTGGGCTGGGGTGGGGGCTGCAAAAGTGGAGACCTACATTTCATCCTGGATTATGGGCTATAGTATAAACGTTTGTCATTGCCAGAGTTTTTGTGTGAAAATGGAGCAGTAGGTATGGTGAATATAAATATACGTAATCAAAGAGTGAAAGAGAAATAGACAAATCTAGAAAATGGAAAGTGTTAGCACTTCTCTCAGAAATCAATGAATCACATAGCAAAAAAAGAGTAGAGATTATTAACAATCTTGCTCTAACATCTCTTACAGACCTTAGTACTCATCGAGGTACTAATATGCAATTGCCCCGAAATACAAGAACCTTTTGGGAAAAAACTGAATCATCCAATAGGATTTTTTTCTCAAAACTCCCCAAAGTAAAAGCCATGTGGATCTCATTCCCTGGTTGCTAGGTCCTGGAAAAGCAAAGGTAAGAAAACCAGAAGGTGGTGGAGGAGCAAAGAGAAGTAGGAAACCCAAGTGTGAGACCACTCCGTGGATGCCGAGGGGCCCAGAGAGGGGGACTGTGCACCAAAGCATGTCCTTAGATCACCCTCTATGAGCATCTGCTGGGCGCCCGGAAGACCAGGATAGCCAGGACACCGACCCTGCCTCAGGGAGCCCGGGTTCTAGGGCAGCAGTGAAGTCAATAGCATACATGATGTAGGTAATAATGAGGTCCCTCATCAGAGAATGGTCTTCCCCTTGCCTGAGACTAGAGATAGAATTGCACGCTAAAGTTATTGTTTTCATCCGATTTAAAAGTTCCAAAATAAGTGCCTGGAGCTTTTCTGAACACTGCCCCCTTTGTTCCCTCCCAACTCTTCTGGGAGGAAGGCAGACAAGTACTCAAACTCATGAGGGAAGATCTTGTCTAGAGAAAGGCATTTGAGACTTTCGGGAAGATGGTGATGGAGTAACATATACCAGAGGGACTCCACAGAATTCAGCCCAGGAAAGTTGCTTAGAGGGAATTCATAAAGATAAGTAGGTACAGACCCACAATGTTTTGAGGGGCTGGGGGCTTTTGGCTTACCTCAATGGAAGACAGCTAGGGATTGAGCTTAGCTCCGCCACTGTCTCTGCTGGAGCCGGGACTATCTGGAGCCCATAAAGGGGCTTAATCTCAACACAGCCACAGTTTGCTGCCACCTGCCTTGGGGCAGGGGCTAAACCCTTGCAGCTCCATGGGTAGGGATTGAGGATTAGCTACATTGTTACTTTTGTTTCCAACCCTTCTATCTATCCCCACACAGTCTTGGAGGGATCTTTTTCTCAACACAGCCACTGCTTGCCACCACTGCCTCTGGGCAGGGGCTAAACCCTTTCAGCTCCCCAGGCAGGGATCAGGACTCAGCTACATTGTTATTTTGTTTCCTTCTCTTTTCTATATCTTCTCACCTCCCAGTTTCAGAGGACTTACTTTCTATTTCTTTTTCTGCTTTCTGTCTCTTTCCTGTTTTCCTACACTCCACTGCTGACCTCCAGACCACCCCCCTTAGCATAGGGCATTTACACCTGCCCCACACCCAGCTAGGTGAGCTCCGCCCTATGAAGCTAGCCCGACCCTGGGGAAGGCCTGCTGACCTCAACCAGGGGATACTCTGCTCAACTTCTTACCCAGGAATTCCTGCCTGTGTGACTGGGGGCCTAAGGCAGCTTGGCCAACACTCGTCAACATCAAAGCTGCTGCAGGAACCTTGCCCAAACTCTGCAACACCAAAGCAGGATACCCACCAGCCTTCTGGGGCCCTCCCCTGAGAGGCAAGTCACAGGAGGATAAAGTAGTAGGCTAATTTCATAATGAAATTAGCTGTAGGCAATTCAAAAAAAGCATTCCTACAAGTCTCCCAGAGAAAGCCAGTGCTCTTCGACTCCTGGGAACATGGCACCTGCCTCCTCTCAAACAACACAATACAAACAGCCATCAGCCCGAATGATCTCAGAAAAATCAAGAAAAACAAAAGCAATGGCAGAAGATGACCCAAACATCACGACATGCATAGAAGAAGCAGACATTGAGCTGCTTAGAGTAATACAGGATATGAGGGAAACAATACAGAAAAAGGATGAAACGATAGAGGAGATAAAGTCCATACACCAAATGGGAAATACAGGAGATTAGGGAGGAGATAACAAAACCCAGTAGCAGACACACAGACCTCGATAACCGGCTGGAGGATGCAAAGAACCTCATCAGTACCTTGGAGGAGAGCCAAGCAGACTTTAACAAACAAAAACACATATCTAATATGATCATCAGAGAAGCTGACTAAAACCTAAGAGCTATGTTTGATGCTATGAAGAGGACCAGCATGAGAATTATTGGATTACCGAAGGAAGACACAACAAAGTAGTCATCTGCAACAATAGTAAAAAAATTCTTGGAGGAAAACTCCCTCGGATTAATGAATGAAAAGCAGGCAACCATTCAGGAGACTGAAAGAACACCAGCTAGACTGAATCCCAAGAAGAAGTCACCAAGGCACATAATAGTTAAATTATCCAAATTTGAGGAAAAGGAGAAAAGCATGAGAGCCGCTAGGGGAAAACAAGCACTCACATATAACGGTTCCCAAATAAGAATATGCTCAGACCTATCAGCAGAAATTATGAAGAAAAGGAGAGAGTGGAGTAATATATACATAAACCCAAGAACACTCTACCCAGCCAAATTATCGATCAAGGTAGATGGAGAAGTAAGAGTCTTCTCAGATAAGGGAAAACTTAAAGAATATGCTAGAAGAAACCCAGCCCTACAAAAGGTCCTTGCCGACCCAGTATGGGCAGAAGAACAACACTCACCAAGCATAAATAAGTTACCACCACACAGAACAACCTCACACAGAGGGCAGCAAAGAGAAAATAGGCCCCAAGATAGCATTGGCTTAAGGATGGAAAGATGCCAAGAATGACACACACACAGACACACCACACCACACTAATGAGAAAGAAAATTAGGAAAACACCCAACCCAAAAGGTATAAGATGACATCACAGAGTCCGCAGATGGAGATAATAACCCTGAATATCAATGACCTGAACTCAGACATTGAAAGACTGAGACTAGCAGATTGGCTTAGAAAACACAACCCATCAATCTGCTGCCTACAGGAGACATATCTCAAGGCTACAGACAAAAATAGGCTGAGAATCAAAGGCTGGAGAAAGGTATACAAAGCAAACAGCAATTCAAAAAAGCAGGGGTTGCAATACTAATATCAGGTAAAACTGACATCAAAGTGCAAACTGTAAAAAGAGATAAACAGGGACACTATATAATACTCAAGGGAATGGTAGACAAAGAAACACTAAGCATTATAAACATATGCTCCCCGAATGAGAGACACCCTGAATACGTCAACTAAACACTCCAAAAGATGAACAATGAAGTCACAGCCTCAACAATAATAGTGGGTGACTTTAATATACTGCTCTCTAAAAAAGATAGATCACAGAAAAAGAAACTCAACAAGGAGGCTAGAGATCTAAATACTACAATTAGACAATATGACCTGATTGATATATACCGTGCTTTTCATCCAACTACAATTAATTCACCTACATGACACATATTCAAACCTACATGACACATATTTGAATATAGACCACATGCTGGGGCATAAGAAGAGTCTACCTAAATTTAAGCACATTGATATCATACAGAAACAGATGTCTCTCTCTGACCACTGGGCCAGAAGGCTAGAAATAGACAAAAGAAAAATGAAGAAAATAAGAGAAACAATTGGAGGATGAATAACTCTCTTCTGCAAAAGGAGTGCATACTGGCACAGATCAGTGATGAAGTTAGGAAAATTCTAGAAACCAATGAAAATGAACACATGACATACCAAAATTTATGGAACACAGCAAAGGCAGTTATCAGAGTAAGTTTCATAGCAATACATGCACACCTGAGAAATGAAGACAGACTCATGGTTGATATGCTAGCATAAAGTTTACAACAACTAGAGTAGAGTCAGCAGGACAATCCTGCTAATAGAAAAAGAAAAGAAAAAATAAACATCAGGGCTGAGATTCAGGATAGGGAAAATAAGAAAACTATGGGGGGGAAATTAATGCTGCTAAAAGTTGGTTCTTTGAAAGGATAAACAAAATCAACAGACCGCTGGAAGACCAAACAAAAGAAAGGAGGGAACCAATATCAATAGCAAGAATGTGGGATGAAAGAGGGGACATTATGACAGACCTTAATGAAACCAAAAGGGTAATTACACAGTACTAGGAAGGATTGTACTCCAATGAATTCAATTTGGAAGACATGGACAAATTCTTGGAAAAACAATCCCTCCCTAGACTATCTTCAATGGACGTCAAGAATCTCAACAGACCCATAGCAACAGAAGAAATAGAGAGGTTATCAAGGGATTGTCAAGAAAAAAAAATCTCCTAGACCAGATGGCTTCACTGGAGAATTCTTCCAAGCATTCAGGGAAGAACTAACACCAATCCTACACAAACTTTTTCAGAACATAGAAAAAGACAGCAAACTCCCAAACTCCTATGAAGCTAGCTAGTATAACTCTGCTACCCAAATCGGGCAAGGATCCCACAAGAATCTCGAATTACAGACCAATACCCTAATGAACATTGATGTAAAAATACTTATCAAAATACTAGCCTACAGAACACAAAAGTACATAAAACACAGAATTTACCATGACCAAGTGGGATTCACACCAGGGATGCAGGAATGGTTCAACATACAAAAGACCATTAGTATTGTTCGTCACATTGACATGAAAAACTATAAGAACCACATGATAATACAATAGATGCACTAAAAGCATCCGACAACTTCCAAGACCATTTCCTGTTTAAGACCCTTGAGAAGATAAGAATGGAAGGAAAATTCCTCAAGACAATACAAGCTATATATGAAAACCAACAGCCAACATGGTAGTCAATGGAGAAAAGACTAAGACAATCCCACTGAAAAGGGGGACTAAACAACAATGATTCTTGTCCCCATTCTTTTTTAAAATACCATGCTGGAGGTTTTAGCTAACAGCATAAGGCAAAGAAAAGACATCAAAGGTATTCATCTGTGGAAGGAAGATGTGAAACTGTCATTATTTGATATGATTTTATATGTGGAAAATCCTAAAAGCCCCACAAAGGGCGTACTGGAAACAATAGTGGAGTTTAGCAGAGTGGCAGAATAAAAGATCAACAAAAATAGTTTCATCAGACTGATACACATTGGATAAGACCACAGAAGAGGAGATAAAAAAGGTGGTACCCTTCACAATAGAAAAACACAAATTGAAATATCTAGGGATATATACCTGACTAAAAGAACAAAAGATCTATATGGGGAAAACTACAGAACACTATTACAAGAAACCGTGAGCAACCTCAACAAATAGAAATATATCCCATGCTTGTGGATTGGAAGACTCAATATAGTCAAGATGTCAGTTCTGTCCCAGGCACTATGTAACTTTAATGCAATCCCGATACAATTACCCTCATCTATCTTCAAATAAATAGAAAAACTGAGTACCAACTTTATATAGAGAGGGAAGAAGGCCAGAATTAGCAGAGAACTCCTCAAGAAGAAGGACACCGTGGGAGGACTTGCTTTACCTGATTTTGGCACAGTTGTCAAAACCACATGGTATTGGTACAATGACAGATACTCAGACCAATGTAAAAGAACTGAAAACACAGAAATAAAATCAGCATAGAGACCACTGTACCTTGATAAGGGCCCAAAATATCCAAAGGGAAGCAGATGCCCTCTCTAACAAGTGATGGAAAAAATGAATATTTACGGGCAGAAAAATTAAGCAAGCCCTTATCTCACTCCATTCACAAGAATAAACTCAAGGTGGATCACAGATCTTGAAGCTAAACCCCAAACTATTAGGGCCATCAATGAGGGATTTGGGACCAACTTGAGAACTTTGGCACAGGGAATACATAGGCTATCAGAAATAGGGAAGGACACAAACAGAGAGGAGGTACAAATTGACAAATGGAATATACTTAAAGTGAAACACCTGTATACATCGAAAGAATTCACCAAGAGAGTAATAAGAGAGTCCATGGACTGGGAAAAAAATCTTTAGCAATGACACATCAGACAAAGGCCTTATTACTAAAATCTACAATACTTTGCTGGCTTCCAAAAATAAGAAAACTAATTGCCAACTGAGGAGGTGGGAAAAGGACCTGGACAGAAATGGCCAGCAAACATATGAGAAAATGTTCCTTATCTTTAGCCATAAGAGAAATGCAAATTAAAACAACAATGAGGTACCACCTGACACCCTCAAAGGTAGCCCAATTCAAAAAATCAGAAAGCAACAAGTGTTGGAGGGGCTGTGGGGAGACAGGAACTCTCATCCACTTCTGGTGGACCTGTAGGTATGTACAGCCACTATGGAAATCAATCTGGTGATATCTAAAACAGATGGAAATCGAGTTACCATATGACCCAGCAATCCCCCTACTGGGCATATACCCAGAAGAGGCAAGGAACAAACCAAGACCAGACATCTGTGCTCCAATGTTCATTGCGGCACAGTTCATAATTGCAAGGAGTTGTAAACAACCCAAATTTCCATCAACTGATGATTGGATTAAAAAGCTATATACATACAATGGATTACTATGCATTGCTAAACAGAAGTGATGAACGTATGATGCACATCACTGCATGGGAAGAACTGGAGAAAATCATGCTAAGCGAAGTAAGCCAAGCACAAAAGGAAAAGTACAACATGAGCCCGCTGAGGTAAGCTTTAAAAAAAAATGCAAAAGGGTCATAGGGAAAAAGCTACTGTATACAAACATTCCTGTGGCAAGGACCAGGTAATATAGCAGGGACCAGACCAAATACAAGGACACATATGGTAGACAACTAAACAGGAGGTGGGGAAAGGAAAAAATATAATAAAAGAAATGGGTAGCAGGGACACAGGGCACTAACCCACCCAAGGGGAGGGTATTGTTTATATCTCCACAGGGAAAGAGTGACCAGACTTCAACCCAGTGCTCCAAGATGTGAATGCAGCATGCCGGCATGGAGTAGGGAACCAGTGGAGACGTTTGAGGGGCCAGCCCCAATCCCAACTACAATGTGGACACCAGCCCCTCCCCCTAGAATAATTTATTTCAAAGGACAGCATTGAATCTGCAGCTCCAGGAGAAGGACATATCTGATCTGAGCACACAGGAGCAGATGAAGGGTGAGGAAGAGAGAGTGGAGCACATCTTGGCCCACCAGGCCTTGAGGACAATGTTCCTGATTAGAGCAGCCAGTCCACAGAGAGGACCACATGGCCAGCCCCACTATGAGATATGATGTCCCTCGCTGATCCATAGACCTACAGGGGACAACACCGGAGTCACAGTGTGGGAATTGCACCCGATCTGATCCCACCACACTGAGGCAAAACAATAAGGGGGTGCAACAGATCATCAAGGGAATGGAGCGGCGAGGTCCCCAGGGAAGGCTGAAGGTGGACTTTGGGGCCAGGACATGGTACTCTAACAGACTGGACTGGAAACACTCCTAAAGGTCAACAAACAGTCCTTGAACTAACTACAAGTTTTTCTTTCTTGTGCTTTGTTTTGTTTTTGTCGTTGGTTTGTTGCGTATTGTTGCTTGGTTTTTCTCTGTCTTGTTTTTGTGCATGTTATTATCTCTGCAGGTCTGTCGAAATAAGATAAGCTGGATGAACAATCTGGAGGAGAAAACAATGGGACCAACAGTTCAGCGGGGACATGGGAGAGGGGGAGGTGGGGGGAAAATAGTGGTGTTAAGAAACCCAGGGACAAGGGAAAAACAAGTGATCCAAATCGGTGGTGAGGAGGGTGTGGGAGGCCTGGTAGGGCATGATCAAGGGTAATGTAACCAAGAGGAATTACTGAAACCCAAATGAAGAGTGAGCATGATAGTGGGACAAGAGGAAAGTCAAAGGAAATAGAGGAAAGAGCTAGGAGGCAAAGGGCAATTATAGAGATCTAATCAAAGGTATGTACATATGCAAATATATTTGTATATTAGGAAGGGGAAATAGCTCTATGTGCATATATTTATAGGTTTAGTATTAAGGTAGCAGAAGGGCATTGGGCCTCCACTGAAGTACTCTCTCAATGCAATAATACTTTCTTCTATTAAATTGGCATTTTATGATGCTCACCTTCCCGACACAACCGCTGAAGAAAAAGCAGGTAAATCAGCAAATGTGGTAAAGAAAGTTGATGGTGCCTGGTTATCAGAAGATATAGCATCTGGGGTCTTAAAAACTTGAAGGTAAACAAGCAGCCATCTACCTCAGAAGCAACAAAGCCCACATGGAAGAAGCACACCAACCTGTGTGATCACGAGGTGTTGAAGGGATCAGATAACAGGCATCATCAGAACTAAAAATTTTATCATAGTGAATGAGGTGGGGGAGTGCGGAGTACAGACCCAAAGCCCATTTGTAGGCCACTGGACATCCCCTAACAGAAGGGTCTTGGGGAGGAAATGAGGTAGTCAGGGTGTGATGTAGCAAAGATGAAAGATACAGCTTTCCTCTAGTTCCTAAATGCTTCCTCCTCCCCCACTGCCATAATCCCAATTCTACCTTGCAACTCTGGCTAGACCAGAGGATGTACACTGGTACAGATAGGAACTGGAAACTCAGGGAATCCAGGGCGGATAATCCCTTCAGGACCAGTTTTGTGAGTGGTCTACTGGGAGGGTGGAGGGAGGGTGGGTTGGAAAGGGGGAACCGATTACAAGGATCTACATGTGACCTCCTCCCTGGGGGGTTGGACAGCAAAAAAGTGGGTGAAGTTAGATGTCGGACAGGGAAAGATATGACAAAATAATTACTTATAAATTATCAAGGGCTCATGAGGGAGGGGGGGATGAGGGGAAAAATGAGAAACTTATGGCAGGAGCTTAGGTGGAGAGGAAATGTTTTGAGAATGATGAGAGCAATGAATGTACTAATGTGCTTACCACAATTGATGTATGCATGGATTGTGATACGAGTTGTATGAGCCCCTAATAAAACGATTAAAAATTAAATAAATATTTAAAGGGAAAAAAAAGAATGGCTTTGGAGGCAGAGCGAAGCTGCAGAAAAGAAGGAAGAGGGATCTTGGGTGGGAGGAGAAGGAGGAGGAGCTAGGAGATATTGCCAGAGGGAGCGTCCAGAAAGTACTGAGGAGATTGCCGAAAGTCAAAATTCAAGATGGACAGATTCTGACTCACAGTGCACCTGTGTCGGGTTTCTGAGGCTGTGGGCTTTTATGGAAGCACATAGCCTCAGCTTTACTCTGGAGAGTGGCTCATGGGTTTGAACTGCTGGCACTCTCGGTTAGCAGTCCAATGCTTACCCCACAGAGTCGCTAGAGCTCCATATTGTAGTCACAGGTTCCCAAACTTATGTGGCCCACTGCTCCCTTTGCAGAAAACAGAAGCAAAGTCCTTAGCACCTCCCTGGCCATTAAACACATTTGTGTTTTAGCCCATAATCTGGGACAACATGTAGGAATCTGCCTTTGCAGCTCCCCCCATCCTTCCACCATCCCTCCCCAAGGAGGAGGTACTGCCCACGTTGGGAGGCACTGCTTTTAGCCCTCTTGAAAGTGTTAAAGAGGAAAATTGTCGCTCTGAGGACTAAGGTGTGCCTGCCCCTGCCATGGTGTTTCCATTTGGTGCGCATGCCTGTGAAAGCTGGACACAGAGTCAGGAAGACTGAGGAGCCGATGCATTTAATTTACGGCGCTGTCCACACTTTGGGCCATCAGGAGAAAGAACAAATCTGTCTGGAAGAAGTACAGCCAGAATGCTCCGTAGAAGTCAGCTGGCAGGGCTTCTCCCATGCTGCACACGCTGTCAGGAGAGACGAGTCCCTAGAGACACACAGCACGCCTGCAGGAAAGGGTCAGTGAGCGTGAGGAAAACCCACAGTGGCCATCATCGAACAAAGCAACAAGTCCGAGGACGGCACCGCACCCGGCCGTGTTTCCGTCTGTTGTATGTAGGGCCACAGGGTCATAACTCACAAGCACCTCACCACCACAACGGCCGTTACTCTAGGCCACCGCTCTTTGTGAGCGCCTAATCATACTGGGAAAACAGCTTCTGTCTCCGTCTTCCAGTGGGGCTTGGTCTGTTCCCGGAGCACAACAGGAGAAAGAGAAAGAAACACACCTACGAGGAAAGAAACGTCAAAATGTGGTGGGGCTCCACCTCCATCCCCACCCCACCTTCTGGTTACATCTCTTGCTATTAAGGGGATTTTCTGAAACGACACAGCTGTGGCATTAGCTATGCTCCTGGGCTCTGCTTGACATGCCCTGCCTGGTACCAGCTGCCACTGAGTGTGTTTCCACCCATGGGGCCTGCGCCAGATCAGAGCAGAAACGAGTCCCACAGGGGCTTCCACAGCTAATTTTTTGTAAGTATCCCCAAAACTTTTTATCAAGGCCCCTCTGGGTACACTTGAACCTCTAACCTTTTGGTTAGAAGCCTGACATGCTAACCATTTGCCTGACCCACGGACACCTGTACACGCTCTCAGTGCCTAACGGATTCTCTCGTCACATCTAGACTGACGACTATCACCACGATCGTGAGGCAGGAGATGCAACAGGAAGAACATGGCTTCGTGGCCTCCAAAAGGACATCGGTCATTTTCCATCACTTCTGAGAGCATCGATTCCATGTCCGAGTTTTCCAACAAAGCCCAAAGGTGTCTGGCTCCACGTCCAGTTCCTGACAGGGACAAGTCACAGAGGAGGTGCATGGCTTTTTGTTGGTGGAACAAATGGAGGAAGAGATGACACACAGATGTCAGAAACATCAGCATCTCATGTGGCCTGAGGGCCCAGCGCCAGTCTAGGACATCTTTGACTCTCAGGAGGCCTTTGACCTCTGCCCCTCCTGACTTGAGTCCCACCTTCAGAGACACGTCACTGGAGTCTGACCAAGAGGTCAGACTAATCTTTGGGGTGGGAGGTGGCATTAAAGTAGTAGGAGCAGGAGGACTGCCCTTGGGGACTGAGTCAGGCCCCAAGACTTAATAAAGAATATTCCTGGCCATTGAGGACCCAGAGGAAAGCAGTGGGCGAAACTGGAGCAGACAGTCATGGTCTTTAAGTATTTCTCCATGGTCACGTTTGTTTCTATGGAATCATATGCTTTGATAAGGAATGGCCCCAGGAGGCACCGGGCAATGAACTCTTCTTGCTCTCTAGCTGCCTTTCCTAGAAGAACCTGGTCTTTTTCTTCTAGCAAAGCGATGTTGTATACCTTCAGCTACGACATTTCTCTGCTGGTGGAGGGACGCGCTGTCTCAGAGACCACTTTGAGCAAAGGCCAACGAGTAGAGGGGGCTTCAATGGCACAGCCATGGGAGAAACGGATGGAAGTCACTCACATGTGCAGCTCCACACCAGAATTGGTTTGTGTGTGTGTGTGTGTGTGTGTGTGTTTTTAAAAAACTCTCTCCTTGGAATGAAACCAAATGATCGCTTGGATCCTAAAGTGAAGTGATATTGTTCCAATTTTTCCTTTATCAGACAAAAGAAAAGGTCTCTCCACATAGCCTTTTGACATAGAGCTAATTTAAAGAAGATTTGAGAGTATGATGCAGGATCAGATGCCTTTGCCGAATTCCTTGCTGTTTTCATTTGAAAGCTCTCATTTATGATCAAATTTCCAATTGGAAATTTAATGACTTTTTTTCTCTAAGGAAAGTTGGCAAGCTGGGTCAGTTTAAATACAAATCTCCCAAAGGTAAAAGATCAGACATCATTATAAGAACAGAAACGATTCCCATTGTCCCTTTGCGATGTTTCTCCTAGCAGACACGAGGATGTTTCTGAGCAGCAGATGCGTTTTGGTAAAACAAAGTTGAAAAATATGTGAAACTCTTGACATTGGAATTACTTCCTGAGCTGCATCAAGTCATGCGGCTGCCTGGGGTAACTGAGACCATTCTGTGCGTGGCAACGAACTGGCCGGGAAATGGCCCAGCAGCAGGAACTCTTGTCATTGGCTGCCAGAGGAGTCACTCTGTCCCATGCCCCGATTCTCAGTATCCCCAGCCGTAGAACGAGGAGTCTGGCCCACACAACCTTGAGGCTCTCACGTTCAAGCAGGGACACCCTCGGCGTTTGTGTCAAGCCATTCATAAACACACCGGGTGGGTTCTGCATTCTACCATGAGGCAACATTTTTCCCCTTCAACTTTGCAAAATATCAGATTGCTTAGCAGTTTCTCAAATCAGGCTTGGATCGTCGGGTGCAATCAAGTAACCACCAGTTTTCCACCATCGGCCTAGACTGACCTGAAATGAACCGCTTCTCTCTCTCAGTCCTTCCCGTCCAATTCAACGATATGGTTTCATTGATGGATAGGAGATGTCCGTGTGGAATGAAAACTTGCCCAGAACGGCGTGCTGGTGGTGCTGGTGGAGCACACCGCTCTGCCTTCACGCAGGTACAGATGCTCGCTCACCCTTCTTCTGGAGGACCGGCCTCAGCTGCTTCACCTCTCTGGAAATCCTCTGGGGCCCGGGACCCTGTCTTGCTCACCTCTGTGTGTCCAACATCTAAACCAGGGAAGGGCAAAATGGAGAGTAACCATTGATTGGTTAAATGAAATACTTGGGAACTGCCAGACTGGATACAGGGAGTTTCTGCACGTGTATACAGAGGAAGCGCAGAAGTTGAAATCTGCCAAGCAGGTGGAAAGGAGGCTAGGAGATTTTCCTAGAGCCGTGACCCCTCAAGGACCCCAAACATACAGAGCCCACAAGTGCCCCTTGATGAAAGGACCCTTGGTGGTGCAGCACGGTAAGCATTGTGTCCCTCATCGTAGGTCAAAGGTTCAAACCTTCCAGCTACTCTAAGAGAGAAAGATGAGGCAATACAATTCCATAAAGCTTCATGGTCTTGGAAACCTTAAGCATTCCACTCTGTCCCCTAGGGTCGAGAGGAGTGAAATCAACTCCACGACAACAGCTTTGGGTTTGTTTGTGTTTTTTGTTTGTTGGCATCTCTGGGTAGTGCAGTTTGTGCTCAGCTACTGACTGAAAGGTTGGCGGTTCAAATCTACCCAAATGGTGCTGTCGAAGAATGGCTTGGTGATTACAGCCATCAGAAAACAGGAAGAAAACAACAGTATGGAGCATAGTCCCCCTCGGACACATGTGGGGACGCCATGAGCCAGACATAGCTCAATGACAACAGGCTTTCGGGCTCTGGTAGGAAGCTCTCTTCCCAAGCTACCCCTGATGGCTCCCAGGATGACAGGAGTCCTGATGCTTGGGGACTTCCTGACAGGGCGTCTCACCCAAAGGAGTCCGAGACTGAGGGGAAATGCTCAGGGGCACCCCTCACCCACCCAAGCAAGCCCGGACCAGGCACTCAGCTACGACAGGGGCAGCTTTCAGCAGAGCCTCCACACGCAGGCAGACCAGGGAGAAAGGCCTTGGGCTGACCCCACGGTGCACCCGGGCACAGGACCAACCTGACGGTAGCTAACAATGAAGCCGGGCTTGACTGTGTGTGTGAGCCCAGACTGTCAGCTGAGGGGCAGGATGCGGCGGTGGACAGATCCTGGGCTGTGGAGGTAGGGGTCCAAATCCCAGAGTCATAGAAGAATGTTATGGCATTGGCAGATCACTTAGCCGACTGTCTGTGAAAACAGGGGACATACCTCCTCCACAGACACCCAGCTAGACTCCTGTAAATGACCACACCTCGTCCCATTCATTCAGCCCTGCGTTGTTTGGGACTCCTGTACACGGATTTCTCCAGCTCCTCCAGGCGGTTTCTGTTCTCCCTACCCACACAAGGAACATATTTTCTCTGTCCTTCTGAAGCAGTCACACAAGTCCACGTCGATGACCCCTGACCTCCCCTTGGAGCAGAGTCAGCAGCAATCACACTCCCTCTGCGTGTTCAGAGTGGCGGGGGGCCCTGTGCACAGAAGCAGAGGCCAGCCGGGCAGACAGACGCAGCCGGGCCAAAGGTTTGGGTGGAACAGACAGGACCTGAAATCGGTTTTGCCACACAGACACCAAAGATCCTTGCGTCCTGACAAACCCAGACTGCTCAGACTTGCCGGTGATGACTGGGATCAGAGAGTCAGGTTAAATTTCCTGACCTCCTTGTCCAGGTCTGACAGGGGCCATATCTCATTCAAACCACAAGACCCAGCAAGCCATTGCTCATATGTCTGTGCAGGCACGAGAAAGTGCACACATGTGTCTGTGTGCACTCATGTACAAGGAGATACCCCGCCGCGTGTGCCCATGGATATCACAAACACGCATGCCGCTTGCAGGCCCAAGCTCGTTCCGACCTGTTACACAAAAAAATGAAGGGAAAACAGCCAAGACCACTGCAATGCATTTTCACTGGGTAATTCATTGACAATGGAGGCAGAAAACCAGCTTTGAATATGAGGCAACCGGAAAAAAAAAACCCAAGTCTCCATTTTCCATTTTCCAAAAATATCACAAATTCCCAATAAACTGTCCAGACTAGAACATTAAAAGCTAAAAATATGACAATCCACAGAAAATTTCGGGGGAGGATATACTTAGAGCCTGTCCACATAATATATCAATATCCATCACACAATGTTTTTAATTACCCTTCGTCAGTGCAATAAGTAACACTGAAATCAATCCACCCCAGAATGCCTTCCCCTCGCTCTGAGCTTTCACTTTGCGCCCGACTTCAGTGGGAGTGCAAGTCATCTGCGGCCCTGGGACTGCGAGCTGCGGCTGAGTCGGAAGGTCAAATGGCTGAGGTAGGCTGGGCAACATTCATGGATCATTTTAGGACGCAGAGGCCAGAATAGCGTCACATT
Source organism: Tenrec ecaudatus (assembly GCF_050624435.1). NCBI lineage: Eukaryota > Metazoa > Chordata > Mammalia > Afrosoricida > Tenrecidae > Tenrec > Tenrec ecaudatus. The sequence goes on from NC_134533.1 coordinate 141,345,173, forward strand.
GGCTCCGCACGTCCATCGGGCGGAGTCTCCCGACCTAGGCCCGGTCTTGTCGCGAGCCGTGACGGCAGTGGGTTTTCTCAGGAGAGAACACATCTTCTTCACCTGGCCGGCTTGATCTCAGCATCTCCTGGGAGGTGGATTCACAACGAGGTACTGGTTCCCAGTGCACTCCTGATGCTGGAAAACATATCAACTCGTGAGCATTATTTGCTCTCTGTGCGTCGACAAGAATGTGGGGATTAAGTTTCTTTAAGACAATTCCACTTTTGGTGACCCCTGTACATATAAAACATGTTAGCTAATGGGGGTGCGGAGGAGCAGGCTCAAGTGTTTGATCAGGAAATCCTGTGCGAGCATATTGGATGGAAATTTGATTAGTAGTCTTAGTGACGGGCGATCAGATCCTCCGGGTCTGCACAATCAGATCTGGCAGGACTTGCCTTCTTGCCTCTTTGAAGGAGGCGAACATTTGTACAGAATCAAGACAGTGCTGGGTCCTTGATATTTTTTTTCCTTCTTTCTTTCTGGGTCCTTTTCTTTAAGTTATTGCAGACTAAATTCTGAAGTGGGGGAAATATAACTTTCATTTCAACAATATGTTTGCAGTTACCTTAATGTTGAAGAAGAAACTGAAAAATATGTCTTTCCCGAAAAATGTGAGGAAGGTCAGGGAGGCAGAAATCAAACAGGGTTCCCGTTCGAAAAGACGGAAGAAACCCTCCCGCACCGCAGCAGTGAAGTCGCCTGGGCCAGGCCAACATCAGGTGAGGAGGGTTTGAATCTGGCCAGTAGCGGTGTCCTGATTTGGGCTCCTGAAGGCATCGTGGGGGTCACTCCTTTCCAGCATCACAGGTGTGACACTCACGCTGGGATTCAGCTGAGACCACAGCCTGGTCTTCTTGACTCCCTGCCCAGGGCTCCTCGGGCCCCAAGGCCTCCTTGACCTTCCCCCGGCACGTCTGACAAGCAGAGTCTGTACGTGCACCAGGCCCTGCCGGTTTCCACCTTCCGGCCAAAAGGAGAAGCCTGGAGCGGTTAGAAGACCTGTTCTACTAACACACTGAGCAATGGAAAAGGGATTTGATCCCAAGGCCGCCGGAATGGTCTCTTCCCCTTTATAACTTCTGAGAAAGTCAACAATAAGGCTGAGGAGAGAGAATGAAAGACTAAGCCCAGGAATCTTTGGGTCAGCAGTGAATTGACCTCCTGCAGGTTTGTGACTGGGTGTGCGGCGCTGGGGCAGTGTCCAACTTTCATATGAGGTGTGCTTGCTTCATTCCACCAGGTACTTTCCATGTGCTCGGCCCGTCGGCACAGAGAAGCCCGGCATTCACAGTCACAGCCAGATCTAGCTTGTAGAAGAGGCATGGTTAAAGTATATATAATATATAGATAATCACTCCCTCACACACACATGCAAGTCTATGTTTCACTCTGCTATTTTTACATGGATCGTAAGGTCCCCAGATCCCCTTTCAGTGTGAACCATAAAACTATAGTTATGCTTACAAAGGAAACGAAACAAAACAATCCTGAAATCGCTCACCAGACACAAGTGATCAAGGTAGGCTCTGGCATCAGACTGACCCCATGTCACAGCAAAGTCAATTCATTGTGATGGCCATAATGGACCGATTATTCTGAGAAATCTGCGACATGCCTTGAGTCCTGTAGCTCGTGGGGAGATGCACAGCCCTTTCTGAGAGAGAAAGAGAGAGAGAGAGAGAGAGAGAGAGAGAGAGAGAGAGAGAGAGAGAGAGAGAGAGAGAGAGAGAGATGGCAGGGGCTGCCCCCTCCTTCTCCTCCCCCTCTCCCCCCAGTGCACAGTCTCTTCTTAGAGAGCATGACCCTGACATACAGGGAGATTGGCATATGTCACTTCCTCAGCTGGGACTTAAAAAACGAACTCAGTTATTATAAGCATATAATCAAGTAAGTGAAATGTATTTACAAAAAGTACAAAACAACACTAAAATTAAAGCACCCATCTGCAGGGGAGGGAAGGACGCATATAAGTAATAATCCATATATCCATCTTCCTAAAACTGAACCAAGTGCATTTTCTTAAGGTTTTCCTGCTTTAATTCCCTTCAGAAATCTTTGGTCATTATAAAAATAATTTGCCAAAGAATAGGAGACAAAAAGTTCCCCTACTAGTTTTACCACAGAGAGAGAACCATCGCTGATATTAATAGTACATGCTATCTTAGATAGTTCCAGTCGAATAAGTAAGTGTAATCATTAGACATAATCAAACGGCTACACTCGTTTGTTAAAAAAGCATTATGGTTTTGCTTTGCTTTTCCTGCTTATAAAGCAAGCAGAAAGTCTTACACAAAGTTCAGGGTAACTAAACAAAACAAAAAAAAAAGAAAATAAAAATCCCCTCTAATAAGAAGGCCCCTCTAATAAGAAGGCCCCTCTAATAAGAAGGCCCCTCTAATAAGAAGCAGGGGGCTCTGAACAGGCCCCCTCGCTGGCCCTACAGCCCCAGGTCCAGGACTCCCTGTCCCCTCTGTGTGTCCCAGGACAGGGGACAAAGGTCTCTCCTACATTAATGCTCTAAGCACGTCTACTAGCGTGCACGCTGTGAGTCCCTCAGCCCTGGGGCCACGGACCACCCTATGGCCGTTCATCTTATTGGCTACTTACTGTCACAATATCTCTATTTGTTTCGTACTTATTAGCTAATGTACTTTGCTGGCCACCCCACGCCGTCGTACCCCATTCTAAATATTATGGTCCTAATTAGAGCGGATGACTATCGAATGACCAAATGGGAGCGCAGACCCTGATCACGCTCTGGAGGCCCAGCCTCTTACCAAACGGGACTTCTTCTTTTTTTTTTTTTTTTTTAACACCATTCAATGATGTCACCCGTTTGCGGTTTCTCTGGGACTTTATTAAAATGTTTGTGACGGAGCCAATGTAAACCATCCTAAATCCAACACAGAGCTGAAAGGACTGATTTTAGGGAATGCAAAGATATGGATCATTGGGCCTGTCGAAGCCCCATCTTGAGCCAATTATTGGTGTCATCTTGAGCCAATTTAATCAATCCAAGAGGGATTGGGGGTGGAAGAGGGCGCGGGCTGCAAGCGTTGGTCGAACGTGCTGGCTCCGGTGTGTGTGCGTGTGTGTGTGTGTGTGTGTGTGTTAAAAACGAGCAAGTGAGCCCCAGCCGTCCGACTCCAGTGACTGCTCCAACCTGCACTTTCATCTGGGTCCCTTCTCGGGCCGGGTGTCAGCCTCGCTTTCAGGTTTGTTGGAAGTTGCTGAGCTATGGTGGTGGCCCAGGTTTGAAAGAGACAGCTCCAGAAAGTCTGCAAGGCCCCTTCTCATTGGGAAGACAATGTCAGGGAGGCTGTCAAGCTTTTGTCTCGAAGCCATTAAGGAGCCTGGGAAAACAGCCCTCCCAGATCCGGGTCCCCACAGGCTGGACGGAATCAAGGCAGCGACCTGAGAGGGTGCTGGGCTGAGCCTAGGTTTATTGTGGAAATTTTCTTTCCTTAAAACTCGGTATTGCTTGACGCAACGGATGGATGGATGGATTGTGATAAGAGTTGTATGATTCCCCCCAATAAAATGATTAAAAAAACAAACAAACTTGGTATGAACTAGATATTTGAATTACTTTTTAAAATGTGGCTGGAAAGACCCAGAATCTATGGGCACTGGAATTAGTTGGCCCCATAAAGAATCCGAGTAACATTGCTTTCGATTTCGACGTTCTCTGCCTCCGTGGAGTGGGGAACGTAAGTCCAGGCAAGACAGAAATCCCGCAGGAAAACACTGGCCTGTGTGGCTCCCATGAATCCCAATATTTGACACCATTTCCCCCCATTCCAAAGAGGATATGAGGTGGTACCCAGATCTGGGATGCTAAGGGCTAGCCCTCCCCCTTTTGGAAAGTGCCCTTCACGTTTATGTTTATGATCCCAGACGGGCTAGCAGGCCGAGTTTGCGTAGTTGGAGTGTGTTCTGATGAATAACATCCATGAACGATCTCGGTCGCTTCTCCGGAGCTGCTGTTTGTCTTGGAAGCGGCACTCTGCATGTCGGCTGGCGTGGTTTGGAAGGGGTAAGGCTGCAGTGAGCCGGTCACAGGACAAGCTCTCAGCAAGAGCCTGATGCCGACCGAGCCGAATGCTGGCCAATAACACAACTGCTCCAAACGCGGCCGGCTTAACGGGGAAGGCCTTCATGGGTCTGGGACGCGTGCCTGCCGGCCACCGGGTCATGAAGGAGGTATCCAAAAGTGTAAGCCAAGAGCGAAAGAATACAAATCCGACAGCTGTCCTGATGTTCCCAAATGTAATCCCTTTGTAGAGTCCCGGCCCCTCGCCGCTGAATGATGTTCCGAACGTAAAGGCTGCCGAACGCATCATGTGCCATCTGAAAGCAGTCTTGACTAAAGCCTACTTTCTATTTGTAGCTCATTGCCCAAGACTCCGATCGCTAACTATGCCATTTGGGTACACCCACTGGACTGCTGGGACAACACAGGAGTGGTTTGCTCTGAAACCATCCCAGAGAAATGTGAGTCCCTTGCAGCCTCCGAGGCAAAGACGGGAAGCTCTGGAGTGGTGGGCTGGCTCCTCTCGTCAAACCAGCATCTCCACTTGGGAATGTGTTAGTCTGTTGAGAAGCCAGGCTAATCCTCCCGTTCAATTACAGAAGGAAATGGATTTTAAATTCAAGCTCAAGGTAGGTCCTTCCTTCGAGCCCGAGGATCAAACGGTTTGGTGCTTCCAACCAGCACACGCTACTGCCGGTCTCGGGGCAGAGGCCGGTGGGACTGCAAGGTTTATAAACAGCACTCTGCTGTTTATTGGAGCTGCCCACCCGAATCCACATCTTCCTCTCTTCAATAGCGGCCTATTTACCGCCATTTAAGCCAAGGTTCTGCAGCCTGGCCAGAGTCTGCAATTTATTACTTACTGCCAGCGCTCAGACCCAGAGTTTAAATGTCCCTAGTTGAAAGTTTATACCAGGCAGGACAGAAAATTATTCTCTCTGCCTAGGTTGAAGCACATTACTTCTTTATTGAATTAATTATGATAAGGATCATAACTTTAAACGAGGGGTGAGGTGCTGGCTTTCCGCTGGGATTGCTTGGAGCAATTTTCATCCAAGCATTTTTGTGGAGTTATTGAGTCTGGCAGGTCTGAACTTTGGAGAGGAGTAACTTTCTCCAGAACTTGAAAGGGGTTGGACATTGATCCCGGCAAAGCGGTACCAGATTCTATGTCTTGAGACGGGGAAATTTGCACTGCATGCTGAACAAATAACTGCAGGGCCGAATGAAAGACAGCTTGGGAGCTCCTCATGTGGCCTCGAGCTCGGCCTGGCCCTGGCGGAGCTTGCCTGGGGAGGGCCAGGGCCAGGCAGGGATGGAAAGGTTCCCCCGGCAAGCGCATCCTCCCCTGCCTCCTAGTCTTCTAAGCCCAGCCTGGGTTCCCTGTTGTCCTGGATACAGGCTTTAGCAAGCTGCCACAGGCCCTAGTGCATGAGGACTGTGGGTTCACAGCAAGGACCTACCAGGAGGGCAAACAGGCCTGGGTCCAGACCCCACTTCTTCCGCGTCCCAGGTGCGCGATCTGCAGATTCTCCCTGCTCTTCTTGGTGTCTCATCCTGCTGGCCAGAAATGAAGAGCCTAAGCCAGCCCAATAGCTCTCTGAGCTATAAAAGCTCCACAACTCCTGCCCAAGGCAGAAGTGACAAGGCAGTGTGGGTTTCCAAATCAGGCCAGGACCTGCTTGCTGTCTCCTGGGCTGAGCCCCGGGCCCTCCTGGTCTCCCCTGCCTCCCCAGAGTCCAGCTGCACTGTATGCCAGAGCACCTTTGCTGCCCGAGCTGCCCTACTGCAGTCTCCTAATGGATGCCTCCCACCTGCGTCACCCACCTGACCCTAGGGAGCCCCTGCATGGCAGGCCTTGCCAGGAAAGAAGAGGGTGTGCCTAGCACACCTTTATGCCCAGAGGGATAGACCTCTGCTGGATAACACCTGGCTTATACTCAGATCTGGTGTGTCTCTGTGATTTACCCAAAGTGTGGCACTTTCAAGAGTGAAAAGGGCACCACTAATGATACTCTGGGAGAACACGCTTAACCCGAACTGTCCTAAACCCCAGGATGTGTGGTCATGCCTTCCAGATCCCTCCAGGTCTGAAACACCACCCCTACCACAGAAATGTAAGAAAGCATCCCTTTGTCCATATTTTAGCATGAGCTATGCTAACTAAGGAGCCCTTGTGGCATAGTGGTTATGAATTGGGCTGCTAACCACAAGGTCAACAGTTTGAAACCACCAGCTGCTGCTGCACCACAGAATAGGAGGTTTTCTACTCCCATAAAAGCAAGTCAACATTTCACGCATTGTGGTTAGTAGCTGACCTGTAATTGTATAGTTTCCTTTTCTCAATATTGTTTTAAATGTCATACCATCAGCTAAATTGATGACACTATCAACAGAATTGCCTATGTCTCAGGGGGATGATAATGTCCCTTAATATAAATGATAATGAAGTCTCTAAGGTGAACCAGACACATATATATAAGCAGGTACCCCTCCACACACACACAAAACAAACACAGTTTCCCCCCCCCCCCAAAGCTATGTATTAAATTAAAAAACTAACAAACAACCTTATCACCTTCAAAGTACTGTCCACTTAATACATGTGTCAAATCTGTGATTCCATTCTTGGAACCATTTTTCAAAGTCATCTGTTTGGATGGTTAACAGCATCCCCTCGTTTTCTTCAGCTCTCCTATGTCATCAAATCGCTGTCCTTTCATGTCCTTCTTCATTTGTGGAACAAAAAGAAGTTGCACTGAGTGTGCCAAAAACTGGCACACTGAGATGGCTGCGAGTGCAGGTCCATTGTCATGGTGGCCAAACCACTCCCCCGTCTGCCCCTCCAAGTCAGCATTTTCATCTGTTCAGTAAGTTGACAGACACCCAGAATGAGGTTTGTCGTCAACTGGCATTTTACCTTTTTTGAAACAAGAAAACCACTCATACCCTTGAGTTTTTTCCATAGCGCTGTCCTTGGAAGCTGTGTTCAACATCACAACAGTTTCTGCAGCTTTTTTCCTGAGCAGGAAATAAAATTCCATAGGCGTATATTGTTCTCCTAATCAGTCACCACCAAAAATGAGTTTCTAGTGAAACTTCTTTAATGAAAAAATTTATTGTGACCAGAGAGAACCTTCCCAGGTGATGCCAGTGGGTGCACTGGCTCAGAGCGAGTTTTTGGATGCTTGTCTAGAGGGAAAAATGCATACTACAAAAGCTCTCCTCAGTGGAGCTTTATTTCCAGTTTTGGGGGTGGGTGCCCCTCATAAACCTTAGATATATGAATGGATTTGGGGCTCACATTTAATTCTAGCCCCAATCAAAGAACAATTAGCTCTTATGACCCTGCTTGATGCTCACCTTCATGAAGAGATGACTGAAGATATGGGTGTTATAGCAAAGTGTGGTGAAGAAACCAGATGGTGCCCAGCTATCAGACAGAACTGCACCCAGGGTCTTATAGCTGGTTTTCAAAGGAGCAGCCACCGGGAAGAAGCACAGCAGCCTGTGTGATCCGAGGATTATAAATAATAAACTCCAAATCAAAAGGAGGGAATGGGATCAGAGCTTAAATTGTGAACACCTGCTTTGCAGATGGCTATTGATGACAGTGGAAGCCCAAAATCTATTTGCAGGGTCCACATATGAATTAATCTCCTGGTGAATTACCTCTGACCAAAGCTGAGAGATGTGAATGGCCTTGCTATCAGACAGAGTTCATTATAAAGTCAATTAATCATGGAAGATGTGGTTGGATTTAAAATGCAACATCTTATTATTTGATCTCCCTTTTGACTCATTTTATTTATTTTTCCTTTTAAAAAACCATTTTATTGACATATGTCACAAATCATACAATTCAATAGTTCAATCATATTAAGATCCTATTAAAAAGCATTGTACAGCCCTTTTCACGAAGATGGCGCCGAAGGCAAAGAAGGAAGCTCCTGCCCCTCCCAAAACGGAAGCCAAAGCAAAGGCTTTAAAAGCCAAGAAGGCCGTGCTGAAAGGCGTCTACAGCCACAAAAAAAAGAAGATCCGCACGTCACCCACCTTCCGGCGGCCCAAGACCTTGAGACTAAGAAGGCAGCCCAAATACCCTCGGAAGAGCGCCCCCAGGAGAAATAAGCTGGACCATTATGCCATCATCAAGTTCCCCTTGACCACAGAGTCTGCAATGAAGAAGATCGAAGATAACAACACACTTGTGTTCATTGTGGATGTCAAAGCCAACAAACACCAGATCAAACAGGCTGTGAAGAAGCTCTATGACATTGACGTAGCCAAGGTCAACACCTTGATCAGGCCTGATGGGGAGAAGAAGGCATATGTTCGACTGGCTCCTGACTATGACGCTTTAGATGTTGCCAACAAAATTGGAATCATCTAAAGTGAGCCCAGCTGGCTAATGCTAAATATAAACTTTTTCAATATATACTCTTCTTGTCTTTGTCTTGTGTTCTGAGTGGGCTCCGGAGGAGCCTTGTAACAGCACACCTAGCTTCAGGACTTGGGGGTGACTGTCATCCTTATTGCAAGGGTTGGCAAACTGTAGTGCATGAGCCATGTGGCTCTGAGGGAAAATGGAAAAAAATAAAATTGAAAATTTTCAATTAAAAAAAAAGCATTGTACAATCACACCACAATTAGTTTTAGAATATTTTCTTCTTTCTTATACTCATCGTTATTAACTCCCCATTTTCTCTTAACCTTCCCTGTCATACCACGAAGGAACCATCAACCCAGTGCTGTCTCTCTAGATTTACCAATCCTGGGCTTCAGACACAGAAAAACATTTCAAAAGCATATTTTAAAACAGCATCAATAACAAAGTATTACAGAGAAATACCTCAACTAAAAGAAAGCAGAGCATATTAAAAATGAGAACAAATTTAAAATGGGCCAAAAATCATTTCAAAAAATTTCTAGTTTTTAATATTTTCTGCTTTCTTTTTCAGGGTTTTATTTATTTTTTAGTTTTTTTTGCTTTTCTGCATTTTTTTCTGTTTATGAAAACCAGGATAGGTAAATTTATATAGATAGTTACTGGATTAATGGTTCCTTGAAGGTATAAGTAGGAGAGATTGGGAGGAAATGGGGAGCTAATAAAAATGAAAACAAGAATTAAGAAAACATTCTAAAATGATTGTGGTGATGATTGTACAACACTTTAAAATATGATTGGACTATTGAATTGTATTATATATGAATTATATGCCAATAAAAATGTTTTTAAAAAGTTATAATCTTGGAAACCCACTGGGGCTGTTCTACTCTGTTTTATAGGGTTTTAATGAGTTGGAATCCATTCAATGATAGTGAGTATGAGTGAGTGACTGAGTGAGTATGAGTATGAGTGAGTATGAGCACGAGTGAGTATGAATGAGTGAATATGAGTGAGTGATTGAGTGAGTATGAGTAAGTATGAGCATGAGTGAGTATGAGTATGAGCATGAATGAGTGAGTCTAAGTGAGTGATTGAATGAGTATGACTGAGTGATTGAGTATGAGTATGAGTGAGTGTTTGAGTATGACTATGAGTGAGTATGAGCATGAGTGAGTATGAGTGAGTTAGTGAGTGAGTATGAGTGAGTGGTTGAGTGAATATAAGTGAGTGATTGAGTATGAGTAAGTATGAGTATGAGTGAGTATGAGCATGAGTGGGTATGAATGAGTGAATGAGTATAAGTGAGTGATTGAGTATGAGTGAACAATTGAGTATGAGTATGAGTGAATGATTGAGTATGAGCGAGTATGAGTATGAGTGAGTATGAATATGAGTGAGTGATTGAGTGGGTATGAGTGAGTATGAGTGAGTATGAGCGTGAGTATGAATGAGTGAGTATGAGTAAGTGAGTGAGTTTGAGTGGGTGATTGAGTATGAGTGAGTATGAGTATGAGTGGGTATGAGCATGAGTGAGTATGAGCTTGAGTGAGTATGAGTGAGTGAGTATGAGTTAGTGATTGGGTGATTATGAGTATGAGCATGAATGAGCATGAATGAGTGAGTGATTCTGAGTGAGTGAGCATCCATGGGGGGGTGCAGTGGTTAAGCACTCAGCTGCTAACAGAAAGCCTGGTGGTTCTGTCCCATCAGTGGCTCCACAGAAGGAAAGTCCTGGCCATCTGCTTCAATAAAGAAGACAGCCTAGAAAACCTAAAGGGACAATCCTGCTGTTTCATAAAGAGTCACCTGAGTTGGAATCAACTCGACAGCTCACAACAACAGCACACAAGTGAAGACCAGCTTCTCACTGAAAGGCTGATGGCTCCTGACTCAGGCCAGCATGGTCTGGCGGGCTCTGCACAGCCAGCTCCTCGGCGGCCTGTTCCAATGTTGGGCTATACATCAGCGGCTTCACTGAGTTCCATAGGTGAATGACTGGGAAGAAGTAGCCGGTGAAGCCAAGTGTCTAAGGCCTTATGGAGGCAGAATCCCTTAGAAAAGTCAAGAGACCCCAGTCCCCCACAGCTTAGTCCAAGTCACTGGATGCACCAACCACACGTGACTTCCGCGTGCCCTTACACAAGCCAGGATGAGCCTAACGAGTTTATTAATAGCCCTGGTAGCTACCAAAGGCAATTATGGGTAGCTGGTCTTGTGCTCAGGGTCTCACAGGTGGGCCTCCTTGGAATTACATTAGATAAGTGCTATCATCAACACTGATAGATGGGGAAATTGAAGCACAGGTACATTAGGTCATTTTCCCAAGTTCACTTTGCATAAAAATAGGTAGCCAGACTTTGAGCCCCAGCATCCTGCAGATGATCCTTCACAGCACAGACTCAGCATGGTACTATGGAGTGGGAATGGGTTTTATGCCTGCATTCAAAGTCTGACTTCCTCCATTCCTAGCTGAGACCCCGGGCAAGTTCCCTTTTTAAATAGCTTACTTGCTAAGGCAGGACCTAGGCTTGTTTTGGGTCAAGAGGGACACTGTATGTGGAGGTAACCAGTAAGGTATGAGCCCAAAATACAACTTCTTCAAGAATCTGTGCAATGGTCCCACCTGCCAATGAAGGTCCACTGGATCCTCAGTGAGGGGGCATGGGCCTTGCTTGGAACTTGCTGTTCATAGTCCTTAGCATGCCATCAGTGACCTCAAGCCCAGTCCCCTCAGAGGGCCATTTCAGTCTGAGAAGTTGTCAAACCATTGGGTCCTTACAGAGAGAGCATCATTTCACAGAGGTTTTATTTCTACGACTTCAAAAAGGTTGGTACCAGTTCCCTAGAGCTGCCGAACTAAAGTATCACAGATCGAGCGGCTTAGACCAACAGGGGTCTATGGTTTCACAAATGCCGCAGCTAACATTTAGAAAGGGTCCAGGGCAGGATCTGTCCCTGCCTCTTGAAGGTCCAGGTAGCCCAGATGTCCCTTGGCTTGTGGCAGGCAGCATTACTCTAACCTCTGCCTTCTTCTCCCCATGGTCATATTCCCTCTGTTTCTATCTGAATCTCCTCTTTTTACAGAAGCATCAAGCATATTGGATTGGCATCCACCTTACTCAACTCCAGAGAAGAAGCCCTAGTGGTGCTGTGAGTTAGGCATAGGGCTGTTTACCATAAGGTCAGCAGCTCATACCCACTAGCTACTCCTTGGAAGAAAGATAAGGCTGACCAGTCCCATAAAAATGTATAGTCTCACTATCTCTGAAGACAAAGTGAGTGCATAAGCAAATGTGGTGAAGAAAGCTAATGGTGTCCAGCTATCAAAAGATACAGCGTCTGGGGTCCTAAAGGGTTGAAGATAATAAACAAGTGGCCATCCAGCTGAGAAGCAACAAAGCCCACATGGAAGAAGCACACCAGCTTGTGTGATCATGAGGTGGCAACGGGAGCAGGTAACAGGCATCAAACAACAAAAAATCATATCATTGAGAATGAGGGGCAGGATGGAGTGAGGACCCAAAGCCCATCTGTAGGCAACTGGGCATCCACTTACAGAAGGATTATGGGGAGGAGAGGAGACAAGCCAGTCAGAGTGCAGTGTAGCAATGATGAAACATACAACTTTCCTTTAGTTCTTAAATGCTTCCTCTCTCCCATGCCCACCCCAACTATCATGATCCCAATTCTACCTTACAAATCTGGCTAAACCAGAGGATGTACACTGGTACAGACAGGAACTGGAAACACAGGGAATCTAGGACAGATGAACCCCTCAGGATCAGTGGTGAGAGTGGCAATATGGGGACAGTGGAAGGAAAGTGGGGTAGAAAGGGGGAACCAATGACAAGGATCTACATATAACCCCCTCCCTGGGGGATGGACAAGAGAAAAGTAGGTAAAGGGAGATGTCAGACAGTGCAAGACATGACAAAATAATAATAACTTATAAATTATCAAGGGTTCATGAGGGAGGAGGGCGGGGAGGGAGGAGAAAATGAAGAGCTTATACCAAGGGTTCAAGTAGAAAGAAAATGTTCTGAGAATGATGATGGCAGCAAATGTACAAATGTGCTTGACACGATGGATGGACGGATGGATGGATGGATTGTGATAAGAGCTGTAAGAGCCCCCAATAAAATGATTAAAAATATGTATATAGTCTCAGAAACCCCATCTATGGTTGCTATGAATCAGGATCCACTCCATGGCAGTGGGGTCTTCTCCTACTCCAGCATGACCTCAGGCTAACATAACTGAAAATATATTCAAAGACCCTGTTTCCAAATAAGATCATCTTTGCAGGCACAAAGGGTCAAGACTTCAGCATATGCTTTGAGGAGGATACAATTCAACCCTCTGCAGAGTTGTCTGACTCAGAAGTCTGCCATGGAGACAGGCGTGCAGCTGCTCCACCAGGCCCATCGGCTGTTGGTCAGTTAGCCTATCAAATAGCCAGTGGATCGGGAGGACTGGGGCTTCATGATTCAAGTGGCCACCCCATCAGATGTCCTTGCTGCTGAGACAATGGCCCTTACATTTTCTATCCTCTCCTCACAAGACTCTTTCCACCCCACTCCACTCCAGGCAGTACAAGGAACACATGGTTTGGATTCTGGAACCACCCCCCCACCCCCCGTCAGAGCAGTCTCCTATTGTTTATATGTGTCAAAGAGAGGGTGCCGCAGTTGGGAGCGGGGCCAGCCGGAGCATGGGAGCAGAGCAGCAGCAACCTGGGTCCGGGTGGTCTGGCCGGGGGCCTGCTGCATCCCTCACTCCTTCTGTGACGTTGGGACCTGTCTGAATCATGCCTCCACACAACGATGCTCTGGCCTGCCAGCAGGGTTGGCGAGAGGTGAGTGTGGGGACACATACCAGATTCTTTCCGCACAGGAAAGACCAAAGAGGAGAGACGTGCTGGAAACATCAGCGGGGTTCAGCGGGACTTTGAGAGTTGGATGGAATGTGACTGAGAAGGGAGCAAGGGGTGACAGGAAAACCGGCTGCCACTCTCTTCACTCCTTCCCATTCCAGGGCCCGTGCTTTGTCAGGAAAGAAGTGCATAAACGGTTCGCACCAAAACGTGGGTGACTAAATGTTTTTCACATATTGCCTTTCATAGACACTTTTCATAGAAAGCATATAAATAGCCATTTTCAATGCATCTCTTCAGCTACTGCCTTCCCCCTTAAACAAATGTGCACACAAAGGCACACAGGAAGGGCATGGTCCCACATAAATGCACATACTGCCCCACCCGAGCATTTCCTGCGCACCTTGGCTTCTCTCCCTGTCAGCCATCACACCCTACTTCAATTTATTAAGGCATTTTCCTCACTAGGTCCCCTAGTTGTCATAGCTGCATCCTTCTGAACTCAGGCCAGTTGGTACCTGTGGCAGGAGCTACACTGTGCGGTGTTCCGTGTGTCCCTCCAGCAAAACCCTCACTGCCCTAAGCTGTCTCTGCTGCCTCCCATCCTCATGCTCCCAGGGGCTCTCAGCTCCTCAAGGACAGGCCTGAATCTCTGCTCCCTCCCATCCTCATAAGCTCAGGGGCTCTGGGCTCCTCAAGGGCAGGCCTGAGTCTCACCCTCCCCTTTATCTCCAGCACAAGACTGTGCACGGGTAGAAGTATGGGGAGCAATGGATGAAATGATGGATAGGATGGATGGATGGATGCACGAATGAATGACAATATGAACAGGCAGCTTTGTTCTATCCAACTAATGAAGTTAGAACTCCCCACTAGAGCACATTGAACCAAGTACACCAGGGGTGGGTGGGCTCTCTGTGAAACACTATGTGCCCACACACAGGTGTGCACACAGAGACATGTAAGTATGCTGACTATGATAGGTGGGTTTATTGTGCCAACCTAGCCAATGAACACATGTGGGATTAAGTGAAGGGCGGAGAGATAAATGGCTTGGCGAACCTTGCCTTTCTTGTCTCTTGCTCTTTGATGATCGGACCAGTGTGAGGCTGCCTTAGCTGGTTCTCTGCCTCAACTTGCAAGCTACACTACCTGTGGGAAACCCAATCTGTGTCTCTTTCCAGACACGTTTATAATCCCATGTACCCTGAGAGCAGGTAGCATGGTCTGGATTCACAATCATTCAACCACTCAGTGACCATTTCATGGTAACCTACAATGTGCCACGCCCTGGAGAACAGCACCCAAACATGCCTGAAGGGCATGCAACTGGGTAGAAGTGCAAAGGGTGGGCTGGGCTGGTGACAGCAATCTGTGAAAGGTGACAGAATAAAGGGGGCATAGGGGCTGGTTCCAGGAGATAACTCAGCCTTGGGAGATCACGGCTTCTTCTAGGAGGAAACATCTATGCATTGAAAGTTGGACTAGCCATGTAAAGGGATTTGGGTGGGAGGTGGGGTGAGGGAGAATAGGAGATGTACTGGCTCAGTTACAACAATTCACCACTCTTTTATCAATTTGTCTTTCCAGCTGTGATGCTGGAAGATCTGCTGCCCATATTTCACATTCCAGCAGGGTCACCCATGGTGGCCAGGCTTCAGTGGTGCTTCAGACTCAGACATGGGTAGGAAAAAGGGATAGTCTGTCCACCCTAAGGATCAGAGCCACTGAAAACCTTAAGGGAAAGCAGGGGTGTATTCTCGGATATAAAACTGGAAGATGCACTCCTCAGGTTGGAAGCCATTCAAAGCACAACTTGGGAAGAGCTGCCTCCTCAAAGGAGAATTGACCTTAACAATAGAGATGAATTCATGCTCTCAAGACCTTCGTGTGCTGACAGGGCACAACTTAAAATGAGAAGAAACGGCTGTACTCATCCATTAGTAATTGGAATGTGGAATGTGCAAAGTATGAGCCTACAAAAACTGGAAGTCACCAAATAAATATGAAATGAAATGAAATGCTGAAAGATCTGTATCCCAGGCATTAGTTAGCTGGGATGGACTATCATTGACCATTTTGCACCTGGCAATCATGCGGTTTACCATTCCAGGAGTGGAATGCATTCATCACCCAAAAGAACATTCCAAGATGGATCTGTCAACAATTCTGTCTGTCACGGGATCATATCTGCACACCTACAAGGAAGATGAGTTCATCATGGTGGGTGCAAAGGCCTGGAGTAAGAAAACCAAAGGGGAAAAAGTAGCGTATCTCAGATGGAAAGAACAGAACAAAAATTCAAGCTTGAGTTGTAACAGTGAAGATTTTATAGGCAAAATATTTAAGGAGGCAGGAAGCATCAAAAGAAGTTGGAATGAATACAAAGAATCACCGTACCAAAGTGAATTGGTCAGCATTCAGCCATTTCAAGAGGAAGCATGTGATCGAGAACCAATGGCGCTGAAGGGAGAAGTGCAAGATGCAGGCAGACAGTCGCCGCAAACCAGGCTCCAGGAATCAGCGAGACACCAATTGGAATGTTTCAACTCGGTGATGAAACACTGGGAGCATTGACTGGCCTATGAAAGAAATTTGGAGGACAGCCGAGTGGAAGTGACCCATTTTTGTGCCCATCCAAATAATGTTCACACCACAAAATGTAGAAATGATCGAACAAGGTCACTAGTATCACATACAAGTAAAATTTTACTGAAGACCATTCAGCAGCAGCTGCAGCAGTACATTGACATGGGGCCGCCCTAAATTCAAGCTGGATTCAGAAGAGGATGTGGAACCAGGGGTATCCTCGCTGATGTCACATGGATCTTGGTGGAAATCAGAGAATACTAGAAATATACTTACTTGTGTTTTATTAACTATGTAAAGGTAACTGTGTGGATCATAAAAAACTATAAATAAAATCATGAAGAATGGGAACTTGAGAACACTTCATTATGACCATGTGGAGTTTGGACACAGAACAAGAGGCAATAGTCCAAACATAAGGAGGGGAAATTGCATAGTTTAAAATTTAAAAATAGGTGCATGCAGCTTGTAGTCTTACACCATATCTATTCAAACTATATGCTGAGCAGATGATCTGAGGAAATGGATTATATGAAGAAGAATGTGAATCAAAGTTAGAAGAGGGCATATTAACAACCTTTGATACACAGGTGACACAACCTCGCAGGCAAAACGCCAGGAAAACTTGAAGCACTAACTGGTGAAGATCAAAGACTGCAGCTTTCAGTATGGGTTCCAGCTCAACTTAAGAAACACTAATCCTGGCAACCGGACCAAAGACACGTCATGATTCCCAAAGAGAAGCTAAAGTGGTCGAGAATTTTATTTTACTTAAATCCACAATCAATGCTCAGGTAAACAGCAGTCAAGAAACCAAATGATACATTGCATTGGGTAAATCTGCTAGACAAGATCTATTTAAGTGTTAAAGAGCAAAGTTGTCACTTTGATGACTAAGGTGAGCCTGGTCCAAGCCATGCTCTTGTCAATCGTCTCATTCATGGGGAAGCCGGACCACGAATAAGGAAGTCCAGGGGGAATGGGTTCAGCTGAGTGATGGTGTAGACAGAACAGTGAAGGCACTGTGCACTGCAAGAACAAGTCAAAATGCTCCTGAGGTGGAAGAATGGTGAGACTACCTCACACAATTTAGACATATTATCCAGAAAGCCAAGCCCCTGGAAAAGGATGCCTTGCTTGGTAAGGCAGAGGGTCAGCAAAAAGAAAGAATGAAAGAAAGGCTTTCAACAGAAGGGGTTGACACGGTGTGAGCTTACACATAGCAATTGTGAAGATGCCACAGGACCGGGCAGCATTTGGTTCTGTTGCCATGAGGTTGTTAAGAGTTGGAGCCTACTCAACTGCACCTCTCAGTAACAAGCCGCCCAACAAATAGCCACCATCGATGGGACATAGTCTTGTGAAGGAACAGTGTCAACGCCTGGCACACACTGTCTAAGGGGAGTCTCACTCCCGGCTCTGTAAGAGGAGAGGCAGACTCTGGTGAGGGTTTTGTTCATGACTATGTCTTCAGTATCTAAGACCAAGCAAATTTATGGGTGGTGCCCATAAATCATTGTAGCAAAAATGAATGAACAATCAAACCCCCGTGTGGTGGTCCTAATATGATCTCCATTTTACAGATGAAAAAACTGAGGTTTAGAAGGACCAAGTGAGCACTAAAGCATACCATTGCTAATGAGGACGTAAAAGAAGAGGGCGGCATTGTTCTGGTTTGGATATTAGGACTCCCCTCCACAAAGACACCTCTTCGGTCACTATTAGGACTTCCGAGAGGGAGGTTGACCTGTTGGGGCCAAAAGAACTTCAGCAACCACTGCCTTACCTGCCTGGGGAGGTCCACCTGTGGACAAGGAAACCCCGTACTTCACAGTGGCTCTGTGGGGGATGGTAACCACCAGGGTGCCCAGCGCCCGCTCCCCACCCCCATCTGACGCCATCCACCGGTCATCTGTTGGCTCAGCATCCTTGTTTACATTTCTTCCTCAATCTGGAGGCTGCAGATTGAAATTATCTCCTCTCGGCTGTGTCAGCCTGTCCTGAACCTCGCTCCCACTCCTAGTGCTTCCCACCAAGCCAAGGCAGCCACAGCTGGGGCCTGATAAGGAGGGCTCTGTCCCAAGGGACGTTGTCGGGTAGGAGAGGAGGGTTCCCCAACCCTGTGCTGCCCAGGCCGTCTCTGGGACTGACAGAAAGCGAAGGGCTCTCTCCACCAGCCCACTCTACCACCAGCCATGCGAGCCTCCGGGAGTCATGAGCTCCCGGGTGGGCAAGTGACTTCCAGATGCCTGGCGGCCATCCTCACTATGTATTTGCTGCCCAGCCCTGGGCCAGTTCCTTTCCTGAGTCTGCTCCTTCACCTCTAGATTGAAGAACATGGACCAGTGATGTGAGTGGCGGCAAAGGAGCCCTGGTGGCATCCTGGCCTATGCTTTGGGTTGCTAACTGCAAAGGGAGAAAGAGGAGGCTTGCTATTCCCATAAAGATTTCCAGTCTCAGAAACACACAGGGACAGTTCTTTGTCCTATAATATCACTATGAATCAGCCTGGACTCGATGGCAATGAGTGTTTGGGGTTGAGGGCTCTTCTAAGCTCCCGGAGGGCAGATGCCAGGCCTCATTCTCATAAGAGTCTGGCACCAGATCCAAGTCAATGCCCAGCACATGGTAGGCGGTTAGGGAGCATTTGTTGGCTGAAGGATGACTGCCAGTTATGTCTCTCCCTTTCCAGTCATGACTCCCTCATTCCCAAATCCCCAGGACTCTCATTAACCCTGTCACACCTCCTAGCACCCCGTTGGCTGCCAGCCCCATCATACCTTAGCCTGCAGATTGACCTGGACTCTCCCCTGCTCTTAGTGAGCTGCCGAATTCAGTCAGGGCTTTTACCAAGGTCATCATAGCCAGTAGACAAGGACAGACCTCTTTTCTAGAAGGGTTCTAAGAAGGGATAGCCATAGGGAACCTGTAACCATGGCATTTCAAGTGCCAGCTCAGGCATTAGTGGGGCAGAAGGTGGAGGAAGGAGCAGGGCGATCTCCCAGCAGGGATACAGAATCCTGGGGCCGCAGTCAGGTCTCAGAGGGACCCAGGAGGCAAAGATAAGGGGCTGATGAGGTGGGCAGGTTGTGTTGTTACAACCTGAGTGGAGGGACCACCGTGTGGAGCCATGGGGGCTGCCACTGTGTCTGGTGAGGCAATAGTGGAGCTGCAGGTAGAGAAGGCTGGAGCAGGGTCAGTAGGGGGAGGGGCACACAGACACTGCTCGGCCTGAAGCCACTCTCCGTGCGGAAGCACACAGCACATCTCAGGAATCTGAAACAAGCCGAGTAAGGGGCAGCGGTGAGACCAGTGAGACATCAACAATGGACTCCTACTCAGACTTCAAAAGCTTGATAGGCGCTCCTGCTCCTGACCATCTGTGGATGAGATAGTCTGAAAACAACCACATAGACACACCAACCTCCTGATTGGGGGGGGGGGGAGCGGGATGCAACACAGCTTGTGATGCCATGAAATGCTTAGCTGAGCTCCGAGGGCCGTCAGCAAGGTCCAGACGTCAATGGTGAGGAGCAAGCAGGCCTTGGTCCCAAGAGGCAGGCTGGGCCAGGGCAGCAGTCAGGGGTGTGCCAGCGGCAGCAGCACGCTGGGGTCTCCAAGCTTATCAACCATGCTTGAGAGAAGGCCTGGGGCAGATGCGAAACTGACCTCCCAGGTGCTTCCCGGGGAGGCTGGGCCCATGTGCTCAGGATAAACGTGTGCCCACCAACAAAGAGTGCATTTCTCCGCAGGAATGAGGGGTTTGGACTCAGTGGGATGGTCCTAGAAGATGAGGTAGAAAACCCCCCTTTGGGTTTTTGATGCTGCAAATCTTTATGGGAGCAGACAGCTTATTTCTCCTTCGTAGAGGCTAGTGAACTCCAATTGAACTAAATACTGCAGAAAGGGGTCCGGCGAAATAGAAAGATCTAGATCTTGGAGAGGAGCCTCTTAGGATACTGAGAGAGGGACAGAACGTTTCTGAAATGACAGGAAAGTTTCATCTGAAATCCATGGAGCAGGATGAGAGGAAGCGCCCACAGACCACCCCTCCTCCCAGGCCCACATCTGAGGACATGGGGAGTCGAGACCAGACACGGGCCGAGGGGAGAATGGGAAGACATGCCTGCAACAGGCCCCGGGAGTGAGCCGCCACCGTGCCTCTTTCCCACACTATCAGCTCTTGGCTTCCTGTTTGACCAAACTTGTCAAGTGTGTTTTTGAAAGCCCCTGTCCTTGGGAAGATTTATGGGGGAAGAGAGGACCAGGATCTCTCGGGGGCCACGGTGACCACCCAGCCCAGAGCTCTTGGCCACTTCTGCCCTGAACTCCCACTGCGGGGGAGCGTGCAATGCTCGGGCCACAGGACACACTTCCTACCAGGCTTCCCTCCCACGGAGGCCTGCAGGGGGAGGGGAATGTGCAGAATGTGGATGTGTGTGTGTGTGTGTGTGTATGTGTGTGCGTGTGTGTGCTTGTACACGCAAGCACTTGACTATGTGTGTTTCATGTGTTTCTCCAATTGGACTGCTGCCTTCTTCAGACAGAGACCACACACACCAGCTGCCCCCTGCCCCCACGAGGCGAGGCACTCTGCCCACCTCTTTATTCACCATATGTATATATGTACATTATTCAGGCTGTTTCCCTACCTGGGACTCCTTTCCTCTTTTGTTTGGCTAAGGCTTATTTTTTAGATTTGGAGAGAGTGTGTGTTGGCAGGGGGTGTCACTGCCTCCAGGAAGTCTTCCTTAACATTCCTCCACTGCAAGTTAGGATGCGCCCTGGCGTAACTTGATGGGAAATTTCCAGCAGCACCCAAATCCAACGTTTAAGGAGCACACTTTGTGTTTCGGAAACTTAAGTGCACAGTTTGCCTGTATTAACGTGTTCGATCTTCGCCATCTCTCCATGAGACGGCGTGGCAGACGCTGCTAGACACATTTCTAATGTCCGTTGCCATACCTTCCCAACCAAGCTTTCATTCTATTGGGAGTCACGACTGCCCAGCTTGCTTCTGTTGTTGTCCGTTGCCATCAAATCTGCCCCCAGTTAATGTTCACCCAGGCACCACAGAATGAAATTCTGCCCAGTCCTGTGCTAGCCACATGGCCAGTGATCAGTCAGATCTCTGTGATCTTCTGGGTCTTCACTGACTGGTTTTTAAGACGTCGATCACTAGACATTTCTTCCTCGTCCATCTGAGTCAGGAAGTTCTGCTGAACGCTATTTAACATGTCAGCAACACACAAGCCCCAGTTGATAGACAAAGACATGTGTGACTGTACATAAGGCACGCTGGCCAGGAATTGAGGTTAGATCTCTGGAATGGAAAACAAGCATTCTCCCTCCGAACCATCAATGTCCTGTGTCCAGCTTAATAATAACTCTTAAAATATGACCTTGCAATGAACTTCTGGCAAGTGGAATGCAGGTGGGACAGAGCTGGAAAGCACTTTGGGCCCTTCCGCCTTCTTCCTACATCCAGCAGGGCATGTGCACATGATGACGGGGCCACAGCCGTCCTTCCACAACCTTAACGGAGGGGGCCACATTCTGAATTGGTGACTAAAAGAGAGAGTGACTTCTAATAAATAAGTCCCAGGAAACTCTTTTTAGACCAAGCTCCTGATATAAAGAACTATGAACAAACTAAAATACACAACGACCAAAAGACCTCTACAAAATGCATCGTCATGGGGGCTACAACCACGCACTCACATACACCCACTAGGCGGTGGTGGGATTTAGCCTGTTCGCACGAGTTTAGCAGGCCAGATACCTAATTTGTTGTTGAGTTCAGTGAACTAGTTGTTAAAATGGCACTGTAATCAGGGGCCACTTTAAGGTGGAATCACAATATGGAAATCACACATTTACATTCCTTACTCCTTTTTGGGGGGTAAGTCATTCCTTTTTCCCTCCAAAAGGTTATTGGCATATGAGTTACATATAAAATTTATTAGTTCAATCACATCAAGAGGAGTTTTACAATCATCACCACAATCATTTTTAGAAGAGTTTTCTTCATACTTGTACTCATTGTTATTGCTCTCCATTCCCCCCCAACCTCCCCTGACAGAATTATCAAGCCACCTAACACCCCTCTGACCATGGACCAGGGGTGCGAGCAGCCTTGCTAACATGCAGAGTGCTTTGGAAAGTGGACAGCTGCAGAAGCGGTCATGTGCCATCACTTGATCTCCCTCATGATCCATGATGAAGTCAAAGTGTTGAACAGAAACTTTCAAAAGGCAGCTGGAGAAGATCAAATGAAGTGTCGTGCCCGGGGAATATGCCTCAGGTGATTTCCTTGACCATAATGGAGGGATGGGAATAAGCTGGTTACCAAACAGAGAGTATTGGAGAGACGACTGTAGCCGATCAAAATGGCAATTCTGACTCAAACGGTCAAAACCCTGTCACTTGATCTCCCCTCTCATACACTCTGGACTGGATCTGTTTTTTAATAGTTTCTGTGGGTTTTTTTCATATTGGAGTTTATCTCTGATGTGCTTTGTCATTGTGGGTAGTCTTCTTAAATCTTATGTGTTATGTGTTTGTCTGGTCTATGAAACCCAGGATTGATGAATCTACAGAGCAAACAACTAGAGTAAGGGGTCCTAGGGGCTTCACTGTATTGCAGGGGGAGGGGCTGTTATCAAGAAGTTTAAGAAGGAAGAAAATGTTTTTAAACTGATTATGGTAACAAGTGCATAATACTGCTTGATGTGACTGGAGCATGGAATGATACGACGTCTGGACTAACTCCTAATGAAATGGTCTGGGGAAAAGGACAGAGGCGAAAAGAAGAATGGATCAGGGATGAGAATCCAGTAGCCAAAGAGCTCCTGCTAAGGACATGCAGCCAGCTGGTGCACAGTGACCCAGGCGGGAACGCCGCAGTAAGACACTGATTCCGCTCCTCCTAACCCCTTGGATTCGGTATGACCAGCCTTAGAGTCCTGGCCATGGCTCCCGGAGGCTCACAGTGCAGGAGAGAAGAGTGGGTTGGGAACATCACAGGGGCACTTCATGAGTCCAGGGACAGAGACACATCAGAGAAATCATTTTGAAGGAGATAAGGCCCCATGTGAGTCCTGGAAGCAGTCTATCCAGTGGTTTGAGCTGCGTCTGGGATAGAAGCCAGGGCCTGTCACTTAGATCCAGTCCTTGGGCAGGTTTATTCACAGTGTAGCTTAACCTCCATCAAGTCTCCATTTGACAGCTTTGTAGGTCAGATGGAGGCAGTCATGGCCCGTGGCTCGGGCTGATGGCTCGGTGTCTGGGGGAGGGGGTGGTTATGCATGACACTAGCTTTCTACTTCTGGTCTGGGTCCCACCAAAGATCCAGGAAACACCCCCCCACCCCCCCCACACACACACGCACGTGCGCCTTCAGGAAGACAAGGCCTGGAGCCCCGTGCTGTAGAGCTGGTAGTTGAGAGGACCCTGTGGACCGGTTCCGCTCAGTGACTGAGGGGTCAGCTCGAGGACAACTAGCAGTAAATGAGATTCTGGAAAGCAGCTCCCAGCCAGGCGTCCAGGGGAGGGCTCCTGCCCCAAGCTGGACACTCTGCCCTCCAGGCCCAAGGAGATGCAGCTGAAGATTCTGTGGGGGCTCTGCCCATCCGTCCTCAGGCCTGCCATAGCTCTCCCCCTCCTCCTCGTCCACCTTCCCTTCCCTGTGTCCACTGACACCATAGTGATCGGAAACGGAGACAGGCCAAGACTGTACAATAAGGGTTACTGACCACAGGCGTGGGTGCTGCTTGCTCTGGGCTGGGGGTCCCTAGGGAAAGCTGGGTGTCTTGAGGAGCTAGGGTTGAGGCAAAGGGGAAGGAAATGAGGAGAGGCTGAGGGAGGAAGGGACTCACCAGGCAAGCAAAGTGGAGAGACCAGAGATGAGTGAGAGAAGCAGAGAGGGGCAGAGGATGGGGACTTGCACCTATGGCTGGAGCTCACGTCCTACAATGGACCCTGAGTGCCTGCCTCCTGGCCCCTGAGCCGAGAGTCACCCGCTCAGGAAGCCTCGCTGCTTATCCCGGCCGGCCGGCCGGCACTGCCCTCAGGACCCCTGCTCAGTCTCTGACCCTCACTCCCAGTTTCTTCTGCTGAAGGCGTGCCTGTCAGTCATAGCCGAATGCTCCAGCACTGCCCCAAGGCGCGGGGAGGCACAGGGGCCAAGGCCAGGCTCTTCTGTGCGTGGGAGCAGGTAGAGGCTGGCCCCCATACTCTACAACAGCAAGGCTCTTGTTAACCAGGTGCCTTCCATCCAATGGCTCGCACCCAATGGTCAGGTGCCTCCAGGGAGGGCCCCTCCTCCAGACACCTAGCCCACCAGCCAACGTGGCAGAGCCACACGTTCCCCCTTAAGCGCAATGGGGCTGGCTGAGTAGGGGTAGAGAGTGGTCTTGGGGCTCCGGCAGGGCCCCGGCCTACGATGAGGAACAAAAGAACTCAAAGAGCCATTTGTGCAAATGTAGTACCAAAGTCACAGCCAAGTGGACTGGCAACAGCAGCCAGTGACAGTTCTGTGGGGCTGCCCCGGTGTGCGTCTCCCCTCTCGCTTGAAGGGGCTGAACGCCAAGGGCTCAGAGACAAAGGGATGGCTTCGGGTTTGTGCAATGATAGTAAGCCGGGAGTCCTGGCCCCAGCCAGGGCTCTGCCCCACCACACAGCCTTGCCCACGACCCCCTAGTCCCTCTGATGCAGGGATCCATCGTCAAGCACGTGACCCCCAGTGAGCTACGTGCTCCTGCTGGGTCTCCAGCAGCCAGCCTGCTTACATCAGCTTGGAACGGGACGCCAAAGCTGCATGGCCAGTGGGCCCTCCCGCCCTCCGCACATGCATGGGGCCACGGCAGCTGCTCGGGGAGCGGCCACCCCAGCACTGGAGACCGCCAGGATAAACACAACGCAGGACATCTTTGGGGAAAGGAAATTGAAACCAACAGCTTGGCCATGATTTTCTTTCTTTCTCTCTCTCTCCACCCCCCCACCCCCCACTTCTCTCTCTCTCTCTTTCTTTTAGCATCACTCTAAAAATAGGCTGGCAAAGCCATCGCTCAAAACCGAAGGAGCTGGAATGCCGTGAGGGGCTCTGAGGTTGTCCAATGGAGCCTGCACCTCCAGAGACCCGCCTCGTTTCCCGGGGCCTGACAAGCTGATTGAGCTGAGACAGGAAGAATAACTGGCTGGTGATTGCAGACTATCCAGTGTCAGCTCATTGTTCCGGGAGGAAGCTGTCAGACCAGACCTCCCAGGAGCAGCTTGGCCTCTGGTTCTTATTTTTCCCTTGTAGGTGGGAGGATGAAGGGGGCGTGGCAGGGAACCACCACCTTGCCCCCCACCCAAGTGGACACTCCTAATCAGAACGTCATTCACCAAGGGTCTTCACTCCCAGGCACCTGGGGTGCGGTGGGCGGGGCCACCTTATCTGCTTCCTCCCCAAATTCCCTTAAAAAACGAGTTGTTCTTTTATTATTCCTATAAAAGTATAATAATGGATATTTTCTGTAAAACACACATCTGAGGTGGAGACAGATATTGCCAAGAATGAGTGAGTCCCCCTGCGAACTTACCCTTCAAAGACAATCACCGTGCCCACCAGTCATATCCACACATATATGTATGGTTGGCACATTTGGGATCTTCCTCTAATATTTTTCATCAACTTGGTTTCTCGCTCATGGGAATTTGTGGACATTTCTCCACATCCACAATTACATACCCGTATCACTCTTTTCATGGGTGCATACTATTCCAGTGTGTGGACATATCATGGATTTGTTCATTCCCCAGGAATGGTTACTTAGGGTTTTCCCAAACAATGCTGTACATTCTTGGGCATGAATTGTATCCTGCTTGAATATTTTTAGAAGTAGAAATCCTGAATTGGATAAGGCCATTTACAATGAGATAGATTTGTCACATTGCTGAAGGACTCTCAGAAATGACAACAAATAAAACTTTAAACACATAAACAAGTCCCTTCGTTTGGATACGAGTCCAGGTGGGAAAGATGAGTAACACACTTGACTGTGAGCCAAAAGGCTGAATGTTCGAGGCCACCTAGAAACACTTGTGCTTTTTTTTTTAAAAAACGGTTATTGGGAGTTATACATTAACATCTCCAACGTGTGCTTCTAAGAAGCTGGATACTAGCTGCTGTAATATTTTAAACCAGCCTAGCTTCTCAGCAGAATAGAGGCTCGATGACTTGAAATAATTATCCGACATGAGGACCGCCTCCACACATAGACCCCCAGATAGGATCCTGGAGGTTGGTCATTGAAAGTCAAGTCTTGAGGTGAGCTTATTCTTCACAATGAGGGTGCACGTGGCCCTGGGAGAAGGAGGAGCACCACGTAACCACATACTAGTGAACAACAAAGTACTTTGCCTTCAGCATCTGCTGCCTGCAGACTAACATGCCTAACCCAGGCCATTGCCACCCTGGCCCTCTTTTCGCTGTCAGCTCCCGTGCAAACACAGGGAAACACTGCCTGCTTCCTCTCCATCCTCACGATGCTGCACATCAGATGGCTGTGATCCATAGGGTGTTCACTGTGCTATTTTTCAGAAGTAGAATACCAGGCCTTTCTTACTGGTCCACCTTAGTCTGGAAGCTCCACTGAAATCTATGCCGCATCATAACAACACACAAGCCTCCACTGACAGACAGGTGGCAGCCGTGCGTGTGACGCATTGGCCAGGAAGTGAACCTGTGTGTCGCACATGGAAGGCAAGACGTCACTATTGCACCTCTACTGCCTCACACCCTTCCCCGCAGGAGCAGAGCAGCCTCTTAAACATTTGGCTTAAGCAATATGGACTGGAACAAAGATAATGGCTTTGGGCTGCAGATAGTCTGGATGGAAACGCTAGACACCCCCCTCCCCCAAAGACTTGCTGTGCAAATTTGAATGAGTGAGCATAGTTGGAACTCATTTGCCTCATCTTCCCTACTTGGGAAGCACTGGGAAGAGGCAAGGGATCCAAAAGGTAATGGGTGTGAACCAGAACCGTGACTATTCGTAAAATGGTGTTCTAGGCTTCTTATGGCCTTAGGGGTGTAGGGGTTTATAAATTCAAAGGAAGAAATCCAAGGACATGAACAGACTACTCACAGAAAAGGAAACCAAATGTTTTTTTTTTAAATAAATGAGAACCTCATTCCTACCAAGAGAAATATAAACTGCAACTAGACTGACAAACAATTTTTCACCACCTCCCCGCCAGGTTAGAAAAGATCGCACACACTTAGTGCTGGCCAGACTGTCATGAGCAGGGGTGGAAGTGGGGTGATAGGCGCACACACTGGTGGGCCTGTGAGCTGAAATCACCTCAATGAGAAGTAATTTGGTAATACTATTCATATTGCAATTGAAAATGTAATCGGCTCTGTCCTTGGGCCTCTAGGAATTTACTGCACCAAACTTTTGCACATAATTTCATATGAACAAGCTTATTCACTACAGCAGTATCAAATAAAAACCATCAAACAAACAGAATCCCACTGCCAGGGAGTCACAAGAAAGAGCGCTCCCCCATGGGGTCCCAAGGCCGTAAATGTTTGCAGCAGCAAGCTGGCCCACCTTTCTCCTGTGGAGAGGCTGGGGTTCAAAGAGCTGACCTTCTGGCTAAGTGTCTTAACCACTCTGCCCGCATAGCTCCTGAAAATCCATTGGAGACTTGTTAAATAAATCAGTCTACCAACCTACAAAAATTAAACAGTAAAAACATTCCTTATAGACTGAGATATCACTATAGAATAATCTCCATGACCTATTGCTAAGTAAAACTAGCAAGGAACTATAAATTCAATGATGGTGACAGTGGTGAATATAGACAAGCATGTACAACACGTCTATTTAAGGAAACAGCCGGTCCTAATAACATCACTTGCCTATAGGGAGAGGAACTGGGTGAGAGATGAGAGGAAGATGAAGATATTTGAATGTTAAACTATGTAACATGATGCCTATTCAAATAATGAATGGATGCAAAGTAAGATGTGCAAGCATGCTGCTGCTTGAGCTAGTGTGCTGCACTACCTGTGGGCCAACCCAAGTGAATCTTATCACTAGAGCGTGAGGCTCCTCTGAGACCTGCTTTGCCAGGCTGCTGGGGTGTACACTGCTTGAGCTGGAGGATGGTGGATCCTGTTACCACACATCGCTTGAGTTCAAGGTCCCATGAGGGCCTGCTTTGCTAAGCTACTGTGCTGATGGTGCTGTTTGCTGCCTGCAGGCAAACTCTGCCTGTCTTGCCTGAGGGAAGACTCCACTGTCTGCATCCTTGACCTTAGACCACAGCCCACATGCATTGAAGGGCTTCTGGTAGATTAACTGTCCCACAAAATTGAGTTGAACTGAGCCCCCTGTACTGCTGTGTGGACTAATTAGCTGTTATATTCCTTCTTGCTGTATAAACCTCTTACATATACACAGTCATAAATGTCCTGGTTTGGTCTCTAAAGAACCCTGCCTAACACAGTGATGTTGACCTACTCTAACGCAGAGCTTCAGTTTTCCTGTCAAGGAAATGAATTTCTTTGAAGTGCTGAAGTTCTATGAAAATGCAGTTATGCCCCCTGCTCTGACCCAGCTGTGACACTTGAAATTAAGTGGAATGGAATGGAATAAATAAAACCCAAATTCATGGCATTAGTGAGCTGAAATGGACGGACGTTAGCCACTCTGAATCAGACGGTCATATGGTTGACCATGTTGTGAATGAAAATTTCAAGAGGAATGGCATCACAAGAACAATTCAAGATCTCTCTTGAAGTCAATACTGTCTGTGATAGGATACTATCTATACCCATACAGGGAAGGTCAGTTAAGGCAACTACTGTTCAAATTTAGCCACCAATCACTAAAGTTTGGGATGAAGAAGTTGAAAAATTCTACCAATGTCTTTGGTCTGAAATAGATCAAACATGCAATCAACAGTCATTGATAATTATTGGTGATTGCAATGCAAGAATCAGAAACAAAGAATAAGGAACAGTAGTTTGAAAATATAGATTTAGTGATAGAAATGAAACTGGAGATCGTATAATAAAATTCTGCAAGACCAACAACTTGTTTATAGCAAATACTTGTTGTCAGCAACACAAAAGGCGACTTTGCACATGGGCTTCCCCGGATGGAATGCACAAAAATGAAACTGACTACGTCTGTGGGAAGACACGATGGCGAAGCTCAGTGTCAGCAGCTAACACCAGGCCAGGGGCCGACTGTGGAACAGACCGTCAACTGCTCATAGGTAAGTTCAGAATTAAGTTGAAGAAAATTAAAACCAGTCCATGAAAGCCCAGATATGACCTTAAGCACATCCCATCTGAATTTCAAGAACATCTCAAGAATAGATTTGACTCATTGAACACTAATGACAGCAGACCTGATGAGCTGTAGGAGGACATCAAGAACATCACACATGAAGAAATCAAAGCATCATTACAAATATAAGAAAGAAATCAAATTGAGTGTCAGGAGAATGTGGAATTAGGATTGGAAGAAGGCTTATTAGCACTATGCAATATGCAGATGACACAAACTTACTTGTTCAGAAGGAGGACGGACGACTTGAAGTAGTTGTGGATAAAGATCAAAGACAACAGCTTTCGGTGTAGATGATGGTTTATTGTAAAGAAAACAATCACCACACCTAGACTAATAGACAATATCTTGACAAACGTAGAAAAGACTGAAATTGTGGATGACTTTACCTTGCTTGGATCCATAATCAATGCAAGTAGCAATAAAAAAAATCAAAGGATGTATCATATTGGACAAATCTGCTGCACAAAACCTTTTACATTGTTCAAGAGCAAGGATGATATTTTGAGGACTAAGGTGTGCCAGGGTATTTTTAATTGCCTCATAAGCTTACAGAAGTTGGACATCGAATAAGAAAGACCGAAGATGGAATGGTGCATTTGAATCACGGGCTGGTGCTGGTGAAGAATGTTCAACGCCCCACCGACTGCCACCACTACAACCAAACCTTCCCCCGAAGAAGTGCCGGCAAATGAGCCTTCGGGGCAAAGATGGAGAGACCTCATCTCACACTCGGGACATGCTGCCAGAAAAGACCAGGCTCTGGAAAAGGCGCCACGCTTGGGGAAACAGAGTTGTGGAAAAATAAGACACTATGGGTTAGCACAGTAGCTGCAGCAATGGGCTCAGACGTAGTAACAATTGTGAGGATGTTGCAGGGCCCAGGCAGCGTTTCTTTCCTTTGTACAGAGGGTCACAGCCATCCCCCAGGAATTACCCCATCCCCAATTTGGGGCCCAGGAGGGGAAGTCACATTCCACAGGGGACTGAGTCTTCCAGCCTCCTCCCACATAGGCCAGCCCGTTCTTCTAAGGGTTAGTCCTGACTTGATGGCACCTACCAGCAGCCAAACACAATCGTTTCAACTTATTTCTTAAATGATCCGAATGGCAGCATAGGAAGGAGGTGCTCCAGGAGGTGACTCCCACCCCCGGACCTGTCCATCACAGCGGAAGGAGTGGCTGTTGTCTTGCTGGAAAACTGTCAGAAAGACACGTCCAGCACAGATGTGACAAGGGAACCCTACTGGGTGCAGATTAACACGCTCACCCATCTCAACTTCTTCCAAAGGGCAAAGCTGCATAATGAACCCCAGAGAGGGCATGGGTCCTGAATACAGCAGCAGCAGCAGCTCAACCACGTGCACAGTAATCTTGTGAAGAAGCAAATATGCGTTCATACCGCTAACTCTTTTCTTTTAACTCATGCAAGTCACTAGATTTCAAATGTTCCCAGGACTTGTGTCCCTATTTACTCAGCCTTGTCCGTGGAGACTGGCAGGCTCCCTGGGAGCTCCATGGAACTCCGTTCCCTCACCTGAGCACAGCTTCTGCCTCCCTGACAGCTCTCCTGTGCTTCTGAAACTGCATTTGGGCAAGGACACAGCCTAGCTGGCCAGCAGAGCTCCAGTTGGCCAGAGTGGAGACATGCTGCCAGAGTGCCTAATGACTGAAATAATGAGAATTTCTAACACAGTCAAAACCCCGAACTGAACCTATTGCCATTGAGTCAAATTCAGATTCACAGTGACCCAGTAGAGAGACTATAACTGCCCCATCGCATGCCAACACTGTAAATCTTCAGGATGCCAATGGTCACCTGGGTCTCTAACATAATCAGTGAATCACAAAGGCTGGGAGGTGGACTTGCAGTGGGGAGAGGAGCCACAGCAATGGTGCGGGTCCCGTTACCGTCCCTTTGGGTAACCACAGTTAGATGATAGCTCTTCTTGCTTCCAATAGGTGCCATTTTCCCCTTTTTTTCAAGGTCGTCCATACTGATGCTTCTTTTAAAATATCTAAACAGACAAAAGTGTATAAAGCATGCAAAGTAAAAGTATCTTTAATTGCCCTCTCCCCAAAAATTTCAACCCTGAGATAAAAATTAAGTTTACAGTATATCTCTTTCCTTACGTATTCCTACCCATAACCCCCCCCACACACACACACACCCATACTCAGATACTCCACATTCTGCTTTCAATGTCTGCTTTGCTTAACAACAACATGGCAAGCATCAAGCTAAATGCTTATTTAACTTGTTCTCAGAATAATTCTATTTTCTAAGAGTTTAATTGGCATCCATTGACATTTCATACAATTCAATAGTTCAATCACATTAAAAGAGAGGGCATTCTGGTCTCTTTACCGTCACGTCAACAGTTGGCTTCAAGTTGGTATCCTTGGTTTGTCTGATAGCAACGGGGACACATTTAATTTTGGATTTAATTTACATTTCTCTGAGGTCTAATGATGCTGAGAATTTTTCATGTTTGTGGTTCAATTGGAGATTTTTTTTGCGTGTGAGAAATAGTCGGGTTTTGCTTCGTTTTTAAGTTTTTGTCTTTTGTTATTGAAAAGTGTAGATATATTCTAGCTATGTGCTATGTTAGACAGGTGTGTTGCTACTTCTACAGAGATACACTTGCACATCGCTGCTTCCAACTAGCCACCCTTGGTACAAGAAAACCAAACACTGCCCAGCCTGGCACTGTCCTCACCCAGAGCAAGGACTGCGGCCACTCTGCCCATGGTGTTCTCCCATGTATCTGCCAGTTTGTCATACTCTTGTGGCTTGGGTGTTTCTGTGATGCTGGAAGCTATGTCACGGGTATTTCAAACACCAGGAGGGTCACCCACAGTGAACAGGTTTCAGCAGAGCTTGCAGATTAAGAACAGACTACGTAGAAGAAACGGGCTACCTACTTCTCAGAAATGAGCCACTAAATGCCTTATGAATTGTGTATGTATACACACACACACATAATATTTCATATGTTTCCTATTTGAGAAATAAATTCCCATCTCAGGGTAGTGAAAATATTCTCTCCTTTTTTATTCCTTATAGTTTAACCTTTCAAATTAGGTTCATGTTCCATCTTAACTAATTTTATTTAGTGTGCAGTAGGGATCAAGATTTGCACAGATATACAATTGCTTTAGCAACATGTTTTCCAAACACCATCCTTTTCCCCATCTCTGTTGTAACTCAAAGGATTATATGAATGTATATCTGAACTTTCTATTCTATTCGGTTTCACTGGTTTATTTCTCTGTTCTTACACTATACTGTCCTAATGACTGTCACTTGACATTGTTCATGAAAGTCTTCTAATATTGATTTTCTTCTTCAAGATTGCTTGCCTACTCTGAAGTCTTTTGCCATATAGAGTTTAGGATTAATCTGTAAATACTTAAAACAATGATGTCCTGGTATATCCATTGTTGTCGAATTGAATCTATAGACTAATTTTCAGAGAATTGACATCTTAACACTGCCGAATCTTCCAACCCATGAACACAAAACATCTCTCTATTGGCCAAGGCTTTCTTTGAGAACTCTCAAAGATATTTTGTAGTTTTCAGTGTAGTGGTTTTATACATCTTTAGTTAAATGTACTCTTAAGTATTTAAATCTTTGATGTAATTGTAAGTAGTAGCATTTTACATTTTTAATTTTTCAATTACTTGCTGCTAGTGTATAGAAGCAGGAGTCAAGAGAACAAATGATGAATTGCATTGGGTAAATCTTTGCCAAGTCTGCACAAGAACTCTTGAAAGTATGGAAAAGCACAGAGTTTACTTTGGGGACTAAGGTGCGCCGGACCCAAACCATGGTATTTTCAATCATCTCAAATGCCTGTTGAAGCTGGACACTGAATAGTAAAGAGCAGAGAAGAATCGATGCATTTGCGTTGTGGGGCTGGGGAAGGCTGTTAACGGACCATGACTGCAAAATGAACTGACAGCTCCATCTTGGAAGAAGTACAGCCAGAATGCTCGTTACAGGCAAGAAGTCAAAACTTCATCTCACATACTTTGGACATATTATCAAAAGAGGCTAGTCCTTGGGAAAGGGCATCATGCTTGGTAAAGTAGAAAACAAAACAAAACTCATAGCCATCAAGTTGATGCCAACTCACAGTGACCTATAGGATAGAGTAGAACTGTCCCTGTGAGTGTCCAAAATGGTAACTCTTGACAGGAGTAAAAAGCCCTGGCTTTCTCCTGCACAGCAGCTGGTGGTTTCTAAAAGCTGATCACAGCAGAACCAGAGGAGCAGAGAAAAGGAGGGAGATGCTCAATGAGGAGCGACATTCTGGCTCAAACAAGGCGCTTATCTTCAATAAGAATGATGGTGAGGAGCTTGCAGGACTGGATGATGTTTCCTTCTGTGGTACAGGAGGTTGCTAAGAGTTGGAGCCAACTCAATGGCACCTAACGACACCAGTGTACAGAAGTAGATGTTATTTTTAAATACTGACCTTGTACATGGGATCTTATTAAATGTACTTAGGAATCATATCAATAACTACTAACAGTCTGTCAAATTATGATTACCAGTATATACAATTATTTCATCTGCAAGGAGCCCTGGTGGTGTAATGGTTACACATTGGGCTGCGATCTGCATGGTCAGCAGTTCAAAACCACCAGCAGCTCTGTGGGACAAAGACTGGGCTTTCTACTCCTGTAAACGGTTCACAGTCTCAGAAACCACGGTGGGGTCGCTATGACTCAGAATCAACTTGATGGCAGCGAGTTCGTTTTGTTTTACTTCTGACTTTCTAATGTTTATGTCACTGGCTAGGCTCTTCAGTACAATGTTAAGAGAAGTTGTAAGAGTGAACATCCCGTCATCCTGAAAACGTAGGCATATAAGTGTTCAATATTTCATCATTGAGTGTAATGTTAGCTATAGGACCTTACAAAATTAGCTATCGGGTATTTTTTAAAGATGTTCTTAAGAGATTGAGAAAGTTCCTTTCTATTTATAGTTTGCCAAGAATTTGTATTATGAATGGATGCGAACTTTTTATTATGTTAAATATATGCATGTGTATATAGAGAAGCATTTGCCATTTCAGAGAATTTCTACCTGTACAATTCAGTGACAGTAACTATGCTTGGCGTGTTCTGCAACAGTCACCGCGATCGGTTTCCAATCTTCTCCATCACCCTCCACAGAAGCTCAGGCTGCCCTAGCCTGAGGAATGAGTGCTGCTGTGTCTTACACAATGCTTTCTCTACACATTAAGCACAGCAAAGGCCGCGTCATGGTAAACTCTCTGGAGGTCTTTGAAATGACAGATGCTGGGCATTGTTTTCCTCGCCCTTCTGGAATAATGATATAGAAACAGAAAGGCAAAATCATGGCGCCCGTGAAGAAAGTGCAAGTCTGACTGAGAAGCTTTGCCTACCAGAGAGGAAGTGTTCTGTCTTCAGTCCCAAGGTGACCAAAATTTTAAAATATTATTATCTTTGGGTCAGTTTTGACTTACCTATTTTGTGCTAGTGTTGGTTTTTCTTGAAGAGTCTGATCAAAGCTGTTTCTTCAGCCTCCCATCCCTTCCCTTGGGTAAAAAGCTGTTGAGTTCTCTGGGAACTCGAATCTTCCTGCCACCAGCATCCTTTGAGGCAAGTAGTTGAACTATGCCCAGAGAAGCTTCAGGAAAAGCCCTCCCGCTCCTCCCCTTTCCCTCCAATCAGGCTCCAAGGACTCTAGCTGCCATTCCGAGTGGACTCTGCAATCTCGCCCACCTCCCGGACCATGGCGAGGACTCCCTTGAAGTGGCCATCAGAGTGGACAGATGTTGTTCTGTGGTCGGACCTCATCACTTCCTCCTCGAGCTCTCTCCTCATCAGCCTCCCTTCCTCCAAGAGCTTCTTTCTACCCTCCACACTGTTTCCAAAAGGACCCTTCTACATCATCATGTGACCACATCAGTAGATCCCTGGGGAAGCACTGGACCCAGGACGTCTGCCTGGGCTAAGGGGAGTAGACCCACCCCCAGGGTCCTGTAGCCCGCTGCCCCAGGCTGACGGGCCTGGCTTCCAGGGCAGATGAACGTCACAAGTTCCCCTCAGCAACAGCAGCCCCTGAGTCTGGCAGCCACCCCCTTTCTTGAGCCTCTTGAGATTGCTGACCTGATCACCATTCCCCAGTCACCGTCTGAGGCTCTAGGGCAGTGATTTCTCTCCCTATAATCGCAGAACTTTTCCTGATTCCCTGCCTGGTCACAACCAGACAGCTTTTAGGACTTTGCGCAGTCCCAAGTGAAACCCCAAAGCTAGGTGCCTCTCCTAATCCATACTTCCCTGAGCTTACCTCTCCACTCCAACAACCCACCTCCTGCCCTAGTGTCAGGAGCATGGGCTTGCTCGTTAGTCAGAAAAGAGTTCCTGGGCCCCTGTGTGCTCAACCCTGACCATCCGCCTTGGAAGAATCCCCAAGAGCTCTAATTCTGGAGAAGCAAGAAGTCCTCCTGAACCAGAGTGAGACTCTGTTGCCCATTGTAAGAATTCCAGACTAGGTATCAGCTCTGATCCTGTTGCTATGAGTTTCCTTAAATGGTGAGCTTTCTGCTCTTTCTCTTCAACAAGGCGGCCTGAGTGGCAAATGCAGAGATGCAGATCCTTGTGAAGACCCTGACGGGCAAGACCATCACCCTTTGGTTGAGCCCAGTGACGCCATCATGAATGTCAAAGCTAAAACCCAGGACAAGGAGGGCACCACCCTCCCCTGGACGAGCAGCGTCTGATTTGTGCTGGTTCACAACTGGAGGATGGCCACACCATCTCGAACTCCAACATCCAGAGCTGCGGCTGTGAGCTGGCATCATCAGCTGTCCCTGCACCAGCTGGCCCAGAAGTACAACTGCGACAAGATGGTCTGCTGCCAATGGGAGGCTCGCCTTCACGCCCATGAAGTCACTGCCACAAGAGGAAGTGCGGCCATGCCAACAGCCTGTGTTCTGAGAAGAAGGTCCAACAAGGGCCCCTCTCTGCTGGCTGGCTCCCTGGTCTCTGTTGGTGGGGCTCTCATGAACCCACTAGCTCCAAGCCCTCAATACAGTCTCACTTTCATTGAACTGAAGCAGTGAAGAAAAAAGAAAGAAGTTTCCATGGAGGAAATGCAGGGGGAGGAAGGCAGGAACTGAATTGTAAACCTTTGACCAGAATCCTTCTTCTAAAACTACTGTGTGAACAATCCCAGGGACATATGGTCCCTTGGGAGAGCTGGTTGCAGACCACGGGATCAGCGGTCACCTCTCAAAGCTGTCTAGGCTTAACAACATGCCACGGCCTATCTGGAATCCACGATCCTCACGAGAAGACAGGAATCATGTAACCCACCTCCCAGGATGACAGTGAGTATTCACTGAGGCGAGGCTACGAAATACCTGCACAGCTAATCCGTGATTAGCTCCAACCTTGGTCTTTCAAGCCCCAATATACAAAGAGCCACATGCTCCCATCTCCTCACCCCCATGACATTGTCTCCTTCTTGTGCCATGGCCTCAGCCACCACAGGGGATGGCCATCATTATGTGGAGTCGGGACAAGGGTCGGGGGTAGAATATGGAGTATCGCTGACCCGTGCCATAGAGGCCTAGGAAAGCCGGGCACCTACGGAGTCCTTCCTGGGGAGAGAAAGGGCTCTTAATGTGACTCAGGAACTTAAACATTCGCTGCCCTAGGTTCTCTCCATATTTGAAATATCTTCAGTCAACCTAGTTAGAACGGTTTGACATTAATTTTCAAAAATTAATCAACATTAATTAATTAATCAATCAATTAATTAAGATGTGGCTATCTGGTGGTAAATTTCAGAGGACTGAACAAAGGTCAGCAGAACGTGGAGAACAAGGTCTCCAGCCAAGCTCA
This sequence comes from Tenrec ecaudatus, assembly GCF_050624435.1. Lineage (NCBI taxonomy): Eukaryota > Metazoa > Chordata > Mammalia > Afrosoricida > Tenrecidae > Tenrec > Tenrec ecaudatus. Next base: position 141,382,338 of record NC_134533.1, read on the forward strand.
AACCAAACCTCTTTGCAGGGTCTGGATAGTTAGTGACCACCAGGAGTCTCTTGAAGATGGTTTGGGTGTGGACCTGAACTCACTTTGAGCTGCTGCGAGCTGACCCTACAGTATACGGTGTCGAGTTAGGGGCTCCAGCAACACGTTGGTGGTCGAGTGTCTCTTTGCTAGCACTGTTCAATAAGGTCTCCGGAGCACGGGATCTTCTACTATAGGAACGATCCTGCTATCCAAATTTCACCCAACCAGACGAGCAATCACTCTTGTTGAAGACAGACTTGCTGGGTAATTTCTACATACCACACTTGAAGCCTTGGGTTGGGAAATCTCTCTTTTTACCACCATTCCTTCTCCCAGATCCCAATCCCATGCCCATATTGGACCAAGGGTCCCAACTTGTCACTTCCCATCCCCAGAACGTGAGCCTTCCGCTTCACTCTTCATTACAAAGTAGCCGTCCTTCAATGTACCTGGCTCCACAAGGCATTCTCTGGTCACCTCAGTGGGAGGGGCAACCCACTCCGTGAATTCAGGAACATGATCACTCTTTGCATACCACATACCCTCATGTAACTGCCTTCACTGTTTTGTTTTTCTTCCCCTTGTTTTCCCAGATGGCTCCTTGAGAATGGGTTCTACTGTTCTTGATGACATCTTATCCACTTGAACATCTCTGGGAAGATGGACGGGTCCTGATGCCTCCTGGCTCATTCATTCTTGACCCCACACCATGCCTGGGGATGTCCTGAGGACCAACAACTGGTATGCTCACTTCTCAATGGGTAATAGGGTCCTTTGAGTGTAGACCCATCAATCAAGTCGTAAGATGCTATTGGTTCAACTCCAGGTGCGGAACAACTTTGCCCCAGGAAAATATGCTTTCTGGGACTACACTTCAAAGTCACTATTTGGATAAGTCTTTGCCTAGGTGTGGTAGTTCTGGGGAGCCCAGCCAGGAGCTTCAGGAAACCCCAAAGGGGTGTGTGGTGTGGACATTGCATTTGGTACGCGGCTCGCCAGAGGAATCCAGCCAGCAAGACAGCCTGCCAGGCAGCTCACTGGCCATTCTCTCCTAAGTCTACATTTATAAAGCCAGGGCCTTTGGCACAAGACTGCTCCCATCCTTGCCGGCATGGGTTTATGGATATTAAAAATGTGCTGATGGGAATCACCGTGCAAGCACGCTTCACTAGAAGCGCCCCGTGCAGGAACACTGCTCCTTTCACCGTCAACTCCTCCTCCGTTGGAAACATTCACCCGCAGATGATGTGGAGATTAGTGGGGCGTCAGGCTGCTGCATGTTTTTAGGCCGCCTGTCAGCTCCCATCAGCTATGGCTAAGGCTGCAGAGGAGGCTGGGACATACCTCAGTGGCCTTGCCCAAGGTATAGGAGCAGAAGCTGAGGGGAAACAGTGACTTGGGAGGAAGAGGAGTCCAAGAATTTTCTCAAGCATGCAGGCTCTCACCATTGCCCTATGGCAACATGGTGCCAGTAGCAAAGGGACCACCCTCTCTGATTGGCAAATGGCATCAACATAAGTCCAAGGTGCTCATGGGAAGGGCAGTTCTCATCCACTTTCTCTTTCCCCCTACTTTGAATCTCTCCACACCCTACCCCACCCCACATGTGCATCGAGTCGTCAATCAAATACGGTGGGAAGAGTAGAAAATGGACTGGCTCAGCCAAGCCAGCCAGGAGGTCTCAGTGTGTCACAGGGTCATAGCTGGGCACAGATGGCCACAATCCGAGAATGTCTATGTGGAGGCTCTGCTAGGCCCCTTCTGCTAGGACATCGGAGAAGGCAACATGGAATAGCCTTGAACCACGAATGAGGACCATTAAACAAACACACTGGGAAATGGCTAAGTGGTAGAAAAGGTCTGAGTGAACATGGGGAAATGGAAAACCTCAATATCAAAAACTTGGCTCTTCCAAGCTCTCTACTAATCCATGTTGATATTGCTTTGTCCCCAAGTTGCCTCACAAAAAGGCTGCCATCACCCCTATCATATACAGTTAAGCCATTATTAAAAAAAGAGGAGATCCCTTCTCTTCCTGTGTGTTCCTTCCTAGAAGACCTCATCAGACTCCCTCTCAAACTTCATGGGGCCAGAATTATCGCACATGCTGTGGTGGTTACATAATTTCATGTCAACTGGGAGACATATAAAAAATGTAGGGGTGGAGTCTGGCCTGTCAATCAGGCCACAGCCTGATGGTGCCTCCTTGTGGGCATGGCCTCTCCTAAGGAGAACTCTGGGAACTTCCCTCTCTCTCTCTGCCTTCACCTTCCTGCTGGATGACCCTCGTGGTTACCAGAGCCCGGGAGATGCGTCCATCACCATTGGATCCACAAGACTTTTCTTCCACTGGCCTGTGATAGTCCTATATTTGGCATTATTGAATGCGGCTTTGTGAGTCTGAACAGGGACTTATGGACTAGTATCAGACTTATGGACTTGAGTTGAGCTGGACTGGGAAGTTTTCTCGGCACATAATTAGTTCTTGATATAAAGCTCTCTGTGCTACATTTATGAGTGTCTCTGGATTTGTTTCACTAGTCTACCTGTCCTAATACACATGCCCACATTCAAATATTCTCTGGCAAAATCTGGGCCCACCTTGCTTGGCTCTGATTAATTAAGTCGTACCCTCAAAGCCTGGAAATGGGGAAACTTCTCCCAAAGGCAAGGCCAGCACAGGAGGGTAGAGGCATTCTTATAGGAAGGCAAACTCTTCCATTCAACCCAAATTCCCTTTGCCACTCCGTCATGTTGGACTCACAGAGGCCTATTAGGGTAGAAATGGCCCTGTGGGTTTCTGAGGCTGTAAATCGCTATGGGAGTAGAACGCCTCACCTTTCTCCTGAGGAGTGGCTGGTGATTTTGAACTTTGGACCCTGAGAATAGCAGCCCAACTCATAATCCGCTACGCCGTCAAGGCTCCTAACCTCCATCGATTCACCTAATGTAATTTCCCCTTTAGTTTCTTTCTTTCTTGTACACAGCACTAGTGCAGTGTGCTTTCCGGTCATTTCCCAACCTTTTAGGAAGCTAGACAACCGCTGTGGCATTGATTCCAGCACACAGTCACAGCTTGGCGTACGATCTCTGAAGTATAGGCCAAGAGAACTATTTTAAAAGGGAGACAATCAACTCCTCTGTCTCCAGCCTTTGGGAAACTAGAGGCTGGTGGGCAGGTACTGGGTGGGTGTGAGAGCCAGATTGGCCAGAGGGCACCTGAAAGGTGTGTTTGAGCCAATGAACCTTTATTGCCCTGGGGTTAGAGAGCTGACCCTCAGTACGGCATGGACCTCCTTACCAGAGCTGAGAAGAAACGTGACTTGAAGGGGGCGATGCACTGGCAGGACCCCATCTAAGCCACCTCTGAGCCGCACACCTCTGCTGAGAAGACGAAAGCCCAGCCAGGGTTGAGGAGCTGCTGGGGTCTTTTAGAGGGAACCCTGATAAGTTACCCGAACCAGCTCAGGGCATCCCAAGAATAGGGGGAGGAGATGATGAACTTCAGGAAAGGGTAGTCATAAAATAGCCAGAACTGCCTCCAGGACCCCATCTGGAAGCAGGGACCACCAGGTGAAGACAGGGACATCCAAACTCCCCAACTATAGAGTATCCCACTCCCCACTCTTAGTCTGCAGGCAGGAGGTGATGGGAGCAGCAAACTTCTATCTGAAAGTTCTATGCGTGGGTTGAAAGCTCACTGTTGTCTTTGGGCTCAGCTTAGCGAGCCTTCACTGCATCTCCCTTTGGCGTCGTTTTGAAGAGTTAGGGCCAGGCGCACAAGAGAGTGTACGCAAAAGGATGGCAAGGTCCTCCGACCGTGCAAAGCGGGACCCTGATCATACTTCAATAGCAAGACAGTGCTTTCACCCTAATCCAGCTTCGTGCTGGGGGTCTCAGAACCAGAGGGAACTTCTTAATCTGGGGGTCCCAGCGTTCTCACTAAAAAGGGTCCCTCTTATCATTCTCCTAATTACCCTAGAAATTTGGGTGTCATCAAAGTCAATGGCACGCACATGCCCTAGTCCCTGGGACTATAGAGACTTAGTGCCATTTCAGTCAGTGCTCAGCTACCTTACATGATTTAGGACTCTTCATTTTGGTTAATTATTAGCCTTCTAATCTGTTTCTCATGATCCTCTAAATAGTTTCAAACCACTTTTACTTTCATTCATTGACCCCAAAATATCTTGGGCCCTGTCTCGTTAACTGCCAATCCTGGAGCCGGTGACGAAGGTACAGTGGCCCAGAAACCATGTGGCTGCATGGCTGTACTTGGTTGATATTATGGCCATCAGTACTGGGCAGTTGCAGGGGTCAGAGACAGGAGCAGAGCCAAGCTTTACTGTCTCCCCCACAAAGTTGGCTTGTCAGCAAATGGCTTCATGTGACCCAGGAGCTGTGACATCAGCTAAGTGCCTTTGATGCCCAGGACTGCTGAATTTTACTTTCCACCTGGCTTCCTGGGAAAGCCACTGAAAAAGGCCAGGTGGCTGGGCTCTGGGGCTGTCTGTCATCTGAGCTGTCACCCCACAGCTGGGGCTGAGCCCGAGAGAACCGGATGCAGAGAACAGAAGTCAGAGACTGCTTGGGGGTCTAAGTGCAACAAGAAGGAGTTTTCCGTCCATTCGAGGACAGACCAGGCCTGGAAGGGCTCGAGAACACCTGGCCTGCATCCATGGAAGGACCACAGGAGGCCGTGGAGAATGTTGGGAGGAAGCCTCATGAATGGGATATCCATGTGGGCCAAGTGTCTGCTTGGTCATTCCCTAAAGATGGCGGGCAGTCCCAGCTCAGGGCTGCTTTACCAGCTCCCCCTTGTACCTTCTACAACATCTTCAATGAGGCTTCTATGAGTAGTTAGATCTTTTTTTCTTCTTCTTCACTTTAAAAATACCATTTTATCTCACAGTGAGGGACATTCTGCACAATAAATACAAGCATTATTATTTGATGGATATAGAACCTGAATTTTAATGAAATCAGGTAATTTATTCCAAGAACTACATCGAAGAAGTGGTCAAGGAAGGATTCAAATTCAATTTACTTGAGCCCTAAACCATGTAATCAATTTATATTAGCGACTGATGGCAAAGAGAAGAGATGGCAGCAATGAAGGAGGTGCAAGACAGGGTAAAAGATCTGACCGAAACAAAATAAACAATCTCAGAGTCAAGAGTTATGGTTTACAGATTTGTCTAGCGCCTTGTCTGTAAGTCCTTAAATTGCTCAACAGGTTGGTGATGGAAATCCAGTGGAAAATGAAGTTGAGTCAACCCCAACCTGCACACGCTTTAATCTGACACCTCTCCACAGACAAAAGCACTCAAGTAGTTTTTCCACAAGAGGCAGAAACGGCACGTCTTTCTAGCATCGGAAAGGGACACTTCTGTGTCCCCAAGGAATGTTCCAAGTGGCACAGATACTGCGGCGAAGGTAGCTGAGTTTTTCTCACTTCACGAGGGGACAGAGAATCACGCTCAGCGCTAGCCCAAAGCTCACGAGTTAGAGGTCAGACGTGGTTCCACCTTCCAATCTTTGTATTATTCACAGGGGCACTGGTGGTCCAGTGGTAGAATTCTCGCCTCCCAATCTTTGTATTATTCTTATTAATCATTTTATTGGGGGGCTCTTAAGAATTGTATGGTAACCCATCATTCAATGTATTAAGCACACTTGTACTTATGTTGCCATCAACATTTCTAAAACATTTTCTTTTTACTAGTCCCAACAACTACCATCCCTCCCATCAGACACTCTTCTTTGTTGGATTTGATCACCGCAATGGCCACACAGAGTCCACAGATGATGCTTATCACTGTGGAGTAGACTGGGAACGTAACAGGTCAAGATTCAGGATCAGACAAATTTCAGAATACAGTTCTTCTATTAATGCAACCTCTTCTCAGCCGAGTCTTCCTCTGGCACTCTGCTCCTTCACCCTCTTAGGCTGCTCTCGGCTTCTGCCCTGCTGGGTGAATGTTTCAGAGCTCTTTAGCTCCACTAATAGATGCTGTCATGATTCAGAACGTTGTCCTCAGGCACTATCAAGTCAGCTCTAACTCAGAGTGACCCCACGTACAGCAGAAACACCGTCCTGTGCCATCCCCACAATCGATATGCTTGAGCCTGTTGCTGCAGCAGCCATTGTGTCAGTTCATCCTGATGTCCTTTTCCAGGACCTGATCTCTCCGGATACGTCCAACATGTTTTAGATGAAGGCTCACCAACTTCAAAGGTACATTCTGTCTGCACTTCTTCCATGACAAATCTGGTGTTGTGTTTTAGGGTCTGGCGGTTTTTGTTTTATTGGGGGGTGGGGTGGGGGGGTGGAAGTACTTAGGTCTTTGCTACAAGCTAAGACACCTGGATCCACCACCATATTTGCACTATCCCCATAATGTGACCATTTGAAATTCCATTTTAACTCCCTAAACCACACTTTCCTCATTTATCAATACAGCAGTAAACAGAATAGGTAATGAACATCAGGGCAGATATACTATTGGATATGTTCTATGTATCTATTGCTTTGTGTGCATTATTTCTTTGGATATGAACAAAACTCAATAGTAATCTCTCTGTCATAGAGTGGATTCTAACTCATAGCAACTCGCTAGGACAGGGGAGACCTGCCCCTGTGGGTTTCCAAGACTGTTGGACGTTCCTTCTGCACAACAGACCAAAACGCTGCCTGGTCCTGCTGCCTGGTCCTGCACCATTCCCAAAATTGTTGTTTGATGTGAGCCCATTGTTATAGCCACTGTGTCAACCCGGCTGATTCAGAGTCTCCTTCTCATTCACTGAGCTTCGACTTTACCCAACATGATAGAGACCAGGTCGTCTTTCTGGACAAAACGTCCAAAGTACCGGAAGTCTCCCCATCCTCACTTCTCTGCAGCATCCTCTCTGTACTTCCTCCAAGAAAGATTCATTTGTTCTTTTTTTTTTCCTAATGGACTATAAATCATGTTGCTTTAGTTATTTTTTAATCATTTTATTAGGGGCTCATACCACTCTTATCACAATCCATACATGCATCAATTGTGTAAAGCACATTTGTGCATTCATTGCCCTCATCTTTCTCAAAACATTTGCTCTCGACTTAAGCCCCTGGCATCAGGTCCTCATTTTTTCCCTCCCTCCCCACTCCCCCTCCCGCATGAGCCCTTGATAAAGTATATTTTGTCATATCTTGCCCTGTCCGACGTCTACCTTCACCCACTTTTCTGTTGTCCGTCCCCCAAGGAGGAAGCTATGTGTAGATCCTTGTAATTGGTTCCCCCTTTCCACCCCACCCTCCCTCCACCCTCCTGGAATCCCCACTCGCACCACTAGAGATCATCCGCCTTGGATTCCCTGTGTTTCCAGTTCCTATCTGTACCAGTGTACATCCTCTGGTCTAGCCAGACTTGCAAAGGAGAATTCGGATCATGGTAGGGGGTGGGGGGAAGAAGCATTTAGGAACTAGAGGAAAGTTGTATTTTTCATCGTTGCTACATCGCGCCTTGAATGGCTCTTCTCTTCCCCCAAACCCCTCTGCAAGGGGATGTCCAGTGGCCGACAAATGGGCTTTGGGTCTCCACTGCACTGCCCCCTCACTCACTATGGTAAGATTTTCTTCTTATGGTTCTTGGTACTTTCCGTGTTCTTCATCAGCACCGTAATCTGAATGCATCCATTTTCTTCAGTTTCTCTTACTGTTCTCCAGCTTTTGTATGCATATGAAGTGATTTAAATACCACGGCTTGAGGCAGGCATGCCTTAGTCTTCAAATGATATTTGTGCTTTTTAACACTTTAAAGAGGTCTTTTGCAGCATCTTTACCCAGCGTGATACATCGTTTGGTTTCTTGCCTGTTGCTTCCTTGAGCCTTGATTGTGAACTCAAGTAAAATGAAATTCTTGACCACTTCAATTTTTTCTCCATTTATTAAAATGTTGTCGATTGCTCCAATGGTGAGGATTTGGGTCTTCTCTCCTCCGAGTTGTAATCCATACTGAGGGCTGCAATCCTGAGCCATCAACAAGTGCTTCTTTCATCTGCATATCATAGATTGAAAATGAGACTTCCTCCATGCGTTAGTCTGAGTTGACTAGAGAAAAAAATCCAGGGAGATTTATATGTGTATAAGAAAGGGTTTTATATAAAAGAGCAATTGTATATTGAGAAGACACCCCAGCCCAGTCCAGATCAAATTCCTAAGTCCAATATTAGCCCTTATGTCTGATATCAGTCTATAATTTCCTCCTCAGACTCACACAACACATGAAATGACACCGAATGCAGGAAGATCACAGGCCAGTGGGTGGAAAGTCTTATGGATGCAGTGGCGATAGGAATATCTCAGTGCTGGCCTGGGTCTCCATGTGGCTCCTCCAGCTCCAGGGCTCTGGTTCCATCAAGGGGTCTCCACATGGCTTGTCAGCAGGGAGACATGTAGTGACTGTCTCTGCCTCCAGGGAGGAAGACAGGAGTTCCCACAATCCTCAGGAGGAGGCCATGCCCACACAGAGGCCTAATTGGCTATAGCCTGATTGACAGGCTAGACTCCACCCCTTCCCTTTGCAAATTTACAGGAGATTATATAAATGCCACACTCCAATCTTGATGCCACATTCTTCTTCATATAATTCATTTTTTTGGATTATTTTCTCAGCAAACAGACTGAATACATATGGTAAAAGGATACAGTCCTGATATTTAACTTTCCTAATTTAAAATAATGCAGTATGTCCATGTTCTGTCTGAACAATTGCCTCTTGAGCTGTGTGTAGGTTACACATTGGCACAATTAAGTTTTCTTTAATTCTCACTCCTCATAATGTTACCCAGTTGTGAAGCACACGATTAATAAAACCTAACAGTAAAGCATAAATTAGCATCGTGCTAGTATTCTCTGCTTTCTGCCAAGATCTCTCTGACATCAGCAGTGATATCCCAGTTTTATGTCCTCTTTGGAATATAGATGGAATTCTGACAGCTTCCTTCTGATATACTGTTGCATTAATTTTTCATCTTTTTATACGCAGATTATCAGGTATTTCTTCCATAGTGCTGTTGCTGGGTCCAAACTGCCAGCCTTTAAATTCATAGTCAAGCACAAACAATTTGTGCCAACCAGAAACAAATGAGTGATAGATAATTTAAGACAACATACAAGGGGACTTCAAAAAGTTCATGGAAAAATAACAAAGATAATGATTTTTTCCATAGTTTTTTTTTAAAACCCCCTTAAATGGATGTACTCAATGAGTATGACCTATTTGACTTATTAATATTATTAATCCTTTCAACTAAGTTTCAGAGGGTGAAAAGACACATTCACATCTTCAGCTTCTGGAGGAAGACCTATCTTGCCTCTTCCACCTATTGCTCCCTCAATTCATCCAGCTTGGTTTAGCCCTAGCCACAGTGGGAACAACCTATTATTACTTGCCTGCCTTTCTCATTCGCAGTCTGCAAATTTCCTCACTGTTGCCTGGGAGAGTCTCCCTCAGGCTCACTTCTCCCCAGGGTCAAAAGCCGCCACCTCAAAAAGGCAGTGAGGGTGTAATCTTTAACGATCACTGCACGGTCCTGCTGACAAGTCTGTGAGGTACAGATCTACAGGGGTACCTGGGAACAGCTGAGGTAGAGACACTGCAAGATGTGCTAGAATATAACTGCATTGACTGCCATATTCCTGTGTGTGTGTGTGTGTGTGTGTGTCCAAATGACATGAAATGCTCACGTATACAAACTAGTCATCAACTCAGTTGCAGCTCTAAGCAACCTTATGTACAAAACACTGCCCATTTCTATCCCATCCTCACAAACATTATATATGAACATGTTTTTGTAACCACTGTGTCAATCCATTTAATTAAAGGTCTTCTTCCTTTTCATTGACCCTTTACTTAAGAAACGCGAAGTCCTTTTCCAGGGACTGGTCTCTCCTGATAACATATCCAAAGTACATACGACCAAGTCTTACCACCCTCGCTTCTAATGAGTATTCTGAGTGTACTTCTCCCAACACATATTTATTTGTTCTACTGTCCATGGTACTTTTTATATTCTTTGCCAACATTATAATTCAAATACATCAATTCTTTTTTCAGTCTTCCTGATTCATTGTCCAGTTTTACATGCATATGAGGTGTTAAGTGACATCTGACTCTCAACACTTTGAAGCAGATTTCCCCACTGTAAACTGTACTTTGATTGTTCGACTGATACTTCATTAAGCCTTGATTGTGGATCCACGTTAAATGAAAGTCTTGATAACTTCAATCTTCCTGGCATTTATCATGATGCTGGCTATTAGTGCAGCAGTGGTTTGCCCTTCACATTGAGGTGTAATACATACTGGAGCCTATTTTTTTCCTCCTTTTATTTTAAATTGGGTGAAAGTTAACAGAGCACATCATCAGTTTTACACTCAACAATACACATTTTCTTTCTTCTCATTCATTTTAATTCTCTCAGTGTAACATCACTTATCCCACTTCCTCCCTGTTTCCTGTTTCCTTTCTTCCTAAACTTTCTGAACTTTTGCTTTGGGTAAATGATGCCCTTCTCATCTTAATTGCATACCAGGAATGCAAGTAAAATTGTACCTTAGAAAAATAATTAATATAATCCACTGCATAAGAATCATATGATAGTTCAAATTGGTTCATAAAAGGCATTGATAAAATCTAACATCCATTTATGATAAAAATTATCAGCAAAATAGCAACAGAAGGGAAAGTCTTCAACATAATAAGGGCATATACACAAAACCAATAGCCGCCCCTGTGCTCAGTGGAGAGAGTCTGAGAACGTTCCCCTTGTGAAGATATTGAGACAAGGCTTCACTCAGTCACCACTCCTCCTCAGGACCACACTGGAGGTCCCAGCCAGAGAAATAAGACAAGGATAGGAAATCGGAGTCATCCAAATTGGTAGAGAAGAAGTAAAACTGTCCCTATTTGCATATGATGTCATACTATTCATAGAAAACCCCATAGACACAAGGTAGCTGCTGGAACTAAAAGAAAGATTCTGCGATCATGAGGTGCCAAGGGGACCAGGTATAAGGCATCATCCAAATATATACATATATACCATAGTGAATGAAGGGGGAAGTGCAGAGTGGAGACCCATAGCCCATTTGTCGGGCACTGGAGATCCCCTCACAGAGGAGTTTAGGGGAGATGAGTCAGTCAGGGTGCGAGGTAGTACCGATGAAGAACACAGCTTTCCCCCAGATCCTGGATGCTTCCTTCCCCCCAACTACCACGATCCAAATTCTACCTTGCAAGATGGATAGAGCAGAGGTTTTACACTGGTACATATGGGAGCTGGAGGCACAGGGAATCCAGGGTGGGTGATACCTTCAGGACCAGGGGTGTGGGGGCGATACTGGTAGAGTAGAGGGTGAGTGGGTTGGAAAGGGGGAACCGATTACAAGGATCTACATGTGACCTCCTCCCTGGGAGATGAACAGCAGAGAAGGGGGTGAAGGGAGACTCCGTATGGGGCAAGATATGACAAAATAACAATCTATAAATTATCAAGGACTCATGAGGGAGGGGGAAGTGGGGAGGGAAGGGAAAAAAAAGAGGACCTGATGCAAAGGGCTTAAGTGGAGAGCAAATGCTTTGAAAATGATTAGGGCAAAGAATGTACAGATGTGCTTTATACAATTGATGTATGTATATGTATGGATTGTGATAAGAGTTGTATGAGCCCCTAATAAAATGTTTAAAGAAAAAAGAGAAAGATTCAGCAAAATGGAGGTACAAGATTAACATGTATTCCTCTGCACCAGTGGTTCTCGATCTTCCTAATGCCATGACCCTTTAATACAGTTCCCCATGTTGTGGTGACCTCCAACCATAAAATTATTTTCATTGCTACTTCATAATTGTAATTTTGCTACTGTTATGAATTGGGCAGCCCCTGTGAATGGGTCATTCAATCCTCAAAGTGGTCATGACCCACTGATCTACACTAACAAAGAGGACTCTGAAAAGGAAATAAGGAAAATAATTCCATTTATAAAAATTGTCCAAAAAGATCAAACATTTAGTAATAATACAAAGAAAATGCAAAATGTTACTGCTAGAAACCCTACATAAATGGAAGAATAATGCAATGCTCATGAATATAAAGACTTAACATTGTAAAAATGCCACCTAAGCCATATAAAGCTTCATGTCTCTATAGAGACTTATTACTATTGTAGATTACATCAGCATTCTTTAAAGATATGTAAACATCAATCACCAGTTTTATATGGAAAAGAAGCATGAAATAAGTCAACCATAAAATGGCAAATATTGTATGAGACCACTATTATAAAAAGTCAAGGAAAGGTGTACACACAGAAAGAAGTATTCTCTGATGGTTGCCAGAGATGAGACAAGAGAAGATAAATCACAAATCAGAGGGTGGACATGGGTAAAGGGAAAGCCAATATACACTAAGGAAGAAATTAGCACAATATCATTAAGGCAAAAGAAGACTCTAGAGGTACACAAGAGTTACAGGCAATAAAGATGAGTACACAATTCTGCAGTAACAGTAACAGCAAGGATCAATCTATGAATGAATACATACAGATAGGCAAATTGAGCAGGTATGAGTAGGCGAATATGACCATTACAAAGAATTCAAATGTACTACCATTAAGTTGATTTCAACTCATACCAACTACACCCATGAATATATATAGGTTTAGGTGAAGCAGTTTCTATACACATATCTGTATGTGTTATAAATATAGCCATATATACATTAGCACAATTAGGGGTAAAGTTATAAAAACTTCTTAGTCATAACCAAACACCTTGTAGGAATGTATCACTAGCTTGGGGTCTTAGTATCACAATCTCAGGAGACAGCAAAGTCAATTGTCATAACATAGTTTACAAAGGCAATGTTCTACACCTTACTGTGGGAAGTAGCAACTGGGGTCTTAAAAACTAGCTAGAGGCTACCTAAGATGAAACTATAGGTCTCTTTCAGCCCAGGGGAGAGAAGAGAAAAGAAAATCAAAGACTCAAGGATACAATGAGCCCAAAGACTACTGGGCCATGGGAACCACAGCCTCCACAATCCTGAAACCAGAAGAAATAGATGGTGCCTGATTACCTACTCTGATTGGGACCACTGAACACCCTGGAAAGAATGAGAGAAGATGTGCAACAAAATTCATAGAATCATAGAATGACCAGATTTACTGGTCGGTTAGAATTGGTGGAAACCACAGATTGTGACCCTTGGAATGAGAAACCTAGGGAGATATCAGAAAAAGTAGTTTTACATCAAAGTCCATTACAAAATGTGTATATCATTTACTAGAACCTGAATTTTGGGGGTAAACTTTCACCCAAACCACAATTACATAAGTAAATAAGGTTTGTTTTGTGGTGATGGACACAACAGAATGACTACTCAAAGTCACTTGGTTTTATGACCTCTGTCCCTTCTCCCCATTATTTTTCCAAGCCCCCTTATGTGTGAACCTGTGACATAGTTCTGGCCAATAAAAATCAGAAATCACTGGTTAGATAAACAAAACCTAATGCTAACTAAGTGATTCTGACTCATCCAGCCAAAGAAGATGGAGTAGAAATACTCTCTGGATTTCTGAGACTGTAAGTCTTTATGGAAGCAAAGCAGTCTCACCTTTCTCCCATGGAGTGACTGGTAGATTCACACTGCCTATCTTTCAATGAGCTGCTCAACTTGTAACACACTATGCCAACACAGGGTAGAGCTCCTGATAAAATTTATAAAAGGAGATATGAGACTATGCCTCTGTTCTTCCCCCTTTCTTCCTCTCTAGAATGCTAAGGTGATATTTGGAGGGTTGGCAATCATTTGATGACCTTAAGAATGAACCCAGGAAAGTAGATGAAATTCTTAGTGAGCCTTGGGCTGCTCCATCAGCCTAACATTGCCTAATCTGGGCTTCTTGTTATTGAGTGATAAATATTTTGAGGTTCCTTCATTGGGTGATGTATGTTAAGTTTATGTCTCCTTGTTCTAGTGTCCATTTAACTGTTTTGTAATACCCTTGTGTCTCATGATGAATTTTGCCTCGAAGTCTATTTAATGAGACATTAATATTGCCATGTCTGCTTTTTAAAACATTACCATTCATGAAAAAAAATAATGTATAAATTAACAATGATTCATGAGGGAGGGAGGGATGGTGAGGGAGGGAGGGGAAAAATAAGGAGCTGATACCAAGGGCTCAAGTAGAAAGAAAATGATGATGGCAACAAATGTACAAATGTACGTGACACTATGTATGAATATATTGTGATAAGAGCTGTATGAGCCGCAATAAAATGATTTTTAAAAATAAAACATTGTCAATGGCTTAATTGATTTCCTGTCCATTGTTTTTTGGTCTATTTTTGCCTTTGTGTCTATGGGCTGTTTCTTATAAGTACCATATTGATGTGTATTTCCTCTTTTCTTATCTATCTGCTGCTTCCTATTGACTGGTTCATTTAATTCCTTCACATTAAGTGTTATTATTGATGTGAGTGGGTTTTCTGTCATTTTGTTGTTTAGCTTTGTGTGTGTGTGTTTGTGTGTGTGTGTGTGAGAGAGAGAGAGAGAGAGAGAGAGAGAGAGAGAGAGAGAGAGAGAGAGGTTATTGGTTTCTTTGTTCTTTGTAGATTTCTGTGCTGAATACTCCTTGTTTATAGATTTTCTTGTTCTTTTTCCTTTGCTCATATTTTACCTTTTCTAAATTTTTATAATTGTATTCTTTTTATTTTGCTTAAGATTTTCCATTTTCTTTGAGTGTATCCCGCTATTTATTATTTTCTTCCCAGATTTAAGACAGGTTGTTCTCCCTTGTGAACTGCTTGTCTTTTTCTCTATTTTCACCTTATTTTCTTGATATTTGTCTTTATTGCTGATTAATATATGTAGCTCCCTACTTTCAATCTTTACTGATTTTAAATCATACAGTATTCCATCAAAAGGCACTGTTACAAACACAATAATGGATTATTGCATGATTTTAAATCAGAAAAGGTGTTCATCAGGGTTGCATCCTCTCACCATATTTGTTCATTCTGTGTGCCGAGCAAATCATCAGAGAAGCTGGATTATAAGAAGAAGAAGAAAGTTACAGCAGGACTGAGAAAGGTTTGTTAACAACCTGAAGTATGCAGATGAAAGAACCTTGCTTACTGAGAGTGAGGAAGACTTGAAGCACGTGTTGGTGAAGATCAAGGATTATAGCCTGCGGTATAGATTACCTATATAAAGAAAACCAAAATCTGCACCACTGGACCAATAGGTAACATCATGATAAACGGAGTAAAGGTTGAAGTTGTCAAGGGTTTTGTCTTGCTCAGATCCATAATCAATGTTCATGGAGCAGCAGTAAAGATATCAAAAGACAATGTTGCATCAAGTGCATCTGCTGCACAAGACCTCTTTAGAGTATTGAAGAGCAAGGATGTTGCTTTGAGGTCTTTGGGTCATAGTGCATGACCCAAACCATGATATTCTCAATTACATCATATGTATGCAAAGTTGGACGTTGTATACAGAAGACTGTAGAAGAATTCATGCATTATAATTGTCGTGCTGGAGAAGACTAGTGAAAGTACTATGGTTGAGAGTCGAGATGGTGTCTAGGTAGAATTACCCGCCCGGCGCTCTTGTTGTTAGATGAGAAAATTCAGAGGTAAGGAAGCCAATATTGGAAGGCAGGGTGCTAAAAATAGAATTCAACTGTACTAGAGCCTGTGGTTCAAACCTCCCAATACAATTTCCACACATGGAGCAATTTGAGGGTTCACTGAAATGCTATAAATTCACCAAGTCTGCCCGAGGGATCCCAGCAGGTCCAGCAGGACAGCGTCCATCAGCCCTTCCTGCAGTATGCAGTAATTTCCCCAGACTGCAGTTTCAAGGTCATAATCCCAGACTCGAGGAAAGCCTACAAGAACTAGCTACAAGAGCTCACACGGGAGGTCCCCTCTCTACTAACTTTACACTCCTGCATTCTCAGGCTTTGCATTTCCCCTCCCCAACCAGGAACAGACTATATTGGCCATCCCCTTTCTCCCTCTGTCCAGCTCCAGCTCCTTGCCTGCCAGTGTGGGTAATGATAGATAATTAGACCCTAATTTGCTGCAATTGGAGAACCCCTAGGATATTTACCCATAGCAGAGTGCAGATTCCCAGAGCACAGCCTACAGAGCTGTGCATGAGAGAGCTGGGAGTGGCACAGGAGGGTATCCAGGAGAATAAAGATCCAGTGGGTGCCAACTGAACTCAAATAATCTCGTCCCCCTCCCTGGGGAACATCATGACACAACCCTACATGTCTATTATATATTAAAAGAAAACTTTTAAAACTCTTTCATGTTGAGGCTGCATTCCTTTGTTTAATTTGAATGTAAGCCACCAGAAACCTGATACATTAACATATCTTTAACATAACAAAACAGCCATATCCCAGGAGCACAACCCACAGTGCTGTGCAGGAGAGTCAGGAGTGATAGGAGGGCAGCTGAGGAAGTCCAAATCCAGTGGGGCCAAAACCCAGTCATCCAATATGGTCCCATATCCCTGGGGGTTAGTGGCACAGACCAGAGATCAGGGTACCTTACCAACCCCTTAAATTTAAAAAATCAATTAAAAGGCTTTCATTCTGAGGCAGTGTTCCTTGGAATAACTTTAAATGTAAGCCAGTGTAAAGTTGGTTCATTAAAAGAGCTTTAACATAACAAACAGGAAAAGCCAATGGAGCTGAAAGCTGAAAGCCCAGGCCCAAAACTGGTTCTACCAGTTTGGGGCTTGACAAAGTCCTTGAAAGATGGTTAATAATGGCCAGAACCAGTTCACCTCCAGAGTGCAACACTTCAAATAGGGCTGCACCTGGCTCTACAACCCTACCATAGGATCACTCTGGCCCTGAGATGCCCCTAGCCAGGTCACCCACAATCTCTTGGCACCTATACCAGTATGCCCCAGACCTGTGACTCTCACACAGGTCTACCCCGGCTCCATGACATTCCCAAAGGACCTCCCAGCCTCAAGGCTCTCCCACTGGACTGCTCCCAGCCCTGTGGCTCCCCCGCAGAAACATCCTGTATCTGCAGCTCCATCATGGGACTGCTCCTGCCCTGTGGCTCCTATGCTGGGCTCCTACGCCAGGTCATTGCTGGCCTAACAGGAACCTGCATCCCCCGACCCCCATCCCATGAGCCACACCCAGACCCATGACTCTTCCACAGGCCTGTCCCAGTTCTGTGTCCCACACCCCCCATGAGGATCCTTGACACTATGGCTCCTGAGTAGGACCTCCCCATCCCCACAGCTTCCATGCTGGCTCACCACAAACCTCACGACAGCCCCATCAGGCAGCCTCTGGACAAACAGCTACACCATCCTCCCTCCCCAGACTGGCAATACAATCTGTCAACCATTGCCAGCCTCAACCTACCCTCCAAGGACTCCCTCCAATGCTGTCTACCAAACCTCTGTGGTTTCCCACCCGACTGGTGTACACAGCACCAAAATTGCAGCCTGCAACCATCCAGTAGTGTCTCCTGAGAGGGCCATCCAACACACCCTCCAAAAAAAAACAGAATCTTGGGAGGTTAGGTTGAGAGGGAAACCCTAGAGGGATAAATCAGTAGCCTGACCTCCAGGACTGATGGCTACAGGAAGCCTGTAGAAGCACTCCTACCAGGGATGTTTGACTCCCTGGAAAATGGTGCTGAGTGCCTCCAAAACAACATGCAGACAGCAACCTGCCACAACAATCTTAAAGAAAAACAGGAAAAACAAAACACAATGTCAGAAAAAGTCCTGAACGTAGAAAAGTACATAAAAGGAGCAGGAGTTGATCTGTCACAGAAAGAAAGTTTCAGAATGCTGCTTGGAGTCTTAAAGGATATAAGGGAAATAATACAGGGAAAAAAGATGAAACAATAGAGGAGATAAAGGCCACACACCAAAGGGAAATTCAAGAGTTAAGGGATGAGGTAACAAAAGCAAATAACAAGTTAACAGACGTCACTAAAAGATTAGAAGAAGCAGAAAAAGGTACCAGTAACTTTGAGGATAACTAGGCAGACTTCAACAAATGGGAAAGACACTTAAACAATATAATCAGAGAAAGCTGAAGAAAACATAAGAACAATGTCTGATGCTATGAAGAGAAACATTAGAATAATTGGATTACCAGAAGACACAATAAAGTCAATGGCAAAAAATAGCAAGAGAATTCTAGAGGTAACTTCTCCAGCTTAATAAATGAGAATTAGGCAACCATTCAGGAAGCAGAGAGTACATCAGCTTGACTGAATCCAAGAAGATTTCACCAAGGCATATGAGAGTTTAACGGTACAACTTTGAGGAAAGGAGGAAATCCTAAGAGCAGCTGGAGTGGAGGGGAGGCAGTTACAATTGGGCGTCCCCTCTCTGGCAGTTACATAATCTGTCAACTTGCAAAGGGGTAGAGTCTAGCCTGGCAATCAGGCCATAACCAATAAGGCCTCCATGTGGGCATGGACTTCTCCTGAGGATTCTGGGAACACCTGTATTCCTCCCTGGAAGCGAGAGACGCTCTCTGCTTCGTATTCTTGATGACAAGACACATGGAGTTACGCTAGAGCCCTGGAGCTGAAGGAACCACATAGAGACCCATGTCAGCACTGAGATGCTTACACCACCACTGGATCCACCAGACTTTCTACCAACTGGCCTGTGATCTTCCTACATTTAGCATCAATGCATGTGTTTCATGAGTCTGAAGAGGAATTTACAGATTGGTATCAGACATATGGGCTAATATAGGATTTATGGACTTCATCTGGACTGGGCTGGCATGTGTTCTCAATATTCAATTGCTCTTGTATATATACATATATGCGTGTTCATGAATTTGTTTCTCTAATCTACCCAGACCAACACACTCTCATAGAATGGTCACAAGGAAGGGAAGAGGAAGCCAGGGTACAGTATAGCACTGATGAAACACACAACATTCCTCTAGTTCTTTAATGCTTCCCCACCCCCTACCCCCTGCTGACTATCATGACCCCAATACTACTCTATAAATCTGGCTAGACCAGAGCATATACCTGGTACAGATAAGAGCTCTTGACACATAAACCCCTCACGAACAGTAATGGGAGTCATGATACCTTGAGGGTAGGGGGGGATGGTGCAGGGAGAAGGGGAAACAAACAACAGAAAGGTGGGTGAAAGGAGACAGTAGACAGTGTAAAATATGAAAATAATAATAATTTATAATTTTTCAAGGAGTCACGAGGGTGGGGGGTTGAAGGAGGGAGGGGAAAAAAGAGGAGCTGATACCAAGAGCTCAATGATGAAAATGATGATAGCAACATGTGTACAAATGTGCTTGATACACTTGATGTGTGTTATAAGACCTGGAAGAGCCCCCGAAAACAAGCAAAGAAACAAACCACCAGCCACTGTAAGGGAGAAAGACAGGGCTTTCTACTCCTATAAAGAGTTATAGTCCTAGAAACTAACAGGGGCAGTTCTGCCCTGTTCTACAGGGTCACTATGAGTCAGCATCAACTGGATGGCAGTGATGAGTCAGAATCCCTTGATGAGATGATTGGCTCATACAGTGGCTGCAACCATGGCCTTAACCCCAGCGATAAGTGTGAGGTTGACTCAGGACTGGGCAGTGTTTCTTTGTGCTGTACGTAGGCTCACAAGGAGCTGAAACCCCCTCAACGATGTCCAACAACACCAACCACATGAGTTGGAACTAACTTGATGGCAGCGTGTATGACTCCTGAAAAAGGGAATTATTGGACCAAAGCACAGAGGTAGTTTAGTTTTTGAATTTTTATACATTTCCCGCCCGTCCCCCCTCCACCATGGTCTTGCAGACACATTGTTGCAATAACACTCTGCCAGCTGCAGGTGCCACAACAACTTACAGGTCATCTCCTTACACTAGAGACGATGTCTTGTTAAGGAAACTTGTTTGTGACCTGCATGTGACACCCACATAGATCAGCACAGAGGTTAGGAGAGAACAGGGATAGTTTGTGGGGTCAGGCCGGCTCATCCTACATTGCCAAGTTTTAGTGCAGAGTTCTGAGAATTCTAAATTTAAACCCAGCCTTCCAGATCATTACAAAGATGTATTTGTCAAGACAGGAGGCAAGAAAACAAATTTAACTCTGTTTGTGTGGTGATAACTTATACATATTTAGATATGTGGTACGAGGACCTCTATTTGTACGTTTGCTCTGGGCCTCTAAACTTCCAGAGCAGTCCATACCTGAGCACACCGCCTTCATCTAGTCCCCCCAGGATTTAAACCCCCCAAATTCCATTCCAGAAGTACCTCTGACACCGAGTAGCACAGCAATTGGACGGAAATGCGAAACTCAGTCAGGTTTGTTCTTGCACTAAAAGTGACACGATGTTGTTCTTTTGCATGTGTAAGATTATGGGCAAAGGTAATAAATGGTACTGTTAAAATTGGATCCATTTGCATAAGAATGAAACAGGACCAATATCACATACAAAAATGAACTCAAGATTGAGCAGAGACCTAAATGTAACACCTAGAACTATAAAGATCATCAATTAAAACATAAAACAAGCTTAGGGGCCATAATGCATAAGTATACTATCAAACATAATGAAAAACACACACAGCAGAAGACAAACTGTCTGGGATCGCCTAAAGATTAGACACTGATGTGCCTCCGAAGATTTCACCACAAGAGTAAGCAGAGAATCCATGAGCTGGAAACTAGCATTGTGGGCATATCAGACAAGACGCTCATCTAAAATTCATACAAAAACTCAACACCTCAACATAAAAGGGCAAATGATCAAATTTTTAAAAACTAACAAATGAATACAGCATATGAATAGACACTTCATCAAAGGAAACATTCAGTCGGCTAACAAATATGAAGACGTGCTAGACATCATTAGCCAGCTGAGAAATGCAAATCAAAGTAACAAGGAGAAGTCACCACAGCCCAGCATGGATCCAAAGTTGTTTTTAAGAGAACAGCAAATCCTGCTCAGAATCTGAGAGGGAGCAACCTGTACACCGTGTTGGTGGGACTGTCAAATGGTGCACCCAGTTTGGACAGAATTATGGCCCTTCCTCACCGTGCTGTTCACAGAAACACCATATGACCCATAAATCCCCCCACTTGGTACAGGTTCCAGAGAAATAAGAGCCCTGGCGTGAATCAACATGTGCATTCTTATGTTCATTGCAGACCTTTACTCGTTGTTTACAAGTTGAAAATGATTTTGTATTAAAAGAAAAACATTCAAAATGTGAAGCAATCTTGGCTCCTGCTTCACTGAGATGTCAATGAAATCAGCAGGGTAGTTTAGCAGAAGGGGCCCAATTGAGAGTAAAAAATGAGCAAAACAGCACGGAGGACTTGCGACATAATTGGCCCCCTGCGGTGCAACCAAGCAGACAAGAGCCAAAGGCAACATTTGCCCAGGGCTGGCGTTCAGAAGGCAGGAGGGGATAGGACAGAACTCGGAATGGAAACAGGAAACGGGGAGGAAGGGGGAAGCATGTTGCTACATTGTGGGGTTGCAGTCAAGGAACTGTGGAATGGAAAATCAATTTGCATTTTACACTTTCACACAAATCACAATAAAAGATGAGATAACATGTCCCTAATTGAACGAAGTATTTACGTCAGCGTATGATCTTTCAGAATCTTCGCAGTGGAAGCCTCTGACACCATCAAATATAATGGTGTCAAGGTTTTTCTTTTTCAATCAGTTAAATATCTTTTTATCAAAGTGAAACCATATGTGAAGTCGAAAATTTAAGTAGACAAAAGTAATAAATATATTCCTCAGAGCACTTAAATCCTTAATGATCTTTGAAAACGACTTCACTCTTCATAGATTTCCCTGAAATTCCTCCCCAAAGCAGAGATTGAAAACCACCCCGCTCGCAGCGAGGAGCCCTAGTGGTGGCTTAAACTCAGCTTCTAACTGCATCAGTTCAAAACCACCCGCTCGCCGCAGACGAAAGATCAGGCTGTCAGTTTTCATGCATCCTCAGAAACTCAGACGCTTTTCTACTCTGTCCTACAGGGTTTCTGTGAGTTAGAATCAGTCAATGGGGTTTAACCTAGCAGTGGTAAGTGGCTTGAGAGGGCCCTACTTAGCCTCCAAACTAGTTTCATCTGACTCTGGTGGTTTCTATTGGAACTGTTTTCAATAGCTGATTTGTTAGGGAAAAAGTGGACAGCCAGGTGCCTCTCAAACTCAAAACGCACTGCTGTCAATTCCAATTCAGAGCGACCCTATAGAACAGGGTAGAACTGCCCCTGTGGGATTCTGAGTCTGTCACTCTTTACAGAGTAGAAAGCCTCATCCTCCTCCCACGGAATGGTTAGTGGTTTTGAACCGCTAAACCTCACATTTAGGTTACCAGCACAATGTGCAACCATGATGCCACCAAGGCTCCTGAGGTGCCCCTCCAAAACCAGTCACTGCCACCAAGTCCATGCTGCCCACAGCAGGTCTACAGGGCAGGCTAGAACTGCCCCCTGTGGGCTTCCAAGACTGTAACTGTTTAAGGTAGTAGAGAGTCCTGTCTTTCTCCCTCAGAGAGACTAGTGGTGTTAAACTGCTGACCTTGCTGATCTCAGCCCAATACATAACTGCTACTGCACCAAGGCTCCCCAGGTACCCCTAGGTGGACTGAAACTCCCAACCTTTTGTTAGCTGCCAAGCATGGACTGCCCAAGGATGAGGCCCAATATCTATTCCCTCTCCTGTATTATTTTTTCCTACCAGTCCTGAGAGACCAGTCTTCTTTCCCTTAGACTATGTGACTTGCTTGGAGCCTGCTTCCATCTCAGCACCCCCTCACCCCACCCCACCCACATATCCAATAAAGGTGGCAAGATCTAGCCTTAACCATTAGAATATTCTATCCCTGGACCCAGTAAGTGGTTCCGAGCTAGAAGGTGACCAAAGCAGAGCCAATGAAAGCTAATTTCAAAGCTGCTGCTGTAGTAACAGAGACAGGGTGGTTTCTTCTCTGTTCTTCTGCAAGAGTGTCCAGTCTGAGGAAAACAGAGCGGAGGAGGAGGAAAACCGAGTCCTGATCCCAAGTTGGAGCCCGGTCCTGCAACCCAGAGCTACCCTGGACTGCTCACTTTCTTGAGCCAATGGAGTTCCCTTCGCTCTCCAGGCCCACTAGGCCAGATGTGTGTCAATTGACAACAGGAAGTTCTGAATGATCCATACCCACACTTTATACCAGAAGACACTAAAACCCTGAAGGGGGTGGAGCCCTGACTGCCAGGATCTCAGTCAGAAGTCAAGAGTAGGATCCAACTCTCTTCATGAATAAGGAATTTTTCCACTTCTCTGTGGCCTCTTCTATTTATTAAGATGGAAAAACCACCCTATAGAAACCCTGGTGGTGTGATGGTTATGCTTTGAGATGATAAACACAAGGTCAGCAGTTCGAAACCACCAGAAAGAAGAGGCTTTTTACACCTATACGGAGTTACAATCTCGGAAACACACAGTGGGCAGTTCTACCCTGTTCTACAGGGTCACCATGAGTCAGAATTGACTCAATGCCAGTGAGTTTATTGTTACTAGAGAATTTTCCCCCAACAGCTTTCTTGGCATATATTCATATATCATACAATTCAATAGTTAAATCACATAAATAAAAGGTGTACAGTCAACACCACAATCAATTTTGGAACATTTTCTTCATTTTTGTATTCATTGTGATTAGCTCCCCATTTGCCCCACCCTCCCCTGCCATACCCCCAAGGAACTACTAATCCAGTTTCTGTCTCTCTAGATCTACCTGTCCTAGATTTCATATACAGAAAAACAGGGAAATACAGCAAAACAGTGGATATTTTTTTCTTAATCTCCCATGCTAAAGTAATAGGGACCTAATAACTACTCCTCAGGGAATTTGCATCTGAAAAGAGGCTCGGAGTTTATTGCCAAAATAACCGGAATGGGGGGGGGGGCGGTGTTCTGGCCGGCATTACCTCCTGGTGCTGTCTTAGAGCTAGTGGGGGGCTGTGACCCAATGCACTCCTCCTGCCAAGGGAAGTGAAGAGGTGAGACTTGGCCCTGGCTAGCCTGAGGCTGGGGCCTGTGTTGGAGATGCTGAAATTGCAGCCTGTTCAAAGATATGTCATTGTAATAATGGAGTGCACCAGTGTGGTCCAGGCTGACCACCCAAAGCATGTGTTTGGGAGTTTGCAGCTGGAGCCCAGCTGCTCGAAGAGAGCAGGCCCACCTGGAGGCCGGCAGGGCCGTGGACCCTCCACCCCCACCTCTGGGCCAGGAGCAGAGCTGAGTGGAAACCTGCCTGACTGAGCATCTCCACAGGGTGGCAGGGGT
This sequence comes from Tenrec ecaudatus, assembly GCF_050624435.1. Classification (NCBI taxonomy): domain Eukaryota; kingdom Metazoa; phylum Chordata; class Mammalia; order Afrosoricida; family Tenrecidae; genus Tenrec; species Tenrec ecaudatus. Next base: position 141,406,749 of record NC_134533.1, read on the forward strand.
AGTAGGCACTGGACCAATGTGCACTGGGCATCTCCATGCCATCACAACAGGCCCATCCCTGAGACCAAAAAAACTTCAGCTGAGGACAGGAATCTGGAGTTGTGGGGCCTACGCATCTCGTCTGGCAAGGAAGACAGATGGGATCCGAAAGAATCAGACACCCAGAGGGCCCACAAGTGGGGCGGCTGGCAAAGGACCTCCACCCCAGTGGAGTCCCCAGCAAAGTCCCTGCTTGTGCCCTCGAGGTTCCAGCTTCCAAGTCCTATCCCACCCTACTAGTAATTTCTTCATAAGGCGAACTACTAAGAAGCTCTTTTGGTACTCTGCTGAATAAAAGGGCCATGATGAATCCAAATGGCGCCAACAGCAGAGTCTGGGTTATGTTTTTAACTGTCCCTAAAGGGATCCTCGTCACAAATGGTTAAACGCTAACTGGTTAAATGTTACCTGTTTGAACCCACCCAAAGCACCTGGGGGGAAAGGCCTGGGGAGCTGCTTCCTAAAGGTTGCGCTCATGACAACCCCGTGCAGAGTTGAAAGAGGGGGGGCGGGGCACAGCAGCCACATGGACTCCAGGCCATGGGTTTGGGTTTGAGCTTTGTTGTCCTTGGGGCTCTATTAATGTCCTGGGGCGATGGAAAAGTACTGTTTCTCAATCCTCAGGCCTTTGGCCCACCTGACTTCCCTGTGGAGCACAATTCGTTAACCGATGATCTCAAGGACAAAGTTACTTACTTGAGGATGCTCTGGCTGGCCCCAGTGTCCTCCTGGATCCTGTATCACACCAGCACCATGCAGTTTCGCTCACACCACTCCAAAGAGTGGGGGGAGCAGGGCAGCTTCAGAGGCAGCAGGGGCACAGCCCATGAGCTGGCGCAGGAACTGGACAGGGAGGGAGGTAAGGCTGGTTGGGTCATGGCCCAAGGATGGTGACTCAGCTCCTGGCCTGGATTTTTTCCCTTCCCTGGGTCCCCCAAGTGTCTATCAGTTGTCCAAAAGGACAAGGTTTGCAGGGGGCTCCCAACTGATGGACAAGATAAGGGTCTTGTGTCCAGGCTCTCCTGTCTGAGAGACTCTTCCCTGGCCCCATGTCCAGGACCAGCACCTCAGCCAAGCCCCAGAAAGGCTCCTCACCCCAGGGCCCCAGTTGGGCCCTCTTACTCTTATCTGGGTCCACCTATAGCTCTTCCTGCCCCTTCTGTCTCCCCAGGCAAGAACTTCATATACCCAAGGCCCCATGTGCACATTCACATAAGGCACAAGTGCACATTCACAGAGCTCCCTCTCACTCAGGCACCCCTTCTTGCACATACAAGCATACTTCCACCAATGCTCACTCATGCAAGCTACCAGTTGCTGGCATGCTCTCCACCTGCCACCCACCCACACACACACACACACACACACACACACTCACACACACACTCACACACACACACTCTCTCTCTCTCTCTCTCACACAAACACACACACACACAAACATCCCCACCCACAGCTATCCAAATTCTCCCTCAGATCCTCACATGTGAACACGCACACTCCCACATATGTACAGCCACAGACAAATTTACAGACACACACACACACCCACACACCCTGGTTCCCATTCATAGTATCTGCATCTGACATCACAAGGGTCCAGAGGGATCATGCATGGCAGTTGCAATCAACTTCCTGGGTCCAACTCCACAATGGCGTCCTCTTACACCTGCCACGGCTGCCTCCCCATGACTACCTCTGCCATGACAGTGTGGCTGGGATGCCACCTTGCTCAAAAACGATGGCCATTTCTGACCCTTCTCACCTTTATTCAAGCCGCAGTCTCTCATTTACCCAACCTAAGAAATCAGTAAGACCCTAGCAAATCCCTATCCCGATGAAGCATTGTGGCCATCACTGAAGCACACTGGCCTTCTGGGATCAAACTGAGGTGTGCCCAAGCCCAGGGGTTTCTCCCTGTTTCCTGCCTTTCAACCTGGTCTCACCTATGAGATGGCAAAATCGCCCAGGACCAGAGAAAGAACTGAGTCTCCTTCTTGTCGTGCTGGGATCTCAGCCCCACTCGGCCCAGGGGTCTCTCTCGTCTGCCCAGCCTCACTCCATTCTACAGTAGTCTCTCCCGGTTGAAAGGCCTCCACGCTGGGCTCGGACATGTTGCGAGCTACCGTGGAAGGGAATCCGTCCGGTTCATGGCGACTCTGCGCACAGGGAATTGAACCACTGTGATCCCAAGGTCTTCCCTGGCTGGGCTTTTGGAAGTAAACCGCCGGGCCTGTCTTCCCAGTCTTCCTTAGTCTGGGAAGGCAGGAAGGTCTGCTGAAAGCCACTAGGCATCAGCCTGAGCCTCCTTGCACAAGCTAGGCATGAGATGCATTGACTGAGTCGTGGATCCCATCTCCCACATGGAAGTGGGGAATTCTGCTACAGAACCACCACTGTGCCTGGGCTCCGATGGCAATCTTGAGCATCCTTTGGCCTCACTCTCTTCATCTGAGAGAGAGAGAGAGAGAGAGAGAGAGAGAGAGGCAAACCCCCTCCTTTGCATATGCGAAATGAGGCTATGCATGTAAGTATTAGTCACATGCTAATATGCACATTGTAGGTATCCAACCTGTGGCAGCGTCCTTCTTCCCTTGCCACTCTCCGCCCCCTTTCCCACGGTCCGAGGGGACTGAGCTCCCCAGAGGGAGAAGGTTTGGAGTAGGATCAAGGGAAGCTAGAGGCACCTGGCTTGAGCCCATGCCCCAGCCCGGAGGCCGCAGCTCGGTCTGCTCCCCTCATGTGGCACCCCCAGAACACCAGGACATCTTTGATTAATAACAAGCGGAAAGATAAGCCTCATGATAATTAATAAATCATTAGCGGCATTACGTTTCATCAGATAAGCCTATTAATTGCTCCCATTTCCTTACAAAAAGCCCAGGCCTGGAGCCCCTCACAGTGAGTTGCCTTTATGAGAAATTCAAGCCACCAAAAGACAGGGCCCCCGGGGGTCGGGAGTCCACCCCTATAGGTTTGGGGGAGAGTGTACTCACGCTTCTGCCTTTTGGGGCACCATGCCCTGAGCCCTTTCTGGGCCAGAATGCCCAGGGTCCCTGAGGACACTCCAAGATGCCTACCCCAGAGCTGACACCAACAACAGTTGAGTGCCCACTGACCTGGGTGGTGTGCTGGTCACACACTGCGCCACGAGCCAGGTGGTCGGCCGTGGGAAACCAGCAGCAGCTCTGCAGCCCCAAGGGCGGGCGTCCTCCTGTACGCAGTTTCCGTCTCAGGAACCCGTCTCTGGGAGGCAGCATGGCCGCGATGGCTCCAGAAAAGGCCGGTCCCGATTGAGAGGAAAGGCTATCACCATTGATGAGCAAGGCCTGGCAGGGTGTGGGCAGGTGTGGGCCGGCGTGGGCAGCACAGGTATGGCGCTCACACAGCCGGCCGGCCGGCCATCACCGCGGCAAGAGATGCGGGTTGTCCGGTGCTGTGGGGCAGGCTGGGAAGGCGGCGGGAAGCACAAGGAGCCGGGTTCTGCCCACACGGGGTTTGTGCGCCATCTGCAAAGCCCCATCCTATTACAGAGGACGTAACTGCCCGTGACCATGTGGGGGATTAAGGGCAACACTGACGGGAGATCCATCCCCGGCCCCGCCCTAGGCCTCTTTCTTTCCAAAGAGCAGCAAAGGCCCCCAGCTCACCAAGCCCCCAAAAAACGTTCCCCTAACTTTCCGTGTACCACCGCTGGGCTCTGAGGACGCGGCTCATTCACAATCACTTATAGAAATGCTTTGCCAGCATCTACTGGAGCCGGGGCGGCGCTGTCAGTAAGCATTGCGCTGCTAACCGAAAGGTCAGTGGTTCAAATCCACCTCCGGAAAAAGCTGAAGCGCTTGGCTCCCATAAAGATTTACAAAGCCTTGGAATCCTGTAATAGGTCTGCTCTGAGTTGGAATTGACTCTATGACAACCGGGGGGGGGGGGTGGGGGGAGGGTGTGTGTGTGTGTCTCGCTGTGTGCTCAGGAATCAGGTAGCGCTGAACTGTGATACAAAAAAACTGCCCTCCTTGAGGGTCTAGAGGCAGAGTTTACTAGAGTGATCTGCAAAAGGGGGAAAGCATCGTTTCCGTTGGGGAATCCAAAAGGCTTCCTGTAGGAGGTGACAGGTTTGAGCAAGGTCAAGGCACTACTATGAAGTAGAGGCAGACTCACTGCAGAACTATCTTACAGATATTAAGAAGAGTTGTGCAGTTGTCACCACACTACATTTCAGAACACTTTCTTCTGCTATTCATTTTTCTTAGATCTTCATTTCCTCCCCAACTATTAATACATTTTGCCTCTCTAGATTGACCTATCCTGGATTCTACATACAGAAAATCAGACCCAAAAAAGGAAAACAAAACAAACAACTATATCAAAACAAAGCAGAGAAAAGTCTCAATCAATGATGGATGCATGGATTGTGATAAGAGTTGTATGAGCCCCTAATAAAACGATTTTTAAAAAGCAAAAAAAATATATTAAAAACTAAAACATCCTTAAAATGGGTAAAACAAGAGATCAAATGATGAGGTGGGGCATCTTAACCTAACTATATTTGCCATAGCGGCTTTGCAATGCTTTCTGTCTGGTAGCCAGGCTATTAACATTCCTGGGCTGTGGACAGAGGGGATTCACCTGAGGCTTCACCCATGTGGGGACAACTAGATCTGGAGCTCCCATAGCCGCCTACAAACTGGGTGTTCAGAACTTAAGCTCTGATACAGTTCCCTCCTTTGAACTTGTATTTTACTATTTATAATCCTTGGATCACATGGGCTGGTATGCGTCTTCCATGTGGACTTAGTGGACGCCTCACTTGGATACCTGAGTAGCAATAATTTTTGACTTACACTCACATGCATAAGTCAGCAAAAATTAAAATGAAAAAAAAAACCTAGTAAAAATCAGTGATTTCTGTTGATCCAGTCCTTTTCTTCAAACACTAAATAACTGAAAGTATGAGTGGAACAAACAGTTCATGTGTCTAGCTGCTAAATGAAAGGTTGGTGGTTCCAAGCTACCTAGAAGGACCTTGTTAGCCATGGAAAACCCTGGCGAGTACGCTTCAACTGACACACAGGGTCACTAAGAGTTGGAATTGGCTTGATGACAACCAGTTAACTAGGTAACCAAAAAATGGCACGCACTGTGAGTCACCGATGTGGCTTTCTAGGTTGTGGACCAAGTGTGCTCATAGAGAAAAGACAACTTTGCCAATGTCTCAACCCACAGCCCAGAGATGGGCAAGGCAGATGTTTTCCCAGCAATTCTATAACATATCCTGAACAAGTAATTTGACAATTTAGAAACCAGTTTTATTTTCACTTTGGCTACATAAAAAAATACACAGGCCTCCCAAATCTGTCCAGTTTCCTGCTATTGTTTCTCCTGGTCACATGTTCTGTCTACAAGTGCCACTGGGCATCTTCCCACTTCCCACTGTGGGAAGTTCTCCCTCAACACAAGGAAAACAGAACTTTAGAGAGTAGAGTGTGTTTGTTATTTTTAAGTTCCCCTTTTGAAAGTACAGTAATGTAAGATATGTTTTAAATTTTGAACATGGATCAGTGGTTAAAAATCAGTGGCAGAAATTACAAGGTCTAAAAAATATACGTACAAGACTATTGAGACAAATTTAGAGTAACCAATGGGCCACAGGGATCTTGACAGGTAAGCTGTGGACCTTGAAAGCCACCAGAGAAGACCAGGGTGAGCTTGTGGTTAATTGCTGTCAAGTTGGCTTCCACTTCATGGGGCCTCATGCACAACAGTAAGAAAAGCTGCTTAGTCTTGCAGACCACACCACTGCAACCAGAGAGCTTGTTGTGGTTGGGAAGTAGATCACCAGGCCTCTCTTCCTAGTCTGTCTGAGTCTAGAAATTGTGCTGAAACCTTAGTCTGGAAACTGTTGAGACCAGTTCAACATCACAGCCACACAGACAAGTGGGACATGAGGCGTATTGGTCAGGAGTGAAATGTGGAGCTGTGGAATGGAAGGCAAACGCTGCACTGCCGTCCCGTGGGCTGTGTGAGCTGTCTGGTTTCATCTTCGTGGAAACATTGCATGAGATCACGGTACTTTGGTGGCGCTGAATACAAGGAAATACGCACTCTCCAAGAAGAAAGGAAATCGCAAAAATAATTTGACAACACAAAATGCAGACATCTCAGCCAGGAAAAATTCTATGAAAAACAAGCAAATGACGAAGTCTCTTAATATTTTCTTGTTGTTATTGTTGTTTGTTTGTGTTATAGAAATCCATTTCAGGAATGTACCCGCAGTTATAACTCAGTTAGGAGCTAAATTGGTGATGTGTCTCGCTGTTGACAGGATCACAGCTCCATTGGCCGGCCAGTCTGGAGAAGGCATCCTTACTGAGCCGCACGGTCTAAGAATGCATTTCAGAGAGTGAGAAAAGAACCAACAAATGGCTGAGGAGAGGCCATGGTTAAGGAAACACAGACATTCGTACTGTGACTGTTTAACCTGCCTTTGCTCACCACAGCTATCGTTAGTTCACAAAGGGGTTAATAGCCGACAAAGATATTTCCAACAAGATGCGTCAGTCTGAAAGATGGCGAAGAAATAGCAGCGACACCTGCAGGGAGAAGCAACTGTGACGGAGACAGTGGCAGACTCACAGTGAATGGTCCCTGAGCCTGCCTCGGACAGGGCGCGTTCGTCACGCAAAAAGGTCTGTCCTTGAATCTGAGGACATACACTTTCTGTGTACATTTCCTATGGAAAATGTCGTAGCTGGAATACGTGTCTTTTAAGGCCAGTTTATCATCATGTGAAAAGTCGTTTGGAAAACTTGCTTCACCACACGATGTGTGCTGGTAATAGGAAGAAGATGCTGATCTAAGTTTCCAGATTTGAGGTTGCTCTTGTTCCACAGAAGAAAACAGCGAGCATGCCACAACTGAGGACAACAAAAAAGTTACGAAGGTGATTACATACTTTCTTTACTAAAATGTCAACAAATGTCCCTGAACGATGCTCTATATCAGATATTTCCAGGACCCATTGTTCTCGCGCAACAATTGCGTGGGAAAACTGAGAATTCCCACTCTCGAGCTTACTGCCATGGAGGGAATTCCAACTCATAACAAGTCCACATAGGGTTTCTGAAGCTGTAATTCCTCATGGGAGCAGGCAGCCTCCTCTTTCTCCTGAGAAATTATTGTACTGCCGTGATTTCTACCAGAAAGAAATGTGGTTGGAGAGTTGGATGAAGGGAGTTATTTCGGGAAGTAAGTGTAATTGGATCTTTGGTTCATTTACATGTGTCAGTTTGCTTCATTTCAGCAGGTTTTTGAAACTTAGATTTACTGCGACCACATTCTGTCCTTCAGTCAATGAAACCCACAGCGCTTGTTTCTTTTTCCTGATGGCAGTAATCTGGAATATGAATTCTTATCTTGACACCCCTTCATCTTTTATTCCGTCCTCCTGTCTGACATGGCAAGATCATCCTGGATCACCTGGTACATTTCCTGCCTCTCATCTGGATCAGGCACTTCTCTAAGGAAACATGGCTCCCCTGAGAGTCCTTCCACAGACCCTAACCATGATGCTCACCAGCGGTGTTCACTGCCGCTGAGTAGATCACTGCCTCTGCAGAGGGTGGGGCGAAGAAAGCCTCCCTTGTAAGAGCAAATAAATCATGAACTTCTGCTGATCTTCAGACTTAAACTGAGAGCTACAGGGGCTCTACTTAAACTCATTTATTTCCTTTTTATCTCCCATGTACTTCCTTTCGCCCATGTTGAAATACCTCGAGTCCCCAAATGCCAGTTAATTACGCATCTGCTTTATCCAACAATAGGCACACTAAAAAGTTTCAGGTTAGCAATATTCAGAGTAGTAATAATAATATGAGTACTGGAAATCATTTAAGGCATTTTTCTTTTGGAAAATTCTTTTAGTATGGAGAGAATATCCCATCAGAAGTGAATTTCAAGTGGCTTGACTGGCAGATGTCCGTCTTGGTGCGAGTATGCCCACAACTCAAAATTCCTAGGGGCCAAAGTTGGTACAACCTGACAATCAGTAAGGTCCACACTGCAATGAAAGAACAACACATTAAGCAATACGTTTAGATATATGAGACCATGAAGAAACAATTGGTCAGCTCTGGAAGATGCAAGGATGCCAATTTGTTTGAAAAGAGGTAACACAATATTTATCCCGCAGAGTAACCAAGTAGTTGAGAAAGGAGAGGTTCTCTTTGTGGATTCAGAAGGGATGCTTTAATTTTTTCAGACAAAATACAACCTCAAGTATATCCCACTTGAGCTTTGAGGCCATCACAGAGCAGGTTGGATGTATTGACAATAATGAGAGAAGACTTAATGAGCTATGGGTTGATGGCAATTTGATCCCCCTTGTGGTCCATTTAAATTTGCTCTAGTTTTAAAAATATTTTCTGCTTTCTTTTCTATCAAGGTTTTTATGTTTTATTTTGCTATTCTTGTTCAATTTAAAAAAAATAATTTTATTGGGTGCTTGTATAGCTCTTTTTTTAAAACGTTTTATTAGGGGCTCATACAACTCTTATCACAATCTATATATATACATACATCAATTGTATAAAGCACATCCATACATTCCCTGCCCTAATCATTTTCTTTTTCTTTTTTTTACATTTTATTAGGGACTCATACAACTCTTATCACAATCCATACATATACATACATCAATTGTATAAAGCACATCCATACATTCCCTGTCCCAATCATTCTCAAAGCATTTGCTCTCCACTTAAACCCTTTGCATCAGGTCCTCTTCTTTTTCCCCTCCCTCCCCGCTCCCCCCTCCCTCATGTGCCCTTGGTAATTTATACATCGTTATTTTGTCATATCTTGCCCTATGCTCTTATCGCAATCCGTACATCCATCCATTGTGTCAAGCACGTTTGTAAATATGTTGCCATCATCATTTTCAAAACATTTTCTTTCTACTTGAGCCCATGATATCAGCTCCTCATTTTTCTTGTTCATTTTGTGTGTGTGTGTGTGTTTTAATGTTTTTCTGTATATGAAATCCACGATTGGTAAATCTATAAAGACAGTAACTGGATTAATGGTTCCCTCAGGGCAAGGCTGGGGAGGTTGCGGGGAAATAGGGAGCTAATAACAATGAATATAAGAATGAAGAAAATGTCTTAAAATTAATTGTAGTGATTGTTGTACAACTCTGCTTGATGTGATTGCTCTATCGAATTGTATGATATGTGAACCATATGCCAATAAAAGAATGTGCACGTAAAACATAGTCCTAAACATCTGGAAGGTTTTTATGTTTCTATTTTCAATCATTAAATTTAATACTATTTTCAAAAATTGGGGGAGGAGATAGAAATACAGGAAAATAAGAAAATATCAAAGTGGGTGTCAAAAGGGACTCTGAAACTTGCTCTTAATCACAGAATAGCTAAGGCAACTGGAAAGAGCAATGAAGCCAAAGAGCAGAGAACGTCAAAGGGCAACTTGAGAATAAAAAGTAAAATATGATAATAATATGTGCAAAGACTTAGAGTTAGAAAACCAAAAAGAGGAAAATGCTTTGCATATCTTAAACTGAAATAACTAAAGAAAAAATTCAACCCTTGAGTTGCAATACTGAAAGATTCTATGGGCAAAATATTAAATGATATAGGAAACATCAAAAGAAAATGGAAAGAATACACAGAGTGACTATATAAAAGTACCTCGCCAATATCCAACCATTTCAGGAGCTCGTGTATGACCAAGCACCAGTAGTACTGAAGGAAGAAGTCTAAGTTTCACTGTAGACATTAGTCCAAAACAAGTCTCCAGGTATTGATGGAATATCAGTTGAGATGTTTCAACACGTTGATGAAGCCCTGGAAGCACTCACTCATCTATGCCAAGAAATGTAAAAGACAGCTATTTGGCCAACTGACTGGAAGAGATCTACATTTGTACCCATCTTAAAAAAAGTGACCCACCATAACACACAAATTATAGGTCATCATTCATATCATATGTAGGTAAAAGTGCTGAAGATCCTCCAATAGTGGAGCTGTCAGAGGTTTAGGCCAGATTCAGTGGAGGATGTGGAACAAGGGATATCATTGCTGATGTCTGATGGATCTTGGCTCAAAGCAGAGAACACCAGAAAGATGTCTCCTTGTGTTTTATTGACTATGCCAAGGCATTCAACTGTGTAGGTGACTACAAACTCTGGAGAGTCTTAAGAAGAATGGGAATTCCAGAACATTCCATTGTGCTCACGCAGAACCTTTACATGCATCAAGAGGGCGTTGTGCGAGTTGAACCCGGGAGTGCTGCATGGTTTCAAATCAAGAAAAATCATGTGCGTGAGGGTTGTATGCTCTCATCATGCTTCTTGCATCTGTATGCTGAGCAAATAACCAGGGAAACTGGCGTACACGTAGAATATGGCATGAGCGTTGGAGGTAGATTTGTTGAAGACAACTTCCAATATACAGAGGGCACAACCTTGCTTGCTGAAAGTGGGGAGGGCTTGAAGCACTTGCTGAGGAAGATTAAGAATTACAGCCTCTTGTATGAATTACATATCAATGTAAAGAAAACAAAAATCCTCACAACTCAACTAACATCATGAAAAAGGGAGAAAAGATTGAAGTGGTCAAGGACTTCATCGTGCTTGGATCCATAATCAAAGCTCATGGAAGCAGCCGTCAAGAGATCAAACGACGCATTAAAGTATTAAAAAGTCAGGATGTTACTTTGAGGACTGAGGTGTACCTGAGCCAAGCCATGGTATGTTTTAATCGCCTTAAATGTATGTAGAAGTTGGGCGTCGAATCAGGAAGAATCGATGCATTTGAACTACGGTGCTGGCAAAGAACATTGTCTTGGAAGAATGCTCTTTAGAGGCAAGCATGGTAAGATTGCATCTTACATACTTTGAACATGTTGCCAGGAGAAAAGTCTAGAGGCAGCAACAAAAGAGGGAGACCCTTGACATGATAGATTGGCAACGTGTCTTTCAACAAGGGGCACAAATACAGGAACAGTGATAAGAATGGCGCAGGATCAGCAGTGTCTTGTTCTGTTGTACACAGGCTCACTGTGAGTTGGAATCAACGCAATGGCACCAACAGTGAAATAATAAATGTAGTATGTGAGCAAAGGCTTCGAAAACCCGAAGAGTAAGGGACACCCATTTCCCAATGGAACTGCACAGCACCATCTGTGAATTACTCATTCTCAGAATCTGAACCTGAACTGAGAAAGCCTTCAGATCTATCGAACTGTAGGACAGGCAAGGGACTGGGGAGCATGGAAAGCATTACTACTGCTTTGCACTAGACATTACTCAAACTACTTGGAATACTACAGAATCAATCACCCAATTTCTTTAAAAAATACGTGGCAAGGGGAGAAAGGAGATAAAGGGAGGAATTTATAGATTTGAAAGAGACTTCCAAGACATACTAACCAATTGTAATGTATGGGCCCTATTTAAACAAATTGTAAAAGTGTGTGTGTGGTAACCATCTGGGAGATGCAAATCAAAACAATAATTAGATATCGCCTTACACCCACAACAATATTCCAATTAAAAAGGGAAAACAACAAATTCTGGAGAGGATACAGAGAGATTGGAACTCTTATACCCTGCCGGTAGGCTTGTAAACATGTACAATGATTGTGGAAAGCAATATGGCACTACCAACTGGGAATGGAAATCCCATAACACCCAGCAATACCTCAATGGGGCATATGCCCCAAAGAAGTCAGAGACAGGTGACAAACAGATGTATGCTGTCCCATGTTGATGGCAGCACAGTTCACAATAACAAAAAGTTGGTAATAGCCCAAAGTCCCATTAACCGAAGAATGGATAAAGGAACTCTGGCATGTATTCACAATGGGATACTATGCATCCCTAAAACACAGTGGCAGAATCACACAACACCTCATGGCCCTGCAGACCAGTGTCCTGAGTGAAATGACTCACCCACAAAAGGACAAATATTGTATGAGATCACTCAAAAAAAAAAAACAAACAACGAAGCAAACTCATGGCCGTCACATCGATTTGGACTCATAGAGACCCTACAGAACAAGGTAAAACCGTGCCATGGTTTCTGAGGCCGTAACTCCTCACAGAAGTAGAAAGCCCTTTCTTTCTTCCATGTGACCACTATACCACTATAAGGATAAAAATCAAGACAAATACAGGCTTCTTTTCTCAGGTCATCTAATCTTCTAATCGAGTCTCCTAAGCAGTGAGTTATGTGCCTGCTTAGTGGTTGCACATCGAGCTGCTAACTGAAGGTCAGCAGTTCAAAACCACGAGCAGCTCCATGAGAGAAAGATGAGGCTCTCTACTCCCGTAAGGAGTTAGTGTCTCGGAAACTCAACTCACAGAGGCAATTCTATACTGTCCTATAGGGTCACTGTGAGCCAGCATCAACTGATGGCAGTGAGTCTGGTTTGGGGTTTGGTATTTGAACATCTTAAAAACCATTTCTACGGGGATGCCTCACCCTCAGCTGGGCCACTTTCTCATGATGGGGGAGAGGGAGAAGTTAATCAGTTCTTGCTGATTGTTCCACAGCCACCCCAAATCAACAGCCACTCCTACAAGAGTGATAAATGAACCTTACTGGAAACCCTAGTCAAGAAGTGGTGGGCGGGGGAGGGGTGGCAAAGGGTGGTGGTGGCACAGAATGGGCAGGTTTGTCCCAGAGAAGGCAATTACACTTCTGTTGGTGGGTAAACCAGGTGGGGCAACCTGATATCAGAAAAAATGCTTAACATTGAGTATATAGACCATCACTGGGAGAATAAGCCCAATATTATGTTCCTAATGGGCACTTTTGACCTAGTTTCTATGGAGCCTTTGGTGGCTTAGGCCATGTGCTATAGACAACGCTGTCCTTTTGAGGTGCAGGACATCCTTCATAGGATCCAATTTGGAAGTCCCACTAAGTCTAAGCGAACTGGACTTTACCTTAAACACACCTGTAGCAGATCAAAGGAACTGAAATTTTCCCTTTGGCTTAAGGCTGAAATGCCCTAGTGGAAGAAGAAGAAGCAGATAACTACTATCCCAAGGTTATGGGTTAGGAAGTCATTGGGCTTTGGTTCCAATCTCTTGTTTTGAGGGTGCCCCATAAATGACACTACCCTATATTGGTGCTTTTCATACTCTCTTTGCTGTTTTATGACATGTCTTAGTCCAGCAGGCATAGTTCTGCCTTTGTAAGCCTTATTGAAAATTTTGCCCTATCTCTAACCCTCATTGTTTGAGAAAATACTGTCTAGTCACTTAAGTCTTTAATCTGTACAAATTAACAATTCATGTGTCTCGGTCTATAAAACTCTTATACATATACACTTTCATTTTCTCAACAGTGTTTTAAATTCTCTATCATTGTTTAAAGTAATGATAGTATCAAGAGATTTATAATGTTCTCCAATAAAATAATAATGATATATCTCTAAACCATGGATATATGATTGGATTTTGAGCTCCTACTTAATTGTAGCTCTAATCAAAGAACAATTAGTTCGTATGACATGGCTCTGCTTGACACTTGCCCTCATGAAGAGATCGCTGAAGACATACGTGCTATCGCAAAACATGGTGCATAAGCAAGCGTGTCTGGCTATCAGAAAGACTAGCTTCTGAAGCCTTAAAGGGGGAGCAGGAGATCCTCATGAAGGCAATGATGGATTTCTGCACATGACTTTATGGGGAGAAGGAAGTAGGCTAAGGAATTGATACATCAGCCAAAAGATCCTCAGGAGTCCTGGAAAGTCTGAGTCAGATGTTTCCCAAGAAAATGGTAGTGTTACATACAGTTAAAGTCACAGGCCCTGGACTAGGATATATCTGAGTCCAAATCTCAGCTCTTGCCACCAGCTACGGGAACATGGGAAAGTCAATTTCAATCTCTCATCTGTAAATTGGACACGATAATAGTTCTTACCTCCAAGGGCTATTGTCAGGACTAAATGAACTACTTTTTATAAGGTTTAGAGGTGGGCCTGTCCCCCCCCATAAATTATAGTAATATCACTAACATATTAGCATTATCACTCCTTCTTTAATTGTCTCTACTTAATTATATTTAATTTCTACCAGCTTGCCTTCTATCAGGGCAAGAATCCTATTCAACTTGCTTATCATAGAGACCTAACTGAAACCAAACCAAATATGTTGCCATCAAATCCATTCCAAGCCGTGTTGACCCAATGTGTCTCAGCGTAGAACTGCCCCGCAGGCAGTTTTCATGGCTGTGGCCTTTCAAAGGTAGATCGCCAGCCCTTTCTTCTGAGAGTCTGAGCATGTTTGAACCGCCAACCTTTCTGTTAGTTGTCCAGAGCCTAACCTAGCCTTAATGGACTTCTTTCTAAAGCTCAAGTTTCTAGCAAAAAAGCTGGCACCTAGTAGGCATCCTGCTGCATGAAACAATGGGCAGAGACACAGGCAGGCCTCCTTGTGCTGTGACCTTCTCAAGCCCCTTGAAGTCTCCAGGGAAGGCAGTGGCTGGCTGGCCTGACCAAAGACCCTGACAAGCCCGGCTCACCCACCACTGACTCTCTCAGCTGCAGACACGTGTGGTACCCCAGGGCCCAGCCTTCCTCTGCATCACAGGCCCATCCAGCTGCCCCACTGTCGCCTCCAGTCCTCTGCTCTCTAAAGGGGCCATATCTTTGAACGAACTCCCTTCATTTCTGCCCCCCTGGGTCTCCTGGGAAATTCCTCTTTCAATTATTGTTCCTTCTAGTGCGCTAGGCTCATAGCAAGCCCACAGGAGAGGGCAGAATTGTCCCTGTGGGTGTCCACGGCTGTAGCTCTTTCCTGGAGTAGAAAGCCTCCTCGGAGCAGCTGAAAGTTTGATGAGTCAGAAGCAACTTGAGGGCAGTGAGTTTTTGAGGAGAGGGCCTAGGCCCGCCCTCCCAGACACCCCGGTGTCATTTGACCAGTCTGTGTTGGATCCATTTGCAATCATCTGACTCTGGTGGCACTAAGCCTCCACCACAGGACTCACAGGCCTTGACGATGGAAACTGTTTCTTTGTGTATCCCCAATGCCCAGCCAGAATCCGTGAGGCAATAGGCATTGAGGAAATGCTGACTGCTGGGTGATCTATTGGTAGAGAGAGTGGGTGGGTGGGTGAGTGAGAGAGTGAGTGAGTGGGTGGGTGAGTGAGTGAGAGAGAGAATGAGTGAGTGAGAGTGAGTGAGTGAGTGAGTGAGTGAATAGCTTTGTACGGCAGTGACCAGCACTCGCCTGGCACATAGTAGGGATACAATAAAGTTTCTCTACCTGAATAGGGTTCCTTTCCACAGGCAATTGTTAAGCGAATCAAAATCAGCATTTCAGACCCACCATCCACTCTCTAACAAAAGATCAGGCAGCCTGCTCACTTGCTCACTTAGCAAGTCCCTAAACAAGATTCATCTCTCTAATTGCCACCCAGTGAATGTGACCCCACAGGACAGGGAAGAACTGCTCCTGTGAGGTTTCAAGACTGTCACTCTTTGCAGGACTAGCGGGCCTCGGGCCTCGTCTTTCTGCCATGGAACAGCTGATGGTTCCAAGCTGCTGACCTTGAGGTTAGCAGCTCCACGTGTAACCACTATACCACCAGGGCTCCCCTTGATGCTAAGCTCTCAGACTTTCAGCCAGCCAAGGGTTTGTAAGAACTGCTGACCTTGTGGGGAGCAGGCAAACACATAACCTCTCCCACCAGGCCTCCGCCACTTAACAGCAGCAGCCCTGGAAAACCTATGGGAAGTTCTACTTTGTCCTACGGGGTCTGTGGAATTGACTCAATCGTACGTAACAGTGAACGCTGGTTCTGGGTCCTGTGAGTCGGGGCTGATTCCCTGCAGCTAACAACACCCATGGCCATTGCCCGTCTGTCTGATTTGTTTTTCAGTCCCACCCCTCCCAAACAGAGGGCCGGGGCTCCCAGCCCCTCTTTCCACCCTTTCTACGTGAACTACTTGGTAAGAAGTTACTGGGACTCAAAAGAATATACACAAATTTGTAAAGTTTCCAGAAGTCCTTCTCAAAAGTGCTAGCCAAGAATTGGCCACCTATACTTTTAAGTTGTTCTAGTTTTTAATATTTTCTGCTTTCTTTTCAGTTGAGGTTTTTCTCTATCTCCGTTTGTTAGTGTTTTGTTTCCATGTGGTTTCTGTGTGAGATCCAGGATAGGTGCATCTTTAGAGTGGATGATCGTTTCTTGGGGAGTTTTAGGGGAAATGGATAGTTTATAACAGGGAGTACAAAAAACAAGAATGAGCGAAAATGTTCTAACATTGATCGTGTTGATGATTGTACAACTCTTCTTGATAAGACTGAACTATTGAATTGTGTGAAACGTGTAGTTTGCCCCACTGCTCTTTTCAAAAAGGACTGGCCACTACAGGTAGCCTGTGAATGGACGCTCATCCTGGGCGACCCAGGTGTCCTTAGCTACACTCCCATAGGGCTTTGTATACTTGGAGCCCCAGCCCAGCGCCCTTTTTTTGGACACCTGTGGATTGGCTATAATCCCCTCATGCACACAGTCCAGCACCACCCCCATCCTGGTCTGGGGGTGTCAATAGCCACGCACACCTGTGGGCCAGCGGCCACTGATCCATAGGTGGGGCCTGACAGGATGGGGACCGCAGCTTTTGAAGCACTGACAGGGCTGCTCTGCTGAGCCTGACCCCTGACCTACAGGTGGGCACAGCCATTGTCCCCACATGTCCCAAGAGCAGTCTGTTCCGCTGCCAGGACCCATGCAGGTATCCATTTCAGGTCGGTGCAAAGCAAAACAAACATTAGGGCCAAGGGGCAGGGGCTTGTGGGGAGGGCTGCGCTGGGTGGAGAAGCCGTTGTGGCAAGTCTGTGTGCAATGGACAACATGCAGCACCTCCAACCAGCAAGGCGCCACCTGCCATCCGGCTGTTTATCAACACATGCCCTGGGTCCATTCTCTAAGACAAGCGGCTCAGCACCTCAGAGATTAGAAGAGAACCGTGGCTCGGCAGCTGCACCTTGCTCTCCTTAAGCCAGCCCGCCCGTGGAGTGAGAGGCAGGAGGCACAGAGGCGCACAGTCCTGGCTCCGCCCCAGACCCACAGGCAGCGGCAGACAATGGTCTTGCTGTGGGGTGTGCTGCCGTTCACAGGAGATCTGTCCATTGAAGTCCGCAGCCCCGGCAGCCGGAGATAGGCTGTTAACAAAGAATAGAGTTAGTGGAAACTTTAGGGAAGTTCATGTAACCAAGCAACAGTAACCGAGATGATGATCCGAATTCTCGCTCAGCCACAAACGAACAGTGTAAATTCAGACTAAGGACAACCTGAGTATCACTGAACTCACCTGTAAAGCAGAGAAGTAGCAGAGATCAAACTCACACAAAATCTCCTGTCCCCACCTCCAGTCTCTCCTAACTACATTATTCTGCCTCATTGTGCCCCCTGGGTGTCCCCGGAGAGCGGGCTCCAGGGCTCTCAGGTTTCTCAGAAGTGCGGATCCCCTGGTGGGCTCTAAGTCCCCGCTTTGAGTTTGCAGCTGAGCACATTAGCAGTGAATCACATCAGAATTTCTAAATGCTGAGAGTTTAAACACATTCTCATTGCTAACTATCACACATTTAGAAAATGCCTAAGGCATCAATATACAGCTTTAATGTAGCCTCCGTTTTTTTTTGGTGGTCTTTAGGGGCTGTACGAATAGAAAACCCTCGTTACTCCAAAGTCAGGAAGATCATCTCAAAGCTTCATTGTCCTACATTTCTCATTTAGATGAGATGAGCAACCGTGATTATGCCTTGGGCTGTGGTCCGAAAGGTCAGTAGTTCGAAACCACCAGCCACTCCTTGGAGGAAAGACGAGGCTCTCTACTCCCACATGTAGTTACAGTCTCAAACTCTGGAGACAGTGCCACCCTGCTCTACAGGGTCTCTGAGTCAGCATTGACTTGATGGCAGGGAGTTGGGTTTTGGGTTTGCCTTTGTTCTGTTGCTTTCAAACCGTCACACATTTCATTTATTTTCTTGCTCCGTTGTTTGGGCGCCACTTTCAGGACACTGTTGAATAGAAGAGGGAGTGTGGACAACCTTGTCTGAAAATGACCTTGAGGGTGGAGCATTATCTATGTTGTTCGGGGTCAATTTCATGGGGATGCTCTTAGTCAGAGGAGGACATTTCTTTCCATTCTAGTTTGCTGACAGTCTTGTTAAACAAAAAATCGGTGTTCAATTTAATCAAATGCCTTTTCTGTGTCTATTGAGAAGATCATATGATTTTTCACCTTTCTGTTAGTTTGGTGAAACACATTGACTGGTTTGAAAATTTTAAACTAACCTTGTATTCTTGAAATAAGCCAAACTCCATAAAGATGCTTAATGCTTGGTATATATTACTTGATTCCATTTATTAATACTCTGCTTCCTTTTTAATTTTCTGTGTATGTCTCTGTGTTACATGTTTAACATGTATGTTTGTGACTGGGATTAACCTATTATTTTCACACTCCCGCACCGCCACCTCAGCCTTAGGAGTGAATGCTAAGCTGGCCTCATTCAATGAATTGCGATGGCCCTTCCTTTTCTTCTCCCTTGTACAGTTTGTATAAGATCAATGTTTGGTAGAAGCTACTTGCGCTATCTCCCTAATGAAAAAAGTTTATTCAATCTTTTAAATTTTTATGATGATTCAGAATTTCTATTTATTTTTTTAAGTTTCTATGTCTAATACCCATTTAGAAAGTTTCATTTTTATAAAATTCTCTCCATACTATATAAACTTCCAAATATTGTATCATAAAGTTATTCGATAGTGTCTCTATTTTCCTTCCACATCTGAGGCTCTGTAGCTGTCCTCTTGCTCATTCCTAACTTTGCTCATTGCTAGTTCTTTGTCTTTTCAAGAAACCAGTGTTGGCTTATGTGAGTCTCTTTTTGTACTGGCCTTCTCTTTCCTTGTGGTTGACTGCCATCTTTCTTATGTCCTTCCTTGTGGTTTTCCTGACTTCTTGTGATAGATGCTACAATCATTAATGTCTGTCTTTATATGCATTGAAAAGAATAAATACAGTTTTGGCTGCCTTCCACAAGTTTTAAACTCTATTTGTTGTTGTTGTTCTTAGATCTTTCACTTCAAGATATTTTATTTCCATTTCTTTAAAAATAGGCACAACCTCCTTTATTATATTATCACTTAATTTCCAAATGTATTTATCCCTTGCTATTAATTTCCAAATGTAGTTAACCCTTGCTATCAATTTCCAAATGTATTTATCCCTTGCTATTAATTTCCAAATGTATTTATCCCTTGCTATTAATTTCCAAATGTAGTTAACCCTTGCTATTAATTTCCAAATGTATTTATCCCTTGCTATTGACTTTTAGCTAAGTTTCCTTGTGTTCCCAAAAAACCATTCTCTCTGAGATTTTTATTCTTTTATACTTATTCAGACTTGATATGAACATCAGTGTGTGGGAATTTTCAAAAATTTCTTGGGTGTACATGAAATCACAGTGTGAAAACGGTGGGGACAGTGTGTAGCGCTGTTTTGATAACTTCGTGTTGACTTTGAGAAACCTTCAGGGATGCCACTGCTCTGGCTCGCATCCACATTCAAAAGCTGCATCTGATAGGCCCTTTGGATGCTTTCGGGGGCCACAGAGCTAATAAATGTGAGTCAGACTCAGGCCTTTGGCTCCAAATCATGCCCTTATTTCATCTTTCTCAAATCTCTGGTGGAAATAATTCTTAGTGATGAAATAAGTGTTTCATAACCACACTTGATCTGTGGTCAAGTAAATTAAGAAAATGCTGCAAGACACCAAAGGAGATTCATCATAGGACTTATAACTTCAATATTAGGGTAAGTCAAAAGCATTGCCACTAGGGTTCCAGTTCATGCATGCACACCCATATGAAGTATGTTGAACCATGTCTCTGTGGTCAGTGGAGGACCATGAACAAGTTCACTCAGTTGTCTCCTTCCATTGCCTTAAGTGGTGGTGGGGGCGGGGAGTGGAGAAAGCCTGACTTCTGGGCCAATTAAATTCAAGACAGAGAAGTCAGCTCATACGGGTATGGTGTGGTGGTTTTGTTAGGTGCCTTTGAGTCAGGTCTGAGTCATAGCACCCCTAAGTACACTGAAAGAAAAATGGCCAATCCCGTGCCATCAGCACAGTTCTTTGTTTGAGCTCATTGCTGCCGCCTCTATGTCAACCCACCCTGTTGAGAGTTTTCTTTTTCACTGGCCTTCCGCTCTACCAAGCATGATGTCCTTTTCCAGGAACAGATCTCTCTCTGGCATAACATATCCAAAGAACATGACACAAAGTCCCACCACCCTCCCTTCCAAGAAGCATTCTGGCTGTACTTCTTCCAAGACAGATTTGTTTGAACATTCAGAAATCCATGGTGCTTTCAATGGTCTTCCCAACCCCATAATTACAAATGCATCCATTCTTCTTTCATCTTTCTTATTAAATCCAACTTTCATATGCATACGAGGCCATTGAAAATACCATGGCTTGTGTTAGGCTAGCGCCAAAAGTGACATCCTAGTTCTTCAACACTTTAAAGAAGTCTTGTGCAGATTTGTCCAGTACAGTGCATCATTTGATCTCTTGACTGTTGCTTCCATGAGCGTTGATTATGAGTCCAAGCCCAATGAAATCTTTGATAGTTTCAATCTTCACTGTGCTTCTCATGATGCTGTCTATTGATCCAGTTCTTAGGATTTTTGTTTTCTTTACGTTGAGCTACAATCTATACTGAAGGTTGAAGTCCTTGATCTTCATCAGTTAGTACTTCAAGGCTGTGTCATCCATGTCTCGCCGGTTGTTAATGAGCCTTCCTCCAATCCTGGTGCCACATTTCTCCTCATACGGTCCCACTCCGCAGGTTATTTGCTCAGCATACAGTTTAAATAACTGTGATGAAATTATCTTACCCTCGCACACACCCTTCCTCATTTTAAATTATGCAGTGTGCCCTTGTTCTCTTCACAACGCTGCCTCTTGGTCCATGTTCAAGCTCCTCGTGAACAAAGTGAAATATCCTGGAATTCCCATTCCTTTCCATGGGATCTGTAGTTGCTTTGATCCACACAGCCGAGCCATGGCACAGTCAATCAAACACGAGGAGACACCTTTGTGGTATTCTCTGCTCTCAGCCTGCTATCAGCAATGCCAGACCTCATTCTACGTCCTCTTCTGAATCCTGCTTGACTTTCTGGCAGCTGCCTGTTGATGTACTGCTACGATTTGTGTTGAAACATCTTCAGCAGCATTTTACTTGTGATATGAATATTGTTCAATAATTTCCACATTGTTTTGGGTTATTTCTCATTGGAATCAGTAGAAATATGGATGTCTTCTAGTCTGTTGGCCAGGTAGCTGTCTTCTAAATTTCTTGGCACACTGGGGAGAGCTTCATGCCTTATCAGCTCGTTGAAACATTCCAGTTTGTTTCCATCAGTTCCTGGAATCTGGCTTTTCTCTAAGGCCTTCAGTGCAGCCTGGACCCCTTCCCTCCGTGCCGTCATTTCACATGCCACCTCTTGAAATGAGCGCATACCAGCCAGTTCACTTTGGTACAGTGGTTCCATGTTCTTTCCGCCTTCTTCTGAAACTATTGCATAGTCAATATTTTGCCCATGGATTCTTTCAATATTGTAACTTGAAGCTGCAATTTTTCCTGATTTCTTTCCGTTTGAGATGTGCTGACCACATTCTTCCTTTTTGGTGTTTTAACTCTAGATCTTTGCACATTTCCTGATAACACTCGACTTTCTCTTCTCAGACTTCCTCGGAAAACTTCTGTCAGGCACTTTGGCGTCGTCATTTCCTCCATTTCCTTAGCTATTCTACTGCGAATTTCAGTCTCTCCTAATTTCCATGCTAACCTTTTCTTGCTTTGCAGTATTTTTATGACCCTTTGCTTTCTTCAGGTACGCTGCTGTTAACGTCACCCCACAGCTGGTCGGGTTTTCAGTCATTGGTGTTCAATGAGTCAAGTTTTGAAATGTTCTCAAGATCACATTTGGCTCTCATGGACTTTGTTTTAATTAATGTTCTTCAACGTTACCTGAAGTTACATATGAGCAATTGATGGTCTGTTCAGCTAGCCCCTGGCCTTATCTTTGACTGCTAATTTTGAGCTTCTCCATCAACTCTTCCTACACATGTGCTCAATTTTATTCCTGTGTATTCCATCTGGCAAAGTCTATATGCACAGCTGTCATTTATGTTGTTGGAAAGGTTATTTGAAATGACGAAGTAGTTGGTCTTGAAAAATTCTATCATGTGATCTCCAGTTTCATCTCAATCACCAAGGCCATATTTTCTAATATACTGTGCTCATTTCCAGCTTTCACATTCCAATCATCAACAATTATCAATGCACTTGGATTATGTGTTGGATTAACTTCAGAATGAAGAAGTTGGTAGGATTCTTCAATTTCTTCCTTACTAGTTTTAGTGGCTGGTGTGTAAGTTTTAGTAATAGTTGTATTAACTGGATTTCTTTGTATGAGTATAGATATTGTCCTATCACATGATCACAGACCGCACTGTACTTCAAGAGACATCTTGAAATGTCCTTTTGATGATGAACACCATGCCATCTCTTGAATTCATCATTCTCAGCATAGTAAATCGTATGATTGTCTGATTCGAAACAGCCAATATCAGTCTGTATTAGCTTTCTAATGGCCAGGAGATTGACCTTTATGTGTTCCACTTTATTTTCTATAACTTCTGATTCTCCTATGTTCATATGCCATACATTTCATGTTCTGATTATTGGCTCATGAGCAGATGGCGGTCTTGAAAGCTTTACTGAATCCATGTCATTATAGGCAAGTCCTTTTTGAGAAAACAGCTCTCCCTCACTTATATTTTGAGTATCTTCTGATTTGAGGGATTCATCTCACAGGACTTTGTCTGTCAATGTTCAGTATCCATCATTGTCCCAATGCTATTCATACGGGTTTGTTACCCACAGCGGCCAAATAGGACAACATGGAGCTGTCACTATGGATTTCCAAGACTGTGACTCTTTACAGGAATAAAAAACCTCATCTTTCTCCCATGGTGGCTGCTGGTTTCAAACGGATGACCTTGCAGTTAGTAGCCCAATGTGAAAGCCAAGAATGATCTAAATTTGACTATGGTGATGAATGTACAACTTTAAATATATATCTTTTAAATATATTTGAGTTGTATGGCATGCAAATTATGTCAATAAGTGGTTATATTACAAGAGAAAATTAAGTATGTAATTAAAATCCTATGACGTGCTTTCTGCTGTCGGCCTGAGAGCTTGTTGTCAAAAAGGGTTAGTTCATGAAAGCCAGGAAGGCGGTGCTGGTCCTGGCGGGACGCGATTCAGGACACAAAGCCGTCATCGTGAAGAACATGGACGATGCCACCTCAGACCGCCCGTACAGCCACGCCCTGGTGGCTGGAATCCACCGATATCCCTGCAAAGTGACAGCTGCCATGGGCAAGATGAAAACTGCCAAGAGGTCAAAGATCAAGTCTTTTATGAAGGTGTATGACTATAATCCCCTCGTGCCCACAAAGTACTCTGTAGATTCCCCTTGGACAAAACTATCGTCAACAAGGAGGTCTTCAGAGATCCTGCTCTTCAACGAAAGGCCCAGAGGGAGGCCAAGGTCAAATTTGAGGAGAGGAACAAGACAGGAAAAACAAGTAGTTCCTCCAGAAGCTGAGGTTCTAGATCTGACTTGAATCAAAACCATTAAAAACACCACCACCCCTTCAAAAAAAACCCAGCAATAACAATAATCCTCTGGAGCACAGTTCTACTCCGTCAAACATGGGGTTGCAGAGACTCAACAACAACTGATAGAAAAATGTACAGAATCCTTGAATATGAAATAAAATGACAGGAAACAAAGAATGCTATATTCTCCTCAAGCTCAAGCAAGTCCACTGCCATCGAGTCAACTCAGACTCATAGGGCACCTGTAGGGCTGAAGAGAGCTGCCCCTGAGGGTTTCTGAGACATTAACTATAGCTTTGTCTTCTGCTTAGTAAAATTTCACTGCAAACTGGCTCAAGGAAAGGCATTTATAGACCAATATCCATGGAAGCTACTGCAAAGTTAGTGAACGATCTAGCTCTAAAAATATGTCTAGGCCAAATGGTATTCTAGGCAAAACCTACTTCAGATTGAGCACACAGATGATTTTCAGTCTTTGTAAGCACTGCATAGAAAAGAAACGTTCTCAACTCCATTTATAAGACTATAATTATACAAGAGTATATTTAAGCCCATGCCAAATATGCCCCTGAAAATGGACCAATCACACTGTGAATATAGATGTAAAAATCCTTCTGTATATCATCACATCAAAGTTTGGCAGCATGTCAAGCAAGCAGTAAACAAACCAGCCTGGTAATCAAACAGATGGACTCCCCCAGGAGAAGCAGAAATGAGAAGTGGATTTGTCCCACCACCAGCTACTTTGTGCTTTATTTACAGAAAAAATGAAGAGTTTCAGTCAACCCAACTAGTCAGTTCAACTGACTGGCCAGTAGAGGAGAGAGAGGTCAATTAAAACAAATTATAGATGTGTGTGCATGTGTGTGATAAAAAAGCTTTACTGTAAACTACTCCTTATCTTTTTGGCTTAATATTTTAATGTTAGATTAGCCTTAAAATATTTGAAAATGACTTATTACTATTTCTTCTTATGAATATACTATGACCGATACAACTAGTAACAAATATCTTATTGTGAGGTACGCAAGGTGCTTCTTTTTAATGTCAGAAACGACATTGCCTAATTCTATGTTGATATTTCTGATATGCCCTTAGAAATTTTGTTTACCAAATGTTGCAACATTATTTGAATTCTAAATACGTATTTAAAATCGTGATGCACTTGACCTATGGGCTGTCCAAAAAGTTGGCCCCATTTTGTACTTCCACGAGCTGCCCAAGCGGGTCCTCTTTAGAGCAGCCTGAGTAATGTTTCCGTGTTCTCTTTTCTGAGTATTTGCACATCCAGTGGATTTCAACTGATATCTGATTGCTCTTTCCGTTTCCCGCTGCTTGATGCACAGGGAAAGGAACCTTCTTTCTCCCGAGTTATGATAAACCAGTAATAGTTACTTTCCTGAAGATTTTGCCGTGGTTGCTATAATAACTTGTTTTACCTGAATTGTAAGACCACTCCTCCACTCTGTGCAAGGCACTGCCTAATGGAAATCCCTCCACAGGGTGAGTTTTCTCAGTATGGTCTCCATGGCATGTGTGCTGCGAGACGCGCAGATGTGGGCCTGCCTTCGGCCAAGTACCTGGCCGGCCTGTTGACAGGGAGCTGGAAACCCGAGCTCCTCTTGCAAAAGCACTTTCCTAATGACCAGCCCTCTGAATGGATGCAGATGCAGGATAAGGGGAGCGCAGGGGCGAGGATAAAGTGAAAAGGCCATATGTGAGGTCGCTTAATTGCCACCGCACTGGAAACACTATTACACTTGTTTTTCATCTCCCTGCTCTCTGTTCTTCTTTCCCCTTTTAATTTTCCTAAATGGCTCGGCCACTGCTATTGAGGGGAAGGGATTTCATCTGGGTGAGGATTTAGCTGTTCCTCCAGGAACAGGCTGGGCCACTGCTTTTGAAATGCCATCTTGATTTGCTGCTTCCCCACTAAGTAAGAGACTTAATAGGGCTTAGGGGTGAATCTGGAAACAAACCTCCCTAATGAAATGGCCAGGGCCTCAGCCCCGGCAGTAGCTACAGGGACAGCTGACCTGGCAGCATGGAACTACTGAACGGGGGTCTAGAACCTGGACTCTTCTCTCAGCTCCAGTTCTCCAAGCCACTGTATTGTATCTCCTTCTCTGGTCCAGCAACTCTGAACTGGGTCAAAATCGGCCCACTCTCTATCTGTCCACCCTGCGTCTAGTACACAGACCTCTGCTGCTGTTTATTCAACAATGTTAGAATTGCCTGTGGCCTTTCTCCTGCCTCCCCTTCTTCCTATACCCACTCCACTTCTTTGAAAACAGGAACTATGTTTTGCTCACCAGGATACCAGGGTGCCAGACAGGGTGTTCATCCCATAATGATTGCTATTAGCTGCTATTGAATTTGCCCTTAACTCATAGCTATTTTTATGCACAAAGGAACCAAACATTACATAGTCCTGTACCATCTCCACTACCAGTTAAGATTGGTCCACTGTAATCTATAGAGTTTATACTGGCTGTTATTTTGGGAAGTAGATCACCAGGCATATCTCTTAGCCTAGAAACACCACTGAAACCAGTTCAGCTTATAACAACACACAAGCCTCAACTGACAGATGGGTGGAAGCTATATTTGAGGTGTAATGACCAGGAACAAAACCGGGTTTCCTGCATGAAAGGCAAGACTTCTACCTCGGAAACAGCATTGCCCACACTGGTGTCATTCCATAATAGGTGCTCAATAATTAATTGGTGAAGTGGTACATAATTCATTGGGTGATCTGTAATGAGACCCTTAATATTTATTCCTCAGCTTTCTTATCTATCAGTTGAGACAACATATCCCAGCCATTTTCCTTACAGAGATGCCATGAACTAGTGGATTCTCCTAGTGGATTGAGAACAGTTTGTTTTCAAAAGACACACTGTAGAAGGTGTATTTCTGAAGGGTAATTGGGAAAGGGGATGAGTGGAGTCTGGTATCGGGTCTGAGCTCTGCACAACAAGACATATGCCTTGGCTCATGTCTGAGTCAGGCTCAGGGTCACACCAAGGGGCCACTAAGGAGCCAAGTAGCAGATGCAGTCAGATTGTTGACCATGAGTATTACTGGTTCCATAGGACCTCCCAAGGCAAATATTCTAACAGGCAGGCTACTGGTACTGTAGCTTGAATCTACTACAGAACCCTTTCCTGTTCTGGATCCACTGAAAGCAGTCAATTTGCCTGATCACCTCTTATTAGATCAGACTGATATTCCCCGGGACAGAATATGCCCCAGAGCCCGCAGAAACGTACCAGGTATGGTGCCGACTCTGTTAGAAGGTGTATGATGCAATAATTGCTCTTTGAAAAGGATTTTTCAGCACCACCCCTAACACCGAGCCCCTAAAATTCACACTGGTATGAAAGCCCCTGTCCCTTCATAGCATTTCTTTCCAGCCCTATGGGGCACATGTGTCTTACCAAGATCTCCAATTATTTACCACTTCTTACTTATCCAGTTCAATTAACATGTCACCATGTTGACATGTAATAGACCAATAGGATGCTCCCGGGAATTCCTACAAACCCAATTTGGACTTTATCAACACAGAAGAATGGAAATAGCACCGCACTGTGAGCGTGTACTCTAGCCCATCCCATGTAAAAGCAGACTGACTTCTGCTGCTGCTTCAAGATGAGGGTGGGCAAGAGCCCCCTTCCGTTCTTCCTGAGGCTTCCATACCATCCATCTGTTGAAGACGGTCCGTCTCCTCCAGCAAGGGTGGCACATCTGGCCCAGAAACTGCAGCAAGGGCTCCCGGTGGGGGTTAAAATGAAGACTACTGGGGTTTAAAATGTTAACAGCTGCAGACAAGCATGTTGCTGTTGACCCAGCTCCCCTTGGGGAGTTCCAGGATGAGGTGGGGGAGAAGAGAAATAGAGAACATCTATTAAATCCAGCAGCCTACAATAAGGCAAATGCTATGGCAGTTCTTAATGTTCTGCAAATCTTGCTTTTAAGGTTTCGAGGCCTTGGGGAATTGACCCCAAGCAGCAACCACACGGACCCGCCTCTGTTCTAAGTCGAAGCCTGGGTATAGAACAGGACGGAAGTTTCCTCTCTGCTCATTCACTCAGTTTTCCCAGGACTACAACAGGGTGATTCCTAGCTTCCCAGAGCTAGGTGGTCAGCCTACACTTGCCCCTGGTGTCAGGAGAAATCAGAGGTGGGACAGTGATGATGGGGGAGTTGGCTTTAGTGAGCATGAGCACTGGCCCCTGAACACAGTCACTGCTCTCCTTCCAGCCCCCTCCCTCCGGCTCCACTCCCATTCCAGATGTAGGCTTCATCTCAGTGTCACCACCCCTAGACCATGTCATCAGTACCGGTGCTTTTGTCTACTCCAGCACCCACATCGGACTGTGAGCTCCAAGAAGGTGGAACTCTGGCCACACAGGCCTGTCAGAGAGGAGGTGCACCACGAGAGATACTAAGGAGATACCAAGCAGACGAATGAATAAGTGAATTTCCCCTTATTCCCTGTCCCCTGGGGGTGCAGCAGCTACCGGTTGGACTGCTCACTGCCAAAGTCCAACGCACTAGGCACTCCTCGGGAGAAACACAAGGCTTTGTACTGCCGGAAAGAGCTGCAGTCGCAGGGGCAGTTCTGCTCTGTCCTATAGAGTCGTTGTGAGTTGTACTCAACTCAAAGGCAGTGGATTTGATTTGGTTTGACCTCCTATATATTTATTGACATAATAGAGTTTGACTCCCCATCCAGGCAATTCGCCAGCTGAAAACAACTTAGACATTTGAAAAAGTTCGGTCAACTTTATCAGTTACCAGACCATGCCCATCCCCCACCAATTATGACCACAGATAGGTAAGTCCAACCCAAATCAGCTAAGGCCAGGCTGAATGCCTGCAGATTCATGAGCTGAATAATATTCATTATTGTATGCCCCTGCTTTCTTTGTGATTGTTTCTTATGCAGTAAAAATAGGGCCATTGGTTAGTGCTTTAACTGTCACATGCAATGTCCTGGGCAGGATGTGCTGGAGACACAAAGCCAGTAATGCTTACATATGGACCTATTCTGAAACATTTCTATCAAGGAAAGGCCCACACAGTTGTACAGGTGGGCAAGTCCTACGTCCATGGGTCAGAGGTCAGGCTGGAGGCTACTTCTGACACGTGTAGCAACAAGGACTCATGAATCCAAGATCAGCAGGTCAGACAGCAGGTTCCTGCTGATCTTGGAAATGAATCCAAGTTTGACGGGTAAGGTGGTAGGCTGCTGACAACTCCTAGCATCAGCGGGTCATTGGCTCAAGTCCAAAGAACCAGAGGTTAGTTGACAAGATCCAGACCCAGACCCAGGAAAAAGCAATCATGCTTTTGCACAGTGTCTGCTTATATAGAAAGCAGGTCATATTCTCAAGGAGATCTTATCATGGAGGGATTACTATATCTAAACTGCCAAGCCACTGAGGATCCAGGCCCAGCCAAAAGGGTGCAGACCTTAACTATCACATGCATAAACTTCATTGATCTGAGCCTGGGTTGACTTTGGAATTTTTTAATATCAACTCTCCTCATAAAAACAAATACTTGCTTTAATTAATAACATTGCAACCAATATGTAATCGGCTCTGAAGGGAATTATATAGGAGAAACCATCCAAAAGCTGGGAACAGTGAGAGCATCTTTGGACTGAGTACAGAGCCTCAGGGAAACTGCTCAACCAAAAGCAAGATGCACATGGACATATAAATACTGGCATATTTGCCTCTTTGCTGTGGTCATATTTAAAATTTGCTAAGTATTTCTTAGCGTAACTGCTGTAAACTCTAACAATTTTTGTCTGTATGGAAGTTAGCTCCAGAAATTATGTAAATCCAGCTGATGGACAAACCACATATAAACCATGGGCTACTGGTTTTCTTTTAGAAATGGCTACATATCTGTGAGCATCTGCAGATAACTTCTGGATTAGTGGGAAAGTTTTCAGAAATCTATTACTATGCCAGGGGTGGACTGCCCATTGTTAGTCTGGGTTGTCTAGTGAAACAAACCAGTAACACTCATATATATACACACATATATAAAAGAGCTTTATATCAAGAAGTAGTCTTACATCAAAACATCATCCTGGCCCAGTCCAACTTAAGTCCATTGTTCCTGATGCTAGCCAGGGCCTTTTCAGATTCACATAGCTACACACCAATGATGCGCAAAGGTGAAGTGGGATGCAGGAAGATCACAGGCCAGCGGGTACAGAATCAGGTTGAACCAAGGTCGGGATACATGGCAGGACGCCAACAGCTCTCCAGGTTGGGTGGCCCACATGAGGTCACCCGGCAGACAGGCAGAGTCCCAGCAAGCAGGAAAATAGAGGAGCAGAGGGAGGGGAGAGGGTCTCTCTGCCGCTCATAAAGAGGCACCCATCTCCCAGGAGGCATATCAGACCATGATCCGATTGACAGGTTGAACTCCACTCCTACATGCATGCAAATTGACATAAAATCTAACTGCCACATCCAGTAAGCAACATAAGCATGTGCTTAGGGTGCCAACCAAACAGGAGCAACAGTTGTGTAAAGAAAAGACCTCTAGATGCCAAACAGGTAAGACACAAAGAAAAGCAAGTGCCATGTTGGAAGAGAACTGACGGGGCACTGAATGAAACTGATAGGAGTTCCAGTTTATCAAACCAAAAACATTATACAGAAACAATTCCATGATGGAAGTGCCGTAGGAGTACTGAGTAACCCAGGTCAATTTCATAGACCCACATAGGAAATGTGATAGTTGGGTTTTGTGTGAACTTGGCTGGGCCAGAATTATCAGTGATTTTGTAGTTGTGGCCCAGTCAAGCCCCATGATGTGATTTAACACAATGTAATTGACTCCATAATGGGATCTATAGTGAGCTGTCAAGCAATTGAAGGAAGATTAGGGTGAAAGTAAGTAATCCCTTACTTAGTCAAAAGGACGTTTCCTCGGGGTGTGGTTTACTTCCTATGTAAGTAGACACTATGGAAAAGCTTACTTGCATTATGTTGTGTCTGGATCCTGCATGTGGCTCGTCAATTTCTGGTTCAGTGCAGTTGAGCCAATGGTCTGTCACATTGCCTGCCAACATGACATAAGCTTGCCATCTGGCCTGCCTTGGATTCATTCGCTTTTCTAATCACATGTCTGACCCACTGACCTTCGATTTATACACCAGCCGGTGGGGACTCAGATAAGACTTGCCCATTTCTACCACAGGGTGAGTTATTTTCTTGATATAAATATCTGTGTGTGTGTGTGTCTCTCTCTGTGTCTCTCTTTCTTCCTTTGTCAATCTGTCAACAGGCCCTAGGCATGTCTCTTGGCCTTCTAGTGCCCTAAACACTTAAGACACTGGGTGGGACTTATCTATTCAGAGCCTTCTTTGCAGGCATGTCCTAAACCCAAGTAAAGATTGAATTTTAATGGTTCAAGGTAAGTGGACTTCCAAGCTATTTTCATACTTCCCAATAATCATTTATATCAACAATAATAAGCAGAAGAAATCAGTATAAACAAAGTAGAATCAGAGACTAATCTCAGTTGAGTTCTATCCTTACCTATCTTATCTTAATCCTTATCTAAACTATTCTATTGATACAAAGTATAGGATTAGGCCTCTTGAGAGCCCGAAGTCAGATCCAGGATTTCTGTGAGCCATTTTGACCTTCTGTGGGCCATTTTCCCTAAGCAGCATGGTTTCTGAGAGATTCAAGGGACAATTTCTACTCCTGAGCTCAAAATATACATGAACAACATTCATTTTCATGATCTCAAACAGAGATAGCCAAAGACAATAACCAAAGAAAACAATCAAAACTTTAACTTCCCATATTCTTTCCAGAAAACAACCTAGTAAGCAACATGGACATATCTAACCTCTGGCTAGCCAAAGAAGACAAACTACCATGAGGTATGGTTTGAACAATGATCCATTCTCCATCTTTATGTTTGTTTTTCTAGTACCCCACTCCTGGTACCATACTGTTAGGTTGGGTAGACTAGAGAAACAAATTCATAGATACTCATATGTGTATAAGAAAGAGATTTATCTAAAGAGTAATTGTACATTAAGTAAACATCCTAGCCCAATCCAGATCAAGTCCATAAGTCCAATATTAGCCCATAGGTCCAATACCAATCTACAAAGTCATCCTCAGACTCACAAAACACATGCAATGATGCCGAATGCAGGAAGATCACCAGCCAGTAGGTGGGAAATCATGAGGATCAAATGGTGTTGTAAGCATCTCAGCACTGGCAGGGGTCTCCATGTGGTTCCTTCAGCTTTGAGGCTTTGACTGCCGATGCCTGTCTCCATGTGGCTTGTCAACTGCAATGACTCCCAGGAGTGAGCAGAGATAGAGTGTGTCTCTCGCCTCCAAGGAGGAATACAGGAATTCCTAGAATCCTTAAGAGAAAGCCATGCCTCCACAGAGGTCTCATTGGCTATGCCCTGACTGACAGGCTAGACTCCACCCCTTCACTCTTAATCCTCTCAAATCGACAAACAACTATATAACTATCACACCATCCATCATGTTAAAGGCCTCCCTCTTTTTCATTTTTTAAACCTCTATCTTCCTCTTTTTTTCTATGACTCTCTACTTTACCAAACATGATGTCCCTCTTCAGGAAATAAAAGTCAAATTTTCACTGTGGGACATTAATGATATTTTATATTAATTATTGGAACAATGAAGCTTAATGACTCATTTTCTTTGTTGCAGAATATATGAATTTTTTGTAGAAAATGTGGTATATAGTAAAAATTGTAGTATTGCATATCCAGTCGAATTTTATAATACGGTGCATCTCATTGTGGTAAGACAGAATGTTACCAATATTATATCCACCTTTTAAAAGAAGTTACACAAAGGAAAAGAAAGATAATATGCATATATTATAAATAAGAAATGAAATGAGCAATTCCACAGCAGAACCAATGCAAATAAAAAGGATAAAAGGAAAGCTTTGAGATTTACTTAGCTTGGTACAACAGTAGAAGCACACAGCAGTGGAGCCGAGTTGAAAGCCCAGCAGTAAATCTGTCCACTATGGGCAGCTGGTTTTAAATAAAAGGCTGTAGCACATTAAATGGGGAAATGACTATCTCTTCAACACATGGTGCTAGCAAAACTGGGTATCTATTTGCCGAAAAATGGAACAGGACTCATATCTCACACTCCTACACCCAACCAAACTCGGGATAAGAATCAAATCCAAGGTCCCAATACACGGTATAAACACACCCTCAAACAAAACCGAAAACACACAAACAGCAAAGATAAACTAGATGGCTGACACCGTCTCAAAATTCACTAAAAGGGTGTAAAGAGAATGCACAGACTGGTAGAAATAAACAAAACCTGTGAGCCATGACATACTAGACAAGTAACTAATCTCTAAAATTTATAGGAAGCTTCAACACGTCAACAAGAAAAAGACAAATAATCCCTTTTTTTTAATGGGCAAAGTACATGAACAGATGCGTCATCAAAGAAAACAATCAGAGCCAACACACATATGAAGAAATGCTCCCAAATATTAACCATTTGAGAGCTGTAAACCAAACAGCAATGACATGTCATCCCACCCCAGCATTAATGGGGAAGTTAACAATCATCTCAAAGCCTGGACCCTCGTACACTGCTGGTGGAATTGTAAAGCGGTACAGCCACTGAGGAAGACAGTCCAGAACTTCCTCAAAGCGTGAAAAACAGAAACACCACGTGAGGGAGAGCCCCGTCCTTCGTATATATTCTACAGAAGTAGCACAAATGGATGCATGCTGCCCATGTTCACTACAGCCCTGTTCGTAAGGGCGAAAACGATCTCAATGTCTGTGAAGGGAAGACTCTACATAAACTAGGGTACATGCACACAAGGGAACACGATGCCGTGCTAAAGAATAGTGATGAGCCTGCAAAACACCTCATAACATGCATGGACCTGGAGGACATCATGCCGAGAGAAAGTGGTCCAAAATGACAAATATTGTATGATTCTAATATTGGAAAAAGTCAAGAAAAGGTTTTAACCTTAAAGGCAATATTCTTTGATGATGACCAGGGATAGGAGGGGAAAGGAAAACCAGTTACTGCCTACAGTTTGACTTGGGTGTGGAGAGACCGAAAACACAACTCAAGCCCATGCTGATGCAGAGCAACCCCATGGGACAAGGCAAAGCTGCCCTGTGCCTGTACAACCCTCGACGGGAGTGGAAAGCTTCAGCTTTCTTGTAAAAAGTGGCTGGTGGTTTCGAACCCCTGACCTTGAGGTGAGTAGTCCAACGGTGAAGAGGGAGGTCAGTGAAAAAATGATGGATGCAGAAGTCCCTCGGAAGAGTGCAAGAGTTAAAGGCAACAGAGCAGTAGTGTTACATGCACAACCCAGCAGTACTGTTGATTGTATGCAGATATCAGTAAAAGTATGCAATATTACATGCAAATAAAATTGTGCTGAACTTAATTCAGAAGTGATTACAATAATACATCGACAGGGAGCTGCCAGAAATTCAAGCTGGATTTGGAAGAAGATGTAGACTAGGGGATCTCATTGCTGATGTCAGGTGGATCTTAAATGAAGGCAGAGAACATCAGAAAGACTTGTTTCCTTGTGTAACTGACTATACAAAGGCATATACTACTGTGTGGATAATAACGAAGTGTAGATAACATTGTGAAGAAAGAGAATTCCAGAACACGTCATCCATGAGAAACATGTACATAAGCTCTTGTTTGAACAGAACAAGGGGACACTCTTCATGGCTTAAAATTAGAGACCCTGTGTGTTAGGGGCATACTTTTTCACCACACTCATTCAATCTAGGTGCTGAGCAAATCCTCTGAGGAAATGGGACTACATGAAGAAGCAGGCAGCATCAGGACTGGAGGAAGTTTGATTAGCAATCTGCAGTATGAGAATAACACAACCTGCCTTGGCCAAAAGCCTAAAGGACTTCAAGCACTTATTGACGAAGATCAACTGTCCTCAGCAGGGATTGCAGCTCAGTCTAAAGAAAGCGACAATCCACATCTCTATATCAATAGACAATATTATGATCAGCAGAGAAAAGATCAAGGTGGTCAAGGATTTAATTTTACTTGGATCTCAATCGATGGTCATGGAAGCAGCAGTTAAGAAATCAGAGGACATATTGCATGAGCAAATTTGCTTCCCAAGAACTCTTTTATGCGTTAAAGAGAAAAGATGTCAGTCAGTTGGAGGACTCAGGTGTGTCTCCCATGCTGTGAAAGCTGGACAATGAGTAAGGAAGATGCTTTGGAATTGTGGGTTGGAGAAGCATATTAAAAGTGCCATGGACTGTGGAAGAGCAAACACATCTGTCATGAAGGCATCTAACAGCATGAATAGATCCTGGATAGACACACATGCTGAACAGGTAGGTGTGACTTTCAGGAAATCTATGTCTGTGAGTATAGGCCTGGCAGAAGATATTTATACCTGCACATTTACCTTATTGCTGACATATCCACAAGTGTGATAGACCATATAGGTGGCAAAGCTATGGAAACTCCTTGGACATAAGTAAATACCTGGAGAGAAGGACTCGCTGGGTCTTGGGGCTCAAGAATAGAGTCGAGGGGGACACGATGTTCAGTCGGCATAACAAGGTCCACACAGACACTAGTCTACATCCTACTTTGGTCAGTAGCACACGGGAGCCTTCAGAGCTTGTGAACAGCCATCTAAGGTGGAATGATTGCTCTGTTCCCTTCCCAGAGCAAAGAAGAGGGATGAAAAGTGAGAACATGTGGAAATAATT
The DNA here is from genome assembly GCF_050624435.1 of Tenrec ecaudatus. Classification (NCBI taxonomy): domain Eukaryota; kingdom Metazoa; phylum Chordata; class Mammalia; order Afrosoricida; family Tenrecidae; genus Tenrec; species Tenrec ecaudatus. Next base: position 141,442,332 of record NC_134533.1, read on the forward strand.
AGTCTGATGGACGAGTGGGCCACACTAACATCAGTCTCGACAACCCCGAGACCAGAAGAGCCAGGAAACGCCCAGTTGTTGTTAGGTACTATGGAGTCCGTTCCACCTCCTCATGAACATCTTGTGAGTTCAGACTGAAACACCACCCAGTCCTGTGCCATCGTCACAATCATTCCTATGTTGGAGGCCATTGTTGCAGCCACTGTGTCACTCCATCCAGCTGAGGGTCTTCCTTCCTTTCCCTGCCCCTCTGCTTTACCAAGCATGATGGGAGTGGTCGCTCCTGACAACATGAGATGAAGTACATGAGATGAAGTCTAGCCATCCTTGCCTCTCAGGAGAAGTATTCTGGCTGGACTCCTAAGACAGATTTGTTTGGGGTTTTTTGGTAGTTCACAGGACTATAAATATTCTTTGCCAGCCCCACAATTCAAATGCATCAGTCTTTTTTATTCAATATCTAACTTTCAGTTCAATCTCCAGCATGCATATGAAGTAATGGCTTAGGTCAGGGACACATTCGTTCTCAAAGTAACATCCTTGCTTTTCAACGCTTTAAAGAGATCTGGTGCAGCAGATGTACCCAATGCAACGCTTTGTTGGATCTCTTAACTTCTGCTTCCATGAACACTGATTGTAGATCCAAGTAAGATGAAATCCTTGACAACTTCAATCTTTTCTCCGCCTAGCATGATGTTGCCTCAGTCTAGTTGTAAGGATTTTGGTTTTCTTTACCTTAATCTTCATCAGCAAGTGCTTCAAGACCTCCTCGTTTTCAGCAAGCAAGAGTGCGTCATCTGCATATTGCAGGTTGTCACTAAGCCTTCCCCCCAGTAATCCTGATGCTGCCTTCTTCTTCATATAAACCAGCTTCTCTGATTCTTTGCTCAGCATGAAGACAGAATAAGTGCCAACCGACCACTATCAAATACTCTGAAAAGAAACATTTTAGAACGTTCTGGATAAAATAAAGGGAAAATGTAGAACAAAACTCAAAATCATAAAAATACCAGGTTTACTGATTAGAAAGTGGAATCCTCAAATTTACATGGCCTTAGTCACCCTTGAGATATGGCACTGAAATCACCCTAGTGTTAGAATAATTAACTATTTAAGATCAAAAGAGCAACAACTCCCCAAGGACAAAGCACAGAGAGTCAGGAAAGGAGGAGTAGAACCAGGGACCATGAGGAGGAAGTGGCACACAAGGGCACATGGAGGGGACCTGGTCTGCCCTGTGAACCTTCACCAACCCACCACGAGAAGTTAAAAAACAAAAAGAAGTTACATCACGGAGATAGCTAGATCCAGGTTCAACTCCTAGTCAGTGCACCTCCTGCACAGACACACCCACCTGTCAGTGAGGGCTTGGGTAATGCTGTGATGTTAACTGAGGCCAGTGGAGTTTCCAGACTATGATGAACGAGAAAGAACGGTTTGATGATACACTATCTAGTTATCTCCATAATGCAATCTCTTTTTCTTTTTTAACTTTTTATTGTGGTTTCGGTGATGGTTTACAGATGATTGATACATACATACATACATAATTTGAATGTACACATCTCATTCAAATGCATGAAGCAGCAAAGGCGGCACCATAGATTATTGGTGCTTAGGGCCTGCACGCACTTTAGCCAGCCCTGTAACAGGCTACCATGAAGCTCAACCAACCATTCTCTGTGGGATTCCAGACAGAAGGGACAGAAACCAGAGCATATGTCCTCCATCCCCACCAGCCATCACACAAAAAGGGAAGATCTGTGCGACCTAAAAATAAAATTCGCCAATGTTCAAAGCCTGCTTGTCATTGCTTCGCCTCGGAAGATGTGCAGCGCTGCCTTGCACTTTTAAGTGCAAATGCCTACAGGGGCTGCAGACTGGGAGCCCCCGCTCTGCCAGGCCACAGGCACCGGCTGCCAAGACGGTTCTTCCCACAAGCTGGCCTGACGAGGGCCTCCTGTCACCACTTCAGGACTAGCTCCACATGCTGGCAGGGGGAGGTTTTGGTCCCGAGGATGAAGGTGGTATTTGGAAGTATTTGGGATAGAGAAGCGCAATGGAGTTCTCTGACCAAATGCGTGCCCTTGGGTTTTGCCCAGGCCCTGCCACGGATTTTCTGTGGAAGCCTGGGCAGGTTTTCACTCTCGGCCTCCTCGGCTATGGTCTGGGAGAAGTGACACCTTCCTGTAGAACAGTCATGGTGATTAAGCTAGAAAGGGATTAGAGAGCGCTGAGCACGGTCTCTGGTGAGATAGCGGCGGTTCAGTGGTCCGCTTCTTGCCTTGCATGCAGGGGACTCGATTACTAGTCACTGCACCTCATACACAGACAGCACCCCTCTGTCAGTGAAGGTTTGGGGAATGCTATGATGCTGAGCTAACTCCAGGGGAGTTTCCAGACTAAGATGAACTAGAAAGAAAGGTTTGATGATGGGCTTCCAAAAATCAGCCAATAAAAATCCTATTGGACAAAGGTCCACTCTCTTACTGATGCCGGAGGCTGTGTGGGACCATGGGAATAGTGCTCCCCTCCATTGTGCACGGGGTCTTCAGGAAGGCGACCGACCTGGGCAGCAGCCCGCAATGACAGCAGCACCGCCGCCGGCACCTGGAAACACTGGACAAAAACTACTCCTATTGAATTATAGACAATAACTTTTACTCGAGTGGAGCTACTGCAAGCAGCATTATTCAATTGCAGTGTTCATCACTGGTGTTACGGGAACAAGACTAGGAACCATAGGGTGGATGCTGTGGCCAAAGCCACGCTGATTTCAGCAGTCAACAGGTTTCCCCATTTGTCTGCTCAAGAAACACAAACACACACACACACACACACACACACACACACCTGTGTCCTGCTCACTTCTTAGACATCACATCCTGGGAAGGCAGCAGGGACAAGCAAAAACATACTTGTGAGAATTGTGTGTAAAACTGTAGTGGAGTCGTCCTGCGTGAAGGTCTGAATAGGTCAGCTCATGCTCAGGTTTCAGGCATATGGGATTCAAGGCTCCTACTTGTCTCAAGGACACTGTCGTTCCCTAGGGATCTGTAACATCCCATCCACTTGCCTCCAGAACCCACAGCACTATGTCCTCAATCAGCCACTATTGCCTGCGTCCCTATCCAGCCCTTGGCGACCCAAGTCACATCCTATAGACAACCAGGACTTTAGATTTTGTCCTTTTTTAAAAAAAACTTGAATGATTTTCTTTCTATGAAACTCGTGGTAAATCTATAGTGACAGAGATGAGATTAATAGTTTCTTAGGGTTATGAGAGGGGAGCTTGCGGGGAAGTCGGGAGCCAAAAATAATGGATCCAAGGATGAAGGAAATGTTTTCAAATTGACTGGGGGGATGAATGTACACCTCTCCTTAATATAAACATTGAATCATATAATATGTGAATTTTATGTCAGTAAAACTTAATATTTTTAAGGACAAAAGTATATATCATACTATAAAAATCCAAATAAGGGTTTACACACAGAAATTATCTGATGCTTACTTTTTTAAGAATAGGAAGACTCTCACGATATCTTCTAAATTCCTCCGAGCCCACTCATTTTGCCTACTAACCTATTTTAAAAGGAAAACGTTAGACCAGCACAGCACATCTCACCTGCTATAAATTTAAATACTTTGTTATTAACATGTAAATATGCATCTGCATATCACTGTGTGCCATGTACTATTTGCCACAGCTAGTGAAATCCTGCTCTAAATAGCGTGTGTGTGTGTGTGTGTGTGTGTGTATTTGGCTGTTACCAGTTGATATATGTATAGTGTGTGTACGGAGACACCCGGTGGTGCAAACAGTTCAGCACTTTACCGCTAACTGCTAGGTAGGAGGTCAAAATCCACCCAGCTGTACCGTGGGAGAAAATCCTGATGAACTTGTGGCTGGCAGGGTTCTCAAGGAAGTCGATGGCAACTGGTTCAGTCTGGGCTTGGTAATAGATATAGATACATACATATATACACACAATTTTATTACGGACAGTTTCAAAGTTATATCAGGATAGAATTACATAATGAACTGCTGGATGCCCATCCCCTAGTTTCAGTGACTGGCAACTCTTTCGCGTTTCCCCCAAAGCACTTCTCAAACTCGTAGTATTCTGAAGAGAATCTGAGATGTCATTCCATTTCATTTCATTTCAAAGTCTTTGTCAGATGCCAGGCAGGTAGAGCATTACAAACACCTATGTTCCTACATGTTCACCGCCCACAGTCTTGGGAAGCTTGCTGCCGTCCTGACCTTACAGATGATGAAGTTGAGTCACAGAAGTGCTGCCGCTGGTATGAGGCAGAGCTGGGTCTTGAGCTCGGGTGGCCTGTATGCTTTCCCTGCGTCACTCGTCAGGTGTGCCCCTGGTTTCTTGGCCTGCCAGAGTCTACCATGTGCACCTCCTGCCCACCATGGGACTGGCCCAGAAAGAATTTCCTACAGTTCTGTGCAGGGTCTGCCACTTTGCTGTCCTGTCTCAGGACCTTTGTCAGGCACCACCATCCCCTTCAGATTATGGAAGGAAGAGAAGCCGTCTTCTCAAGGCACAAGGCAGAAGGAGGTGGACACCCATACCCTCTAGAGCCTCTGTGGAAGGTGGCTTGTGGGGCCAGTATGCAGGGCATGAGCTTTCAGCCCCGGGCCTTGGGAGAGAGAAAGATGGCTGTGGCTTAAGGATGCAACACACCAATCAACCCTGACAACCATTTACAACTTGACACCCCATTACTCTTCTTTTCAGCCTTCAGTGTCTTCACACAAGGTGCTGATTTCTTCAAGCCCTTGCTTCCTGAGAATGTGGTGTGGCTGCTGCTGAGGTTGGCTTGGACTGCACTGGGATCAGGCAGGGAGGAATGCCTTTGTCTTGATTGAAATCCTCTGCATCCACTTGCTTTTAGCAGCACACAGGGCCTTCGTTTTAAGAGGGGGTAAAAAGGCTTAGATGTCTCCAAAGGTTTCTGAGACAGGGGATTTCTCAAGGGAGGAAGGGTGATGATTTCAGGGTAGAGGAATCAAAAGCACATGTACTGCCTTTCTCTGCGCATGCAGAGTGACTCCAAAAGGAAGGGAGGAAAGCATTAGGAAAAAGAGTTTTGAGTTTCGTTGAACCAACATTGGAAAAATGCAGCAAGACTCCTTCCAAATCCAAAGCAGAGCCGTGTCCTTCCACCTCTGTAGAAAGCTTCTGGTCTGGAAACCAGGTGTCCTGGGACTGTTAAGAGTCCCCAGTTTCAGCAGAAACCTCTCTGCCATGTCCTCTAACAAGTAAGCTATTCATGGTAGCCATGCACACACCTACCCAAAAGCACTGTGAAGGGCTGGCTGCAGAGAGCCCACACCACTGCTAGGAATTCCCCTTGGCAGAGCTTTCTCTTCTGGCTTGTGTGTGGTGCCCAACAGAACCCCCTGCACTGGCAAGAACATCGATGGGCTCTGGGGTAGAAGGGTTTCCACCAGGAAGAAGAAGCTAAACTGGATCAGAGGCCCTCTTGGAATGCACATTTCATATCATAAAGCATATATATTTGTGGGTGCTCAGGCATTCCCATGAGGAACAGGGGTGTCCCTGCTCAGAAGGCCATTGTGACCACAAAATTCTCATGACCTAGTCTTCTACTTCTATCAACTTCCCTCTCAATTGTTCCTGCTGCAGTGGTTAATTTTATATGTCAACTTGACTAGGCCATGTGCCCAGTTGTTGGATGAAACACTAGTCTAGTTGCTTTATAAACTGGGCGACCCATTGCCCTTGAGTCTATCACTAGTCATGGTGACACTCTGTGACAGAATAGGACTGCTTTCCAAGGCTGATGGTTCAGAAGTACATTGTCAGAGCTTCCTTCCAAGGTGCCTCTGGGTGGGCTCAAACCTCCAGTCTTTCCATTCATAGTGAACTGCATTAACTGCTTCCACCTCCTAGGGGCTCCATAAAATGGTTAAAACAAAACAAGAACCCACAGCCATAGAGTCCATTGCAACTCACAGTGACCCTATAGAACAGGGTAGAACTTCCCCTGTTGGTTTATGAGACCCTTTATGGGAGGAGAAAGCCTCGTCTTTCTTGAGAGGAGTAGCTGGTGGTTTTTAGCTGCTGATCTTGTGGTTAGCAGCCCAAGGCGTAACACACCATATCAGTTGGTCTTAAGTAAGGCAGATTATCTTCTGTAGCATGGGCATGGCTCAGCTACCACTGGACTTATATGCACGTGATCCTTGAACAGCACTGCCAGGGTCGGAAAGGCCTGGGTTCACTTGTGCGTGCATTTTTTTTTAACACCTTGGGATGCTCATCTCTGCGTGAAGAGCTCAACTCTCCAGTAAATTACATATTACCACAAAATGCTCACGGTACTTAGTACAATACTGTAAACACTGGCTGACACCATGGGACCCCCACGAAGTGGCACCAGTGATGCTGGAGGCGCTCCCAAGAAGCAGACAAAAATCATGAGACAAGAGGTTGAGCTGGTTGATAGGCACTGTGAGAAATGGACCCAGAGTTAGGGTCATTGTAGACAAAGGGAAAAAATACCTTTGACCTCTATTGAAAATGCTTCTTTTATGTGCGTGTGGTATACGAGGGGGTATCCCCCCGCAAAAAAACTGATTTTTTTTCAGATATGTATTTAAATTTTTTTTTACAAAACAACCCTAATACCTTCAATGTACTCTCCATTACACTTAATATATTTGTCAAATTTACAATTCCATTCTTGGAAACACCCTTCAAACTCATCTGTTTGGATGGCTGACAACACCTCCCTCATTTTATTCACCTCTTCTATGTCATCAAATCACTGTCCTTCCATGTCCCTCTTCATTTGTGGAAACTGAAAGAAGTCACCCAGAGTGAGGTCAGGTGAGTAAGGTGTGTGGAACAAGAAAGGCATGCTGTGTTTTGGAAAAAACAAAACAAAAAAACTGGTGTACTGAGATGGCTGTGTGAGCACGTGCATTGTCACAGTGGCAAAACCAGTCCCCACAAATAAGAACTTTTTTGTCATGCGATCTTTTCAGTCTGATATGGTGGGATGAACTCCAAATACACTATCCCCCTCACATCAAAAAGCCAAATGAGCATCATGTTGATCTTTGATTTCACTGGATGAGTTTTGGGGGGGCGAGGTGACAATGGGGACTTCCACTGATCAATTGATGTTTGCTTTCAGGATCATAAGAATAGCACTAGGTCTCATCACCAGTAATGACCTTGGGGGAAAAGTCTGTCTTGTTTTGGAGCTGTTCTTTCAGAGCACAGTGTGTTTCCACTCGACAGTCTTTTCCCTGGTCAGTCAGAACTCAAGGCACAAATTTCACAACGACCCATCTCATTCCCAAATCTTCTGTTAAATTTCACTGAACCAAGTCCAGATAACTTCCCCATCCCTTCAATGGTCCATCATCAGTCTTCAAGCACAAGTGCATGATTTGGTCTACATTTTTATCCATTTCAGAAGTTGATGGACATGCAGAAAGAGGTTTGTCATCAATCGACATTTCATCTTTCTTGAAAGAAGAAAACCACTTGTACACTTGAGTTTTTCCTATAGTGCGGTGTTTTTCCTGAGCAGGAAACAAATTTCGCAGCTGCACACTATTCTCAAATTTGCCATCGCAAAAAAACGAGGTTCGAGCAAAACTGCTTTTGCGAAAAAAAAAAAAAATCACTATGACCTAAGAGAACCTTCCCAGGTGATGCCACTGGGTGCAGAAACTCAAAGCTAATTGCTGGATGCTCAGCAGCAATTTCACCGGTAGGAAAAATGCGTACTCCAACAGCACCACCCAGCAGAGCTTGTTTCTGTTTGGGTGGGGTACCGCCTCGTGTAATGCAGATAACACACAAAATGTGTGTTACTCTCTTCTCTCGGTTATCAGGACGGTCAATATAGCCTAATAGTAGTTAAGTTTTAGGGGGCTGAAAGTTATATGTAGATTTTCAGGGGGGTCAAATGTATATAATCAAAGCAGTGAAACCCACCGGCACTGAGTCCATTCTGACCCGCTGTGGCCCGAAAAACCCTAAGTCTTTATGGAAGCCAACTATCACATCCTGTTACATTGCCGCCTCGAGGCAAAGGCTCGGTGGCCCTGGACAGAGCACTGGAGAGAACAAGGAAGGCTTCGGGGTGAGGTAGGCACCCGTAAACTCTGTGTGTGGTGTGTGTTTTGTGTATGTGTGTGTTTTGTGTGCTGTATGTGGTGTGGTGTGTGTGTGTGTGTGTGTGTGTGTGTGTGTGTGTGTGTGTGTGTGTGTTCCAAGAGCAAAACCTGCTTTTGGAGTTGGCCTGACCTTCTAAATCCTGACTGTCGTGGATGCCTCTGCTTTCCAGGAAGTCATTGCCATGAGCAATTGTTTCTGCAATCCTGGTGGTTATAAAACCCTTTATTTTGAAAACACATTTCAAAACAAGGTTCTTAACACACTCAGCTTTCTCTGGTCCACTAGGCCAGGAGGAAACTGGCGCAGATGTCTCCCTGTGGCCCGTATACTCCTGTTATCCCCACAGGCCATTCATGCCCCGGGGATCCATCTCATGGCCCATGAAAGAATGCAGAGCAGGCGCAGGGGACTCGCAGAGGTTCCCTGCAGGCACTCCGTCTCCCCACCCACTCCCCAACACCAACCCCCCCTCCACCCGCAACACTCCCCCCCCTCCCTCCTGGCTGAGCCATCATGACACACTAGCTTGTGCCTCTCTGGGAGAGTAATTCATTTGTAATTAATCTTTTTTTCATCGGGCCCGTTTCTAAAGCAACCACTGAGCTCATACCAATTAGGAAACACTAAGGGGGCGGGGGGGGGGGGAGAACAGGGCCCTGACGTCAGGCCGCGCACAGGAGGCGTTTACAGGCGGTCAGGCAGTCATGCCAGAGACCCGCAGACGGCCTGGCCCGGAAACGCAGCGCCCCTCATCAGGTCAGAGTGGATCACAGGCCAGCCGACGGAAGGTCAGGGGAGAGTCATGGGAACAAATGGGCTCTGAGATGAGGCCAACGACAGGGGTTCTAATCACCGCTCTCAGAGCCCGAGCCAGCCACCCAACCTCCAGTTCCTCCTCAGAGGGAAACTTCTCATAATACCTACCTCACACAGCTACAGTCAGGTCAGAGATAACCCCAAACCCATGGCCACCGAGCCGATTCTGACTCATCGAGACCCTACAAGACAGAGTGGAACTGCCCCCTGGGGGTGACAAGGCTGTGAATCGTTATGAGAGGAGAAAACCTCATCTTTCTCCCTCCAAGCAGCAAGTGGTTTCAAACTGCTGACCTTGCCATTGGCAACCTGACTCATGACCCATGATGCCACCCAGGCCTCTGAATCAGAGACAGATAGGTAAACCTAAAGAGCAGTGGTGTGGTGTCGTGGGCGCTCTGTGGAAGCTCTGTGTGGTTGCTTGACTTCCACGCCAGTGCGCCTGCTGAGGCTCCTGAGCAGGGGCTGCCACGGCCTCTGAAGAGAGGAACAGTTAAGATCAGGGAGCATTCCGCTCAAACCACTCAGATCCCCCTTGCTCCCACTCACTATTCAGAGACTGCCGTTTCAACGCTGCTCTGGGCCAAAGATCCATGAGCTGGCCTGCAGGAGCTGCCTGCCGGCCAGCAAGCAAAAAATAGACGAGTCGAGGGAAGTCAAATACACGCACGTATGGGGAGTGTGGGGGGTGGAGGGTGAGGGAGATCCAGGAAGGCGTCCTGGAGGAGTCAGTCCCCAGGTAGATGGTGCAGTGTGAGCAAAAGAGCAGAGGGGACACAGTGATGAGGGGACGGGGCTGCGTTTCTGACTGCATACGCCTCAGATGCGCGTGGAGGATGCTGTCTCGGCCAGCAGGGGAGACTCAAGCCTGTGGTGACCAGAAGAAAAGCAGAGACAGTCACCCAGGGCGAGCAGAGCAGCCTGGGGCCTGCTCACAGCTGGCTCAGGCTTGTCCTCACTCCGGAGCCAGAAAGGAAAGCCTATTTGAGAAACGGAAACACTTGTGTCCAAGACTAAAATTACCTACGAGTCGAGTGGGATCCACTACATCCTCCTCTTGGCCTCCCTCCTGGGCAGGTTCACTCTGAGGCCCTGTGAGCCAGCCCCGGGCCAGCCCAGCTGCAGAAGCCTACCTGGGGGGACAAAATGAAGAGAAACCTCAGGAAACACCACCGGGTGGTGGTGCATCCTCTGACCCAACACACAGCTGGCTGACAGCCCACCCTGGCCGGGCCAGACCAGAGTGCTCTTCCTCTCAGAAACTACTCATTCCCTTCTCGCTCTCTCCCCACCTGTCACTGCTGGGGACTGAGTGAGCCGCCAGGCTCCCGGCCAGGTGTTGGCGGCTCCTGCCTTATGAGGGAACTGCTGTCCACAGCTGTGGTCGGTTGTCCATGGTCCCCGGGCCCCACCTGTGGTCCTAACTTCGCTCTTCATGACTAACCTTTTAATGACTCAATGACTTCACACCTTCCGGATGCCAGAGAGAGAGGGAGAGGGAGAGAGAGAGAGAGAAAAGAGAGAGAGAGAGAGAGAGAGAGAGAGAGAGAGAGAGGAGAGCTGTTGCCATGGTGAAGGAGGAACACTACAGCCAGGCTGAGAGCCCTTGGTAGAGTGGCAGCCTACAGAGCGCCTATGGTGACGGAGCCAGGAAGTCAAGCCCAGGTTGCAGGGCTGGGCAGCTCCCAATGGCCCTCCGTTGGTCACACACTCCACTCTTGTCCGAGACCCGTATGAGACCCAAGCTGTCTGCTTCCACGTGTCTCCCCACTGCCAATCCGAGCCCGTCACCGTGGTCTCGCAGACGTGACTGGAGAACGAAACAGCGTCTGAGCGGTGCGATTCGCGGGCACTCCAAATGCCGCTGCCCTCTTCTGGAACCTTCGCTCGAGCCATGCTCCCTTCCTTGACGACCGCCCCCCCTTGCCGTGCTTTTAGATGACCTCTGGACAAGGCCTGACCGACACCATCCCTCCTTCCGGAAGCGGTCTTGCCCCTGTGGCCACACTGCCCTCTCCCTCTGAACATTGCTTGTCTGTTGGTGGTGTCCGAGGGAGACCCTGGCCTCCCTGTACACTTGGAAGTCATCGCACCTCTCCCACCCCCCAGGAACCCAGTCTAAAGCAGACAGCCAGACAGAAGAGCAGACAGACAGATTTCTCTGAGTGCCCCTGCCAACCCTGAGAGTCTCAGCTCCCAGGCAGCAATTCAGAAAAGTTCTCTACGAACAGGCAAGTCGGCCATACACCCCGGCTACTTCCTGGGGTAACTGTAAATGTCTCCAGGGCAGCACCGCTGGAGCCTCTTTGGGAAGCACATGGTGTCTGGCCCAGGTGCCCCGGAAGAGCTGTCTGTACCCACTTCAGACCCCAGGGCCCAGACATGTGGGCCTATGTGGTCAGGAGCTGACAACAGCACCCAACAATGTCAGCCAATGGCAGGTTTGTCAGAGGGCCACTGTGAAAATGGCATAGCCGAGCATCCTCTAGAGATCGCCTCTAACTTCACGAAGGGAGAGAATCACCAGCAGCAGCAGCCCAAGGCTGATTCCTATGAGGTGGAGATCGAATATATCCCCTCTCTCCCGGCTTCGTTGCCAGTTCTGACATCCATTACCTCCCCCTGGCCCTCTCTACTTCAAATTTGATAATCCATTGACATGGCCACAGAGACTCACAGACAATACTCAAGATTATAGGGTTCATTAGGGAATTAGCCAGTTACAATTCAAGATCAGAAACAACTGAGGATACAGTTCTTCAGCCAGGATAGACTCTTCTCAACCATGCCTACCTAGGCAGGCCTCTCCGTGCCTCTTAGACGCTCAAGGAACCTCTTGAGCCAGCCCGGCACCTGCCTTGCTTGAGCAAGTATCAAGTTTAGAGCTCCAAGCACCCCACTCTACTAGTAAGCCTGGGCACAGGTGCTCCGCCTCTAGCAAGTGCCCCGGAATACCCCATTCTGCTAACAAGTCTTGGCCCAAAGGCACCCACTCTTACTGCTCTGTGACCCAGGAAGTGCACTGGGCCATCTCTGGCTGGTCTTCTAGTTCTGCCTCTGCTGCACTATTTCTGAGCCGCTGCATCTCCTGTCTCCTACTTTCTCGCCATCTTTGCTCTCCCTCAGTCTCCTGAATCTAGGAGACTCATAGGGCAGGGACCCCAGTCCAGAAGACACGCTCTGCCTTCGGCTCTTTCTTGATTCTAGAGAAATCTTGCCATGGTAGTTACATAATCTGGTGTCAATTTGAGAATTCAGAGAGAAGTGGTGGAATCTAGCCTGTCAATCAGGTAGTAGCTTGATGACCTCATCTGGAGGGGCTAAGGAGATAAATAGCTTGCTGGAGGCAGGACACATGCTCACTCCCTGGGTGACATCCCTGTGGAGAAGACACGTGGAGAGAGGCTGATGGCGTCAGACATCTGGAGCTGGAGAAGCCACGTGGAGACCCGTGCCAGCGCTGAGATGCTTACAACACCACTGGATCCAAAAGACTTCCCACCCACTGGCCTGTGGTGATCTTCCTGCATTTGGAGTTATTGCATGTGTTGCGCGAGTCTGAAGAGGACTTTATAAATTAGTCTCAGACATATGGGATACTATTGGACCTATGAACTTGATCTGGACTGGGATGTTTTCTTAATGTATAATTACTCTTTATATAAAGCTCGTTCTTTTTTAAAAACATTTTATTAGGGGCTCATGCAACTCTTATCACAATCCGTACATATACATACATCAATTGTATAAAGCACATCCGTACATTCTTTGCCCTAATCATTTTCAAAGCATTTGCTCTCCACTTAAGCCCTTTGCATCAGGTCCTCTTTTTTTCCCCCTTCCTCCCCATTGCCCCCTCCCTCATGAGCCCTTGATAATTTATAGATTGTTATTTTGTCATATTAAAGCTCTTTCTTAAACACATGTGAATGTCCATGAATTTGTTTCTCTAGTCTACCCGGACTAACACATCACCTCTGGGGTGGCTCATTTAAATCTTATTAAGATGGCAAGATTGACCAATCCTCTCGTTAGGTCCCCTAACGAGAATAGGCACGTCCCCATCCTCACAAGCATCCCCCAAACCAATCTTATTTGCAACCTATCTAGTCCCCTTGGGCCGCAAGCGCTTCATTTACAGAGTCCCGCCCAGCCATTTGATGGACGTTAACAAAGACTGTGGCTAGAAGCCATGAAAGAAAAGGGACTTTGGGGAGCAGCATGGGGGCCCCAGGAGAAGGGAAACCAATACTATTCGAGATGATGGTGCCAATTTTATGAACGCAGCACCATCCTTCAATTTGGCTCTAGGTCAGAGACCAGGCCTAGCATCCCCCTCGGTCCCATATGCCGTATCATGCTGCAGATACAACTGGTCAACTAGCTCATCCTGTCTACGGCACCCAGCTCTGTCCCCTCAGCCCCACTCCTGTGACACTGTCTTCCTCTCAGTCATATAAGTGACCATCACAGCTTCCTCAAGTTCCCACCCCCAGCGCCCCACCACACCCACTCTACACTGGGAGCCCTCAAAACCATAAAGCTCCCCATGTCATGTCGTTGACCATATGACAGTATCTAAACCCCTTAGTCTTGCCAACCAGCCTGGCCTATACTCCACATAATTAGGGACTCCTCGGGCATGCATTCTTCTGCCTCTCCCCTCCAACGTGCAGGTGCCCACATATGTGAAGGGCCTTGGTAGGCTCCAGGTGGGTCAGCATTGCCTCGAGGGTTGTGTTTTGATGGGGTCCTGTTCCTTCATGCTTCCAAGACTCTGCCAAGGATGCACAGACACACAGACTCACCTGACAAATGCCTCTGTGCCATCTTTTCGAATGTCCTTCTCTGCACCTCAGGTTGCACACAGTGCTCCTCCACCAACACCTCCAGGGTCCCCCATGCCACAAGCCCTCCCCCAGGGAGTTGAGCAGAAAGGATCCAGCCTTCTCTTCGAAGAGGTGCCTGGTGGGTGGCACGGGTCTGTGAGCTTTGGGTCAAAGGCATGATGCCGGTGCAGTCAGTCCTGTCATCAGTGCACTCAGGGAATGGAAGACATGGTGCCAGGCTGGAACGCCAAGTCCCAGGGCTCCCCATCCCACAGAGCCAGGCACACGACTAAAGCTATATTCTGCGACGTAGGCCCACCCATTTTACCAGGAAGGGCCCTGGCCATGCCATCTTTTTCCTGTAGAGGCCGAGCCAGTCCACCCAGACATGTAACTGGAGCCTGCAAGTTAACCCCCTTTCCTGTCCTCCCTGCCCCCCAGCTACTCTAGTGGACTCACAGCCACAGACAAGAAAGAGAACATTCTGGAAAGAAAACATTCCAGAGCTAGAAATTCCATGTGCTGTTAAGTCTGTGGAAAGGAAAAGGGCTACAAGTCATGCCAACACCCAAAATCTCCTAGGGGCTTCCTGCTCAAACAGAGGGCTCTCTAAGAACACATTTGCTTCTCGGTGGCGGAGAAGAGGCACTCTTCTACCAGCCCCTCACCACCCCCCGCCCCCAACCTGGAGGCAGCAGCTCCAGCTGCCCGGGATGCTGCAGAGTGCGCGGCCCTGCAGGAGGTGCTTCCGATAACCCAGGTACACTAGGGTAAGACAGACAGCATTGCTAGCACACGCCGCCTCATGCGCGCACAGGTTTGCTCCAAATGCATGTGCTCAAACGCCGTCCTTGCCGTGAATGGCTACACACAGGCTCTCTCGGCAATATACTCACTCATCTTAGTCTCATGCCAATAGCTTCAAGAGGCATGGCGTCCAACGCAGTGTCTCCTGGGGGATCTGCTGGGACAGATCAAGTCAAGGCAGAGAGTGCTGGTTGGGGGGATCCCAAGAGGTAATCCTGATAGAGCTTCATGGCAAAGGACGATCTCGGGGGCTTATTAGGAATAAGGTTAAAGAAAAAACTGAAAATTGCATTAGTAAGAAAACCTCCAGGAAATCTCGCCAAAGGGTTGGTTTCCATCACAATGTACCTGGACATTCTTCAAGGAGAGTGAGAACTGCCCTGGGAGATTTGTGTTGGCAAAACTGGCCCCATCCACCCTCCAGCACTGATCTTTCCCCTACTGGCTTCTTTCTGTTCCCAGCCTCAGGGAACATTCAAAAGGAGCATCATTTGAGTCCCTCGAGGGTGCCAGAACGACTAATTCGACACGGTGTAACTGAAAAGGCACAGACGGCTTCAGAGGGGGTGAGAGAAATGAAAACATCACCTTCAGTGCATATAGACATGTACCTATAGATCCACTGCCATAGGACAGAGTAGAACTGCTCCATAGGGTATCTATCTGTGACTGGAAACCGCTAGGGAAGCAGCCAGTCTCGTCTTTCTCCTGAGGAGCTACTGATGGGTTTGAACTGTCAACCTTGCAATGAGCTGCCTGGGCCACCAGGGATCCTTTGTATAGACCTAGGTGGAAGGTGTGTCAAAAAACAATAGCTTCCCATTTTGACGTTTTTGTTTAAGATTTTTATGACATCCTGACTTACTCGTACAGCTCAGCTCTCTCCAGCAGAGCAGACCCAGCCATATTGCTTCCCCTGCTGGGCTTTTGTCTGAGAGGAGGAAATCCCCTCATGATCCACCTGCTGTCCCCAAGAAAGCCCGCCAACAACCAGGTGGATGAGAAGTCAACTCACCCCTCCCTATACTGGATCTCACCTTGGCCACCAGTCTCAAAAGCACTGATGGGAGTGTGAGTTTCCCCTCCTATGAAACGAGTAAGCTGGATGGTTTCCAACTAAGTATCTAGAATTTTCTGATATGCAGGCTCATTCCCATACATGTGACCACCTACCTCAGGGAAATATTTGTCATGGTTGCTGTTCTTGCTGAAGGCCTATGGCGTTTTTCCCTCTGAGCTAAACAGTCTTGGATACTTTCTCAAGATCTGGTATTCCAGAAGTTACCGTCAGCCAACCAGAGTTGGCAGGAACTACCCCCCCACCCCCAGCCCCGCTCCCCTCACCCCACCCCCGACCCTATGCTGCCCACCAGAGTGTGGGGTCTGCCAGAGCCCTGCAGTATTTGGTGGCCTGATTTCAGGAAGACTCACTGAATGGGTGTGCCATCAAGAGACCTGGACCTGCCTGCCCTGGGATCTGCTGCGCCCAGAGAAGCCCTGGAAGATGTGCTGGGACTGATTCCAGAAAAGCAGAAACAAAGGGGGGGAGACATGAGCCAGGGCTCCCCACCACCCACAAACGCACATGACACAGTCCCACAGACAATCACACACCCACACCCATACACACGCACACGCAGTCAAGTTCAGGTGTTCCGCGTACACACGCTCACAGGGCTGCTGGGTGTAAAGGATCTGCAACAGTGCCATCTAGTGGGGGCCAGGAGAGCTCTGCCAGCAGGGTTTTCCTGCTGAGCCCCATGAACTAACTAGATCTGGGTGCTCACAGTTTTTCAGCATGCGAGCTACTTATAAAATGATCAAGTCAAAATGAGCTCCCAACTACAGAAATGCAAAACATTTATTTATTGCATTTATTCATAAATGCATTGAGAATTTTTATATGTACAATGTATGTTTATGTACCTTGCATAACCGCATGAGTTCATATTGCACAACACAACACAACGAACTTTGTTCATTTTTTGTCATTACCTGAGTTGACTCTGATGACTTGCACTGAATGGAATGAGCCAGAGATGCATAGTCCGGACAGTAGCTGCTGACAGCCAGCCTCAAGCATACTTCTGAAGGATCATCGGTCATGGTGAAATGGTGCTTGGACTTAATGATCTTTATGTGGGAAAAGGTTAACTCACATAAATAAGTAGAGCCGAATAATGTAGTCAAGGAGGTAGCACATTTTCTCATGTTTGGGTACTTTCCCTCTGCGAGTAATTCCAGGACTGTTCATGCGCTCTGGGTTTCAGCTGAATGTCGGTTTGCAGTGTCAAAATCCCCCATTCCGTATGAAAGTGATACGTTTTGTCTTCTTACTTGGTCCAGCTCTCCAACTCATTTTAATACCTTTTCTTACAATTAAGAGAAACAAACAAGGTCTAAAAATTGGCGATAACTTAGCTTGTCAGTTTGCTGCACTTAGCACAGTTGTTTGCTCATGCATTTGACACCTAACATTGCATCTGATTGGCTGCCTTGTATATCAGTTAAGTGACGTGATTGATGATAGGCTTGCGTCTATTTTTTTAATGCCATGCGATCTACCCACACTACATTTGCGATTGACTAGTAGATCGTGATCTACATATTGAGCACCCCTGAACTAGATGTTTCTCCATGTCCAGGGCTGGAGAGACAAGTGGGGGGTGGGGTGGTGACTCTTTCTTATGGGAAGAACACCAGTGAGGTGATGATGCGAGGCCAATTGCCTTGGGATCTCTCACCATCCCATTCAATTCCCACCTCCCCACAGTGCTGACTCTACCCTGTCTTCGAATCACTTCTACTTACCAAATGCCCACCCTCTGTCTCAGTAAAGTCACAGTTTACTAGCCAGAGTCCTGCCAGGGGCCATTCAAGCCTGGACACTGTCTCTGACCCAGACACATTTCCAAGAGACGTGGGCCAGCTTCTTGCCAGATTCTGGCTGGGCTCCCTACTCTGATCTGCATTCGTCTCTCTGTACAATGGGGCTACAGTAACACATTCCCGACTGCACTGCTGTACGGTCAGGACTCTCATCAATGAAGGCACCCAGAATCCAGCTGCACCTGGGGGTGGGGGTGTCATGGTTCTGAGGATGGTCATCATGGCCCTTGCCTACTGAAGGCTGGGAACAGTTGGTTGGACAGCGCCTTTGCCCCCTGGCTGGGACCTGGGTGACCATCACTCTGAATATTAATTGGATGCCTTGGCAGGAGGACCACCCATTGCCACTTCAGAAGCTGTGGGAGACCACTTGAGTTTGGAGTTTGGATGTTTGGAGTTTGGAGGCAGTGAAACCCTGCAGACTCATTGTCTCTGGGAGCTGGAGGAGCTAAGAAGAAGGGGAGCATTACTAGCCTTTCTCAATGAGGGGGCTTTCCCCAGGAGACTGGTGGACAAGGTGTCCTGCAGTCCAGGAGGCTGCTGCTGGTCTGAGGCTGAGGGGGCTGAGCAGGAAGGTGGGGGGCCCCAGCCCTGGACATGGAGAAACATCTAGTCCAGGGGTTCTCAATATGTGGATCGCAATCTACTAGTCGATCACAAATGTAGTGTGGGTAGATTGCATGGCATTAAAAAATAGACGTAAGCCTATCATCAATCCTGTCACTTAATTGATATACAAGGCAGCCAATCAGGTGCAATTTTAGGTGTGAAACGTATGGGCAAGCAAGGGCGCTAAGTGCAGCAAAACTAACAAGCTAAGCTATCGCCAATTTTTAGACCTTGCTTGTTTCTCTTAAACATAAGAAAGGGTATTAAAATGAGTGGGGGAGCTGGACCAAGTAAAAAGACAAGAACGTATCACTTTCAGCTTGATTGTGGAGAAAATCAACCCCTGGCCATTCTTCACCATGCCTGGAGAGGAGGTGGCTCTGACCTGGCTCCAGATCGCCCGTGTGTCCTTGGGCAGAGTCTTGCCCTTCTCCGGGTCTGTGAGTGGCAGGGGCTGAAGGCAGGATTTGATACCTGGGTCCTCTCTAGAACCCACCCTCAGGATCCTGCTTCCCAGGGACTTCAATGCCCACTGCCCACTCTGCCCCGTCTCCTCCATCCTGCAGCTGCGCTAGCCACCAAGCCTTTCATGCTTCATCCAACCCACCCCCTCCGTGCTCCCTGCATGCCCTGGCTAAACTTTAAGGAACTTTCTGAGTGTCTTCTCCCCCAACCCAATAGTGGACAGTCCAGAGGGCAGGATGGCCCTGTGCGCCCTGTCCCACCTCGGCTCTGACCTCTAGCTCTCTCACCCAACTTGTCTCCACAACCCCAACTTTGGCCACAGCCCACGTAGGATAAGGTGAATGAGTAACAGGACCACTGAAGGGTTAAGTGGCAGTGGAAAGAAGGTGGCAAGGAGGGCAGCAGGGCCTGTGGGCAGCTGGCCACTGTTTTCACACCTGCTATGGCCTCTAGGCTATAAGCCAGCAGGTCTTGAAGATTAGAGGTTAGGGAACACCAAAAGTAGATAGAGGAAGGCCTACCTGGGGCACAGCTTTACTTGCTCGGGGCTGTTCCTGGAATCAGGTCAATTCCATGGGCATGCCCACAGGCCAGAGGCTGTGGTTGCCGGCAGGCAGCCAGACACCTGCAGGCCGGGCAGAGTTGGGCCTCTACCTGATAAATTCTGTAGGGGCTGGACACCTGGGTTGGGAACCTCCTCAGAGGCATGAGAAATGAACAGTGATGTCCTTATTGATTCCTTAGGGTTGAAGGGACGTGTGTCATCACTGAGCCTCCCCCGCTCCTGGCTCCCACAGGGCAACCTCTGATCCGTGAAAAGGTTGGAGCTTCCAGCAGCAGCGAGCCTTCAAGGAATCTGCCCTGTGGGAGGAGCAAAGCTTGGATCCGAATCAGAAGCAGCACAACATGGAGGGAGCATGTTATTTTATTTATTTATCTTGTTGTTGTTCACAAGAAAGCTGTGGTTACGTAAGCGTGTCAAATCTAATCTAGGGCCATTGGTTCCCTCAGCCTCTCCGCGTGTGGAGCACAGAGAGTCACAACAGCTCTCTTGCACACACTGCTGGTGCACTTCACTCACTGGCTGCTGTGTGGCCCGAAGTCTAGCCTAAGCCCTGGAGTCCAGTGGCCTACCCCTGTCAGCACTGCTCCCGCCCTGTGAACACACTTAGTTCCCAGTGGTTTCATTTAGCCTCTGGCTTGCGTTCGCTGAAGTCAGGTGAGCATCCTCTCCGTCAGCTGTGATGCAGGGGCTAGGGGCAGAGAGGGCGGTGAGTGTCACCTCCTGGGGGCCCACCAGCACAAATGGACTGGACAGTGTAGCCAGGATGAATGTGGGCCCAGAGACAAAGATCCCTGCAGCACTACGGTGTCCTTCTTGCTGACTCGCTCAGGTCGGCTGTCACACCATTCCTTCACTGAGCGCGGATGCTTTCCACACTGAACAGAACACAGACCACGGAGGCAGCCAGATCCGGCCTCGGCTCAGCGAAATGCTGACGTAATCATTGCACGCAGAGGACCGCACCACAAAGCAGCTTCTTAGAGAGTAAGGAATGGGGCAAGGTTGGTAGTTCCAACCTTTAATCAACAAATCAAATAAACTCAGCCCCTATGAGCAAGCAGTAAAGCAGCCAAGGTGACATGAACAGCTGTAGGTTAGGCCCTTCCTGAACCGTGAGACAGTTTAAAAACCCTCTGAGCCAGGTGCCAAGGGCACCAGATTCTGGCAGAAAAGATGGCTCCTCTGTAGACCTGGCAGGTTCAACTCTCTCCATTTGAGCCTGTCTTTTGGCTCCAAAGCCAGCAGCCCAGCCTACAGATATGGTGTCCTTGCCTCTACCTGTGTTTAATTCAAACCATTCTGTCCAGTCCTAATTCAGAGCTCTGGGGGGAGGGGTGGGGGTGGAGTTACGTTACTCTCGACATGGCACAATAGAAATGTTTTTTCAACCTTAAATTAGAAACATACCACAGAATTTTTTTTAAAGATTTGTACAACATTGAGTGAAATGTCTTCAACTCTGTGACTGAAATCTTAGCAAGGTCGCCTTCTCCTGGAGGAACATTGTTATCAAGACAGGCATGTGTCCTCTGGGATGTGCTTTTTTCTCCCTCCTCCAAAAGCAGTCCGCCACCTTGCATTAATGAGCCTGGGGTGAGGGTGCTGGGTGTAAGAGAACTTTGAGGGCATCCCTAGCAGGGCTGGACAGAGCAAAGTCTCCATGCAAGCTTGCCTTTCAAATAGGCCTTCGTTCTCTAATACCCTCACACCACCAAGCATGCTACAAAAGACCAGTTTCAAAGTTCTTGAAACCAGGTATGTTACTTTCATGATTAAGGTTCAGTTGGCCCACATCTTTTGAATCACTTCATGTGGACAAAGAAAAAGAAAGATGAAGTGATGCTTCTGAATTGTGATGTTGGCAAAGAAGACTGACGATACCGTGGGTGGTCATGAAAAGCACATAAGTCTTAGAAGACATACCATCAGAATGCTCTTTAGAAGTGAGGACCTCTTTAGAAGTGAGGACCTCTAGAAGTGAGACCTCAGCTCACTTCCTTAGACATGCCATCAGGAAAGACCAATTACGAGAAAAGGGCCAGTTGGGTTCTCTCTAGAAACAAAACCAGTAACTCTTGTATATGTGTGTATATGTTGTTGCTAGATACCATCAAGTTGGTTCTGACTTATCGCAACAGAACGAAACACTGCCTGGTCCTACGCTACCCACACAATCCTTCCCATGTCTGAGCCCATACTGTGACTACTGTAAGTGCATTTGTCAAAAGTCTCCCTCCTTTGCACTGCCCTCTACTTCACCAAACATGACCTCCTTCTCCAGGGACTGGTCTCTCCTGACACCGTGTCCCAAGTACGGGAAGCAAAGTCTCTCTATCCGGGCTTCCAAGGAGGATACTGGCTGTCCTCCTTCCCGGCAGATTTGTTTGTTCTTTTGACAGTTCCTGGTACGTTCAGTAAGCTTCACCAGCCCCTTCATTCAAATGCATCGCTTCTCCTTCAGTCTCCTGTATTCAGCGCACAACTTTCACGGGCAGATGTGGCCATTCAAAATACCGTGGCTTGGGTCTGGCACACCTTAGTCCTCAAAGTAACATCCTTGTTTTTCAACACTTTAAAGAGGTCTCCTACTGCAGATTTACCCAATACAATGCATTGTTTGATCTCTCCACTGCTGCTTCCAGGAGCATTGGCTGTGGACCCAAGCAAGACAAAAAATTCCTGCTTCATAACTTCAATCTGTTCTCCCTTTATCGTGATGTCACCTCTGGGTCCAGTGGTGAGAATTTCGGTCTTCTTTACAGTGAGTCGGATTCCATACTGAAGCCTGCAATCTTTGATCTTCATCAGCAAATGCTTCAAGTCCTCCTCACTTTTATCCAACAAGGTTGTGTCATCTGCACATCACAGGTTGTTCATAAGCCTTCCTGCAATCCTGATGCCACGTTTGCTCCCGTGTAGCCCAGCCACTCTGATGACTTGCTCGTCATACAGATTGAGTAAGTGTGGTGAGAGGATGCAACCCTGATGGACACCTTTCCTGATTTTAAGCCATACAGTAAACCCTTGTTCTGTTCCCATGACTGGCTCTTGATCCACGGGCAGGTTCCACATGAACACAATGTAGTGTTCTGGGATTCTCTTTCTTCTCAAGGTTATCCATAGTTTCTTGTGATCCATAAAGTCAAAAGCCTTTGCATCGTCAATAAACACCAAGAAGTAAACATCCTTCAGGTCTTCTCTGCTTCCAGCCAAGGTCCATCTGATATCTGCAATGATACCCTTTGTTCCGGATCCTTTTCTGAATTCAGCCTTAGCTTCTGGCAGCTCCCTGCCAATGGATTGCCACAACCATTGTTAAATGACCTTCAACAGAACTTTACTTGCATGTGATAGTAACATTGTTCTATAATTTGAGCAGTTAGGTAGTGATTTCGAATCGCTTCAAATAGGGATCTCTTCAAGTTAGATGGTCAAGTAGATGTCTTCCCAATTTCATAGATGAATGAGTGCTTCTAATACTTCATCAACTTGTTGAAACATTTTAACTGATATTCCATCATTTCCTGGAGCCTTCTTTTTGGCTAATGCTCAGTGCAGCTTGAAATTCTTCACTCAACACCATTGGCTCTTGCTCATATGCTGAATTTGTTTTAATTTTGACTTCAACCTTACTTACATATGAGCAATTGATGGCTATTCCACAGTTGGCCTCTGGCCTGGTTTGGGCTGTTGATATTGAACTTCTCTGTCGTCAATTTGATTTCTGTATATTCTCTCTGGAGAAATCAACATGTATAGTCACCATTTGTGTTGCTGAAAAAATAGATTTTTCCATTAAAAAAGTCTTGCAAATTTCTATCATTTGACCTCTGGCTTCATTTTTGTCACCAAGGTCATAGTTTCCAACTACTGTATCTTCTTCTTTGTTTCCAACTTTTGCATTCTAATTGCCAATAATTACCAGTTAATCTTGATTGCTTATTTAAGGCTGGAGACATTAGTAGAATTCATCAACTTTTTCATCACTAGCTTTTTAAAAAAAATAATTTTATTGGAGACTCAGATATTATAACAATCAATAAATCAATTATATCAATTGAACTTGTAGATATGTTGCCATCATCATTTTCAAATTATCTTTCTTCTTGAGCCCTTTGATATCAGCTCCTCCTTTTTCCCTTCCTCACCCACCCTCCCACCTTCATGAACCCTTAATAAACTGTATAATTTTTTCTTACCTTACACGATCTCCTGCATCCCTTCACCCACATTTCTGTTTTTAGTTTCCCGCAGGGCGGGGAGTATACATCTATCATTCTATCAGTTCCCCCTTTCTCCCCTTCCTCCAACCATCCTCCCCATACCTTCATGGTATCCCTACTCCCGTTACTGTTTCTGAGGGGTTTATCTGTCCTGGAATCCATGGGTCAAAAGCATTTATCTGTACCAGAGTACATATTCTGGTCTAGCAAGATTGGTGAGGTAGAACTGGGATCATGGTAGTGGGGAGGAGAAGAAGCATTCAAGAACTAGAGGAATGTTGTGTGTTTCATTGGTGCCATACTGCACTCTCAATGAATAGTCCCTTTCATGTGACCCTTCTATGAAGGAATGTCCAATTATCTACATATGGGCTCTGGGTCTCTGCTGTGACCCCTTACCTTCACATCGATATAATTGTTTAGTTTTGATCTTTGGCTACCTGATCCTGTCAACACCTGGTGATCACACAGGCTGGTGTGCTTCTTCCATGTGGGCTTTGTTGTTTCCCTGCTAAGATGGCCTATTGCTTAACCTCAAGTCTTTAAGACTCCTATATCTTCTACCAGCCTGGAACCATCAGCTTTCTTCACCACATTTGCTTATGCACCCATTTTGTCTTCAGCAGTCACATTGAGAAGATAAGCATTACAGAATACCAGGTTATTACAACAAAGTGTTCTTGTGTTGAGGGAGAACTTGAGGGGAGGCCCAATCTCCATCTGCTATCATAATACTTTTAACATATGTACATATACCAATATCCCCTATCTTTATATATTTACATATATACATGTCTATATTTATACCTCTATATAGCTTTTCCTCCTATTTCCTTTTACTTTCCTCCTGCCCCACTATCATGTTCACCCTTCATTCAGCTCTCAGTAATTCCTCTCCACTACATTACAGTTGATCAACACCACTAGACATTGTACACCCTCCTCATCATTGATTTTAGATCCCTTATTGTTTCCCTGTCCCTGAGTTTGTTGACTCCCCACTCCCTTCCCCCCCACCTCCTCCTCTTCCATGCCCCCCAGAACCATTAGCCCCATTGGTTTCTCCTTGGATTGTTTATTCTGCCTATCTTTTTTAAAAAAATCATTTTATTGGGGGCTTTTACAACTCTTGTAAGAATCAACTGTATCAAGCATATTTGTAACTATTCTGCCTATCTTTATATATATATATATGTATATATATATATATATATTCTTTATATATATATATATCCTTGTGGTTACCAGCCTAACACATAACCACATCACCACCAAGGCTCATATATATAATACATATATATCCTATAAATAGTTCCAGGTCTATCTGCTGACTTTTTTGCATGCCCTCCAACCAGGTCTGGTGGGGTACCAAGTACTGCCCCCCGAGTCTGAAGTCATTTTGGGGGTTCCTCAGGGACTTCATGACTTTGTTCAACTTGCTGTTCTGCTGTGCTCCTTTTGTGATTCGCCCCACTGTGGGGGGTCAGACCAGACTCATTTCCCGCACCATGTCTCCAGTGTTGTCCCCTGTAGCACTGTGGGCATGTCATGTCTCATGCTGGGGTCAGTCCTCTGTGTGCATTAGCTGCTCTGAGCAGGAATGTTGTCCTCAAGGCCTGGTGGACTATGAGTGAAGTTTTCTCTCTCTTTCTCTCTCTCTCCCCTTCTTAGTTTGCTCCTGCAGCACTAGCTTTTGTGGTTGGTGCATAAATTTGAATAATAGTTGTATTGATTGGATTTCCTGGAAGGTAAATGTATTCCTATCGCAGGCAGCAATGTACTTTAAGATAGATCTTGAAATGTTATTTTTGAGTATAAATGCCATGACATTACTCTTGATTCTTTTATTCCCAGCATAATAAACCGTACGATTTTCTGATCCAAAATGGCCAATATTGGTCCATTTCCGCTTACTAATGCCTAGAATGTAGATTGTTATGCGTTCTGTTTCATTTTCGGCAGCTTCCAATTCGCCTGCATTCATGCTTTGGACACTCCACATTCCACGTATCAATTGATGTTTCCAGCAGTTTCTTCTCACTTTTGAGTCAAGCTCCATGAGCAAATGAGGCCCTGGAAGCTCTGCCCCCACAGGCTAGACTCCACCCAGGCCCTTATGGTCAACTCTACTCTGAGAAGGCAGTTCTTCCTCGGGGATATTTGAGTGCTTCTGACCTGAGGGGCTCCTCTTCTGCCACTATCTGACGGTGTTCCGCTTTTCTTCATGAGACTTCCAGGATCCGAGAAGGTTTCGAGTCTAGCCATAACATTTTCAATGGCTACTTCCTCAGAAGTGGCAGTCTATTCTTTGTAGTCTGTTCTTAGTCTGGAATCTCTGCTGAAACCTGTTCACTTTGGGTGATCCTGCTGGCATGTGAAATCCCAATGGCATGGCTTCCGGCAGCACAGCAGCACACAAGGCACCACAATAGGACAAACTGACACAAAATTGGTAGGTGTCTATCCATATCAAGAAATGGATCATAGAGTTGTAGAAGTGGGTAATTTCAAGTTTGTGGATCAGATGTAAGCTGAAGGCTTCTCATGGCTCTAATAGCTGCAAGGGCTGATGAACAGGAAGATGAATCCAGAAGACCACAGACTGGTGGATGCCAAGCTGAATGAATCCAACATCAGCCAAATGAATCCGAGATCAGCAGTCTACTGGCAGCTCCTGGGATTGGAAGGTGATGTAGATAGAAGAGGCAGTCAAGGAGCCAGATGGAAGATCTAAGTCCAGCAGTAGCAACGAGCAAGCTTCCACACACTGTGAGTCTCTACTAAGAGTATGCCGCACTCCAAATAAACCCTCTCTCGATTTTATCAAGGCTGTGACCAGATTAACTGCTTGGCCACTTCACAGAAGATCCCACCATGGAGTTGACCACAGTATGTTGGATCTTATGGTGAGAGCATCCTGGCCCACCCAAACTGACATAAAACCCAACTCTCACAGAAATCCTGGTTGATAAAATGGAGCTTGTTGAAGACATAGGATGCTGACACATTGGACTGAAACATACCAATGATCACGAAGACAATGCAGGACAGGTCAATATTTTATTCTGTTATACATAAGACCACTATTATCTGTGAGCAAATTCAGTGATGACAAACTATAACAACATCATTTCTCTCTCTTGCTACAAAGTGAAGGCTGGAGAGCAAGGGGTGTTCCACACGGTTCAGGCCAGGGGTGCTTGCTCACCAGCATATGCACACTCTTGAGACATGCTGCAGTGGAGCGGGAAAGTCCAGGGAGCCTGGCAGTGAGTGCTTGGCTAGAAAACGCTCTGGCTGCCTTGCTAAAGCAGGTTCTCCACCGAGACGAGAAGCTCCGAGAGTCCAACATCCGGGTGACATCCCTGCCGGGTATGATAAGGATGGTCTGATCCAGGGCAGAGCCTAGTCTTTTGACACTGAGGCCCCCTTTCTACTCAACTTGGCATTTTGGATAGCAAATAACAGAATGCTGTCAAAGCAAAAAGCAAGCCATCCTGAGAAGGTGCGTGTATTTTTCCCATGTGGGGCACTCTAATTTCCTTGAGTCGTGCCAGGAAATCCTGCAGTGTGAAACCAGAGCATCACTCTCCAAGGTTGCTCCTCATCCTTGTGCTCTGACCACCAGCTCAAGGGCAGAAGGATTGGCCAGCCTTGGTGCCATTGCCACCGCAATGGGGGAAGTGCAAGCACAGGCCGGGAGGACAAGTAGCCCCGTGGGGAACTGGAAAAGAGCAAGTTCATTCTTTAGTGCACTGGATCGGGATGGGATTGGGTTTGCTACCCACCCCATGTGCCACGCGGGATTGAGGGGAGTGTCAGATAGAACAACTGTAATCTGGAAGCTCCAGGTCTTGGGGCCTGAGGTTGCAGGCCCATTCTGAGAGTCCGATTGGAAAGCAAACCGAGCCCACAGCTCTGTCTGTAGCTGCTCTGGCCCCAGTCTGCAGGGTCCTGCACACCTGCACCTCTGCTAGCTGCTTTGAGTGGCAGCAAGAACTGAACAAGTCTTGGTGTTGAAGGAGGCTCCTGCCTGGTTGTAGGGACTGTGAGAGGCCTATACAAGGCCATGTGCAAAAGAAGCTGTGTCACTTAGACACAAATTACAGGAAGAACTCTGAGTGGGGCGAGCTTGGTGGTCTGTAAAAAGGATAAAACCTTACCAAGAGATGGAGCTGGAGGTGGTCTTTGAAGGACATGTAGAAGAGCTTGTCTAGAAATAGTTCCACTTTGGCTTGAAGAAGTCAGGTGTCTAAGTAGAATCTAGCTACCTAGGAAGGCAATCAAAACCATGCATCTGATGCCAGGCAGATAAGTGCTTCAAAGCCACTGAGTGGATGGAGGACGACCTGTACTTCCTAGAAGCCTGGTGGACACCACCTTGGCCAGGTCACAGGCAGGCCAGGGCAGACTGAATGTCCTGGAGAATTGGGGGGGTGGGGGAGAGCAGGAATATGTAGTAGAGCTGCTGCTGCACCATCTCTGGGGAACAGTTTGGGCATTAATCAACCCCTGAAGGTGTGTAGACCTGGACCCAGTTGTACCCTATAAGGACTTGTCCAGGAAAGAACACCTTGTGGGGTGGAAGCCTTACAGAGCCTAGGATAACCAGCCCCCACAAGCCAGAAACTGTCCCTGCCCAGCTCTGATTCTTTCTCATCTTAAAGTTTAACTCCTTAAAAAGTTCTTCCCACCCATAAGGTTAAATAGAGACAATATTGTATCACCAAAAAAAAGGCACACACAACCAGTTGCCATCAAGTCGATTCTAACCCATAGCAGCATTGCTGGAGAGCATTGCGGCTCCACGGGGCCGTCACGGCTGTGGTCGTGGCAGACACCAACTGCCTAGACTCTCTTCCATGGTGCTCTGGTTCCGTAGAAAAGCTAACCTTTCCACTAGTCATAAAGTGCAAAGTTCAGTGAGGCCTTTGTTGGTGTTAGGTGCTGTGTTGGGCGATGACTGTAGATCCAAGCAAAACGAAATCCTGAACAACTTCATCTTTTCTCCCTTTACCAGGATGTTGCTTATTGGTCTAAGTAGGAAGATGTTTGCTTTCTTTGTGTTAAAGTATAATGTATACTGAAGGCTGTCTTCTTTGATCTTCAACAGTAAATGCTTCAATTCCTCTTTATGCTCAGCAAGCACCGGGTTGTTTCTCCTGGGTAACACAAGTTGTTACCGAGTCTCCTGTGCTGATGCCACGCTCTTCTTCATGTAGTCCAATTTCTCGGATTACTTGCTCAAAAAATGATGAAATAAATATGACGAGAGGATACAACCCAGGTGAACACTTTTCCTGATTTTAAACTGGACAGTGTCCCCTTGTTCTGTTCAAATGACTGCCTCGTGGATTATGCAGACTCCACGACAGCATAATTAAGTGTTCTGGAATTCTGAGTCTTCACAATGCTAGCCACAGTTTGATATGATCCACACAGACAGACAGACACCTTTGCTGAGTCCATAAACACAGGCAAATATCTTTCTGGTCTTCTCTGCTTTCATCCAAGAGTTATTTGACATCAGCAGTACTGTGCCTCATTCCATGTTTTCTGAATCTGACTTGAATTTGTCTTCTTCTGAACCCGGTAGTTCCTTGTAGATGTACTTCTGCAACCCTTTATGAATTAAATTCATCAAAATTGTACTTGCCTGTGATATTAATATTGTTCAATAATTTTCACAGTCTGTTGGATCATCTTTCTTTGGAATAGGCACGGATATAGATCTCTTCCAGTTGGTTGGTCAGGTAGCTGTCTTCCAAATTTTTGGTATTTATAAATGATCACTTTCAGCAGTAAATTTGTTTATTGAGACACCTCAATTTTCGGTCAGCTCCTGGCAGTGTGTTAGTGGGCAATGCCTTCCCTGCAATGGGGACTCTTCCTTCCAGACCATCTGATAATAAGCTCCCTCCTGCAACGGCTGAACTGAACAGATTCTTTTGGGAGCAGTAGCTCCATATAGCCATTTCTTTCTTTCTTTGACTTCTTTTTCATGAAAGAAAATTTGGGGGAAATGTTTTTGAACTTTTTCTTATGGCTTTAGTGATAATTTACAGACCAAATTAGTTTTCCATTCAATACCTTCCATCGTCTTTTAATGCTTCCCGTATTATTCCGTTTTTTTACCCATAAATTCAGGGCCAAGTTTCAGAGTCTCTTCTGACACCCATTTGGGTATCTTTCTTTTTCCCTTTATTTTAGTGGCCTTTTGCTTTCTTCATGTGTAACGTCATCACATGACTCCTCTAGTCTTCAGCCCCTAGAGTCCAATGCATATGACAAATCTACTCGAGGTTTCTCGAAATTCAGGTAGGATATACTCAAGGTTGTACCTTGGCACTCGTGACCATGTTTGAATTTTCTTCATCTTCACCTTCAACCTGCATAGGAGCAATTGATGGTCTGTTCTGCTATCAGTCCATGTTTGTTCTGATGATGTGGAGTTTTCCATCATCTATGTACACATATGTGGTCAATCTGATTTCTGTGTATTTCAGTGAGATCCAAAAGTGTGTGAGGAAATTCCATTATATTTTCATTTCATTTTTCCATGAATTTTTGAATCCCCCTCTTATTGTCACCATTTACGCTGTTGAAACAAAAGCCTTTGTAATGAAAAAGTTGTTGGTCTTACAAATGTCTATCATGTGATCTCCTGCATCATTTCTATCACCAAAGTATACCATAGATTATACCATATTTTTTCAGTGAAAAAAAATTTGGCACAATTTGCAAATATAAATATGCTTGTCCGGCCATCTAGCTCAGAAGCAACAAAGTCCACATGGAAGAACACACTAGCCTGTGTGATCGAGTGGTCCCAAAGGGATCAGTTACCAGGCATCAAAGAACAAAAAATCATATCATTGACTCCACACCTCCATGATAGGATCGCTGAAGACAAATGGGTGCATAAGCAAATGTGGTGAAGAAAGCTGATGGTGCCCGGCTATCAAAAGAGATAGTGTCTGGGGTCTTAAAGGCTTGACGGTGAACAAGCGGCCATCTAGCTCAGAAGCAAAAAAGCCCACATGGAAGAAGCACACCAGCCAGTGCGATCATGAGGTGCCAAGGGACCAAGTATAAGGCATCATGCAAAAAAAATGGTATGTGTGTGTATGTATGTGTATATATGTGTATATGTATATATATACCATATTAAATGAAGGGGGAAGTGCAGAGTGGAGACCCAAGGTCCAAGTGTCGGCCAATGGAGATCCCCTCATAGAGGGGTTTAGGAGAGGAGATGGGTTAATTAGGGTGCGAGGTAGTACCGATGAAGAACACAGCTTCCCCAGATCCTGGATGCTTCCTCCCCCCAACTACCATGATCCGAATTCTACCTTGCAGGCCTGGATAGGACAGAGGTTGTACACTGGTACATATGAGGGCTGGAGGTACAGCGAATCCAGGGTGGATGATACCTTCAGGACCAGGGTGTGAGGGACGATGCTGGGAGAGTGGAGGGTGAGTGGGTTGGAAAGGGGGAACTGATTACAAGGATCCACATGTGACCTCTTCCCTGGGAGAGGGACAGCAGAGAAGGGGGGAAGGGAGACTCCAGATAGGGCAAGATATGACAAAATAACGATGTATAAATTACCAAGGGCACATGAGGGAGGGGGGAATGGGGAGGGAGGGGGAAAAAAAGAGGACCTGATGCAAGGGGCTTAAGTGGAGAGCAAATGCCTTGAGAATGATTGGGGCAGGGAATATATGGATGTGCTTTATACAATTGATGTATGTGTATGTATGGATGGTGATAAGAGTTGTATGAGTCCCTAATAAAATGTTAAAAAAGAAAAGAGGAGAAAAAAATGATTAGGGCAAAGACTGTACAGATGTGCTTTATACAATTGATGTATGTATATGTATGAACTGTGATAAGAATTGTATGAGCCCCAATAAATTGTTTTAAAAAATATATGCGTGTCTGCTTAGTCTCTGATTAGCCTCACTGCAGTGGAAGCTCTGTAGGGGCAAGGTTTTATCTAGCAATATGTCCCCAGTACTTAGCACACACAGTAAACGTTTGTAGAGAGGTGAAGCGCATGCCCGTGGGGCTGGACTTCTTCCATCAGATCATTGCTCCTTGAGTCCTTTCCTTAACCAGCCAACTTTCATTGAACACCTGCTACATGCCTGACCCACAGTTCAGAAACACGTGATTTAGAAACATACATATTCTTTTAAGTTACAAGTACCTATGGGAGAGTTACACTCTGGAATATTGTCAATTATTCACATATCACTGGGATTTTTTGGCCAATTGATTTCCAAAGTGGTAGCTAGGAAAGCATGGAGAAGGAGGATCCTGCCAGAAGAAGGGAAAAGATTCGAGCTCTAGAAATACCAAAGAAGTGAACCAGGCTCTGGGCGGAGGTGAGACTCTGGGTGCCTGGGAAACAGAGGGTGCCAGGAGGTGGGCTATGGGTGTCCAAAGGAAGGGACTGCGAACAGAAGACCCAATTCACCTCTGCCTAACAAAGACTCCCCAGAGAGGCTCTGCATTACATATGTCATATATGTCCACCCACTTAACCCTATAGGTAAGTGGTGCTGTCACATTTTACAGAGGATGTACCTGCAGCCAAAGTACACACAGCTCTATTTATGAGGCAGGGCCCAGATGTTCGGACTCAGACTGCTGATGCCGACCCTTCTCTGGCCCACTCTCTCCATGCTGGGGTTTTCATGTTAGTAAGGTAGACTCTGGCAGAGAACGGAGAGTGTGCTTGGCTTTCACCACAGAGAGCAGGAGGAAGCCACCATCTCACATGCTAATCTTGCCAGTCAAGGTCCTCGGCCTTGCTTCACAACCAAAGGACCTTGGGAATAAGGGGACAAGGGTGAAGATAATAGACAGTTCACACACTTTCCTCCTGCAGTTCTCCCTGACTTGGGATGGTAGCCAGGACTGGTCATTAGCCATGTGAAAGGCAAAGGGCTCCAGGGAGGGGG
This sequence comes from Tenrec ecaudatus, assembly GCF_050624435.1. Classification (NCBI taxonomy): domain Eukaryota; kingdom Metazoa; phylum Chordata; class Mammalia; order Afrosoricida; family Tenrecidae; genus Tenrec; species Tenrec ecaudatus. The sequence continues at coordinate 141,474,685 of NC_134533.1, forward strand.
TGCAGTGAGAGAGACACCCCAAAGCATAGGGCAGGGTCTGAAGGCTCTGCTGAACAGAAAGGACAAGTCATGGGAGGAATTCCATATAGCAGCTAATGGCCCCTTCCCCTCAACTTCCTCCACAGAACTGCCTGCACCCCAGGCTCCAGCAGCAGCAAGGAGGGAGCCCTGGAGGGCAGGGCAGTGGCAGGACAGATTAGTCCCTCTCCACCTTGCCCCTTTCTCCAGATAGGAGGGTTTGAAGAGGAGTCCAGAGAAAGGCTAGGCCCGAAGAAGTAAACAGAAAGATCCGAGACTCTACTGGAGCTTAGAGAAATCAACCAAGGGACTGGGCAGTGTGACATACCCACAGACACTGCTGGGGAAACAGAGATGAAGGAAGGAAGGGCTGTGCTCATGGCCACAGAGCAAGAGCAGGTTCACACACAGTTCTGAAAATTGTGTTTCCATCTGGTACCCTAAGTCTACCCCTAAATCGGTTAGGTTGAAGTGAAGTGCAAGAAAACTCAAAGACTGTGGGGGTATGAACCTGTGATTTGACCTCCTCTGACCTTTCATGGCTTTGATCATGGGGCCAGGTGGCGAGATTCTGAGTCCCAGAGCAGGGCCACCCACCATTTCTCAGGCACTGGTGGAGTCCTGGTAGTGTAGTGGTGACACAAGGGGCTGCAATCTTCGCAAGGTTGGTTGGCAGTTCGAAACCACCAGCAGCTCTGAGGGAGAGACTACTAATGAGCTTTCTACTCTTGTAAATAGGCTCAGAAACGCACAGCAGGGTCGAGATGAGTCAGCATTGACCCGTTGGCAGTGGGGCTGGTTTCTCGGGTGGGGAAGAACCAGGAAGCTACTGGAGGGATGGAGAGAGCCCATGCTCTGGAGGCATGTCGATCTAAATGTAGCTTCAGGTTCCATACTTGCTGGCTGGCTGTCCTTAATTTGCCTTCGTTCTGTTTCTTTATCTGTAAAAAGCAGTAACAGTGCTTTCTCGGAGAGTACAAGTGCAGTTGACACCAGACCAGGAGCTCCCTCACAGGCCTACTGAATGGCTAAGTGAGGTCTTGTGTAACTGGCACACAGGAGGGCCTCATCTGCTCTGTTGCTCCTCCTCCTTCCTGTGAAGACTCTCCTCCCCTGCCCCTAGCCAAGCACCTGGTCTCCGGGCAAACGCCTGCGCAGATCCTTCCACCAGTCACAACTTGGATCCAGCACAGGGATCGTGATCCAACAACTGCCACAGCTTTCTGGATCCACTCTTGGTGCCAAGCCATTGGAGACAGCAACCCAACTGCAGTGCTCAGAGAGTTTGGGAGAAGACAGCCCGGATAGGTGCAGAGGGGGCCTCCTTGCTGAGTCCATACTCGGTAGTCCTGCAACTCTGGTGAATTGATCCACAGCTGATCATGATTTTTGTGAAAATTTTCCATTGTTTTCAACTACTTAGACTGTAGCCTCGTGATGGTAAATCCTTTGGACACCACTATGGTCTCATGCAGTTTGTCTCGCTTATCCACGTGATTTGCCTTTGTCCAGTTTAAGACTTAAGAGCTGTCTACAACTCTTTCTACAACTACAAAAATAAACATCTACTCAAAGAAAAGACAAACAGCTCACACAGTCTGTTGGAAATCACTATCACGCCCTATTCTTCCCGTAGACTTGTCCAGAGGGTGTCGTGAGGGCACAGAGTTTTAGGAACTCGCTGGAACTCACACAGATGGCTCGTGCCTGAGATTGGGACCGGGGCATAAGAATGGGTTTATTAGCAAAATAACTCCTGACCCAGAAATCAAATGGGCTTGAATCTCATTTCAAGACCTAGCTTTATCATATAAGGATGTCTGAACTTGGGAAGGATACTTAATTTCTCTGAGCTTCAATTTCTTCAGCAATGTGAAGTGATACCTTTCACCCAAATAACCAGTAAGGTTGACAAAACATCTGTGCATATTACATGGCAAAGAAGTGTGAGGCACTTGGAGGGCCTCTGCCTGAACTGCATGCCTGTCTGCCCTTGATTGTCAGCTGCCTTGAACCCACCTAACTCCCCTAAAATAACCAGCATCAAGCCAGGAGGCCCAATCCTCGAATTTCTTGAGAACAGCAAGGAGACAGAAAACCACACAGGAGCTTGTTTTCAAAGATGAAGGAAAATATGATTAAACAAGCCTGAGAATGCTGCCATAAAAGAATGAAAATATTTTCCTTACCAGGGCATTTGTATGTCAACAGCTGATAGGCGGTGGGAGCAGCCACCACCGCAAGGCCACCAAGCCCCTGACAGCGCCATATGGGAATCTAAAATCTAGGGCTGAGAAGGTCCCCAGCTGGATGAGGGAGACCTTTCCAGGGTCGCCTCCGTCAGTCTGTGCCATGGACTGCCTCTGCCTGCCCAGTTTGGGTCCAGTCCTGGCCCGTGGAGCCTTTCCATGTGGACACACTTGTTAAAAGACCACCTGTAGGTTGGAGCCGCATCAGAAGAAGAAGCGATGCACTGGTATTTTAGAGTCAGGTTCAGAAACATTCAGGGTTTCTCTGGAGGTCACAAAGCTGACTCCAAACACGGGTCCCACTCTTCTATGCCGTCCCTCATCCCAGGAGTGGGGGAGGGGAGTGATCATGAGTTCATTCCCTCAAAGATTGTGTAGAAAGCACTGAGATGCAAGATGAACCAGACAGCCACTTGCCCACAAGCACTCTCAGAGCCTCCTGTCGTGCTTAAGGGGGAGCCGATCTGGCCCTGTCAGCTCTGCCCTTCTGACACCCAGACACAACATGTGGGAACTTTCTCTTAGACTGTCCTGTCATTGCTCCCTCTGTGCTCAGACAACCATGAAGCGTTTCCTGAGCTTCTCAAATTCATCGCCTTCTTCCTATCTCCCTGACTCCACAGATAAGGACTCAGTCCTTGCGCTCTTTGCCTAGTCTTGGGTCAATGACTTTGAACATTCTAGATTTCTGCCATTCCCAAATGCCACTAGAGAAATCAACTTCTAGGAAACACCAGTATGCTTAGACTCTGAGTCCCCTACTACCTTCTACAGTCAAAGGTGTCCACAAATGCTCAGCCTAGTTCTTTAGTCTCCTCCCTTGCTGCTCACACCACTGCTCAATACACACACGCTGATGATTTATGGTTTTGCACGTTGGTCTCATTCACATCTCTGCTCTTGCTGGTAGGTGCTAGCAAGTCAGTTCCATCTCATAGCAACCTCTGGACAGCAGAGTTTTGCTACATACTGATTGGGATCTTAGAACTTGTATAGTAATGGGTCATCTATTGGTCTCTCCCTGTCTGGAGGCAAAAAACGTAGTGACTGTTGAAGGGGCATGGAAACAATTAGTCCAATGTGAACTTCTGTCTCCATACCCCTGATGCCTATCTAGCATCACCAACTGTTCTAAGGTGAAAGAGATCATATAGGAATTTCCTGGATGGAGGGAGAAAAAAGTGTGGAACAAAACTCAGAATCATAAAATCAAAACCAACAAGTTTTCTGGTGGGGTAGAGATTGGTAGAATTTTTGAGATTATGGACCTCTGCCATCCTCACCCCTGAGGCCCAGTTTTCAGCAAAAATAAATAAATAGCCAAATCTATAAGGGAACAATAATACTAGGAAGGTGTACACGCCTTAAAATACTCAATCATTTGAGATCAAGAGGGTAGCATTTACCCAAAGACACAGTTCCAGAGGGTTTAGTAGTAGAAAAGAGGGATGAATGGAAACAGAAAGCACAAGTAGACAGTGGGATAAATGGTGTTACATTGTGGGGGTTGCAATCAACGAGAGGAAACACAATGGATTATAAAACGGAAATTTAGTCTACTCTACAAACCTTTACCCAATTCACAATAAAAAGTTAAATGAATCAATAGGTTTTTTGCTGTACATTTGCCTAATGTGCTATGCCGTTTGACATATTTATTACCTGCTGCTTCCAAGTAAAATGGAACCCTTGGCAACTTCAAACTTTATCGTGATGTTGCTCATTGGTCCAGCTGGGAGGATGTTTGTTTTGTAAATGATGAGGTGCAATCTATACTGAAGGTTATAGTTTTTGACATTCATCAGTAAATGATTCAGGTCTTCTTACCTTTCAGCCAGCAAGGTTGTGTCACCTGCATGTCACAAGCTGATGAGTCTTCCTCCCATCCTTATGTCACATTCTTCATAAACGCCAACGTCTTGCTTTGGTCAGCATACAAATCAGATAAATTTGGCGAAAGGATGCAAACCTGACACACATGGTTCCTGATGTTAAACCACACAATGTGCCGCTGTCCTCCTTGAACGACCTCTCGGTCTATGTACAGCCTCCAAAGACACAATTAAGTGTTCAATAATGCCTATTCTGCACAATGTTGTGCATAGTTTGTTATGATCCACACAGTCAAATGTCTTTGTAGACTCAATAAAACAGGCAGACATCTTTCTGGTGTTCTCTGATTTCATCCAGGGCCATCTTACATCAGCGATGACTCCTCTTTCCATGCCTTCTTCTGAATCTGGATTGAATTTCATGCAGTTCCCTATCAATGAACTATTGCAACCATTTACAAGTTAAATTCAGCAAACTTCTACTTGTGTGTGATACTAATACAGTTCAATAATTTTCACATTCTCTTGTATCAGCTTTCTTTGGAATGGTCACCAATATGTATCTCTTCCTGTTGATTGGCCATTTATAGCTGTCTTCTGAATTTCTTAGGATAGACAAGTGTGTATTTCCAACATTGCACCTGTTTCTTCAAACATCTCAATTGGTGTTCCATAAATTTCTGGACTCTTGTTTTTTGATAATGCCATCTCTTCACCTGGGACTTCTTCCTTCAGTGACATTAGTTATTGATCATATAATGCCTCCTGGAATGATACGATGCGTTGTGTCCATCTTCTATTGATGCTTCCTGAAGAGGTCAACATTTGGGTCATAGAGTCTGTTAATACTGCAAGTCAAAGCTGAAATATTTTTTCTGCGAATCTTTCAGCTTGAGAAATGGCAAGCATGTTGTCCACTTTTGGTTTTCTAACCCCAAGTCTTAGCACATCTCATAGTAATACTTGACTTTTAACTTCCCAAGCTTCCCTTTGAAATCTTCTGTCTAGCTCTTTTACTTCATGGTTTCTATTTGCTTTGGCTACTCTATGTTCAAAAGAAAGTTTCACTGTCTTCTGACATCCTTTCCCCCCTGTTTTTCTAATAATGTCCTCAGTTTGATCCCCTTGATGTGCCTCCACAATTTGTGTGTTCAGTTTGTCAAGTTTATTCTTTGGTTTTGTTTGTTTGTTTTGTTTTTTGTTTTTTGTCACGTTTATTCTTGAAACGGTCTCTCAAGCCAGGTGGAATATACGTAAGGTTGTATTTTGGCTTTTGTTCACTTGCTTTCATTTTCTTCAACTTGAACTTGAACTTGCTTATGAACATTACTAGCCTACTTCATAACTGGCCCTAACCTTGTTCTGACTGATACTACAGAACTTCTCTGTTATCTTTTTCCACAGATGTAGTCTATTGTCCATGTGTACAGTCACTATTTACGTAGTTGGGGGGAAAGGGCGGCATTTCCTTTTTAAAAATCACTTTATTAGGGGCTCATACAACTCTTTTCACAATCCATACATACATCAATTGTGTAAAGCACATTTGCACATTTGTACATTCATTGCTCTCATCATTCTCAAAACATTTGCTCTCCACCTGAGCCCCTGGCATCAGTTCATTTCCCCTTCCTCTCCGCTCCCTCTTCCCTCATGAACTCTTGATCATTTATAGATTATTTTGTCATAACTTGCACTATCCAACATCTCCCTTCACCCACTCTTCTGTTGTCCATCCCCAAGGGAGGAGGTTATATGTAGATCCTTGTAACCAGTTCCCTCTTTCCAACCCACCCTCTCTCCACCCTCCCAGTATCCCCACTCACACCACTGGTCCTAAAGGGATCTTCCGCCCTGGATTCCCCATGTTTCCACTTCCTATCTGTACCAGTATACATCCTCCGATTTAGCCAGATTTGTACGGTAGAACTGGGAGCAAGATAGTGGAGCAGGGGGCAGGGGGAGGAAGCATTTAGCAACTAGAGGAAAGTTGTTTCATTGTTGCTATACCACACAGTGACAGGCTCATCTCCTCCCAAAACCCTTTTGTAAGGGGATGTCCAGTGACCTACAAATGGGCTTTGGGTCTCCACTCTGCACTCCCCACCCTCATTCACAATGATATGACATTTTGTTCTTTGATGCCTGATACCTGATTCTTTCAACACCTCATGATCCCACAAGCTGGTGTGCTTCCTCCATGTGGGCTATTTTGCTTCTGAGCTAGATGGCCGCTTGTTTATGTTCAAGCCTCTAAGACACCAGACACTATATCTTTTGATAGCCGGGTACCATCAGCTTTCTTCTCCATATTAGCTTATTCACCCTCTTTGTCTTCAGCGATTGTCTTGGTAAGGTGAGCATCATAGAATGCCAATTTAATAGAAGAAAGTATTCTTGCATTGAGGGAGTACTTGAGTGGAGGCCCAATGTCCATCGGCTACCTTAATACTAAACCTATAAATATATGCACATAGGTCTATTTCCCCGTCTTCATATATAAATATATTTACATATGTACATGCCTTTATTTAGACCTCTATAAATGCCCTTTGCCTCCTAGTTCTTTCCTCTATTTCCTTTGACTTTCCTCTTGTCCCACTAACATGCTCAGCCTTCATTTGGGTTTCTGTAATTCTCTTGGTTACATTACTCTTGATCAAGCCCTACCAGGTCTCCTAAACCCTCATCACCACCAATTTGGATCACTTGTTGTTCCCTTGTCCCTGGGTTTGTTAACACCACTTCCTTTCCCTCCCCCTCCCCCTCTCCCATATGCCCCCAGAACTGTCAGTCCCTTTGCTTTCTACTCCAGATTGTTCATCCAGCCTATCTTATTTAGACAGACCTGCAGAGATAATAACATGCACAAAAACAAGACAGAGCAAAATCGAGCAACAATATACAACAAAACAACAACAAACCAATGACAAAAAAACACAAGAAAGAAAAGCTTGTAGTTAGTTCAAGAACCATTTGTTGGCCTTTAGGAGTGTTGTCCAGTCCAGTCTGTTGCGGCACCAAGCACTGGTCCCAAAGTCCACCTTCGGCATTCCCTAGGGATCTTGCCGCTCTGTTCCCTTCCTGTTCTGTTGCACCCCTTAGTGTTTTGCCTCGGTGTGGCGGGATTAGATCAAGCGCAATTCCCACACTGTGTCTCCAGCGTTGTCCCCTGTAGGGCTATGGGTCAGTGAGGGATATCGTGTCTCATAGTGGGGCCAGCCATGTGGTCTTCTCTGTGGACTGGCTGCTCTGAGCCAGGAGCATTGTCCCCAAGACCTGGTGGGCCAGGATGTGCTCCACTCTCTCCTCCTCCCCCTCTGCTCCTGTGCGCTCTGATCAGATATGTCCCTCTCTCTGAACTGCAGATTCAGTGCAGCTGAAATAAATAAATAGATAGGTAGGTAGGTAGGTAGACAGACAGACAGACAGACAGACAGACAGACAGATAGATAGATAGATAGATAGATAGATAGACAGACAGATAGATAAGTAAATTTATTTCAGTCCTCTGAAATAAATTCTTCTGGGGGGGAAGGCAGGCCCCTCAGACCTCTCCACCAGTTCCCTACTCCATGTGGGCATGTTGCATTCACATCTTGGCGCACTGGGTTTAAGTCTGATCCCTCTTTCCCTGTGGAGATATAAATAATACTTTCCCCTTGGGTGGGTTAGTGACCTGTGCCTGAAAGAGGGGTATTTCCAATTACTAACTTGGTGGTCTTAGAAAATCTAAGCTCCATGATCATTTCAATCGCAAGGCCATATTTTTCCAACTACTGATCCATATTTTTGTCTTTGCATTCCAACTGTCAGTAATTATCAATGCATCTTGATACACAATCCCAATCAAAGGGATTTACTAGGGAAGTTAACAGGTTACTACAAGTCAGGATCGGTAAACAGTGAGACTACACCTGTTGGTCCACCACAACAGCAGTACTCAAGTCTCTCTTCAGCCTCAGCCTCTCTCAGTCATGTGGTCCCTGGCCTCTGCCTCCATCAGCCAGGAAGCCAGCCGCTGCTCTGGTCCTCAGATTTCTCCCTGGTCCTGCGATGCTCCTGCTTCTCAGGTGGCTCCTATACACAGAGGAATGATGTGTTTTGTGTCTTTCAGCAATTCATACCCCCAAGGACACGAAGTTTCTTGATTCACACCCTCTAAAATTTGAGGCTTAATCCTGTTCATTAGCATAGCACAAAATCCCTTCCAAAATGGAATGATGGCCTGAATGCATATCACAATTGAGATTATGGCCAGAAGGGCCATCTCACTTCATTGGATCATAGGTTGTTACATGTTTAGGTTCTATGAAGCCTGTTTCCAGTCACAGCAATCTGATGTAAAATATACCCAAACACTGCCCAGTACTCTGCCTTTGTCACAACAATTGCTATGTTTGAGTCCACCATCTCAGCCACTGTGCCAGTCAGTTGGTAAAACAATCTTCTGTTTCTTCATCTTTGGCATTAGTGGATGGTGTGTTCACTTGAATAATAGCTGTATTAACGGGTTTTCCAGGTAAGTGTATGGATATTGTCTTGTCACTGGCAACACGGTACTTCAGGATAGATCTTGGATTTTTTTTAATGGTGAATGTGATGTTATTCTTCTATTTTTTATTTCTAGCATAGTAAATCACAGTTATATTTGTTGTCTGATTCATAATTACTCCTATTGTGCCATTTTAGCTCACAAATTCCTGAGATATCGATCTTCATGCATTCCATTTCATTTTTGATGACTTCCAGTTTTTCCAGATTCACACTTTGTATATTCCACATTCCAACTGTTGATCTTTTAACTGTTTCTTCGCATGTAATGTTGAGCTGTGCCCCGTCAGCAAACGAAGGACCTGGACATGCCGTTAGGGTGGACTCTACTTTGAGGAGGGAGCTCTTCCTTCGTCCTATTTTGGGTGCCTGCCGATCTGAAGGCTCATCGCCTGGCACTCCATTGGACAATGTGTTCTGCTGTCGTCCATAAGGTTTTCACTGGCCATTTTGCTTGGGTTTGCTTTGGTTTGTTTTCTACCCCCAGAATCAGATTCCCAAGCCCTTCTGCCTAGTCTGTCTTGGTGTTGGAAGCACCTCTGGAACCTGCCCAGCAGGGTGACCCTGATGGTATTTTAATTAACAGTGGCATGGTTTCCAGCATCACAGCAACATGAAAGCCATCATGGCAGGAAAAACTGACAGATATGTAGACCAGGTCTACACAGGTAAAACTTCTCTGCTTTCAAATGCCTTGAGAATGATTGGGGCAGGGAATGTATGGATGTGCTTTATACAATTGATGTATGTATATGTATGGATTGTGATACGAGTTGTATGAGTCCCTAATAAAATGTTAAAAAAGAAAGAAAAATTTCTCTGCTTTCATGGAAGAGGCCAGGAATGCACTCAGACAACAAGTCGGTATAGACTCCCAGCAACCACAATAGCATATTGCCCACTGGTCTGCCCTTTCCAGATCAGTGGAGTCAGACCAAAAAGATACTCTGCCTTTATGCCCATGCATCTGCTAACAGCCAGAACAGCACCTCAAATTGCCCAGCGCCAGCCTCTAAACGAACTATGGGCACAGGATGGATAAGCATTTGTAAAACCCAATCAGATCAGGGTCTGGGGGTGGGGTTGGCGGTTCAGATATTTAACCTGAGTGATATATACTCCGTGATTTATCAGGAGCCTTCATGGTGCTGTGGATTAGACATTGGGCTCCTAACCACAAGGTCAGCGATTCAAACCCAGCAGCTGCTCTAAGGGAGAAAGATGGGGCTGTCTGCCCCAGTAATGACTGGAACCCATACAGGGAAACTATGAAGCAGAATTGACTTGACTGTGGGACACTTTGATTAGTAACTTTTAGAGTATCATATGCAAACCAAATGATATTGAATTGACTCAAATTATAATTAATATTATAAAATTTATAATTCATTATAAATCTGTGCCCGGTGTGGAAACCAAACAAAAAGGCTCCATGGGGCTGTTCCAAGGAGTGAACGAGCACATGGAGGTAGAGCTGGGCCCGGAGCAGCTGCCACTCCGCGTCCTGCTGCTGCTGCTGCAGTCTGCGCTGGACTGCACGTTCCTCAGACGGGCATCTGTCCTTTACAGCCGCACAACAAAGGTCTGTGAAACGAGTACATCAGTGAACCGCTGATAATCTCCTAGTAAAGTATTCATCTATTTTTCATTCGCTTGCTTATTTCTAGCTTTGTTCAAAAACATCATAATGCCACTACCTATGGGAACCAGGTGCTCTTTGGCTTCTTTTGTTCTTGTTGTCATTGTTTTCAGCATACAAGGGACTAATTGCACAACTTTGATTCCTCAAGCCTTTGTTTGATGGTTGATATGTATTATTTCACTGGACTTGAGTTAGAAAGCCGCTTTCTTTAAAGCAGATGGTAGAATACCTCTCAGGAGAAGAATTATATTCAGCAAATAACCTAGCATCACCTGGTCTTTGTTTCCTCATCTGTAAAAGTGGGGGTCATAATCGTATCTACCTCGTGTTCTTACTATGAGAATTACAGAAGACAACAGGAGAGAAAGCTGCCATATCTCCAGGGCCTCAGAAGTACTGGGCAGAATAAAGTAGACAGACAAATACTTGTTGACTGACTAAATAAGATGCATATAATAAGCTCCCAGTGAAAATTGTTATTCATACTATTTGTTTAAGAAAATTCCATGGACATTTCTGAGATTTCAGGGGAGAAGGTAGCCCAGTGGCGCATGGTGGAGGGTGCATTGAAGGAATGCAGAAAAGCAGTACATGAGTCCCACGAGGCCCTTTTCAAAGCCAAAGAAGAATTAGAGAAGATGAAAAGTGTAATTGAAAATGCAGAAACGGACTTCCGGGAAGATGGCGACGGAGTGACACACACCAGAGGGACTCCGCAGAATCCAGCCCAGGAGAGTTGCTCAGAGTGAAATTCAACGCCACTGGATCGCAGGAGGTGCATCATAAAGATAAGTAGGCACAGATCCACGGGGTTTTGAGGGGCTGGGGGCTTTTGGCTTACCTCAGTGGAAGCCGGCTGGGGCTCGACCCTAGTCCTGTTGCCGGATCTGCCCAAGCCGGGACCATTTGGAGCCTGTAGCAGGGCTTGGTCTCAGCACAGCCACAGTTTTTCCCTATCTGCCTCAGGGCAGGAACAGGACTCTTGCGGCTCCACCGGCAGGGATCGGGGTTCATCTACATTGTTGCTTCTGTTTGCGTCTCTGCTTTATATTCCCACACAGCCTTGGAGGGCTGCGCAGGGGCTTTTTCAAGGCACAGCCGCAGCCGCAGCCGTGCCGCGTGGTCTGAGCAGGGAATAAACCCAAACCCCCACAGCTCCATAGGCAGGGATCAAGCTTCAGCTACACGGCGGCGTCTGTTAACATCTCTGCTCTCTGTCCCCCCATTTCTCTGGGGGCGGCTCAGCAGTTTTCTTGCGACCCTTCTTGGGGCTCAGCTGCGAACTACCACTGGGGCTTGGGGCAGGGAGTAAGCCCTTGTATATCCACAGGCCGGGAGTGGGACTCAGCTACATAGTTTCTTTTGCTTCCCTCGCTTCCCTGTACCCCTGCACAGTCTAGTCTCACTTTTTAATTTTTCTCACCCCCCTTGTTCCTGCCCTGCTCTCTCACACTCCATTGCGGACTTACGGGGCACTCCCATTGCCCTAGGGCATTTGCGCCTGGGTCACACCCAGCTAGGTGAGCTCCACCCTGCATAGATAGCCCAAGGCTAGGGTAAGGCCTGCTTGCTCTCCAGGGGCTACTCCTCAGATTTCTCACCAGGGAGTTCCTGCCTGTGTACCTGGGGACATAAGGCAGCTCAGCCAACACTTATCAATATTCAAACCAATAGCGGGAACTTTAGCCCAGCCTCTGCAACACTGGTGCAGGCAGTCGATCTGCCATCTGGGGAACTCCCCTAATTGGGACGCCACAGGAAGATAAAGTGGTAGGTAAATCCCATAGCAAAATCAGCTGTAGGCAGATCGAAGAATTCCTATAAGTCTTCCAGAGAGAGACTAGAAAATGGCACCTGGTCCCTCAAAAACAACTCAACGCAAACAGCCATCACCCCCAACGACCTCAAGGAAAAAAAAGGAAAAACAAAAGGCAAAGGAAGAAGATGTCCTCAACAAAACAACATACATAGAAGAAGCAGACATTGAGATGCCATACAAAGAAGCTCTCAGAATGGTGCTTGGAGCGAAGCAGAATATGAGGGAAACACTACAGAAAAAGGATGAAATGATAGAGGAGATAAAAGACATATACCAAAGAAAAATACAGGAGCTTGAGGAGCAGGTAACGAAAAACAATAGCAGAATCATGTTCCTTGAGAATCGATTGGAGGAATCAGAGAACCGCATCAGTGGCGTGGAGGACAGCCAAGCAGACTTTAATAAACGTGAACAAAAATCTAATAAGAGCATCAGAGAAGCCGAAGAAAACCTAAGAGCTATGTCTGATGCTATGAAGCGGAACAACATTAGAATTATTGGCCTACCGGAGGAAGACACAACAAAGAAGTCATCTGCAACAATAGCGAGAGAATTCTTGGAGGAAAACTTCCCCAGCCTAATGAATGAAAACCAAGCAACCATCCAGGAGGCTGAAAGAACACCAGCACGACGGGACCCCAAGAAGAAATCACCAAGGCACATAATAGTTAAACTTTCAAACTTTGAGGAAAAGGAGAAAATCATGAGAGCAGCTAGGGAAAAGCAAGCAATCACATATAAAGGTTCCCACATAAGGATATGCTCAGACCTATCAGCAGAAACTATGAAAAAAAGGAGAGAGTGGAGTAACATATTCCAAAAATTGAAAGAAAACAACGCAAATCCAAGAATACTCTACCCAGCCAAATTATCGATCAAGATCGATGGAGAAGTAAAAGTCTTCCCAGACAAGGAAAAACTCAAAAAATACGTTACAACAAACCCAGCATTACAAAAGATCCTCGCCAACTCAATATGGGCAGAAGAACAACACTCACCAAGCACAAATAAGACACCAGCACATAGAACAACCTCACCCAGAGCACAACAAATAGAAAACAGACCCCAAGATAGCAATGGCTTAAGGATGGAAAGAAGTCAAGAATGATACACACACAAAACACACACTAATGAGAAAGGAAAGTAGGAAAATTCCCAACACAAAAAGTATAAAATGGCATCACAGAGTCCGCACATGGAGATAATAACCCTGAATATCAATGGCCTGAACTCAGGCATTAAAAGACTGAGACTAGCAGAATGGCTTAGAAAACACAACCGATCAGTTTGCTGCCTACAGGAGACACACCTCAAGGCTACAGACAAAAATAGGCTGAGAATCAAAGGCTGGAGAAGGACCTACCAAGCAAACAGCAACACAAAAAAAGCAGGGGTTGCAATCCTTATCTCAGATAAAATTGACCTCAAAGTGCAAACCATAAAAAGAGATAAGGAGGGACACTATATAATGCTCAAGGGAATCATAGACAATGAACCACTAAGCATTGTAAACATATATTCCCTGAATGAGAGACCAGCTCAATACGTGAACCAAACACTCCAAAAGATTAAGAAAGAAATCACAGACTCGACAATTATAGTGGGTGACTTCAACACACCACTCACTGAGAAAGATAGATCACAGGGAAAGAAACTCAACAAGGAGACTAGAGAGCGAAACTCCACAATTAGACAATTTGACCTAATAGATATTTGCAGAGCTTTTCATCCAAATACAAAAAATTTCACATTCTTTTCAAGTCCTCATGGCACATATTCGAAGATAGACCACATGCTGGGGCATAAGGCAAATCTACATAAATTTAAGCACATTGAAATAATACAGACCTCTCTCTCTGACCACTGTGCCATAAGACTGGAAATCAACAAAAGGAAGACAAAGAAAATAAGAGCAAATAATTGGAGAATGAATAACTCTCTACTGCAAAAGGAGTGCATACTGGTGCAGATCCGAGACAAAATCAGGAAATTTCTCGAAACCAACGAAAATGAGCACACGACGTACCAAAACTTATGGGACACAGCAAAGGCAGTCATCAGAGGAAGGTTCATAGCAATACAAGCACACCTGAGAAAGGAAGAGAGACTCATGATGGATACGCTGACACAAAATTTACAAAAACTAGAGCTGAGTCAGCAGGACAACCCTACTAATAGCAAAAGAAAAGAAATTATAAAAATCAGGGCTGAGATTCAGGAGAGGGAAAATAAAAAAACTATGGAAAAAATTAATATCGCTAAAAGTTGGTTCTTTGAAAAGATAAACAGGATCGATAGACCATTGGCAAACCTAACCAAAGAAAGGAGGGAACAAATCTCCATAGCAAGAATAAGGGATGAAAGAGGGGTCATTACAACAGACCCTAATGAAATCAAAAGGATAGTTACACAATACTATGAAGGATTGTACTCCAATGAATTCAACAATTTGGAAGACATGGACAAATTCCTGGAAAAACAAACCCTCCCTAGACTATCCTCGGTGGACATCAAGAATCTCAACAGACCCATCGCAATAGAAGAAATAGAAAAGGTTATCAAGGGATTACCAACAAAAAAATCCCCTGGAACAGATGGATACACTGGAGAATTCTACCAAGCATTCAGGGAAGAACTAATACCAATCCTACACAAACTTTTCCAGAACATAGAAAAAGATGGCAAACTCCCAAACTCCTTCTATGAAGCTAGTATAACTCTGATACCCAAACCGGGCAAGGATCCCACAAGAATCGAGAACTACAGACCGATATCCCTAATGAACATTGATGCAAAAATCCTTAACAAAATACTAGCCAACAGAATACAAAAGTATATAAAACAAATAATTCACCATGACCAAGTGGGATTCATACCAGGGATGCAGGGATGGTTCAACATACGAAAGACCATTAGTATTATTCGTCACATTGACATGAAAAAGTATAAGAATCACATGATAATATCAATAGACGCAGAAAAAGCATTCGACAACATCCAACACCAATTCCTGTTTAAGACACTAGCGAAGATAGGAATGGAAGGAAAGTTCCTCAAGACAATACAAGCTATATATGAAAAACCAACAGCCAAAATCATAGTCAATGGAGAAAAGACTAACACAATCCCACTGAAAAAGGGAACCAGACAAGGATGCCCCTTGTCTCCACTCCTATTTAATATCGTGCTGGAGGTTTTAGCTAACAGCATAAGGCAAAGAAGTGACATCAAAGGTATTCGTCTGGGGAAGGAAGAGGTGAAACTATCGTTATTTGCAGATGATATGATTTTATATATGGAAAATCCCAAAAGTTCCACAAGGGGAGTACTGGAAGCAATAGAGGAGTTTGGCAGAGTGGCAGGATACAAGATCAACAAACAGAAGTCCATCGGACTGTTATACACATCAGATAAGACCACAGAAGAAGAGATAAAAAAGGTGGTACCCTTCACAATAGCCAAACACAAACTGAAATACCTAGGGATACACTTGACTGAAAAAACAAAAGATCTATATAGGGAAAACTATAGAACACTATTACAAGAAACCAAGAGCGACCTCAACAAATGGAAGAATATTCCATGCTCTTGGATTGGGAGACTTATATAGTTAAGATGTCAGTTCTGCCAAAGGCACTATATAAGTTTAATGCTATCCCGATACAATTACCATCATCTTTCTTCAAAGAAATGGAAAAACTGATTAACAACTTCATATGGAGAGGGAAGAAACCCAGAATTAGCAGAGAACTCCTCAAGAAGAAGGACACCGTGGGAGGGCTTGCTTTACCTGACTTTGGCACATACTATACAGCCACAGTTCTCAAAACTGCATGGTATTGGTACAATGACAGATACTCAGACCAATGGAAAAGAAGTGAAAACCCAGAAATAAAAGCATCAGCATACACACAGCTGATCTTTGACAAGGGCCCCAAAAAGATCAAATGGGAAGCAGATGCCCTCTTTAACAAGTGGTGCTGGAAAAAATGGATATCAACATACAGAAAAATGAAGCAAGACCCTTATCTCACTCCATGCACAAGAATAAACTCAAGGTGGATCACAGACCTTGAAGTTAAACCCCAAACTATTAGGGCCATCAATGAGGGAATTGGGACCAACTTGAGAACTTCGGCGCAGGGAATACACAGGCTATCAGAAATAGGGAAGGACACAAACACAGAAGAGGCACAAATCGACAAATGGGATATACTGAAGATAAAACACTTGTGTACATCTAAAGAATTCACCAAGAGAGTAATAAGAGAGTCCACAGACTGGGAAAACACCTTTAGCAATGACACATCAGACAAAGGCCTTATTACTAAAATCTACAGTACTCTGCTAGCTTCCAAAAAGAAAAAAACCAATAGCCCACTTGAAAGGTGGGCAAAGGACTTGAACAGAAGTTTCACAGGGGCAGAAATCCGAATGGCCAACAAACATATGAGAAAATGTTCCCGATCTTTAGCCATAAGAGAAATGCAAATTAAAACAACAATGAGGTACCACCTGACACCCTCAAAGGTAGCCCAATTCAAAATATCAGAAAGCAACAAGTGTTGGAGGGGCTGTGGGGAGACAGGAACTCTCATCCACTGCTGGTGGGACTGTAAGTACGTACAGCCACTATGGAAATCAATCTGGCGATACCTAAAACAGATGGAAATAGAGTTACCATATGACCCAGCAATCCCCCTACTGGGCATATACCCAGAAGAGGCAAGAAACAAACCAAGACCAGACATCTGTGCTCCAATGTTCATTGCGGCACAGTTCACAATTGCAAGGAGTTGGAAGCAACCCAAATTTCCATCAACTGACGATTGGATTAAAAAACTGTGGTATATACATACAATGGAATACTACGCATCACTAAAAAGCAGTGATGAACGTATGAGGCACATAGCGGCATGGGAAGAACTGGAGGAAATCATGCTAAGCGAAGTTAGTCAGGCACAAAAGGACAAGTACAACATGAGTCCGCTGAGGTAAGAATTTAAAAAAAAAATTTTTTTTTAAAGCAAAAGTGGCATAGGGAAAAAAGCTACTGTATACAAACATTTTAGGGGTGAAGACGGTGTAGTATGGAAGAGACCAGACCAAAACCAGGGATGTACATGGTAGACAATGGTGGAGGAGGTGGGGAAAGGAAAACAAAAGGATGAATACAAGGAAGAAAAGGGTAGTGGGGTCATGGGGCATTAATCCACCCAAGGGGAGGGTATTGTTTATATCTCCACAGGGAAAGTGGGACCAGACTTCAACCCAGTGTCGCAAGGTGTGAATGCAATATCCCGGCATGGAGGAGGGAACCGGTGGAGAGGTCTGGGAGGCTGGCCCCAGCACCATAAATTAAGTGGATTCCTGCCCCTCCCCCGAAAAGAATTTGTTCCAAAGGACGACATTGACTCTGTAGCTATGGGAGATGGACATATTTGATCAGAGCACACGGGAGCAGATGAAGGGGCAGGAGGAGAGAGTGGAGCACAGCCTGGCCCACCAGGCCGTGATGATGATGTTCCTGAGTAGAGCAGCCAGTCCACAGAGAGAACAACATGGCTGGCCCTACTATGAGACACGATGCCCCTCAGTGACTAAGGGCGATACAGGGGACAGCACCGGAGACACAGTGTGGGAATTGCACCTGACCTGATCCCACCACACCGAGGCAAATCACTGGGGGAGTGCAGCGGAACAGCAAGGGAATGGAGTGGCAAGGTCCCCAGGGAATGCTGAAAGTGGACTTTGGGGCCAGGGCGTGGTGCCCCAACAGACTGGACTGGAAAACGCTCCTAAGGGCCAGCAAACGATCCCTGAACTAACTACAAGCTTTTCTCTTGTGAACTGTTTTGTTCTGTTCTTTTTCAGTGGTTTGTTTTGGTTGTTTTGTTGTCTGGTTGTATACTGTTGCTTTATTTTCCTCTGTCTAGTTTTCGTGCATGTTAGTGACTCCACAGGTTTGTCTGAATAGGACAGGCTGGATGAACTATCTGGATGAAAAACAATGGGACCGACAGTTCCGGGGGGACTTGGGGTGGGGGTGTAGGGGGGGTAAGGAAGTGGTGTTAACAAACCCAGGGACAAGGGAAAAACATGGGACCCCAAATGGTAGAGAAGGGGGAGTGGCAGGCCTGGTGGGAAATGATCAAGGGTAAGGTTGCTTAGAGAAGAGGTATACTCTAGCCCAGGTGGCGATGAAGCATGGTAGTGGGGCAGGAGGAAGGTCAAGGGAGATGGAGGAAAGAGCTAGGAGTCAAAGGGCATTCATGGAGGTCTAGACAAAGACATGTACATGCAAATATATATAGGAGGATGGGGAAATAGATCTATGTGTCTATATTTATAGGTCAAGTATTAAGGTGGCAGAAGGACCTTGGGCCTCTACTCAAACACTCCCTCAATGCATGAATACCTTCTTTTATTAAATTGGAACTCTATGATGCTCACTCTCCCAACACAACGGCTGGAGCCAAAGTGGGTGAACAAGTAAATGTGGTGAAGAAAGCGGATGGTGCCCGGCTATCAAAAGAGATAGTGACTGGGGTCTTAAAGGCTTGAAGATAAACAAGCGGCCATCTAGCTCAGAAGCAACAAAGTCCACATGGAAGAACACACCAGCCTGTGTGATCGAGTGGTCCCAAAGGGATCAGTTACCAGGCATCAAAGAACAAAAAATCATATCATTGACTGCACACCTCCATGATAGGATCGCTGAAGACAAATGGGTGCATAAGCAAATGTGGTGAAGAAAGCTGATGGTGCCCGGCTATCAAAAGAGATAGTGTCTGGGGTCTTAAAGGCTTGAAGGTGAACAAGCGGCCATCTAGCTCAGAAGCAAATAAGCCCACATGGAAGAAGCACACCGGCCAGTGCGATCACGAGGTGCCCAAGGGACCAGGTATAAGGCATCATGCAAAAAAAAAAAAGATATAAGTGTGTGTATGTATGTGTATATATGTGTATATGTATATATGTATGTGTATATATGTATATATATATATCATATTAAATGAAGGGGGAAGTGCAGAGTGGAGACCAAAGGCCCAAGTGTCGGCCAATGGAGATCCCCTCATAGAGGGGTTTAGGAGAGGAGATGGGTTAATTAGGGTGTGAGGTAGTATCGATGAAGAACACAGCTTTCCTCCAGATCCTGGATGCTTCCTCCCCCCAACTACCATGATCCGAATTCTACCTTGCAGGCCTGGATAGGACAGAGCTGTACACTGGTACATATGAGGGTTGGAGGTACAGGGAATCCAGGGTGGATGATACCTTCAGGACCAAGGGTGTGAGGGACGATGCTGGGAGAGTGGAGGGTGAGTGGATTGGAAAGGGGGAACTGATTACAAGGATCCACATGTGACCTCTTCCCTGGGAGAGGGACAGCAGAGAAGGGGGGAAGGGAGACTCCGGATAGGGCAAGATATGACAAAATAACGAGGTATAAATTACCAAGGGCATATGAGGGAGGGGGGAATGGGGAGGGAGGGGGGGAAAAAGAGGACCTGATGCAAGGGGCTTAAGTGGAGAGCAAATGCCTTGAGAATGATTGGGGCAGGGAATGTATGGATGTGCTTTATACAATTGATGTATGTATATGTATGGATTGTGGTAAGAGTTGTTTGAGTCCCTAATAAAATGTAAAAGAAGAAAAGAGAAAAAAATGATTAGGGCAAAGACTGTACAGATGTGCTTTATACAATTGATGTATGTATATGTATGAACTGTGAAAAGAATTGTATCAGCCCCAATAAATTGTTAAAATAAAAAAATTTTTAAAAAAAGAAAATGCAGAGAAATTGAGTACAGTACTTCCTCTCCTACGTGCAGTGCCTGCTCCTGTTCCCACCTGAGCAGCTGACGCCACCACCGCAGCTCTGCCCTGAGGATGTGAACACATATTTAAGCTATTGTCCTGTGCCTCCTACTGCACTGAGCACGGAGAGCTGGAGCTGGCGGCCAAGTTTGTCAGTCAGCTGAAAGGGGAGTCCCGCCGAGTGGCCCAGGGCTGGCTGCACGAAACACGAATGACCCTAGAAACCAAGCAGATCGTGGACCTCCTGGCTGCATGCGCCAGCGCCGCAGGAAAGGAACCCGTCAAGTGCAGCAAGAGTAAGGCCTAGGTGGTGTCATGCCAGTCCAATCTCATGTCACAGGAAACCGGCAGTGACACCTATACGAGGGGTTGGCAGCAAGGGTCCCAAGTGTCTAGAAAGGAACAGGTTGCAGATCCTGTTCTAAATGTTACCACTTGTTGCAGTTACATTATTTCCACTTGCTATCGTGTCAGTGAACTCCAAGAGTGCTTTCCTCGCAGCTTGTGTAACATTGTCATTTTTCAGGTTATACTGATGGGGCTTATGAGCCAGTCAAAATGATGTTTGTGATCCTTACTGCTAGTGATTTTTGACCTTGCAGCAAACTGAATAAAGCAACAAGATGAAAAAAGAAAAAAAAACACCTCATAAGTGAGCATGCCTGATATTGAAGACACGGCTCTCTGCACATGGTTTCTGAGTCTGAGATTTTGAGGCAACCAGACAAAAGTTCTCCTGAAGCTAAAATGACGAAGGAATTTTCAACAAGAAAGACCTAAAATCTCACTTTACGCTGTTTGCTGGGCTTCCTCAAAATAGGATTCCCAGCTGCTGCCCAACCCTTCAGGAATTCCGCAGCACGGACAGCCTTGACGGCTGGAGCTGTTGGACGTGAAGTGGTGGAAGCAGTGCCCAAAGGAAAGGCCCACACTACACACAGGTCACTCAGTAAGACGTCAGCCACAGCCAGCATTGTGGACCACAGAAATGCACACTGTATAGACAATGATCACTAAGAATCATAAAATCCTCCTTTGAGCACAGTTTTTCCACACGACAGCTTGCAAGAAAAGCTTGGACCAGTGTCCGCATCTATATGCCTGCACCCAACATCCTGCTGCCTTAGAGCGCTGGTTTAGACTGGGCCGTCCTCAGAGAGAGGGTGCTGTCCTCGTCTCCTGGACGTCCCACATCGAAGAACTGCGCACCATCCATTTCTGCTCATGTCATTGCCGAGGAGGTAGTTGTTTGGGAAGGCAATTAGCCACATACTCCATTATTTTCTTCACCTGTTCCTGACCCTCCTTATTCTTCTGTTGTTCTAAGTAACTAAAATCAATTGTGGTGCCTGAGGTGGCCACTTCCAAGTTTTTAAGACCCCAGGCACTACACAGCAAGCAAGCTAGAAAGGGAACCAAACCAAAACTCACTGCCAGCTAATCGATGCCAACTCACAGCAACCGTATAGGACACGGAAGAACTGCCTGTGGGTTTCTGAGACTGTAACTCTTTATGGAAGTAGAAAGCCTCATCTTTCTCCTGTGGAGAGGTTGGTGGTTTCAAACTGCTGACCTTCTGGTAAACATCCCAGCATGTGACCACTATGCCACCAGGCTCCAAAATTTGACAGGACATCAATATAAATGTTTTAATGAGCTGAAGAAACACTGGAAGCGCTAACTCACTTAGGCCAAGAAATTTGGAACACAAAAGATTAGAATTTGGTCAACAGACTGGAAGAGACAGATTAATATTTGTACCCCTGCCAAAGAAAGGTGAGCTAACAGAATGGGGAAACTATTGAACAATATTGTTAATCTCACATGCAAAAGTTTTGCTGAAAATCATTCAACTCCAGTTGCAGAAGTACATTGAGAGGGATCTTCCAGAGATTCGGGCCAGACTGAGAAAGAGCAAGGACAAGGACTATCCCAGCAGATGTCAGATGAATCTTGGCTGAAAGCCGAGAATGCCCAAAAGATGTTTGCTTGTGTTTTACTGACTGTACAAAGGCCTTTGGCTGCGTGGGTCATAACAAATATGAGAAGTTCCTTGAGAAGAATTCCAGAACACTTCATTGTGCTCCCAAAGAACGTGTATACGGACCAAGAGGCAGTATTATAAATAGAACAAGGAAATACTGCCTGGTTTAAATTCAGGAAAGCTAATCAAGACAAAAACATTGGCATGAATACAGACATAGATGAATACAATAGAATTTGAAGCCCAGAGAAAGTCAAATTCATATGTGGTCAATTAATTTTTATATGTACTTTTCATTGTCTTTATTGCTAGTCTTTATTTCTTTTTTAACAGTTTCATTGCAATATAATTCATACAATTCATTAGTTCATCACATCAAGAAGAGTTGTACAGGGAATTAAAAAAAGAGAGTTGTACAATCATTATCACAATCGGTTTTAGTGCATTTCCTTCATTCTTATACTCATCATTAGCTCCCCATTTCCCCCTAACCTCCCTTGTCATACCACCAAGGAACCATTAATCCAGTTACTGTCTTGATAGATTTACCTGTCTTAAAATCTCCCAACAATAACAGAGTAAAACATAAAAACCTCAATTGAAAAGAAAGCAGAAAATATTAAAATCTAGAACACATTTAAATGAATGATAAGGCGCTAAATTTTAACCAAATTGCCTCTGTAACAATCCACTTTCCAAGGCATGATAGCAAGACTACTCACATCCCTGGCCCATAGTCAGAGGGAATTCACCATGGGCTTAATCCACATGTATTTCCCTCCACTTTTTTTTCAACTGAAGCAATTTTGAAATGGGCCACAGGGGAGGTCAAATGGTAAGATATTACATTTGGGCCTATGTCTGCCTAATGGACTTCACAATGCTATCTTTCTGATAACTAGACTATTCACATCTCTCAGTTATGATTGAAGGGGATTCACCGAGGTTAAATCCATGTGTGGACCCTGCAAATGGATATGGGGCTTCTGCTGCACCCATAGCCTTCTGAAAACCAGGTGTTTACAAATTAAGCTCTGATGCCATTCTCTCTTCTACATTTGGATTATATCCTTTACAATCCTTGGATCACACAAGCTGCTGAGCTTCTTCCACGTAGACTTAGGTGATGCCTCACTTAGATGGCTGCTTATTTGAAAACTAGCCTTTAAAAGCCAAGATTATATTCTTTCTGATAACTAGTGAGATGGTTAGTTTATTGTGCCAGCCTGGCCGATAAGCACAAGTGGGATTAATTGAAGGGTGGAGAGATAAATGGCTCGGTGAGCCTCGCCTTTCTTGTCTCTCACTCTTTGATCATCGGACCAGTGTGCAGCTGCCTTGCTTGTTCTGTGCCTCAATTTAGAGGCTACACTACCTGTGGGAAGCCTAGCCTGTAGACTGTGTCGCTGTAAGCTGAGGTCCCTTTAGGACCACACGATTGAAATTTACATCTCTTGAGCTGGGGACTGACAGATGGTGACCTGGCTGACAGTTGGTGACCTGCCTTGCTGTTTTGCTGCCTGTGCTGGGATAGCCTAGCTCTTTCTACAGAGGATTACCTGGAGGCCCTCAAGACTTGAAGAACTGCCAGTGTCTCATAACTCTCACAGGAGTGAGTTGCACTGAGCCATTTGTACTGCTTTATCATTTACCTGTTCATTTCTTCTATTATATATCTATCTGTTTATAATTTAACAGTTAATTTCTTGTGTTATATATCTATCTGTGTATAATTTAACAATTCATTTCTTGTGTTTTATATATATATATCTTTTTAATTATATATACATAATTATCAGCAATCTGGTTTTATCTCTCTAGAGAACCCTATCTAACACAACTAGGCACCATCTAGTTTCTTCCCCACACTTTGCTATAGTAGCCACATCTACAGTGATCTCTTCATGAGATCAAGCATCAAACAGGACCATGTCATAATAACTAGTTGTTCTTAGGCTGGTGCTAGAATTAAGTGCAAGCCCAAAATCCATTCATGCATCTATGGTTTATGCATGCCTCTGGTTCACCTTAAAGGATCAAAGACATTTTACGTTAGAGAGCATTATCAATCATCCCTCTGGGTCATCACTTCCACTGCCATAAAGTCAATGCTGACTCATAGCCACTCTGTAGGGGAGGGTAGAACCGCCCCTGTGAGTCCCTGAGCCTGCAAATCTTCACGGAACAGAAAGCCTCCTCCTTCCCCTGCAGAACTGAGTGGTGGTTTTAAGCTGCTGCCCTTGCAGCTAGCAGCCCAATGCATAATCATTCTGCTTTGATCGTGTCATTAGTTTAGCCAATGGGATAGCATTTAAAACACTGTTGAGAAAAGGATATTATACAAGGATAGTGGCCAAAGTCTAGAGAAGGAAATGCCTCTCAGTGATTGATTCTAGAAACATCTCCTCATCTGATGAATATGGAAACTGGGGCGCACAAGAAGAAAGAGACTTGAGAGGAACTGCGCCATCGAATTTATCTGTGAATGAGGAAAACGATGCCACAAGGGGACCTGCGAGAAAATCAGGACAGATGACCACCGTGACTCTGCTCTGGTGGGAAGCAGTTGTAACATTCCACCAGAGACTCCTGTCTGCCTGTCCTCCAGAGCTCTGGAGAAAGAGCTCTCAGCCTGCAGTCCACCTAGTGACTCTTCTATCACTCTGGGACTTCTTCTTGCTCAGGAACTCCGACTAATCTCCTAGTTCTACTTTCACCTCAAGACTCAGTGGGGGGCCCAGGTCATGCCCCTACCATCGATGTCTACATCTGCCCTGACTGAACCCAATGAGAAAGGAGAGGGAAACCATCAGACAGCTTGGGGAGCTGCCCCATCAGCCGGTGTTTGTCATCTCCCCAGGATATAACATAGATGGGTCGCTCTTTGCTGTCCACCTGCTAGCCCAGGCAAACTGAAAGGCGAACTGAGGGCTGGCACAGACTACCTAGGCCAGGATCAAGTTAGGTTCCTATTACCTGACCTTTTCCCACCACCTGTCTGCCAGTTTATCATACTGCGGTGGCTTGTGTGTTGCTGAGATGCTGGGAGCTGTGCCACTGGCATGTCGAGTGCCAGCAGGGTCACCCTAAGTGAAGAGATTTCAGTGGAGCTCCCAGACTAGAGCAGACTACAAAGAGCACTCGGCTGCACACTGCAGAGCAAGGAGCCCCTGAAAACCTTATGCTTCAAAACATTGCCAGACGCAGAAGACCTAATGAATGGAAGCAGATCATGGTTGGAGATAGTGCTGTAGGGTGACCCCTGGGGTCAGAGATCACTTGAACTATGACTGAAGAGGAGTTTCTTTCTCAGAGTGAAGTCGAACATGGTAACATGAGTGGGTTACAGATGGTGCCTTCGGAATCTTCACTTGCTGATGGGCTATGACCCAAGGTAAGAAGAAACACCTGCTAAAACCCACTCATTATTGGAACTTGGACTGCGAGAAGTATGAATCTAGGAAAATTGGAATTTTCAATCATGAAATGAAACACAAAGATCAATGTCCTAGGCCTTAGTGAGCTGAAATGGATTGGTATTGGTCGTTTTGAATCAGAGGATCATATGGTTTCCAATGCTGGGAATAACACAATCAAAAGGAATGACATTGCATTCGTGGTCCAAAAGGACATTGCAAAATCAATCTTGAAGCATGATGCTGGGACAGGAGCCTATCTACCCATCATCAATACAACTATTATTCACATTTATGCCCCAACCATTAAAGCTAGTGAAGAACTCTACCAATGTCTTCAGACGGAAATTAATCAAACATGCGATCAAGATGCGTTGATAATCACTGGCAACTGGAATCCAAAAGCTGGAAACAAAAAGGAAGGAACGGTAGCTGGAAAATACGGACTTGGTGACAGAAATGAAGATGGAGGTCACATGATAGAATTTGGCAAGGCCAACAACGCCTTCATTGAAAATTCCTTTTTTCAACAAGAAAAAAAGCAACTACACACATGGACTTCTCCAGGTGAAATACATAGAAATCAAATTGACTACAGCTGTGGGAAGAGAAAATGGAGAAGCTCAGTAGTAGAAGTTAAAACCAAGCCAGGGTCCATGTGTGACCATCAATTGCCCCTATGCAAGTGCAGGATAAAGCTGAAGAAAATGAAAAGCAGTCCATTCGTGCCAAAATACTACCTTGAGTAAATCCGACCTGGATTTTGAGAACACCTCAAGAACAGATTGGACACATTAAACACTAATGACAGTACGCCTGAGAAGCTGTGGGTTGGCATCAAGAACAGAAAGCAAAATGTCATTAAAAAGACAGGAAAGAAAGAAAAGATCAAAGTGGATGTTCAAAGAAACTCTGATACTTGTTCTTAATCATAGAGTAACAAGGAAGAAATGAAGTCAAAGAACTGAATAAAAATTTTCAAAATGTCACTGGAGAAGACAAAGTAAAATATTATAATGAAATGTGCAACAACATAGAGCTAGAAACCAAAAAGGAAGAATATGTTCAGCATATCTGGAAATAAAAGAACTCCAGAAAAAAATTCAAGCCTCAGGTTGCAATATTGAAAAAGCCTATGAACAAAATTTGGGCAGGAAAGCATCAAAAATAAGATTCAAAGAATATACAGAGACGCTATACCCAAAAGAACTAGTCACCACGCCACCATTTCAGGAGGTAGCATATAAGCAAGAACCAATGGAACCGAAGCAAGAAGTTCAAGCTGCACTGAAAGCATTAGCCCCCGTCCCCCGCCCCAAAAAAAGCCCCAGGAATTGATGCAATACTAATTGAAATGTTTTAAGAAGCTGATGAAGCACTGTAAGCATTCACTTGTCTATGCCAGGAAATTTAGAAGGCAGCTACTTGGCTAACTGATTAGAAGAAATACATATTTTTAACTATTCCAAAGAAAGGTGACCCAACAGAATGCTCAAATAATACAATATAATCTATATGGCATGCAAGTAAAATTTTTCTAAAGATCATTCAACAAAATTTGCAGCAGTACATTGACAGAGAGCTGCCAGAGGTTCGGGCCGGATTCAGAAGAAGACATGGAGCAAGGGACACCTTTGCTCATGCTCGATGGAGCTTGGTAAAAGCACTCAGGTGGAGAGTATCAGAAAGACGTTTACTTGTGTGTTTCTGACTATACCAAGGCATTCAGCTGTGTGGATCATAACAAACTATGGATACATTTTAAAAGAATGGGAATTCTGGAGCACTTGATTGTGCTTCTGCAGCACATGCACGTGGATCGTGAGGCAGTTGTGGGCACAAAAGAAGGGATTATTGCATGGTTTGCCATCAGGAAAGGTGTGTGTGTCAGGGTTGTGGCTTCTCCCCATACATATTCGATGTGTATGCTAAGCAAATAGTCAGGGAAACTGGATTATATGAGAAAGATGGTGGCATCAGGGTTGGAGAAACGCTGATTAACAAGCTGTGATGTGCAGATGACACAGCCTTGCTTGATGAGCGTTAAGGAAGACTTGAAGCACTTGCTGAGGACAATCAAGAATTGCAGCCTTTTGTATGGATTACAACTCAATGCAACAAAGACCAAAATTCTCACGACTAGACCAATAGGTAACATGAGAATAAATGGAGAAAAGGTTGAAGTTGGTCAAGAAATTTGTCTTACTTGGATCTACAATCAAAGTTCATGGAAACAGCAATCAAGAGGTCAAAAGATGAGTTGCATTAGGTAAATTTACTGCACAAAACTTCTTTAGAGTATTGAAAAACAAGGATGTTACTTTGAGGATCAAGGTGCTCCTGATCCTTGGGCTATTTTCAAACACCTCATATGCATGTGAAAGTTAGACACTGCATAAGGAAGACCAAAGAAGAACCTGTGTAGTTGAAGTGCCATGGGTTGCTAAAAGGACAAGCGGATCTGTCTTGGAAGAAGATGGCCAGAGTGCTCCTTAGAGGCAAGGATGGTAAGACTTCATCTTACATACTCGTACTTTTACTATGTCGGGGGAGATCAGTCCTTGGGGAAGGGCATCATGCTTGGTAAAGCAGAGGGATAGCAAAAGAGAGAAAGGCCCTCCACAAGATGGCCTCACACCATGCCTGCAGCAATGGGCTCAAGCACAGCAGCAGTGGGGAGGATGGCATGGGACTGGGCAGTGTGTCACTTGGTTGTGCATAAGGTCACTGTGGCTTGGAACTGATTAGTTGGCACCTAACAACAGAGCCTGACCCTGTTTTACTTTAAGTCAGACCCTCAGTCTTTTCCACTGACCTTGAGGCTCCCCAAAATAGGAGCCTCCTTGAACGCACCCATTTCCCAGAAACCAACCCATTAACAGGGATTCGGTAGATCTTCGAAGATTAATTATAACTACATAAAAGAATTTGCATTCTGAAAATTCTCCTTTTGCAAAGATTTTGTAACTTTTTGTTGGTGTTGAGGGGGCAATTTATCTTCAAATTGCCTAAGTTTCTGGAAACAAACTTCCTGAGTGGAGAAACACAGACAGGTCTTGCTTCAGTCAAGCTAGATGGACTAGGAGTTTGGTACACTTTAGCTAGGCCAGGATCATTGGCTGGGGGACTTGAAATTCCCCGTGGCTGGAGCTGTGGAGCTGGCTGCCACAGAAAGTGAGCGACACCCGGGGAGGTGGGTAGGGTGTGAAGGGCGGCCGTGGAGCTGGAGCTGGAGCTGGAGCTGGAGCTGGAGCTGGAGCTGGGGCTGGGGCTGGGGCTGGAGCTGGAGCTGGAGCTGGAGCTGGAGCTGGAGCTGGAGCTGGGGCTGGGGCTGGGGCTGGGGCTGGAGCTGGAGCTGGAGCTGGAGCTGGAGCTGGGGCTGGGGCTGGGGCTGGAGCTGGAGCTGGAGCTGGAGCTGGAGCTGGAGCTGGAGCTGGTGCTGGGCGGCTGCTCTGCCATCCACGGACTCTGCCCGTGCGTCACCCTTCTTTCCAGCTTATCCCTCATCACTTCACCCACCCTGACAGCACGTCCTGCACTTTCTGCTTCCTGAGGTTCCCTCAGGTCCCTCCAGCTCTACCACCGCCACCGCAGCCCAGTCACCTCCTTCTTGGTCGCCAGGCCCCTGGCAATGCGGGCTCTGTGTAGGGCACAGAGATGCCGCGAGCCCACTGCCCTCCTGGAAAGCTTTCAATGGCTTCCTATGCACCCTAAAAATTTCCACCTGCTTTCATCTGATGACAAACTGCACATATCTACACTGCCGGCCTCTGCCGGCTCTTTTGGTCACTCTTCCCAAGTCTTCTCTTCTTCCGCTAGCTCATCATGCTCTTTCTTCATGATCATTGTACTCCTGCTCAAGAACCACAACGCTTGCTCACCTCCGCTACATCTATGCCCAACCATTTCATCTCAAGCAGGCCCGCCACTGGTGTCATGCGCAGTCTTTATCAAAATGTAGGCTGCGGTTATTGATATGGCCCACAGTCGCCCGCAGGAGAAGGTCGCAGCTCTGTGAAGACAAGAACTGTGCTTCTCATCTCCGCCACGCTCCAGCATGGAGTCAGCGCTTCCCACTCAGCAGATGCTCAGGAGATACTTGGTCTTAGAAGAATGGAGACAGGGACTCTTCCACTGCCCGACCAGAAATTCCCGTGGGGTAGGCCCACCACAGGGCCCCAGGCTCCAGGGAAGGAGGCATGGGGAGATGCAGACATGGGAGACCATAAAGTGGGTCCTAGTCACACAGCAGGGGGTACAACCCATGAGCTGGAAACAGAAATATTTCCAAGAGGGTTGAAAGCAGCCTCAGAAGTCAGCCCCAGGTCTGGCCCCATCTGTCGTGGGCCAGAGGAGTGTGGGGCCGCCACAGAAGCAATCTTAATGTTCTTCTGCTCCCAGAGGGGCAACTAACTGCTGGTCGAAGAAAGCAGTCTGGGTAGCCCAGGAGACTGGCTTCCAGATGAACTGGTAGAACACCACTACTCCCCTACTAAGTTGTTGTGAGAAATAGATGTTACACTATCCAAATGCTGCCCCTATCTTCCCAGGCATACAGTAAATGCTCTTAATTCCTCTCTCCCTTTCCCGCCTCCCAAGGCGAACAACTGGGGACGTATGCTGCAGGTTTCCTCTTCCTGCCTCCTGCATGTCTACCCTGCGCTGTGATATCTGGGTGGGAAACTGCTCCAGGCTGCAGATGCTATGACAGCGTTGCTTAAATTGAATTATGCTGAAATCAGAGAAGCCTTGAGCTCTCCCAGGGAGTTCAGAAGTGTTCACCCTGAGAGGAACTACACGCTGCACAGGAAAGGCATTCAAGTTGATAAGGAGTCACTCGGCTCTCCATCTAAGGCAGTTTTCGCCTTTGAAAGATGCCCGCCTTGTTGGCACGCACTTGGAATTTCCAGGACGGAATATTATTTCAATTACACAGAGCCCATATTGAAGACACTGTTTTGCATGCTGTAATTTCATCTCTCCACAATGTTACCCTCTTTCACGTCCACAGAGCCATGGCCCTGATGAGTAAGAGAACGGGGGGAGGGGAGCGGGGGTGGCCTGAGCAGTAGAGACTGAGACTGATCCAAGAGCTAGAAGCACAGTAAGTATGGGAGACACGTCTGCATCGCTGAGAACAGCATAGCCATAAGTTAGTATTTGCACTTTTCCTGAAAGCAATTGGAAGGCATGCAAACTTAAATGTAGATATAAAACAGGGAGTGGTTCAGAACATTTTCTTTAACTATGATGGAGAAGATATATAGATGAAGAAAGGGGGGTGAGAATACTTATGAAACTGTTCAAACATTTAATTCGGATAGGACAGCAAAAGCACATGATAGAATTTTTTAAAACTAAGTAAATTGAACATCATTGAAGGTAAGAAGTTTGTACTTCAAAGGATGCTGCTGAGAAACTGAAACAGCCAAAATGAAAATACAATGGGGCTTCCAAAACATCATGAGAAAATCCCATTACCCTTTAATCCCATCTTCTCACAAACTTCTTGAAATCCCCTCATATTTGCAAGGACATAGAAGGAACTTGGCAACTTAACCAAACACACTGCCACCAATTAATTCTGACTCATGATAAGCCTATGGGACAAGGTAGAACTGCCCCCTGTGAGTCTCTGAGACTCGAACTCATTAAGAAAATAGAAAGTCTCATCTTTTGTAGAGTAGCTAGTGGTTTCGAACTGCTGACCTTGCAGTTATCAGCCCAATAAATACCCTGCTATGCCACAAGGGCTCCTCTTATAACTTAATAATACTCATGAAAAGAGTAGTAATAATAATGGATACTTCCACCAAAAAACCAGGATACATAAATCGTCAATCAAAAAAACTCAATGCCAACCGATTGCAATGATCAACACATAACCATCACCACCAACCCCAAGGGGGACAAACAACAGAAACCAAGGGGAAGGGAGACAGTGGTCAGTGTAAGATATGAAAATAATAATCATTTATCAAGGGGTCATGAGGGTGGGGTGGGGAGAGAGGGGAAAGAGGAGTTGCTTCTAAGGGCTCGATTGACAGTAACTGTTTAGAACATAATGATGGAGACATATGTACAAATATGCTTGATACAACTGATGTATGGATCATTATAAGAGCTGCTAGAGGCCCCAATAAAATGATCTTTTAAGAATACAAAAACTCAAGGTCAACAAATTTATTCCAACTCATAATGACCCTATAGGACAGGGTAAAAGTGCTCCTGTGGGTTTCCAAAACTGTAATTCTTTATGGGAGTAAACAGCTTTGTCTTTCTCCCTTGGAGCAGCTGCTAATTTTGAACTGCTAACCTTAAGAAAGGCGAGGCTCACTGAGCCATTAATCCCTCCGCCCTTCAATGAACCCCACATGTGTTTATCAGCCAGGTTGGCACAATAAACTAACTACCTCAGTTACAAAGCACATAAAAAGTTGTCCAATATTAAAATATTAGGCATTAGGAAAATCAAAATCATAATGAGATGCCACTCCATGCCTCCCTAGATTGGCTATCATCTGAAAAAACAAAAATAAAAGTTAGAAAGGTTTTGGAGATATTGGAATTTTCATCCAATACCGTGGAAATGCAGGATGGTGAAGCCACTCTGGCAGCCCTGAAAATACTAAACAAAGTTACCATATGACCCAGTAATTCCACTCTGAGAGGACTGAGAGCATGTATGCGCAAAAGACTTGTCCATTGCAGCCCAAAGATGGAAATAACCCAATGTGCAACAAGTATGAATGGATAGACAAAAGGTGGTGTACCCATACAATCGACTATTCCGTCACGTGGTAAAATGAAGTTTGGATAGGTGCTAGCACAGGGACAACGCTTTCCGCTGTCAGGGAAAGTGAGGAGTCCGAGACAACAGGCCATACGGTGTGTGGTTCCGGTGCTGTGAAATGTGCAGGCGAGGGGAGGCCAGAGAGCTAGAGCGCAACTTGGACAGAGCCTAGGGAGAAGGAAAAATGGGGGTGACTGCTAACGGACATGGGCTTTCTTTCAGGAGGGCAAATACGTTCTGGAAACACAGTATGGTAATTGATCCATAATTCTGTGAACGTACTGGAAACCAGGAAATTGTTCATTTTACAAGAGTGAACTTTATAGTATTATGAATTATATCAATTTGCTATTAAAAATAAAAACACTCAATGAATCTTCCAGGCACTGTTCTAGGCAGTGAATGGAACCAATATAAGTCCCTGCTGGCATAGAGCTGGCATTCCACCACAATAATCCTCAAAAAAAGTTATCCAAACTCCCTGCCATCCAAGTCGATTGCAACTCATAATGAATCCACAGGACAGAGTAACATTGCCCCTTGGGGCTTCCAAGACTTTAAATCGTTGTAGGAACAGACGGTTCAACTTCCTCCTGAAGAGTGACTGGAGGTTCAAAGTCCTGCCCCTGTGATTCGTAGCTCAGTGCTTGATGCATCGTAGCTCACTACACGACGAAAGCTCCTGGGGATGATTCCAGTGAGAGCTAATAGGGGTCTTGATGAGCTACTGGCACTGAGAGTTAGGTGGGTTCAAGAGAGACCTGACGCAACAATCAGCAAGGCTAGTGGACCAACCAGAACAGGAGGGCTGACTGGGCTCGCTCTCCCTTGGGGTCTCTGTACAAGCGTTTGTTTCCACCCACTCTGGACTCGAAGACGACTGCGCCTGCTGTAAAAGCACTGGAAAATCAGATAGAGTGCTTTGTAAACCACAGTTTTCAAAGATCCCTTAAAGATGGAGGACAGGGAATATTTGGTTTGAAAAACAAAATCACATCTCAAATTCATGCACAAAAGAACCAGAACATAAAAGCAGGGAGGGCGGCAAGGCCATTCAAGGCTCAGGGGTGGAGGAGTCCAGGAGCATGGACTTGCTGGGAAACCATTCTTCATACATCTCCCACATTTCTGTGTATCTTGTGAATAGAGGTGCTGACCATCCTTTCAAGAATGTTTGCATGGAAAATACCTTAGAAGACATAGCATAAAAAGAAGAAGAAGATATAGCATCTCCGTCCAGAAGCAGTGAGCAATTTTTTTCACTCCCATGCACTTAAAATAATGTTGCCTCGAGGCAAACATTGTACAAGTTTGCTTGTAGTCCGCTTTTTAAAAATTAGTTTCCACTCCTAAAGGCCAACAAACGATCCTTGAACTAATTATAAGCTTTCTTTCTTGATGTGTTTTGTTCTTTGTCAGTGGTTTGGTCTTATTATTTTGTTGTATACTGTTGCTTTGTTTTCCTCTGTCTTATTTCTGTGCATGTTATTATCTCCACAGGTCTGTCTAAATAAGATAGGTTGGATGAACTATCTGGAGGAAAAACAATGGGACCGACAGTTCTGGGGAGACTTGCGATAGGGGGAGGTGGTGGGTAATGAAGTGGTGTTAACAAACACAGGGACAACGGAACAACAAGGGATCCAAATTGGTGGTGAGGTGGGAGTGGCAGGCCTGGTAGGGAACGATCAAGGGTAAGGTAAAGAAGAGGTAAAGCTGTAACCCAGATGAGGACGGAGCATGATAGTGGGGCAGGAGAAAAGTCAAGGAAAATAGAGGAAGGAGCTAGGAGGCAAAGGGCATTTATAGAGGTCTAGACCAAGACATGTACATATGCAAATATATATATGAGGATGGGGAAATAAATCTATGTGTCTATATTTATAGGTTAAGTATTAAGGTGGTGGAAGGACCTTGGGCGTCTACTCAAGCACTCCCTCAATGCATGAACACTTTCTTCTATTAAATTGGCATTCTATGATGCTCACCCCCCTGACACAACCGCTGAAACCAAAGCGGGTGAACAAGCAAATGTGGTGAAGAAAGCTGATGGTACCTGGCTATCAAAAGAGATAGCATCTGGGGTCTTAAAGGCTTGAAGATAGACAAGCAGCCATCTAGCTCAGAAGCAACAAAGCCCACATGAAAGAACACACCAGTTTGTGTGATCACGTGGTTCTGAAGGGATCAGTTATCAGGCATCAAAGAACAAAAAATCATATCATTGGGTGCACACCTCCATGATACGATCGCTGAGGACAAACGGGTGCATAAGCAAATTGTGGCGAAGAAAGCTGATGGTTCCCGGCTATCAAAAGAGATAGTGTCTGGGGTTTTAAAGACTTGAAGGTGAACAAGCGGCCATCTAGCTCAGAAGCAACAAAGTCCACATGGAAGAAGCACACCAACCTGTGTGATCATGAGGTGTCAAAGGGATCAGGTATAAGGCATCATCAGAAAAAAAAAAATCTTACCATAGTGAATGAAGAGAGATGTGCAGAGTGGAGAACCAACGCCCATTTGTCGGCCACTGGAGATCCCCTCACAGAGGGATCTAGAGGAGGAGATGAGTCAGTCAGGTTGTGATGTAGCACCGATGAAGAATACAGCTTTCCTCCAGTTCCCAAATGCTTCCTCCCCCACAACTACCATCATCTGAATTCTACCTTGCAAGTCTGGATAGAGCAGAGGTTGTACACTAGTGCATATGGGAGCTAGAGGCACAGGGAATCCAGGGTGGATGAAACCTTCAGGACCAGGGGTGTGAGGGGCAATACTGGGAGGGTAGCGAGTGAGTGGATTGGAAAGAGGGAACCAATTACAAGGATCTACATGTGACCTCCTCCCTGGGGAACATACAACAGAAAAGTGGGGGGAGGGGGATGTGGGACAGAGCAAAATATGACAAAATAATAATTTATAAATTATCAAGGGCTTATGAGGAAGGGGGAAGCGGGGAGGGAGGGGAAAAGAGGACTTGATGCAAAGGACTCAAGTGGAGAGCAAATGCTTTGAAAATGATGAGGGCAAAGAATGTACAGATGTGCTTTATACAATTGATGTATATATGGATTATGACAAGAGTTGTATAAGTCCCTAATAAAATGTTTTTTTAAAAAAGAACCCCCCCAAAAAAATTAGTTTCCAAAGCATGAAGTTATCCAACTTTGATACAAACTCACCCAGGTGAGTTAGGTGTGTGCAGCATACACCTAAACCAAATGTTTGAGAAAGCCACTGGACGTGGTAGCTGGTTAGATACAGTAATATTGGCCAGCCATGAAGCTCATGCTGCTCCCAGAGCCATGGAAGTGAAAGCCCTTTGTCTTGGGCTCCAGAGTCTGTGTCTTCTGCCAGCATCCATCCATTAAACTATCGCAGATTTAACAAGTTAGTTTGCAAGTAGAGTAAATTTTAGACCTTTCATAGTCCTTAACAAGTAAGGATAGCAGAAATCAGTTGGGTAACTGGTCAGAAAGCAGACAAGTGGGTATCCGTTCCTCTATCCCTTACCTGCAGGATGAAGCAGTGAAGTCTGGTCAGGGTGAGATCCGTGTGGGAGGCGGAGGTCAGAAGGCACAGGGAACTCCCACAGTCAGAAGGCTCATTGGTAGGTAGCACATCCCCCAAACAGCAACCACGCACCCTCATAACCAGAGAGCACAATTAACAAACCCAGTGCTCACCGACTAACATGCATGCTCAGATTAAAAAGTAGAGTCTAACCAATATTCATCAAACATTTGAGAAAACGGTATCACCAAAACATATATATGAGCACTTGCATGATGCACACACACAAACACCCAAAGAAGAGAACTTCATAGCATGTTCACAGAGGTAGAAGAGGATATAATGGCCATTAAAATAGTTACCTGAGACGCAGGCCTTGGATACGGGTCAGGGAGAAGGGACTGCTGCTGCCTGAGCTGAGACTAAGCAGCCAGGGTCCACAGGAATGAATCTTGAGTTGCTGGATGAAGACAAATATCCGAAAGTATTCAAGATGCCGATGGCAACCAGAGCCCTGGAGATGCATGCACCACCATTGGATCCACACGACTTTGCACCCACTGGCCTGTGATCTTCCTGCATTCTGCATCATTGCCTGCGACGGCACAGTAGAGGAGACCCTAAAGTGGATCCAGAGTCATAAAGGGGTGATTGAACTATGGTTGTCAGTGAAGAAGGTGCATAACGATTTTATGATCAGAGATGAAAACTGAGTCCCAAATATGGACTCTTCTGACAGGCAGCCTGATCTGAGCCACCTTGGACAACACGGCCATGGTTCAGTACGCAGGGCTTCTATCAGCTGACTATGAAGGCCAAGAGCACAGGCCAAGAGAGTCACCCACAGAATGACCTCATCTTTCCCAGAATTTGGGTCAAGAAGCACGAGATCATGGTTGCTTCAGAGACGGACTCTGTCCTGTTCATCATCCAGAATCCCTGCGGATAGACCTGCTCTCCCGCTGCACCTGCCCTGTGGGGCTGGGCAGAGGAAAGCATCATGTTCTTGAGTAAGGACCCCAGCTGGACCTATCCAACTAATCTATTGGACTTTATTTCCTCCCCTTTTGGCAGTGTCTTCCATTTGTAATATAAATGAACTATTAATTTTTTTAATTAACTGAACTTCTTGTGATTTTAGAGTTTGATCTAAAACAAGAGCTGAGTAAAACACTCAACAGGAATAGGAACAAGTCAAGGAACTACAAGACTGAGGCAAGAAATTCTCCCTTGATTCAACCAAGGTGTACCATAGCACAGACGAATCACACCTCATTCCTCTAGTTCCTGAATGCCTCCTCCCCGCCCACTACCAGGACCCAGTTCTACCTGACAAATCTGGCTCGACTGTAGAACACACATTGGTACAGATAATAGCACTCAACACCACCAATGAAACACACAACTTTCCTCTAATTCCTTAATGCTTCCTTCCCCCCACTATCATGACCTCAATTCTACTTTACAAATCAGATTAGACCAGAACATGCACACTGCTTTAGATAAGAGCCTGAAACACAGGGAATCCAGGATAGATAAACCCTTCAGGGACAACAATGAGAATAGAGATGCCAGTAGGATATGGGGAAGGGGGGTGGGGACAAAGGGGAAATCAATCACAAGGATCAACATAAAACCCCCTCCCAGGGGGATGAACAACAAAAAAGTGGGTGAAGGGCAACAGAGGATGATTTAAAATATGAAAATAATAATCAAGCCCCTCACCCAGAATTTACTTGAGAGGACGGCACTGAAGCTGCAGCTAGGGGAGAGAGACATGTCTGATCAGAGCAAATAGGAGCAAATGAAGGAGGAGGAAGAGAGAGTGGAGCACATCCTAGTCCATCAAGCCTGGAGGACAATATCCCTGCTCTGAACAGCCAGTGGACAGAGTGGACAATATGGCTGATCCCACTACAAGACATGCCATCCCTTGATGGCCCAGGACCCTAAGGAGGACAACACTGGAGACTCAGTGTCAGGAATGGACCAGACTAACCCTGTGACACTGAGGCAAACCACTAAAAGTGTGTGGCAGAGCAACCGTGGGAGCAGAACAGGGAGTCCCTAAGGTAGTACAAAGGACAGACTCTGGGGCCAAAGCATGGTACCACATGGGACCTGACTGAAGGACACGCCTAGAGATAAAAA
The DNA here is from genome assembly GCF_050624435.1 of Tenrec ecaudatus. NCBI lineage: Eukaryota > Metazoa > Chordata > Mammalia > Afrosoricida > Tenrecidae > Tenrec > Tenrec ecaudatus. The sequence continues at coordinate 141,512,478 of NC_134533.1, forward strand.
ATCAGACCTTTTTCTTTAAAAATTTTTTTCTTTTAATTAATTTATTCTTCTATGGGTAATTGGTTTCCTTTTTTGTTGCCATCGCTATGTTCTCACCCATCGCCTATCTTGCTGTGGCTTGATTTTTGGTGCATATTATTATCTCTACAGATCTATCTTGATAAGATAGACTGGATGAATAGTCTGGAGGAGAAAACAATGGAACCAATGGTTCCGGGGGTACACGGGAAAGGGGGAAGAGGGGATAAGGAGGTGGTGCAGACCAACCCAGGGACAGGGGAGCAACAAGTGATCCAAAATCAATGGCAAGGAGGGTGTGAGAGGCCTGGTAGGGATTCAGCAAGGGCAAGGTAACCGAGAGAAATTACTGAAACCCAAATGAAGGCTGAGCATGATAGTGGGACAAGAGGAAAGTGAAAGGAAATAGAGGAAAGAAGTAGGTGACAAGAATATTTGCAGGGGTCTAAAGACTGGAATGTACATATGTTAATATATTTATATAAGAGTATGGGGAAACAGATCTATGTGCATATATTTATAGGTTTAGTATTAAAGGCAGCAGATGGACATTGGGCCTCCACTCAAGTACTTACTCAATGCAAGAACATGTTGTTCTATTGGCATTCCAGGATGCACACCTTCCCAACACGATTGCTGAAGAAAAATGTATACATAAGCAAATGTGGTGAAGAAAGCTGATGGGGCCTGGATATCAAAAGATATAGCATCTGGGGTCTTAAAGGCTTGAAGATAAACAAGTGGCCATCTAGCTCAGAAGCAACAAAGCCCACATGGAAGAAGTACACCAGCCTGTCTGACCAAGAGGTATAGAAGGGACCAGTTATCAGACATCAAAGAGCTAAAAACCATATCAGTGGGTGCCCACCTTCCTGACACAACCCCTGAAGACAAACGTGTGCATAAGTAAATGTGATGAAGAAAGTTAATGGTGCCTGGATATCAAAAGATATAGCATCTGGGGTCTTAAAGGCTTGAAGATAAACAAGTGGCCATCTAGCTGAGAAGCATCAAAGCCCACATGGAAGAAGCACACCAGCCTGTCTGACCAAGAGGTGTAGAAGGGACCAGTTATCAGACATCAAAGAACTAAAAATCATATCAGTGGGTGCCCACCTTCCTGATATGATCACTGAAGATAAACATGTACATAAGCAAATGTGGTGAAGAAAGTTGATGGTTCCTGGCTATCAAAAGATATAGCATCTGGGGTCTTGAAGGCTCGAAAATAAACAAGTGGCCATCTAGTTCAGAAGCAAGATAGCCCACATGGAAGAAACACACCAGCATGTGTGACCATGAGCTGTCAAAGGGACCATGTATCAAGCATCAAAGAACAAAAAATTCTATCATTGTAAATGTGGGTGAGTGCAGAGTGGAGACTCAAAGCCCATCAGCAGCCCACTGGACACGCCCTTACTGAAGGGATGTGGGGAGGAGATGAGCCAGTCAGGGTGCAGGCTAGCAGCGAAGAAACATATAACTTTCCTCTATTTCTTAAATGCTTCCTCCCCACCCCACCCCACTGTCATGATCCCAATTCTACCTTACATATCTAGCTAGACCAGAGGATGTACACTGGTACAGATAGCAACTGGAAACACAGGGAATCCAGGGCAGATGACTCCTCCAGGACCAATGGTGAGAGTGGTGAGACCTGGAGGGTGGAGGGAACATGGGATAGAAAGGGGGAACTGATTACAAGAATCTACGTATAACCTCCTCCCTGGGGGATGGACAGCAGAGAAGAGGGCAGGGGGAGACATCAGACAGTGTAACATATGACAAAATAATAACAATTTATGAATTATGAAGGGTTCATGAGGGAGGGGGAGTTGAGAGGGAGGGGGAAATGAGCAGCTGATATTAAGGGTTCAAGTGGAAGGCAAATGTTTTGAGAATGATGATGGCAACAAATATAAATATGGGCTTGACACATGGATGGATGGATGGAGTGATAAGAATTGTACGAGCCCCCAATAAAATGATTTTTAAAAGAAAATAATCTATATAACTTATCAAGGGTTCATGAAGAAGAGAGGGTGGGGAAGGGGGGGGAATTGAGGAGCTGATATCAAGGGCTCAAGTAGAAAGAAAATACTTTGAAAATTATGATGGCAGTGTATGTACAGGTGTGCTTGACACAATGGATGACTGTATGGGTTGTGATAAGAGATGTAAGAGCCCCCAATAAAAGTATTTAATTTTTTAAAAAAGAGCTCTCAACACATGGAATTCAGGAAAGACAGACCTATCGGGAACAGTAGTGGAGGTAGTGTTATCATGAGGGTTGGGGCATGGTCAGGGAGGGGGAAGGGTGGGAAAGGGGGAACCCATCACAAGATTGAATATATAGCCCCCCACCCTGAAGGGGACAAATAACCGAAATGTGGGTGAAGGGAGAGAAAGCACAGTATAAGATACAAAATAATAATATATAATTAATCAAGGAGTGATGAGGGTGGGAAGATGAGGGAGAGAAGGGGAAAAAGAGGAGCTTATACCAAGGGCTCAAGTAGAAAATGTTTTGAAGTGATGCTGGCGACATATGTACTAATATGCTTGATACAACTGAATGTTATGGGAGCTGTAAGATCCCCCAATAAAATGACTTAAAAGAAATTCTCCCTGATCGCAATGCAAAAGACAAACGATTAGAAATATGAAATATCAAAGATACATTAAGATAAATGGAAAGATAAATAATTATCTAAAAGAAGGTAAAGAAACAAGTATTTGAGAAGACAGGAATAGAAGGTACTTAAATGAATAGCAGGGAGACTTTCCGAGGTTTACAAAACAGAAACCCTCAAATTCAAAAGATCTACTGCCACCTAAAAAATATTTCACTGCTATCGATTCAATGCCAACTCATAGAAAATAGGATAGAACTGCCCCTGTGGGTTTCTGAGACTATAAATTTTATGGGAGTAGAAAGCCTCATCGCTCTCGCCCAGTACAACTGGTGGTTTTGAACTGACAACATTGTAGTTAACAGCCCGAATCATGACCACTGTGCTATCAGGGCTCTTCCAAAGTGCCATAAAGACCACAAAGTCCATGCAACAAGTCTTATGTTAGCCATTCTTAGGCTGCCAGTGAGTGAGTTCCAACTCCTAGCAACCCTGTGTGTGTCAGAGTGGAACACTGTCCAGTCTTCTGCTTCCTTACCCTTGCTATGCTCATTGTTGAAGCCACTTTGTCAATCTATCTCATTAAGGATCTTCACCCTTTCCACTGACCCTCTACTTTACCAACCATGGTGTTCTTTTCCGAAGATTGGTCCCTTCTGATAACATGACCAAAGCACATGAGATAAAATCTCACCAGTCCCATTTCTAAGGAGTATTCTGGCTATACTTCTTTCAAGATAAATGTGTCTGTAGTATATTCAATAATCATCACAAATATCATAATTCAAAACCATCACTTGGTCTTTGAGATAGTTAAGGTTTATTGTGCCAACCTGACCAATAAACACATGTGGGATTAATTGAAGAGCAGAGAGATAAATGGCTTGGTGAGCCTCGCCTTTCTATTCTCAGAATTCTTGCTCTCTGATGGTCAGACCAGGGTACAGCTGCCTTATCCAGCTCCCTGTTTCAGCTGGAAGGCTCACACTTCCTGAGAGACATCCCTGAGGAGAAGCCACAATGGGCTTACCTTGATGGAGCCCTGGGTGCTGGAGCAGCCGCGTGGAGACCCCTGCCAATGCTGAGATGCTTACATGCTCACTGATTCGGCTTTCCTCCTGCAGTCGGCACCATTGCAGTCAATTGTCACTGTTTTGTTGGACTGAGGACTTTGAAGATCGGTGTTGGTCATATGGGCTAATGTTGGACATATGGGCTTGGACAGCACTGGGTAGAGATACTTTCTTAATATACACTTACCCTTTATATAAAACTCTTATATACATATGCGTTTTGTGGATTTGTTTCCCTAATGTACCCGGACTAACACGGTCTTTATTGTCCAGATTGCACTTGCACCTGAGACAATGGAAAATGCCATCGGCTGGATCAGCTGCCCATTAGTACTGGAGGTGGCATCCTCAAACTGCTCAAACGTAAAGCGGTCGCTTTGGGGACAAAGTGATGACTGACGTAAGCCACGGTAAAAGAGGAAGCCCCTCAACAAGATGGACTGGCCTGGCGGCTGTAAAAATGGACTCAAGCAGGATTTGGTGTTCTGGACATCGCGTGGCCATCCACTCTGAAATTCAACAGCAAATGCTTCAAGTCCTCCTCACGTTCAGCAAGCAAGGTTGTATCATCTGCATATTGCCGGTTGTTGATAAACCTTCATCCAAGTCTAATGCCACATTCTTCCTCATATAACCCACCTTCTCTATTTGCTCAGCACACAGATCGAATAAATATGGTGAGGAGGCGATACAACCCTGGCACATAACTTTCCTGATTTTAAGCCACGCAGTATTCCCTTGTTCTGCTCACGCAATTCCTGCTTGCTCTATGACAGGTTTGGAATGAGCACAATCAATGTCCTGGAACTCTCAATCTTCTCAAGGCTACCATATTTTCTGTGATCCACACAGTTGAATGCCTTGGCATAGTCAATAAAGCACAAGTAAACATCTTTCTAGTAAGTGTCTGTTCTCAGTCAAGATTCATCTGATATCAGCAATGAGATCCCTTGTCCCATGTCCTCTTCTGAATCCTGCCTGAACTTGCTGCAAACTTTCTTGGAGGATCTTCAGCAAGATTTTACCTGTACGTGATGTCTGTGATACTGTTTTGTAATTTGAGCATTCTGTTGAGTCACCTTGCTTTGGAATGGGTACAAATATGGATCTCTCCCAGTCAGTTGGCCAAGTAGTTGTTTTCCAAATTTCCTGGCATAGTGCGTCCAATGCTTCGTCAGCATTTTGAAACATTTCTATGGGTAGTCCATCAATTCCTGAAGTCTTGTTTGTGGCTAATGCTTTCACTGTAACTTGAACTCCTTCCTCAGCACTACTGGCTCGTGTTCATACGCTACCTCATGAAAGACTGATATGTTAACTGGTTCTTACTGATTCAGTGACTGTATATTCTTTCCATTTTCTTTGATGCTTCCTGCACCACTCGATGTTGGCCTTTAGAATCTTTTAATATTGCAACTGGAGACTTGAATATTTTCTTGAAATCTTTCAGTTCTAGATGTGCTGACCATAATCTTCCTTGTTGGATTTCTAACTCTAGGTCTTCGCACATTTCATTATAATGTCTTACTCTCTCTTTTGGAGCTACCATTTGAAATTTTGTTTGGCTCTTTTGACTTCATCTATTTTTTTTTTCTATTCACTACTCTACAATCAAGAGCAAGATTTTTGTTTTTGTTTTTTTTTCCCAAGAGGAAGTTTTAACCCTCCAATGTTTTTACTCATCAGATCTAAAAACAGGTCTTAGCAGATATAAATTGAGGAAAAGTAAAAGTTAAACTGACTTCAATTCTTTTGTGACACACGAATTAGTTTCAAACACACACACACACACCAAAAAAAGAGAAGGTGCCATAGTCTCTTCTGACATCCACTTTGATCTTTTCTTTCTTTCTTTCATGTCTTCTAAAAGACTGTTTGCTTTCTTCATGTATGGTGTTCTTGATGTCATCCCACAGTTCCTCAAGTCTTCAGGCATTACCCAAATGAAGACCGAACAAGATAGTGGGACAAGAGGAAAGTAAAAGGAAATAAAGGAAGGAACTAGGAGGCAAAGGGCATTTATAGAGGTCTAAATACAGGCATGCACATATGTAAATATAGGGAAATAGATCTATGTACATATATTTATATTTAAGTAGTAAGGTAGCAGGCAGACATTGGGCCCCAAATCAAGTACTCCCTCGATGCAGGAACACTTTGTTCTAATAACCTGGCAATCTGTGATGCTCACCTTCCCAATAAAATCGCTGAAGACAAAATGGGTACATAAGCACATATGGTGAAGAAAGCTGGTGGTGCCAGACTATCAAAAGATATAGCACCTGGGTATTAAAGGCTTGAAGATAAACAAGAGGTCATCTAGCTGAGAAACAACAAAGTCCACACATGGAAGACGCACACCAGCCTGTGTGATCATGAGGTGTCGAGGGGATCAGGTGCTCCAACCAAGTCATTAGGATGAACTACTTTGAGAAGGAGGCTCTTCCTCACAGTCATATTTTGCATGTCTTTCTACCTGGCACAATCGCTGACAATGTTCTGCTTCTATTCATTAGGTTTTCAGTAGCTAACAATACTTTGACACGATCAATAGGGTTTTCAGTGGCTAATTCCTCTGAAGTGGATAGCCTATTCCTTCTTCATAGTCTGCTCTTAGTTTAGAAGCTCACCTGTTCACTTTGGGTAATCGTGCTGGCATTAGAAATACCAGTGGCAAAGCCTTCAGCAACCCAGCAACACACATATCACCACAATGGGGCAAACTGAGAGACAAGTGGTAGCCAAGTTATAGATCCAAGAGAATTCAAAGCAAGGACACAGATCCTAGTGTACAATGTTCATTACAGTGCTAGTCACAACATCCATGGATGAAAATAATGCAAGTGTCTACCAACAGATGAAAAAATAAAGAAAATGTGGTACATACATACCATGAAATATTACTCAGCCTTAAAGAGAAATGAAATTTCGATGCATGCTACAACATGGATGAAACTTGAAACATTATGCTGAGTTAAAAAGTTGGTCACACATTGGGCTTCTACTGAAGTACTCCCTCAACAAAGAATGCTTTATTCTAGTAATCTCTCATTCTGAGATGCTCACCTTCCCAACACAATCACTGAAGACAAAATGGGTGCATAAGCAAATATGGTGAAGAAAACTGAAGGTGGCTGGCTATCAAAAGATATAGCATCTGGAGTCTTAAAGGTTTGAAGATAAACAAGCCATCTAGTTGAGAAACACCAAAGCCCACATGGAAGAAGCACACCAGCCTGTGTGATCAAGAGGTATCGATGGGATCAGGTATCAGGCATCAAAGGCCCAGAGCAAAAAATCATGTCAATGTGAATGGGATGGGGAGTGTGGAGTGGAAACCCAAAGCCAATCTGTAGCCAATTGGACATCCCCTTACAGAAGGGTCTCGGGGAGGAGATGAGCCAGTCAAAGTGCAGAATATCATTGATGAAATACATAGATTTCCTCTAGTTCTTTAATGCTTCCTTCCTCCACATACATCCCCACCTCACTATCATGACCCTAATTCTACCCTACAAACCTGGCTAGGCCAGAGCTTGTACACAGGCACAGATAAGAGCTGGAAACACAGGGAATCCAGGACAGATAAACCCCTTGGGACCAAAATTGAGAGCAGCCATCCCAGGAGGGTAAGGTGAAGGTGGGAGAGAAAGGGGGAACTGATCACAACGATCTACATATAACCCTCTCCCAGGGGGATGGACAACAGAATGGTGGGTAAAGGGAGATACTAGTCAACAAGACATGGAAAAAATAATAACTTATAAATTACCAAGGGTTCGTGAGGGAGGGAGGGTGGGGGGGGGGGAAGAATGAGGAGCTGATACCAAGGGCTCAAGTAGAAAGAAAATGTTTTGAAAATGATGATGGCAACAAATGTACAAATGTGCTTGACACAATGGATGGATAGATGGATGGAGTGTGATAAGAGTTGTACGAGCCCCCGATAAAATTATTTCTTTTTTAAAAAGTCAGTCACAAAAGGACAAATAATGTATGATTCCACCTACACAGAATGTTTTTTCATGTATTGAATATTCTTAAGTATATGAATGAAGCTACTCAAATCTAACATGATTAATGAGATAAGACAAATAAAAACCATAAGAGTAAGGGGAGAAAATATTTTTAAAACTAGAAGATATTTATGGGGTTCATCAGTGCCATACCAACTCTGGATTTTTCATCACTTCTGTGTGGCCCAATTATAGAAATTGTCCAACCATCTTATGGGTTTGGGGTCTCCATTATATCCACCCCCCATTACACACACCAATTTGGTTGCTTGTTTTTGAATTTCTGATACCTTTTCTCGTCAACACCTCATAACCACACAGGCTGGTGTGCTTCTTCCATGTGGACTTTGTTGCTCCCTTGCTAGATGGCTGCTTGTCTTTAAGACTCCAGACACTATATATTTTAATAACCGGACACCAACAGCTTTCTTCACCACATTTGCTTATGCACCCATGTTGTCTTCAGCAATCATGTCAATAAGGTATCATACAATGCCACATTGTTAGAACAAATCGTTCTGGTACTGAGGTAAGTTTTAAGTAGAGGCCTTAAGTCCATATGTTTCCTTGTTACCTTTGCATATATATACAGATTTAAACAAATACACATATATTTATATATCTACATATATATATACATTTGTTTCCTCTTTTTCTTTATTTCCCCTCACATGAAAGCCAAGATAGATAACTCTTCAGAAACAGTAACAGGAGCAACAGTTCCCTGAGGGTACAGGAAGAGAAGGGGGTTGGGGAAATTGGGAGTTGATAACACTGATGGCTATATAAACCCACTTGATGGATGGAACACCAGAATTGTATATGAATGGTTATATTGGGTGCACAAGATATGGCTAAATAAATATATAAGAGTTCCTAAAGGGTAGAATGGGGTGGGAGGGGAGCTGATATCAAGGAGTTCAAGAAGAAAGAAAATATTTTTAAACTGACTGTAGAAGCAATTGTACAATACTGATTAAGGTGATGGAACTATGGAATGTTATGATATCTGTAAGAGCTCCCAATAAAAGGGTTTTTAAAGGTTTTTTAGATTAATGGATAAATTAGAAAATGAATAGTTATGATATTTGCCCAACTTAATGAAAGTAATTAATCTCACTATAATATACAAATAAAAATTAGCATGGTAAATATTTTGTTATCTGTATTTTACCACAATGAAAAAAAACCTAAATGCTGCAAGACAAATAAATGAAAAAATAAAAAATGATATATTTCTTTCCAACAACAAAAAGAACCATAAAACTTCAACAAAAAGGGTAACAACCCCATTTTTTAAATGGGCAAAGGACTTGACTAGAAAATTCATCCTAGAAGATGAACACAAATGACCAATACATGCATGGAAAGATGCTCAATATCATGTCATTAGAAAAATACAAATCAAAATCATAAAAAGGTATTCCTTTACACACATTAGGATAGCTTTTTTTAAGTGTACAATAAATGTTGGTGAGGATCCTTTCTATGTTGCTGATAGAAATGTAAAACGATGCATGTCTCTGTAGAAATCAGTTTGAGTGCTAAAAAAATTAATTATACATAGAATTACCATGTGACCTAGAAATTCCACTGCATTCAAAAATAATTCAATGTGCAACTCAAACGGACACATGTTTCTACACTACAGGTAGAAACAATCCAAGAACTCATCGGCAGATGAAAGGATAAACTAACTCGAACAGCATGGAGTATTATTCCGCCACAAAAAGAAATGAAATTCTAAAGCAGACGAGGACATGGATGAATTTTATAAACATTGTGCTCAGTGAAGGAGGTGAGAAATGAAATAATAAATATTTTATTGTCCCACTTACATGAAATATCTAGAATAGGCTAATCCATTAAGACAAAAGACTAGTGGTTACAGGGGGGAGGGTAGTGTTTGAAAAAAACAGTACCCTCTCACACACAGGGGTCCTTGTCACATCTGATCCCTGATGGCCAGAGGCAAGAAGTGGGACAGAAAGGTCAGTGAAATGTCTATTATCCCAATACACTGTCACTGAGTAAAACTTAGCAGAACTTCTTCATAGGGTTTCTAAGGCAGCAAGTCTCTATGGGAGCAGCCTCACCTTTCTCCCTTAGAGCAGCTAGTGGGTTTGAACCACCAACCTTCTAGATTAGCAGCCATGCTTAACGCACTGCACCTTCAGCATTCTTTTGAATTATTTTACACCAAAACCAAACCCACTGCCATCAAGGCAATTCCAATTCACAGCAATCCCATATAAGGTTTCCAACAGGAAACCCTACAGAAGTCATCTCATCTCCTCCCACAGGGCCGCTGATGGATTTGAACCACTGGCTTTAGGGTAACAGCCCAATGTCTAATCCACAGAGCCACCAGGGCTCCTTTTGAATTATTCTAGAGGAAGCTAAAATGTGCAGACCAAACAGAGCAAGGTCTTTTGAATCAATAGATCTGAGTTCAAATTTTAAAATAAATAAATGGGTGAATACATGAACTAGCAATCTAGAGTATTGGGACAGTACTACTGGTATTATTGATAAATATTTAACAACTGCCTTTCCAGTAATAAAAATTTACATAGATGTACATGTGTGAGGGCGCATAAATCATTATTGATACAGAAGTAAATATACTATTTGGTATACAAATGTACAGACTGATGTATAAATATATAAATAGAGCCTACAATGCTCTTTATTGTAAATTCCACACGGTCAGTTAAACTGCTTGCCTAAAAGTGAGTGATTTGAGCCCCCAGAGAGGTCCCTAGGGAGAAAGGCCTGGTCCTACTTCAGCACAATCGCTCTTAAAGCCCTGTGGAGAACACGTCCACTCTGACCTACACCGGGTCGCCACGGGTAGGAACTGACTCAATGACAAATGGCTTCACAGGAAGGAACATAGAAACTCCGGTTTAATTTGATTGTCGGAAGCAAGCAGTAAAGCCAAAAGTGGGATTGTGGTTACTCCACTCAACACTCAATATTGATGATGGTTGTGTTGCAGATTGGGAGGAAGACAGGGCATTCTACTCCTGTGAACAGTTACACAGTCTCGGAAAGTCGTGAGAGAGTTAATTTTCACAGAATCGTTGGATTTTGCTACGCCAGTGGCACTCAGAGGCACTCTGAGGACTAGAGCCCCAAGCCGCTGAAAGCAGAGCCAAGAAGTAAACCTTCAGGCTCGGGAGAGAGGGACGCATCCTAACATTGGTTCAACTTCACTAATGGGGTGGGTTTTCCCCCAGTAAAGTCAGTGCCTGAGGGACCTCTGAGATAACGGGAGCCGTGCCAGACACATGCAGCAGAAGTCCCAGATAAGCAGAGTGGAAGGTGTTGAAAGCATTGCTAAAGAAATAGCTTCATAACTTCTCTCCTAAAATTGATTTTCCTATTTGGAAAAATAGCCTACACGTCTCAGAAGTTCACCAAGTTGTGATATTGTGTGGAGTCAAACTGTCCACACCTAGATACATCAGGGTCACACTGTCAGAGACAAAAACAAATTAAATTTTGATAGTAGCAAGAGAAAATGGCTCATCACACACAAGGAAACACGAATACAATTTTTAGATGAAGCAATGGAGGCCAGAAAGCAATAAAAAACACGTTGAAAGAGGTGAAGGGGAAAAAAACAAGACTGCCTACCAAGAATGCTCCATCTGGTAAAGTCATCCTTCAAAATTAAAAGCAAAACAAAGATATTCTTATGTCAACAACGAGAAAGAGAGCTTGTTGCTACCAGACTTACCCTTACAAGAAACTCGAAAGGTCACCAAACTAAAAGGAAGCAGCACTAGACAATGGCGCAAATACCCAGGGAGAACTGAAGAGCACCCAAATGGGGTTTATAGAGAAGAGGCTATAAATATACTTTCTCACTTCTTAACGTTCTTAAAGGCATAACATGGCATACTGTCATAATCATAATACCATGTTACTGAATGTATATGCAATATAAGATTTACCAGTTGTCTTTGAGTCAAGAGATGAGCCTCATAGAACAGAGAGGACGGGGCTATATTGGAGCAAGCTTTCTGTACATACTTTTCTGGAATTCAGTTAGTATTTATTTCAGTAGTCTGTGATAAGATATGCATATTGTGATCCCTAGACCAACCAAAAGGAAAATACCTAGGAACAAATGGCTTGAAAAGTCAACTGAGGAATTAAAATGATACACTAAAAAAATATTTATTTACCATAAAAGATGATAGTCAAGGAAGATCATAGGAACAAAAACAGACAGAAATACAGAAAAATATCAAAATAGCAAATGTAAATCCATCCGATCAATGATTACTATACACAACATTGCCAGTCACCAGAAGATTGTATCATCTGAAGTTGAAGGAGGGGTGAGAATCAGAGCCTAACTCTGGTTTGCAGGCGGTGGTGGATGACAGAGGGAGTCCCAGATACATTTGTGGAAACTACACAAGAATTAAGCCTCCAGTGACCCCCCTCTATCCGCAATTGAGAGGAGGGAGGACAGTGGTTACTACACAGAGTACGCTGGAGATGAGAGTAGCCGATCAAGGGATACACCTGACTTGAACAGTTAAGACCGTGTCAGTTGATCCTCCTCTGATGCATGCTGGACTTGATCTCATTTTCCACATTTTCTGTTTTTCTGTTGTGTTTTGCTTTTTATTTGTTCATATTAGGACGTATCTCAGGGGTGTTATGTTATTGGGGGTCACCTCTTGAAGTTGTGCTATATGCTTTTCTGTTTTTCAGTATATGATACCCAGGATTGATGGACCTATAGGGGCAGCAATTAGAGTACAGTTTTGGGGGGTAGGGGTGGAGTACAGTAATGGTGGGGCATGGGGGTAAAAGGAGCTGATGTCAAGGAGTCCAGGAAGGAGAAGAATGTTTGAAAACTGATTGCGGTAGCAGTTGTGCAATTCTGCTTGACATGATTGAACTATGGAATGATATGATATATGTATTAACTCCCAATTAAATAATAAATTTTAAATATATATATAGGAAAGATCTCAAAACAAGACCTGCAAGAGCCATCAAAAGTAAACTTTCCAAAAACAAATAATAATAATTACCATAAATGTAAATGTTCTAACCACCCCAATCAAAAGGCAGAAATTGTTAGACCAATTAACAAGAAAAACTTCCACTCTATGCTGGATGCAAGAGATACACTTTAGCTTCAGAGAAACAAAGGAGATGAAAGTATAAAGAATGCCAAGATAGAAACCAAGAAAAAAAAGACAGCTACCTGGTCAGCTGCCTGGAAGAGATCCATATATAGATATGGATAGCGGTAGGGATAGGGATATATAGATATAGACCATGCAGACATTCACTATGAGCTTACTGAACCGCAGAATTCCCCAGGGAAGGGTTGGGGACATGGGAACACTGCCATCAGAAGTGTTTCCAGCTTTATGACTTAAAGGGAGGCTTTCTCCAAGAACCAACAGTCTCACATTCTGACATGTTTAGTAGTTTCCATGATGGTATAGCAGTACTTTTTTACTTACTCTTGCATATCAGATCACATCATAGAAGCGATTACATCGTATCACAAAACGATGGATGACTATATCATTGCAAAACTGTGGAACCACTGAGAACCATGACCCATCCAAAGCTGACACGCCAACTAGACCATGACGCCAGGGCTTTCTTCCGCAGGGCGAGTGTCATTGGGTGGGTTTGTTCATCAGCCTTTATATTAACAGCTGGTTCCAATCCCCTTGCACCACACAGGCACGATTAGACCCAACCCCCCAAAAAAACCCTGGTATGAAGTGAATGGTGAGTCACAGCTACCCTGTCCAGGGTTTACAAAGAGCCTCATCTTTCTCCTGCAGAGCAGTTGGGGGATTTGCACTGGTGATCTTGTAGTTAGCAGCCCAACACTTACCCCATCACTACCTGGCCTCCTGGCAGCACACTTAGACAAACAAAAGAACCTAGGAGTACAAAACTTTTAAAAAGGTAAAACATCACTATGTCCAGGCATTATGACTGTAAACCTGTAAATATGACTGTAAATTCAAGAAAATAATTAAAAGAATTTTTTACCAAATCCTGAACTACTGCTTTTTCAATTTGTTTTATTGGCATATCATACCATACCGTATCACACATAATAAAATCTAATCATTCAATCAGATTACAAGAGTTGTGCAATCATCACACAAGCAAGTTCAGAACATGTTCTTCTTATACTCGTTGTGCACTCCCCATTTTCTCCCAACCTGCTCTGCCATGCCTGTAGGTAATTTTTTTCTCCAACAGTTTGATTGGCAAGTAATTTGTCTGTCATATAATTAAATAGTTCAATCATTCAGTCATATTGGGAGTACAATCACCCCCACATCAATTTCTTTAGACTATTGCCCGCTCTCATGGCTAAATCACCTCCAAGATGAATTTTGCAATCACAATCCATTCTAGTGCTCCGTCCCTGCTCCCATCTTCACCATTCACCCCCAAGATCCACCTACCCTCCCAATCATCCATCCCTCTAACCCCTTGCATCAGTTATCCTCATTATACATCCATTCCTCCTATGCTTCACAACTGGGAGACTCGACAGAAACGATAAAAAACAAAATCATGTTAAGGTAGTAAGGATAAAAACAAAATAGCATATACACAAATATATAAATAATGCATAAGAAGGGACAAACCCTCAACAATATTCAAAAAGCCGGGATAGGGGGAACGCTATCATGTAACCAGTAAGAGACACCCAGTAAGAGACACCTGCACCTAGAGTATATTCAGGCCCTGTCGATAGGTAGTCAGTTGGCCAAGTATCAAGGTTGATCAGCACAATCAAGATGACAATGGTTTCTGCATAGCACTAAGGTTGTTCAAGACTCTTGCCTGTGGCTAGAGTGGATCTGCCAGTGGCTCAGCCTGACGAGATACTCTGCAGATGGGTTTGAGGGTCCCACCGTCCCCCACAAATTGGGAGTTCATAAATTTTGCTCTGATATTCCTCACCATATTCAAGTTTTGTCATTGTCATCTTTGAATCACACACACAGCTGTGCTTCTGCTATGTGAACTGAGCTGACTATTCATTTAGATGGCTGCTTGTTTGAATACAAGCCTTTAAGACCCCAGACACTATTCTGATTGATAGCTGGGCACCATCTGCTCTCTTCACCACACTTTGCTGTAGCACCCTTATCTTTAGTGATCATTTCATGAAGATGAGTACGTAGTAGGGCCATGATGGAAGAATTGATTGTTTTTAAGTTAGGGCTAGAATTTAGTGCAAACCCAAAACTCATTCATGGATCGATCCCTTTTTTTTTTTAATTTGCTATAACTTGGGAGTCAATACATATGTATGCCATATCATTCCATAATTCAATCATGTCAAACATAATTATACAGTTTCTTCCATAATCATACATGTTTTCCAAAGCATACTTTTCCTTCCCGGACTTCTTGACATCATCTCCATCTCTCCACCCCTATATATCTGGCTTCCTCCCAACCCGTTATAGTTTCTTTCCCTGTAGGCTCAAAATCCCTGGGTTTCATTTACTGAAAAATCGGGCAATAAATAACGCAGCTTCAAGAGGGTGAGCCCTAATGGCGATGCATCACTGAAATAGATCCTAATGTAAACAAGCATAAGCAGGATGTAACAGAATGGTCATCCCAGGATTGCCGAGATAATACCTATCTTTTTTAATCATTTTATAACACACTCCATACACTCCATCACAATCCATACATACATCAATTGTGTAGAACACATTTATATACTCATTGCCCTCATCATTCTCAAAACATTCGCTCTCCACCTAAGCCCCTGGCATCAATCAGCTCATTTTCCCCCTCCCTCCCTCCTCACCCTCCCTCATGAACCCTTGATAATTTATAATCATTTTGTTATATCTTACATTGTCCAACGTCTCCCTTCACCCACTTTTCTGTTGTCCATCCCCCAGGGAGGAGGTTATATGTAAATACTTGCAATCGATTTCCCCTTTCCACCCTACCCTCCTTCCACCCTCCTGGTATCACCATTCTCACCACTGGTCCTGAAGGGATCATCCGCCCTGGAATCCCTGTTTCCAGTTCCTATCTGTACCAGTGTACATCCTCTGGTCTAGTCAGATTTGTAAGGTAGAATTGGGATCATGATAGTGGGGGTGGTAGCATTTAGGAGATAACACCTATCTTAACATAGCATACAGGGTGTTAATATACCAAGACCTTGTTTGTTCGCCAACAGTACACTGTTCTTGGTACAGCTGTCTTCTTCTACCTCAGACACAGTGTTTTCCAGTTTAAGTCACCAGGTTACAAGTGTGTCTGAGGTAGAGTCCAGTTCATCAGTGGGGTTCCCAGTTAGGAGTATCACTGATGCAGCTACGGGAGCATGACGTGTACCCTGAAGATCCAGGACTCAGTGTCCCAGTGTTCCGCGGCACCCAGCCTGGGCTCCCAGATTACCCCCGACACCCTGTCAGCTCTACCTTCCCCCTGCATGCCACTAAAGCCCCTCCCTACCTAATGATCCCAAGAGCATCCCCAAGCTCTCCGCCCCACACATGGGGGTCTGACATGCACCCAAACTTGCCCATTCTCTCTCCCCGCTCCTGTGCTGCCCCTCCCATCAGTAAGCCTCATCCCTCGGGCAGGGCCGCCTCCCTCTCCGGGGGACCTTACCCCAGCTCCACAAGGCTCCACTCAGCAAACTGCATACCCCACCCCCTCTCCTCTGTCCACTGATCCCAGTTGTGGATGAGGTGCCCTTCGGCCAAGTGGTCTACATTATACTGACCGGGAGCGGAGCACGTGAGGTTCATTGGCACTGGTCCAGATCTTTACCAGGCTGTCTGGCCTCCCACCAGAAGACTGGATGGCATGCAAGCTTGCACGTGTGCCCGAAAGAAGGGTGAATTTAAGACAGCTAACTGGATTAATATGCAGAAACCACTGACTTTCATTTATAACAGGGAAGCCCTTACATTTGACTTGTCTTCTTATTTGAATAACAATCTGCTCTGTAGTTTCAGCGTCAGCTTCAACCTCAGCCTTTGAAAACCTAAACAGCCAAATAAGTATGTCAGCATCCGCTGATGACCTCCTGCCTGGACATACTGGCCGTTTACCCTCCGTCTCCCAAATGGCGCGTTATGTTCCGAGAGGCCGCCTGAGGGCCAAAGTCGTCCCTGTCTGGCAAACGCCCCACTTCCACACCCTCCCAGTCTAGGCTGGGCCTCCGTCTCCGGCGTCTACATTCGCCCATCGGCGTTGGCAGCCGAAGCCACACCTTCCCAAAGGGCCTCCCGCGCGCATGCGTGCGTGCGTGCGTGCGTGTGCACGTGTGCGCGTGCGCGCGCGCGCACGCCGGCTACTCGATCGCTAACCCCGGGCCACGCCTTACCAGGAGAAGTTTCCCGCCTTCCCAGGAGAAGTTTCCCGCCTCCGCGGAGGGGAATGCCGGGTAATGCACCCGCAATGGCGGCTCCTGAGGCCTCCGCACATTGCCCGCATCACCACAAATAGAGACAACATCCTTTCGGAACCTCTCAATTGCAAAATAAAACACGTTTAGCGATCTTAAACTTCAGCATAAAACAATTTATTCCTAGGTTTCATCCCGGTGGTTGGCGGGTTACGCCACACAGTGTGCCTTTGAATCCACTGGTTTGTCCGTGGGAGAAGCATGAAGCTGTCTGCTCCCTTAAGCCCAGGGGCCGCTCGACTCTCCTACAGGGTCGCTGGGTCGGAACCGGCTCGGGGCTGTAAGACGGATTGCCTAGCAACTCTGATATTCAGTGCTTCTGGGCTGGAGCCCAAACCCTGAATTTTTCATAAACTTCCCCTGAGACCTGAACACTGTCATGTCCATGGAAAGATGTCTGATTTGAGTTAAAAGTCACACAAAAGGAATGCCGCAGCCCTTAAAAGAAAAGTTTATGCCGTGCATTACTTTTCGGGTGGAGAGTCCCCCCTGCCCTTCAGTGGGTTCTGACTCTTAACGACCCTACACAGGTTTTCTAAGGCTGTACAATTTTTCGGGACCAGATGGACTCATTTTTCTCCTGTCAGGCAGCTGGCAGTCCACACTTATGGAGATAAACAATGTAGGTTATATATGTGTGTATATTATATATATATATGTATGTGTGTGTATATATATATATTATATATATAGAGAGAGAGAGAGAGCTTTGCTAGCTTCCGTTTCCGGGCATGATCGTTTCTCCTTCGGCCGCCATTCCCTCCTCTGGAACTTAGCCAAGGCTAGGTGGGTGGGTGGACAGTTCAGCCTTGACTACAACCCAAAACGTCTTGTGGCTGCACCTCTGCCAGAAGTCACGGACTTAAAAACCCGAAGAAGTCCTTCTACTCCGCACATGAAGTCACCCCGAGTCAAACGGACCCAGTACCTAAGCTACAAAAAAAAAAAAAACAGAAAAGACCTCAGGGTTGTGTCAGTCTTAAGACTACGGGCGCTTAATAATTACGACAGTCTGGCTTATGGGGTCCCTGGGGTGATAGAAACAGTTCCGGAACTTGGCACACCACTCCCTTTCCGAGGCGGTGATGGCCGCTCGTGGATACCTGAAGTTGGGGGTCCTCTCATCCCTGGGGAGGGGGCAGCGAGGGGGGGATGAGGAGCTGATGCCAGGGGCTTAGATGGAGAGCGCATGTTTTGAGAATGATGAGGGCAATGAATGTACAGATGTGCTTGACACAAGTGATGTATGCACGGATTGCGACAAGAGTTGTACGAGCCCCTAACAAACGATTCTTTAAAAAGGGAAAGCAGCCATGGACAAGCATGTGCAGCTCGGTCTGCCCTGGTCAGCGGGTCGGATCAACTCCCGGCAGCTGGTTTCCTTCCCTGACGACGACGGCCACAGACGAGGCGCGCGCCCACAGACGAGGCGCGCGCCGGTCCTTCCCAAGCGCGCAGCCCAGACACACCCCATTGGGGAGCCCAGGCGAACGTCGAGCATTTCCGGGGCGGGGCGAGGCCGGGGCTGGAATTCGACATTCGGGCCCTGGGGCGCCAGCGCTTCCGGCTGTCCACGACCGGAGCTTGCAACGTGGTTAGCCGGCACCGGGGCACCTGAAGCCCGCGAGAGGCGCCCCGAGGCCCAGCCGGGACGCCGGCCCGCCCGCGGGCAGCGTCGCTCCGCCCGTCGGGGCCTCCACGGTACCCCTTGCCAAGTGCAGCCACCGTAGTGGGCCGCGGGGGCGGAGCTTAGCGTGACATTTTGCGACTTCGCCTTCCGTTCCGCTGGCGTCACCTGCAACATAATTGGACGTTCAGCACGCATCCGGTGGGCGCGTGCAGACGCCGGAGAGCCCGAGCACGCGCCGCACACCCGCCCGAGCTGCACGCCCGCAGTCCAGCCACCGCCGTCCTGCAGCTCTCAGGCCTCTGCTGACGAGCCGGACCAGGGTAGACGGACTCCCGCACACGCCCGCTCGCCGCCCGCCAGCCGCGAGGTAATGGAAAGCCGACGCCGAGCCCGCAGCCCCAGCCCCCCTGCTGCGCCCTGGGGTGGGCCTCAGGCCGAGGGACCCCGGCCGGCCAAGCTCCTCCGACGTGAGGAGGCCGAGGTCCAGGCTGCACCGCCCGAGGTTGACGACGACGGCGGGGTGCTCACCTCCACGACGCTCCTGGCTCTCGACTGCACCGTGAAAGTGCACCTGCCCGAAGCCGACCTGGTGCTGGAGCCCGAGTCCTCGTGCGTCTTGCGATTGTCGCTCCAAGACCACACACTCATCCTCCCCTCCGAGGTCTTCCTGAACTTGGCCGTAGAAGTTTCCGGAGGGCCCACCGACTCGCTGGGCAACGTGGAGACTAGCGCTTTGCTGGTCTCTTCTGGGGATGAGATGGCCGCGCTGCAAGAATCCTTAAGCTCGCCCACTTCAGTGACCGTGGTTCACGCAGAGGCCACAGAGGAAGGCGGAGCCACTCAGGAGGAGGAGGAGGAGGATGGAGCTACCGAGGAGGAGGAGGGGGAGGATGGAGCCACTGAGGAAGAGGAGGAGGACGGAGCCACCGAGGAGGAGGAGGATGAAGTCACCGAGGAGG
The DNA here is from genome assembly GCF_050624435.1 of Tenrec ecaudatus. Lineage (NCBI taxonomy): Eukaryota > Metazoa > Chordata > Mammalia > Afrosoricida > Tenrecidae > Tenrec > Tenrec ecaudatus. The sequence goes on from NC_134533.1 coordinate 141,532,273, forward strand.
AGGATGGAGCCACCGAGGAGGAGGAGTATGGAGCCACCGAGGAGGAGGAGGAGTATGGAGCCACCGAGGAGGAGGAGGAGTATGGAGCCACCGAGGAGGAGGAGGAGTATGGAGCCACCGAGGAGGAGGAGTATGGAGCCACCGAGGAGGAGGAGGAGGAGACCACCGAGGAGGCGGAGGAGAACCTCGAGTTTCTGCAGCTCTGGATCAACCCCGAGACTGGCTCAGAAGCTGAGCTCTTCCCCTCCTCCCAGGAGCCGGAGGAGAACCCCGAGTTTCTGCAGCTTTGGATGGACCCCGAGATTGGCTCGGAAGCAGAGCTCTTCCCCACCTCCGAGGAGGCGGAGGAGAACCTCGAGTTTCTGCAGCTTTGGATCGACCCTGAGACTGGCTCGGAAGCTGAGCTCTTCCCCCCCTCTGGAATCCAGAGCCCCAACCCATGGGCCCCCGTTCCAGAGCCTTTGCATGCCCGCACCCTGGACTCCCAACTTCCGGGGTCCTTCCCCAGCTCACCGCTTCACCCGGTGCCCGATTCTCCCAGTCCAGGCCCCGGAGAACGCCCCTGGCGCTCTCCTCGCCTCGCGTGCAGGGCCAAGAGACGGCTGTTCTAGGGGAGCCACAAATTTGAGTAGCGGTTAGGGGGCCTGAAAGGATTTTCAGAGTCCTTCTCAATGATTATCTAACGAGTTGAAAGCAGCACTCCAAAAAGAAAGCGGCTGGTGATTGATTGTCCTGCACACACTAGACAACAGCAGGTTCCAGAGCTTTAAATTCAAAAAGTGACCCAGGAGTCCCAGCTAGACTATTTTCAAGACCGCTGGGCTCCCCGCCGCTTCCCCGCATTTTGCATGTTACTTTCTCCCAATTCTACTCATTCTGCCGCACCAGCTGCCAACCCCACCCCCACTCCTGTTTCTTCTCAAGCCAAAATGATCACTGGGTTTATCTGATGACTTTCCTTGTATGTTTCCTTATGATTTTGTAAGTTCTTAACCATGACTTTTTGATTCCTTGGTGTTCTCAGCAGCTTTTCTGGGAATCTGTAGAATAGTAAATTGGTTACTATAAGTAGTACTAATCATAATGTTAGTTCAGAGCCTCCGTTTACACCTGTTTAAGAAGTGCTCTTCCATCAGCACATTTTTGATTATGAATGCCTATTGAATTTTATCACATTTTCAGCATACATTTGAGATAAGTATTTCTGTTTCACTTGTTTACCTGACGTTTCCCCCCTAGATTGATGGAAAATAGTTGCGTTCTTGCTATTCGACATTGTTTGATAACATTTAAATCCCACCATAGGTTATTTTCCTTTCTCTTTGTTATATGTATTTGAAGCACAACCATATAATCCAAACTTTTCATTTTTGAAGTTAATTTAATGTCATGTGTGCTTTGTATTTTTATAAAGACAATAAAATAATGGTAAGGTTAAAGTCTGAGTGATTTTACTATCTAAAACATCAATGGTTAATGTACATTCATCAACATGCTTTACTAATTTTTTCCTATCGCCTTCCTCAAATCCTCCAAAATCCTAGGCTGAAAGTCACACATGTGCTCCAGGCTGGAAATGCAGCAACATATGTCTAATAGCCCTGCCCTAAGTCCCCCTTACCATATATTAGGTGCGTACACACTGCCAATTCCTTTCTCTTTTTTAATTCAATTAACTAATCTTGCCAATTTCTATTTCCCATATTCTGCTTATATCTCTAAGAAAGTTTTCATTTCTAATATTGCATATTTTTTATTTCAAGGTTCATTTTTTAAAAAACAATTTATTAGGGGCTCATACAACTCATCACAGTTCATACATATACATACATCAATTGTATAAAGCATATATGTACATTCTTTGCCCTAATCATTTTCTTTTTTTCTCTCCTCTTTTCTTTTTTTACATTTTATTAGGGACTCATACAACTCTTATCACAATCCATACATATACATACATCAATTGTATAAATCATCCATACATTCCCTGCCCCAATCATTCTCAAAGCATTTGCTCTCCACTTAAGCCCTTTGCATCAGGTCCTCTTTTTTTTCCCCTCCCTCTCCGCTCCCCCCTCCCTAATGTGCCCTTGTATTTCAAGGTTATTATTGTCTCTTTCCTGTTTCCAAACTTTAGAATTTGTAATCATAACTTTTATATTTAACATTTTTAAAACTTTGATTCAATGCCCTCACATATAAAAATCACTTGCTTTTAATGACACTGGTTGTGTCAATTGCATAGTAATTTTTTTCTAATGCACTGCATTGTTATCATTTCCCCTACCTGGTCCTCCAAGGGCCACATTCTTTTGAAACGTGTAACTTGTTTCTGGAGAGACTCACCCCAATCCTCAAAGCAATTGCCCAAAAGAACCCAAACCCATTGTTAACAAGTCTGAGTCCTGACAATCCCAATGTGAGAGAGTAGAACTCTGCAGGGTTTTCTGAACTGTGATCAGAAGCAGAGCCAAGTCTTTCTTCCAAGGTACCCATGGATGGGCTCCAACCACTAGCTGATCGGTTAATAGTCAAGCACAAGCTATTTGTGCCACACAGGGACCTTCACACATGAGGTGGTTCAGTGTCCCATTTCAATGTCTTTCCTTGATCTACCACAGACCTGACCATAAAATAGTCATCAATAGCTCTTCAGCCTCTAATCATTGACAGCCTCCTCAAAGGAACAGAAATTCCATATGCCACTATATAGTTTTGTGTCCATACCATGCACACATCAAAACAGCTGCCTAGTAATAGATTGGATTATCCACTCCATTCCTGATCCCAGAAGGCTTATTTCTTTCTTCTGAATGTAGGTTTAATGTTAACATTTAATGCGGTTTAATATTTCCTACCAATGCTGTCTGTCTCCACTAGGAGGAGAGAATCCTGACTGACTACTGTCTGTATCCATATGTCCCACCTCATAATCACGCCATCCCCCTACTTGACAGCAAGTAATCACACAAGCCCCAGCTTTGTGGATCTGGTCATTCTGAAGAAGGAAATGAGTGTACACAAAAGGGTGCCTCCCATTGCGAAAGCCTCGCACTCTACACTAGATCTAGCAGGGATCAACTATTTTCAGCAGTATTGTCCAAAAAATTCAAGAACAAAGTCTTGAATACGATATCGTCTATTGTTTTATTTTAATACTTTTAAAGGCATAGCACCACTTATAAAAATGTAAAAGAAACTTTCCAAAGCGAAAAATGATAATAAGTCAGGATATGAGAGAAAAGTGGGTGCTGAAAAGAGAGGTTGCCCTGAGGGACAAACAGCATTTGGTGATGTAGAGATTTGGCTTCAATAGGCTGTTTATGAAAGAGCAAATGTACAATTCAGTGACCACACAACCTGAGAGGGGGATGAGGGAGCAGGCTTCCAAACCTTGGTGCATCCAGTAAGTAAGATAAAAAGAAGTAACTTGATAGTAAAAGAGATGAGATTAAATATACTTTTCCTAAGCTTGACCTCCTGTGAAATGAAGCAGTCTATTGGAAATGAAAAAGCTAAGTGTGCCCTCATAGATGGTGGTCCTCTGAACCTGTCAAAGGTAAAATCTGAAGATGAGGCTGAAAATGCCCAGAGCTCAATGTCTTCTCAGAGATAAGGTTCTGGTGATTATAAACTCAATTTATAATAAAACAACAAACGACCGTAAGTGAGAAACAATGAGACAATACACAAAAAGAAAAGGTAAAACCAGGCTTTCTCGTGGTTGAAGTCATTGGCTGCCATATAGGTGGTTGATTTTTTCATCTTGCTTTGCTTTTAGGTGTCAAGTCAACTTGGGCTCCTACCAAACCTATGTGACAAAATAAAGCATACCCACAGTGTTTCTAGAGAAATTATCCATAAAGGAAAACGAAGCCAAACGCAAGCCCAGTGCCAGCAAATGAATTCTGATCACGGTGACTCCACAGAGCAGAGTAGAGCTCGTCTTTAGGTTTTGCGAGACTTTAAATATTTACAGGAGCATATACTCTCCTATTTCTCACACAGAACTCCTAGTGGATTTGAACAACCAATCTTACAGTTAGTGTTCCCATTCTTAAGCCACTGTGCCACCAGGGCTTCTTCCAAAAATCCAGAGGAGATAACAACAATAAATGTGAGAGGGAGGCCGGAAGACTTTAAGGAGGAAGGAGTGATTCTACCATAGGCTATAGAGGATGAAGAGAGAGAACATGATCATTCACAGATAACCAATGAGAAATCTCTAGATGTGATGATAGAAAAATTCATTCATTCAACGAATTTTTATGAACTACCTATATGTGCTATATGGGTAGCATCAGACTACTACTTGCAAGGTCACTGGGATCGATTCCACAACTGCTCTGTGAGACGAAAAGCTATCTGCTCCGACAAAGCTGGACAGCCACAGAAACACTATAAAAGGCCGCCTATGAGTCAGAATAGACTTGAGGGCAGTGGGTTCCTCATATACCCGTAAAGTTGCAGATTATACAGTCAATACACCAGTAAGGAGCATGTGCAAAGAGAGTTGATTAAGAAAACAATAAGATTCACATTGCATCTAAAAGAATAAAATATTTAAGAATAAAGTTAACCTGGGAAGTGAAAGACATAAACACTAAAAATAATAAACATTGCTAAAAGAAATTGTAAAACTATAATTTATTGCAAAAAGATCTAACCTGCTTCAAAAAGACCTCTCTGAAGTATTAATGCATTGAAAGTAACATTGTCACTTTGAGGACTCAGGTGCACTTAATCTAAAGCAGAGTATCACCCCAGGGGCATGTGGAAGCTGGACAATGGATTAGGAAAATCAAAGATTTGTTGCTTCTGAATTCTGACATGCAAAAGGGGCATAGGGATAAAGCTACTGTATACAAACATTCCTAGGGTGAGGACCAGGGAATATGGCAAGGACCACACCAAATACAGGGATACGCACGGTAGACAACTAGAAAGGAGGTGGGGAAAGGGAAAAAAAATAATAAATACATGTGGGGCACAGGAACTAACCCACCCAAGGGGAGGGTATAGTTTATATCTCCACAGGGAAAGAGGGACCAGACCTCAAACCAATGCTCCAAGATGTGAATGCAACATGCTGGCGTGCAGTAGGGAACCAGTGGAGAGGCCGGCCCCAATCCCAACTACTACGTGGACACCTGCCCCTACCCCAAGAAAAATTTATTTCTAAGGTCGCCATTGAATCTGCAGCTTTGGGAGAGGGACATATCTGATCAGACCACACGGGAGCAGATGAAGGGTGAGGAAGAGAGAGTGGAGCACATCCTGGCCCACCAGGCCTTAAGGACGATATTCTCGATTAGAGCAGCCAGTCCACAGAGAGGACCACATGGCTGGCCCCACTATGAGACATTACCTATAGCCCTACAGGGGACAACACTGGAGACACAGTGTGGGAATTGCACCTAATCTGATCCTGCCACACCAGGCAAAACACTAAGGGGGTGCAATAGAACAGCAAGAGAATGGAGCAGCGAGGTCCCCAGGGAATGCTGAAGGTGGACTTTGGGGCCAGGGCGTGGTGCCCCAACAGAATGGACTGGAAAACACTCGTAGAGGCCAACAAACAGTCCTTGAACTAACTACAAGCTTTTCTTTCTTGTGTTTTGTTTTGTTTTTTGTCATTCTTTGTTGTTGGTTTGTTGTATATTGTTGCTTGGTTTTGTTCTGTCTTGTTTTTGTGCATGTTATTATCTCCACAGGTCTGTCTAAATAAGATAGGCTGGAAGAACAATCTGGAGGAGAAAACAACAGGACCAACCATACCGGGGGGGCATGGGAGAGAGGGATGTGGGGGGAAAGGTAGTGGTGTTAACAAACCCAGGGACAAGGGAACAACAAGTGATCCAAATCAGTGGTGAGGAGTGTGTGGGAGGCCTGGTAGGGCATGGTCAAGGGTAATGTACCAAGAAAAGTTACTGAAACCCTGGTGGGGACTGAGCATGATAGTGGGACAGAAGGAAAGTCAAGGGAAATAGAGGAAAGAGCTGGGAGGCAAAGGGCATTCATAGAGGTCTAGATAAAGAGATGTACATATGTAAATATATTTATATGTGAGGATGGATAAACAGATCTATGTGCATATATTTATAGGTTTAGTATTAAGGGAGCAGATGGACATTGGGCCTGCACTCAAGTACTCCCTCAATGCAAGAATACTTTCTTCTATTAAATTGGCATTCTATGATGCTCACCTTCCCGACACAACCACTGAAGACAAAGAGGGTGAATAAGCAAATGTGAAGAAAGCTGATGGTGCCAAGCTATCAAAAGATACAGCATCTGGGGTCTTAAAGTATTGAAGGTAAACAAGCGACCATCTAGCTCAGAAGCACCAAAGTCCACATGGAAGAAGCACACCAACCTGCGTGATAACGATGTGCCAAAGGGATCAGTTATCAGGCATCAAAGAACAAAAAATCATATCATTGGCTGCATACCTCCATGATATGATCACTAAAGACAAATGGGTGCATAAGCAAATGTGGCGAAGAAAGCTGATGGTGCCCAGCTTTCAAAAGATATAGCATCTGGGGTCTTAAAGACTTGAAGGTAAACAAGCAGCCATCTAGCTCAGAAGCAACAAAGCCCACATGGAAGAAGCACACCAGCCTGTATGATCACGAGGTGTCAAAGGGATCACAGGTATCAGGCATCAAAGAACCAAAAATCTTACCATAGTGAATGATGGGAGGAGTGTGGAGTGGAGACCTGAAGCCCAATTGTAGGCCACTGGATATCCCCTTACAGAAGGGTCTTGGGGAGGAGACGAGCCAGTCAGGGTGCGATGTAGCACCAATGAAGATTACAGCTCTCCTTCAGTTCCTAAATGCTTCCTCCCCCACTATCATGATCCCAATTCTACCTTGCAAGTCTGACTAGGCCAGAGGATGTACACTGGTACAGATAGGAATTGGAAACACAGGGAATCCAGGGCAGATGATCCCTTCAGGACCAGTGCTGTGAGTGGCGATACTGGGAAGGTGGGTTGGAAAGGGGGAACTGATTACAGGGATCAACATGTGACCTCGTCCCTGGGGGACAGACAACAGAAAAGTGGGTGAAGGGAGACGTTGGGCAGGGAAAGATATGACTAAATAATAATTTATAAATTATTAAGGGCTCATGAGGGAGAGAGGGAGGGAGGGAGGAGCAGGGGGGGAGGAGGGAACATGAGGACCTGATGCCAGGAGCTTAAGTGGAGAGCAAATGTTTTGAGAATGATGAGGGCAATGAATGTACAAATGCGCTTTACACAATTGATATATGTATGCATTGTCATAAGAGTTGTATGAGTCCCTAATAAAATGATTTTTATAAAAAGAATACTGAAGGTGCCATGGTCTTTCAAAAGAATAAGCAAATGTTCCTTAAAAGGATGACAAGACTTTGTGTAATATACTTTGGCCATGTGATCAGGAAGGACCAGTTCCTGGAGAAGAACATCATACGTCATAAAGTAGAGGGTCAGTGAAAAAGATAAGACCTTCATCAAAATTAATTGAGACAGGCTGGATTGAGAAGAGGACAGGAAACAAGGATATCATTTCTGATGTCAGATGGATCTTGGCTCAAAGCACAGACTACCATAAAGATGTTTACTTGTGTAAACTATGCAAAGGCATTCAGCTGTGTGACTCACCTTGAGAAGAATGGGAATTTCAGAACACTTCATTGTGCTCATTCTGAACTTATTCGTAGATCAAGAGGCAGTTGTGTAAACAGAACGCCCTTGTGCTGCATGGATTAAAATGAAGGTCGTATCCTCTCACCATATTTTTTCAATCTATATGTTGAGCAAATCATCAAGAAACTGGATTACATAAATAAGAGTGTGGCATCAGGATTGGAGGAAGGCTAATTAACAACCTATGATGTGCAGATGACACGAGAAGACCTTCCTTGTTGAAAGCGAGGAGGAATTGAAGCACTTGATGATGAAGGTCAAGGATTGTAACCTTCGGTATGGATTACAGTTCAATGTAAAGAAGACCAAACTCCTCACCGCTGGACCAAGATGTACCATCATGATAAGTAGAGAAAAGGTTGAAGTTGTCACGGGTTTTGTCCTACTTGGATCCACAATCAATGCTCATGAAAGCAGCAGTCAAGAGATCAAAAGACATATTGCATTAGGCAAATCTGATACATAAGACCTCTTTAGAATATAGAAGAAGATGGATGCTATTTGAAGACTAAGGTGCACCTGACCCCAGCCATGGTATTCTCCATTGCATCAAATGCACGTGAAAGCTAGACACTGAATAAGAAAGAGCTGCATTTGAACTGTGGTACCAAATAAGAACATTGAAAGTACCATGGCTGCTAAAGGACAAATCTATCTGTGCTGGAAGGAAGGCCAGGGTGCATTTTAGGGGAAAGGATAGCAAACTTCCTCTTACACACTTTGGATGTAATCAGGAGAAAGCAGCCCCTGGAGAAGGCCATCATGTTTGATAAAGTGAGGGCCAACGATAATGAGGAAGGCTTTCGATGAGACAGATTGACACAGCAGCTACACCAATGCACTCAGGCATAGGAACAATGATGAGGATGGAATGGTGGCATGCAGTGTCTTGCTCTGTTCTTCATAGGATGACTATGGGTTAGAGTCAACTTGATGACACCTAACGACAACAACAACAACAACATGCAAGTGGTATGAGTTTAATCAAGAATATCTACAATTCAACAAGCAAAAGAAAAACAACCCAATGTAAAATTAGATGAAAGATTTGAATATACATTTTTCCAAAGAAGATATACAAATGGCCAATACACGCATGAAAAAAAATTCAGTATCATTAATCATGCAAATGCAAATCAAAAGCCCCAGAGAGATACCACTTGGATGGCTATTAGCAGAGGAAAAAAACAAAATAAAAGCATTGAAAAGGATATGGAAAAATTGGAATTTTCATCCATTACTAGTGGAAGGTAAAATGATATAGCCACTGTCCAAAACAGTTTGGACATAATATATCTTTACTGCAAATATATCCATGAATGTGGTAGAGCATACAGGGACAATGTTATGGAAACTTGTTCAATATAACCAACCACCTTGAGGGGACAGGTCCTGCATCTGGGGCGTGGAAGACACCAAGGAAAATTGGCATTTCGTAGTTGCCAGGGGTTGAATTTGTATACTACAATAGAGCTCCAAAAATCTGGTCGGGCCATATTTGGCTGGCCCACAATTCTCAGGGTTTGTCAGTTACTTAATGACGTAATGTAGCACTTATGCAACAATTCTGCTTTATGTTTTCGGATATGATAAATTCTGCCAGTAATAAAGATGAGGCAGGAATAAACTATATCCTTTTGTCTTGGAGTCTGCATACTGTGAGCCTACTAGTTCTGGGGGAAGATCGATGCCAAGCCACATGGATATTTTTAAGGCGTGGCATGTCTACAAAGGCTGTAAGGAGACAAGGACGCAGAATCAGCAGAGAGAAAAAGTCTTTGCCTAGAGCTGGCACTCTGAATTTGGACTTCCCACCTCCAAAACTGTGGAAGAATATTTTACTGTTTGTTAAAACCACCCACATGTAGTATTTCTGTGATAGTAGGATTACATCACTAAAACAGTTGTCCGCGAAGATGATGTTCTACATCATACATGTTGAGTAAAGGCTAGGATTTAAAAAAAAAAAACAAAACTCCTGAGTGACCATTTCACATTCTCCACTCACTGCCATTGACTCACCAAGACCCTATAGGAAAGCATAGAACTGCCCTGCTGGGCTTCTGAGACTGTAAATCCTTAAGGGAGTAGCAATCTTTCTCCAGAATAGTGGCTGTGAGTTTCGAACTGCTAACCTTGCATTTAGCAGCCCAATATGCAACCTACTAGGCCCGATGCAATTATCAATCTTTTCCTGTCTGGAGGAAAGGAGAGTGAAGAACATTCTGGATGCATGGAAAAGTTTAGTCCAACGGATTCATGAACCGTACAGCCTCCACTACCCTAGGGCCAAGAGCTAGGTGATAGCCAGCGACCACTACCAAGTGCTCCGACCAGGGTCACATTAGAAGGTCCTGAATAGAGTGAGAGAAAAAATGCAGAACTAAGCTAAAAATAGTAACTTTTTAAAATACCAGACTTCGTAGTCAAATACAGACTGGTGGAACCTGGGAGACTATGGCTCTTCGTCATCCTTTGGGTCTAGAAGTTAACTTATTCCCACTGAAGTTATCTCAATTCCCAGTCAAACAGCAGACAGGTATATGAAGTGAGGTAGCCACACCTTACATTAATTACCCAGTTGAGAGAGAGATGGCAGCCTTGACCCAAGGACAAAGTTCAGAAGGGTTAGAAAAGCAAGAGGAATAGAAATAAGAAACAACGGACGTGGGAACCGCTGTGCTATACTTGAGGGTTGGAGCTAATTAGATGAAACAAGTATACATGAATTATTGAGTGAAAAATGGATCTGCTCAAAACCTCCCTCATCTCACGATAAAAAGTTCTTTAAAAAATCAAAAGCTGAACATAGGGTTAGTATGTTGTTGTTTCTCCTGCTGTTAGCTTTGGAACCAGAGTGGCCCTGTGAAATATAGCTTAGTCCTGCGCCATCCTCACAAGGCGTGTATGCTTCAGCACAGGGGGCAGCCCCAGGGCCACTCCATCTTGCAGAGTCTTCCTCTCTTTTGCTGCCCCTCTACGTTATCAGGCATGATGTCCTTCTCCAGGGACTGGTCTTGTTAGGCAGCTTAGCCTAGGGATTGGGAAGTCCATTGACGCATGCCCAGGAGAGCCAGCATAGGACAAAGCTGGGTTTTCCCGCCGGTGGGCGCAGATGGGCGTTACACCTGGAGCAGCCCACCTGGGCCAGGTGATTGCAATTCAGCCAATGGGAGCGACCTGAGGTCGTTCACCACGCCTCTCCCGGGAACCCTTGAAAAGGCAGGGACCGGAAGGGAGAGGGGCTGGTCTGGTCGTCTTAGTGGGAGGAAAGAGATCCTTGCGTGACCTGGAGCAGCCTCTGCCAGGCTGCATGGTCAAAGGAATCCTATGGGTGCCGCGTAAAACCTGAAGCTTCTTTTAACTCTCATTAAATTTACTTGGATCACGAGCCGGCTTCGACGTGAAATCTTTCTCGCGCGGAGCCAAGGACTGAGGTTGGAATTTAGGCTGGAGAGAGAGACCTTACAGTCTCTCCTGACAATGTGCCCAAAGCACGTGACACAGTCTCACCATCCATGCCTGTAAGGAGCATTCTGACTGTACTTTTCCTGAAACAGATTTGCTTGTTCTTTTGACAATCCATGATACTTTCAATATTCTCAGCAGCACAATAGTTCAAAAGCATCCATTCTTCTTCCATCTTCCTCATTCAAGGCACAACTTTCGCATGTATACAATGCAATTGAAAGTACCACACCTTGATTCAGGTGCTCCATGGTCCCAAAAGTAACCCCCTGCAGCAGATTTACCTGGGGAAACTCATCTTTTGATTTCTCGGCTGCTAGGATTCCATGAACATTGATTGTGGATCCAAACAAGAAAACGACCTTGATAATTTCAATATTTTCTCCATTTCTCATGATGTCACCTATTGGTCTAGTTCTGAGGATTCGGGTCTTCTTTTCATTGAGTTGCCTCTATACACAGACTGCAAACACTGATCCTCATTAGAAAGTGTTTCAAGAGAAAGCTGATGGTGCCTGGCTATCAAAAGATATAGTGTCTGGGGTCTTAAAGGCTTGAAGGTGAACAAGCGGCCATCTAGCTCAGAAGCAACAAAGCCCACATGGAAGAAGCACTCAAGCCTGTGTTATCACGAGGTGCCAAAGAGATCAGGTATCAGTCATCAAAGAACAAAAAATCATATCATTGTAAATGAGGGGGGGTGCAGAGTGGAGACCCAAAGCCCATGTGTAGGCAACTGACACCCCTTACTGAAGGGTCGCAGGAAGGAGACAAACCAGTCAGTTTGCAGGGTAGCAATGATGAAACATACAACTTTCCTCTACTTCTTAAATGCTTCCTTCCCCCACTATCATGATCCCAATTCTACCTTACAAATCTGGCTAGACCAAAGAATATACACTGGTACAGATAGGAACTGGAAAAACAGGGAATCCAGGGCAGATGACCCCTTCGGGGACCAGTGCTGAGAGTGGCAATACCTGGAGGGTGACAGGAGGGTGGGGTAGAAAGGGGGGACCGATTACAAAGAGCTACATATAACCTACTTCCTGGGGGATGAATAACAGATAAGTGGGTGAAAGGAGACGTTACACAGTGTAAGATATGACATAATAATTACAATTTATAAATTATCATGGGTTCATGAGGGAAGGGGAAGTGGGGAGGGAGTGAGAAAAATGAGGAGTTGATATTAAGGGCTCAAGTAGAAAACAAATGTTTTGAGAATGATGATAGCAACAAATATACAAATGTGCTTGACACAATGGATGTATGTATGGATTGTTATAAGAATTGTACAAACCCCTATAAAATGATTTTTTTTAAAAAAGAAAGTGCTTCAAGAAATCAAACATGATAGTGGGATAGGAGGAAAGTAAAAGGAAACAGAAGAAAACATTCAGAAACAAAAGACATTTACAAAGGTATAAATATAGGAATGTATATATTTAAATATGTTAATATGTCATGATAGGGACATAGGTCTATGTACATATATTTATCTTAAGTATCAAGGTAGAAGATGGACATTGGGCCTCTACTCAAGTCCTCCTTCAATGCAAGAACACTTTGTTCTCATAACCTGGCATTCTCTGATGCTCACATTCCTGACACAATTGCTGAAGTCAAAATGAGTGCATAAGCAAATGTGGTGAAGAAAGCTGATGGTGCAGTTATTAGAAGATATAGCTCCCATCGAAAGAGATAGTGTCTGGGGTCTTAAAGGCGTGAAGGTGAACAAGCGGCCATCTAGCTCAGAAGCAATAAAGCCCACATGGAAGAAGAACACCAGCCTGTGCGATCACGAGGTGCCAAAGGGACCAGGTATAAGGCATCATGCAAAAAATATATATGTGTGTGTATATATATATATATATATATATATATATATATATATATATATATATATATACCATAGTGAATGAAGGGGGAAGTGCAGAGTGGAGACCCAAGGCCCATTTGTTGGCCACTGGAGATCCCCCCTCATAGAGGGGTTTAGGAGAGGAGATGGGTCAGTCAGGGTGCGATGTAGCACTGATGAAGAACACAGCTTTCCCCCAGATCCTGGATGCTTCCTCCCCCCAACTACCATGATCCAAATTCTACCTTGCAGGACGGGATAGGGCAGAGGTTGTACACTGGTGCATATGGGAGCTGGAGGCACAGGGAATCCAGGGTGGACGATACCTTCAGGACCAGGGGTGTGAGGGGCGATGCTGGGAGAGTGGAGGGTGAGTGGGTTGGAAAGGGGGAACTGATTACAAGGATCCACATGTGACCTCTTCCCTGGGAGAGGGACAGCAGAGAAGGGGGAAAGGTAGACTCCGGATAGGGCAAGATATGACAAAATAACAATCTATAAATTATCAAGGGCTCATGAGGGAAGGGGGAGCAGGGAGGGAGGAGGATAAAAAGAGGACCTGATGCAAAGGGCTTAAGCGGAGAGCAAATGCTTTGAAAATGATGAGGGCAAAGAATGTACAGATGTGCTTTATACAATTGATGTATGTATATGTATGGATTTTGATAAGAGTTGTATGAGCCCCTAATAAAATGTTTTAAAAAAAGAAGATATAGCTCCCATAACAAACAAACATATTGTTGAGAATGAGAAGGGTTGGAGCAGAGACCCAAGGCCCATCTGTAGACAATGGGACATCCCTCACAAAGGAGTCAAAGGAAAGGGATGAGTCAACCATGGTGCAGTAAACCACCGATAAAACACACAATACTCCTCTGGTCCCTTGAGGCTTCCTCAGATTCCACTATCATGACCCCAGTACTGCCTTTCACTGCAGTGTAGTCTGGAACATGCGCACAGGTACAGATAAAAGATAAGAGCTCATGACACATGGAATCCAGGAACAGGGATGGGAATAGAGATACCAGAGGGGTAGGGAGAAAGTGGGGAGAGGAGGGGAGGAAGGGGAAACCAATTACTATGATCGACACATAACCACAAACACACTCCCCTCCCAGGGGGGTGAACAACAGAAACCATAGGGGAAGGGAAGCAGCAGTCAATATAAGATATGAAAATAATAATTTATAATTTATCAAGGGGTCACAAGAGGGGGAAGGGAGGACCTGATGCCAAGGGCTCAATAGAAAGTAAATGGCTAGGAAGGAATGATGGCAGCATGTGTACAAATATGTTTGATACAATTGATGTATAGATTGTTATAATAGTTGTAAGAGCCCCCAATAAAATGGTCTTTTAATTTTAAAAAAATTTTTAAGATATGGCATCTGGGGTCTTAAAGGTTTAAAGGTTTTTGTATAAGGCATACATTGTGTAAGACACATTTGTACATATGTTGCCATCATCATTTTGAAAACATTTTCTTTCTACTTGAGCCCTTGGTATTAGTTAGTTCCCCCCACACACTCCCTCCCTCATGAATCCTTGATATTTTTTTTTCATTTCTTACACTGACTGCTGTCTCCCTTTACCCACTTTTCTGTTGTCCATCCCCCTGGAGGGGGGATTATATGTCTATCATTGTAATCGGTTAAAGTTAAATAAGCAACCATCTAGCAGCAAAGCCCACATGGAAGAAGCACACCAGCCTGTGTGATTAGGAGGTGTCGACAGGATCAGGTTTCAGGCATCAGAAGACCCAAAACAGTCATATCAATGCTAACAAAGGGGGCCAAATGGAGACCTAAAGGCAATTTGTAGATAATTGGACATCCCTTCACAGAAGGATCGCATGGAAGAGAGGAGCCAACCAGGGTGCAGTAGAGCACCGACAAAGCACACAGCATTCCTCTAGTTCTGTAAAGCCCCCTCCCCACCGCACCCCACTATCATGATCAGGAACAACAATGGGAGTAGCTTTACCATGAGGACAAAGGTAAGGTAGGGGTAGAAGGGAGACAAAGGGGGAATCAATCACAATTATCCATGTATAACACACACACACACACGCACACACGGAGTACGAACAACAAAAACATGAGTCAAGGGAGACAGTGGATAATGTAAGATATGAAGATAATTTTTAAAGGGTTCAGGAGGGTGGGAGGGGAGGGAGGGAGAGAAAGAGGAGCTGATACTAAGGGCTCAAGTAGAAAGAAAATGCTTTGAAAATGATGATGGCAACATATGTACAAATGTGCTTGATACAATTGATACATGGGTTGTTATAAAAGCTGTAAGAGTTCCCAGTAAAATGACTTATAAACAGAGGAGAGAAAGTGCTTCAAGTCCTCTTCACTGTCAGCAAGCAAGACTGTGTCATCTGCATATCACAGGTTGTTAATAAGCCTTCCCCAATCCTGATGCCACATTTTTCTTCATATAATCTAGCTTCTCAGATTATTTGCTCAGCATACAGATTGAACAAGTATTATGAGAGCACACAATCCTGTCTCACGCCTTTCCTGATTTGAAGCCATGCAGTAGTCCCTTGTTCTCTTCACAAACTGATACTTGATCTGTATGCAAATTCCATTTGTACACAATGAAATGGTCTGGAATTCCAATTCTTCCCAAGGCTATTCATACTTTGAATGACCCACACAGCCAGCTGCCTTGACATAGTCAACAAAACACAAGGAAACTTTTTCTTGGTATTCTCTGCTTCAGCCAACATCTATCTGACATGTACAATGACATTCCTTGCTCCTCATTCTCTGCTGAATTCAGCCTGAAACTCTGGCATCTCCCTGTGAATGCACTCTCCAACCATTGTTGGATGGTCTTGAGCAAAATTTTACTTTCACGTGATATCAATAATATTACTCTAAAATTTAAGGATTCTACTGAGCGACCTTTCTTTGAAATGGGTACAAATATGATTCTCCTACAGTCAGTTGGCCAAGTAGCTGTCTTCCAAATTTCTGGGCATAAATAAGAGTGCTTGCCGTGCTTCATCAGTTTATTGGAACATTTCAATTGGTACTCCATCAGTGCTTGGAGACTTGTTTTTGGCTAAAGCTTTCAGTACAGCTTGAAGTTCTTTCTTCAGCACTGTTGACTCTTGCTCATATGCTACCACCTGAAATGGTTGAATGTCAACCAATTCTTTTTGATTCTGTGACTTTGTGTATTCTTTCCATCTTTTTTATGTTTCCCACATCATTCAATATTTTACCTATAAAATTCTTCAATATGCAAATCTAGGCTTGAATTTTCTTGAGTTCTGTGGTAGTTAGATAATCTGGTGTCAATTTGATGATTCAGAGTGAAGGGGTGGAGTCTAGCCTGTCAATCAAATCATACCTAGTGAGGCCTCTGTGTGGGCATGGCCTTCTCCTGAGGATTCTGGGAACTCCTTAGAGGCAGGAGACACACACTCTCTCTCTGCTCACTCCCTGGGAGATATTGTAGCTGACAAGACACATCAAACTATGCTATTTCCCTGACCTGTAGAAGCCATGTAGAGACCCTTGCCAGCACTGAGATGCTTACAACACCACTGGATCCACAAGACTTCCCACCCATTGGTATGTGATCTTCCTGCATTCGGTGTCATTACATATGTTTTGTGAGTCTAAAGAGGTCTTCATAGATTGGTATCAGACATATGGGCTAGAATCAAACTTATGGACTTCATCTAGACAGGGCTGGGATGTTTTCTCAATATTCAATTGCTCTTGTATATAAAGCTCTTTCTTTTTTTCCCAACTTTGTAAAGGTGAGCACTTTATATTTTTTTAATCATTTTATCACAATCCATACATCCATCCATTGCATCAAGCACATTTGTACATATGTTGCCATCATCATTCTCAAAACATTTGCTTTCTGCTTGAGCCCTTGGTAGCAGCTCCTTATTTTTCCCCTCCCTTCCCCCTCCCCCTCCCCATAAACTTATAAATTATTATTATTTTGTCATATCTCACACCATCTAATGTCTCCCTTCACCCACTTCTCCACTGTCTGACCCCAGGGAGGAGGTTATATATAGATCCTTGTAATTGGTTCCCCCTTTCGCCCTTACCTTCTCTCCACCGGTCCTGAAGGGATCATCTGCCCTGGATTCCCTGTGTTTCCAGTTCCTATCTGTACCAGTGTATATCCTCCAGTCCAGTCAGATTTGTAAAGTAGAATTGGGATCATGATAGTTGGGGGGAGGAAGCATTCAAGAACTGGAGGAAAATTGTATGTTTCATCATTGCTACACTGCACCCAGACTGGCTCCTCTCCCCCCGCCCGTGGCCTTCTGCAAGGGATGTCCAATTTCCCACAGATGGGCCCTGGGTCCTCACTCCACAGTGCCCCTCATTCACAATGCTATGATTTGGAGCGGGGGGAGTGGTCTTTAATACCTGATGCCTGATTCCTTCAATGCCTTGTGATCTCACAGACTGCTGTGCTTCTTCCATGTGGGCTTTGTTGTATCCCGGTTAGATGGTCCCTTGTTTATCTTCCAGCCTAGAGGACCCCCAGATTCTATATCTTTTGACAGCCTGGCACCACCAGTAAAGCTCTTTCTTATCCAGATATGAGTGTCTATGGATTTGTTTCTCTAGTCCGGGGATTCTCAACCTTCCTAATGCCTCAACCCTTTAATATACCTCATGTTGTAGTGACCCCACAACCATAAAATTATTTTTGTTGCTACTTCATAACTGTAATTTTGCTACTGTTATGAATCGGGCAACCTCTGTGAGAGGGTCGTTTGACCCCCAAAGGGGTGACGACCCACAGGTTGAGAACCACTACTCTAGTCTATCCGGACTAAGATAAGTTCTTTCCGTTCTAGATATGCTGAACATGATCTTCCCATTTGGTTTTCTAATTCTAATTTCTAAGTCGCACATTTCATTATAATACTTGTCTTCTCCAACTGCCTTACAAAGTTTTGAATTCAGTTCTTTGACTTCACAATTTCTAACATTTACCTTAGCTACTCTATAATTCAAATCCCTTGAGAGTCTCTTCTGACGTCCACTTTGATCTTTTCTTTCTTTCCTGCCTCTTTAATTAGCTTTTGCTTTCTTCATGAATGATGTTCTTCCTGTCCTGCCATGGCTCATCACTTCTTCTGCCCTAAGTGTTTAATGAGGGAAGTATATTCTTTTTTTTAGTATACAGTAATTTCAACTTTACTTTTACAAGTTTGCCAAATCTGTTCTTGAAATGTTCCCAAAATCCAGGTGGGCTTGATTCAAGGTGGTATCTTGGCTTCCATGGACTTCTTCTCAATTTCTTCAGCTTCAATGTGCACTTACATATAAGCAAATGATGTCTGGGGCCACTCTCTGCCCCTGGCCTCCTTCTCACTGCTGATAAGGAGCTTCACTGCCATTTCTTTCCACGGATGAAATCAATGTGATGTCTATGTCTCCCATCTGGAGAAGCTCGTGTGTATAACTGTCATTTTATGTAGTTGAAAAAGGCGTTTTCAATGAAGAAATCATTAGTCTTGCAAAATTCTAGCATGTGATCTCCAGCTTCGTTTCTACCACCAAGCCCATATTTTCCAACTACTGCTCCTTCCTATTTGTTTCCAACTTTTGCATTCAAATCCCCCAAGATTACCAATGCACCTTGATCTCAGGTTGATCGATTTCAGACTGAAGATATTGGTAGAATTCTTCAAGTTATTCATCATACACTTTGTAGGTCAGTGCATAAATTTGAGTAATAGCTGTATTGATTGGATTATCTTGAAGGTAGATAGATGTAACCCTTCTATGCAAGAGAGTATTACACTTTGAAATGTCATTCTTTAGAGTGAATGTGATGCCTTTCCTCTTGATTGTGTCATTCTCAGCATAGTAAATCATATGATTTTTTATTCAAAATAGTCAAAACCTGTCCGTTTCAGCTAACTAATGTCTAGGATACAGATTTTAATGTGTTCTGTTTCATTTTCGACGACTGGCAATTTTCCTAGGCTAATATTTCGTGCATTTGAAGGTCTAAATTTTATCCTTTGCATGTGTTTCTTCTTGCCTTCAGTCGTGCCCCATCAGCAATACAATCCCAAAGGCTCTACTCTCGCAAGCTTTACTCCATCACGTCACCATCGTGAACTTCTCTTTGAGAAAGCAGCTCCTCCTTGGCATAGTTCTTGGGGTTTTTTATTTTATTTTAAAAAATAATTTAATTGGGGGCTCTTACAGCTCTTTTAACAATCCATACATCAATTGTATCAAGCACATTTGTACATATATTATCATCATCATTTTGAAAACATTTTCTTTCTACTTGGTATCAGCTCTGTACCCCATCCTCCCACCCACGTGAGCCTTTGATATTATATAAATTATTTTTGTTTCATATTTTACCCCATCCACTGTGTCCCTTTTTACCCACATGTCTGTTGTTTTTCCCCCTGTGGGGGGGAGGGGTGTTGTACCTCGATCATTGCTATCAGTTCCCCCTTTCTCCCCCTTCTCTTCCCACCTTCCCCCTATGCTCATGGTACCACTGTTCTCATCATTGGTCCTGAGGGGGTCATCTATCCTGGATTCCATTTGTCCAGAGCTCTTATCTGTACCATGCTCTAGTCTGGCCAGATTTGTAAGCTAGAACTGGGGTCATGATAGTGAGGGAGAGGAAGCATTAAATAACTAGAGGAATGTTGTGTGTTTCTTTGGTGCTATACTGCACTCTGGCTGGCTTATCCCTTCTTGTGGCCCTTCTGTGAGGGGATGTCCAATTGTCTACAGATGGGCTTTGGCTCTCCATTCCAGCTCCCCTCATTTACACTGAAATGGTTGTTTGCCTTGGGTCTTCTGATGCCTGATCCCATTAACATCTCGTGAGCACATGGATTGTTGTGCTTTTTCCATGTGGGCTTTGTTGCTTCCCTGCTAGGTGGTCATTGGTTTAGCTTCAAGTCTGTAAGAACCTAGGCACTATAGCTTGTAATAGCCAGGCACTATCAGCTTTCTTCACCACATTTGCTTAAGCACCCATTTTTCCTTCAGCAATCGTGTCAGGTAGGTGAGCATCACAGAATGCCAGGCTATTAGAACAAAGTGTTCTTGCGTTGAACAAGGACTTGAGTAGAGGATGTCCTTAATACTTGTGTTAATTTGGATTGACTACAGAAACAAATCAAGAGACACTCATATGTGTATAAGAAAGAACTTTATATACAAGAGCAGTTGAATATTGAGAAAACATCTCAGCCCAGTCCAGATCAAGTCCCAAGTCTGATATTAGCCCATATGTCTGATCCCAATCTATAAATTCCTCTTCAGACTCACAAAACACGTGCAATGATGTTGAACACGGGACAATCATAGACCAGTGGGTGGGAAGTCTCGTGGATCCCGCGTGTAATCATCTCAGCGCTGGCAAGGGTCTCCATGTGGCTTCTCTGGCTACAGAGCTCTGTGCCTCAGCATAACTCTTATCAGGCTCGTCATCAGTAATTTCTCACAGGGAGTGAGCATATGTCCTGCCTCCAACGAGCTATTTATCTCCTTAGAGCCTCCAAATGAGGTCATCAAGCTGGGACCTGATTGACAGATTAAACTCCACCCCTTCACTCTTAAGTCTCAAATTGACAACAGATTATGTAACTACCACAACACTTAACATAAGTATCTGTACATAGACCTATTTCCCTATCGTTATATGTGAATATATCTACATATGTCCCTGCCTATGTTTATACCTCTATAAATGTATTTTGCCTCCTAGTTCTTTCCTCTATTTCCTTTTACTTTCCTCCTGTCCAGCTATCGTGTTCAACCTTTATTCAGCCCTCTGGACTTCCTCTTGGATACTTTGCACTTGCTTGAACCCCACCAGGCATTCTATGTGCTCTTTGTTATTGATTTTAGATCTCTTATAGTTCCTTTGTCCCTAAAGTTGTTGGCTCCCACATCCTTTTCCCTCGCCTCCTCCTCTCCCTGTCCCTCTGGAGCCATCGGTACCATTTTCTCCTCAGGATTCTTTATCCGGCCTATTTTACACAGATGGACATGGGGAAAAAAAAGAAAAGAGGGGGGGCGGAGCCTATGAATAGTTCCAGGTCTGTCTACTGACCTTTATGAATGTTTTCTGATTGGGTCTGATACAGTGCCAAGCCTTGCCCCCCGCCTCCCCCGCCCCCCAGGCCCGGAGTCCAATGTCTACTTTCAGAATTCCTTAGTGATTTTGTTGCTTTGTGCTCCCTTATGTTCTGCCCTGCACTGTGTATCCAGTGCTGCCCCCCGTAGCACTGTGGGTCAGTAAAGGACGTTATGTCTTGTGGTGGGGCTGACCCTACAGTCCTCTCTCTGCATCCGAGAGGGAATGACATGCTCAAAGAGTTATGTTCCAGGATGCTGTTCTCTCTCCCTCTGCCTGGGAAGATTGGCAGGTCTTCCCAGATTACAGTGGAGCAAACTAAGAAGGAGCTCTCCCCTCTCCCTCTCCCCTCTCCCTCTCCCTCTCCTTCTTAGTTTGCTCCACCTTGGTCTGAGCAGACCTGCCACTCTCCCCAGGCTCTATATTCAGTGCTGCCCTCTGTAGTGCATTCTTCTGGGGGAGTGTGGGGAATGGATCAATGTAGCTGGGATAAGGGCTGGCCGGGCCTCACAGACCTCTCTCTGTGAGTTCACTGCTTCATGCCAGTATGTTGCCCTCAAGGCTTGGCAGACTAGGTTGAGATCTGGTCCCACTTTCCCTTTCCCATGGAGACAACCAGTACCCTCCCACCGGTGGATTAGTGCCCTGTTTCCCCCAATGCCTTCGTTCCCCCCTCTTTTTTGTCCCCCCCCCCCGCTTTTCCCCTCTCTATGTTGGTATACTGTATGCATCACTGGGCTTAGTCTGTCTCCTGCCTATTTGCCTGTCCCTCAACCTGTAAATTATGTATTGAATAGTTTTGTTCTTCTGATCCCACTGTGTTGATTGAACCTATCACAGTAGGTTCATCTTGTACTTGTCCCTTTGTGATTGACTAACTTCACTTCACATAATTTCCTGCAAACTTTTTCCATGAGACAATGTGCTTCGTATGTTCATCATGGTTGGGTTTTTAAAAATCATTTTATTAGGGGCTCCTACAACTCTTATCCCAATTCACATATACATCAATTGTGTAAAGCACATTTGTACATACATTGCCCTCATCATTCTCAAAACATGTGCTCTCCACCTAAGCACCAGCTCCTCATTTTCCCCTCCCTCCTGACTCCACCCTCCTTCATGAACCCTTGATAATTTATAAATTATTATTTTGTCATATCTTGTACTGTCCGACGTCTCCCTTCACCCACTTTTCTATTGTTTGTCCCCCAGGGAGGAGGTCACATGTAGATTCTTGTAATCGGTTCCCCCTTTCCAAACCACCTGCCCTCTACCCTCCCAGTATTGCCACTCACACCACTGGTCTTGAAGGGATCATCCACCCTGGATTCCCTGTGTTTCCAGTTCCTATCTGTACCAGTGTACACCAGCTGGTCTAGCCATATTTGTAAGGTAGAATTGGGATCATGATAGTGGGATGGGGGGGCGGCGAGGAAGCATTTAGGAACTAGAGGAAAGTTGTATTTTTCATCGTTGCTACATCGCACCCTGACAGGCTCATCTCCTCCTCGAGACCCTTCAGTAACGGGATGTCCAATGGCCTACAAATGGGTTTTGGGTCTCCACTCCACACTCCCCCGCCTCATTCACAATGATATGATTTTTTTGTTCTGATGATGCCTGATACATGATCCCTTCGACACCTCATGATTGCACAGGCTGGTGTGCTTCTTCCATGTGGGCTTTGTTGCTTCTGAGCTAGATGGCTGCTTGTTTACCTTCAAGCCTTTAACACCCCAGATGCCATATCTTCTGATACTCAGGCACCATCAGCTTTCTTCACCACATTTGCTTATTCACCCACTTAGTCTTCAGCGATTGTCTCGGGAAGGTGAGCATCATAGAATGCCAATATAATAGAAGAAAGTATTCTTGCATTGAGGGAGTAATTGAGTGAAGGCCCAATGTCCTTCTGCTTCCTTAATACTAAACCTATAAATATATGCACATAGATCTATTTCCCCATCCTCATATATAAATATATTTATGTATCTACCTGCCTTTATTTAGACCTCTATAAATGTCTTTGCCTCCTAGTTCTTTCCTCTATTTCCTTTGACTTTCCTCTTATCCCACTATCATGCTCAGCCTTCATTTGGGTTTCAGTAATTCCTGTTGGTTACATGACCCTTGATCACACCCTGCCAGGCCTGCTACACCCTCCTCACCACCGATTTGGATCACTTGTTGTTCCCTTGTCCCTGGGTTTGCTAACACCACTACCTTTACCCCCTACTCCCCCTCTTCCATGTCCCCTGGAACTGTCGGTCCCTTTGTTTTCTCCTCCAGATTGTTCATCCAGCCTATCTTTTTAAGACAGACCTGCAGAAATAATAACATGCACAAAACCAAGACAGAGCAAAACCAAGCAACAATATACAACAAAACAAGAGCAAAGCAATGACAAAAAAACACAACAAGAAAGAAAAGCGTATCGTTAGTTCAAGGACTGTTTGTTGGCCTTTAGGAGTGTTTTCCAGTCCAGTATATTGGGACCCCAAAGTCTACCTTCAGCATTCCCTGGGGAGCTCACTGCTCCATTCCCTTGCTGTCCTGTTGCACCCCTTAGTGTTTTGCCTCGGTGTGGCGGGATCAGACTGGGTGCAATTCCCACACTGTGTCTCCAGTGTTGTCCCCTGTAGGGCTATGGGTCAGTGATGGATGTTGTGTTTCATAGTGGGGCTGACCATGTTGTCCTCTCTGTGGACAGGCTGCTCTGAGCGGGAACATCATCCTCAAGTGATTCATCACTGTTTTATAGAAATATATAGTACTCCATTATGTGTATGTGCCAGAGTTTTCTAATACACCTATCTATCAATGGAAATTTATGTTTTCTGCCGATTTTTGTGATTATGAATTGTGCCATGAGAAACATTGGAGCACAGAAGACTGGTTATAGTTTATTTCTTACTTTTTTCTGGGTATATGCCCAATAGGGGGATTGCTGGGTTGTAAGCTAGTTCACTTTCCATTTGCTTTATATATGGCCAGCTCCCTTTCCATAGTGGCTGTACATAGCTACAAGACCACCAGCAGTGGGTGAAAGTTCCTATCTCGCCACATCCCCTCCAACATTTGTTGCTCTCTGATTTTTTTTGAATTGGCCATCCTCAGGGGTGTTAGGTGGTATCTCATAATTGTTTTAATTTTCATTTCTATAATGGCTAATGATTGTGAACATTTTCTCATATGTTTATTGGCAATTTCGGGTTCCTCCGTGATGAAACTTCTGCTCAGGTCCTTTATCCACCTCTGCAGAGGGCTCTCTGCTTTTTTCTTTCTTTCTTTTTTTTAACAATTTATTGGGGCCCATACAATTCTTATCACAGTTCATACATATACATACATCAATTGTATAAAGCACATCTGTACAGTCTTTGCCCTAATCATTTTTTCTCCTCTTTTCTTTTTTTACATTTTATTAGGGACTCATACAACTCTTATCACAATCCATACATATACATACATCAATTGTATAAAGCACATCCATACATTCCCTGCCCCAATCATTCTCAAAGCATTTGCTCTCCACTTAAGCCCCTTGCATCAGGTCCTCTTTTTTTTATCCCTTCCCTCCCCTTTCCCCCCTCCCTCATGTGCCCTTGGTAATTTATACATCATTATTTTGTCATATCTTGCCCTATCCGGAGTCTCCCTTCCCCCCCTTCTCTGCTGTCCCTCTCCCAGGGAAGAGGTCACATGTGGATCCTTGTAATTAGTTCCCCCTTTCCAACCCACTCACCCTCCACTCTCCCAGCATCGCCCCTCACAACCTTGGTCCTGAAGGTATCATCCACCCTGGATTCCCTGTACCTCCAGACCTCATATGTACCAGTGTACAGCCTCTGCCCTATCCAGCCCTGCAAGGTAGAATTCGGATCATGGTAGCTGGGGGGAGGAAGCATCCAGGATCTGGGGGAAAGCTGTGTTCTTCATCGGTACTACCTCGCACCCTAATTAACCCATCTCCTCTCCTAAACCCCTCTATGAGGGGATCTCCATTGGCCAACACTTGGCCTTGGGTCTCCACTCTGCACTTCCTCCTTCATTTAATATGGTATATATATATATATATACATATATACATATACATATATACATATACATATACACACACTTATATCTTTTTCTCTTTTTTTCCATGATGCCTTATACCTGGTCCCTTGGCACCTCGTGATCGCACTGGCCGGTGTGCTTCTTCCATGTGGGCTTTTTTGCTTCTGAGCTAGATGGCCGCTTGTTCACCTTCAAGCCTTTAAGACCCCAGACAATATCTCTTTTGATAGCAGGGCACCATCAGCTTTCTTCACCACATTTGCTTATGCACCCATTTGTCTTCAGCGATCCTATCATGGAGGTGTGCAGTCAATGATATGATTTTTTGTTCTTTGATGCCCGGTAACTGATCCATTCGGGACCACTCGATCACACAGGCTGGTGTGTTCTTCCATGTGGACTTTGTTGCTTCTGAGCTAGATGGCCGCTTGTTTATCTCTGCTTTTTTCTTGATGCAGGGTATTAGGCTTTGTATGTTTTAGTAATAAGCCCTTTGTCTGATGTATCATTACTAAAAATCTCCTAGTCTGTGGGTTCTCTTATTCCTCTCTTGGCGAAGTCTTTTTGTGCATACAGGTGTTTAATCCTTAATATATCCCATCTGTCAATTTCAGCTTCTTCTGTGTGTGTCCTTCCCTATTTCATTTGGCCTATGTATTTCCTTGGCCAAGGTTCTCAGGTTTGTCCCAATCTCTTTGTTAATGGCCCTCATAGTCTGGGTTTTTACTTCTAGATCTGTGATCTACCTTGAGTTTGTTCTTGTGTATGGGGTGATGTAACAGTCTTGCTTCTTTTTTCTGCATGTAGATATCCACTTTTTCCAGCACCATTTGTTGAAAAGGGCATCTGCTGCCCGTTTGATGTTTTTTGGGCCCTTATCAAAGATCAGTTGTCTATATGCTGCTGGTTTTATTTCTGGGTTTCTGTTCTTCTCCATTGGTCTGGATGTCTGTCATTTTACCAGTACCATGCTCTTTTGATCACTGTGGCTGTGTAGTATGTTTTGAAGTCGGGTGAAGCAAGCCCTCTGACTTTTTCTTTCTTATGCTGATTCTGGACTTCTTCCCGCTCTATGTGAAATTGGTAGTCAGCTTTTCCATTTCTTTGAAGAAGGTTCTTGGTATTTGTGTCAGTATGGTATTAAACTTATATAGCACCTTGGGTAGGATTAAATATCTTTACTATATAAAGTCTTCCAATCTATGAGCATAGGATATTCTTCCATTTGTGGTGGTCACTTTTCGTTTCTTGTTTTAGAGTTCTGCAGTTTTCCTCATACAAATCTTTTGGAGTTTTTTGGGAGGCTGGGGTGTAGGTATATCCCTAGGTTTTTCAACTTGTGTTTGGCTATTGTGAATGCCACTGCCTTCTTAATCTCCTCTTCCATGGTCTTGTCCGATGTATATAGCAATCCCATAGACTTCTGTTTGTTGATCTTGTATCCAGCCACTTTTCCATATTCCTCTATTGCTGCCAGCACTCCTGTTGTGGAGCTTTTAGGGTTTACAATGTATAGAATCATGTTGTCTGCAAATAACGATAGTTTCAATGCTTCCACCCCCAGACGAATGACTATAATGTGCTTTCGGTGCCGTATGTTGTTAGCTAAGAACTCCAGTACAATGTTGGTTAGTATTGGGGACAAGGAGCATCAGTAGGATTGTTTTTGTCTTTTATCCATTGACTATGGTGTTTGCTGTTGGTTTTTCATAGGTAGCTTGTATTAACTTGAGGGATTCCCCTTCCATTCCAATCTTAGTAAGTGTCTTCATTAGGATTGGGTGCTGTATATTGTCAAATGCCTTTTTCTGTGTCTATTGATATTATCATGTGGTTCTTATCCATTTTCTTCTCAATGTGATGGAGGATGTTGATGGACTTCAAATGTTGAACCATCCCTGCATTCCTGGAATGAATCCCACCAGGTCAGGATGGATGATTTGTTTAACATGCTTTTGTATTCTATTGACTAATATTTTGTTCAGGATTTTTGCATCAATGTTCATTTGAGCTATCAGTCTGTAGTTTGCTATTCTTGTGGAATCCTTGCCTGGTTTGGGTATCAGTGTTACACTAGTTTCGTAGAATGCATTTGGGAATTTACTCTCTTATTCTATATTCTGGAATAGTTTGTGTAAGATCATTATCAACTCTGCTCTGAACCCTTGGTAGGATTCTCCTGTGGAACCATCTGGCCTGGGAGTTTTTTAATTGGTAGTTTCTTGATAGCCATATCTATTTCTTCTATTGCCATGGCTCTATGGAAGTTCTTGACTTTTATCTGGGATAATCTTGGGAGAAATTGTTTTTCCAAGTATTTATCCATGTCTTCCATTTTTGAATTGTTGAATTCATTGACATACAGATTTTCATAGTAGTTTGTAATTATCCTTTTAATCTTATTAAGGTCTGTTGTGATTTCTCCTGAATCATCCCTCATCCTGGCTGTTGATGTTTGCTCCTCCCTATCCTTGGTTAGGTTTGCCAGTGATATATCAATTCTGTTAATCCTGTCAAGAACCAGCTTTTTTGCTGCATTGATTTTTTTTTCATTTTCTCTTGTTTTCCACTCCTTTATCTCTGCCCTGATTTTTATTATTTCTTTTCTTTTGCTATTGAAGGGATTGTTCTGTTGACTCTGCTCCAGTTGCTGAATATTCTGTGATAACATATCAGCCATGAGTCTCTCTTCATTTTTCATATGTGCATTAATCACTATCAAACAACCTCTGATAACTCCTTTTGCTATGCATGCCCCATAGGTTTGGGTATGTTGTGTTCTCATTCTAGTGTATAAAAACTTCCCAATTTCCTCTCTAATTTGGGCCCATATCCATTCTTTCTGCAGAAGATCATTATTCATCTTCCAATTGTTTGTCCTTCTTTTTATAGTTGCCCTTTTATTTCTCTCCAGCTTTATGGGGTGGTAACCCGAGAGCAACATCTGAGCGATCTCTATTTGCTTGAATTTACTCAGGCTCGACTTGTGCCCCAGTGAGTGGTCTATTTTTGAATAAGAGCCATGTGCACTTGAAAATAAGGTAAATGTTTTGGAATTTGATTGGAGAACTCTGTAAATATCTATCAGGTCATGTCACCTAATTGTGGTGTTTAGCTCTGTAGCTTCCTTGTTGAGTTTCTTTCCTGGTAACCTATCTTTCTCTGATAGTAGTGTATTAAAATCACCTGTTATGATTGTTGTGTCTGAGATTTCTGTTTTCATTTTTTGAAGAATTTGACAAATTTTGCTAGGCAAGTATGTATTTATTATGGTCACTGGTTCTTGATCTGCTGATCCTTTTAGCATTATATAGTGACCATTCTTATCTATTGTTATGATTTTCACCTTGAGATTGATTTTTCTATTTGCAGACAATATGATTTCATACATTGAGAATCCCAAGGTGTCCACAATGAGATTGCTGGAAACGATAGAGGAATTCAGTAGTGCAGCAGGATACAAGATTAACAAAAAGAAATCAATTGGATTCCTATATTCCAGTGATGGGAACACAAAAAAAGATATCAAGGAAATGATATCATTTAAAATACTCATGCAGAATTAAAAAACTGTGGTGCATACAATGGAGTACTATGAATTGCTAAAAAGCAGCGATGAACATATGAAGCACATCACTGCATGGGAAGAACTGGAGGAAGTTATGATAAGCAAAGTAAGTCAAGCACAAAAGGACAAGTACAACATGTATCTACTGAGGTAAGCTTTAAAAAATGCAAATGGAGCATAAAGAAAACACTACTGTATACAAACATTCCTGTGGTGAGGACCAGGTAGTATGGCAGGGCCCACACCAAATCCAGGGATACATATGATAGCCAACTAAAACAGAGGTGGAAAGGGGGGGCAGGGAGAAGTGCATAGCGGGGGAACAGGGCACTAACCCACCCAGGTGAGGGTATTATTTATATCTCCACAGGTAAAGAGGGACCAGACTTCAACCCGGTGCTCCACGATGTCAATGCAACATACAGCATGAGGCAGGGAACCAGTGGAGAAGACTGAGGAGTCAACCCCAATCCTAAACATGTGGACACGTGCCCCTCCCTGCATAAGAATTTATTTCAGAGGGCAGCACTGAAGCTGCAGCTAAGGGAGAGGGACACATGGAAGCAAATGAAGGGAGAGGAAGAGAGAGTGGAGCACATCCTGGTCCACCAAGCCTTGAGGATGATATTTCCTCTCAGAGCAGCCAATCCACAGAGAGGACCACATGGCAGGCCCCACTATGAGACACAGCATTCCTCACTGACCCATAGCCCTACAGGGGACAACACTGGAAACACAGTGTGGGAATTGCACCCAATCTGATCCCACCACACCGAGGCAAAACACTAAGAGTGTGGAACAGAGCAGCGAGGGGAACAGAGCAATGAAGTCCCCAGGGAATACAAAAAATAGACTTTGGGTCCAGGACTTGGCACCCCATCAGACTCTATCAGAAAACATTCCTAAAGGCCAACAAACAGTCCTTGAACTAACTACAAGCTTTTCTTTTTGTTCTTGGTGTTTTGTTTTGTTTTATTTTGTTTTGTTGTCATTGGCCTTTTGTTGTTGGATGTTTTGTTTTCTTTTGTTGCTTTCTTTTCCTCTATCTTGCTTTTGTGCATGTTATTTTCTCCACAGGTCTGTCTATATAAGATAGGCTGGATGAACAATCTGGAGGAGAAAACAACAGGAATGACGGTTCCCGGGGGACATGGGAGACGGGGAGGTGGGGGGAAAGGTACTGGTGTTAACAAACCCAGGGACAAGGGAACAACAAGTGATCCAAATCGGTGGTGAGGAGCGTGTAGTAGGCCTGGTAGGGCTTGATCAAAGATAATGTAACCGAGAGGAATTACTGAAACCCAAATGAAGGCTGAGCATGTTAGTGGGACAAGAGGAAAGTCAAAGGAAATAGAGGAAAGAACTAGGAGGCAAAGGGCATTTATAGAGGTCTAAATAAAGGCAGGTAGATATATAAATATATTTATATATGAATATGGGGAAATAGACCTATGTGCATATATTTATAGGTTTAGTATTAAAGTAACACATGTACATTGGGCCTTCACTCAAGTAGTCCCTCAATGCAAGAACACTTTGTTCTATTAAACTGGCATTTCATGATGCTCACCATCCCAACAAAATCACTGAAGATAAAGCAGGTGCATAAGCAGATGTGATGAAGAAAGCTGATGGTGCCTGGCTATCAAAAGATATAGTGTCAGGGGTCTTAAAGGCTTGAAGGAAAACAAGTGGCCATCTAGCTCAGAAGTAACAAAGCCCACATGGAAGAAGTATTCCAGTCTGTGTCATCACGAGGTGTCAAAGAGATCAGGTGTCAGACATCAAAGAACACAAAATCAAATCATTGTGAATGAGGGGGAGTGAAGATTGGGGACCCAAGACCCATATGTAGGCATCCGGACATCTCCTTACAGAAGGGTTGTAGGGAGGAGATGAGCCAGTCAGGGTGCAGCGTAGCAACAATGAAACATACAACTTTTCTCTAGTTCCTAAATGCTTCCTCCCCCAACTATCATGATTCCAATTCTACCTGACAAATCTGGCTAGACCAGAGGATGTACACTGGTACAGATAGGAACTGGAAACACAAGGAATCCAGGACAGATGACCCCTTCAGCACCAGGACTGAGAGTGGCGATACTAGGAGGGTGGGGTAGAAAGGGGGAAATGATTACAAGGATCTAATATAACCTCCTCCCTGGGGGGTAGACAACAGAAAAGTGGGTGAAGGAAGACCTTGGACAGTGTAATATATGACAAAATGATAATTTATAAATTATCAAGGGTTCATGAGGGAGGGGGGAGGGGCGCTGGGAGGGAGGGGGAAAATGGGGATCTGATACCAATGGCTCAAGCAGAAAACAAATGTTTTGAGAATGATGATGGCAACAAATGTACAAACGTGCTTGACACAATGTATGTATGTATGGCTGGATTATGATAAGAGTTGTACAAGGCCCCAATAAAGTGATTATTAAAAAATACCCATGCAGAACCTGAAATATCTAGGAATAAACCTAACGAAAGAAACAAAAGACCCTTATGAGGAAAACCATAGAGCATTACTGTAGAAACCAAAAGGAATCTACACAAATGGAAGAATATCCTGTGCTCGTGGATTGGAAGACTCAATATTATAAAAATGTCAATATTACCTAAAGCAATATAATGACACAATGCAACCCCAATCCAAATTCCAGCATCATTCTCTAAAGGAATGGGAAAACTAATTATTAATTTCATAGGAAGAGGGAAGAAGTCCAGGATAGACCAATAACTCCTCAAAAAAAGAAAAATGTAGCTGATCTTGCACTACCGCACTTCAAAACCTACGGTACAGCCACAGTTGTCAAAACAGCTTGGTGCTGTTATAAAAATAGATACACGTAACAATGGATCAGGATAGAAAACTCAGATATACAAATATCTGCATACAGACAACTGATTTCTGACAAGGCCCTCAAAGCATTAAGTGGGAAGCAGATGCCCACTTCAATAAATGTTGTTGGAAAAAATGGATATCCACTTGTAGAAGAATGAAACAAGACCCATCCCTCACCCCATGCACAAAACCAAACTCAAGGTGGATCAAGGACTTGACTGTAAAATCCAGAACTATCAGCATCATTGAGGGGGAATGTTAGGACAAATCAAAGTGTCCTAGTGCCCTACTGGAGGGAATACTTTGATGAGCGATCATCAAATACATGAGCTATCAAAGATAAAGGAAACACAGTCCGTGGAAGACAAAATAGATGAGAGGTTTCTAGTGAAAGTAAATCACTTGTGTACATTGAAAGACTTTATTAAAAGAGTGAAAAGAGAGCCCACAGATTGGGAGAAGATATCTGGCAATGACACAACAAACAAAAAGATTAATTACTGAAATCGACAGTTTCTTAAAAGTCTACAACAAGGGGGATTGACGACAGTAAGGCGGGTGAAGGGAGATGTCGGGCAGTGTAAGATATGATAAAATAATAATAATTTATAAATTATCAAGGGTTCATGAGGGAAGAGGGAGCGGGGGGGGGGGGGGGATGAGAAGCTGAATCCAAGGGCCTAAGTGGAAAGCAAATGTTTTGAGAATGATGGGGGCATCAAATGTATGTTTGATGCAATGGATGTATATAGGGATTACGATAAGAGTTGTACGAGCCCCCAATAAAATGATTTAAATTTTTGAGAACGTATTTAAAAATATAGAAATGTAACATTCCACAATTGTACTGGATTTTCCTATTGAATTACCTATGAATCATCTTGAGGTTGTGTTTTCTACACAAATAATTATATCATCTGCAGACAATAAATGTTTGATTTTCTTATTGTATTGTGTAGGCTAAAACAATGTTGAATAAAATAGATTTCCTTTCTTGAATCTAAAAACAAATTCATAGACATTCATATGTGTATAAAAAAGAGCTGTGAAAAAAAAAAGAGCTGTGTATACAAGAGCAGTTGAATGTTGAGAAAACAGTCCAGCCCGGTCCAGATCAAGTCCATAAGTCTGATATTAGCCCGTATGTCTGATACAAATCTATAAAGTCCTCTTCAGAATCAAGAAACACATGCAACAACACCGAATGCAGGAAAGTCATAGGCCAGTGGGTGCAAAATCCTGAGGATTCAGTAGCAGTAGAAGCATCTCAGCACTGGCAGGGATCTCGTGGCTCCTCCAGTTCCCAGGTCACAGGATCTATCAGCATAGTGCCGTGTGTCTTGTCAGTAGAGCATCTCTCAGTGAGTGAGCAGAGATTGTTTTCTGCCTCCAAGGAAGAAATACAAGAATTCTCAGAATCCTCGGGGAAAGATCATGTCCACACAGAGACCTCATTGGCTATACAATGATTGATAGGCCAGACTCCACCCCATTCACCCATAATCCTCTCAAATTGACAACAGTCCTATCAGGGGAAGGAG
Source organism: Tenrec ecaudatus (assembly GCF_050624435.1). Lineage (NCBI taxonomy): Eukaryota > Metazoa > Chordata > Mammalia > Afrosoricida > Tenrecidae > Tenrec > Tenrec ecaudatus. Next base: position 141,565,438 of record NC_134533.1, read on the forward strand.
AGCTACAGATGGAAAGAATAACTCAAGAGAGGGGAGGAGTAAACTTGTCTGGGGGAACACAAAGGCATATCTGTGGGTAGGAAAAGAGGGAAGACTGACTTCCATGTGCGGTGCAGAATGACTGGAAATGCTTTGTGGGGCATTAGAGGGAAGTGCCTTTGACAGGGTGCACTGCATAGAGCACAATGACCCGGACTTCTGAATGCATCCTGGGAACCCAGGCTGGGCACCGAGGTGTGCTGGGACACTGAATCCTGCATCTCCAGGGTGCACAACATGCTCCAGAGGCTGCACCAATGAGATCCCAAGTGGGAACTCCACCGAGTGAATTGGATTCTACCACAGATGCACGTAGAACTTGAGGACTTAAGTTGGAATATACATGGTGTCTGAGGATGCAGAAGAAAGCTGTACCATGATTGATGAGCTATTGGTAGGTGGACAAATAAGGTCTTGCTACATCAATGGCCTATATGCTGTATTAAGATATGCACCGTTCTAGCAAACCAGTGACAGTCACTGTTTTCTTTGGTTTCTGTTTGTCCATATTAGGATGTGTCTTGGAGGTGCTATGGCATTGGGGTTTACCCTTTTGAAGTTGTGATATATGTCTCTCTGTGTTTTGGTAAATGAAACCTAGGATTGATGAACCTATAAGGATAGCAAGTAGAACAAGGATTTGGAGGGGGAAGTAAAAGGAGATGATGTCCAGGAACCCAGGAAGAAATCGTATGTTTGGAAATTGATTGTGGAAGTGATGGTAAAATTTTGCTTGATGTAATTGAGTAATTCAATGTCATGAGATTCTTTTTACCACCAAAGTCACAATAGATTTAAAGGGAAAAAAAACTAAATCCTAGCTCCAACTCAAGAAGAGTTAGTTCTTACACCACGGCCCCACTAGATATTCGCCCTCAGGAAGGGAACACAAAAGATATGGGTGCTATAGCAAAATGTAGCAAAGAAATTAGATTGTGCCCACCTATCAGATAAAGTAACATCTGGGATCTTAAAGGCTTGTCTCCAAACAAGCAGCCATCTAAGTGAGATGCCAAGTAAGTCCACACCAACATCAGTCACCAAGGACTGTAAATCATATAATCTGAAGTCAAAAGAGGGATTAGTATCAGAACCTAAATTGTGAGACGAGGCTTGCCGAAGGCTGTGGATGGCAGTGGGAGCCCAAGATACACTTGTGGGAACAACATAGGAAATAAGCCTCTGGGAATCTCCCTCTGTCCATTATTGAGGGGTGGGTGGAAAGGGCTACTAAACAGAGATTCATTGGAGAGAGAAGTACAGAAGATCAAAGGCATGAACCTGACTTGAACAGTTAAACCTTTGTCAGTTGATCTCCCCTATGACATATGCTGGACCTGATATGGTTTCCAGTTTTTTCTGTATTTTTGTTTGGTTTTTGTTTGTGCATATTAGGGTCTGCCTCAAAGGTTGGTCATGGGGGGTATCCTCTTGAAATTGTGTTACATATTTTTTAATTTTTTTGGTATATGAAACCCAGAATTGATGAACCTATAGAGACAGCAGAATAAGGATATTGGGGGGGGGTGGGCAGGGGATACAGTGGTGGTGGTTGGGTGAAGGGAAGATGATGTCAAGGGGTCCATGTAGGAAAGGAATGTTTGGATACTGATTGTGGTAGCAAATATACAATTATTTTGTACGTGATCCAAGTTAATTAATTCCAAGTTAATAATAAAAATTGTCTAAGCCAAATGAAAAATAAAGTTCATTACAAAATTCCATAATCTTTTCATTCCACTTTTCCATGAACTTTTTAAAGCTCGTGTGTGTGTGTGTGCGTGTGCGTGTGTGTGAGAGTGTGTGTGTGTGTGCGTGTGCGTGTGTGTGAGTGTGTGTGCGTGTGCGTGTGTGTGTGAGTGTGTGTGCGTGTGTGTGTGAGTGTGTGTGCGTGTGCGTGTGCGTGTGTGAGTGTGTGTGTGCGTGTGCGTGTGTGCGTGTGAGGGTGTGTGCGTGTGTGAGCGTGTGTGAGTGTGTGTGTGAGTGTGTGTGTGTGTGTGACTGTGTGAGTGTGTGTGTGTGAGTGTGTGTGTGAGTGTGTGTGTGTGTGTGAGTGTGTGTGTGTGTGTGTGTGTGTGTGTGTGTGTGTGTGTGTGTGGTGGAATATTATTCTGCCAAAAAGAGTACCAATGTTCTGATATCTGCTACAACACCTTGAAAACAGCTTGCTGGTCCAGTAAGTGAGACAAAAAAGGACAAATATTGTATGATCCCACTTCACTGAACTACTTAGAAAAGACAAATGTGTAAAGACCACAGTTTATCTTAAAGGGCACTGAACTTCTTTAAGACTTTGAAAACAGTGATCATTGGACATGATAAATGTAATTAGTGTCATTAAGTTGTACATGTGAACATGTATTTTGGAGTTTCATACTTGCCAGTTCACCTATTGACTAAAAATCCTCAAACCCACTGCTATCAAATCAATTCCAACTCTCAGTCATCCTCCGCAGTGTTTCTGAGACGGGAGCAGATAGCCCCTTCTTTCTCTTGAGAAGGAGCTGGCGGGCTTGAATCTCTGACGTTGCTGTCAGCAGTTCGTGGGTCTACTACACTAAAAGTGGGGCTGCCTCTGAGAGCACGCGGGAGCCCTGGGGCCTGTGCCTGCGCCGGCAGCACCTACACTGAAAGGTCTGGTGGTGCTGAGGGGCTGAGGCCCAACCAGGCTGATTTGGAATTCACTAAGGCAATGTTTTCAGGGACTTTATAGAACATAACTAAGCATATTCAAGAGTGTAATTTTAGAAATTTGCCTTCCTTCCTCTGAATCTCGTCTGTAAAGAATGAATAAAGTAAATTTCAACACTCAATATGATACTTCCAGGCAGTAATTTGAATACATTTTAAACATTAGGATAATTTTCCATTTCTGTTATTGTTAACACTTGTCAATACAGCCCGGTAGCAAAATAAACAAAGAAAAATAGCGATTTCACTTTATTAATTCAGACAAAAAATGCCTCTTAGAAAGTTGAGTTGTTATTTCTGATTTTTCTCATTAGTGAATTTTCGAGAGGCATGCGGATGGGAGGATTTCAGGCTGCAGGACAGAAGAGGTGTGGTAAAGGTCTTTATTACCCACCATGTGGAAAATCTTATAAGACATTCCTCTTGGGTTACTTCTGAAATCATGAGATCAATGATGCTTCAAATGGTAGATTTTTGCCTTTATTGAGGAAGAATACCGCTTTGCTTTGTGTACACTTCCCAGTCCCTCTGGGGGCAGCTTCATGGCTAAGATAGGACAAACCAAGTCATCTGATGTTCTCCTTCTTAAAATCAACCAACAAGTAAAAATCACGACCTGATCCAAAAATGAGGATGAGGATGGGACCAGACAGACTATGAGATGGCCAACTCACGAGCCAGAGGAACCAACCACAAAAGCAATCCTGGCCAGCGCGATCGTACCGAGCAGCAGCAGCCAGAACCACAGGGCTTTGCACATTTCACTTAGAGTTTATTTTGTCTCCTACAGCTGCCCCGCAAAATTTTCTGTTCACTGCTTTGAATTTATCACTTCCTCCATTTGCCTTAGCTACTCTAAGATCACGTGCAAGTTTCAGCCTCTTCTGACATCCACTTTGACCTTTTCTTTCTTGTCTGCCTTTTTCAGGACCTGTCATTTCTTCATGAACCATGTTCGTGCTCGTTTCTCCCACAGCCCATCAGGTCTTCTGCCAGTAGTGTTCAGTTCATGAAATCTGTTCTTTTTATTTTTGATATATAGTAGTTTACTCGTTTTTGCAGTTTGTCAAATCTGCTTTTGAGACGTCCTGCACATCCAGGTGGGGCAGATTCAAGGTCGTGTTTGGCTTCCGTGGACCTGCTTTCCTTTTCTTGTTCAGCTTTAACCTAGACTTGCATGTCAGACCCTGGGCTCATTTTAGCTGCAGACCTTGAGCTTCTCCATCATCTCCGCCCACGCACGGAGTCAGTGTGATTTCTGGGTATTCCCTTCTGGCTATTATACAGAAGTCCACTGTATAATTGTCATTTAACTAGTTAAAAAACGTGTTTGCAATGAAAAAATCCTGGGTCTTGAAAAATTCTATCATGTGCTCTCCAGTTTCCTTTCTATCGCCAACACCGTATTTTCCAACTACTGTTCCTTCCTAATTGTTTCCAACTTTTGCTTTCCAATTGCTAATAATGATCAATGCAATTTGATTGTACTATTTGGTCACTTTCAGGCTGAAGATGTTGGTAGAATTCTCCAGGTTCCTCCTCGCTAGCTTTGGTGGTGGTTTTAGTCTGCGTGTGAACAAATCTATATGGTTGGAGTTTCTTAATGGAGGATCGATAGAATTCTATCACAGAGAACATGGTACTTCAGAATAGACCTAGAACTGTTCTTCCTGACATTGGCTGTGCTGCCATTCCTCTTGACCATGTCATTCCCGGCATAGGATAGCATCTGATTTTGTGAGTGGCCCATGCCAGTGCATTTCAGAGCATCGGCAGTTACAACATCATCGTTATGTGTTCCACTTGGTGTTTGAAAAGAAAAACTCATTGCCATCCAGTCAATGTGGACACATAGTGACCGTGCAGGACAGGGAAGAACTCTCCCTGTGAGTCCCCTGTAGCTTTTTAAGGGAGTACAAAGCCCTGTCTTTCTTACGCAGAAAAGCACCATGTGGTTTCGGACCACTGACCTTAATGGTCAGCAGCCCAATGCATAACCACTGCACCACCAAGACTCCTCAGCAAGCCAACTAGTTAAAAGATTATGATTCAGGCTATATATTTTCCAAGAGCAAACGTGATAAAGGCCATTTTGGTGTCTCAAAGAGAACCTCACAAACACCTTCCCCAAACCTCCTCACATTATTGGGCATCATGGGCGGAGCATTGGCAGGAGGTATCCTATGATCCCGCGCTCTTACCCTCCAGGGTAATTTACAACCAGTGAACATCCCGAAGTTTCATTCCAGAACTCCCGCCCGGCTGGGCACAGAGCAAGGTTCCCGTAAACCCAGGATTGTAGGCTTCCCAGTAAACCCAGGATTGTAGGCTTCCCAGTAAACCCAGGATTGTAGGCTTCCCAGTGAGCTTGCGAGGATTCAACCCTCCACAATCCTTCGCCTGCCTCGCCAAGCCTTTGGACAGTCACCATGCCCAACGCACATTGATGTCCGCGCCTCCGGTCCACCAGTACCCAGCAGCTCCGCCCGACTGCCCACCACGCAGCCTTCCAGGTAATGGAAAGACAACGCAGACCCCACAGCCCCAGACCCCACACTGCCGAGGAGTTTCAGACCCAGCTGTCCTGCTGCCTGAAGTCGAAGGCGCTCTGGCCTTCGTGGTGGTCCTGGCTGCGGGCTGGGTACTGTGAGTACCTCTGCCAGATGCTGACCTGGTGCTGGAGCCCACGCCCACCTGGGTCTTGCGAGTGTCCCTCCAAGACCACGCATTCATCCTGATCCCCGAGGCCCTCCTGGGCTCAGTCATGGAAGGCGCCGGAGGGCAAAGCCACTCGCTGGCAGCCTGGAGCTTCCCTCTTTTACTATTATGTTTATTCGTTTTACCTCATCGAGTGTGTTCGATTTGCGGATGTTCATTTGTATATTTAAGATCATTTGATACCCGAAAGTCAAGATAGACAAACCTTCAGAAATAGTAATAGGAGTAATGGTTCTTGAAGGCAGGGAAAGGGGAAGGGGAGGGGATTAAAGGGGGGAAAGGGGGAAACTGATAGCACTGATGATTGCATCATTCCACTCGATGGGGTTGAATAGCAGAATTGTATGTGAATGTATATATTGGATTGTGTAAGATCTAACCCCCAAAAAAAACTATTATAGAAAAAAAGAAAAAGGGTTCCTAGGGAACATGGTAGGGATGGGAGGGGATAAAGAGGAGTTGTTATCAAGGAGTCCTGGGGGAAACGAATGTTCGGAAACTGGTTGTGGCAGCAATTGTACGACACTGCTTGATGTGACTGAACTGTGGAACGTTGTGACATCTGTAAGAACTCCCAATAAAATGATTACAAACAGACATGACATAGAAATGTACTGCAGTGGGCTTTGGGTTGTTGGTGTTCGTTTTTAATGAGGCTTCAGTGGTGGAAGCAAAGACAGCATTTCACAGGGCAAGGGAGAGAGGACGCTCTGCTAGGATTCCTTCCCGAGACGGTGTGCGCTCCAATGCACTGTACAGCCTGCGTGTCAACAAGCAAATGGGTAGTCCAGGATTTTCCCAGAAGTTTGAGCCTCACCTTGATTTCCCCTCAAAGTCATAGGGGAAGTGGTCACTCACTATGACGCGCTCACACCTTCACAGAGTGGACATTCAGTCTAACACATTGTGAAATTTTTGTGTACTCATGAGCCTACTACTCAGAACTGGCTATTGATATTGCTTCATAGTATTCTTTAACATCGCTTTGACTACAATAAGAAAAAATGGTTCAGCTAATCCTGTCACGATTTTGGTCCCTGTGTTCGTCCAGGTTGACTAGAGAAGCAAATCCAGTGACACTCATGTATGTGTACGAGAGAGCTTCATAGCAACATGTCGATTGTAGGCTGCTGTGCTCCTGGAAGCTATGACACTGGTATTTCAGATGCCCGCAGGGCACCCAAAGGGAACTGGCTCAGCAGAGCTTCCAGACAGCGAAGACGTGGTCGGCTCCCCACACTGAGAAAGAACTCTCTGACAAGCTCATACAGCACTGGCAGGGACAGAAAGTCGAAACAAAAGAAGCAGCACACTGCCAGAGATACTGCCACAGTATAGGTCCCTCGGGTCCGAGGGCACTCAAAGTGTGGCCGAGGAGGGACTGGTTTCTCAGGGTGACATGGGTCAGGTCAAACCTGTTGGTATGGAGCCTCCGGGATCTTCAGTTTCTGATGGGTCATGGCTCAAGGTAAAAAGAAACAGCTGTAAAAATCGAATAATCAGAACTTGAAATCTGGGAAGTGTGAGTTGAGGAAAATTGAAAGTGGTCAGAACTAAAGTGGACCACATGGAGATCGATCTCCTGGCACGAGTGAGCTGAAATGGTCTGATACTGGCCATTTTGAGTCAGAAAATCATATGCTTCATTATGCCAGGAATAACAATGCCACCAAGAAGAAGGACTTTGCAGTCAGTGTCACAAAGGGGCTCGTAAATCCATCATGAAACCAAATGCTATTTGTGATAGGGTTATATCAAGCTGCCTTCAAGGAAATACAATCAGTAAAATTATCCAAATTTACGGACCAATCACAAAAATGTGTGATGTAGAAATTCAAGAATTCTACCAACCACTTCTGTGGGAAATTGATTAAACATACAATCAAGGTACATTGATAGTTATTGGTGATTGCAATGCAAGAGTTGGAAACAAAGACAAAGGAAGAGTCATTGGAAAAATGTAGACTTGGTGGTAGAAATTAAGGTGGAAATTGTATGTTACAGTTTTGCAAAACCAAAGACTAGTTCATAGAAGATGCCTTTTTATCCTCAACATGAAAGGTGGCTATACATACATATGGACTTCCCCGGATGGAATACACAGGCTATCACTGTAGGGAGACACGGTGAAGAAGCTCAATGCCTAGACTGGGGCCTAGACCATCAATTGTTCATCTGGGATCTCGGGATAAAGCTCAAGAAAATGAAAATGAGTCCCCACGAGCCAAGATATGAACATGAGTCTATCCCACCTGAATTTTGAGACCATATCAAGAACAAATTAAATGCAATAAACACTAAGGACAGAAGAGCTGATGAGTTGTGGGAGAACATCAAGACCATAATAAAGAAAAAGTTCATTAAAAAAGACGGGAAAGTGAATATCACAGAGTGTCATGTTAGTATAACAAATTGTTCTTTCATTGAGGGTCTACTTGAGTGGAGGCCCAATGTCCATCTGCTATGGATAATTGACAGCAGAAAAGTGGGCGGAATGAGACAGCAGTTGGTGTAAAACATAAAAAAAAGAATAATTTATAAATTATCAAGGGGGTATGAGGGAGGGGAAGGTTGGAGTGGGGGGGGGGGGGAAAGTGAGTTGCTGATGCCAGGGGCTCAAATAGAAAGCAAATGTTTTGAAAAAGATGATGACAATATATGTAAAGATGTGTCTGACAAAATGGATATACGTATGGGTTGTGATAAGAGCTGTAAGAGCCCCCAATAAAATAAAATTTAAATTAAAAAAGAAAACATCAAATTGGAGGTCAGAAGAGATTCTGAAACTTGCGTTTAATCATAGAGTGAAAGGAAGGATGAGCCACTGAGCTGAATAGAACATTTCGAGGGCGGCTCAAGAAGACAAAGCCAACTAGCATAACAAAATATACAAGGACCTTGAATTAGAAAACCAAAAAGGAATGACACGCTCAGAATATCTGAAACCAAGAGAATTCAAGGGGGGGGGGGGAATCCAAGCCTGAACTTGCAATCTTGAAAGATTCTCTAGGCAAAATATTGAATGATTTAGAATATATCAAGGGAACACAGAAAGAAAACACAGTCATTGTATCAAAAAGAATGATTCAACATTCCACCATTTCAAGAGGATCCATATGAGCAAGAACCAATTGTCCTGATGTAAGATGCTACTCTGAAAGTATTAGCCAAAAAACAAGCCTCCAGGCATTGATGAAATACCAACTGAAACGCTTCAGCAAGTTGAAGGAGACGTGGAAGCACTCACTCATCTCTCCCAGGAAATCTGGACTGCAGCTATGTGGCCACCGACTGGAAGAGATTCATATCTGTACCCACTCCAAAGAAAGGTGGCCCAATAAAGTGCTGATAGCCCGTGCTTCTAAAATTTCCCTTAAGATGATCCAACAACAGTTGCAGCAGCACGTTGACAGGTCAGATCGAGCAGAAGACATGGAATAAGGGTGAGGTAGTTAGTTTATTGTGCCAACCTGGCCGATAAACACATGTGGGGTTAATTGAAGGGCAGCAAGGTAAATAGTTCTGCAAGCCTCGCCTTTCTTGTCTCTCGCTCTCTGATCATCGGACCGGTGTGAGGCTGCCTTGCTTGTTCTGTCCCTCAATTTGCAAGCTACACTACCTTGGGACATCTAACTCGTGGACTGTGTTGCTGTAATTTAAGGTTCCTTCAAGAACTGGTTCGCCACACCATTGGATTTAACATCTCATGACCCTGTCATCTGGCTGACTGTTGGTGACCTGCCTTGCTGTTTGCTGCCTGTGCCCGGATAGCCTGAATTGCTCTACAAAGGACTACCCAGCGGCCTTCAAGACTTGAAGGACTGCCAGTGTCTCACAACTGTTTTGTGGCAGTGAGTTGCACTAAGCCATTTGTACTGCTTTATAATATAATTAACTGTTTATTTCTTATGCTATACATCTATCTGTATAAATATATATAAATAGGTTAGCATTCTGGTTTTGTTTCTCTAGAGAACCTTGTTAACACATTTTGGTACCAGGGGTGCTTCTAGAAAAAATAAAATTATAAATATGGGCCTCTTAAATTGGCTCTCCAGCCTGATTAGTCTTAACAGCACCAATAATGCTATTTCTACACCCAAAAGCATGGATAAGTCTGCTACTCTTACTAATCCATGGTGTGAAATAGCAAAGCTAATATCTATAGTATCACCACCGATAGGTGAGGTGCTGGTTAAAGGAGAGGCTCTGAGTGATCGTATCTTTGATATTTTCCAGGAGTTTTGTCAGGGTGACAAATATAGGGAAGCTGGTTGGCTGGTCCTTCTTACAATGGAAAGTGTGATTAAGGAGAGGGATGGGCTCAGAGCCTCAGAAGCGCAACTCAGGTGCAGACTAACAGATTTGAAAGCTCTGTATGTGCTACAACGGAGAGCCTTCTCTGCTCTAGTGATATTGCTGAGAACCAGGTCCAGAGTCTCATGTGAGTGGCTGAATTACAACGTCAGCTGAATTTCAGATCTAGAGCAATGTCTGATACCAAGTGAGGGCATTGATCAGAAAAAGTTGGGACCCTGAAACATGGGGTGGGAACATATGGGCTGATGATCCAGAAGAGAAGGATAGTGCGCCCCTAGAAAAAAATGGACTCACCCCTCCCAGCTGAAGGTATTAGATCCACTGTAGATCCAACCCTGCCAGCTGGAGGTATTAATTCACTATCAATAAAACAATACATACCTGAGAAGATGAGCCAAACTCTTCAAGCTGAAAGGCCAGGTGGGGCTGCATCTGTAGCATTGCCTGAGGGAGATGCCTTACAAGATATTGCTGAGAACACCCAGGAAACACCCTCATCGGCCATTTTTTCCGCTAGACCTATAACTAAAATCAAGTCTCAGAAAGCTCCAGATGTGAGGTTGAGATGATTACCCAAGAAGAAGAGCACTATACTCACATAGATCTGCTCAAGTTTTCAAATACATAGAAGCAGAAGCCTGGGGAATATCCCTGGGAATGGTTACTAAGGGTGTGGCTAGTGGTCCATGAAATGTAATATTAGACCGGTCTGAGTTTCTGGATATGGGAACTCTAAGCACAGATTCTTTCAATGTTTCTGTGAGAGAGGCTAAAAGAGGATGTAATTCTTTATTTGGTTGGTTCACTGAAGCACTGACTGCCAGATGGCCTAGATTAGACCAACTTGAAGTACCTGACCTACCTTGGTACACTGTAGAGGAAGGCATCCAAAAGCTTAGAGAAATTGGTATGTTGGAATGGATCTACCAGGATATTCCCATAGACCCAAAAGGGAGTGTCCTGAGGACATACCCTTTACCACAACCATAAGGAACAAGTTTGTGAAGTGGGCCCCAGCATCTCTAAAGACTCCTGTAATTGCTATTTTATGTGCACCAGGATTAACAGTGGGCACTGCCCTAAGTGAACTCCGACATTTGTCCACAGTGGGGCTGATTGGTCACCATGATGGTAGAGGGCAGGTGTCAGCAATGAAACAGGGTGGGCGTGGTTATAATAGACAACAAGGGTTCAGTAGTAAAGCAACCTGTCTCATGTGAAATTATGGCATTGGCTACTTAGCCACGGTGCCCCTAGGACTGAAATAGATGGGAAATCTACTAAATATTTATGTGATCTGTACAGGTGAAAGAATGGTAGATTAGGTAAACAGCAGAATAGACAGTCATGATCGCTCAATCAATCCCCAGACCTGAGCCAGTTTACAGACCCACAACCCCTTGAATGAAGGTGAGGCCAGGTCCCTTGCCTTCCCCAAAGGGACCTGCGGCCTTTCACAAGAGTGATTGTTCACTGGGGGAAATGAAACAATCAAACTTTTGGGGGATTACTGGACACTGGCTCAGAACTGACACTAATTCCAGGAGACCCAAAGTGTCTCGAAGGCCCACAAATCAGAGTGGGGGCTTATGGAGGTCAAGTTATCAATGGAGTTTTAGCTCAGGTACACCTCACTGTGGGTTCAGTGGGCCCCAAGACCCATCCTGTGGTTATTTCCCCATTTCCACAATGTATCATTGGAATAGGCATACTTAGTAACTGGCAGTACCACCATATTGGATCCCTGAAATGTGGAATAAGGGCTATCATGGTAGGAAAGACCAAGTGGACACCATTAGAACTGCTATTACCTAGGATAATAGTAAACCAAAAGCAGTACCGCATTCCTGGAGGAATTGCAGAGATCAGTGCCACCATCAAAAGATGCAGGGGTGGTGATTCCTACTACATCCCCATTTAGCTCACCTATTTGGCCTGTAAAGAAGACAGATGGATCCTGGAGAATGACAGTGGATTATCATAAAGTTAACCAGGTGGTGACTCCAATGGCAGCTGCCATTCCAGATGTGATTTCATTACTTGAGCAAATTAATACTTCTCCTGGTACTTGGTATATAGCTATTGATCTGGCCAATGCCTTCTTCTCAATACCAGTCTCAGAGGACCACCAGAAGCAGTTTGCCTTCAGCTGGCAGGGGCAACAATATACTTTCACAACTCTCTTCCAGAGGTACATCAACTCTTCTTCCCTGTGCCATAATTTAGTCCGAAGGGATCTTGATCGCCTGTCTATTCCACAGAATGTTACACTGCTCCATTATATTGATGACATTATGCTGATTGGACCTACTAAGGAGGATGTATCAAAGACTCTAGATTCATTGGTACACTATCTGCGTACAAGGGGTTGGGAAAATAACCCAACGAAGATTCAGGCACCTTCCACCTCAGTAAAATTTTTAGGGGTCCAGTGGTGTGGGGCATGTTGAAATATTCCTATTAAAGTGAAGAATAAGCTATTGCATTCCCCCCCCCCCAACTAAAAAGGAGGCACAATGCCTACTGGGCCTCTTCAGATTTGGGAGGCAACATAACCCTCACTTGGGTGTTCTACTTCAACCTACTTATCAAGTGACACAAAAAGCCTCCAGTTTTGAGTGGGACCCAGAACAAGAAAAGACTCTTCAACTGGTTCAGGCTGCCATGCAAGCTGCTTTGGCACTGGGACCATATAATCCAAATGACCCGATGATGCTAGAGGTGTCAGTTGTAGATAAAGATGCAGTGTGGAGTCTTTGGCAGACCCCTATTGGTGAATCACAGCGTAGACCATTGGGATTTTGGAGTAAAGTCCTGCCATCCTCTGCAAACAACTAGTCCCCCTTTGAAAAATAGCTGTTGGCTTGTTACTGGGCCTTGGTGAAGACTGAACGCCTCACCATGGGCCACCAAGACACCATGAGGCCTGAACTACCTATCATGAACTGGGTATTGTCTGACCCCCCAGAATCATAAAGTTGGACATGCACAGCAACACTCCATTGTTAAATGGAAGTGGTATATACGAGATCGGGCCAAAGCAGGACCTGAAGGAACAAGTAAGCTGCATGAAGAAGTGGCCCAAATGCCCACAGTCTCCACTCTTGTCACATGGCCTCCTTTCTCCCAGTCTGCACCAATGGCCTCCTGGGGAGTTCCTTACCATACTTTAACTGAAGACCAAAAAAAGTCATGCTTGGTTTACAGATGACTCTACACGATATGCAGGTGCCACTCATAGTGGACAGCAGCAGCACTACAGCCCCTTTCTGGGATCTCCCTAAAGGACAGTGGTGAAGGGAAATCTTCCCAATGGGCAGAACTTCAATCAGTGCACCTGGCTGTTCAGTTTGCATATAAGGAAAAAATGCCAGATGTGAGACTGTATACTGATCATGGGCTGTGGCTAATGGCTTGGCTGGATGGTCATGGAATTGGAAGGAACATGATTGGAAGATTGGTGTCAAGGAGGTGTGGGGAAGAGGTATATGGATCAATTGAAATGAGTCTGAGAGGAAGTATTGAGAGGTTAATGATGGATAAACATAACAGTGGGACAGGAGGAAAGAAAAAGAATAAGATGAAAGAACAAGAAAGTAAAAATTATATATAGGTATAAATATAGATGTGTATATATGTAAATAGATAAAGATAGGTGTATTTGTGTGTGTGTGTGTGTGTACAACAAGGAAGCAGATAGACTTTGGGCCTCTACTTAAATCTTACTTCAGTAGAACAGTTTGTTTTAATAATATGGCAATGTAGGATACTCACCTTCCCAACATGGTCACCAAAGATAAAATGTGTGCATAAGCAAATGCGGTGAAGAAAGCTGATGGTGCCAGCTATTAAAAGTACAACCTCTAGGGATCTTAAAGTTTTGAAGTTAAACAAGTGACCTTCTATCAGGAAGCAGCAAAGCCCACAAAGTGTATGTGATCATGAGGTGTTGATGGGGATAGTTATCAGAAGTTCAAAACAAGCCATCAAAATGACATGAAGGAGCACAGATACAGTGGAGACCCAAAACCCACCTCTAAGATAATTGTACAGTCCCTTACAAAAGGGCCACATAGAAGGTGGTATATCCAGGGTGCAGTATAGCACTGATGAAACACATAACTATCTTGAAGCTCTTTAATATTTCCTCCCCTTACTATTATAGTCTTTGTTTTACCGCATTAATCTTACTAGACATATGTATGTTCATTTGCATAATTAAGAGCCTTCAATACATGGAAGCCAAGATAGATAATCCTTCAGAAACAGTAACGGGAGTAATGATTCCCTGAGGGTACATGAAGAGAGGGGGTGGTGGAACAGTAGGAAAGGAGGAGCTGATAGCAATGATGACTGTATAATCCCACTTGAGGGAAATAAATAACAGAATTGCAGGTGAATGGATACATTGAATAGTGAAAATAATAATATATACTATAATAGTAATGATTTCTTGGGGGGAGGCTGGGGAAGGGAGGGGATAAAAGGGAGCTGATATCAAGGAGTTCAAGAAGAAAAAAAATTTTGAAACTGATGGTGGTAGCAATTGCAAACTTTTGCTTAATCTAACTGAATTATGGATTGTTATATATCTGTAAGAGCTCCCAAAAAATGAATAATAATTTTTAAAATCTTCTTTAAGATTTTCAGTGGCTAATCCCTCAGAAGAGGACAGCCTAGTCCTTCTTAGTAGTCTGCTGTTAATCTGGAAGCTCAGATGAAACTTGTTCATCATGAGTGACCCTGCTGGCATTCAAAACACCAGTGACATAGCTTTCAGCATGACAGCAACTTGGAAGCTTGCTCAGTATGACACATTGACCAACACGAGACATTCCACTCCTAGAAATGTAATGAAAACACATATGTGCGTTAAAAACTTATGCACAGTGCTATGGTAATCTTATTTGTAATTGCTAAAAAGTGGCAAAAAAACATATATAAATGCCGAACAACTAATGAATGGATGTATAAAATGTGGTATGTCCATACAATGGAATATTATTCAGCCATAAAAAGAACAAAGTACAGATACATGCTACAGTATGGATGAATCTTAAAACATTGTTGTAAATGAAAGAAGCCAGACACCAAAGGCCATGTTATTTGATTCCATTTATATGTGATGTACAGAATATGCACATGCATAGAGACTAAAAATAGATTTGTGGTTGCTTGAGGTGTGGAGAAGTGGAAATGAGTAATGCTCATGGGTTGGATTTTCTTTTGGAGGTGATCATAATATTCTGAAATCAGATAGGGGTCATGGTTAGCTCTCCAAGCATACCAAAATTCACTATTCACTTTCACCGGGGGAATTCTGTGTCATGAGCATTATGTTCAACAAAGTCATTGTTTTTAAAGTGGGGATCTGGCTATCTCAACCTCTAGTTTGCAACACTGGCTTCTCCATGTTCTTAGAATAAAAATCCAAAAAGAGGGGAAAATAAAAGATTGACTCCTTGTCCAAGCTGCTCCTCTAACAAAGCTCAATGGGACCCATCTCCTTGGAGGGCTCTTCTGGGCTGCTGTCTGTTTTGGCCTCTGTTCCCCATGCCTCAGTTCCCCCCACCCACCCATTTAATGGGATGCTATATAGGAACATGCTTCTCTGGGCAGGTCCATTGGTGGTATGTGTGTATCCCAGTAAACCTAGCCAGAAAATGACTTGTCCCTTGTTCCTAGGAGGACCAGGCTCTAACATGAACCCTCTTATGTGCCAGCTTCCTTTTAAATCCAACAAAAAAACCGAACTCCCTGCAAACTAAGCCTGGGAGGAGACTCTTTACAGATGTAGGCAGGGCTGACTAACTGAACCAGCAGTCCCAATACTCACTAGAAGGGTCCTTTGGAAATTTACTGGAGTTTTCTTTCTTTTTCTATGAAATTTGGGATGGTTCTGGAAGATTAGTTCTTGTTAACCTGTGGCCCTCTAATTCCATTCCCATCCTCCGCCTGACGTCACACTCAAGTGGGAGGAGAAGATCTATTTCCCAGGCGTCCCAACACATCATTTTCTCTTTCCTACAGACTCCTGGACACAGCGCTCCAGAAGCATCCTGATGAGAAGCTTCCCTGGTCACTGAACATAGCTACTCAGGCCAGGGTTGGACAAAGAAGAGCAATGATTGCAATTGATGGTGGGCGGGTGTTGTGTAGCAGGCATTTCTCAAGCGTAGTTTTCATACAGGTTATCATGGTCCTCTTGCTGTCCTCCTTTCACAGATGAGGAAACCGGGGCTCAGAGGATTTTAGCACAGAATATACACTGTTTTACAGGTTCCCCATCTCAGGTGAGGCCAAAAAGGACAGCAGCCCAGAAGAGCCCTCCCTGGAGAGGGTCATGAGGATCCCAGGATAGACCTTGCCTAAAACATAGGAGCCTACTGAAGCTGCCTGCAGAGACCTCTCTGGAGACCGCCCGCTGATTCCAGGTGCAAGGAGAGGGTCAAGTACGGTGGTTGGGACACCCCAGGGCCCCACTAAGGGAAGAGAACAATGCACTCTGAAGAAAACCTTCATGTCTAGGGAAAGAATGAATTGGAGGCACGACACAGATTCTGAAACAATAAAAATAAACGCACCATGTTTCCTTGAGCTGTGTGAGTCTCAGCAAGTCCCTCCTGCCCGTGAGACCTCACGTTTCCCATCTTCTGCTCTCCCTCCTCGCTTGAGGCCAAAACTCAGAAACGCCTGTCACAGGTCAGCATGGAGAATATGGGAATGTGAGAGAGATGGGAAATAAAAGCAGGGTGATGTCACCAGGCTACTTCAGCTGTAAGGTTTGCTCTGGTGTCCCCTCTTCCAGGAAGCCTTCCCGGAAGGCTCTCTCAGGCCCTCTTCGAGGCTTCTGTCTTCTGGTAGCCTGTGCCCAGAGCAAGGCCTGGCTCCCTGCTGAGAGGATGTTGGAGCAAACAAAGAGACCCGCATCCTCCTGGGGGACAAGCAGGTGTTGGGAAAGCCCCATAGAATTGAGTTAACATGGTGTGTGAATCAATGATGTGTGAGTGCATAAGAGACTGAGCCGGTGAAAGAAGGGCTGAGCCTGGGAAGCCATCTCCCTTAAAGGGAACTTAAGAGGCAGGCCAGCTGGCTGGTCCCGGGGATGCTACCAAAAGTAGAGTCCTGAATGCAGAACACCCCCCCCCACACACACACACACACACACACATACACACACACTCAGGAGCTCAGGTTTGAAGGGGGCATCAAGAAAATGAAGAGCCAGAGGACAGAGGAGTTGTCGGGAGACACCCTCGACCCAGCCTAACACTCTAGACCGTGCGAGCTCCTGTCCAGATGAAGTGCCTCTAGTCTAAAGCGGCATCATTCCCTCAGAGTAACTCCCGAAGCCACAGTGTGCCCCATCCTTCCATTCAGTTATAAGGAAATACATTTGTTCAGCGTCTAACTGCTTTCCTGCAGAGGGTCTGTGAACTCTGTGAGGGGGGGACAGTGTCCTGCTCACCACTGCACCCCTAGTCCCCGCCCAGGGCCTGGACACATATATCTCTCTGGAGTACAAGAACAAGAGACAGAGAGCAAAAGATGCCCAGAGGCCAGGCCATAGATCCTTTGAGAGCCCCAGGATGACCTGAGGAGAGGACGCTGGATGCAGTGACTGCCCCACGGGCCATGGGCCATGAGGGTGGGCCCTGAATCTGGACGAGGAAAAACAGCTGGAGGGACGCTGGCTGGAAGCCGCTCCCTCCGCGTGCTCCAAGAAGCAGTCAGTGCACCTTTGGCCTGGTGTGAGGGCCAAGCCGTCCTTTAAGGCAGCCTGGGAAATCGTCTCATCCTGCAGGCCCATTCTCCCACCCTCTACTGTGACTTAGTGAGTTGGGGCTAGTCTGTGGCTCCTTCCCATCACACAGGCCCCAATGAGCGGTATTCTTCCTCCGATTCGCCCATGGAACCAAAACATCCTGGCCCTGGCTTTTCTTTCCCTCCTAAGCCCGACGCTTCCCCGGCGGAGGGGTCCTTCTGAAATCCTAGAGCGTTGTTCCCAAGTGGTGTATTCCATACACAGCCTGAAGTGGGATTATAGTAGAGATAAATAAAAGATTAGTTTCCGAGTTTCAGGACTAAATAAAGGATCAGGTTCTTGGTGATTGGGAGATAAAAGGCATTTTTGGGTTTGTACATGGATGAACCGATTCAGAAGCAGTTTGGGGCAGTGGGTGGGACCAGAGTTGAGTTTCCCGTGGCTCCTTCACTGCCCACCCTTGGCCATCTGGTTTCACTTCAGAGGCAGGCAGAGGGAGCTTGAGACGCGGGGAGCCCAGGAAAGGGGTCCCCTGGCCCAGGGGGAGGCTGGGGCTGAGCTGGGTATACAATCAGAGCTGGTTTAGCATCACTGGCCCTGAAACGGGGTTTAGAATCTCCTCCGTGCCCTAGCGGAATTTAATGTGCAGGTAGCATGTCACTTCCGGGGAGATATCAGCACAGCCACCATACCTCTCCAGAGCACTGCAATAGGCCATGATTTATCTTTTAAGCCAGTCTAACGGGGTTATTTGTCCTGTTGCCTATAGCCCTGATAATTTTGGTGCAGAAAGTCAGGAAGGAGAATAAGATTCCATGCAGCAAAGACAGTATTTGAAAGGAGAGAGACGTACTGCAGAAAAGTAAGGAGGAAGAAGAGGACACACCTGTTGTGAATCATCTAATAACCTGGTCATCAGCTGCTGACCCCAAGCCTGACCCCCCCCTTGGGGACTATGAAGTCGGGCCTGGGCCCCTGCACTCCCTGTGCCCAGAACGATTGATCCAAAGAAGCAGGTTCTTCTAGAGTTATGCTAGAAGGAAGCACCTTAAATATAATGCCAGTAGAAATGGAAGAAATGAAATCCAGTGGAGTACATTTAAAAAGTTGTGGTGCTCAGTCTTTACCAATGGAGTCCTGAGCCCACTGCTAGCGTCTAAGAATGCCCAGGCTCAGCAGAGCCCTGAGCAGGTAGCAGGTAATCTATGGCGCACTCTATAGGAAACGCAGCCCCGGAGTTTGAAAGCTTGGTGAAGGCCCTGGCTATGGCCCGGTGAGGAGAAAGACCTTGTTATTAGAGTACATTGCATGGTGGATGACTCACTTGTGGTCAGGTCAAAATGTGACACTTTGATCTCTCTCTCTTGTCCCAATGTCTCATTGCTCCAGTGTTGAATGTTTTCTGCTTTGTTTTCCAATTGAGGTTTTTCTCTGTTGTACTCTATCATTGCTGTTGGGCTGTTTGTTTGTGTCTTGTCCTAATTTTGTAATAGTTTCTGTATATGAAACCCAGATAAGGTAAACCTGTAGAAACAGTCGCTGGATTAAGAGACTCCAAGGGACAAGGCAGGGGAGGCTGGGGGCAAACGGGGAGCGACTGTGATGAGAACAAGGAAGAAGGGATGTCCTAGAATGGATTGTGGCGGGGGCTGAACAACTCTTACAAATGGGACCAAACTACTCTTTGTATGGTGTGTGAACTGCGTGTCGGTGAAACTGTTGAAGATGAACAAACTAATTTTCAAAAACTAAAATAAATGATGAGGTCTTGGTTTGCTATAGAAGTCCAGGGGAGGAAGAAGCACAGATTACTGAACCAGGCAGGCCCTATGCTAAGCCCAATGACAATCTCACTCGATCCTTGCAAGGACTCTGTGAGTCTGTAAGTTCCAGGTTGCAGATGAGGAAAGACAGCAGGAGATGCGAAATGACTAAGGCGAGCTCACATAAACCTAAACCAAGACAGGCTCCCGGACCCAAGGCCACCACAGCCCACCCACGGCCACGTGTGGGGATTAGAGCGCACAACTTTGGAGGCAGAAGGACCTCATCTTAAGGTCCGGCTTCATCACACCTTAACTCCATAACTTTGGGTAAGTTCCTTGACCTTTCCAGGCTTTGGTTCCTGGAGAAATAGCAGGACTTAGCTTAGAGCTTTATTGTTGGGAGCCCCATGTGACACATAGCAAAGGCTCAAATATTGTCATTCTACCAATACCATGTCACCACTCTGCCCTGGGTCCATCACCCAACACCATGTGGAGAAGGCACCATTCTGAGATTGTGCTGTGCCTTTCACTTTCCTGCTATGGCCGGCCGAGTGCGCCAATGCCTGCAAGTAAGCACCCGTAAACCCCAGAGGAGGCCATCTGAGCCATCCCCATTACCCACAAACATACGCCTCTCCGACCAACTGCCACAAGATGGCAGCCTAAGAAGTAGCCACCAATGTGCAGACCCTCCTCAGCCAGGCCACGCCTCAGCCTGCCCCCAGCCTAGACCTCTGCAGAGTGGGAGGGCCTGGCCAAGGACCAGGCACAAGAATGACTCCTCTTTATAGCTCACTCTGAGGTCCCTGCGTCCTTGACCTCCTCAGGATTGTTGGCGCATCAAAGCTTTGTGGTGGGAATCGCAGCTTAAAGAGTGAGGCTTGGTGCTTTTGTTTATTCTCTGGTGCCTGAGGACAATTGATGAGTTTCTTTTAAACACCTCCAAGAAGGAATTGGAGCCCCGAGGAATATAATTAACTTTTTTGAATTAGCCAAAGGGACAACCAAATAATTTCATCTGTGATGAATGTGCAATTGGGAGCTGCTGACTGAGGACAGTGCAGTCTGGTGATGACATGGGCCCTGCAAAGTGTGCCTCTTCTAAGACTAGGCCTTGGGCAGTGAGGCGGCAGCAAAGGGCAATGGCCGCTGTTTTCTACTTTAGGAAGTCAGACCCAAAGGAGATGATGAACTTAGAAGGGACTGAGAACCCACCTCCAGTGGGATCTAGTATGTGCCGGCTTCTCCTCCAAAGCCCGGCCCAGGCGGAGGGGCGCCCCACCCTACATTCATTCAACACACTGACATCCGTTGGGCATGTTGCCAGCCCTGGGCTCAGAGCCCTATATGCATCATTCCGTTGGATCTTCCTCGCAAAACCAGTGCAAGTAGCCGAACTACGATTGTAATCACCATCTTTATAGATAGAAACCCTGGGAGCTCAGGGATGTGAACTCACTTGCCCAGAGTCGTTCAGCCAGGAAGTGACAGGTTCCAGGGGAAGATTCAGTCTCTCTGACTCCAGGACTTAATTCCTAACCGTTTCCTGGTTATATCCCTGCCCAAGGAAGCACCTATGTGCCCACAAAGGCCCAATAGGTGATAGGAAGTAGAGGGGCATGATCTCTGCCCACAAAAACCTTTCCATCTATTTGGGGACAAAGACACAATCAGTCGCTAGCAATGAGACTGGGGTAGTTTCTTGGGGGGAAAGAATCTTAGGAGAAGAGGTTCTTCAATAGGAACTTGTACCTACAACCCCAGGGTGTGGGGTTCCTCCCAACAGCGCACGCCTGCCAAGATTCCAGAGAGCCACCATTTGACTTGTATTTCTGTTTCACAGGAGATGGGGGAGGACTGAGCCGTGGTCCGATGACATTGCCTGCATGACCTAACCCTGACTTGACCTTGCTCTACTCATGGATGTTCTGGCCCAAAGGTAACACAATCTGTCGCCTCAGGCAGGAGCCAATTCCAAAGATGGGGTTGGGATCATCGAGTTTCCCCTGGTGAGCTGCTCTGACCAAGAGAAGCACTTACAAAGGGCAGCTGATAAAATTGTTGTTTTGACCCTCCTTTTAGTAGAAAACCAGACACCATCAAAATAGCTTTTCTTTTTATTAGCTGCATTATTGGAAAAATAGTGAGGGATGGATTTCCTAATTGATTCTCCAAATAAAGTTAATGTGTGTTGAGTAAGCAAGCAGACCAAGGATGTGTGCCCATATGCCTGCTCTGTTGTGTGGCTGTGTCTCATCTCCGTGCATGTGGTCCCCTTGGACTCGTACCTCCGCAGACAACACTTGTATGCCCTGAGACTTTGAAGAGTACGGAGCCTCCCTGAGCACACCATCTTGCTTTTAGCTTGAAAAGCAGCAAATGAATGTCTGTACTTACAGTACAAAGCCTGTAAGATATTCCCAAAATGAATTAAGGTTTAAAACAAAGTCATTCACTCACTTATGTACAGTATTAACTAATGCTTATTGAGGGCCAGAGACTGTGCTATATACTAGGGATACAAAAGGTATCCAAAAAACTGGTCCCTGCCCTTACCCAAGGAGCCCTGGTTTTACGTTGGGCTGCTAATTGCAAGGTCAGCAGTTAGCACCACCAGTCACTCCTGGGGGGAAAGATGGGGCTTTCTACTCCCATAAAGAGTTATGATCTAAGTCATCCCTCACTGAACCATGATGCTGCAGGTGACAGCACTGGACACAGTGCAGGAAAAGTGCACAGTCTGGTCCCATCACGCTGGGGCGAGGCTCTGAGGGCATGCAGCAGATCAGCAGGGGGACAGACTGATGAAACCCCGGGGAACACCAAAAGTAGACTTAGGAGACAGAGTGAGGCACCCCATCAGACTTGACTGGAAAACACACTAAAGGCCAACAAACGGACCTTGAACTATTTATAGGCTCATTTTTTGTCAGTGGCTTTATTTTTTGTTATTTTTTTGTTATTATTTTGTTTGGGGTTTCTTTTTTGGTATTATTGGTTTGTTGGTTTTGAGTTCCTTTATTGGTTTATTTGGCTTTGCCTGGCTTTTGCACTTATTAATGTATCTGTATGTCTGTCTAGATAAGATAGACGGGATAAATAATTCGGAGATGAAATGAATGGAACCAATGGTTCTGGTGGGGGGATATAGGAGAGGGGAGATGGGAGAAGGGAAAGGGGGAAGGAACCAACCCAGGAACAAGGGAACAACAAGTAAACTTAAATCAATGGATGGAAGGGTGTAAGATGCATAGTGGAGCTTAATCAAGAGCAATGTAGTGGTGAGGAATTACTAAACCTGAATGAAGGCCGAACATGATGGTGGGACAAGGGGAAAGTAAAAGGAAATCGAGGAAAGAACCAGGAGGCAAAGGACATTTATATAGACCTAAATACAGGCAAGTACATGTGTAAATATAAATAATGAGAGGGGAATAAAACTATGTACTCATATCTATATGTTAAGAATTAAGGTTGCAGATGGACATTGGGCCTCCACTTGTGATCCCTCAACACAAGAACACTTTGTTCTAAAAATCTGGCATTCTGTGATGCTCACCTTCCTGACACTATCACTGAAGATAAAATGGGTGCATAAGTAAATGTGGTGAAGAAAGCTGATGGTGCCCAACTACCAAAAGACATACTGTCTGGAATCTTAAAAGCTTGAAGATAAACAAGTGGTCATCTAGCTGAGAAGCAAAAAGCCCACATTGAAGAAGCACACCAGCCTGTGTGATCATGAGGTGTCGACGGGATCAGGTGTCAGGCATCTAAGACCCAGAACAAAATCAGACCCAAGGTTAATGGGGAGAGGGGGTCCATGGAGTGGAAACCCAATGCCATCTGTAGACAATTGGACATCCCCTCACAGAAAGGTCACAGGGAAGAGATGAGCCGGTCAGGGTGCAGTATAGTACCAATGAAACACATGGCTTTCCTCTAGTTCTTTGATGCTTCCTTCACCCCACTATCATGATCTCAAGTCTACCTTACAAATCGGATTAGAACAGAACATGCACACTGCTACAGATAAGAGCCCGCAACACAGGAAATCCAGGATAGATAAACCCCTCATGGCCAACAATGAGAGTAGAGATACCAGGAAGACTAAGGGAGTGTGGGAGGAAAAAAGGCGGAATCTACCACAAAGATCAATCTAGAACCCCATCCCAGGAGGACGAATAATGGAAAAGTGGGTGAGGGGTGATGGAGAATGATGTAAGATATGAAAATAATAGTCTATAACTTATCAAGGGTTCAAGAGGGAGAAAGGGCAAGGGAGGGAGGGGGAAGAAATGGGGAGCTGAAATCAGGGGCTCAAGTAGGAAGAGAATGCTTTGAAAATGATGATGGCGGCATACATGCAAATGTGCTTGACCCCCTGGATGAATGTAAGGATTGTGATAAGAAATGTAAGAGCCCCCAATACAGTTGTTGTTTTAAGTTGCTGTCTATTCAGTGGTACCCCCAGCTCGGTGAGTGTCCAATGGAAAGGGACCCAGGATCGCCGTATATGTAGTACCTTGATGACCACCTTACAGTGGCACGACAGGTTCTGATCCATTGAGCAGGGATCGCACTTGAAAGAATTGATCCAGGAAGGTCCTCCCTGGCATCAAGTCCCATACTGAGGGTCAACAGAGCCCAATCGAATGTGCAGGCCAATATCGAACTGTGCAGGCCAACAACTCATGGGTTGTGGTTCATATACTCACATAGACTCCTCATAACACAGTGTCTGGAGAGGCTGGTCATTGGGAAACTTGGTGCTAATAGTAGTGTGATCAACTTATACCCCAGGGGGGTGATTGGCAATGCTGTACTTCATTGTTTCTATGGGCTTTGCCTTTCTGCTTGTAGCTTGCTTTTTCTTTCTTTTTTTTTTCTCTCTTTGGGTGTGTGTGTTTGTTGGGTTGCTGGTTACCTTATGGCTGCTATTGGTGCAGTTGGTCTTGTTAGGTTTTGATTTTGTCATATTACAACCATCAGAGTAAACCTGAAATGTGCAAAGTCCATGGACAAGCGGATGGAGTCCAGGCTCCTACTTAGCTCTATTCTGAATTCAAGAGCGGTTCTGATAACATGGCCCTCCTCGATAGTCACCTTCCTGAAAGGATCATTGAAGACAAGGGTGTTATAGCAAAGTGTGGTGAAGAAAGCAGACGGCTCGCAATTGGAATAGTGTCTGGGGTCTCAAAGGCTTGTATTCACACAAGCCGCCATCTAAGTGAGGAGTCAACTAAAGTCCACATGGAAGAAGCACACCAGCTTGTGTAATCCAAAGATGACAATTACAAAATTCTAATATAGCAAAGGGGAAAGTATCAGAGTTAAAATTATGAACACCCAATTTGTAGAGGGCTATGGAGGGCAATGGGAGCCCAAAACCCATCTGCACAGGATCTAGTCAGACTAAGCCACTAGCAAATCCCCTCTAACCACAGGCAAGTCTCAAACAGCCTTACTGTCATTCAGAGACCATTGTAATCTTGATTATGCTCAATACTTGGCCAGTTGACCTCCCTATAGATGTGACTTGAACTTGGTTTGGGTGCAAGTATCTCTTACTTGTTCCATGACAAAAATTTCTTCCCTGGCTTTTTGAATGTTAAGGAGTATCTTTTCTTTCTTATTCATTACTTGTATTTTTTTATCTCTATATTATTATTACTTTATCTTTACCACCTTTTGGGTTTTTTTTGTTAGTTCTGTTGGGTTTCCCAGTTTCTGAAGCACAGGAGGACTTGATGCATAGTGATAATAACTGATACAAGGGTTTATAGGGGATGAAGGTGAGAGGGAGATTCGGAGGGTGTTGGAATTTCAGAAGTAAATAATGAAATCGGGAGAGAGCACTAGAATGGAATGTGATTATACAACTCATTTTAAAGGTGATTTAATCATGAGGGGTGTTCTAAAACTGGTGTGGTGATGATTATACAATTATTTTTATATGATTGAACTATTGAATTGTATGATATATAAATCATGTGCCAATAAAACTGTTGGGGGAGAAAAAAGAGTTATGGTCTACAGGCAAAGGTCTCAAACAGCCTTACTAGCAAACATAGATCATTGCAATCCTAATTATGCTGGATCAAGCTTGATACTTGGTCAGTTGACCTCCATTTTGACCCAACCTGAATTTGTTCAAGGCCCAAGGATCTCTTGCTTGTTCCATGACAAAAATTTCTTCCCTGCCTTTTAAAATATTGATGATGGTCATGTTTTATTATTTATTGTGTATTTTTATCTTGCTATTACTATTGTTTTAGCTTTACCATGTTATTTCATTTTTGTTCTTTATTGTTTCTGTTGGGTTTAACAGTTTGTGATGCACAGAAGGAGAGAACGCATAGAGATAATAACTGATGCAAGGGTTTGTAGAGGATGTAAGAGTGGGTGGGGGGTGGGGAGCTTGAGGGGATTTCGGAAGTAAACTATGAAATGAAAGCGGGAGGGGGAGGGAGCACTAGAATGGAATGTGATGACACAACTCATTTTAAAGATGATTTAGTGGGGGAGTGGAGGGTGGGGAGAGACAGGGAAATGTTCCAGAATTGATTGTGGTCATGATTGTACCATTCTTTTTTATATGATTGAACAGTTGAGTTGTCTAATATGGGGATTATGTGCCAGTAAAAGGGGGCGGGGGGATAGTTACAGTCTCGGAAGCTCACAGTGCAGTTCTACCATATTCTATCAGGTCACTATGCACTGCCATCAACTCAGTGGGAGTGAGCTTGGGTTTTGTTATCTCAGGCCCTTACACAGCAAATAAGCTGATGGAGGAGATATACATAAGTAATCAATCATGCAAGCAAGAGTAAAATGCCACAGATGAAGGCAACGTGGCTAGAGACATGACCCTGGAGATGAAGAGAAGTGGGTGAAAGTGTCTAAAGAGCTACACAGATGGTTTACATGGGGCTGGACAGTGAGGGAGAGGCAGGAGTGAAACATGACTCACAGAACCATTCACTAGGGTTGGGGTACAGCACGTTGGAAGTGGAGTAAATTAATGAGTTTATTCTTGGGTAGGTAAAAACTTGAGTACATTGGAGCCAATCAAGTGCAGGAGGCAACTGAGTCACTGCCTCTGTGGACTGAGGCCCCAAGAGGCAACCTGGGCTGTAAATAGAAGCTTGGGGGTCAAGGGAGTCAGGAAAGCCCTGGACATAGATGGGCTGATTAGATAGAGAAGCTGAATTGAGAAAAGAACCAGGGACGATGTGGGCCTTGGAGGCGCCCTCGCCGAGCTTGCCTTCCTTTGTGTTTCCCTGGTAACAAGAGATTCCAGTGGTCCTGCTCCCACTTCAGTCGTGTGATTCCTAGCTCTGCTACTTACCCTGTCAATGCCCTGATCCAACTATTGACCGTTCTGAACCACGGCCTCCACATCCTTTGTTTGGCTTCAGTCCCCTTCCGTGGTCTGACTCCCTACCCTGGTGCCAGTACCTGCCTCACAATCCCTCCTCCACTTCTCGCCCTCGCTCTCTGCCCCTCAATGGAAGAGAAGCAACAATTTCCCTTCCAAGGAGTTCGCAGACCTGGATGGATGTCCTTTGGAGCCATCAGCGAGATTACCAAGCTCCATGAGATGCCCCTGTACCTGTCGGTCTGGTGATGTGGATGTCCAAAGTTCCCCAAGGGATGCTAATGTGCAGCCAAGGTTTGAGACTCGTTCCTGTAGAGCCATGAAAGCTGGCACGGACAAGACTGGTGCCAGCATGCCTGTCCTTGCACACAGCACCAGGACAGGAAGGGTTTCCCCAACCGGCAGCTGGAGTCGGGCTCATCCCGGAACAAGATGCCTGTCCAAGGCCTTGATTACTTTTGTCTGAAAGTAATATTGCATATCTCCTCCATCAGCTTCTATGTTGTGGAAGCCAGGGCCCAAAATAACAAAAGCCAAACTCACTCTCACTAAGTTGAGAGCAACTCAGAGTGACCGGATAGGACAAGATAAATATGCCTTGTGAGTTTCTGAGACAGTCACTCTTTTTTTTTTTACAGCTATCTTGGCACATAATCCACATATCATATAATTCAACTGTTCAATCATATTAAGGCGAGACACTCACCTTAGTGTGGGCTAGTCACCCAGCGCCATGCTAATCCATCCAGACAAGGCTCGCGCATTCAAACTGCTCCATACGTGGTGAGAGGTGTGTCATTTTTTGTCAACAACCAAGCTCTGCCCACCTCCCGTGAGCTCCCTCTCTCTTCTCCATCCTCTGCATCATTCGCTGGACATGCCTTGTCTCCCTCAAATGCTGAACAATGTCAAGAATATAGGATATGCCCAACAAATAAAAATAACAAGGACCACTTCCTCTACATCTGTTGTGTATAGGCACCTACCTGTGCTAATGATTTAAAATGCAGCACAGATCTTTGAACCGGTGGCACGAAGGAGCTACTGTGATCTACTTTATCAGGTTCTGGGAGCCCAGCTGAGGAAGCTTCACCCAGGGGCACAGATAGGAGATGACAACGAAGGGTTGAGACCAAGCACTTCCTGTCCCTCGGAGCAGCATTGCAAATACTTGTGATCCACCTCAGCTTTTCTTTTCCTTAAAAAAAATCATCTTATTGACATATAATTCACATGCCATACATTAGAACATTGTATTCATTTTTGTACCCATAACTAATTGCTTCACATTAGCCCCCAGGGAAGAAGACAGGGCTTTCTGCTCCCATAAGAAGTTACCAGTTAAGGGTCGGCAGGTAGACCTGGAACTATGTGTTGGTTTTTGGTGGATTTTTGTTTGTTTGTTTGTTTGTTTTGGTTTTTGTCGGTTTTCATTTTTCTTTTTCTTTCACCATATATCTGTATAAGATAAGCAGGCTGAACAATCCTGAGGAGAAAACAACAGGAACAGCAGTTGGGGGCAGGGACGACATCAGAGAAGAGGAAGCTATTTATAGAGGTATAACTGTAGGCATTTTTATATGTAAATATATTAATTTATGATGAAAGGTGTAGAGGCCAATGTACATATATTTATATGATAAGTATTAAGATAGCAGGTAGACTTTTGGCACTCATGGCCACCCTTACTTAACACAAGAACACTTTGTTCTAATAACCTGGCACTCTTTGATACTCACCTTCAATGGGTGCATAAGAAAATGTGGTGAAGAGAGTGGATGTTGCCTGGCTATAAAAATATATAGGATCTGGGGTCTTAAAGACTTGAAGTTAAACAAGCAACCATCTAGCAGGGAAGCAAATAAGCCCACATGGAAGAAGCACACCAGCTTGTGTGATCATGAGGTGTCAACAGGATCGGGTATCAGGTTATCAAAAGATCCAAAACAAACATATATTGATATGAACGAGGGGGTTTGAGGTGGAGACCCAAAGCCCATCTGTAGACAATTGGTTATTACCCCACAGAAGGGTTATAAGAAAGAGACCAGTCCACCAAGATGCAGTGTAGCGTTGACAAAGCACACATCACTCCTCTAGTTCCTGAATGCTTCTGCCCCCTCCTCCCAGTACCATGGCCCAGTTCTACCTCATAAATCTGGCCAGACCAGAGAACACACAGTGGTAAACATAAAAGCTCTCAACACATGGAATTCAGGATAGATAAACCCCTCAGGAGGGCAGGATGGTGGTCAGGGAGGGGGAAGGAGAGAAAGGGGGAACCCATCACAAGGATGTATAACCTTTCCTCCAAAGGGGATAAATAACAGAAATAATGGGTGAAGGGATACAATGGACAGTGTGAGATACACAAAAATATAATAACAATATATAATTGATCAAGGATTCATGAGGGGGAAGGTGGGAAAAGGAGCGATGGGAAAAGAAGAGGAGCTGATACCAAAGGCTCAAATAGAAAGAAAATGTTTTGGAAATGATGATGGCAACATATGTACAAATATGCTTGATACAATTGGTATATGGGATGTTATAAGAGCTGTAAGATCCCCCTATAAAATGATTTTTTAAAAGATCTGTAAAAGCCCCCAATAAAATTATTTTTTAAATAATAATAAGAAGAAGTTACAGTCTCAGAAACTCACAAGAGTAATTCTACTTCATCTTATCAGATTGCTGTGAATCAGAATTAACTTAATGGGAATGAGCATAGTTGTGCTTGGGGGGGGTTGTTTTGTTTTTAATTAGCCCCCAAGGAGTCCTGTGGGCATCGTGCTTAGTATTGGGCTGCTGAATGCAGAGTCAGCAGTTTACAACCCTCCATGAGAGAGAGGCAGGCTTTCAACTCCTGTGAAGAGTTAGCCTCACAGGAGCAGTTCTACCCTCCCCTACTATAACCCTAAGAAATGATTAATCTAGTTACTATCTCTAGATTTACCTATCCTGAACTTCATATAAAGAAAATCATACCACCTGCCCCCACCACCACCCCAAAAAAATCCCTACACACAGAGAGAGAAAATCCTCAATCCAAAAGAAAGCAAAAAATATTCAAAACTAATACAAAGTAAATGGGTCAAAAGAGAAAATGAATGATAAGATGTTAAAATTTAGCTCTGTCTGTATTCATTCACTTGCTGGTGCTCTCTGTCTGAAGGCGAGGCAACTCACATCCCTGATCAATGGTCCAAGAGAGTTCAATGGAGGTTTGCTCCCCATGGGAACTCTGTAAATGGATTTGGGGCTTCCACTGCCCTGCATAGCTTTGTGCAAACTGTCACCCCTTGCTTATTGACCCACTGACCTAATCGGATTATTTTAAAGTAATAGAATCTTAGCTTAAAATGGTGGTAGCTAATCCAGGGTTCCATGGGGCACCCTAACCTACTTGAAGAAGCCTGTCATCTTGTCTCTGAGACCCAAACTCCCCACCGCAAGCCAGAGCAGCCCCACTCTCATCTATTGGATTTCCCAGGCCAAAGCCCAGACCACTATACAAGCCACCATTTTGGCCATCACAGAGGCCCTTCCTCTGCCCGGTGGGCTGCCCATCCCCACAGGCCAAGAGGCCTGTTTGGACTAGATTCATGGGTCATTCCTAACAACCCCACCGACTGCGATGTCAGAAAGTGCAGGCCTGCCCGGAGAGTCAGGTCACCCTGGGCCACAGAGCTGCCCACTGGAGCCTCTGTTTATTTTGCTTGCTGGAAACACTGTGACTCGGTGTTTTAGAAACTCCAACAAGGTTGGAATGAGAGGCTGCAAGAGAGTGGGCAGCCACCTCACAGAGGCCTGCTGGGGATTTGGAATGTCCCTTTAGAAGGCGTTTTAATAAAGTTTGTTTGCCTCTGCCTTGATGAGGAACACATTTGCTGGGACTGTTCAGGGATGTTTAGTTTCCAGGCTTCCCTTTCTTGGTCTTAGAAGTCCTTGGTGGCAGTGGCTGCCTGCGGGCCCCTGGGACTCCCCTGTGGAGTGCTGACCTGCCTCCAGCTTTGTCCTGGTAACTCTAGTCCTGCTCCACTCCTGGGCCCTGTGTCCCTGATAAACTCCAGAGCAGAAGGGTGCAGGGTCAGAAAGGCTTGAAAGTTCAGCAGGAAGAATGTTTCATTACCTTTTAAAGAAACTTCCAGGCCCACAACTGGAATTTAGTGAGTTTGTTTTGTTCTGTTTTATAATCTTGTGACTCCTACTTCTCTTGAGCATTCATTTTTCCATCCTATATCAATTTCATAAATGAATGTTACTATCTTATACACACAGCAGATGCTGGTCCGTGACCAGTGGTGGGATTCAGCGGATTTGCAGAAATTTTCCCTAATTTTTTTATTGAGCTCTGCAAACCAGTTGTTAAAATGGCACATATAATCAGAGTTTTCACTAAAATGGGCAGCTGCCCAGTCACCCCAGGTGAAAAATCACAAATTTACATTCCTTGTTCTTTTTACAGTTTCCTATTCTAAGTACCCATAGTAATGTTCATTCTATCCATAGGTATAAAAAATGGATGGAATTATGCTTGTGATATTTATTTACTCATTTTATAAAGCCCATTATGTTTTTGATGAAATACTACATTTTTATTCCCTTGTGTTTGTTACTTCAGTAAACAAACAGATATCATAAAAACTGTCAAACAACCAGAAAGTTACACACTATCATGTCTTTCAGATTTGCGTTACGCCCCAAATTCCCACAAGGTATCATAAATGAATTATGCAATTTCTGAAAGTGTTCAAGGACCTGGAAATATGGTTAGGACAGTTTCTGTAACTTCAGCAGAAGCGGAAAGGGGCTTGTCAAAGAGGAACATAACATGTTCAGAGAAGAGATGTTGCCTAGCTCTTTCTAATCTATCCGACACAATGACTGGCCAAGTGGCCTTCCTCTAAAGGAATGGGATCCCACTCCCACAGTGAAAAAATAGTTAAAGATAAATCACCCACCGATAATGATGTTTGGATGAAAGCAAAGAATATTGCAAGTGCTAATGCCAATCAAGAAACAATTCAGAAATATCTTGAATAAGAGTTTTATTGTTTTTGCCAGGTATGATTGAATATTGTTCATTAATATTTTCAGTAAGCTTTTAAAACATTTATAACAATCTAATTTGTGTGCCTCTTGTATTGTTCTTATTTAAATATTAACTGTATGAAATAATAAGCTACCTTTTGATATATCAAAAGGTATTTGATATGCCAATCAGCGATTCAAAACCATCCTATCTATTTGTAATTCTTAAGCAGTCATTAAGGCAGAAAATCAGTTATTGAATGATTTAAATCCTGTCACTGCTCATAACACCTCGTCGCTGTTGCAGTTGGTACTATCGAGTTGGTTTTGACCCATAGCGCCCAACAGAACGAACCTTTCTTTGGTCCTGCGCCATCCTCACAACCAGTCTCAGGTTTGAGCTCATTATTGCAGCCACTGAGTCAATTGACCTCTTTAAGAGCCTTCCTCTTCTTCACGGCCCCCTCCTCTGCTTTTCCAAGCATGATGTCCTTGTCCAAGGACAGGTCTCTCCTGATAATACGTCCAAAGTAGGTGACACAGTCTCAGCCTCCCTGATTCTAAGGCGCAATCTGCTTGCACTTCTTGCAAGGCAGATTTGTGTGTTGGTGCGGCAGTCCCATTACTTGCCATGTTCTTCGCCAGCACCACAATTCAAATGCACCAATGTACAGCCCTGGTGATGTAAAGGGCTAGGCGTTGGGCTGCTAACCCCAATGTCAGCGATTCAAAACCATCAGCCATTCCTAGGGAGAAAACTGAGGCTGACCGCCTCGGAAATCCACAGGGCAGTTCTTCCTTAGCCAGTAATGTCACCATGAGTAGTAATCAGCTGGAGGGCAGTGAGTGAGTGAGTGAGTGAGTGAGTGAGTGAGTGAGTGAGAGTGAGTGAGTGAGAGAGTGAGTGAGTGAGTGAGTAAGAGAGTGAGTGAGAGAGTGAGTGAGTGAGAGAGTGAGTGAGTGAGAGTGAGAGAGTGAGTGAGTGAGAGAGAGTGAGTGAGTGAGTGAGAGAGTGAGTGAGTGAGTGAGTGAGTGAGTGAGTGAGAGAGTGAGTGAGTGAGTGAACTCCTCAGGAAGGAGGAACTATTTAGGACTTCATTTCTCCTGTTGGGATTCTCTATGAAAGAGGAGCAGGCAATGAGCTGAACTATTGCTGCGCTCAACAAGGTCTCTTTTGGCCACAAAAAGGGGTGAACGCCCATCCCCAGCTACTCAACGCTTGTTGGGGGAGGTGGGGACTGTACACAGTTCAGCCATAGTGCGAGGCAGGGGGCAGCGCACCTCTTTTGGCATCTTGTTTCCACTTGGCTCTGGCATGCACAGAGCAGAAGGTGGTCTAAACCAAGCGGGCCGGCAGCAATCCCAGCTCAGAGCGAGGCACCATTTAATCAGGGCGAATCCCTCGTGCCCACCTTGGCCACCTGGCAGAAGTGCTGACAACGTGGAGCCGGCAGGACTGGAAGGGGGTTGGCCAAGAGGGGAGACAGGAAAGAAGCTCACTACAATCTATTCGCGTCGAAGTCCAGGGTCTGCTTGGGGCAAGGTGGAGCCAAAGAAAGAACATTTTCCTATTCATCTTTGGGGTTACCGAGGTCTGACTTCTAGTCCAGCCCAGCTCCCTTTGGGCTTGTGGCCTTAGCCATGTTACTTACCCTTGTTTCTTTTTTTCTTCTGTAGAAAGAGAACAATAATGTCTTCCTTAATGAGCTGTTTTTATGGCACATAGGTATGTCATATACATATACATATATACGTATGAGTTTACATATATGTATAAAGGAGCCCTGGTGCTGTGGTGGTTACTCATTGGGCGGCTAACCACAGGTGAGCAGTTTGCAACCACCAGCTGCCCCACTGGGGAAAAAACGAGACTCTACTCCTGTAGTGAGTCACAGCCTCAAACCGCCACAGGGCAGCTCTACCCTGTCCAGTAGGGTTGCTGTGAATGGGAATTGAGTAGATGGCAGTGAGTTGGATTTTTGTGGGATTGTTTTGTTTTGGTTTTGCTGTGTTCGGGTGAGTGCTGACTAAGCATTGGAACCCCCAGCTGCTCCACAGGAGGAAGGTGGGGCGTCTGCCCCTGTGTAGATTTACAGCCTTGGAAAACCGACCTAGATGGCTATGTGTCGGAATTGGCTTTATGGCAGCGAATTTTTGGTTTCACGTCTGTAAATGCATAGAAATGCATAGAAAAGTATTTGGAAGGATAAATTCTCAAGTAGGGGGAGGGAGTGGAGAGTGAGGCGAGGAATAGACGTAGAGCTCAGGCAGGAAAGGGGGCAGAGAAGGGGAGAAAAGTGGGAGAAAGGAGGGAGAAAATATACATGTGTGCTATAAAATTTAATACGTGTTGTGCTAATTGCATTATACATCACCAATGACTAATAAATTGTAGCTATTGCTATGCATCTTTTTCCCCTCAAAAAGCCTGGGCACCCGCAGATGTGGTGAAGGGTCTGTGACTATCAAAAGACCCTTGGAGAAATCTTGAGATTCCAGGAGGGGACAGAGCAAGCAGTTTCTGTCCACGAGGCCCCGAGTCCTGCTTTATGTTGGCTCCAAACACCAACGGGAGAGGAAGTTGGATATGTAGCCACTTGGTGGGTCACTTTCTTGTTATGAAACCTGAGAATGCAAGTTCCCGCCCTGCTGGCAGCCCGGTGACCTCCCTTCCGCCCAGCTCCTAGAGCCCCTTCCATCTCGCCCCATACCAGCCTAGAGGGGCGGCCCAGATATGCGGTACAAAAACACACCAGCCGCAGCCCGTTTCATAATCTCACGTGTTCAAATAGATGGAGTTGTTGACTCAGGCTAATTAGATGAGGGCCTTTCCCAAAGAACAATCCTTGTGCAGCTAAAAAAAAAAAACCAGGATTCTCAATGGAATTAGGGCCCTAATCCCCGGCTTCCCCAGCCTGGGGGAGGGCTTCACAGAGATGCCCCGTCAGGATCCTGCCAGAGGCCTGCATTCCTATCCTGTCACCAGCCCCCAGGCAGCTTCCTCCGGGCCTGGGCAGGAGGGCAGGGCCTCAGAGGGGCCTGCACACCTGGGCTGTGGGTGAAGGAGCCCCACACATCATTTGGCATCCCAGCCAGACCTATTTTGACCCCGTGAAACGAGCACTCCTTCAAACCATGGCTTCTCTGGCTCATCACCCTAGTAGAAATGGATTGAGGACAGAGCTGGATTGATGCACACACCTGCTCCTGGACCCCACACACCCCACTGGCACACATAAGAAAGAGAAGAAAAGCAGGAGGGGCTACATTGTGTGTTATAAGAGACCTCAAAAAAGGCCAGTCATCTTCCCAGGCCCCCACTATCCTACATTCATACCTCTGACTGTGCGTTTCTGAGAACAGGACCTTATCCAAGTTACCTCTCCATCCAGAGTTGGCTCAGGACCCATCGTGAGGGCTTAAGCCAAGCCAAGGGCCTGAGGGCATGGACTGTGGAATGGAACCCCAGTCAGGCCAGCTCTTCCTTCTCTCTCTGGGCCTCCAGTGGGCCCACCTTTAACAAAGAATGGCAGCCCTGCATGACAGGGCCGCTGCAGGGGCCGCATCAGAAGATATGTGTGGAGGCCGTAGCTCTTTGCCAATGTCGGCAGCTGCCCCTGAGACCTGTGGCGCATGTAGAAAGTGGGGGGGTAAGGGTGCCCCCTGCCCAGACATAGCAATTTATAAACTGAGGAAACAAGACAGATTTTAGAAAGGTACTCAGGATAACAGGAGTTGGGAGTTTGGGGGAGAGAAGAGGTGAACAGAGGGCTTCCTGGAGGAGGTGAAATTTCCAGTGAACAATGAAAGCATGGGCAGGTTTGGAGTAGTGTGATAGTTAGGTTTATTGTGCCCACTGGGCTTCCATAGGAACACGTGGGTGGGGTTTAATCAGATCAAAACTTGACTGGAGGGTTACAAGATAAATGACTTTCCAAGTCCACCACCTTCTCTCTTCTTCCCTGCTGATCAGACCAGCCTGCTGCTCCTTGAGCTAGTTCTTTGCCTCATCTGTTTGCTGCACTACCTGTGGGCTGAGCCAAGCCAGCCCGTGAATCTTGTCCCTAGTGCTTGAGGCTCCTTTGAGACCTGCTTTGCCACACTGCTGCTTGAGTTTGAGATCCCATCTTTGAGATCCCATGGGGGCCTGCTTTGCTAAGCGCCATGGTTGCTGACTGTTGCCACCCCACCCTGCTGTCTGCTGACTTCGGGGAAACTTTGCCTGTCTTGCCTAAGGGAAGACTCTAATTTAGTCTGCTTATTTTCAGCAGCCTGCGTGAGTTGAAGGACCGTCAGGACCATCAGTTTATTAACTGTTCCACAGAAGTGAGTGGAGCTGAGCCCTCTGTACTGCCGGGCGCATTATTAGACAAGATAGTCCTTCTTGCCGTATAAACCTATCCATATATATAAAACTTATATGTAATCACAAGTGCCCTGGTTTTGTTTCTTTAGCGAACCCTGCCTAGCACAGGTAGGTAAAGAGCAGAGGGAACAGTGCGGAAAGTCTGCGTGCGAGGCCAGCTGAAGAGAGATGAAAGTGAAAGGGAACACAGGGGGGAGGGGGGGGGGAAGGGGGGGAAGCAGGCCGCTGCTCAGCCCCTGAGATGACCCAACAAGCTCTTGGGGGTGGTACTGGTTCCCAGAGAGAAGTTCTACTGTCATCAAACTTCCTGTCTCCCTGGCTGCCGTGCACAGTCACCTTGGTCCTGTGCCTCGCCTTTGCTGGTGTGGCTCCTACCACCTCCAATGCCTCCCAAGGGTGAATCCTCCATCGTCCCCTATCCAGATTCCAATCCTCCCTCTGCCAAAAGCCAGGCAATCATGGGCTTTGGAATCCAACTGGGTTTGAACAAGTTATTCATGCATCTGTTAAATGGAGGGAATGTCTGCTTCTATAGCTTTATGTAGGATGAAATGAGCTAAGGCGAAAGGTGCCTGACACAGTTGAGGGGCTAATGAATTCAAAGATATGTGAACCCCAAATTCCCTCCACACTATAAAGAAAAGTCTCCGCCACATCCCCTGAAGCCCTAATCTTCCATCTGCACACTAGCTACTCCAGGCTAGCTATTGGGAGGGCCTGCTTTCTCTCGACTTCACCAAATCCCCCATAGAGGCCCAGCTCAAGGTCCTCCCCCAGGCCTTCAAGCATCCTTTAGGGCTGACCAAGCCAGGTATTACATAGCCTCTTGGCGCTGTACCCAATGTTGTAGGCTGCTTTCTTCGAGAGCATGTCCGGCCATCCTTTCCTCAGGGACAGTAAGCACCCCACCTTCCCCTGCACCCTTCACAGCTCCAGCACAAAGCTGATTGTGCACTTCATGCCCAAGTACTTTCAAGGGCCAGGTGGTCATCTCCGTGAGAGAAGGAGCCTTAGAGGAGCCAATGGTGCCTGTGGCCAGTGCAGAGCCTCTGCTGTATGTTGATGACTTGACCAAGCATTACAGGGAAGAAGCTCTGAAGAGACAGAAGCCCTGGGCTGCTTACTCACTGGGCGACTATAGTCAACTGGCTTCCATTCTCTCCAAGGCCCCAGGGTCACTGTCTGTCCGAAGAGGCCAGCAAACCCTACCCGGACCCTCTCCTGCTGGGATGAAGATCAAATGAGCCGGCACACAGGAGAATGCTTTGAAAGCCAGAGGCTCTGTGGAGACCTGAGGGACCATGTTTAGAAGTGCTACATTTTCACCAAACCAGGCCCCAAATCTCATGATCAGGAACAGGTGTACAGTTAGGGGAGCTTAAAAGGCCAGTGCTTCCCTGCTGGGATCTGCCTCCTATCTCCCCAGATCTCCGGTGGCCCTGAATCCATGAGGGGGTGGTAATTGGGTCCCTCTGGAAAACAGCAGAAGGGGCTTAGGGCAGCTGGACACAGCAGAAACCCAATCCCCTCCAGAGCCCTGACATTCTCACCAGCTCCCTTCTCGCTTGCCAGCCAGGCCAATAGCTTCCGGGGACCACCTGGCTCCCCAACCTCCCTGTTCCCATGGTGCCCCACTGCTCCCAATGCTGCCCTGCCAGCAGTCAGTGGCTGGAGAGGCCCCAGGCCTGTCTTTCTTCCAAGGTCTTGGTAACAACCACCAAATGGCACAATGACCTCAACACCTGCCCACTCCCTTGACGCTCATCTCCCGGCCAGTGGGATGCTGAGCCCCGACCTGTGGCTCAGACTAACCCCAGGCAGTGAGGCCAACTGTCGCCAGTCACCAGGAGCACATGCAGCCCGTGGAAAGTGTGCTCACTGGATCAGAAATCATGCTTGACATTTCCCAGAGCTAGAGCATCCGCTGTGGTCCAGGCAGTTTCCAAATGCCCCCAGCAGCTCTCAGATAAGGAAACTAGAGTTCAGAGAGATTGGACAACTTGCCAGCAGACAGAACTAGAATTCACTCCCAACTCTGACTACAAAGGACATACTCGCACTGTAAGAATGCCTCATGTGTTCACTTCACAAACATGTACAGAGCAACTACTATGTGCTAATCTCTGCTAGATCACAAGCCATACAAGGGTCCCTGCCCAATGACATTTGCAGAATGAGAGGACAAACAGACCCAAAGGATGGAACTGCAGTTGTTGTTGTTGTTGTTGTTGTTGTTGTTGTTAGAAGCCCTCTGCTCGGTTCCCAACCCAGTGACCCTATGCTGCAACCATTGCTGGGTAACCTTCAGCAATATTTTGCTTGCATGTGATATCAGTGATATTGTTCTATAATTTGAGCACTCTGTTGAGTCCCCTTTCTTTGGAATGGACACAAATATAGATCTCTTCCCATCAGTTGGCCAAGGAGCTGTCTTCCAAAGCTCCTGTCATAGATGAGTGAGTGCTTCCAGGGCTTCTGCAGCCTATTGAAGCATTTCAGTGGGCGCTCCATCAGCTCCTGGAGTCTTGCTTTGGGCTCGAGCTCTCAGTGCAACTTGACCTTCTTTCAGCACCATTGCTTCTTGCTTATATGCTACCAACTGAAACGGGAAATGTCCACTTGTTCTTTCTGAGACAGTGACTCTGTGTGTTCTTTCTATCTTCTTTTCATGCTTCCTGCATCATTCAATATGTGGTCCATAGAATTTTTCAATATTTGCTGATTTTGCCAAATCGAATAACAAAGGCCTCATTCTCTCCCTCAAAAAAAAATCTTTCAATATTGAAACTCTAGGCTTGAATTTTTCTTGCATTCTTTCCATTTAAATTGTGCTGAGCATGATCTTCCATTTTGGTTTTTAATTCTATGTCTTCACACATTTCATTAAAATACTGTGCTTTCAAAAATACTAACTAGTGATAATCATATATAATATAATAATAAGGGTTCTGGGGGCAGGGATAAAAGGGGTAACAAAGAGTTCAAGAAGAAAAAAATGTTTTGCAACTGATGGTGGTAGCCTTTGTAATGTTCTTCTTGATTAGTAGAAATAAAATGTTTTGAGAATGATGATGGCAACAAATCTACAAATGTGCTTGACACAATAATAGATGGATGGATGGATGGATTGTGATAAGAGCTGTATGAGCCCCCAATAAAATGATTTTTAAAAGAAAAAACTTACTCTAGATTTAACTGAATTGTGAACTGTTATAATATCTATGAAAGCTCCCAATAAAATGATTCATTTTTTAAAGGAAAAAAATTGATGTGGTGTGATTGTATAAATCTCCTGGATTTGATTGAATGATTGAACTATTGCATGATCTGATATGTAAATTACCTGCCAATAAAACTGTCAGGGAAAAAATATATTTTGCTTTGTCTTCTCAAGCTGCCCTTTGAAAATTTCCATTCAGCACTTTAACTTCATTTCTTCCATTTGCTTTTTACTACTCTGTGATTAAGAGCGAGTTAGAGTCTCTTGTGACATCCACTCGAACTTTTCTTCTTGCTTCTCTTTTTCATGATCTTTTGTTTTCTTTGTGAATGATGTTCTTGATGTTCTCCCACAGCTCAGCAGTCTTCCGTCAATAGTGTTTAACGCAGCAAAGCTGTTCTTGAGATGTTCTCAAAATCCACATGAGAAAGACTCAAAGTTGTATTTTGGTTTGCGTGAATTTGTTTTAATTTTTCTTCAGTTTTACCCCGACCTTACATATGAGCAATTGATAGTCTCTTCCACAGTCAGCCCCTGGCCTGGTTTCAGCTGCTCTGATTGAGCTTCTCCATCTTCTCTTCCCACAGATGTAGTCCGTTTAATTTATCTGAATTTCATCTGGAGACGCCCACCTGTGTAGTTGTCTTTTGTGTTGTTGAAAATAGATATTTGTGATGAAAAAGTCATTGGTCTTGCAATATTTTATCATGCTTTCTCCAGCTTCATTTCTATCACCAAGACCATATTATCCAACTATTGTTCCTGCCTCTTTGTTTCCAACTTTTGCATTCTAATTGCCAATAATTATCAGTGCATCCTGATTGCATGTTTGATCAATTTCCAACTGAAGACATTGGTAGAATTATTCAATTTCTTCATCACTAGCTTTTCTGGTTGGTCCATAAATTTATAAAATAGTTGTATTGATGGGATTTGCTTGAAGGTCGATAGATATGATCCTATCACAGATAGTATTGTACTTCAAGATTGATTTTTCAATGTCCTTTTTGACAATGAATGCCTCACCTTTCCTCTCAATGGTGTCATTCCTGGCATAGTAAATCATGCTTTTCTGATTTGAAATGGCCAGTGCCAGCCCAGGTCAGCTCACTAATGCCTAGAATATCCATCTTTGTGTATTCTACTCAGTTTTGACAACTTTCAATTTTCCTAGACTAATACTTTGCACATTCCAAGTTCCCATAATTTTCATGTTTTTCCAGCTTTTTCTCTTACCTTGAGTCATGCCCATTGGCAAACAAAGATCTCTACTCCCACAGGCTTTCCCCAATCGTGACACCATGGTGGACACCTGTCCAGGAAAGCAGCTCCTCCTCAGTCACATTTGTCTTCTGAGCCAAGGAGCCCATCTCCAGCACTGTCCCTGACAACATCTTGCTCCATGCTCCATTCATTAAACTTCAGTATCTGACAAGGTGTTAAAACTACGCATAAGGCTTTCAGAGGCTCCTTCCTCTGAAGTGGGCAGGCAAGTCCTTCTTTGTTGTCTATTCTTAGTCTGGAAGCTCCACTAAAACTTGTTCACTTTGAGTGACCCTGTAGGCATTTGAAATACCGGTGACATAGCTTCCAGC
Source organism: Tenrec ecaudatus (assembly GCF_050624435.1). Taxonomy (NCBI): domain Eukaryota; kingdom Metazoa; phylum Chordata; class Mammalia; order Afrosoricida; family Tenrecidae; genus Tenrec; species Tenrec ecaudatus. The sequence goes on from NC_134533.1 coordinate 141,606,336, forward strand.
ATCACAGCAACACACAAGCCACCATAGTACGGCAAATTGATAGACAAATGGAGTCTTTTGAGTCAATTCTGACTCATAGTGACCCTATAGGATGAGGGAAAAGTCCACTGTGAGTTTCCAAGGCTGTTAGCCTTAACGGGAGCAGAGAGCCTCATCTTTCCCTCTAAGAGCAGCTGCTGGTTTTGATCTACTGATCTTATGGCAAGCAGCCCAACATGGAACCCACTACACCACCAGGGCTTCTAACTGGAGAGCTCTGTACCCACAAATTGTGACATATGCTGTTCTGCAGGGTGCCCCAGGAGGTTCTACCCATGGAAGTCGTGTTTGAGATGAGCCTAAAGATGAACGGATGCTTAGCTAGGACACACCAGGGTGTTAAGGACGCAGGTAAACATGAGAGAGGGGTTCCAGCTGCAGAAAGTAGCATTCATTCAGGAGGAGAAATACAGGAACTGAAACATCATCGTGACTGGAGTGCAAGGAGTAAGGGGAGGAGACTGGAGGGTCAGCCAGGGCAGATCTCAGTGGGTTTTACAGGCTTAAGGAAGGAGTTTGCTATTCTCCCACAAGCCCCCTGTCCCTCAAAATGAAGATGCTGGAGAAAGGGGGTCAGATTTGCATATTTAAAGACCTCACTAACTGCCATGTGGAAGTATACTGTACTTGCAGAAGCCTCCTGCCATCCCAATCCAATCATTTCCCCCTTGCAGTTGCCTCGGGACTTCTGTAGACCTTGCTCCCCTTAAAGCCCAGATCCCGGGCAGCTAGGTCAGAACCGAATGAGCCACATGTAACATGCTGAACCTAACCCCAGCCTGTGCAGCGAGAGGCCTGTCAGCTCTCCGTGAGGAAAATCTGCAGGTCCCCAGGGTTCTGACTGAAAGCAGAATCACTAGATTCAAGACGTTTGAAGCTGAAAACAACCATATTTCTGGTTTGCCTTTTTCTGCCAACTTATGTCTCTGTCCTCTCCAAACCCATCAGCATTCATCGTCATCATCAAAGATTCTGTACTACGTGGATGCTCATGATCCAATTATTTCACCTTTTCTCTAATTTTTTTTAGCCTGTGTGGTAGTTACATAATCTGTTGTCAATTTGAAAGTATTAAGAGTGAAGGGGTGGGCTTTAGCCTGTCAATCAGGTCGCAGTTGGATGACCTCATGTCACTAAGGCGATAAATAGCTCCTTGGAGGCAGGACACAAGCTCACTCCCTGAAAGACATTTCTGTTGAGAAGACACATTGAGCTATGCTAGAGCCCTAGAGCTGAAGGAGTCATGTGGAGGCCCCGCCAGCATTGAGCTGCCTCCAATTCCCACCCACTGGCCTGTGATCTTCCTGCCTTCGGTGTCATTGCATGTGTTGTGTGAGTCTGAAGAAGAATTTATAGATTGGTATGGGACATATAGACTAATATCAGAATTATGGACGTGATCTGGACTTGGCTGGGATGTTCTCTCAATATTCAATTGCTCTTGTATATAATGCTTTCTTATACACATATGAGTGTCTGTTAATTTGTTTCTCTAGTCAACCCAAACTAATACAGCCTCTTTTATCTTATGGGGGATTCTGTAGGAGGGGGACAATTTGGTAATATCTGCCACAATTACAAGTGCATGAGCCTTCTCCATCAAGTCTACTTCGAGGATTACATGCTGATAAATGTGCAAAATTAAATATATTTTTAAGTGATGGATGAAGATCATATATATACATACATATATATATGTGTGTGTGTGTGTGTATATGTGTATGTATATATGTTTGAAAGTTCACAAAATAGCTCCAAAGAATTCACTAGAAGCTGGTACCATTGGCTGCCTGTGAGGAGAAACTGATGGGTTAGGGAATGGGATAGGTATGACCCAGATCTAAAATGTTGACCCATGTTTCTGTATTACTTATTCAACAACTCAGAAGATGTATGTTTAATGGAAATAAGCCAGAATTAGCTGGGGATGCACACAATAACATAGATAACGCTACAAAACGTTATGCTGAGCAGCCAGCCACCAGAAACGGGAGACGGCATATTATGTTGTAAGTTGATTCTGACTCATGTCAGAGTGAACCTATCTGTGTTCCATGGGGCTTTCAGAGGATGACTTTCAGAATTAGATCGTATGACCTTTATTCAGAGGCATGTCTGGGTGGATTGGTTAGCACCAAATCATGTTAGTGCACATACACACTCTAAGTCCAATTACATAAAACTCTAGAAGGTCAAGAGTAACCTATTAGGACAGAAAGCAAACCTGTCGTTTGCTGGGGCTGCAACTGAAGTGAGGGGTTGGCTGAAAAGAAGAACGAGAGAACTTTCTAGATTGATGTGTTTTATATTTTGATTTAGTTTTTCATGAATATTTATATTTGGTTAAACTTATCAATAAATTCTCTTAAAAATTGATGTGTTATTTTGTCATATCTTGCTCTATCCGGAGTCTCCCTCCCCCCCCTTCTCTGCCGTCCCTCTCCCAGGGAGGAGGTCACATGTGGATCCCTGTAATCAGTTCCCCCTTTCCAACCCACTCACCCTACACTCTCCCAGCATCGCCCCTCACACCCCTGGTCCTGAAGGTATCATCTACCCTGGATTCCCTGTGCCTCCAGCCCTCATATGTACCAGTGTACAACCTCTGCCCTATCCAGCCCTGCAAGGTAGAATTTGGATCATGGTAGTTGGGGGAAGGAAGCATCCAGGATCTGGGGGAAAGCTGTGCTCTTCATCGGTACTACCTCGCACCCTGACTGACCCATCTCCTCTCCTAAACCCCTCTATGAGGGGATCTCCATTGGTCGACACTTGGGCCTTGGGTCTCCACTCTGCACTTCCCCCTTCATTCAATATGGTATATATACATACACATATTTTTTTTTTGCATGATTCCTTATACCTGGTCCCTTTGGCACCTCGTGATCGCACTGGCTGGTGTGCTTCTTCCATGTGGGCTTTTTTGCTTCTGAGCTAGATGGCCGCTTGTTTATCTTCAAGCTTTTAAGACCCCAGACACTATCTCTTTTGATAGCCGGGCACCATCAGCTTTCTTCGCAAATGCTTTGAGAATGATTGGGGCGGAGAATGTATGGATGTGCTTTATACAATTGATGTATGTATATGTATGGATTGTGATAAGAGTTGTATGAGTCCCTAATAAAATGTAAAAAAAGAAAAGGAAAAAAAAGAAAGAAAAGAAAATGATTAGGGCAAAGAATGTACAGATGTGCTTTATACAATTGATGTATGTATATGTATGGACTGTGATAAGAGTTGTATGAGCCCCTAATAAAACGTTTAAAACAAAAAAAAGTTTTATGAAAATATATTTTTTATTAAAAAATGTTAATTCTAAAAAAAATTGATGTGTTCACTGCTTGGGGGTTGATTGTTGGTATGCTGTCTTGATTTTGTATGAGTTTTAGTATATTAAACCCAGGTTAGATAAATCTATAGAGACAACACCTGGATCAAAAAATTCAAAGGGACATAACAAGGGAGGCCGGCAGGACAGTGGGGAACTAACAACCATGAGGTCAGGGCAGCAGAAATGAGCTGGAACTCATTGCAGTGATGGTTGTTCAACTGTTATGAATGCGATTGAACTATTGAAATGTAGATGACAAGTGTATGTCAGTAAAGCTGTTAAAAATAAACTCAAGAAGTTTGTAGAATCATTTTATTGGGGGCTAATACAATTCTTATCTATAGATAGATATATATAGTCAAGCACATTTGTACATTTGTTGCCATCATTCTCAAAACATTTGCTTTTTACTTGAACCCTTGATATCAGCTCCTTAGTTTTCCCCCTCCCTTCCCAAACCCCCTCCCTCATGGACTGTTGATAATTTATAAGTTATTATTATTTTGTCATGTCTTACGCTGTCCGACGTCTCCCTTCACCCACATCTTTGTTGTCCATCCCCCTAGGGAGGAAGTTATATGTAAATCCTTGTAATCAGTTCCCACTTTCTACCCCACCTTCCCTCCACCCTCCCGGTATCGCCACTCTCACCACTGGTCCTGAGGGGTTCATCTGTCCTGGATCTCCTGTGTTTCCAGTTCTTATCTGTACCAGTGTACATCCTCTGGTCCAGCCAGATTTGTAAGGTAGAATTGGGATCATGATAGTTGGGGCGGGAGGGAGATGAAGCATTGAAGAAATAGAGGAAAGTTGTATATTCTTTGTTGCTACACTGCACGTTGACTGGCTCGCCTCCTCCCCATGACCCTCTGCAAGGGGATGTCCAGTTGTTTACAGATGGGCTTTGGGTCTCCACTCCGCACTCCCTCTCATTCACAATGATATGATTTTTTGTTCTTTAATGCCTGATACCTGATCCCATAGACACCTCATGATCACACAGGCTGGTACACTTCTTCCATATGGGCTTTGTTGCTTCTGAGCTAGATGGCCACTTGTTTATCTTCAGGCTTTTAAGACACCAGATGCTATATCTTTTGAGAGTCGGGTACCATCAACTTTCTTCACCACATTTGCTTATGCACCCACTTTGTCTTCAGTGATGGTTTTGGGAAGGTGAACATCATGGAATACCAGTTAAATAGAACAAAATGTTCTTGCATTGACCCAGTACTTGAGTGGAGGCCCAATGTCCATCTGCTACCTTAATATGAACCTATTAATATATGTACATAGATCTATTTCCCCATCATCATATATAAATATACTTACATATGTACATGCCTGTATTTAGACCTCTATAAATGCCCTTTGCTTCCTAGTTCTTTCCTCTATTTCCTTTTACTTTCCTCTTGTCCCACTACCATGCTCAGTCTTCATTTGGGTTTCAGTAATTCCTTTTGGTTCCATTGCCCTTGATCAAGCCCTAACAGGTCTCTTATACCCTCCTCATCACCGATTTTGGATCACTTGTTCCCTTGTCCCTGAGTTGGTTAACACCACTTTCTTTCCGCCACATCCCCCTCTCCCATGCCTGCCTAGAACCACCAGTCCCATTGTTTTCTCCTCCAGATTGTTTATCCTGCCTATCTTATCTAGATAGACCTACAGAGATAATAATATGCACAAAACAAGACAAAGGAAAACAAAGCAACAAAAGAAACCAAAACAATGACCAAAAGAGCCTGTAAATAGTTCAAGGTCTGTTTGTTGACCTTTAGGGGTGTTTACCAGTTGAGTCTGATGGGGTGCCAAAGCCTAGTCCCAAAATCTATTTTTGATATTCCCTTGGGACTTCTCTGTTCTGCTCCCCTTGCTGTTCAGTTGCACGCCCTTAGTGATTTGCCTTGGTGTGGTGGGATCAGATTGGGGACAATTCCCATACTGTGTCTCCAGTGTTGTCCCCTTTAGGGCTATGGGTCAGTGAGGGATGTCATGTCTTGTAGTGGGACCGGCCATATGGTCCTCCCTATGCATTGGCTGCTCTGAGTGGGGATATTATCCTCAAGGCTTGGTGGGCCAAGATGTGCTCCACTCTCTCTTCTTCCCCCTTCATTTGCTCCCTTCTATTCTTATCAGACATGTCCCTCTCCCTGAGCTGTAGTGTCAGTGCTATTTTTCAAGTAAATTCCTCTGGGGGGAGGGGTGGCTGTCAGCGTAGCTGGGATTGGGGTGGGCCCCTCAGACCTCTCTACTGGTTCCCTGCTTCATGCCGGTATGTTGCATTCACCTCTTGGAGCACTGGGTTGAAGTCTGGTCCCTCTTTCCCTGTGGAGATATAAACAATATCCTCCCCTTGGGTGGATTAGTGCTCTGTTCCTCCGCTACCCATTTCTTTATTTCCCCCCCTACTTTTTAGTTGGTCACCATGTGTATCCCTGGATTTGGTCTGGCCCCTGCCATACTACCTGGACCTCACCACAGGAATATTTGTATGCAGTAGCTTTTTCCCTATGCCCCTTTGGCATCATTGTTGTTTTGGGGTTGTTGTTTTTTTTTTTAAGCTTACCTCAGCAGACTCATGTTGTACTTGTCCTTTTGGCTTACTTTGCTTAACATAATTTCCTCCAGTTCTTTCCATGTGATGCTATGCTTCATGCATTCATCACTGCTTTTTAGTTATGTCTTGTACTCCATTGTATGTATGTACACAGATTTTTTATGTATGTAACACAGTTTTTAATCCATTCATCTGTTGATGGAAATTTGGGTTGTTTCCAACTCCTTGTAATTGTGAACTGTGCCACGATGAACATTGGAGCACAGGTGTCTGCCCGTGGTTTGTTTCTTGCCTCTTCTGGGTATGGTATGGGCCCAGTAGGGGAATTGTATGATAGTTCAATTTCCATCTGTTTATATATCACCAGATCAATTTCCATAGTAGCTGTACATACCTACAGGTCCACCAGAAGTGGATGAGAGTTCCTATCTCACCACATCCCCTGCAACACTTGTTGCTTTCTAATTTTTTTGAATTGGGCTATCTTTGGGGGTGTTATGTGGTATCTCATTGTTGTTTTAATTTGAATTTCTCCATGGCTAATGATCAGGAACATTTTCTCATATGTTCATTGCCCATTTGGACTTTTACCCTTCTGAAACTTATGTTTTGGGTGCTTTGTCTACTGCCTCAGTGGGCAATTAGTTTTTTTTTTCTTTTTGGAAGCTTCCAGAGTATTGTAGATTTTAGTAATAAGGCCTTTGTCTGATGTGTCATTGATGAAGATGCTTTCCCAGTCTGTGGACTCTCTTATTACTCTCTTGGTGATTTCTTTCGATGGACACAGGTGTTTTATCTTCAGTATAACTCACTTGTCATCCGTATTTGTGTCCTTCCCTGTGGGGGGAGGTCAGATGCTCACAGGCATCCTCCCTGAGGGCATTCAGTTGCCAGACTGCAGTGGGTCCCACTCCCTGCTGTTAGGGACAATGGATGCCTGCAGTCATCTGTTTGGTTCTTGTACGTGGGGTTTACACCCTACTAATAATGGTTCCTATGGAGATCCAGAGAACAGGTCAAAGTTAAGCTGTCATCCTAAACCTAGGATCCACCCTTTTTGTCACATATATACCCCCAATCCCTCTTCTTCCTATTGCCTATATTTCCCTAGACCACCCATTACTGTATTACCTATAGCACAACCCCTTCCTGTGATGTATGTCCTCACCTGTAATTAGGGGGCTTGCAGGTCCCCGAGAGAAGATAAAAGCCTGGGCTAGCATTAAAGATCACTCTCCCCTTCCACGTGAACCACCAAGCAGGGCTGAGGTGAGCATGCTACCATGAATTGTGTCTGACTCCAATTATGTCAATATTTCTCTTCTATCTCTCATGCTCTCTATAACTTTACTATGATCTTTACTTATTATTGCTGTACAATTGTGCCTACCGGACCCGTAATGATGTGTTAGGGGCTGGCTTTCCTGACACTTCCCTACTTCTGATAGCCTGCGTTCTTAGGTTGGTCCCAATTCCCCATTGATAGCCCTAATAGTTTGGGGTTTTACCTCGGGGTCTGTGATCCACCTTGAGTTTATTCTTGTGCATGGAATGAGATAAAGGTCATGCTTCATTTTTTCTGCAGGTAGATATCGATTTTTTTCCAACACTACTTGTTGTAGAAGGCATCTACTTCTCATTTGATATTTTTGGGCCCTTATGAAAGATCAGTTGTCTGTATGCTGGTAATTTTATTTCTAGGTTTTCAGTTCTTTTCCATTGGTCTGAGTATCTGTCATTATTCCAATGCCATGTGGTTTTGACCACTGTGGCTGTATAATAAGTGCTAAAGTCAGGTAAAGCAAACCCTCCCACTCTGTCCTTCTTCCTGAGTAGTTCTCTGCTAATTCAGGGCTTCTTCCCTCTCCATATGAAGTTGGTAATCTGTTTTTTCTATTTCCTTGAAGAAAGATGAGGGCAATTGTATGGGGATTGCATTAACTTATATAGTACCTTGGGCAGAACTGACATCTTTACTATATTGAATCTTCCAATTCATGAGCATTGGATATTGTTCCATTTGTTGAGGTCACTATTGGTTTCTTGTAATAGTGTTCTGTAGTTTTCCTCATATAGATCTTTTGTTCTTTTAGTCAGGTATATCCCTAGATATTTCAATTTGTGCTTGGCTATTGTGAAGGGTACCACCTTTTTGATCTCCTCTTCATCAGTGTATAGCAGTCCAATAGACCTCCATTGTTGATCTTGTATCCTGCCACTCTGCCATATTGCTCTTTTGCTTCCAGTACTCCCCTTGTGGAACTTTTGGGATTTTTCCATCTATAAAATCATATCATCTGCAAACAACGATAGTTTCACCAATGATGCTAATGGTCTTTTCTATATTGAACTATCCCTGCATCCTTGGTATGAATCACACTTGGTCATTGTGAATTATTTGTTTTATATACTTTTGTATTCTATTGGCCAGTATTTTGTTAAGGATTTTTGTATTGATGTTCATTAAGGATATTGGCCTGTGGCTCTCAATTCTTGTGGGATCCTGGCCAGTTTTGGTATCAAAGTTATACTAGCTTCATAAAAGTAGGGCATTTGCTGTCTTTTTCTACTGTCTGTAAGAGTGTGTGGGATTGGTGTCAGATCTTCCCTGAATGCTTGGTAGATTTCTAATGTGAAGCCATCTGGTCCAGGGGATTTTTTTGTTATGGGTCTGTTGAGATTCTTGACATCCATCAGGAATAATCTAGGGATTTTCCAAATATTTGTCCATTTCTACCAAGTTGCTTAATTCATTGGAGTACAGTCCTTCGTAATACTGTGTAATTCTTTTGATTTCATTAGGGTCTGTTGTAATGTCTCCACTTTCATCCTTCATCCTTGCTATTGAAATTTGTTCCCTCCTTTCATTGGTTAGGTTTGCCAGCAGTCGGTCGATTCTGTTTATTCTTTCAAAGAACCAACTTTTAGGAGCATTAATTGTTTCCATAGTTTACTTATTTTCCCTCTCCTGAATCCCAACCCTGATTTTTATTATTTCTTTTCTTTAGCTATTAGTAGGATTGTCCTGTAGAATCTACTCTAGTTGCTGTAAATTTTGTGCCAGCATATCAATCATAAGTTTCTCCTCCTATTCATGTGTGCATGTATTGCTATGAAATTTCCTCAGATAACTGCCTTTGCTGTGTCCCACAAATTTTGGTACATCATGTTCTCATTCTCATTAGTTTCTAGAAATTTTCTAATTTTATCTCTGATCTGGGTCAGTACGCACTCCTTGTGCAATGTTTATCCATCCTCCAATTGTTTGCTCTTGTTTTCTTCATCTTCCTTTTGTTGATTTCCAGCCTTATTGCATGGTGGTCAGAGAGACAGGTCTGGATGATATCAATGTGCTTAAATTTATGGAGATTCTCCTGTTACCCCAGCATAGGGTCTATCTTTGAATATGTGTCATGCGGGCTTGAAAAGAATGTGAGGTTTTTTGTATTTAGATGAAAAGCTCTGTAAATATCTATCAGGTCATATTGTCTAATTGTTGTGTTTAGATCTCTAGCCTCCTTGATGAGTTTCTTTCTCTGTGAGCTATATTTCTCAGAGAGCAGTGTACTGAAGTCACCTACTAAAATAGTTTAGGCTGTGATTTCTTTTTTCATCTTTTCAGCGGGTCCCTTCACCATCCTGATTCAATCTATATATTGAGCACATAGTACAAAAATTGTACTACATGAACAAGAACAAGGCATCAGGATTGGAGGAAAGCTTATTGGTAACCTATGATATCCATATGGCATAGGATACAACCTTGCTTGCTGAAAGTGAGGAAAACTTTAAACACTTGCAATTCAATATGAAGTAAACCAGAATCTTCACAACTAGACCAATACACATCATGGTAAATGAAGAAAAGATTGAGTGGCTAAGGATTTCATCTTTCTTAGATCTATAATCAACGCTCATGGAAGCAGCAGTCAGAAATCAAATTGCATAATACAATGGACAAATCTACAGCACAAGACCTCTTGTGTTGAAGAACAAGAATGTAACTCTGAGGACTAAGGTGCCCCTGATGCAAGCCATGATATTTTCTTCTCTTTTTTTAATCATTTTATTAGGGACTCATACAATCCATACATAATTGTGTAAAGCACATTTTTGTACATTCATTACCCTCATCATTCTCAAAACATTTGCTCTCCACCTAAGCCCCTGGCATCAGCTCCTCATTTTTCCCCTCCCTCCCCACTCCCCCTTCCCTCATGAACCCTTAATAATTTACAAATTATTGTTTTGTCATATCTTGCACTATCCGACATCTTCCTTCACCCACTTTCCTGCTGTCCATCCCCCAGGGAGGAGGCCATATGTAGATCCTTGTAATCGGTTCCCCCTTTCCAACCCATCCTCCGTCCACCCTCCCAGTATTGCCACTCACACCACTGGTCCTGAAGGGATCATCCACCCTGGAGTCTCTGTGTTTCCAGTTCCTATCTGTACCAGTGTACATCCTCTGGTCTAGCCAGATTTGTAAGGTAGAATTGGGATCATGATAGTGGGGAGGAGGAGAGAAAGCATTTAGGAACTAGAGGAAAGTTGAATGTTTCATTGTTGCTACATTACACCCTGACTGGCTTGTCTCCTCCCCACAACCCTTCTGTAAGGGGATGTCCAATTGCCTACAGATGGGCTTTGGGTCTCCACTCCACACTCCCCTTCATTCACAATGATGTGATGTTTTGTTTTTTGATGCCTGATACCTGATCCCTTCGACAGCTCATGATCACACAGGCTGGTGTGCTTCTTCCATGTGGGCTTTGTTGCTTCTGAGCTAGATGACCTCTGTTTACCTTCAAGCCTTTAAGACTCCAGATGCTATATCTTTTGATAGCTGGGTACCATCAGCTTTCTTTGCCACATTGCTTATGCATCCATTTGTCTTCAGCAATCATATTAGGGAGGTGAGCACACAATGGTATGATTTTTTTTATTCTTTGATGCCTGATAACTGATCCTTAAGCCATGATATTTTCAATCATCACATATGCAATTGGAAATTGGCTAGTAAATAAGGAAGGCCTAAGAAGAACCAATACATATGAATCATGGTGTTGGCAAAAAATCATATGAAAGCCCTATGGACTACCAGAAAAACAAACAAATCTGTCTTGGAAGATGTGTTAGTCTGGGTAGACTAGAGAAACAAATTCATGAATACTCATATGTATATAAGAAAGAGTTTTATATAAAAGAGTATTGTGTATTAAGAAAGCATCCCAGCCCAGTCCTAAGTCCAATATTAGCCCATATGTCTGATATCAATCTATAAATTCTTCAGATTCACGTAGCACATGCAATGACACCGAATGCAGGAAGATCACAGGCCAGTGGGTGGGAAGTCATGTGGATCCAGTGGCAATGGAGGCATCTCAACACTGGCAGGGATCTCCACATGACTCCTTCTACTTCAGGGCTCTAGCATAGCTCCATGTGTCTTCTCAACAGGAATGTCTCACAGAAAGTGTCTCTGTGTCCCACCTCCAACAAGCTATTTATCTCCTTAGTCCCTCCAAATGAGGTCATCAGACTATCACCTGATTGACAAGCTAAACCTCACTCCTTCACTCTTAAGCCTTAAATTGACAATAGATTATGTAACTACCACAGACACTCCTTGTCAATTTGACACATTCACACAACTCTTTATCCATATAAAATTTTCAAACAAACAATTAAAAAATCATATCTGTACCTAACAGGTTAAAACTAAAATGCACGCAATCCAAAATGTGCCACCCTTATTTAAACAGAACATTCTATAAGTGAATAAACCTAAAATATCATATTCCTAACAATTGCAGTTAAGTAACACCTACAACTTAACCCTATAATCCTATTAATAGATTCCCCCACCTATGAAATCTTGTAAGCCAACCACTTTATGCCTTTATCTGCCCCATTTTGGATATCCAATTTCTATACTGCCCACTTACATCAACCCAGTGCTCTGAGCTAATCATGTTTTTCGACATGACGAATCTTCATTCCAGTTGGAACCTTGTGAAGTCTGCATCCATAAGCAAAGTCAAATCAGGACAGGCCATCCATAAAGTCAGCAACAATATGCACCAGTTCACAGGCTCAAAAGTCTTCTCCTCATCTGGTCAGGTTCTGGTCGACTTCAAGAAGAGAGATTGGCCCTGTGGCTGCAACAATGGGTCAAACATAACAATTGTGAACATAGCACAGGACCAGGCAGTGTTTCATTCTGTTGTGCATGACATCACTATGAATTTCAACTTGACAACACCTAAGAAAAACAGCAATCGAACTATAAAGATTATCAGCAAAAAAATAGGGACAAAATTAGAGACCCTAATTCATAACTTAAATACACTATCAAATATAACTAGAGATATACAAACAAGGGAAGACAAAATAGATTATTAGGACATCCTAAAACTTAGACACTGATGCACATCAAAAAATTTCACCAAAAGAAATAAAAAGATTGATGCCTTACTAGATATGCTTTTCAGAGAAAGGTATATGAAAGCTGTTAATAATTAACATGTAAACCAGAAACCTTTCTTTGGATCCCAGAAGACATACAAATACACATGTGACATGGAAATATGAACATGCTTCTTTTTTATTAAAAAATTGGAAACTTTTATTATGAAATATATATTAGATAATATATCAATGTTAGATTTCCTTTTATCATGTGCAACATAATTTTGTAAAATTAATTTTTTAAGTATTCAAAACAAAAATTGTATATATTTTTCATAAATTATTTTATTGGGGCTCATACACCTCTTATCACAATCCATACATACATCAATTGAGTAAAGTACCCTTATACATTCGTTGCCCTCATCATTCTCAAAATTCGCCTTCCACTTGGGTTCCTGAAATCAGCTCATTTTCCTTTTTTTCCTCCCCTCTCTCTCCCTACTCCCCCCTCCCTCACATGCTTCTTATTTAATGTGATATTTAGATAAAAAATTAAGTGCCCGAACTGTAGGCTGTTAAGTGATGTCCAGGAAAGAAAGAAACTAATTTTTGCGGGAACATATGGAATGCCTTGAATATGATCATGTGCAGCAGATATGTCCAATGCAACCTGTAGTTTGATCTCCTGCCTGCTGCTTCCATGAGTATTGATTGTGGATCCAAGCGAAATAAAGTCCTTGACAACATCAGTCTTCAATATTCGCTCCCGCTCCATGCTCTTCCAAAAATGCCCATGTCACAACTTGTAAAGTGTTATTTACTCAATTGAAAGATATTTCAGATACAAGAAAATTGAAATATTTCAGCTACACCATACAATGCTTAGTAGTTATAACCTAGCTGTATAAGAACACTTACATTCTTGGAGTTGAAAAAACCTATACCAGCCAAAAGTACATCACAAATCTTATCTCGCCACAGACACAAAGGGGTGATGCTTCGGTGTAAGTGTTGCTCTCACTCAGACGACATGCAGTGCTTGTGTCAGTGCATTAGAATACTTGTCATTCGTGATCACTGGAGACATGATGGGTGCATAAGCAGCCGTGTGAAGAAAGCTGATGGTGCCCAGCTATCAAGAGATACAGCATCTGGGATCTTAAAGGCTTGAAATTTAAACAAGCAGCCATCTAGCAGAGAAACAAGTCCACATGAGAGAAGCACACCAGCCTGTGTGATCATGAGGTATCAATGAAATCAGGTAACATGCACCAGAAGACCCAAAACAGACCAAAAAAACCATATTATTAAGAAAGAGGGGGCTTCTGAAGCAGAGGCCGAAAAACCATCTGTAGACAGTAGTACATCCCCTCACAGAAGGGTCACATAGAAGAGATGAGTCAGCCAGGGCACAGTATGGCACCAATGAAGCAAACAAGATTCCTCTAGTTCTTTGAGGCTTCCTCACCCCCCACCATCATGAACCCAGTCCTGCTGTTCAGTTCTAGCTATACAGGAGCATGTACACGGTACAGATAAGAGCTTGCAACACTCAGAATCCAAGTCAGATAAACCCCTCAAGAACAAAATTGGGAGTAGCGATATCAGGAGGTTAGGGATAAGGGGAGGGGAGGAAGGGGGAAACCAATCATAATGATTGACGTATAACACCCCCCACCCCCCAGGGGGGTGAACAACAGAAGCGTGCATGGGTGAAGGTAGATAGTGGCCAGTGTAAACCATGAAAACAATAATAATTTATAAGCTATCAAGGGAGGGTGGGGGGAAGGAGGGAAAGGGAGCTGATACCAAGGGCTCAAATAGAAAGTAATTGTTTAGAAAATGATGATGGCAACATATATACAAATATGCTTGAAACAATTGATGTATAGAATGTTATAAGAGCCCCAAATGAAATGATTTTAATGTCATTGTGCTCTTTTGTTTTTCACTTTATTTGAGTAAAATATCACAGCCATCGCTCCAACGGAAGTCAATGACACCAGCAGTAAATCTAAGTGGAAAATTGTAAGAGCCACAATGGAGTTGAAGAGGGAAATCAATGTGAAATTTGAATCAGGTCACCACTTGGCAGATGTGGCAGCTGAATACAACATAGCTAGGTTGACTTTATCAACTTCTGGGGAAATATGATTAAGCGCCCAATGTAGCAACGGGGGTGAAAATCGTTAGCCACGAAATACAGAACCCAGACTGTCGGAGAGGTTGAAAAGTTACTGTCAATTTGGATAAATCAGTAACAACTTGATGCAGATGGCATATCCAAGTGACATGTGAGAAGGCTAAAAGCCTCTGTAGAGCTGAAAAGTCCAGGGAAAATGAATTTATAAGCATCATTGTGGGGACTCAAGACCAATGATTTGGTTTTCAATTATTTCTTATGGGAAAAACATGTTCCGTTCCTGATCTTGTCAATGTTCAAACACAAATTTTGAAGGAATTGAGTTCTACAACAGAGGTATCACTGCATATGCATAGAAAGGGGAAATTCAACTAGACCCTTCACCCAGCTATTCAAAATTAGACTAGATTGTCCTTATATTAAGCTGAACTTCATCTTGTCTTTAAAGTGCTTATATTCAATTGGAATAGAGAAAAACTAAGAAATTTGTGGGTTTTGCTATGAAATGCTGACTTTCCTAGAAAAGATTGACTGTTAAGATCCTTGCATGTACTTCTGTAAGAAATAGGGATCTTTGTTAGTTTTAAAAACAGCTCTAAATTTTTAATTGCATTAAATGTTTTTATGGGGAATAGAAAGAGTAAAGAGAGAACCCACAGACTGGGATGATTTTTTTGTAATGGCATATAAGACAAAAAGGGAAATCTCTAGAATTTATAGAAAATGTTAGCACCTCAATAAGAAAAAGAAAAATAATATAATTTTTAGATGGTAGGAGTACAGGAACAGACACTTCACCAAAGAAGATATTCAAATGACCAATATGAAGAAATGCTCACCATCATTATATTATTTGCTAGTAGAGAGATGCAAATTAAAACAATAATAAGACATCATCTCAACCAATATTAATAGCAAAGTTCAATAAAGCAGAAAACAAAAACTGCTGGTGAGAGGCTGGGGACACTTAGATTCTCATTCACTGCTGGTGAGACAAATGGTGCAACCACTGTCGAAAATGGTGTGGTACTTCCTTAAAATGTTAGAAATAGAATTGCCACATATTACCCAGCAGTCCTAGAGAAATAATAGCTGTGATATAGATATGTGTCACATATATATCATATAGACACACATACATATACTCATGTCCACTGGAGCACTGTTCACGATAGCAAAAAGATGGAAACAACCTAACACTTATGAAAAGAATAGAGACACAAACTATTCTCCATACACACAATGGAATACTACACAATGTCAAAGAAAAATGATGAATCTACAAAAACTACAAAACATCCATCAACCTGTATGACATTACGCTTATTTGAAATTAGTCAATCAAAAAGAGACGAATATTTTTACATCTCTATTGTAGAAAGTCAAGAAAAGGTTTTCAAACTAAAAGAAACATTCTTTGACAGTTTCCTGGAGAGAAAGGAGAAGGAATAGAGGACAGACAGATGTCAACTTGGGTGAAAGGGAACACACTAAGAGGAAGGGTGCTAACAAATGATGGAGGCAGGGAAGGATACTGGGAAGTTTGCAAGAGGTAAAGATAACCGAGGTAAATACTATTACAGAACCAATCCTGAAATAACGGTGAGCTATGAAGAAATGGTGATCGCTGAAGAAATGGGGGCTATAGTGCTAAGTGTGGTGAAGAAACCAGATGGAGCCAGGCTATCAGAAAGAATAGCATCTAGGCTCTTAAAAGTTTGTCTTCAAACAAGCAACCAAATGAAGCATCAACTAAGTCCACATGAAAGAAGCACACCAGTCTGTGTGATCTAAGGATTGTAAATAATAAAATCCAAATCCGAGGGAATGGTATCAGAGCTTAAATTATGAACACCTGGTTTGGAGAAGGCTAAGGATGACCGTGGAAGCCCAAATCCATTTGTCGGGCACCCACATGGATTAAACTTCTGGTTAACCCCCTGTGACTACAGTCCAGGGATGTGATTAGTCTTTCTACCAGACAGACACTATTGTGAATCTGATTACGATGGATAAAGTTAGATTAAAATGTAATACCTTATCATTTGAGCTCCCTTTTGACCCATTTAAAAGTTTTAGCTTTCAATATTTTCTGATTTCTTCTTTTTAATGGATCTAGAAAACATTATTTTATTTCTAATTTTTAAAATCATTTTATTGGGGGCTCGTACAACTCTTTTCACAATCCATACATGCATCCATTGTGTCGACCACTTTTGTACATTTGTTTCCCTCATAATTCTCAAAACACGTGTTTCTACATTCGTCCTTGATATCAGCTCCTCATTTTTCCCTTCTTCCTCACTCCCCCTCCCCCATGAACCCTTGATAATTTATAATTTTTTCTTTTTATTTAAGTTTTGCTCTGCTTTGTCTAGTAATTGTTTTTTATTTTCTTCTTTGTTTTTTGTGGGGGAGGGTTGTTTATTTTGTTTGTTTGTTTTCTTCTTGTTTGTGTTTTGTGCAGTATCCTGTTTATGAACATATACATATGAGATCCAGGATAAGTAAGTCTATAGACACAGTAACTGAATTAATAGTTACCTGTGGGAGTGGCAGGAGAAAGACGAGGCTTTCTGCTCCCATAACAATGACCATCTTGGAAACTCACGGGGTGGGGTGGGGGGTCTCTATGAGTCAGCATTGACTAGAGAGCAGTGAGTTTGGTTTGGTTTTGAAGCAGAGTGGCAGCAGAGGTTTTGGAGGAAATGGGGAGCTAGCTATAATGAGTCCAAGATGAAAATGTTCTGAAAGTGATTGGGGTGCTGACTGCACAACTCTTTTTAATATGATTGAATGATTAAATTGTGAATTACATGCCAATAAAATTTTGGGTTTTTTTTTTAAAGGGAAGAGTCATACAGAAGCTCCTTAGACAGAGAATGCATCGCTAGACCTGGAAGCTCAGTACCATAGCCTGAGACGATGCCCAGGTCCACTGGAGTAGCATAATCCACAAAAACATGTTCTACATCTGACACTAGTGAGTACTACATGGGTATTAAAAGCTTATGAGCAGCCAATTAAAGTGCAACTGTTGATCTCTCCCTGGTCAAAGGAAAGAAAAGTGATGAATATTGAAGATACTTGGAAACAATTAGTCCAGTGGACTAATGGACCACACAAATATGTCTCCATGACCCCAAGACCAGAAGAACGAGATGGTGTCTGGCTACCATCTCCAAGTGCTGTGAAAAGGATCGTATTAGAAGGTCCTAGAAAGGGTAGGAGGAAAATGTGTAACAAAATAAAAAATCATAAAAATACTAGGCTTAGTGATTGTGTAGACTGATCCTTAGTCACCCTTCAGATCTAGATATGAACTTATCCCCACGGCTCAATTTTCAGACAAACCATTGGCACGTCTGTAAGGTGAACAGTAGAACTACTGGAGTAATCACACCTTAAACCATCAACCACTTGAGATCAAAAGGGCAGCATTCACTCAAGGACCAAGTTCAAAAGGGCTAGTAAAGGAGAGGGAAAATGCAGGGAGGAAATGGGGGGGGGGTGGGAAGGTGTTTCACAGTAGGGGGTGTGGACAATGAAATGAAACAAAATGCAACAATCGATGAATGTAAAACTGATTTTCTCTGTAAACCTTCATAAGAAGTTTTTGCTTTTATATTAATCTTGACCCGGTAATTTCCTATCAGTCCAATCTGGAACAGATTTAAATTTGCAAAGCCTCAATATCCTAAGCCAGTGATGGAAGCTGATAAGCTATGTCATGGTGTTCTTAGGAGGATGACATGAGCAAACATATGAAAGAACTTGGGAAAGTGGTTTTTTAGTCCTTTTACTAGCAGCTCTTACAGCTCTTTCCACAATCTATACATACATCCATTATGTCAAGCACATTTGTGTATATTTTGCCATCATTGGTTTCAAAACATTTTCTTTCTACTTGAGCCCTTGGTATCAGCTCCCTTGGGAAAGTTTATTGTGATCTAAAGCTATATGACTGGGGGGCGGCGGGGTGGGGGTTGAGGTAATTTCCCCAATGCAAGCTCATGGAAATTCTGATTTTAAGAAATGATTAATAAAAAGTTTTAATGCATACATACTTAACTCTCAAGTGAAAGAAATGAGTAAATACAAGAAATAGAGGAAACTGAAAGCCAGATGCACACAAGCTAAAATTAAAGATGTTCTAGATAATGGACAGGGAGTTTATCAGAATGGGAAACAGACCCTTAAAAGTGGGACATTTGTAGTTTAACCTGCACACAGGGGCAAGAGGGAAGGCTTTGGAACATTTAAGTGAAGCATGAGAATCTCACATAAAATGAGCATTTCTGAAGAACTGCACCATTCCTAAAAGCCCCAGGGGCACAGTGGTTGCACGTGCCTGCTAACCTCAAGGTTCACAGCCACCACGGACCCCGAGGAAGAAAGATGAGGCTTTCCATCTCAGAAGCCACAAGGACCATTCTCCCCTGTCCTCGCGGGTCACCGTGAGTCAAAGTGATTCACGCGAGAGCACCTTCCCGAAAATAAAGTTGGAGGAACTCCCTGCCAGTCTAGAGACGGAAACAAAGCTGTCTCTTTCTGTTCTCGCATGAGAAATCACAATACTAAGCTTGTGCCAGGTGACAATTTAGGGATGGATTGATATGCCCCACACTGTGCACAAACTCAAATGAAGAAATCAACCACAAAATTTGACAAAACTAACCAAAAATATCTGCTTCCAGAGTACCAAATAAAATCGCCTTCAAATACCCTGAAATACCATCAAAGCAGTACAGAATCCCAACAGGAGGGAAAAAATCACCAAAGACGATGGAAAACTATCCAAACAAAAGTTTGCCATGAGCAGATGTTTCCAAACACAATAAACAGGAAAAATTGTACCCCAAGATCTTCTGATAGTTGAATAATCTTAAAGACTATAAATAAATGTTTGAAATGATAAAAGATAAAAAGAGAACCAAAAGAAACCGCAGTGAAATACCAGCCAGGTTTTAAGAAAAATAAATAGAACTTTTAGAAATATGTTGCAAGATATGAAAATAGTTTATAATTTATCAAGGGTTCACAATTGGGGAGAGAAGCTGATATCAAGGGCTCCAGTAGAATGAACTTGTTCTGAACATGATGATGGCAACATATGTATAAATGTGCTTGATACAACTGATGTACGGATTGTTATAAGAGCTGTGAGAGTCCCCAATAAAATGATTTATATAAAAAAGAAAGTCATCAACATTAAAATTTTAATGCATGAAAAGATTAGATTAGATGGAGCTGAATAAAGAATCCATGAATTGGAAAAAAGCTATGTGGAAATCACCCACAAAGTTTCACAGAGAGATAAAGCAATTGAAACGCATGAAAGAAATTAAAAGGAAATGGAAAGACCCAACAAATTTTCAATAACAAACAATGACAGAGTAATATAAGGAGATTTAACAACAAAGAATTGTTGTTCAATGAATCCTCATAAGGAAGAGTTATACCAATCCCTAAGAAAATTAAATTAAAACAATTCAATGCCTAGGTTCATGACAGTAAAATTGAATAACAACTAAATAAAACCTGGAAAGCAACTAGAGGAAAGACTGGTCACAGACGACTCAACGACAAGCACAGACAACAGAAAATAGACGTGTCTGCATCGTTATATGCTCGCACTTCAGAGAAATGGCGATATTTTTAAATCGCAAAGACTCACAACTCACAGAAACTATATGATGAAAGCATTATGAAAGTGTACACAACCATATTTCAGAGATATTGTAGGTTCAATATTAAAGCACAACAAAAGCGAATAACACAAAGTGAGTCACGTGCATCTTAGTGCATATAAGTTGTGCCTACTGTGTACTGCAGTCTATTAAGTGTACAATCACTTTACACAGATATTGACAATGTATGAGAAATTACCAAAATGTGACATAGACACACAAAGTGAGCACGTGCGGTTAGGCAAAACTGGCTTTGATTGACTTGCTTCCTGCAGTTTCCACGAACCCTCCATTTATTTTTAAAAAGCTCTATTTGTGAGGGCAGTGACCTGAAGCACAATAAAATGACATGTGTCTGCACTACAGACACCATGGTTAGCTGGCCTGCTAAGTTCAAGTTCAGTGGTTCAAATGCACCAACCGCTCTGGAGAAGAAAGATCATGCTGTCTGTTCCTGTAAAGATTTGGTCTAGGAAACTCTGTAGAGCTGTTCTATTCTGTACAGTATCATTGCAATGAACTGGAATTGACTCGGTGGCCATGAGTGGGTTTGGGGCCTATTTGATTCTACAGAAAAAAAGAGAATTGAACTCAGGAGGAAGAAATAGGTGAACCGAGAAAATGCAAATATATGGTTAATTCTAAAAAAGCATTGACTGTGAAAATATACAGATATACCAACAAAGTGTTAACAAATAGTAAGTTCTTGGTATATGTTTGCTGATTGGTGCTTCTGCTTGTGCGCTCCTCTTCTGAAATACACTTGCATGTGTCTTGGACAAGCAACTGAGAAGTGTTTTGACTTATGCTTGCCACATTCAAGGTATTTCTCTATTTCAGGAATGGCTCACCATTTTTGGTCTAACTATAATTTAAGTGGAGCTCTGTATTTCTTTTTAATGTCTGCCATCTTTTTGTTAGTGAAGCAGATGATCCTGGTTTTTGCGCAACCCATCATTCCTAAATGCTAATCAATGCATTTTTATTGACCTGGGGGAAAAGTCATTCCAACCCCCTGAGCAATGTTTCCAAGAAGAACAATGCTCATCACCGGGCAGACTCCAGAAAGTGTTCAATGGCTTTTACACCAAAGATTTCCATGTCTATCATGATCCCACAAATCACCCCAAAACTGGCAGTTTCCAAGTGAATCCTCTGGGACAGAAATTCAGATAAGGCACAGCAGGGATGCGTTGTCTCTGAACCACAGTGTCTGGGGACTCAGTCTACTGTGCAGATTTGAAGCCTATGGTGATTTGACGATGTAGACTTATTTACTCACGTTTACTCTCATTTACTCACATTCCCAGCTCAAAGACGAGGATGCCTGACCAGAGTACTGATACCACTCTCATGGAACCCAGGATAGTCAGACTTCCTGCTTAGTGACTCAAGGTTCCAAGACAAAACGGCATAGTGTGACATGACCCAGTCCTAGAAGTTGCCTCCAGTGTATTCTGTTTGTTCAACCAGTCCTCAGCCCACCCCGGAAAGAAATACAAACCCCACTTCTCAATGAGAGAAGTAATTTTTTGTTGTGGTCAAATGTATACAACAAAACATTCCCCACTTCAAGCATTAGTGTACGCGGCATTAATTACATTCATCATGCTGTACAAACATCACCATTATTCATTCCTAATTGTTTATCACCCTTCAATGAAAAGTCAGTACCCCTTAAACCACGTCACCCCATTTCCCTTTCTAGTTATCCCTGGTACTACTAATAAGCACTAGTCTCTATGCATCCATCTACTCTAGACATTTTATATCTAGAAATGTAGAATTAATTATATGGGAATCACATAATATTTGTCCTTTGGTGACTGGCATTTTACGTGGCATTGTGTATTCAAGAGCTGTCGGTGTTGTAGCATGTGTCACAGCTTCCTTCATCTTGATGGCTGGATGATAATGCGCTGTTAAGGATACACTGCGCTTTCTTAATCCATTCACCTCTTGATGGACATTAGGTTGTTGACTCCTTTGGGCTATTGTGAATAACACTGAACATGTACATGCGTATGTTTGAGTATCTATTTTCAAGTCTTTGGAGTAAAATCCTTTCACAAAAGTTTTTAATTTTGAAGAAGTTGAATCCATCTATTTTGTCTTTCGCTGTTCATGCTTGTGGTGTTGCATGTGAGAAAGAATTAACTGCTGAACCCTAGGCTTTATGTTTTGTTTTGTTACCTCTAAGAGTCTTATGGTTTCTTTACAGAAATAGGAAAACTATTACTCAATTTTATATGAAAATGCAAGAGACTCCAAATAGCCAAAGCAATTTTGAAGAATTACATAGCATTCTTGACTTCAAAACATTACACAACTACAATAATCAAGCAGCTTGGTACAGGTTTAATGATAGATACATTGGACAATGGAATAGAAAAGAAAATCCAGAAATAACTCCAAATATCTGTGGACAGTTAATTTTCACCAAGGGAGCAATTTTCATTCAAGGAGAAAGGAACAATCTCTACAACACACGGTGTTGGCAGAACTGGACTTCCACATGCCAAAAAATGAAACAAACTCTACACTTCATATCAAGCACAATAACGAATTCAAAAGGGATCAGAGGCCTAAAAGCTAAATCTAAGGCTATAAAGTTCATGGAAGAAAACATAATAGCAAAGCCTTGGGACCTAATTTTCCTTAATAATAGATTATCAATCACAAGAATAAATGCACAAACAGTGAGAACAAAATAAATAACTAGGACCTCATAAAAATGAAATACTCACCAAAAAAAGTTAAATACTTAAGTTCATTACAAGGCCTTATCAAAAGAGTAAAGAAAACACCCTAGAGAATGGGGAAACGCCTTTGGTAATGACATAAATGATTAGGTCTAATATTATATATATATATATGGATTTTTCTTCTACCACTAAAGACAAATAAGCCCGCCAAAAATTATTCATCGTTTTCTGGTCTGGAAATTATGGTATAGTTTTGCAGTTATGCGATAATGTAATTTCCACAATGAGATCTGCTATGAGCCATCAATCCATTGAAAGGGAGTCTTCTCAAGGGTATAGCCTGCATTCAATATTTTAATGTATATGGACATTGTGGCAAAATTGTCTAGATTTTGTTTACTATGAATCCTACGTCTAACTTGATGAATCCTGCATCTGATGGCTAGTCCTTGAAACTTAAACCAGCAGCCTACCATATTGCCTGCCAATGCTGGGAGTTGTTAGACGCTGTCGCCTATGAATCAACAGCCCACTGTCTGACCTGTCAATCTTGGGTTTGTCAGTCCTGGAGCTACATGAGTCAGGGAAAGCCTCCAACCTGATGCATAACCCAGCATGAACTTGGGACTTGATAGCCTTTACAATCACATGCCATGTCCTTGGAAATATATCAACCTCTCACTAGAATAGATAGATTGAGTGGTAGTTACATAACTGGTGTCAATTTGGGACTTGAGAGGATAAAGAGGGTAGGGATGGCGTCTAGCCTGTCAATCAGATCATAGCTAATGAGACCTCTGTGTGAGCATGGCCTTCTCCTGAGAATTCTGGGAAGTTTTGTATTTCTTCCTTGGAGGTGGGAGACACTTCTTTCTCAGCTCACTCCTTGGGAAACATTGCAGCTGACAAGACACATGGAACTATGCTGGTGCCCAGAGCTGGAGAAGCCACATGGACCTACCCTGATGCAACCAGACCTCTGAAGCCGGAGAAGCCACGTAGAGCCCACAGCTAGCACTGAGATGCTTACAGCGCTACCTACTGGCACGTGATCATACTGCATTTGGCATCATTGCATGTGTTTCATGAGTCTGAAGAGGACTTTATAGATTAGTATCAGACATATGGGCTAATATCGGACTTATGGGCTTGGACTTGGACTGGACTTGGGATGCTTTCTTAATGTACAATTACTCTTTATATAAAACTCTCTTATACGCATATGCGTGTTTCTGAATTTGTTTCTCTAGTCTACCTGGACTAACATCAAGATAGATAGATAAATAGATAGATAGATAGATAGATAGATACATAGATAGATACATAGATAGATACATGGATAGATAGATACATAGATAGATAGATACATAGATAGATAGATAGATAGATAGATAGATAGATAGATAGATAGATAGATAGATAATTAAGTTTTTCCTCTTTAAAGAACCCAGCCTAAAACAAATGAGCAAATAACAGGAACATATAGACACTTTACCAAAGAGGATATCACCAAATAGCCAACAGACACATGAAAAGATTCTCAGTGTAATTAGCCCTTAGAGAAATGCAAGTAAAAACCACAAGGAGATGGCATTTCACTCCCACTGGGATGACCACGATTTTAAAACAAATGAAAATAGCAAGTTGGGGAGAGGCTATGGAGAAGCTAGGACTTTCTCCCATGCTGAGGGGAGTGCAAGCGGCCACGGCGATTGTGGAAGACAGTAGAACTCGAGAGAGCTCTCACTGCTGTATGCAGAGCATCGGTTCTGACGCCGAGCAGCTCTCTAAGACAGGATCGACCAGCCCACAGGATCTGATAGACTGTAACCTTGATGGAAGCAGATGCCCCAGTCTGTCCCACAAGGCCAACGCAGGGATTCAAGCCAGCCAAATGCTTCATCACTGTGCACCAAGACTCCTTTTTACAACTGCCAGCTGACAGGGCAACTCCCCTCCTAGGAGGGTACGCTAGGGCTCTGATAGAAGGAGCCCAGACAGACATTAGCACACCTTTTTTGATGCTTAATATTTCCCGTCAAAGCCCTTCAGCCCTGAACAACTCAATGGCATGACAGTCCTGCCAGGCGCCCCAGGCAGGGTGGGAGGGAAGAGCAGGCAGGAGTGGGAAAACCATACCTGAGGAGCTTCAGTGTAGCAATACGGAATGCCAGCAGCAATGCTCTTCTACCACCTCTGGCTCTCCGTGAAGAGGGCAGAGTGCCTCGTTGGCTGGAGGCAGGCAAGTGGTCCGTGATCTCCATGCCCAGAGCCCACTTGCTTGCATAGGCCCCACTGGACTGAACATGCAGTCTCCTTGAAGCACAGGAAAAGGACACACTGGCAGCTGGAGCCCTGGGAAGAGAGAGCTGTTAGTAAAGAAGAAAGGGCTCCAGAGGAAAGGAGCCCCCCACTCTAACCCTACAGAAAAAATAATCTCGTCTATGCTTTATAATTAGAAGCAACAGTGGCAGCCCAAGATGACTTTTTCCAAGACAGAACTTTCTGGGTCCAGCTGAACAGTCACCTTTACCGTCCGGTTAACTAAGCCATCTCTCTTTTATGGCTGTGACCTATTAAGTGGGTCCCAAACTCAAGCCAGGCTGAGGGGTTGGTTTTGGTTTTTTTTCAATATTATTATTATAAATTGTTTTATTGGGGGCTCTTACAGCTCTTATAACAATCCATGCATCAATTGTATCAAGCACATTTGTACATATGTTGCCATCATCATTTCCAAAATATTTATTTCTACTTGAGATTAATTTGTGATTAGTTCCTTTTTCTCCTCCCGCCCCCTCACCTCCCACCCTCATGACCCCTTGATAAATTATAAATTACTGTTGTTTTCATATCTTACACCATCCGCTGTCTCCCTTCACCCACATTTCTGTTGTTCGTCCCCCTCAGGGGGTGGGACAGGAGGTTATAGGTCAATCATTGTGACTGGTTCAACCTTTCTCCCCTTTCAACTCCCAGTTTTATCCCTTCCCTCATGGTATTGCTACTCCCATTACTGTCCCTGGTGTGTGTGTTTGGGGGCGGGGGTGGCGGGGGGTATCTGTCCTGGATTCCATGTGTCAAGAACTATTATCTGTACCAGTGTACATGCTCTGGTACACTGGTTTGTAAGGTTGAACTGGGGTCATGCTATTGTGGTGGGGTAGGGGTAGAGAATTAAATAACTAGAAGAAAGTTGTATGTTTCATCCGTGCTATACTGCACTCTGGCTGGCTCGTCCCTTCCTTGTGACCTTCTGTGAGATGTCCACTTGTCTACAGATGGGCTTTGGGTCTCCATTCTGACCCCACTCGTTAACATCGGTATGATTGTTTTGGGTCTTCTGATGCCTGGAACCTGATCCCGTCAACACCTCATGATCACACAGGCTGGTGTGCTTCTTTCATGTAGGCTTTGTTGCTTCCCTGCTAGATGGCTGCTTGTTTATCTTCAAGCCTTTAAGACTCCAGATGGTATATCTTTTAATAGCTAGGCACCATCCGCTTTCTTGATCACATTTACCTATGTATCCATTTGGGAAGGAGAGCATCACAGAATGCCAGATGATTAGAACAAAGTGTTCTTGAATTAAGAGAGTACTTGAGTAAAGGCCCAATATCCATCTGCTTCCTTAATTCTTAACATATGACTATATATATATATATAGGCCTATATTTCTTTCCTTATATATTAATATATGCACATGCCTGTATTTATACCTCTATAAATGTCTTTTGCCTCTAGTTCTTTCCTCTATTTCCTTTTACTCTCTTCCTGTACCATTATCATGTTCAGCCATCATTCGGCTCTCAGTAATTCCTCTCAGCTACATTGTCCTTGATCGAATCCCACAAGCCATTCTACGCCCTCCTCACCACCAATTTTAAATCTCTTATTCCTGGGTTTGTTGTTTTCCCCCTCCCTTTCCCACCTCCCCTTCTCCCCTGTCCCCCTGGAACCACTGGTCCCGTTGTTTTCTACTTGGGATTGCTTATCTTGCCTCTCCTATATAGATAGACATGAGAGAAAAAAGAAGAGGAAAAGGGGCCTATAAATAATTCCAGGTCTGTCTTCTGACCCTTATGTTTGTCTTCTGATCCAGTCTGATGAGGTGCCAAGCCCTGCCCTCTGACTGAGGTCTGTTTGGGGGATTCCTCGGGGACTTTGTGGCTTTGCTCCCCTTGCTGCTCTGTTGTGTCCCCTTCGTGTTCCGCCCAGGTGTGGGTGGGTGTCAGACCGGGCACTGTTCCCGCACGGCGTCTCCAATGCTGTCCCCGTAGTGCTTCGGGTCAGTGAGGGAATGTCATGTCTCGTGATGGGGCCAGCCCTATGGTCCTCTCTGTACCTCGGCTGCTCTGAGCAGGTGTGTCATCTCGGGGCTTGTTGGGCCAGGATGCCGTCCACTCTCTCTTTCTCTCTTTCCCTTTTAGTTTGTTCCATGTGGTCTGGACAGACCCACCACTCTTCCTGGGCTCTATCTTCAGCGCTGTCCTCTGCAGTGCAGTCTTCTGGGGACGAGTCAACGTAGCTGGGATTGGGACCGGTCCCCACAAACCACCCTGTTAGTCCACTGCTTCATGCCGATATGTTGCCCTCAAGGCTTGGTGTATCAGGGTGAGGTCTAGTCCCTGTCTCCTATTCTTGTGGAGACATAAATAGTACCCTCCCTGTGGGTGAGTTAGTGCCCTGTTCCCCCACTACCCATGTCGTTTTTTGTTTTTTTTTCTTTTACTCTATTTGGCTGCCATATGCATCCCTGGGTTGAATCTGACCCCTGCCAGAATACCTGGGTCTCACCCTGGGAATTTATGCATTTAGTGACTGTCAGGCTGAGGTCTTGAGACAATCTGAAAACATGAGTTCCAAGGGTCACAGCCCCAATTCCATCCAGTGGTTGTACCAGAAAAAACAAGGAGGTGCAAAGAATCACTATTCTCCATCTACCTCTCTATAGGATCAAACACTCTGCAGATATTTGTAGGTGAAACGTGAAGTCCAGAGTTTTCTTATTTTAAACAGAACCTCATACTGCTGTGCCGGGAATCGCATTTCTTAAGGTGTGTGCTTGCCCTTCAGTAGCACCGCCTCTGTGACTAGTTTGGGGGACCTGTAAGTGGCAGACACTGAGCTGCCACGTTGACTAATGTTCTAACAGGAATGGGTGTGTAGTTATCTACCCATCTTATTTGCATGTTAGAAAAATTAAGCAGATCTTTCAGAGGATACTGCACCTCTCGTCCTGGAACATACTTTGTACTTCATCTCTTGGTGCTTCCTGGGACTCCAGTCTAGTTATAAGTCTAGAAGCAAAAATGGGTGATGGGTGTGGATCGTGGGGACATTAAGGAATGTCTTACAATGCATGAAGTGATGCTCAAGCCACCCTAGGTGATATATCAGACAGACTCTTCGGGAACAGCTGTGTTAATTTCATCAGCGTGAGGTGGAATGGCTAGTGGAGGGTGATTTAGCAGACTAAGGAGTAATCCTTTCCATTTGGAGTAATCCTTTCCGTGTGGAGGCTGGTTTTGGTGGTAGAAGTGCTTTGACAACACTTAGAGACTCCTTGCCCCAGCTTCCTACTTATCTACCTACATGTCCCATCCCAAGTTTTAGGATCGCATTTCTCCCAGTAAATATTCATTTGAATTTCAGTTTAACTTCAGACACCACTCAGAGTTGGGGATTCAATGGATGCTGTAATTCAGCCACTCTTACAATAAGACTCTGCGTTTGGCTTTTGACAGTATCTGTTCTGTCACTATGAGAAATAGGCTTTTTTTCTGAGCACGAGCGGCGACTTTCAGGTGTGGCATACAACACTTGAGCTGTAAGCCTGGATCTCGGAGTCCATCCCTTTCCTTAACCAATTTGCCTCCTTATACTCCACATTCTGAAAAAATTGTGGGACTATCAAGTATTCAATCACCCAGAGTCTTGGCTCTAACATTTTACCTAAAGTGGTAATGTTTTCCTTATTTATGTTAATCTCATACCATGGATTAAAAGTACCATCTTTAATACTTGAGGCAGAGTATACTGCTTTTAAGACTCCAGACTTGAGGACCAATTTTGAAAATTTGTCCTTTCTATTTTGTTCCTCTAGAATCACTCTCAGTACCAAATATCTTAGGCTATAATCTCGTGAAAAGTAAAATCAGTGAAATACACACACATACACACACACACACACACACACAAATATTTAGACAGGTTTATTTCACACAATGGAATTGGCTCACACAATTGTGGCAACTCCCAAATCTGTGAGTCAGGCAGCAGGCTGGAGGCTTCACCTAGCTCATGTGGCTGCAGGGACTGATGAATTCAAAATCTATAGATCAGACAGAAAACTGTTGGCTTAGGTCCCAAGAACCCGTGGTCAGAGATTGATAAGTTCGATGCAGTATCGGGAGATGGTAAGTTTTACCAAAAGGGAAGCAAAACAAACCAATAAGAAAACTCCACTTTCAATAGATCGGTTGCTCACTTTACGTCACAAAATAGTGGATGATTACATACATCTACCAAAACACTATCGTAGCCTAGCCAAGGTGACGCATGACCTTAAACACCACATGATGTGACATATGGACCCAGCTGTAGCTATTTATTTGTTCATAAGTGGAGATACAGTTGTCTCAGCAAAAAATATTGAATTGGCTACTTTTACCCTTTGGAATGAACCAAGCACACTTGTCAAAAACTCAATTGACCAAAACTGAAAGGGTTTATTTCTGGACTCTTAATTCTATTCCATTTCCCAATATTCTATCCTTACACCAATATGAGGTAGTTTTGATTATTATAGCTCTGTTGTTGTTGTTGTTAGATGCTGTTAAGTCAGCTCCTATTCAGAGCAACCCCCTGTACAACAGAACAAAACACTGCCTAGTCCTGTGCCATGTGTGTTTTCACATGTGAGCCCACTGTTGCAGCCAACTGTGTCAATCCATCCTGTCAAGGGTCTTCCTCTTTTATGCTGCCCCTCCGCTTTACCAAGCAAGATGTCATTGTCAAGGGACAGGTCTCTCCTGACATGTCCAAAATACATCAAAGTCTGCCATCCTTGACTCTAAGGAGTATGTTGGTTGTACTTTCTCCAAGACAACTATAACTTCATAGGGGGGGGGAGGCAATTTCTTTCTATTTAATTCCAACTCATAGCAACTTTATAGGATAGAGTTTGAACTGTTCCATAGTTCATGAGGCTAGATATCTTTCTAGATGCAATCTACCTCATCTTTCAGAAAGTGACTGGTGGATCTCTTCTCGGCCTTTTGGCTCAAGTGCAGAAACTCACTGGTGGGGTCAAGCCACTGACCTTTTGATTAGCAGCCCAGTGCTTAATCCACTGTGCCACCAGATTCCTACAACTTTATAAATCCACTGCCATCAACTCCATTCCAACACCTAGAGTTTCTGAGACTCTAAATCGTTATGGGAGCAGAAAGAAAGCCTCCCCTTTCTCCCACAGAGCAGCTAGTGGATTAGAGCCACCAACCTTGAAGTTAGCAGCCCAGTGCCTAACCCACAGCACCAACAGAGCTCCTTTATAACTTCATGGCATCTTAAATTGGTCATTATGCGTCCTACTTTGGTCTTCTTTTGCAAGATTGCTTTGACTATTCAGAACCCCTTGAAATTTCATATAAATTTGAAGATTGGCTCTTCAATTTCTACAAAGATGGTTGGTAGAATTTTGATAGGAATTCCAACAGATCTATAGATTTCTCTGGGTAGTATTGACATCTTATTGATATTAAGTCTTCTAATTCATAAACCATGCAATATTTCCACCTGACCCATCGCATCATATGCATGTGAAAGTTGGACATTGAATAAGGAAAGCCATAGAAGAATAGATGTATTTGAATTATGGTGCTGGAGAAGAATATTGAAGGTACCATTGAGTACTAAAAAGTGTACCATGGACAGCAAATAGCCAGAGTGCTCCTTGGAGGCAAGGATGGCAAGACCTTGTCTTATATACTTTGTACATCTTGTCAGGAGAGACTCTGGAGAAGAACATTATGTTCAGTACAATGGAAGGATGGTCATCAGACTCAACTGGAAAACACTCCTAAAGGTCAACAAACAGACCTTGAACTATTATTGATAGGCTTTTCTCTTTTTTGTCACTGGTTTTGTTGTTGTTGTTGTTGTTATTTTCTTTTCTTGCTTTATTTTGCTCTATCTTTCTTTTTGTGCATATTATTATCTCTGCAGATCTATCTAGATAAGATAGGCAGAATAAACAATCTAGAGGAGAAAACAATGGGACCGATGGTTCTGGGAAGACATGGGAGTTGGGAAGGCGGGGGAAAGGAAGTGGGTGTTACCCAACCCAGGAACAGGGGAACAACAAGTGATCTAAAATAGATGGCAAGAAGGGTGTAGGAGGCCTGTTAGGGCTTCATCAAGGGTAATGTAACCAAGAGGAATTTCTGAAACCAAATGAAGGCTGAACATGATAGTGGGACAAGAGGAAAGTCAAAGGAAATACAGGAAAGAACTAGGAGGCAAATGACATTTATAGAGGTCTAAATAAAGGCATCTACAGATGCAAATATATTTATATATAAGGATGATGAAATAGATCTATGTGCATATATTTATAGGTTTAGTATTAAGGTAGCAGAAGGACATTGGGCCTCTACTCAAGTACTCCCTCAATGCAAGAACATTTTGTTCTATTAAACTGGCATTCCATGATGCTCACCTTCCCGACACGATCACTGAAGAAAAAGCAGGTGCATAAGCAAATATGATGAAGAAAGCTGATGGTGCCTGGCTATCAAAATATATAGCATCTGGGGTCTTAAACTTGAAAATAAACAAGCGACCATCTATGTGAGGAGCAAAAAAGTCCACATGGAAGAAGCACTCCAACCTGTGTCATCAAAAGGTGTCGATGGGATCAAGTATCAGGCATCAAAAAACAAAATATCACATCATTGTGAATGAAGGGGAGTGCAGAGTGGAGACCCAAAGCCCATCTGTAGGCAATTAGACATCCCCTTACAGAAGGGTCTCAGGGAGGAGACAACCAGTCTGGGTGCGGTGCAATGCAGCAATGATGAAATATACAAACTTCCTCTAGTTCTTTAATGCTTCTCTCCCCTGCCCCACTATCATGATCCCAATTCTACCTTACAAATCCAGCTAGACCAGAGGATGTACACAGGTACAGATACGAGCTGGAAACATAGGGAATACAGGACAGATAAACCCCTCAGGACCAATAACGAGACTAGCGATACCAGGAGGGTAGGGGGAAGGTGGGGGAGAAAAAAGGGAACCGATCACAATGATCTAAATATAACCCCCTCCCTGGGAATGGAAACAGAAAAGTGGGTGAAGGGTGACATCGGTCAGTATATGACATGAAAAAATAATATTTTATAAATTATCAAAGTTTCTTGAGGGAGGGGGTGTGAGAAGGGAGGGGGGAAATGAGAAGCTGATACCAAGAACTCAAGTAGAAAGACAATGTTTTGAAAGTGATGATGGCAACAAATGTACAATTATGCTTGACACAATGGATGGATGGATGGAGTGTGATAAGAGTTGTACGAGTCCCCAGTAAAATTATTTATATATATTTATATATATATATATACCTATATATAAATGGAATGCTGGTAAGAAAGAGGAAAGCCCTCGATGAGATGGGCCAACACAGTGGCCACATCGCCGGGCTCAGGCACGGGAACAATTGCGAGGATGGCGCAGGAGCATGCGGTGCTTTGTTCTGTTGTGCACAGGGTTGCAGATTCAATGGCATCTAATAACAATCCATGAAGATGGGATATCTTTCCATTTATTTAGAGCTTTCATTAGCATTACTTTGTACTTTCCAGTGGACATATCCCTCATCATCCTGGTTAAATTGATTCCTGGGGGTTTTGTTTGCTTGTTTTGGATGCTATTTTAAATGAAATTACTTACTTAATGCCTTTTTCAGATTAGCCAGAGCTAGTACACAAAAGAGGAGCCCTGGTAGCATAGTGGTTCTGAGTTTTGCTGCTAACCCCAAGGTTAGCAGTTTGAAACCACTAGACACTCTGAGGGAGAAAGATGAGGCTCTCTACTCCGTAAACAGTTAGTCTCAGAAACCCAGAGGGCCGTTGTCCCCTGTAAACTGTCAGTATGAGTCAGCTAGTTGGCAGTGGGTTTGAGTGAGTCATATGGAAACCTAACTGATTTTATGTGTGGACCTTGTACCTTGCAGCCTTGCTAAAATAGCTCAAGTCGTTTTCTGATGAGTTCTTTGGGATTTTATATACAAGAGAGTGCCATCTTCAAGTAGAAATAGTTTGACTTCTTCCTTCTCAATTTGTATATCTGTTGTTTCTTCTTCTAGTTACCTTGGGGCTCTGTTTTCGAACTATCACCTGCAAGTGGCACATAGCTGAAATTTGGCACAAACTAAAAGTAGGCCATAAAGAGCAAGTACCAACAAGAACAATGAGAAGGTCTGTAATTTATTGATCATATACTACATTCCAGGCACTTTACTTGCCTTTTTTTTTTTAGCCTTACATTAAAGATGTGACATGAGCTGAGATAACACCCCTCTTCTCCCCTTACAAAGATGGAGTCTATTCTCCTTGGGTTCGTCTGAATGTTCATGGTCATGTGGTCAACTAGTGGTTAAATTTGAACCCAGGGCAATTACACTCCAAGACCATACGGCGACCCCCATGCTATACTATTTTTGAAAAGTCACTGAGCAGCAGTACCTGGCTCTAATCCTTCCTCCCGACACTGCCTGTGAGGAATTCTAGCTTGGAGCCAGCGGTCCTTATAGACATCCCAGAGCAGGGCTTCCTGTGTAAACAGGAGGCACATGGGAAGCGGCACTGCAGTGCTGGGACAATGGGCAGTGAGCAGGCTGCGGGTGGCCAGGCAGGAACAGCTGGGGCCCCGACGCCCCAACGCCTGGCTTAGGAGAGGAACTGCCCCTCTCATGGCTGGCCCAAGAGGAAGTTCCCCACTGATTCTCGGGAAGCCCTACCCATCCCAGACCTGGCTGTGCCTGGGCCTCCTCTTTCTTCTTCAGAAGCGTGTTGTCTTTGGGACTAATCTGGGCTACAGGTCTCTTCTGAAGTCCTCATGGCCTGGAGGTTTGCAGGGTGTGGGCAAGCCAGGATGCCAACCCCAGAGGCAGCCGCTGCTGAGTGTGCACCAAGGAGTGAAAAATCAAGGAGTGAAAAATCATGGGGCATATAGAGCAAGAAGACCTGCCTCCAAGTGAGCTCCAGAGCTAACCAGCTGTGTGACTGTGAGCAGGCACTTAACCTCTCTGAGCCACAGATGCCTCATTTCTAACGTTTCAAAAAGAGCTTCCAAAGAGGAGTTCTTTGGTGATCACATGATAGTAAAATAACTGACTGCTAAAGAGAGTTCCATACTAAGCATGAAAGAAGCTACCATTTCTAGCCCACAACTAGTCTGCAGCAACGCCCTCAGAGAGACTTTGCCACCACCGTGGGAGAGTGCCCACAGGGAGTTCACTCCTGCTCCCGGAAGCCAGCGGGCAGCCCTCAGCCACTGTCTTCCCACAGCTCCCCCCGCCTCACACTGGGCGACCTCCCTTCTTGGTCATTGTGTAGGCGCCTCCACATTGATCCATCTCTTTTCTCTCTCTCTCTCTCTCTCTCTCTCTCTCTCTCTCTCTCTCTCTCTCTCTCTCTCTCTCTCTCTCTCTCTCTCTCTCTCTCTGTCTCTCTCTCTCTCTCTCTCTCTCTCTCACCCCCGTCCCTGCCTGCCCCAGCGGTGGGCTATGGACTCCCAAACCTCTCTTCTCTTCCTGAGTTCAGACCCACACATCCATCTCCCTCCCAGATAGGCCCCCTTGGCTGTCCCTCGGGAACCACAAACATGCTCCACAGAGAGAGGATCATCTCCCCGAGAGGGCTGTGCCTGCAGCCTCTCCGCTCTGAGTAGCGACACCCTATACCCAGGGGAACGTGTCAGAAACCCGAGCAATTCTTCGGTCCCCTGGAGCCTCACATCAGTCACCAGGCTGCATGGGTTCCACCTCCTATACTCCTCTCCATGTGTCTGCACCCTGTATTTGCTCCTTCCTCACCGGAGGCCCATCTTCTCTCACCTGCATTCCCTACCCCCGGGCCTAGCCTCAGTCATCCGTCTTCTGGCTGCAGCCAGAATCATCTCCCTAACGTATAACCTGCTTTTTCACTCTTACTGAGTTTTCCACTTGTATTGCCCATCTGTGGTGTAGACCTTCTCAACCTCTCCAGCCTCATTCTCCCCTAGCCCTACTTACCACCCTCCCTCATGCGTGTCCCGCTAAATCCAGCCTCTGTGGTCCCCTGAGAACGGCACCACCTCGCTGAGCTCTGGGTCTCCACGTACAGGCTTCTCTTACTGGGTGCCTGCCCTAGCCATTTCTGGGCCCATTCTCATGACAACAGTACATCATCTCCTTGCAGAAGAATTCCACAGCCCTAGGGAACCAGTGGAGAGGTATGAGGAGCTGGCCCCATCCCAACTACTACGTGGACACCTGCCATTCCCCCCAGGAGAATTTATTTCAAAGGATGGCATTGAATCTGCAGTTCCGGGAGAGGGACATATCTGATCGGAGCACACAGGAGCAGATGAAGGGGGAGGAGGAGAGAGTGGAGCACATCCTGGCCCACCAGACCTTGAGGAGGATGACTCCAATTAGAGCAGCCAGTCCAGAGAGGACCACATGGCTCGCTCCACTATGAGACATGACGTCCATCACTGACCCATAGCCCTACAGGGGACAACACCAGAGACACAGTGTGGGAATTGCACCCAATCTGATCCCGCCACACTGAGGCTAAACACTAAGGGGGTGCAACAGAACAGCAAGAACCCCAAGGAATGCTGAAGGTAGACATTGAGGCCAGGGCATGGTGCCCCAACAGACTGAACTGGAAAACATTCCTGAAGGCCAACAAACAGTCCTTGAACTAACTACAAGCTTTTCTTTCTTGTTGTGTTTTGTTTTACTTTTTTGTCATTGGTTTATTGTTTTTGTTGTTTTGTTGTATACTGTTGCTTGGTTTTGCTCTGTCTTATTTTTGTGCATGTTATTATCTCCGCAGGTCTGTCTAAATAAGATAGGCTGGATGAACAATCCGGAGGAGAAAACAACAGGACTGACCGTTCCAGGGGCACATGGGAGAGGGAGCGGTGGGAGGGGAAGGTAGTGGTGTTAACAAAGCCAGGGACAAGGGAACAACAAATGATCCAAATCAGTGGTGAGGAGGGTATGGGAGGCCTGGTAGGGCATGATCAAGGGTAACGTAATGAAGAGGAATTACTGAAACCCAAATGAAGGCTGAGCATGATAGTGGGACAAGAGGAAAGTCAAAGGAAATAGGGGAAACAGCTAGGAGGCAAAGGGCATTTATAGAGGTCTAAATAAAGGCATCTATATATGCAAATATATTTATATATGAGGATGAGGAAATAGATCTATGTGCATATATTTATAGGTTTAGTATTAAGGTAGCAGAAGGCCATTGGGCCTTCACTCAAGTGCTCCCTCAATGCAAGAATACTTTCTTCTATTAAATTGGCATTCTATGATGCTCACCTTCCCGGCACAACCACTGAAGGCAAAGCGGGTGCATAAGCAAATGTGGTGAAGAAAGCTGATGGTGCCCGGCCATCAAAAGATATAGCATCTGGGGTCTTAAAGGCTTGAAAATAAACAAGTAACCATGTAGCTCAGAAGTAACAAAGCCCACATGGAAGAAGCACAAGAGCCTGTGTGATCATGAAGTGCCAAAGGGATCAGTTATCAGGCATCAAAGAACAAAAAATCATATCATTATGTGCTCACCTCCCTGATATTAACTGAAGACAAATGGGTGCATAAGCAAATGTGGCAAAGAAAGCTGATGGTGCCTGGGACCAAAAGATATAGTGTCTGGGGTCTTAAAGGCTTGAAGGTAAACAAGCGGCCATCTAGCTCAGAAGCAACAAAACCCACATGGAAGAAGCACACCAGCCTGTGCAATCATGAGGTATCGAAGGGATCAGGTATCCAGCATCAAAGAACAAAAAATCTTATAGTGAATGAGGGGAGGAGTGCGGAGTGGAGACCCAAATCCCATTTGTCGGCCACTGGACATCCCCTTACAGAAGGGTCTCGGGGAGGAGAGGAGCCAGTCAGCGTACGATGGAGCAATGATGCAACATACAACTTTCCTCTATTTCCTAAATGCTTTCTCCCCACCCACTATCATGATCCCAATTCTCCCTTACAAATCTGGCTAGACCAGAGGATGGTCACTG
The DNA here is from genome assembly GCF_050624435.1 of Tenrec ecaudatus. Lineage (NCBI taxonomy): Eukaryota > Metazoa > Chordata > Mammalia > Afrosoricida > Tenrecidae > Tenrec > Tenrec ecaudatus. The sequence goes on from NC_134533.1 coordinate 141,643,522, forward strand.
GTACAGATAGGAACTGGAAACACAGGGAATTCAGGACCAGTGGTGTGAGTGGAGATACTGGGAGGGTAGAAGGAGGGTGGGTTGGATAAGGGGAACCGATTACAAAGATCTACATGTGACCTCCTCCCTGGGGGATGTACAACAGAAAAGTGGGTGAAGTTAGATGTCAGACAGGGAAAGATATGACAAAATAATAATTTATAAATCATCAAGGGTTCATGAGAGAGTGGGGAGCGAGGAGGGAGGGGATAAAATGAGGAGCTGATGCCAGGGGCTTAGGTGGAGAGCAAATGTTTTTAGAATGATGAGGGCAATGAATGTACAAATGTGCTTTACACAATTGATGTATGTATGGATTGTGATCAGAGTTGTATGAGCCCCAATAAAATGATTAAAAAAGAAAAGAACTCCACAGCCCTTAGCCTTCCCCAGTTGCCACACTCACACTGTATTGCACTTGCCTGTAGACTGCACTTTATCAGAGGCAAGAGCAAAGCCAGTGCAGAAAAGGATATGTTCATTCTGAATGCATGAATCAGTGAATGAATCACTGCAAATTCTGCCCACCACAAGAAGGTATGGTACCTAAAGGTAAACACTGGGGGGAGGGGAGGTTTCTTTTGTTTTGTTTTTTAAGTTTTAGGAGTTTTATTGACATACAATCCACATTCCAGATAATGCATCATTTAACAATATTAAAAAGAGTTGTGCAATCACAAGTAGAACCTTTTCTCCTTTCCTGTACTCCTTATTAGCTGCCTATTTGCCCCCAGCCTCCCCTACCATGACCCTAAGAAATTATAATCCAGGTACTATCCCTATAGATTTACCTATCCTGGGTGCCATATAAGGAAAAACACACATACACATACACACACACACACAAACAACAGTAATAAAATAAAACAAAAACTGGAATCCAAAAGAAAACAGAAAATAATAAAAGCTAGAAAAATATAAAATGGATCAAAAAGAGAACAAAAGATAAGTTGTTAAATTTTAACCTAACTGCATATTCATTAGTCCACTACCTTTTTTTAAAATTTGAATCATTTTATTGAGGGCTCGTACAACTCTTATCACAATCCATACATACATCCATTATGTCAAGCATATTTGTACATTTGTTGCCATCATCATTTTCAAAACATTTTCTTTCTACTTGAACCTTTGGTATCAGTTCCTCATTTTTCCCCTCCCTTCCTCTCTCATGAACCCTTAATAATTTATAAATTATCATTATTAGCTCATGTGTTACCAATGTCTCCCTTCACCCATTTTCCTATTGTCCATCCCCCTGGGAGGGGGCTACAGGTAGATCATTGTGATAAGTTCCCCCTTTCTCCTCCCCACCACCCCTTACTCTCCTGGCTGTCCTGGATTCCTGTGCTTCCAGCTCTCATCTGTACCTGTGTGCATGTGCTGGTCTAGCCAGCATTAATCCGCTTTCCAACGCACTCTGTATGACAGCAAAGCTAATCACATGACTGGTTGGTGAGCCAGGGGATTTACCAGAGACTTAATCCATATGAGAACACTGCAAGTCGATTTTGGTTTTTTACTGTCACCCATGACCTTCTACAAACCAGATGTTCAGAATTCATATAGCTCCCTCCTCTGGTCTTGGATCTTATTTGCAATCCTTGCATCACACGGGCTGGTGGTGTACAGGCTTCTTCCCTGAGCTGACACCTCACTTAGATGGCTGCCTGTGTTAAGACAAACCTCTAAGACCCCAGTGGCTGTTCTTTTTGATAGTCGGGCACTAGCTGATTTCACTACACTTGGCTATAGCACCCAGACCTTCAGTGATCTCTTCATGAGGGCAAGTATCAAGGAGGGCTCTACATCATAAGAACTAATTTTTCTGAAATTAGAGTTACCATTAAGTTAGAACTCAAAATTCATTCATATATCTGTGCTTTACATATGACCTTGGTCCACTTTAGAGACATCATTATCAATTTATTGGGAGACATTATAAATCATCTCCATGAGGAATTTGGTAATTCTGTTGATAGTATCAATTTCACCAATGGCATAGAATCTAAAATACTGTTGAGAAAAGAAAATTATACATGGATAGAATAGCCCTTCAGACTAAAATACATGAATTGTTGACTTGTATTGGTGAAAAACTTAACTAGACACCATTTATGCAAACACTGAAGGTTGGAGATAGGGCAAAACTCTTCGATAATGCTCACTCACAGCTATGCTTGCTGGGCTAAGGCATTTCATTAAAAAAGAGAGTGAAAACAGCCAATATAACTCATCTTAAGTTGCCATTCATTGGACACCCTCAGAGCAAGAGAGCTGAACAAAGTCTAATGACTTCTAAATCCATAACCTTAGTCATCTGCTTCTTCTCACATTAGCATGTTTCAGCCTTAATCCAAAGGAGTATTTCAATTTCTTTAATCTGCTACAGGTAAGCAGTTCTTTTAGTGGGGTTTCCAAATCAGATCCTTCTGGTAAGGCTTAAGAAGGATGTTGTGCACCTCCAAGGGACAGAGTCTAAAGTCCTGGCTGTCTGTAGCACGTGGCCTGCATCACCAAGAACTGAATAGATACTAGGTCAAAAGTGCCCACTTATGAACATAATACCAGATATTCTCCCACTGGGGCTCTATATAAGTAATGGTAAGCATTTTTCCAAGTAGCAAGTTACTCCACCTGGTTTAGTCACCAACAGAAGTAAAATAACCTTTTCCAAGGCAGACAGATCGCCCTTTCACACCACACCACACCCCTGCCACCTCTGAACTTGGACTTCACTGACTGATGTTCACTGACACCTTTATCGGAGTGTTTGTCAATCTGAGATGACTGTAGATCACTGGTATCTAGCAGGAACTGATTGGTCTTCTCCCTCTCCCTACATGAGAAAATGACCGCAGCTGAGATGAGACCTCCTCTGTTGAAGTGGTTTTTAAGCTGGACACGTAAATGGGGTGATATGTGGATCATGAGCATTTGGTAGACACACCACCTCTTTGCTTGGGAGGCGGAATTACAAGACTGTGTGACCTGAGAACAGATGCTTGCCTGTCTTGTGTGTGTCCTTATAGTAGCGGTCTCATACAAGATGTGTCATTTGTGGTTGACTAGTTTTGCTCAGCATAATGGTTCCCAGGTCCTTACATGTCATGAGATGTTTTATGATTCATCCCTGTTTTTTAGGGATGCATAGTATCCATTCTTTTACTGAAGGGCATTTGGGTTGTTTCCAGCTTCTTCTTATTGTGAACTCTGCTAATTGAACATGGCAGAATGTATGTCTATTCGTGTTGTGTCTCTTACTTCTTTTGATTATATGCCCGGCAGAGGGTACATACTGGGTCATATGGGATTCCTATTCCCCTATTGTTTTACGTGGCACCAGATAGCTTTCCACAATGATGGCACATGTTTACAAGCCCACCCGCAGTGTATAAGAGCTTCTTGCCTTCTCCAGCATTTTGGGGGGGAGGGAGGTAGTTGGGCTATCATTGTGAGTGTATGGTGAGAGCGCGCAGTTGTTGGATTTGCATCTCCCGGGTGGCTAGTGACCATGGGCATTTTTTCATGCATTTGTTAGCCATTTGAATGTCATTTTTGGTGCGTGGGAGGCGTCCGTTTCAAACAAACTCATCTATGTGGTAGAAGCTTCATCCTTACAGACACCTGCTATGGTTCAAAACCTGAAAAGTCCTCACCACAAAGCCCAGGAGCCAAAGACAGACTGGTGGGATCTTAACGGAACTTCCCTTTCCGGATCTAAAAAGAAAAACATAGAAATGTCCGTAGGTATTTGGTGAGCACAAATTATAAGCATTCAGTACAACAGTTTTCCTAAGACCTAAAACAGAAGGAGAGGGGTGTGTGTGTGTGTGTGTGCAATGCACATAACAGGAACACAAGTGTGCAGTGTCATGTGAATTTGACATGAGCATAGCTGAGACTGCATAATTGTGCTATTCTATGAACATATTCTTCAGGTGAATTTTATCCCTAGACATATAAATAACATCGCAGAAGCCTTTGCACATGGGAACCCATTGATCGTGGAACATTATATCCATGAAGTCCCAGTTGAATGTTCTAACCATCACAATCCTAAAGTCACTTCTACCTAAAAATTAAAAAAGGATCTCCCGTTCGACCTTTCCACCAGCTATCGCTTCTTTTGACCTTAAAATTCCTATTTCATAGCTTGACAACAGCCACAGGTTAAGCGACAGCCTGTCCCTCGGCCCAGGGCAATGCTTTATTCCTTTCCTGGGACTGGGCAGCCGAGGTAAATCTTGCCCAAGGGGTGTCAGTGTGAGCCTGTGGGTCAGCTATGTGGGGGAGGCAGAGGCCAGGGCTTGCTGATATGCTTCAAGAAGGCAAAAAGGTATCCACACATATCTCTGGATTCTCGATTCTATCCCATCGGTGTATGTGTCTCTCATTGGGTAAGCCCAGACTGTTTTTATTACTGTAGTTTTATGACAGGTCTGAGTCTGGGAATGAATCCTCCTAACGCGATCCGTTTTCAGGCTTGCTTTGTCCACTTGCAGCTCTCTGCAGTTCCACATAAATATGAAGATTCAACAAGGGCACTCAGATCAGCAAATGGTGAAAGAATGGCATCTTCAGTAAAAGGTCCTGGGACAACTCGATGTTCATCTGCAAAAGAATGAAGTTAGGCTCATACACCGTATACAAAAACTAACTCAAACGGAAGACCAGAAAACTCTTGGAAGAAAACATAAGTTAATACTTTGAAACAATCTCCAGCAACAAAGCCTTAGATATGACACTGAAAGAAGCAGCAGCAAAGGACAAAATAAAATTTAAAAACTTTTGTGCATCTGCTAAAAAGCAAAGAGACAACCTAGAGACTGGGAGAAACTTCACGGGGATTATACATGAGAACAGCTTAATGCCGATCACATATTAAAGCGCATACATTTCACCAAGGAAAAGACAAAAAAGCTCAACTGAAAAATGGGCAGGGGATCTGAATAGAGCAAAATTCAGCAAAGAGGATATTCAAATGGCCAGCTGTGGAAGAATGCTCAGTATCAATAGTCAGCAGAGAGAAGCCAATCAAAATCACAGTAAGATGCCACTTCAAACCCATTTTACTGACTGAGATTGAAAAGAACAACCGGGCTGGCCCCATTACCAACTAAGAGGACAGCACCACCCTCCCCCCACCCCCAAAAGAATTCCCTTCAGAGGACAGCACTGAAGCTACAGCTCAAGAAGAGGGACTTGTCTGATCAGAGCACACAGGAGCCAAAGAGGGAGGAAGGGGTGGGGGAGAGTGAAGCACAACCTGGGTCACCAAGCTCTGAGAACAATGTTTCTGCTCAGAGCAGCAATGCACAGAGACAACCAAAAGGTGGGACCCACCACTGGACACAGCGTTCCTCATTGACCCATAGCACCATGGGGACACCACTAGAGACACACCGTGGGAATCGTGCCTGCCCTGAGCCCACTAAGCTGAAGCCAGCCACTGGGGCATGCAGCAGAGCAGCGGGGTGGGTGGGAGGGAGCAGAGCAATCAAGTCCCCAGGGAATACCAGGGATAGATGTGGGGCCAGGGCATGGCACCCCATGAGACTCAATTGGAAAGCACTCATAAAGGACAACAAATAGACCTTGAACTATTTATAGGGTTTTTTGGTGTTGTTGTTGCCTTTTCGTTCTTGTTGTAGCTATTGTTTTATTTCATAGTGTTGCTTCCTTGTACTCGGTCTTGTGATGGTGCATATTGTTGTCGCTGCATGTCTACCTGGAAGAGAAAGGCGGGATAAGCAAGCTGGGAGAGAGAACAGCAGGATGACGGTTCTGCGGGGACATGGGAGAGGGGGAGGCGGGGAAAGGAAGTGGGTGTTAACAAACCCAGGGACAAGGGAACAACAAGTGACCCAAAATCAGTGGCAAGGAGGGTGTCTGTAAGAGGTCTGGGGGGCTGGATCAAGGACAATGTAACTGAGAAGAATTCCTGAAACCCAAATGAAAGCTGAACATGATAGTGGGACAAGAGGAAAGTACAAAGAAATAAAGGAAAGAACTAGGAGGCAAAGGGCATTTATGGAGATCTAAATACAGGCATATACAGATGTAAATATATTTATACACGACGAGAGGGAGATAGATCTATGTACATATATTAATAGCTTTCGTATTAAGGAAACAGATGGACAGTGGACCCCAACTCAAGTACTCCCTCAACTCAAGAACACTTTGTTCTAACAACTTGGCAGTCTGAGATGCTCACCTTCCTGGCACGATCACTTAAGACAATGGGTGTACAAGCAAATATGGTGAAGAAAGCTGATGGTGCCCAGCTAACAAAAGATATAGCATCTGGGGTCTTAAAGGCTTGAAGATAAACAGGCAGCCATCTAGCTGAGAAACAAAGCCCACATGGAAGAAGTACATCAGCCTGTGAGATCACAAGGCTTCAAAGGGATCAGGGATCAGGCATCAAAGACCAAAAATCATATCATTGTGAATGAGAAGGAGTGCAGAGTAGGGACCCAGGGCCCATCTGTGGGCAATTGGACATCCCCTTGCAGAAGGGTCGCATGGAGGAGATGAGCCAGTCAGGATGCAGTGTAGAAATGATGAAACATACAAGTTTCCTCTAGTTCTTGAACGTTTCCTCCCCTTCCCCGCCCCCCCCCCCATGATCCCAATTCTACCTTACAAACCTGGCTAGACCATAGGATGTATACTGGTACAGATAGGAACTGGAAACACAGGGACTCCAAGACATATGAACCCCTCAGGACCAGTGGTGAGAGTAGCAATACTGGGAGGGTGGAGGGAGGGTGAGGGGGAACCGATTACAAGGATCTACATATAACCTCCTCCCTGGGGGATGAACAGTGGAGACGTGGGTGAAGGGAGACATCAGACAATGTAAGATATGACAAAATAATAATAATTTATAGATTATCAAGGGTTCATGGGGGAGGGGGAGAGAGGGAAAAAATGAATAGCTGATGCCAAGGGCTCAGGTGAAAGCAAATGTTTTGAGAATGATGAGGGAAACAAAGTACAAAAGTGCTTGACACAATGGATGTATGTGTGGATTGTGATAAGAGTTGTACGAGCCCCCAATAAAATGATTTGATTATAAAAATAAAAGAAAGAAAAGAACAATCGGTGTTGATGAGGAGATGGAGAAAGTGGGCCCCCGGCATCCATTGCTGGGGGCAATGCAAGATGCGAGCAGTAGAGCTGTGTGGAAAACAGTTGGGCAGTGCCACAAACGCTAGAACCGCCATGTGGAGAGAGGGTGTGGGGCTGCATCTGACCCCCTCTGCCTCCCACAGCTGATTGCTACAAGACATGCTTCATCCTCCATCCTTCTTCATCCTGGTCTGGCACCAACCATCCTTCCCACGGCACTCTACTTCTGTGACTGGGTTTGATAACTCATTGCAGGGACCCCACAGAACTCACAGATAATACTCATGATGAGAGGATTTATTAGGGAGTTTAACAGGTTACAACTCATGTGAGACATGCTCAGGATACAGGTGTTTGGGCAGAACAGTCTCTTCTCTGCCGTGCCTGCAGGCAGGTTTCTCTCTGGCTCTCAGCCTCTTGACCTGCCTCTGCCCTGCTCAGGCAATGTTACCACACATTTTTAAGGGTGCTAATGAATGTCTACATGGCATGCTACTCCACTGTAAGCCTCTGCTTAAGGTCATTCAGCTCCAGTTTCATGGGTCCCTAAACCCAGATGCCCCTGCTAAGTGCCCAGAGGCACCACACTCTGCAAGCCAGCCCCCAGCCCCCCGCCCCCCATCCCAAAGCCCTCCATTTTCCATGCTCTGCAGGCTAGGACTTCCACCGCTCTGGCTCCTAGTCCCGCTGCTGCTGTTCCTCTGGCATCACAGCTGTCTTCTAGATCAAAGGTTCCATGTGAAGGAATCTCTTGGTCCAAAGGATCTCCTCCACACCTGCCACCAAACTCTTGCTGGTCGTAAGATCCCCACTCCTGCTTCTGAGAGGGTTCGTTTTGTACGCAGCAGAACGGCACCTACAATTCACTCTGCTAACAATCACTCACAGCTGGGTCATACAACCCAATTAGCATCTTCCCCCACCTTCCTACCTCAGACCCATCAGGAAAACGGAGGTCTTTGGTGGGAGAACAAGGCGACAAGGAACCCTGGTGGTGTCATGGGTGCACATTAGGCCGCACTCCACCGTGTCAGCAGTTTGACATCACCAGCCGAGAAAGATGGGGCTTTCTATACCCGCCAAAAGAGTTCCAGTTCTGAAAACTCACAGGAAGTTCTCCCCTGTGCTCCAGGCTTGCTATGAGTCACAAGGACTTGGCAGTGAGTTTGGTTTGGTTCTCTAACAAAGGCTATGGCTAGAGGAGCTAGACTAAACAACTCACCTCATTGCCCATATGGCCCGGCAATGCCACTGTGTGGTAAAGATCCAAGACCCTAGAACTTAGCGACGTGAACAGACGCATAGGCACCCATGTGAACTGCAGCAGTATTCAAGATAATCCAACAGTGGAAACAACCTAAATGCCCGTCAACGAAGAGAGAAACAAAATGCGGCATATGTGCGGGGGCTTCGGAAGGTTCATGGGAAATTGGAATTGAAAGATAATGGAATTTTCCCACAACCTTTTTCTAAGCCCCATTGCCCAGTCATAAAGAGAAATTCTGATATGTCCAACATGGATGAACCTTAAAACTGTTATGCTGAGGGAAGCAAGTCAATCACATTCAAAAGCATGTGTGATGTGTGTGATGTCACTAATATGAAATACCTAGAAAAGGTAAACAAAAAGAGGGAGCGTTCAATCATGGTTACCAGGGCCTGGGGGAGTATCATCCAGGAAGCACTGAGGTTGTGTTTATGAGGATGAGGAATTTGGCGACAGGATTGGTGTAAGTGATTTCACTGAATTGTATATGTAAAATGCAATTGTATATGTGAAAAACAAGTACGGTGTCATCTATATTTTCACAACAAGAAAAAGGTCGGGGGAGGAGGCAGAAGCCACCAGCCTGCCCTGCAGGGGTCTCTTTGGGTACACGCATCAGTACTTGAATTTGTGGGCTCACAGAGATGCTAGAGCTGTACCTTAGTGTGCCAGGCTTGGGCTTCTCATGGGCTTCCTGAGCTGAGAAGAAAGCTAACCCCCCTGGCCTGGCCCACGCCTTGCTTCCGGCAAGTGTCCACAGGAAAGAGGTGCAGTACAAAGCAAGGAAGCCCCCCACACTTCACAGAGCCAGACTTCCCTCCCAGGGGGATGTGCCACCCAGTGTCAGGGAGTGAGTCAGGCCTGGCACACCAGGAAGGCTGTCCTTCCACCACCTGCAGCTTTGCATTAGACTTCCAGGTGACTCAGAGCTGCCCAGGATCCCCCATCATCCTGAATCGCCCTCCCCTCCCTTCAAACTGCCTCCTCGCTGTCTATGAGCACACACATGTACCCTAACACCTATTACAACTTCCCTCCTATTCCTAATTTCCACCTCTCACGGGACTATAATTAAATCATTGACTGGCTCATACTTAAGTGTCAATGTCAGATAACAACTGACTGTCTACTTCTTTCCCAATTATTTGTCACCTAAAAGGGAAAAAAAAGTGCTATTCCCCCACAGAAAGGTCAATGATGAGTCAACCAGGGCGCAATAAAGCACCGATGAAACACACAATCTTCCTCTGGTTCCTTGAGGCTGCCTCACCCCCCACTATCATGACCCCAGGGCTGCTTCCCACTACAGACTAGACCGGAGCATGTACACAGATATAGATAAGAGATACGAGCTCACGCATGACACACGGAATCCAGGACACAGGATGGGAATAGTGATACCAGAAGGGTAAGGGTGAGGAGGGTAGGAAGAGGGAACTGATCGCAATGATCAACACATAACCAACTGCACACCCCCCTCCAGGGGGAAGAACAACAGAAATCATGGGGGAAAGGAGACAGTGGTCACTGTGAGGTATGAAAATAATAATAATTCATAATCATTCCAGGGGTCGTTGGAGGGAGAGAAAAAAGAGGAGCTGATACCAAGGGCTCAACAGAAAGCAAATGTTTAGAAAAGAATGATGGCAACAGATGGACAAATATCCCTGATATGATTGATGTATGGATTGTAATAAGAGTTTTAAGAGTCCCCAATAAAGTGATCTTAAGAAAAAAAATGTTCCAATGATTTCTTGAACCTCAAGAAATCACTCAGCAAACATCTTCTGCATTCTATACCAGTCAACAGAATGGAAGAGGACTACGGAGAGGCTCTGCCTACGGGGTGTTCATCGTTGACTAGCAGGGACAAACGCAGATTAACAAATAAATCCCAGCGCAGAGTGAAGACCATTGCAATGGAAGGAAGCACAGCCGGGTGCCATGGCCGCACCCAACCTACCCCCAACACCCATTCTAAATCCCCTCCGACTTTCATTTGCAATCTCTCACAAAGCTGAAATTAAACCCTTGGCTAATTCATGTTGAGGGGGAGGACTGGGTCAGGGAAGACCTCCTGGAGGAAGTGACCCTTGAGCTGAGTCTTGAGGGGCAAAGATTGGTAGCCACCACAGCAAGCAGCTAGAAGATCCTGATAGGCAAGTCCCCTCACCACACCCGGTGAGACAGCCTGATGTTCCCCTGGTCAAGAATTCACAGTGGGAAAGGAAGGATACAGGCACAGAGCACCCAGAACCTGGTCATGCTGAGAGACCGAATGGCCAATTGGAGAATGAGATCAGTGTCTAGCTCACCTGCGGAGCCATGGTCTTGGCACCTGGTAGACACTCAATAAAAGTTCGTGGGATTATACCCAGTGCTTGATGGTTAAGTGTATGCTGCTCTTCTGCCCATCCAAAAGATTCGACAAGAGCAGACCCTAGATGCATTCTTCTGCCCATCAGAGCCCAGACACCTGCGTGGATGCACGGCAGGTGCGCAACAATGAAAGCGCTCTCTGTTAAAGTAATGCCATGCCGCCATCCGGCTCCCAGCACCTGCGACGGCACTGGTGGGCAGCTGAGCCCTACTGTGGCTTCTCCGGGACTCGATCTACATATGCCAGTGACGTTTCCCAGATTACTCATCCAGAAATGCTGCCTATGCCTACTGCGTCTCAGACTGGGGAGCTGTGTGCAGACCATGGACCTATCAGCTGGCCATTTATATCAGGATTTATAAACAGAAATCCTCTCTGCGTCCCCGACACCCAGACCAACCACTGCCCAGAAAAGGGGCTCAAGAACTAAGTCTGGGGACACGAACAATACCACGGCAACTTGGCGTGTTCATTTGCTCTCTTCCTTCCTCTCGTGATCTTTGTCTTCCCTTCCTGTCTTCCTTTGAGTAGAAGTTATTGTTCAATACCTTTCAAGACCCATTAAATCAACCATCCCCTAAAATGATCACCTGCAGTTTCATTCTCGTTGTTATTAAATATAAGAAGTGAGCATTCTTCTTGCCTGATCTTCATGGATTCTATCTGAGAGCTACCTAGTGGCTCCTTAAGGAGTTTCTCTTTGTGTAATATTCCAGCTAATTAATGATGAAGGAATCATAGAATTCAAAACTCACCATTTCCAGGTCCTCCATAAACCATATCCCTGGGCAGTGATCTTTAATGGTTGCTAAAAATCCAAAAGAGAAACAAGCAGACACCCGTCCCCTGTGATGGCCTGCACAGTTGATGGGGTGTTCTTGCCCAAGTTTCAGACCTGAACCTAACCGAGCCTTTAGAGCTAACTACCAAAGTCTAGAAAATATAAAAGAGAGTGAAGCAATGTAAAAGACAGCACAAGGATGTGGTCAGCAGAGCCCCAGGCCGGGAGCACCTCTACAACTGCCCCGCTTTCCTGAACAGACTCACTGCATGGAGACAGAGAGAGAGAAGCGAAAAAGACTAAAAAGAAATTTATGAAACGCGTTAACCAAATATATGCAACTTGTTTGAATCCTGATCAAAGCGCTAGTTATAAAAGGTTTTGAAACAATTGGAAAACAATGAACGTTAACTGGATATTTGATGATATTAAGACATTGCTCTCAATCTCGAGGGGTGATGATTACATGGTGGCAACGTGTTTTGTAATCCTTTGTTTGTTGTCCTTGTTGAGAACATACGCCCATTCAACACTGACACAATGCAGTGGCACTGCTTACATCATCTGAGGTGGCACCAGTTCTCACCCTCCTTTGTGAACTGCTTTGTCTGCATTAACCGCTGCCCTCCCTACCGCCCCTCCCCAAAGCTTCCTATCGAACCTTCCAGGTTGCTGTTGATTGGTAAACCTTAGAGGAGCACAATGCTGAAAGCAAACGTTCTTTACCAGGTAAGGAAGGTTGCTGTTTGGTGATAAGACGGCCTCAGCAGATATTTCAAGGTTAAGAGATTACCTCTGGATCATATTTTCAGGGATTCGCCTAGAACTGGTCAGCCACCTAGAAAAACTAAATTCTATGGGTATTTGAAATTGAGTTTTTCATTTTCCCCCCTTTTGATGAGGATTTTTCTAAAGAATCTTTGGTCAAAACATGCAGCACTGGCAGCTAGGCACCATGTAGTTCCTCTGGTCTCATGGCAAAGGAGGTCTCATGGAAAGTCAGGCACCATGTAGTTCCTCAGCCTCATGGCAAAGGAGGTCTCATGGCAAAGTCAGGCACCATGTAGTTCCTCTGGTCTCATGGCAAAGGAGGCGGTTGCTTATGGAAAAAATTGGTCGCACACTCTACAGCTGCCTCCTGGTCCTGATGCTCCTTTCTCTGTGGCTCCCGACAAATAGAGGTCAACTGCACCTTGAGTGGCTATTTGCATGACTCTGCCTTTTTTTAAGTTCTTATCTTTAAAATATATATAAACTGAAATGTGATGGACAAAATGATATATTTGGAATTGGCTTCAAAATGTCCAGTGGCAGTGGATAAAATAAAATGGGCAGAACACAAAGGAAGCGAGATGGAAGTTCATTGTTGCATAGGTTTGCAATTTACCATAATACCAGGTTGAAAAACAAAGCCATCTATCAGGGGCTCATGAGGGAGGGGGGAAGCGGGGAGGGAGGAGGAAAAAAAGAGGACCTGATGCAAAGGGCTTAAGTGGAGAGCAAATGCTTTGAAAATGATTAGGGAAAAGAATGTACAGATGTGCTTTATACAATTGATGTATGTATATGTGTGGATTGTGATAAGAGTTGTATGAGCCCCTAATAAAATGTTTTTTAAAAAAAGAAAAAAAGGAAAACAAAGTCATCAAAGACATAATGTTAATAATAGCAATTGCTGGTGAGAGTTTAAGAGTATCTCATTTAATCTTTTCAAAAACTCTACAAGGTGGATGCTCTTATCGCCATTTTACAGGTGGGGGAAGTGAGGCCCTAAGTCATACAGCAAGTAAGTTACAAGCCCATTTCACTGAAGAACCCCCCACTTCTCTGAGGGACACCCTGAGGTGTAGGGATCCCCGTGTTTTCCAGAAGCAGTAGCTGAGGCCTTCTTTAATCAGCTAGTAGAGTTGCCTGTACCCTTTGGATCAGCACCCCCACTTCTTGGGAAAACATAAGCACATGAGCACCAGCGGACCTGGCGGGCACAGGCTGGCCCGCGCACGCTCAATGGGAGCATGGATAAATAAACTGTGGGGCTTGTACAATGGAACCGTGCACACAGTGAAAATGAACAGTGCGCGCCTTTGTGTATCAACCTTCTCACAGTCAGAGGCTGAAGGAGAAAAGCAAGCGCGTGGCTTTGGGCAACCGTGGGTACCGCGTGCACAAAGTTACAAAGAGCAAAGCGATGCTAGGCCTTCCAAGTAGTGGATGCATGTGCGGTCTAAGTGGGGAAAGGGGGATGAGCGTATTTCACACCGCCTGAACCAGGGCAAACAGAGGCAGGATCAAAGGAACCGAGGAAGGGTACTGCGACGCGCTTAGCGTTGTCTGTAGCGTTTACTTCTTTAAGAAAAATAGTAATTGGGTTAGTGAGGTTGTGGGGAACCGAAAGCCCCTACACTGTTCAGCCTCCAAGGAGGCACGATGGCAGCATCTGTCGAAGCGGCCGGCACACGTGCCCTTGGCCCTGGCTCTTATATGTCTAGACATGTGTCCATCTCTATGAAATTAGCTAAGGAGCCCTGGCGGTGGGATGGGATAAGCACTGGGCTGCCCGTCCATGGGAGACACATGAAGTAGTCTGCTCCTATAAAGATTTACCTTTTGCAGTATTTCTTATAAAACAAAAGACTGGGGCAGAGGGGGGTGGGGCGCAAGACTCAAATGTTCCTGAAGAGGTTCAACAAATTACAGAGCATGCAAACCCTGACTGTCATTCCTTCCATGCCGACTCACAGCAGCACTACAGGACAGGGTAGGACCGCCCCTGTGCGGTTCCCACACTGTCACTCTTTATAAGAATAGAAAGCTTCCTCTTTCTCCCACCGACCCCCTGCTGGTTTTGAACTGCTGTTCCTGTGGTTAGTAGCCCAATGAATAACCACGATGCCACCAGGGATGTGCAGACGAGACAACAGGCAGTTCTAAAAGAAGAATGCAATCATATGGAAAGATTCCCAAGGTGCAGAGCCCTCAAGACCCCGCCAGCGCTGCAGAGAAGGGCAGGAAGGGTCCAGAGAAATGGATCAAGGAATGTGGTTCGTGTGTGAAAACTCTCACTGGAGTGACACACATGTGTGCACGCAAGTAAAAGGAAGTCTCTCCACTGTAAACCATTTTGGGGTGAGGGGAGCTACGTCTAGCAAAACAACAAATCCTACTGGCATCCAGTCAATGGCAATCACAGCAACCATAGATCACACAGCGTAAACTTGCTCCCCAGGGTGTCAGTGACCGCAAGTCTGCATGGGGCCAGACAGTCTCACCAGCTCCCGTGGGCCAGCTGGCGCTTTGAACCACTGACCTCGCAGCTGGTCGTCCAACGCTTAACTCATAGCCTCACCAGCACTCCGTGTGGCTGTGTCGCCTATTCACAAAGCGAGCAAATGTGAAACCGCTGAAATCCAGTCTACTCTGTGAGTTCCTGGACAGGCATCAGTCAGAACTAGGACGCCACAGGCTTGTGTGAGGCCCTCCAACACGACACGGCCCGGAGGATGGCGGCATGTGTCAGGGACAGCGCCAGACACCAGGCTCGCCTCTGCCTCTGTGGCCCAGAGCAGAGAAGTTCCTGGTATCTCTGGGCCTGAACCCCCACCACCCACATGAGGGGTCTCTTGCTCAGAAGTGCTGCCTCCCAATATGAGGCCAGGGCCAAGACGTGACTGAAACAGAGCCCACTAGGATCCTGACCTGTCCCTACCCAAAGCCCCGAATCCTGACAACTCTTTCCCCCAACAAAAAGCCTGCTGTGCCACTCCAGTTGCCGGCCAGCAATTATCCCAGTGATAAACCCAGGCCGGCAAGGCCTCAATTAATCTAGAGAGGGGACTGAGGAGGGGGTGCCTGCACTGAGTGTATGAGGAGAACCACACCACCCTCGGTCAAGCCAGGGGCTTTGGACACTTGGTGTCAGCACCCTAAAGACAAGGTCCTGGGGAGAGCGCTGCTGGCTGTCACTCCCAGAGTGACCATTTCCAGCAGGACCATTTCCCAGAGTGACCATTTCCTGCTCTCTCCCTACACTGACCACGCACTGCTCCCCACTGACCACCTTCCTAGACAAGGGGTGAAGCCCAGACTAACTCCTGCTGGAAGAAAAGGCCTGTCCCGGGAAGCGCACACAGACCCCGAGCCCACGGTAGGCAGTCTGGAGAGAGCGGAGCAGGGGCTGCTAGGAAGCGAGGCCTGGAGAGAGCAGCTATCTTTGGTCAGATGAAAGGAAAGGCTTCCTGGCTTTGTGGGAACAAAGAGAGGTGAAACTCAGGACTCCGAAGTCAAGAAGCCACTTAACAGCTGAGGGGCTTCACAAGTTACTTCACTGCTCTGAGCCTCGGTTTCCAGATTTGTGAAACAAGAAGACTATCAAGTCTAGGCTTTGTCAAAAAAAAAAAAAAAAAAGATCTGAGGTGATACATGTAAAGCCCCTGGCACAGAATAAATGCTTCCTAAGTAGCAACTACTAAGGAGCCCTCCCTGCCTTGGAGTCCATTTTGACGCCTAGTAGCCCTGCAGGGCACGGGAGAACTGCTCCCTGGGGGCTTCCAAGACAGTAACTGTTTATGGAAGTAGAAAACCTCACCATGCTCCTTCAGAGCATCCAGTGGATTTGAACTGATGAGCTTGTGAATCATCGCCGATTATGTAACCACGACATCATAGTAGGTATGACATGGCGCAGTGGTGATGTGGCCACCGGCCAACCACAAGGCCAGCAGTTCAAAACCACTAGGTGCTCTGAAGGAGAAAGAAGAGGCGTGCTACTCCCATAACAAGCTGTAGTCTCAGAAACTCACTGGAGGCGGGGCTATGAGGCAGAATTGACTCCATGACAATGAGTTTGGGTTTTCTTTGGTTTATTAAGGGACCCTAGGGGTGCCTTTGAGTAAATGTTGGACCACTAAGCACAAGGTCTGTGGTTCAAATCCAATTTAAAGGAGAAAAATGCGGTTGTCTGCACCTCTAAAGCTTTGCAAAACCTCAGAACCCTTCCCAGCAGTGGTGCTCAACCTTCCTAATCCCACAACCCTTAATACAGTTCATGTTGTGGTGACCCCCATAAAATTATTTTCGTTGCTGTAATTTTGCTACTGTTATGAAGCGGGCAAACCCTGTGAAAGGGTCATTCGATCCCCAAAGGGGTCTCGACCCACAGGTTGAGAACTGCTGCTATACAGAGTGGCTATGAATCAGAACGGACTCCACGGCAGTGGATTATTCTTTGAGAGTAATAACTGGAGGTACATGATGGTCTTTGGAGAACACTGTCAGGAAAGAGCTGCTCGGGGTGAAGACAATTTCTGCTTCGCTACTGCAATAAAGAGAAATTACTTGGTACAGCTCTTCTTTTTTTTAAATCATTTTATTGGGGGCTCATACAGCTCTTATCACAATCCGTACATACATCCATTGTGTCAAGCACATTGTAGATTCGTTGTCATCACCATTTCCAAAACATTTTCTTTCTACTGAGCCCTTGGTATCAGCTCCTCAGTTTTCCCTTTCCTCCCCCACACTCTCTCCCTCATGAACCCTTTATAATTTATAAATTTCTATCATTTTGTCATGTCTTACACGGTCCCATGTCTCCCTTCACCCACTTTTCTATTGTCTGTCCCCTAGGGAGGGGGTTATATGTAGATCCTTGTGATCACTTCCCCCTTTCTACCCACCCTTCCCCTTCCCCTCCTGATATCGCTACTCTCACCACTGGTCCTGAAGGGATCATGTGTCCAGGATTCCCTGTGTTTCCAGTTCCTGTCTGTACCAGTGTACATCCTCTAGTCTAGCCTGATTTGTAAGGTAGAATTGGGATCATGATAGTGGGGTGTGGGGAGGAAGCATTAAAGAACTAGAGGAAAGTTGTATGTTTCATCATTTCTATACTTTCCCCTGACTGACTCATCTTCTCCCCATGACCCTTCTGTAATGGGATTTCCTACAGATGGGCTTTCCCTACAGATGGGCTTTGGGTCTCCACTCCACACTCCCCCTCATTCACAATAATATGCTTTTTTGTTCTGGGTCTTTGATGCCTGATACCTGATCTCATCGACACCCTCACAGGAGTCCTCAAACTTTTTAACAGGGGGCCAGTTCATTGTCCCTCAGACCTGTTGGAGGGCTGGACTATAGCTTTTAAAAAAAACTATGAACAAATTCCTATGCACACTGCACATATGTTATTTTGAAGTAAAAAAACAAACAGGGCAAAAGCACCCGGCGGGCCAAATGAATGTCCTCGGTGGGCCACATGTGGCCCGTGGGCGGCAGTTTGAGGATCCCTGCCTCATGATCACATAGGCTGGTGTTCTTCTTCCGTATGGGCTTAGTTGCTTCTCAGCTAGATGGCCGCTAGTGCAACCCATCTATCTGTGTCTTTGTAACTCCCACCAAATAATTGGGTGAGATCATACAAGTAAGGTGTGGGACATTCAAATATAGGGTCAGTTGCACCATTCCTCTAAGTATAAAAGTGAACCAGCTCAGAGGCGAGAACAGAGGAATCCTGTGAACATTCAGAAAGAAGAGCCATCTGTGGAGCACATGGAAGTGATGGAGGCAGAGGGACCGGAGACCACAGCACTGAGACCATAAAACAGTGAAAAGGAGCCAGTGTTGAGACCATGAAACAGAGCCAAGGAGTCACATTGAGCCTGTGAAGCGGAGTAAAGCTGAGTGCCTTGGGACAGGACGCTGGTTTTCAGAGGGGGATAGCCCTAAGGCATTTATCTGCACCGAAGAAGCTAAGTAATACTTGCCAGAGCTGGGCAGAGGCCAAAGTACCACGAGTAAGAGGCTGAATGACTGGCATGACTAGTCATTCATCTGCTAGCATGCCTGAGAAGAAGCGTTGCAGACAAAAGAACTGTATCTTTAACGTTTTCTGATCCTGACTGTGCTAAACTGTCAATTCCCCAATGTTCCCCCAAAACATGTAGTCTGTGAGTTCTGTGTTGATATGCCATGACTAATCAACCCTGGTAATGCAGAGGACTGCAGGGGAGACAGTGGTGTCAGAAAGATGGAGGGCGGCGACACAGCTAACCTCTGACTCCCAGGAATCATCCTTGGGCAGATGTAAAGTTAGGTTTCCCTTTTCCTTTGCGTAGCCACAGGAGGTCAGCCGTGGCCCCCATGGCATTTCCTTAGCTATAACCTAGAGGTGGGCAATTGGAGCCCCACACAGCAGAACCCTGGAGGAAAGACCTGCTTCCAAAAACTGCAGCCAAGCAACCCTTATGGAGTAATTCTAGATGGTGACACTGGTGTCACCACCAGTCAAAAGCAACTCAAGAGCAACTTCGTGGCTTGGATCTATAGGAAAAGATTGTTATGAAGTATCTGTCTTCGTAGTACTCTGATTCTACCACTTTGGAAAACTGGTCGGCAATACATATTAATGGTAAACATATGCCCACTCAAAGGTATAGATCCAAGATGTCTTTCACAAAAAGACAGGTATCAAAAACGTTGATAGCAGCCTTATTCACAATATCCCCAAACTGAGAACAACACAAATGTCCATCAATAGGAAACTGGATATTCCACAACAATGTGGAATATTACACACCAATGAAGAATGCATGTCAGGTGAACTCTCAAATGATAGTCCTAAAGTAATCTTTCAACCTTAAACTAAAATGACCCCTAGGAGTCTTCTTGGAACCACACACTAGCTTGAAGGTGGTCTGAGGGCACAGGCTTCCTCTGAAACCCTCTCACAGAGCAGTGCAGGGGGCCTTCAGGCTCCCACCTGACCTGACCCACAGATGGCCCAGAAGCAGAGGACTCTCTATTTTTAATAAAGTCTGGTTTAAATGCTTCAGCATGTCCACATGATGATGGAGGGGGGTAGGGGGCAGGGAGGGGAAGTAGCCTGTGCTCTTGTCTGAGGCTCAGCAGCATGGTTGTGCCACAGTAATGAGCCAGTAACCCCAAGGGACAAGGGACTCCCAGAGCCTGAGCTAGCTGTTGGTTGGTGGTCTAGCCATTCATTCCCATCAGAGTGTGTGTCTTGGAGATTCCAGCTTCATTTCAAGGAAGGTGGCATTTCCCAATATTGTTTGTGGTGCGCAGGGTCAGAGAGCTTCAAGTGCCCAGCGTCCCCCACTCACACACCCTTACCCCACCCCCACCCCCAGGGAAGCCAGACTAGGTGAGGGCCAGGAGCCTGGGTTAAAGACACTGACCAATTAGAAACATTCTCTTATCACCTCTGAGTTCTTCCCTAGAGTGAGGAGAGAAACCATAGCCAACATTCCCACTTTGTCCCTCTCAAGCCCCTCCCCTCTGACACTCTCTCAAGCGCATATTTGAGTACGACTCCCCTGATCCCAACCAGGCAGATGAAGACTGGTTGGCTGGGGGCCGGGCCTGATGCTGTGTGTGCTGTGCCGGCCAGGAGGCTGCTGCCTGCCAGTCTGGGCAACAAACTCAGCTCAGCGGAACAAGACACTCTACCTGCAGAGCTGAAGCCTTGGGGACTGGAAAGTGCATGCTCTGATTGTCTCAATGGAGCTCTGGGCAGGAGCCCCACCAGGCAGAGACCCCATAACCCCAGTGGCAGCCCAATCACCCAGCCATAAGCCAAGAGCAACAGAGGTCATAGTGGGTCTTCAGCTGAGGATGCGGGTAGCGTTCAGTTGGAGTCACTTTGATAGGCTTCCCACAAGAACTTGTAGATTGTGGATTAGTGTGTGTTAACGGGTGAGAGTCAGAGGGCTGGAGCGCTGGGCGTCTAAAAGGCTGACAGAGAGGGAGACATGGGTTGAGGAATCTGACCTGTGATGTAGGTGTGGGAGTAAGTAGGTGCTGGCAGTTGTTGAGTTTATAAGTAAGGCCATGTGGAAAAGCATATCTAAGCTTCCCCTGTCAGGCTGTGCTGTCCACTCAGGCTGGACTCACCAGGGTGGCTACAGCCAGCTTCCTTTCTTTCACCCTGAAGACAGAGCAGGTGTGTTTCTGTTCAGGAGGAGAACCTGGACCAGGAAGCTCCAGCTATGCACTGCCAGCTGGCCAGGAGAGCGCTGCCTGGAGACCGCCATGCCACTCACTAACCTGCAGGGATTGAGTGAACCTTCCATAGCGGTGTAGGAGCACAGATGCAACCAGAGGGAATGGTTCCTGAGCTGCAGCAGGGACTCCTGGTGGGCGGGGGCCGCTGGGAGCAGGAGTCCCACTGGGCTCAGGCCCCTGGTCCTGGGAGGCAGGAGCCAGGCTGGTAATGCCACCACGGAAGAGGGGTAGCCCTGGGGTTCCATCAGCTTCCACAACTCCTGCTATGCAGGACGGCATGCCAACTGGCCAAGAAGCCGGTCCATAGCTAGCCTGCCCAGGGTTAAGAAGTCAATCAGGGGCAGCCTCAGGCAAGGCCACTGCAAGGAGAGTCTCCGTCCCCACCCAGCATGCCCTGGACACCTTGGAGGTGATCTCCTACCACAATTCCCCCTGCAGCATTTCCTGGCTTGTTCCAATCTTCGAATGTCAGGCAGCAGTGTGGCCCCGAGTCTTGGGGAGAGACCAGTCCTCCCAGTGTCACACTCAAGCCATCTTCGACTCTATCTGGACTAGGCTTCCCGGTCCTAGAATAGCCATCAGAAATGGCTGTCCTGGGGAGAGCAAGACTCCTCTTAGGTCTACCCAGAAAATGCTTTAGAGGAACTAACTTCCCTGTGGAGCATACACATACACACACACACACACACACACACACGCATGCTCATTTAAAGCAGGGAGCTCTGAGTGTGGAATTCAGGGAAGTGATGACACACACAACAATGCTGTTACACCTGGCTGCTGTCAGCGCTGAGCAACGGAAATGCCTTTGGTGGAGTGGGGGGTGGGGGTGGGCGGGGAAGAGACCTAGAGCCAGCCTGGGTGGTCAGGAAAAAAAAAAAACCCCGAGGAGAAGCTCAGCGGCCCCACCAGGGTAAGGCCTCCCCCAGCTGTTGTTCTCTAGCCTGGCTGGGAGAGCATGGCCCCTGGGGTCACTCTGCAGCAGCCTCGGGACTGATTCAGAGTTCCCCCTTCACAGCCTGGGCAGGAACCAGGCAGCGAGGGAGAGAGAAACAATAGCAAACACCTGCACTAGCTGTAGCTGAGGAAAGCTCTACCTGCCTCTTCTGTGTGGAAGCGGGAGACGTCCCGGGAAGCACTCTGGCTATTTGGTGATATTGTCTGCCCAAAGGTAGGCAAGTGTACCTGCTGAGGTCAGCTCTGGTTGCCCAGCTGGTCTCTCTGAGTCATCTTCAAAATGCCACGTCCTGTGCTGCCTGGGTGGGAACAGCCAGGTGACACACAGGGGACCTGTGGATGCTGAGACCATCACCCACTGTGGACTCCTCAAGCTTTCCAAGGACTCTCGGACACTGGGCAGCCTGGAAAAAATCACTGAGGCTGTCACTCCAGGTATGCCAATACTAACACACACCTCCAAGACATCCACTCAGTTTGTCTTCCTGGCAGTCTCTTAACCCCGCCCCCTTTCAAAACCAAGAAATCTTGGAGTTTAGGTCTGGAAGACTCAAAGCATTGACCATCTCTTTCACGTTTTGTGACTAAAGTATGGCACATGCTAAGCTAACCAGTAAAAGGCACCCTCTCAAAAATAATTTTTATTTTTAAAACATCAATAAAAGGACACACCTGACTTCTCACACCAGTACTGGCTTCTCTTGTGATCATCTCTGTACATACTGATGTAACTGGGCCCCGGTAAGATTTCTGCTAAAGGTAAGTATGAACTCAACCTGCAACCCTGGAGAAACAAGAGCAGAACAAACGTCCTACCAGCAGAGAAATTTGAACAAGTGTCCACCCTCAGCCTGTTGATTTTCTTCCGGGCTGTGACAAAACATATGCACAGATATTTTATGTGTCCACATAGTGGGAAAGAGGCAGGGGGCAAGGGGAGGGACAAAAGGAAGAGGAGAGGAAATGGAAGGATGATCTGATTCACATCTCCTCTGACCCGTGTGGACGTCTTATATTATATGTACAAGTGCATAGCTGTGTTTTTGCACCAGCGCAAACGCACCGAAACAGCTGGGACTGGACACGGGGACAGTGGCTTCTATTCGTTCCACCTGTGTTACCTGCGCACTTACATGCAGGTCCCCCACCCCCACCGCCCAAACCCCATGGAAACATTGGCGTTTGTGTCCCCGCAG
This sequence comes from Tenrec ecaudatus, assembly GCF_050624435.1. Classification (NCBI taxonomy): domain Eukaryota; kingdom Metazoa; phylum Chordata; class Mammalia; order Afrosoricida; family Tenrecidae; genus Tenrec; species Tenrec ecaudatus. The sequence continues at coordinate 141,666,303 of NC_134533.1, forward strand.
GGCGGAGGGGGGCATCTAATGTGTATTAAAGTCCTGCGCACCCGAACCTCACGCTGACCCATCAGATCCCAGGGCGGAGCAGCCTGCTCCCTAGTACCTAGGGCAGCCCCAGGAGGGACGAAAACGCCTTTGCCAGCGCTCCCCCGCGCCTCCCCGCCAGGATCTCTCGCCGATCCCCATCTCAGCCCAGAGGCAGAGAGAGCGCGAGGGACGCAACAGGCTAGGCTTCTTCGCTCAGCAATAAGATACCAAGCTGCACTTCCCTGCGTCCGGCCCCCTCTACGTCCAGCCCCTCTCCAAAGTGAGCTACAAGTTTAGCCTCATCCCAACGCCGAGAGAGCGGCAGCCTTTCTCTTTCACCTGAAAGCGGCGAGGAGGCCTGGAGCGCCGCTCCTCGCTGCAGCCCGAGCTCCCCGGGCCCGGACCGGACGGCGAGCGGGCGGACCCCGCCGAGGCCCGAGGCCTCTCGCCGGCTCCGTCCCCAGGAGAGCGACACCGGTGGATTTCAAAGGCTCGCCAGAACGTGAGCCTCGCCGTCCGCCGGGCGGCCGACGCTCGCCGGGCGGAGGCAGGCGGGTCCTGGCGATTGCGGGGCGTTTACCAAAAAGTGACTTGGAGATGAACTCGCCCGTGCGCGGCTGGCCGCCCCGCTATAGGGGCGAAGACGCCTGACGCAAGCGGAACTGAGCCGAGCCCATACGAATCAGAGCGGAGAGAGGTTCCTGGCGCATTGGGGACTCCAGGAGGCTGCTCCGCCGGAGACGCGGGTCTTGTCTCTGGAAACCAGGGTTGGGGGGCGGGGGAGGGTGCGAGGGAGGGGAGAGCGCAGGAAAGAAACCCCACTGAGGCGGGGACTGCCCTGGCGGGGAGGGGCGGCGAGCCCAGAGCCCCTCTGTTGGGCGAACTCCCCTCCCCATGGCCAGGGGCTGAGCTCCACTCCCGCCGGCCGCTCCCGGGGGAAGAGAAGCCAGAGGCAAGAAGAGTCCGCGGCCGCGAGCGCGCGGGCATCATCGCAGCCTCCTGAAGTTGGGGAGGCGAGCGCTGGGGCACATCGCCGTGCCATCCCCCTGAGGGGAGAGCGGGGGGCGGCCCGGCCGCTGCGCCCGGCTTTGTCATGATGGCCAGCTACCCCGAGCACGAGGACACTGCGGGGACCCTGCTGGCCCCGGAGGCCGGCCGCGCAGCCAAGGAGCCCGAGGCGCCGCCGCCGAGTCCCGGCAAGGGCGGCGGCGGCGGTGGCGGCGGCGGGACGGCGCCCGAGAAGGCCGACCCGGCGCAGAAGCCCCCGTACTCGTACGTGGCGCTCATCGCCATGGCGATCCGCGAGAGCGCCGAGAAGCGGCTCACGCTGTCCGGCATCTACCAGTACATCATCGCCAAGTTCCCGTTCTATGAGAAGAACAAGAAGGGCTGGCAGAACAGCATCCGCCACAACCTCAGCCTCAACGAGTGCTTCATCAAGGTGCCGCGCGAGGGCGGCGGCGAGCGCAAGGGCAACTACTGGACGCTGGACCCGGCCTGCGAGGACATGTTCGAGAAGGGCAACTACCGGCGCCGCCGCCGCATGAAGCGGCCCTTCCGGCCGCCGCCCGCGCACTTCCAGCCCGGTAAGGGGCTCTTCGCGGCGGGAGGTGCCGCGGGGGGCTGCGGCGTGCCGGGCGCGGGCGCCGACGGCTACGGCTACCTGGCGCCCCCCAAGTACCTGCAGTCTGGCTTCCTCAACAACTCGTGGCCGCTGCCGCAGCCGCCCTCGCCCATGCCCTACGCCTCCTGCCAGATGGCGGCGGCCGCAGCCGCTGCCGCCGCCGCCGCGGCCGCCGCCGGCCCCGGCAGCCCCAGTGCGGCCGCGGTGGTCAAGGGGCTGGCGGGCCCGGCCGCGTCGTACGGGCCTTACTCGCGCGTGCAAAGCATGGCTCTGCCCCCGGGCGTGGTGAACTCCTACAACGGCCTGGGCGGCCCGCCCGCCGCGCCCCCGCCGCCGCATCCCCACCCGCACTCGCACCCGCACCCGCACCCGCACGCACACCATCTGCACTCGGCCGCCGCGCCGCCGCCCGCCCCGCCGCACCACGGGGCCGCCGCGCCGCCCCCGGGCCAGCTCAGCCCGGCCAGCCCGGCCACGGCCGCGCCCCCGGCTCCCGCGCCCACCAGCGCGCCGGGCCTGCAGTTTGCCTGCGCCCGGCAGCCCGAGCTCGCCATGATGCATTGCTCTTACTGGGACCACGACAGCAAGGCCGGCGCTCTGCACTCGCGCCTGGATCTCTAAGGTCCCAGGGCATCTCGGCACCGATGGAAGCGAGGACGCACGCCGCCAGGGCGCGAGACGCGGGCCTAGGTCGCAGCCACCGCAGCGAACTGAACCACGTGCCCGCGGTGGCTGCCGCTGGAGACAGCGCCCAGTGCCCCCAGGCGCCTCCTCGACCCCTTAGCTCTCTTCCCTCTCCTCTTTGTCCTCACTGCTTTGCCTCCCGGCCATTCCTCTTGGCGCTCCGTCCCGGGGCTCCCCGGGCCTGCAGGCCGCCTCTCCGCGCGCGCGTTTGACTGGTCTCCTCCCCAAGCCTCCAAGCGTGGGCCGGACACCTCCAGCCAAAACTTCACCGTGGAGCAAAAGCGCCTGGGGTCGAGGTACAGCGGGGCGCTGGCGGCGCAGACCACTTGGCCCTCGGTTGCAGGTCGGAGCCCCGCTGCCGCGCGGCCCTGAGCAACAAACCTGACTGTCTGCTCCGGGAAGCCTTCCGGAACTGCTCAGAAGCCTCTGGCCGCCGCGCGCACTGGGCGAGCGAGCGGGCGGTGGGCCCGAGCACGGAGCCCGCTGCCTCGCTGCCCCGCCTGCGGCTGGGTGTCGGGTTGACCCCCGAGCGGGGCTAGGAGGGAGACTGAGCTTCCTACGCGCCCCATCCCGGCACCCTGGTTGGCTTATGTTTTTCTAAAGGGGTCGTGGGGCTCTTTTTTTTTTTTTGGATAATATGGAAAATATTTTTTAAGGAAAATTTGAAAACAAAAAACATTCACCGGGAAAACCGGTCAAACGTGGCCTTGGAGTTCGCTAAAATAAAACACGGAAACCAGACGTTAGGGACCTCTGTCTTTTCTTCAGAAGATTGAAAGTCGAATTCCTGTGGAGCCTTCAGAAACTTGCGTTCAGAGGGATAGAAGAAAACGCCACACCGCCCAGTAAAAGACGGTTTCTTCCACGAATTGAAAATTTCCCATCTCCCCATCTGAAAACAAATTCCCGGATTTTTTCGATGCAGACCGGTGTGTGCGAGCACTCCGCTGCCTGACTGACGCTACAGGAAGGCTCATCCCTCTGCTTTTTTTTTTTTTTTTTTTTTTTGCCCCAAACGTCTTCGTCTTCCCACCTTAGTAGGGAAGAATGAGAAATGTGAAACCAGGCAGTGACAGGCCTAGACGGCTGGTGGCCCCGGAGCCGGCCGGCCAGCAGCGTCCATTAGGCCTGGCGGTTCTGTAGTGTGTTGTTTGGGAGACCAAATTTTCTAGAGAAAACTAGAGCACTTTTGTTGTATGTTTTAGCCTTGTCGATCCCTGAATAAATTTTTGTTCCTTCTTTTAACACGGACTTCTATTCTTTCCATGGAGGCTCAGTCAGGTCAGCAACTGGCTAAAAAGACGTTTCCAGTACAATCGTATCCATTTTCAGTGAGATGCAAACAAGGGTTGAGAGTGGGGGACGGCTGTGGCTGTCGCTGCCCTTTGTTCCAGTGGTGGTTTGTTGTCTGTACCATCACTGCTCGCTGTCTTCAGAGAAACCCTAGCTGCCGAAGTTCCGCACAAGCCAGGCGAGACTAGGTAGGATTTGTTCTATTTTTGCACCCATTCTCGCTTGCATTTTTCCTCTTAAGTAGACTAGATATGTGCGATGTGTTTTCATTATGTCGTTCTAGCCTACGTTAGTTTTCGTCTTGGCTGTCAGAGAAGTCTATTTCAAAGAGATAACACCCTGGGTCCAGATATGCTTGGTAAACTGCAAAACACGCTATACAAATGTAAGGAGTGAGTGGTTACCTAATTATGTTTAATAATCGGAATGTCTACCCTGAGATAGGAGGTTTGGGAATCACGGAGAGGGAACATATTGTGAGACTGCAGAAATCAGATTTCCTTTCTCCCTTGTATGGAGACTCTTCCAATAACGATGCTACAACCGGTGCCCCCAGGCAAGCCTACGGGCATGTGACCAGGTGCTAGCGCAGAGATCTGAGGAGTATTAGAGGTGGTTGGCCCTCAATACTATGATGGGATGGCAGGTATCCTCAGTGCCTGCCCAGGCCAAAGGCACTTGGAGCTGCATCCCCACCCCCACCCAACCACAGGCATCTCCTTCCCTCCAGCAAAGCCTACTGGGCAGGGATTTCTGATCCAGGTCTTAGACCAGCGGAGAGCCACTGTGCTGGCCGCTGCAGAGAAGGCCACGGCAGCCCGGCCCTGTAGCCTAGTGGTGTTCTTTTCCTAGTGAGCATCCATGGGTGTGTAGTGAGTTAAGTCCAAAGGAAAGTGGCTACCTCTTGGAAGTGTCTCCTCATGCAGGTTTCCTGAGAGAGGGTGGAAGGTTTGAAGGCCAAGAAAGCCATGTGGTTTGGAGAGCCATCACCCCATCATCATCCTGCACTAGGGCAGGAGCCTGTGCAAGAGCGGGCTGCTGAGGAAGGTTCATATGCTGCTGCTGGACTCCAGAAATGTAGGCCAGGCTGGTGGGGGGGTGGTCTTCCTGACCCCCGCTGCTCCACTGTCTGCCTCAGGAGAGTTGCAGCATAGAAGGTGAGCTGCTGCCGCTGCTCCATGCTTTCTGTGGTGTGAACATGATCCTGTGGCGGTTGGACTGGTTGGCTGTGCTGGCTGCAAACATGGGCTCATGGTGTCAGGTCTGTATTGGTGATAAGGTAGGGGGTGGGGTAGTGCGTGGCTGTCATTCTCTCAGGAAGGGATCATCTATTTTGAATATTGATATAATCACAGAAAGCTTCCTGGGATGGACAGTGTGCTGCATTCACACCTCAACTGTGATAAGTGTGGTGTGTTCCTGAGCTACCGTTGAACAATCACAGAGGAGGCATGCAAAGCTTCGGCTGCTAGCGAGAGGCTCCCTGATCCACAACTGTCAGGACCTCCCTGTAGCAGAAGAGGTCTTAGAAAGGCAGCATTGCTGGGCAGAGGCACCTAAGGCTGCGGGAGAGTCTGACCAAGTAGGGAGGATGAAATGAGGAAATTGGGTGGGGAGAGTTTCTAGTAAAGAGGTAAGAAAGGGGAGCTGATTTTATTTCCTCCTCTTCCTCCTCCTCCTCCTCCTCCTTCTTCCTTGCTCTCCTCTCTTGCTTTTGCACGTTTGTATTTTCTCTAGAGGAGCTGATTTAAGGAATTCCCTAAGTGAAGGCAGAAAGTTTTTGAGAATGCCTAACATGTTGCAATTATGCCTTAGCATATACAATCTGGTCTAGACGCCCACATGGGGGTGTGTGTATTATGTTTGCCAGCATGTACTGTAAATAGAGTTTGAAACAAATATCTTACCAATCTCTGCCTGTGCTGGGTAATGAGCTGCTACACATGGTAGTGAATGTGGCGTGTGTATGTGTGCATGCCCACTTGTGAAGCTCATGGAAACATCCTCACGCTGTTGACACCACCAGCCCCCTCCTCAAATTTACACACAAATTCTTACATTCACCTCACTCCCTGACAACCACCCTGCTGGAGCACTTGAGTTCTGAAGGGGGGACCCTGATCTAAAGCAGAGAGCCAGCACAGTGTGTGTGACAAAGTACTTTGGGGGCTTAGGGACTTCTCGGGTGATCTTGCACCCTATGCCACAGGATCGCCTGGTTCGGTTTCCTCCTCGGAGCAGTAAGCTGCACCTGGATCCCAGATTTGGGTGCCCATGAGGCCTAGGACCACCTGAGGTTAGGTGCCCTCAAGCCTGGCCCAGGTCTCTGGCAACTTGACACTGGCTTAGTGGAGCCCCCTGGTGGCAGGAAGAAAATCCCAGGTAAATGGGGCTTCTGGGTTGACCAGCTCTAGGAGACTGCCAGCAAAATGGGCCTGGACCAAGACAGTGGGCCCTGCTGGCACTACCCACATAAGGGAAGCCTGCAGCCCTGGAGCTGGAGCTGCCCACCTGGGTCACTAGGAGGGGGGGGGGTGCTTGGATTGAAAATGGCTCCTTCAGACCATGTGGGACCCCTCCCTGTGGAACTAACCCAAGGGTGACATGGGCTAGGGCCCTCCCTATTCTGTTGGTCTTGAGATGGCTGGAAGCAGCTTATACCCTCTCCCATAGGGTGGTGACCAGGGTGCTAGAGGGTATGGAAGCAACCTCCATGCCTCTGACTCTGCCATGGAAAGAACTCAGAATTAAGGATTCTTGAAACCAAAGTCTTCGTGGCTTCCGGCTGTTGAGGGGTGGAAAAAGGCTGTCACAGAGTGTCTGGGTCCCAACCAAAACCAAAGTCACCACCACTGAGCTGACTTCAACTCATAGCAACCCTATAGGATAGGGTAAAACTGCCCCTGTGAGTTTCCAAGACTGAAATTTGTTGAGGCTTGTGGTAGCAATTGTACAATTCTACTTGACATGATTGAAATACATGGAATGAGATGTTATATGTATTAAATCCCAACGAATAAAAAAGATTGACCATACCACCATCCCCCAAAAAGAAAGAAAATCTTCTTTTCCGTTTTTTAAACAGTAAAGCCCTATCTGTGTCCCAGAGTTGCTGCTGATGGTTTCAAACTGCTGGCCTGGAGATTAGCAGCCCAATGTGAACCTCCAGGACCCCCTGGTCTGTTTACATGTAAGGAAACTGAGATCTTGAGAAAGGAAAGGGCCAGTCAGAAATTACTCGGCTGCCTGTGGGGACAGAGAGCCTCCAGCTTTTTAAAGCAGCTGAGCTCAGCTGCACACCCCACTCCCTGTGTGAGGTGCAGAGAGCTGGGAGCTCAGTGGGACACAGGGTGATAGGGGGGCCAGAGGGGAGGAGAGGCTGAGGGACATTCCCTGTGAGCTGCAGGAAATGCTGCCATGTGGGCTGTTTTCCAGGCAGGTTTTCTGATGCTCTGATCAGAGATGACCTGGCACAAGCTTGCTCTGGGACCAAGTCACTCCAGTGACCAGAACCTGCGCAGCAGTCAGGCCTGGGATGGAGCCCATGTCCACCAAAATAACTGTATGAACATGAGCAAGCAAGAAGACTGTTGAAATTTCTAAGTATTTAAGAATGTAAATTAGAAATAATTACATGGCAAAGATTATGCATACGAGGGGGCTGCAGAAAGCTTGTGGGGAAATCCCAGGATCTTTTCATTGCATGTTTCCAGGGACTTTTTGACAGCTTCTCCTCTGTCTCAGGCTCATTAAGAGAATCCAATGCACTTGCTCCGGTGTATAGTGGATGCTCAACAACCATTTCCCTTCCCTATAGAAAGAAGAAGGAGCTCCGGTGACCTAGTGGGTCATGAGTTGGGCTACTAAGCGCAAAGTGAGCAATTCAAATCCAGCAGCAGCTCCTCGGGAGATGGATAAGGCTTTACAGTTTAAGACACCCTCGGGGACACCTCTTTTTTACTTTCTTTTTCCCCCACAGAGACAGGTCTACTCTGTCCTGTAGGGTCACCTGAGTTAGAATCGACCAGATGGCAGTGAGTTGGATTTTTAATTTAGAGAAGAGAAAGAGTGAAATTTAGAGAAAGGAAAGAAAAAAGAACAGAAGAGCGGGAGAGGACAGAGAAACAAACGAGATCCAGTGAGTCTATTAGTAACCTGTGGCCAGGGCCACCCAAGTTTACCCCAGAGCCAGACCCCTGGGCACCTCCTGTGCGTGTCGGGTGCACAGGATGGATGCGCTGCCCTGGGGCACAGGCGCCCTGACCCAACCAGGAGTTCTCTCTCAGTCCTCTCGCTGCACTCAGATGCAACGTTTTGTTCGAGAAAGTCCATCTGACCTGCCCAGTGACTTTGGCACAACCGCCGCTCCCGGCCTCACCGTCTCTTCCCTGGACTCGATGCTGTTCGCATTTTTCAAAAAGCAAAAAAAATTCTCTTAAAGCTGTTGCAGCCACTGAGCCGTAACACTGAGCGGGAGGTTGAGGGGTCAACCTGTGGGAGCGGCTCCCCTCGGCCCAGCCCGTGGAGACGAGAAGCCCGAGGGGCGAACGCAGGAAGCGGGTTGGGCCCAGCCGCAGCCGCCGGCGCCGCCCGGGGAAGGGGCGCGGGCAGTGCGTGCCGTGTGGGCGGCGCTGGGAACCCCGGGCCCTGGCTGCTCCGCACCGCCCGTGGGCTCCCCACCTCGGCTCGGCCTGGGAGGCCCGCTCCCACGCTCGGCCGTGGGAGCTCAACCCGGCCCGGAGGCCCTCGGTAAAAACACCACAACCTTCCCCGGTCGCCCTCTGCTTTCCAAAGGAAAACGACGTCTGCGGGCCGGCGGAGCCGAGCCCAGCCAAGCCCGGGCAATTTGAAGGATCTGTGGGCGAGGGGGGAAGGGGAATGTGCATTTAGCTTTTGTTGGTTTGTTTTGGGGAGGGGGCTTTTCAAAGCATATTTTTTAACCCCGGTCCCCAGCCACCGCCAAATTGAGCAGAGAGCCAGGAAACCAAGCCCCCACCCGCAGGGACAGCGGACCTTTGTCCTTTTTCCTGAAGCCCCCGAGTTGGCCGAGTGCTGATAAAGGCCGGGTCAGGGCCCCGAGGAGTCCCAGGGGGGTCGCGGGGCTGCCCCCAGCCGCCTTAACCTCGGGTCCACAGGCTTCCCACGGGCGAGCCTCGTTGACCCCCGGGGCCGGGACTGCAGGGCCAGGGCCTGCCCCACCCTCCAGCCCACTGAAGCACCGCCGCTTTGCCCGGCGCAGTCTTCCGGGCCCCAAAGTCCTTGGCCTAATTGCCACCGGCATTTTGTTTTCCTGCATTTACGGTCTCTGGGGGCTGAGGAGCTCTCCTCGCTGGCTACGCCCTGCGAGCAAAGGTGTGCAGCCCGGGCTGGGCTCCGGTGGCCGCCAGGACCCGAACCCGTGCTATCATGGCGTCAGCCGCACATCTGTGCTCTCCCCAGGACCTCGAACCCACAGCCGCTGCCTGGTGTCAAGTGTTCCGCATAGACGACCTTGGGTCGGTGGAACCGGTCTGCAGAAGAGCGAGTGTTTGTGGCCCTGTCCCTTCGCTCTCTGTCTTTTAGCAACGCCAGCCCACTCAACAACGCTGGTGCACGTCGCGTCCTTGGGATCCCGGGGACCGCGCCAGGCAAAGCCCCGAATCCTTGCGGAGGGCCAGGCCCCAGGGCCCGCGGGTGCCGAAGGTTGTCTGGCAGCCACCTCTCTCACCTCCCCGCACACCTGGTCTCATCCCAGCCCTGGCCGGAGAGCCGCCCAAAGGGACTTTGAGCTGTGTCCCTGGCGGGTCAGCACACCAGCCCCCCTCGCCGCTGCCGCGGAGGGAGGCTTCTTTCTTGGGGGCTCGGCCGAGAGGGACAACGACAAGGCATCCAACCTGGGGGGCGAGGCATCTTGCTATCTCAAAGCGCCCCCCACCCCCAACTTTCGCTCCCCTCTCCGCCCACCCCACCTCCAGCCCCAACTACCGGGCTGGGGTCTCGGTCCGCGCAGACACCGGAGTTGCCCAGCGGACAGAGGGAGACCGTGGAGCCCGGCGGCGGCGCTGCCTGGTAGCCCCAGATCCCTTTGCCGCCACGGAACTGCACCTGAGACCCCGCTTCCCCCGCCCGCCGAGGGCCTCTGCGCACCGGTGCCCGAGGGGCTCCCGCATTGGCACGTTCGTCTGTGTGTGCCTATGTGTGCCCAGGGAGGCGGGTGCCCGTTCACACCAGGAGCGGTGTGTCTGGGCGACGCCTGGAGTCCGTTCTTGCATCTGTCTTGGTTGGAGTGGTTAGACAGGACTCTGGCCCGCCACTTAGAGCGGCAAGTGACATTCTTCTTCCCTTTGCAAACAGGACTTCTCACATTTTCTTTTTCGTTCTACCAAACAAATATTCATGGGTGTCCCTGAGAGACCAGGCCAGACCAAGATCCCGCCAGCCGATGGACGCAATTCGACTCCCACGTGGGTGGATGTAGTGCCCCCAAGCGACCCGCCCCCCACCCCAGCCAGCGGGCATCCGCCAGGCTGCCTCCGAGAGCCACCACCCCCCACGCAGGGTCGCCAATTCGTTGACGGATCTGCGAGCTCTTCCTGTGCTTGTGACCCAGGAGGCCTGAGGTCGCACCCAAGGGCTGCTGACGCTTGCCCGAGGGTCCTAGGGCAGCTTGCAAGAACTTCCGTCCGGTCGCCTTGGGGACCGCGTCTCTGAAGTAGTCTGGTGAGGCAAGCACGTCCTGATAGGTTCCTGTCACCTCAGCCGCAAAGCCAGGAGCCGGTGCTCACTTGTGCCAGAGCCGAGCATCATAGAAACGTGAATTCACTGCGTTTTTGTCTGGGATCCTCTCCGACCCTGGAGTCTTAGGTGGGTTTCTCCAAGTTCAACAACCAGGTAGCGACCCCGGAAGGGTTGAAGCCCCAGTTAGCTATGTCTAGATTCCTCGCCCTGGGAGGTCCCTGGGTCCTTGCTTGGGCCACATCCCTCTTAGGCAGTTCCTGGACATCCAGCTCCCTCCACTGGCCTCGCAGCTCCCACGAGCGTCCTTAAAACAACAAAAACAACAGCAACACCTTTACTCTTGGAATCTACTATATATATGTGTGTGTATATGTAGTGTGTTTGTTTGTATGTGTGTGTTTGTGTTCGTTTTTTCTTCTTTCCTACCCCTATCCTATCACCCCCACTCCGCCTCCACCTCTCCAGCTCTGACATTGATATTGCCCCAGGGCTGCAGCGTGACCACATTGCAAGCTGTGCCCTTGGGCCGGAGCTTTTGGCTCCTGTGTACTGCGTACTGAGGTGATTGGTCTCCGGCTCAAGGCCACCCCCAGCTCTCCGAGTGCGGGCGCTGGAAGGGAGCCCGCGGTGTGGCAAGGTCGCTGTGCCGCCGCACTGCCCCATCCGCCCTCTGCTGGTAGCAAGCGGCACCGCGGCCGCCTCCGGGCACCTCCGGAGCTACAGCACTGTGGGGAGCTGGGACTGGACCCGACGCCGCCGCAAGTGGAGCGGACGGCCTCACTGGATGCCTAGCGTGGCCACTGCACCTTCCACTATGGCCGGGACCTCCGGCGCTTCTCAACTCCCACCTCTGCTCCCCGCCGACTCCCGAGGCTCTAGATTCTCCGCCCTGGGACCACGCAGAGAAAGAGGGCCTGGGTGGGTGCTGTGCTGACAGAGCCCCCCTACTCTGGGGCTTCCCTCAAAGGCAGGGCTGACCATGGGAGTCCGCAATCCGCATCCCCACCACCGGCCTCCCCTCCCCCCCCCCCCCCCCCCCCCCCGTGTCCACAGGCAGCCTCCTACTGGGTAGACAGCTCCCCAGGCTGTGCCCCAGGAAGAGTTGACAGCACTCAGGTAGCCTGCCCCACCTCCGACTGACTTCCCTTCCCTTCCCGCTTGCCGGACCAGTGGCCCTGGACTGCCCTTGTAATCTCCCCGCTCCACAAGCGCACCTAAGTCTGCACCGCTGGATCCTGACGCAGTCTCCATTCTCTAGAAACACGCTGTCGGAGGGGCTGCAGAAAGCCAAGAACGGACCCCGACTACTGCAAGCCTTTCTAGACAAGGTGAAGTCAAACTAGTCCGTCACGGTCTCGGTGCACTGCCACACTCAGCGCTAGGCGTTAGGTAGGACTTTTTACATTCTCTCTGCACACACACCCCTCAGTCGCAAAATTAACAAATTGAAGAAAATTTGGAAAACAAAACATTATGCTGAGCAAAACAAAAGATACAGTAATCCTGCCCCACCCTCAAGTGATAGCCAAGCAACGCCACACCCACTGAAACAGAGTCTAGTCTAACTCATTGCCACCCTGTGCAGGTTTGGAGGAGCCCCGATGGCGTAGTGCTTACGGGTTGGCTACTAACTGCAAAGTCAGCCTTTGGAAACCACCAGCCCCTCTGGGAGAAAGACTTTCTATTCCCGCAGAGTCTCAGAAACCCATGGGGGTGGGGGTGGGGGGGCAGTTCTATACCCTGTCCTATATGTGAGCTGGAATCAACTAGACGGCAGTGAGTTTGGTTTTTAGGTTTGTTTATTTTCTGGTTAAAAAAATAAGTCTAATTCCAATACTTAATAGAATCTATTTTAAATTGTTTGCAGTTTTGTACCTGCTTTTATAAACATCCTGCTTTTGTAGCCTGCTTCTTTGCATGAAGAGGGTTTCTCCATATTTTATTACTTGGAAACATGATTTTCAAAGCCGGCATACTACTCCATCATGGGAATGAATCATGTTTTTCTTTTTTATAGAATAGTGCCAATCTACTTATCTTTGCTTCAAAACCAAGAAGGTCTTCTTGGCCATTATCTGGATCACAAAATGCATAATCAGTAATTGACCGATAAATCTTGAGCCTTTTGCTAACCCGATAAGAAAACGGATGGTCCCACTCTCAGGACACAGGTCATGCAGTGGTCATACGTTGGGCTGTGATCTGCAGGTCAGCAGTTCAAAATCACCAATCACTTTTCAGAAGAAATAGTCCTTTAAGGAATTACAGTCTCAGAAACTCACAGGGCAATTCTATCCTGTCCTCTAGGGTCCCTGGGTGTTGGCATGGATTCCGTGAGTCAGGATTTTGGTACAAAAGATAGATCTGCCCAGACATTTGGGACTGACCTGAGCGGAGAGAAGACTTTGCAGTTCCTACTAACAGCTACTTCGCTTTGCTAGAGGCCTGTGCAACTGGGTGGTGAGAGGGATGTCTTGGAAGAAAGCAAGGACCAGTCACAGACCCGGAGAGGTGACTGAGTCTACTTCTAGAACCAAAGTTCTGAGGGCACAGAAGGTGATTTCTATGAGCTAAGTTGCCATGTTCAGTGTCTTATGATAGTTATGAATCAAATGTAGCTTCATTTGCATCCTGGAAATTGCCCCAGGAAGCTGTGTGACTTCAACCAAATTACCTACCCTCTCTGAACGTCCCTCTAAGAATGTGAGTATTCAGAGGGCTAAATGCACTTGTTCCGGCACAAAGAAACCATCCATTGGTGCGGTTACTGCTCCCACACTACGGCTGCAGCTGCTGCTCCTGTGCACTGTGGTCTTGGGGGCTCACTCACTGCCCTCTCCCTCAACTCCTGACCCCGCTGCTAACTGTTAAACACAAATCTGGGTCCTGGCACTAAGCCAGGTCCAGGTTCTCAGGACTGAAGGGGTCCTGTTGGTCTGCTCGGGACCTTCTGACAATCAAACCCGTGGCCTGGGCTGTTTATACTAAAATCATTAAAACAGGAAAATATGCAAACCCTTCATTCACAGGAATCCGGCTATTGTTGGGTCAGAAATGATATTTTTGTTTCTAAAATAAAAGGTACATTTGTTGCTTGACACATGCACACACACTTTTTGTTTTGTTTTGTTTCAGGTTGTCTACAGAGCCAAGAACGCAAAGCAAATAATCTGGTTCCTTTGACCAGCTCAAGTCAAACTGGAAAGGTTTCTTTGGCTTGATCGCTGATTTGTATTTACTCCAACAAGCTGAAACATCACTGGGCTCCGTCTTGTACCTTCCCAAACTCACCTCAGCCTTTCACAGGGAGAGAAAACAAGGCTTCTCTCCCCTGACACGAGAAGGACACAGCCTCCACTAACGAAGAATTTAATAGGTGACACTAATTCAGTAGATTCTGCTAGAACATTAGGGGGCAAATTTTTAGGATCCTCTTCAATGGACCGGCCCCCTCTCTGGGGTGGGCATTTGGCAGTCTGTGTGTGCGTGTCTGTAGGCATGAGTGTGGGCATGTGTGTATATCTGTGCCTTTGCTTCTCCAGGTGATTCCGATGAAGCCATGGCGCCACATTAAGAAATCACTGCTGTTCCCAATTGACAGCTGAGGCTCACCAAGTGGGCTCCGGAAAAATACAGATTCCAGAGAATCTTCCATTGGGACCACATGGAGTTAGAAAGAGCCTAGTGCAAATACCGGATGTATGTGTGAGTGTACATGTGAGGTGGGGGTGGGAGGGATTACGTGTGTGTGTGTGTGTGTGTGTGTGTGATTCTTCTTTAGTCCCAGTTAACTTAAGCCATGAGCACTGGCTTCAAGCAGTCTAAGGGGTAAAGGGTGTTATGAGGAGTTGCGGTCATGAGTGACTGCAGCCAAGGCAGGTTGGCAGCCAGAGTTCCAGAAGGGCTGGCACAGAGACTGAGCCTTCCCTCTCCTTGCTGTTCTGGCCTGGTCTCTTCTCTGCTCAAGAGCAAAGTCCCATGTATAGTTATAATAGGTCGGTCCTCATTCCATTTGCCTCAGAGGAAAAGAAAACAGATGGGCCTACCTCCATCGTGGTTACCAAGTTGATTCTGACTCACAGTAACCCTACAGGACGAGGTAGAACTGCCCCTGTGTGTTTCTGAGACTGTAACTCTATGGGAGTGAAACGCCTCATCTTTATCCCTCCAAATGGCTGGTGGTTTCAAAATACTGACCTTGCAGTTAGCAGTCCAAAGTGTAACCCCCTACACCCCAAGGGCTTTCCCTTTTAAGAACTTACTGTCATTGAGTCATTTCTGACTCATGGCAACTCTGGTGGCACAGTGGCTATGTGGTTCAAAAACACCAGCCACTCTGAGTGAGAAAAACAGGGCTCTCTACTCCCATAAAGAGTGACAGTCTAGGAAACCCACAGAGGCCATTCTACCCTGCTCTGTAGCATCACTGTGAGGTCTATTCCTGGTCCTGTCAAATGGAGCTATCGGCAGCAGGGAGGGTTTTATAGTGGCTTAATCTAGTGGCTCCCTCCCGTGGCAGAATATACAATCATGGAGTTCACCGGAAGGTAAAGCAGACCCATCCCCCAAAGTCTGAGTTATATCTGTCTGACCCCTCTAGCCACTCAATAAATTGTTCAAGGATTCTCAGCCCTCCCTCACGGCACATCAAAATCACCTCCCTCACTACCACAGAGTCAATGCTGACTCATAGCAACCCTATAGGGTAGAACAGGCCCTGTGGGTTTCTGAAGCTGTAACTCTTTAAGGGAGTAGAAAGCCTCATCTTTCTCTCATGAAGCAGCTGGTAGTTTCAAACAGCTGACCTTGAGGTTAGCAGCCCAATGTGTGACCACTACACCACCAAAATCACCTAGGGACCTTAGAAACCAGTGTGCATCAGGTTGATCAAAGCAGTCCCAGGATTCCAATATACAGCCAGGATAGAAAAGAATGCAGCAGCCAAATGGGGACCGTACAGCCAATGTAAGCACACCCCAAAGACCGCCTCCAACGAAAACCAATTCAGGGGGACGTTTAAATGTTAATGGGTTTCACATGGCCCATTGTCACCTAATTGGAGATTACTATCCTAACAGGGAGTTGACATGCCATGGTTGTTTACATTTCATATTTCTGACCCTTTGTTTATAAACACTATGGTCAATTCCTGAAGCATGCTTTTTCTGGGGACGCTAAAGCAATTGAACAAAGAATAACTCCCTCTGACCTAGGTTGACACACACCCCCTCTCATAAGCCACCTGCCCCCTCTTTCCCGGAGTCCTCAGCTTGCCAGAGCAGTCTCCAAGCTTCATCCGGGAGCCCCACTGAGCCTGTCACTCACACAGCCCGTTCCCAGGAGCCTCTGCTGCATCTCCCTGCCCTGTGGGAAGCCCAAGGGCAGACGCTGGTAAATACAGATGGACCTAAAACGGGAGGGGTCTCTTTTCTCTCCCTCCTGGTAGTTTCCCCCGGAAATCAGTTAAACCGTCAGCTAATATTTTATGAACAGCTATGACTCTACAAAGCAGCAGAGGAAAAAAAGTTTCACCCCAGAGACACGCTGTCACTGACACAGCACAACAGCGGCCCGCCCCTCTGGGCCTGGTTGTGAGATTAGCACGTTCTTTCCTCAGCTTCCAGTTTCACTGGACCGGACCAGACTCACCCAAACTGGGACTCCAAACGGAGAGGCTGTGCTATGGCAGGAAGGAGGAGAATGCTGCGGGGCTCTGACCCCCACCTAGTTGCTGGGAGCAGAGTCAGAGACGATGCGCTGCCCAAGCCGAACGGTCCTGGGAGCCGGACAAAGAGCGAGACAAACTTGCCTTCTGAAAACTGGAAAAGAAACGAACACAAATGCCAGCGACTAATAGGAGGATATGCCAGGGGTGGCATTAAGGGGAACTACCACGCCCAGGGCTTGGGAATGTAAAGTATCATTGCAGTGATTCTCCAGGTGGATGCTATGCCGTCGGCATCACCCTGGACCTTGCTTTAAAAACTCTCACTGCCAGTTTGTCTATTCTGACTCCTGGAGACCCCTGTAGGACTGCCCCTGTGGATTTCCCAAACCGCAGCCTTTTACCAGGGGAGAGAAGCTCATCTTTCTCCCACGAAGCACTGACCTGCAGTCTCCAGCCCAGGACATAACCATGAGGAATCCAGGGTCCCCTGGGACCTGGTTAGAAATTAGAGCTCCAGGATCCCTTGAATCTGAAACTCTGGGAATGGGCTTGAACACACGCTCCAGGAGCTTCTGATGTGTGTTCATCCCAGACTATCCACACGGATGCATGTTAAATCCAGATCTTTTAGCTTCTTGGACCCCCCACACACACCCCACCAAATGGGTTGCATGGAAGCAGGCAGGAGCACAGAGATGCCACTCCAGCAAGAAGACACCTTCCCCTCCCCCACCCAGGGAATCGCCCACTGGTGCTTCTAGGGCTCAGGGTCTGTGACCAGTTTTTGTTTGTTTTTATTTGCTTTCCAAAGACCTTTGACAACTGTCCACTTACTTCCATATGTACTTGAGAAACTGCAGTCCCTGAGCTAAGATCTGATTGGACAAGAAGTGAGGAGCCCAGCCCTGGGGCCCAAAGATTCAATAGGAGAATCCCGATCAAAAGAGGGGAACTGGAGAGCAAAATCTGATGGAATCTAGACTTTCTGGAGCCATGGTAGCTGGATGAACCTCGGAACTTATTGCCTCTGGGATAATCTTTAATTCTGAAATAAAAATGAGCCCTGGACTCTTCTTCAAAATTTTACTGATTAGCTTAGCTGGAGCCTTGATAGCGAAGTGGCAACACGCTGGGCTGCTAACTGCAAAGTCAGCAGTTTGAAACTAGTAGGCATCCCACGGAAGAAAGGCCTGGCTCTGTACTCCGGTAAAGAGTGACAATCTCGGGAGCGCACAGGGGCGGTTCTACCCCATCCTTTAGGGTCATTCTGAGTCAACACGGACTAGAACGCAATGAGGTTTCCGAGTTTGGGTTCCAGGAGACACTGGTTGGAGGTTGAGGACCATTGACCTGGAGAGGGGTGGGGGCTACGCACTCACAGGTCCGCCCAACAGCCAAGCGGGACCTCCACCTGACAAGGTATTTGGACAGCCCCAGACCAGGGGGCGAGCAGGCCCCGCCATCAGCACACACCACACACACAACCCACCTCCTGCACTGTCCCCACCCAGCCTCCAGGGGTCCTTGGGCCGCAGGCCGTGG
Source organism: Tenrec ecaudatus (assembly GCF_050624435.1). Classification (NCBI taxonomy): domain Eukaryota; kingdom Metazoa; phylum Chordata; class Mammalia; order Afrosoricida; family Tenrecidae; genus Tenrec; species Tenrec ecaudatus. The sequence goes on from NC_134533.1 coordinate 141,683,852, forward strand.
CCTTGCAGGTAGAAACGCCGGCCGTGAGGTTCCACTCCGGATGAGTTGGTTCCATTCGGGGAGGAGTAATTTGTTTCGTATTGGAATCAAAGCGCCTCTCCCGGCGCTTCCGTTTTATCTCGGTGGCTGGCGGGCGGGGGTGAGCAGGCTGCTGGGCGCCCGGCTGCTTCCCATTAGGGCTGCCTGGTCCCCATTACCCGCCCGCTCTCGGCCAGGCCCGCTAACGGGACGCAGCTGACCCGCCTCTGCGCTTCCACACCCGAGGTCCCACCCGGCGAGCGCCCCTCGCCAGGCCACCCCTCCTGGTCCTGTCACAGATGGCCACCTAGCCAAGTGAAACTGGGCCTCTGCGGGTCGTGGGCCGGTCCGAGGAGGCCACCCTGCTCCGCCACATCGGTGGCTTGGGGTGTGCCCCCCCCCCCCCGCGGCGACACCTGTAGTGGCGCCCTTGGCGGTAAAGCACTGCTCCTATGCCGGCAGCCTAGACCCCAGTTTCTTACAATGGACATATGTTCACATACCTCTGGGCTTGAGGATCTGCGCCTGCCAAAACTGACCCCAGAGGGCAGCGTCCTTGGCCAGAACTGGGTTTCATTGCACTGAGCCCAGGCCCGCCCGGCTGCTGGGGCGGGGACGGGACAGGGCAGGTCTGTTTTCTCAAATTCACAAATACGCTCAGACACCGCTGAATTGAAAAACTATGCCACGTCCCCTTGCGTTAGCAGGCCATTAATTCCGCCGAACTCCCACTGGGGCAGGAGGGGCTCTCCACACACCCTTCCTCTTCAAATCCAAGAGACCAAGCAGTTCATTGAAGAGCACTGAAGGTGGCGCAAGTGGTCAAGCACTAAACTGAAAACTGTAGTGGAAAAGCTGGTGGTTCGAACTCGCCGGAAGCCCCTGGGAAAGCAGGCCTGGCCACAGGCTTCTGGGCCTTCTATGGAGCAGGTGGCCCCGGCACACGGAGTCACAATCTATTTGATGGCAAGTACCAGTGCCTTGTACACACTAGCTGCCCAAGGATTGCAAAAGGGCCCGTGCTTTGGCCTCCTCGTTCTTTTTAAAAAATCATCTTATTGGGGCTCATACAATTCTTATCACAGTCCATACATACATCCATTGTGTCAAGCGCATTTGTACATTTGTTGCCATCATCATTCTAAAAATATTTTCTTTCTACTTGAGCCCTTGATATCAGCTCCTCATTTTTACCTCCTCCCTCACCACTACCCCCTCCCTCATGAAGCCTTCCTAATTCATAAATTATTATTATTTTGTCATATGTCACACTGTCTGATGTCTACCTTCAACCACTTTTCTGTTGTCCATCCCCCAGGGAGGAGGTTATATGTAGATCCCTGAAATCGGTTCCCCCTTTCTACCCCACCCTCCCGCCACCCTCCAGGTATCACCACTGGTCCTGAAGGGATCATCCGTCCTGGATTCCCTGCGTGTCCAGTTCCTGTCTGTATCAGTGACATCCTCCGGATTTGTAAGGTAGACTTGGGATCATGATAGTGTCTCCTCATTCTTCCAGACAAAGCCAGACACCACTCCAACCATGAGAGCTCAGAACACAACGCACACTGCCTCGTGTGTTCAGCTCTAAGTTCATCTTTTTCTCCTCTTTTATTAGAAAATGTTATTGCACAAGCAATAGTGTAGCAACCATGACAATTTAAAGATAGAAGAGAAAGCCAGCCATCGGCTAAAATCAGATCACTGACATAGTCATTATTTTCATTTTTCCATGTTGCTACACAGTTCATAACTATTTAACAACTACATGACAGTCCACTGTGTGGCGATTGCTTCGTTGATTGAATTCCTCCATTTAGGGTAGTTTCAAATTAAACCATTAAAAAAGAAAACATGCAATGGATTCTCCTGCTCACACCTGTTCAGCTTGCATGTCCAGCTATGTATATACGCATGGATTATTGTTATTACTATTATTGCAGGATTTTTTATATAATAGTATTACCTCTGTGGCCTTTACTTAATCTCTTGTCAACCTGTGAAGGAGTGGAGTCTAGCCTGTCAATTTGGTCACAGCTTGATGACCTCATTTGGAGGTGCTAAGGAAATACATAGCTAACTGAAGGCCAAATACAGACACTCTGCTTGACATTCCTGTTGGCAAGCCACATGGAGACACACTGATGGAGCCAGAGCCCTGGAGCTGGAGGAGCCACGTGGAGACCCACATCAGTGCTGAGATCCTGCCACTGCCACTGGATCCACAAGACTTTCTACCCACTGGCCTATGATCTTCCTGCATTTGGCATTATTGCATGGCTGCGAGAGTCTAAAGAGGAATTTAGGAACTAGTATTGGACCTATGGGCTGATATTGGACTTATGGACTTGATCTGGCATGAGCTGGGATGGTTCTCAATATAAAATTGCTCTTTTATATAAAGCTCTTTCTTATACACATGAGTGTCCATGAATTTGTTTCCCTAGTGCACCCAGACTATCAAACCTCTGTTGCCTTTAATTGTTGGACTTCTCTCAGTGTCTCCCTGTGCCTTCTTCATTTTTCTCTGGCTCCCCTTTTTAAAAATCGTTTTATTAGGGGTTCATACAACTCTTATCGCAATCCATACATACACCAATTGTGTAAAGCACATTTGTACATTCATTGCCCTCATCATTCTCAGAACATTTGCTCTCCACTTGCTGGCTCCCCTTTTTAAAGACTGCCTTCTCCTTCACCTTCTTTCGTGAATTGTCTCTTTAAGTCATAGTATTTTCAGTCACTTTATATATGTGAAAAACTGGACAATAAATAATGGTGACAGAAGAAGATTTGATGCTTTGCCTTTTAATGTGGGTGAAGAACATTGAAAATACCATTGTTATAGTTACATAATCTGGTGTCAACTTGAGACTATTAATAGTGAACGGGTGGAGTTTAGCTTGTCAACCAGGTTGCAGCTTGATGACCTCATCTGGAGGCACTAAGGACATAAATAGCTCACTGGAGACCAGATACAGACACTCTGCTTGACATTCCTGTTGGCAAGCCACATGGGGACACACTGATGCAGCCAGAGCCCTGGAGCTGGAGGAGCCACCTGGAGACCCACACCAACACTGAGATGCTTCCACCACCACTGCATCCACAACACTTTCCACCCACTGGCCTGTGATCTTCCTGCATTCAGCGTCATTGCATGTGTTGCATAAGTCACAAGAGGAATTTATAAACTGGTATCGGGCATATGGGCTAATATCATACTTACGGACTTGATCTGGATTGGGCTGGGATGTTTTCTCAATATACAATTGTTCTTGTACATAAAGCTCTTTCTTATACACATATGAGTGTCTATGAATTTGTGTCTCTATTCTACCCTGATTGACACAGCCATGGACTGCCAGATGAACAAACAAATCTGTAGACGTTCAGCAGGAATGCCCCGAGAAGCAAGAATGGTGAGACTTTATCTCACATACTTTGAACATGTTATTAGGAGGGACCAGGCCCTGTAGAAACACATCGTGCTTGACAAAGTGATGAATGGATTGTTATAAGAGCTGTAGGAGTCCCCAGTAAAGTGATTTATTAATTTAGAAAAGAGAAAGACCCTCAGCAAGATTGAAGAAGTGGCCCGGGGGCGGGGAGGCATGTGTGACCTCCCTCGGCTACACTAGAAGGAAGGAGAATGACACTCCACATCTCCCCAAGAATGGTTCCTATGAGGCAGAGGTCAGACATGCCTCCCCCTCCATCCTCCTTTGTCCAATGGTTCATTGCAATAGCCACAGGACACTCACAGGTAATACACGCAATTATGAGGACGCTTTAGGGGCATGACCATCCCACAACGAGTCATGATCAGAAAACATGATGGATACAGTCTTTTTGTCTCATCAGCAGACAGGCACATCTTTCTCTGGTCCTCAGCTTCTCAGCCACTGGCCTCTGGCCTGCTTTGGCAAGTGTTACAAAACTCCGCTATTGCTCACAGGGCACCCCACTCTGCAAGCCAGCTTCTTGCCCCAAATCACTCAGTTTCACTCTTTCAGTGGGCCAGGAAGCCTGTCCCTTGTCTCTTGGTTTCAGTGCTGTGGCCTGTGGTGTCTCTCCTGTCACCACCACTTCACAAAAGGATCTCACAGAAGTTCTGCTCGTGGCTCTGCTTTCTTGAAGGTCACGAGATTCTCTGTTCTTTCTGAAATGGCGTTTTACTCACTGGCATGGCTAAATGGGTCAGTCTCCTCTATCAGAGTTGCACTTACTATCTGTATTTCCATCCTGTGGCATTCTGTGGGAATTACAAAGACACTGGGTAGAAGAGCTTTAGCAAGTCATTTCTCTTTGCAGATAGAGTTGGATTGGCAGTGTGGCTGCAATAATGGGCTCACACATGGGGACGTTGTGAGGATGGCACTGGGGTGGACAGTGTTTCATTTTATTGTACAGAGGATGGCTGTGAATTGTAGCTGACTCCATGACACCCAACAACAATAGTTGTGATCAATAACCTGCAGTATCTGTATCAATGGTGATCACAGACCACCAGGATTACACCACGTAGTGCTGCTGGAGCAGAAATGCCACAAGCGGTGGCTTTTAAAGAACAGAAATTTATTTTCTCTCAATTCTGAAGATTACAAATCCCCCACATTGGGGATTGTGCCATGTCAGTAGCCCCTGGCATTCCTCGGTTCCTTGACCCTGTAGGTAGTCTCCGGATGGAGCCCAGATTCCCTAGTTTGTGTGCACATGTCTCTCTCTGTGAGCAGAGGAGCCTCATGAGGTGTCTTAGGCTATCATCTTTATAGGAGCAGAGTGCTAGTTTGAGTCACTGGTGGGTTGAAATCACTGACCTTTCAGTCAGTAAATGAACTCTTAACTCTTGGACCAACAGGGCCCCATATCTGTACTGCTCATTATATAATTCAGAATTCTAATTATGAGCCACCCCGTCCTGCTATGACCTTTACTGATTACATTAAATTCACCACATTATGGAAAGATATTTACATTACATTTTATTAAATGACATTATATCCGCAGGAAGCAGGATTTTCATACATATTTTAGGAGGTCAAATGCAATCTATGAGGTCTCCTAAGAATGGGTGCGGGGTCTCTTGCAGTATTTGAATTACCCACATCCCTTAACAAAAGCAATATTCTCTGAGGAAGGAAGGTGAGTGAGAATGGCTGTAGGAAGTTGGCCAACAGTATACCTCTGAAAGAAAATGTACAAAAAAATTGACATATGTGACCTACAGGCAAAAGCAATTTGAATCCTGCTCCACTCCCCAACCCCTCACAAACACACACTTGGACTCTCAGTGTTGGTATAGTTAGGTGTCGTGGAGTCTGGTGTTATCTACAGTGACCCTGTGCACATTGACACACTAGTCAGTCCCGTGCCAGCCTCACACTGGCTCCTCTGCCTGAGCCCATTGTGGCAGTGTCAATCCATCTCCTTGAGAAGCCCCCTCTCCTTCACTGTCTCTCCACTTCCCCTAACATGATGTCCCTCTCCAAGGACCGATCGCTCCTGACAACATGTCCAAGGTATCTAAGATGAAGTCCAGCCATCCTTGCCTTTAAGGAGCACTCTGACCATTCTTTTATTTAAAAAAGAAAAAAAGATCAGTTTGTCCTCTGAGCAGTCTGTGGTACTTTCCATCTTCTCCAGCACCACAATTCGAATGCACCAATTCTTCTTCAGTCGTCCTCATTCAATGTCCAACCTTCACATGCACATGAGGCGATGGCGAATACCATGGCTTGGATCAGGTGCACCTTAGTCATTACTTTTCAATACTCTTAGGAAATCTGTGCAGCATATTTACCGAAGGCAATGTCTTTTGATCTCATGACTGTGCTTCCATGAGCATTAATTATGAATCCAACAAGACAAAATCCTTGACAACTTTACCCTTTTCCCCATATATTGGTTCACTTGTGTGGATTTTGGTCTTATTTAGTGCTCCTTTATTGTTACTAGTCTTTCCTTTAGTCTGTGCAAATTGTCAATGAATGGTGTTTTCGTTGGATTCTGCAGTTCCTACAAAGGGGGCCCAGTTGTACGCCTGAGCCTGGACTGCTGTCAGGATTAGAAGTTTCCATTTCTCTCAAGGCTCCCCCGCTTCTCTTGCTCATCCCCGTCTGGCCTGCCTTACCAACCAGCTTCCTCCGCCCATCAGCTGCCTCCTGGGTTTGCTGCTCACATGGACATCGAGGTTCCTCCCATTCCTTCTGCAAATTGACAACTTCTCTTGACAATTTCTAGTCTAATCTCAAAGAAAGGGACTTTGAGGTCATGCATCCTGTCAAGCCTAGTGACTTCGGAGTTTGTTGGCTCAGCTGGTACCTGGAGTGACTGCTGTGGTGTCATGAGCAATGCCAAGTCCAATGAGCTCTGACCAATGAAGGGGGTGGAGTTAGAACACCTGACTGCTGCTGCCTGTCCATTTGAGAAGATCCAGGTGAAGCGGAGTCACATTCTATTAGAACTGTGAGTAAGCAATTCGGCAGATCGAGAGGCCAACGCTCCATCCATTCCATACGTAATGCAAACCTGAGCATGCCACCAGTGAGCCACATACTAGCCAACCAGCAAAAGCTTCTTTGGGACCCATCAGAGGCCAGTGTTTAACCAACCTTAGTGTGAATGTGTGAATCAGCAGGATCTTATGAAAATGCAGATTTTCATTCAAAACGTCTGGGGGTGCGGGGAGTATCTGAGAATCCACCTTGTTAACCAGTCCCCAGGCGATAAGGGTCACACGTTCCTTCTCCAGGCTGCAGGTGATCTGCGAGCTTCTTTCCAAGCCAGATTTGGAACTTGTGGTTGTGAGATTCCAGGACTATGTACCCTCCCCTCCCGCTGGGCTGCTTGTGACCTGAGGCCATAAAGCAGGCACTTCTTCCCCTTTGAGGACCCTTAGTGGACAGCCCCTCTGCTCAGAAGTCCCCGTTCCCGTGGCTCATGATCTGCATACCCTATAAGCAGTCCTCTCAGCAAGATTCCTGCCCCCCAGGCACTGCTGACATTTTTTATTGTGAATCAGGTAAGGGCTTGCATTTCAGATAATTAACTTCGTGTTCAGTGATTTCAGCTACCTATCACCCCTCCTGCACCCCATTAACAGAACCTACCCTCCCCTTTTGAGGGTACTGCTGACATTCTGAAGCAGGTCATTCCTGTGCACTGGGAGATGTTTAGCAGCCACCTCGACTTCTCCCCACTAGATGCCAGTAGACACACATACACCCCATTGTGGCATCCACAACTGTCTCCAGACATTTCCAAAACCCACCCCCACCCGCATCACCCTCCACTGTGAGCCTTCTCAAAGACATTGAATCATGATTGTGTTAGTCTGGGTGGACTAGAGAAACAAATTCATAGACACTCATATGTGTATAAGAAAGAGCTTTATACCGAGTAATTGTATATTAAGAAAACATCTCAGCCCAGTCCAGATCAAGTCCATAAGTTCAATATTAGCCCATATGTCCAATACCAGTCTCTAATTTTCTCTTCAGACTCATGCAACACATGAAATGACGCCAAATTCAGGAAGATCACAGGCCAGTGGGTGGAAAGAGTTGTGGACGCAGTGGTGGTGGAAGGATCTCAGCGCTGGTGTGGGTCTCCAGGTGGCTCCTCCAGCTCCAGTCCTCTGGCTCCATGTGGGTCTCCATGTGGCTTGCCAGCAGGAATGTCAAGCCTCCATTCAGTTATTAATCTACTGAGTGCCTCTAAATGAGGTCATCTAGCTGTGACCTGATTGACAGGCTAGACTCTGCCCCTTCACAATTAATAGTCTCAAGTTGACAGCAGATTATATAACTAAGACAAAGACCTACATGTTAACAAGCTCCCAGGTGTGTACATGCACATTTGAGAAGCATTATTCTATCATACAGCTCCAATCCAAATCTTTTCTCCTCCGGTCCCTCACATCCCTTGCTATCTGTATCTCTCATGAGAGAGGTCCTCACACAGCTTCTGTGGCTGCCATTTAGCTGTATGTGCACCTCAGCTGGGGCCCAAGTTGTTCCCAGTATAGGGACATGTATACTCCTAGATATAACACATACCTGCCGCTTTGTTCCTACCTGGAATCTATTCTCCATTCTTCCAAGAGTACACATGTTGTTGGCCTTTGTTTGTTTTAGTAAACTGTCTCCCCACCACTCTCAACTCAGTAGAGCAGATGGGACACACACACACAGACACACACACACACTCTCTCTCTCTCTCTCTCTCTCTCTCTCTCTCTCTCTCTCTTCCATTCTCGTAGGAAGGAAAGTACTGCATGGGCCTGGGAAATCAGTATATTTCACCTCCATCTACTATATAGATTGCTTCAGAGGCAAACAAATTAATTAAGCCAAAGGAAGCCAATTCCAGAACTTTTGTAGGGATTAAAGGAATATGTACAATACAGTATGTGCCTCTGTTAACTTGTAACTCTTTGATAGTAGATATCCTTGCTTTGAGTTTTAGGGTTTTCTAACTCACAAAACCAAATATTTCTGGAGACAGAGTGAGCCACCGCATCAGACTCAATGGGAAAACACGCGTAAAGGGCAGCAAACAGAACTTGAACTATTTATGGGCTTTTCCATTTTTGTCAGTGGCTTTCTTTTTGTTGTTGTTATTTTGGGTTTTGTATTCTTTTTGTTGGTTTTGACTTCCTTTGTTGCTTTATTTGGCTCTGCCTGTTTTTAAATGTATTTGCATGTCTATCTAGATAAGATAGGACATGTCTATCTAGTTAAGAATTCAGAGATGAAAAGAACAGGGCCAGTGGTTCCAGGGGGATACGGGAGAAGAGGAGGTGGGAGGAAGGAAGAGGGTTGGGGGAAACCAACCCAGGGGCAAAAGAACAAGCGAACTAAAATCAATGGAAGATAAGTTATCAGATGCCTAGAGGGGCAATGTAGCAGTGAGGAATTACTAAACACGAATGAAGGCCAAACATGATGATGGGACAAGAGGAAAGTAAAAGGAAATAGAGGAAAGAATCAGGATGCAAAGGACATTTCTAGAGGTCTGAATACAGGCATGTACATATATAAATATATGTATATAAACATATATATAAACACAAGGGAATAAAATTATGTACTCATATCTATACATTAAGAATTAAGGTTGCAGATGGACATTGGGCCTCCACTTGTACTCCCTCAACACAAGAACACTTTGTTCTAACAATCCGGCATTCTGTGATGTTCACTTTCCCGACATGATCCCTGAAGACAAAATAAGTGCATAAGTAAATGTGGTGAAGAAAGCTGATGGTGTCCGGCTAGCAAAAGATATAGCATCTGGGTTCTTAAAGACTTGAAGATAAACAAGTAGCCATCTAGCTATGAAACAACAAAGCCCACACGAAAGAAGCACACCACCCTATGTGATCACGAGGTGTCGATGGGAACAGGTATCAGGTATCTAAGACTCAGAACAAAATCATACACAATGTGAATGGGGGTGGGGCATGGAGTGGAGACCCAATGCCCATCTGTAGACAATTGGACATCCCCTCACAGAGGGGTCACAGGCGAGAGATGAGCCAGTCAGTGTGCAGTATAGCACCGATGAAACAAACAACTTTCCTCTAGTTCTTTGGTGCTTCCTTCCCCCACTATCAGGACCTCAATTCTACCTTACAAATTAGATTAGACCAAAACATGCACACTGCTACAGATAAGAGCCCGCAACACAGGGAATCCAGGATAGATAAACCCCTCAGGGCTAACAATGAGAGTCGAGATACCAGAATGATTAGGGGAGGGTTGGGGGAGAAAGGGGAAATCAATCACAAGGATAAACCTAGAGCCCCTTCCCAGGGGGACGAATAACAGAAAAGTGGGTGAGGGGCGATGGAGGACGATGTAAGATATAAAAATAATACTCTATAACTTATCAAAGGTTTGTGAGGGAGGGCGGGCGGGGGATGAAGGGGGAAGAAATGGGGAGCTGATATCAGGGGCTCAAGTGTGAACAGAATGCTTTGAAAATGATGATGGCAGCATATGTGCAAATGTGCTTGACACACTGGATGAATGTATGGATTGTGATAAAAGATGTAAGAGCTCCCAATAAAAGTATTTTTCTTTTAATTTCCTTGAAAGTAACCCCTGAACAAAATTAATCCACTAAAGGTCTTTCTTTCCCTTAAAGTGACAAATCCTTTCATCTCTGTCCTAAGCCTGGTTTACTGTATTTGAATCTCAAAAGATATGGCTGAGTGGAGACCACTTTTTATTTACTGGGACCATCAGGTTGGTTTCAGTAAAAGGAGTCTTGGTGAGTTCCAGTCTATCATGTTGAGATGAATGAATGGTTGATTTTCAGTTTCTCCCTCTCTTCTCTTTTTTAAAATCATTTTATTAGGGGCTCATACAACTCTTATCACTATCCATACATACATCAATTGTGTAAAGCACATTTGCCCTCATCATTCTCAACATATTTGCTCTCTACCTACACCCCTGCCATCAGCTCAACCCTCCCAGTATCACCACTCACACCACTGGTCCTGAAAGGATCATCCGCTCTGGATTCCCTGTGTTTCCGGTTCCTATCTGCACCAGTGTACATCCTCTGGTCTAGCCAGATTTGTAAGGTAGAAGTGGCATCATGATAGTCGGGGGGAGAAGGGGAAAAAGGATTTAGGAACTACAGGAAAGTTGTATGTTTCTTCGTTGCTACATCGCACCCTGATTGACTTATCTCCTCCCCACAACCCTTCAGTAAGGGGATGTCCAGTAGCCTTAAAAATGGGATTTGGGTCTCCACTCTGCACTCCCCCCATCATTAACAATGATATGATTTTTTTGTTCTGATGATGCCTGATACCTTATGCCTTCGACACCTCAGGATAGCACAGGCTGGTGTGCTTCTTCCATCTGGGCTTTGTTGCTTCTGAGCTAGATGTCTGCTTGTTTACCTTCAAGTCTTTAAGACTCCATATTCTATATCTTTTGATAGCCAGGCACCATTTCTTCTCCACATTTGCTTATGCATCCATTTGCCTTCAGTGATTGTATCAGGGAGGTGAGCACACAATGACACGATTTTTTGTTCTTTGATGCCTGATAACTGATCCCTTTGGCACCTCGTGATCGCACAGGCTGCTGTGCTTCTTCCATGTGGGCTTTGTTGCTTCTGAGCTAGATGGCTGCTTGTTTACCTTCAAGCCTTTAAAATCCCAGACCCTATATCTTTTGATAGCCGGGCACCATCAGCTTTCTTCACCACATTTGCTTATGCACCCACTTTGCCTTCAGCAGTTATGTCGGGAAGGTGAGCATCATAGAATGGCAATTTAATAGAAGAAAGTATTGTTGCATTGAGGGAGTACTAGAGTGGAGGCCCAGTGTCCTTCTGCCACCTTAATACTAAACCTATAAATATATGCACATAGATCTATTTCCCCCATCTTGATATATAAATATATTCACATATGTACATGCCCTTATTTAGACCTCTATAAATGCCCTGTGCCTCCTAGCTCTTTCCTCTATTTCCTTTGACTTTCCACTTCTTCCACTATCATGCTCAGTCTTCATTTAGGTTTCAGTAATTCCTCTTGGTTACATTACCCTTGATCATGCCCTACCAGGCCTCCTACACCCTCCTCACTACCGAAATGGATCACTTGTTGTTCCCTTGTCCCTGGGTTTGTTAACACCACTACCTTTCCCCGCACCTCCCCTTCTCCCATGTCCCCCGGAACTGTCGGTCCCATTGTTTTCTCCTCCAGATTGTTCATCCAGTTTATCTTATCTAGACACACCTGTGGAGATAATAACATGCACAAAAACAAGACAGAGCAAAACCAAGCAACAATATACAACAAAACAATAACAACAAGTCAATGACCAAAAAAAAGCAAACAAAACAAAACACAAGAAAAAATCTTGTAGTTAGTTCAAAAATTATTTGTTGGCCTTTGGGAGTGTTTTCCAGTCCAGTCTGTTGGGGCACCATGCCCTGGCCCCAAAGTCCACTTTCAACATTCCCTGGGGACCTCACCTCTCCGTTCCCTTGCTGTTCTGATGCATCCCCTTAGTGTTTTGCCTTGGTGTAGCAGAATCAGATCGGGAGCAATTCTCATACTATGTCTCTGGTGTTGTCCCCTGTAGGGCTATGAGTCAGTGAGGTACATCGTGTCTCACAGTGGGGCTGGCCATGTGGTCCTCTCTGTGGACTGACTGCTCTAATCGGGAACACTGAACTCAAGACCTCGTGTGCCAGGATGTGTTCCACTCTCTCCTCCTCCCTCTTCATCTGCTCCAGTGTGCTCCAATCAGATATGCCCCGCTCCCTGAGCTGCAGCTTCAGCGCTGTCCTCTGAAATAAATTCTTCTGTGGGGAGGGGCAGCTGTCCACATAGTTGGCATAGGAGCCAGCCCCTCAGACCTCTCCACTGGTTCCCTCCTCCATGCCGGCTTGTTGCATTCACATCTTGGAGCACTGGGTTGAAGTCTGGTCCCTCTTTCCCTGTGGAGCTATAAACAATACCCGCCCCTTGGGTGGGTTAGTGCCCCTTGACCCCACTATCCATTTCTTTTTTTTTTCCTTTCCCCACCTCCTTTTTAGTTGGCTGCCATATGTATCCCATGATTTGGACTGGTCCCTGCCACACCACCTGGTCCTCACCCCAGGAATGTTTGTATAAAATAGCTTTTTCCCCATACCCCTTTTGTATTTTTTTTAAAGCTTACCTCAGCACACTCATGTTGTACTTTTCCTTTTGTGCTTGACTTATTTTGCTTAGCACGATTTACTCCAGTTCTTCCCATGCAGTGATGTGCTTCATACATTCATCACTGTTTTTTGGCAATGTGTAGTACTCCATTGTATGTATGTACCACAGCTTTTTAATCCACTCGCCAGTTGATGGAAATTTGGGTTGTTTCCAACTCTTTGCCATTGTGAACTGTGCCGCAATGAACATTGGAGCACAGATGTCTGGCCTTGGTCTTTTTCTTTCCTCTTCTGGATATAGGCCCAGTAGGGGGATTGCTGGGTCGTATGGTAACTCGAATTCCATCTGTTTTAGATATCACCAGATCTATTTCCATAGTGGCTGTACATACTTATAGGTCCACCAGCAGTGGATCAGAGTTCCTGTCTCCCCACAGCCCTTCCAACACTTGTTGCTTTCTGATTTTTTGAATTGGGCTACTTTTGAGGGTGTTAAGTGGTACATCATTGTTGTTTTAATTTACATTTCTCTTATGGTTAAAGATCGGGAACATTTTCTAATATGTTTGTTGGCCATTCAGAATTCTGCCCCTGTGAAACTTCTGTTCAGGTCCTTGGCCCACTTCCTCAGTGGGCAATTAGTTTTTATTTCTTTTTGGAAGCTAGCAGAGTATTGTAGATTTTAGTAATAAGGCCTTTGTCTGATGGATCATTGCTAAAGATGTTTTCCCAATCCGTGGACTCTCTTATTACTCTCTTGGTGAATTCTTTCGATGTACACAGGTGTTTTCTCTTCAATATATCCCATTTGTCAATTTGTGCCTCCTCTCTGTGTCCTTCCCTATGTCTGATAGCCTGTGTATTCCCTGTGCCAAAGTTCTCAAGTTGGTCACAATTCCCTCATTGATGGCCCTAATAGTTTGGGGCTTAACTTCAAGGTCTGTGATCCACCTTGAGTTTATTCTTGTGCATGGAGTGAGATAAGAGTCTTGCTTCACTTTTCTGCAGGTAAATATCCATTTTTTTCAAGCACCACTTGTTAAAGAGAGCATTTGCTTCCCATTGGATATTCTGGGGCCCTTATCAAAGATCTGGATGCTGCATGCTGATTATTTTATTTCTGGGTTTTCAGTTCTTCTCCATTGGTCTGATTTTCTGTCATTGTATCAATACCATGTGGTTTTGATGACTGTGGTGCTAAAGTCAGGCAAAGCAAGCCCTCCCACTCTGTCCTTCTTCTTGTGGAGTTCTCTGCTAATTCTGGGCTTCTTCCCTCTCCATATGAAGTTGGTAATCAGTTTTTCTATTTCTGTGAAGAAAGATGAGGGTAATTGTATTGGGATTGCATTAAACTTATATAGTGCCTAAGGCAGAACTGATATCTTGACTATATTGAGTCTTCCAATCCACGAGCATGGTTGAGGTCACTCTTAGTTTCTTATAATAGTGCTCTGTAGTTTTCCCCATATAGATCTTCTGTTCTTTTAGTCAGGAATATCCCTAGATATTTCTATTTGTGTTTGACTATTGTGAAGGGTACCATCTTTTTTATCTCCTCTTCTGTGGTCTTATCTGATGTGTATAGCAGTCCAATGGACTTCTTTTTTTTGATCTTGTATACTGCCACTCTGCCAAACTCCGCTATTGCTTCCAGTACTCCCCTTGTGGGGCATTTGCGATTTTCCATAAATAAAATCATATCATCTGCAAATAATGATGTTTCACCTCTTCCTCCCCCAGACAAATACCTTTGATGTCTTTTCTTTGCCTGATGCTGTTAGCTAAAACCTCCAGCATGATATTAAATATGAGTGGGGACAAGGAGCATCCTTGTCTGGTCCCCTTTTTCAGTGGGATTGTCTTATTCTTTTCTCCATTGACTACCATGTTGGCTGTTGGTTTTTCATATATAGCTCATATTGTCTAGAGGAATTTTCCCTCCATTCCTATCTTCTCAAGTGTCTTAAGCAGGAATTGGTGTTGGATGTTGTTGAATGCTTTTTCTGCATCTATCGATATTATCATGTGGTTCTTATCGTTTTTCATGTCAATGTGGCAAATGATATTAATGGTCTTTCATAGGTTGAACCATCCCTGCATCCCTGGTATAAATCCTACTAGGTCATGGTGAATTATTTGTTTTATATGCTTTTGTATATATATTGTTAAGGATTTTTGCATCAGTGTTCATTAGGGATATTGGTCTGTAGTTCTCCATTCTTGTGGGATCCTTGCCCGGTTTTGATATCAGAGTTATACTAGCTTCATAGAAGGAGTGTAGGAGTTTGCCATCTTTTTCTATGACCTGGAAGAGTTTGTGTAGGATTGGTGTTAGTTCTTCCCTGAATGCTTGGTAGAATTCTCCAGTGAAGTCATCTGGTCCAGGGGATTTTTTTTGTTGTTAATCCCTTGATGCCCTTATCTATTTCTTCTATTGCTATGGATCTGTTGAGATTCTTGACATCCTTTGGGAGGAATGTCTAAAGAAGGGATTGTTTTTCCAAGAATTTGTCCATGTCTTCCAAGTTGTTGAATTCATTGGAGTACAATCCTTTGTAGTACTGTGTAATTATCCTTTTGATTTCGTTGGGCTCTGTTGTAATATCCCCTCTTTCATCCCTCATTCTTGCTATTGAAAACTGTGCCCTCCTTTCTTTGGTTAGGTTTACCAGTGGTCTGTTGATTCTGTTTATCCTTTCAAAGAACTCACTTTTAGCAGCATTTTTTCATAGTTTTCTTATTTTCCCTCTCCTGAATCTCAGCCCTGATTTTTATTATTTCTTTTCTTTTGCTCTTAGTGGGATTGTCCTGCTGAATCTGCTCTAGTTGTTGTAAATTTTGTGGCAACATATGAGTCATAAGTCTCTCTTGCTTCTCAAGTGTGCATGTATTGCTATGAAACTTCCTCTGATAACTGCCTTTGCTGTGTCCCTTAAGTTTTGGGGCGGCATGTGCTCATTCTTGTTGATTTCTAGAAATTTCCTAATTTCATCTCTGATCTGTGCCAGTACACACTCCTTTTGAAGAAGAGAGTTATTCATCCTCCAATTGTTTGCTCTTGTTTTCTTCGTCTTCCTTTGGTTGATTTCCATTCTTATAGCACAGTGGTCAGAGAGAGAGGTCTGTGTGATATCAATGAGCTTAAATTTATGTAGATTCACTTTATGCCATCCAGGCTTGTAAAGAATGTGAACTTTTTTATTTGGATGAAAAGCTCTGTAAATATCAGGTCATAATTGTCTAATTGTAGTGTTTAGATCGCTAGCTTCCTAATTGAGTTTCTTTCCCTGTGATCTATCTTTCTCGGAGAGCTGTGTGTTGAAGTCACCCATTATAATTGTCGAGTCTGTAATTTCTTTTTTCAGAGACCTGACGTATTCAGCACGTCTCTCATTCGGGGAATATATGTTTAGAATGCATAGTGGTTCTTTGTCTACCATTCCTTTGAGCATTATATAGTGTCCCTCCTTAACTCTTTTTTATGGTTTGCACGTTTAAGTCAATTTTATTCAAGATTAGGATTGCAACCCCCACTTTTTTTGATTTGCTGTTTGCTTGGTTCACCATTCTCCAGCCTTTGATTCTCAGCCTATTTTTGTTAGCCTTGTGATGTGTGTCCTCTAGGCAGCTGATTTATGGGTTGTGTTTTCTAAGCCAATCTGTAAGCCTCAGTCTTTTAATGTGTGAGTTCAGGCCATTGATATTCAGGGTTATTATCTCAATCTGCAGACTCTGTGATGCCATCTTATACCTTTTGTGTTGGGTGTTTTCCTACCTTCCTTTCTCATTAGTGTGTGTGTGTGTGTGTGTGTGTGTGTGTGTGATTCTTAACTTCTTTCCATCCTTAATCCAATGCTATCTTGGGGTCTGTTTTTTTATTGTCCTCTGGGTGAGGTTGTTCTATGTGGCAGTCTCTTATTTATGCTGGGTGAGTGTTGTTCTTCTGCCCATACTGGGTCGGCAAGGATCTTTTGTAGGGCTGGGTTTCTTCTAATGTATTCTTTGAGTTTTTCCTTGTCTGGGAAGACTCTTACTTCTCCATCTATCTTGATCGATAATTTGGCTGGGTAGAGTATTCTTGGGTTTGCATTGTTTTTCTTCAAATTTTGGAATATGTTACTCCACTCTCTCCTGTTCTTCATAGTTTCTGCTGATAGGTCTGAGTATATTCTTATTTGGGGACATTTATATGTGATTGTTTGTTTTTCCCTAGCTGCGCTCATGATTTTCTCCTTTTCCTCAAAGTTGGATAGTTTAACAATTATGTGCCTTGGTGACTTCTTATTGAGATTTAGTCTAGCTGGTGTTCTTTCAGCCTTCTGGATGGTTGCCTGGTTTTCATTCATTAAGCTGGGTAAGTTTTCCTCCAAGAATTCTCTCACTATTGTTGCAGATGACTTCTTTAATGTGTCTTCCTCCAGCAAGCCAATAATTATAATGTTGTTCCTCCTTATAGCATCAGACATAGCTCTTAGGTTTTATTCAGTGGTGGGGCTAAGATCCAGCCCTAGCTGGCCTCCACTGCAGTAAGCCAAAGTCCCCAGCCCCTCGAAACCTTGTGGGTCTGTGCCTACTTATCTTTATTATGCTCCTCCTGTGATCCAGCAGTGTCGAATTTCCCTCTAAGCAACTCTCCTGGGTTGATTTCTGTGGAGTCCCTCTGGTATGTGTTACTCAGTCCCCCTCTCTTCTCTTTATATGTCTCGTTGTACCTGGCTGGTTCCATTGTACAGCTTGATTTTTTTCTGAAATCAAAATGGTCTCTCCCTGTATGCATCTAGAATAACTGTTCAGAGTAAACCTTATGTTCAAATTTTGTCGTTTTTATTATTTTAACACATTTCAGTGTTCCTGGAAGCTGGGGCCTACACCCAGTTCTGGTGGATGCCTACACTCAGGATTGTGTTCCTGGTTCTGTCGTCCCATCTATAACTGATGTACTGATCTTCCACAACCTTGAATTTGTGACAGTTTACTTCGTTCCAGGCCTTATTTAATGAGTGCCCTAACTGTTGGAGTTGCTTGGTACCTTGTTTCCTTTCTTTCCATCCCATCTCTCCCATCTGTGATCCTGGGATTTAGATGGGGATTTCATTCAATCTGTATAGTGCTTTAGGCAATATTTGGTTAGGTTTATTCCTAAGTATTTCAGCTCCTGAGTGTCCATTATGAGTGGTATCATTTCCTTGATCTCTTTTGCAGCCTTTCCCATCATGTATATAAGAGCCCAATTGACTTCTGCTTGTTAATCTTGTATCCTTCTACACTACCAAACCCCTCTATTGTTTCCAATAATCCTGTAGTGGACATCTTTGGATTCTAAATATAAAATCTTATCATCTGCAAATAGCAAAATTTCTACTTCTTCATTACCCTGTTGATCCTCACTTGATCTCTTGCTGTTCTTTTATGGTGTGGCTAGGACTTCCAGCACAATGTTGAATAAAAGTGGGGACAAGGGACACCCTTTTAGGAATACACCTAGCCAAAAATAACTAAACGCCTGAACAAAGAAAACCACAGAACATTACTACAAGAAACCAGAAGGGATCTAAACAGGTGGACGAACATCCCATGTTTGTTGATCGGTAAACTCAATATTGTGAAAATATCAGTATTGTTTAAAGCACTAGACAGATTCAATTCAATCCCCATCCATATGCCAGCATCATTCCTTAAAGAAATAGGGGAAATGATTACCAACTTCAAAAAAGAACAAAATAGGTGGTCTTGGTCTACCTGACCTCAAAACCTACTAAATAGCTACAGTTGTCCAAACATCCTGGTACTGGTATAATGATAGATAACATGGACCCATGGATGCAAACAAAAAATCTAGAAATAAAAACAGTTGCATACAGACCATTGATTTTTGACAAAGGCCAAAAAAAAAAAACCATTAAGTGGGAAACAGATGCCCTCTTTAATACATGGTGTTGGAAACTTAGATGTCCAAGTTCAAAAGAAGGAACAGAAAGACCCATAGCTCACTCACTCCATGCACAAATTCAAGATGGATCAAAGCCCTAAGCATAAAGCTATCAAGATCATCAGTGAGAACACTGGGACAAAGATAGCAGCCTGGGTCCAGGGAATACACAGGCTATCAAAATTAACAAATGAAACACACTCCATGGAAGATAAAATAGATTAATGGAACCTATTAAAAATAAAACATTTGTGTACGTCGAAAGACGTTATTAAAAGAGTAAAAAGAGAGCCCACCGACTGGGAAAGGATATTTAAAAATGACATAACAAAGGATTAATTACTAATCTTAGCTTCCCGGA
Organism: Tenrec ecaudatus; assembly: GCF_050624435.1. Lineage (NCBI taxonomy): Eukaryota > Metazoa > Chordata > Mammalia > Afrosoricida > Tenrecidae > Tenrec > Tenrec ecaudatus. The sequence goes on from NC_134533.1 coordinate 141,702,844, forward strand.
GTGGTTTATACCTCGGTTCTTGCTTCACAGGGTTGAAAAAAACTCAGGCAGCAGAAGCATTTTTGTAAATCCAAGTGACTTTTATGAGGAAAAGAGAGGTTTCAGGTAGTCACTGGAAATCCTAGAAGCCAAGAGCAAGAAATCCCAAAAGAGCACCCTGAGAGGGAGCATGGGCCTTCAGGCCCTGGGTGGCATGGGTGTGTGTGCCCAGGTTCTCCAACCTGCAAAAGCGAACAAGAGAGGCATCCAAGAGCCGTCGGCCTGCTTTGGGCTGCTTTTATCTCTTCCAGCTGGGGAGGCATGGTTGAAGGTATTGGGTGACCTCACTGGCTAAGTTTAGGCCCACTACAGTGATGTCATGTGGCTGGGCCTAGTCTGTGCACCCAGGTAGACCTCCGACCCAGACCTGGGGGCTTGTGTCTGAGTATGCTCCATTTGGATCTTTCTATAGGTGTCTAATTAATGTGACTGATTTCTTTCCAACTGCTTTGTTGTAACCCAATGCAAGCATTGGGGAGACAACCCCCTTTAGTCCCAATTCTGGTGACCTAACATTTTCCACTGAAGGAAAACGAACCCTAATATTTAGAGGTAGTAGGTAATGACCGTCTCTAGCTACTTCCTACTGTTAATGAACACTCAGTGGGGTTTGCGGTTCACACCCTTCCTACTTTATTGGGAGCGGGTGTCATCCACTTAGGGGCCCATAGTGGATGAGGTTAATGTGACCCAAGCACTGGGGATCCTGGGATTGGCAATTTTAGCTAAATGACATTAGTAACCTAATGACTTCTGGAAGAGACAAAACAGGTGAACACGTTAGGTAAGACTATGGCAGGAGCTACAGATGGCAATGCCCATGGAAGTGTGGGTTAGTCTCACACTGGAAGATTCCAAAGGAAATCTCAGGAGGTATTAACACTGGACAGATGGACATCGCCTGCAAGTTTACTTTGAGCACAGGAATTGTGTCATAGCTTAAAGACTGTTGTGGGTTTGAACTGAGACTTTTCTGTTTCAGGGTGCTGATGTAAAACCATCCTAAGGTTGTCTAACAGTTCATGTGTATACTTATCTTCTCCATTTGATCTGTGTGATAGGCAGGTTTATTGTGCCAACGTGGACAATAAGAACATATGGGATTAAAAAGGTCACAGTTTGATTGGAGGGCAAAGAGATAAATGGCTCGGCAAGCCCATCCTCTCTCGCTTACTCTGTGGTGATCACACCAGCGTGCCGCTGCTAGTTCTCTGCCTCAGCTTGTGAGATACACTACCTGTGGGAATGTCGACCCATGGATCGTGTTCCTAGAGCTTGAAGTTCCTTCTGGACCCGCTTCACCACGCTGCTGTTGTATACATCACTTGAGCTTGGGACTGTCAGATCTTGTCTTGATGATTGTTGGTGACCTGACCTGCTGTTTGTTGCCTGTGATGAAAAGTCTGCATTCCTTGACCTTGGATCCAGTGGCCCTTTTGAGTTTAAGAACTTCCAGTATATTAACTGTTCCACGGAAGTGAGTTGACCTGAGCCCTCTGTACTACTGTGTGAACTAATTAGCTGTCATATTCCTTTGGGCTGTATATACCTATATATCTGTATCTATCTATCTACACATAGAGAGAGAGAAAGAGAGAGGGAGAGAAAGATAATCAGAAGTGTCCTAGTGTCCCAGCTTAGACTGTTGGGATTTTGGAGTAAAGTCCTGCCATCCTATGCAGACAGCTACTCCCCCTTTGAAAAACAGTTGTTGACCTGTTACTGGGTCTTGGTGGAGACTGAATGCCTCACCAAGTCACCATGAGGCCTGAACTATCCATCATGAACTGGGTATTGTCTGACCCCCAGAATCATAAAGTTGGACGTGCACAGCAACACTCCATTGTTAAATGGAAGTGGTATATACCAGATCAGGCCAAAGCAGGACCTAAAGGGACAAGTAAGCTGCATGAAGATGTGGCCCAAATGCCCACAGTCTCCACTTCTGTCACATGGCCTTCTTTCTCCCAGTCTGCACCTACGGCCTCCTGGGGAGTTCCTTACCATACTTTAACTGAAGACCAAAAAAAGTCATGCCTGGTTTACGGATGGCTCTGCACGATATGCAGGTGCCACTCATAGTGGACAGCAGCAGCACTACAGCCCCTTTCTGGGATCTCCCTAAAGGACAGTGGTGAAGGGAAATCTTCCCAATGGGCAGAACTTCAATCAGTGCACCTGGCTGTTCAGTTTGCATATAAGGGAAAATGGCCAGATGTGAGACTATATACTGATTCATAGGCTGTGGCTAATGGCTTGGCTGGATGGTCAGGGAATTGGAAGGACCATGATTGGAAAATTGGTGACAAGGAGGTGTGGGGAAGTGGTATTTAGATGGACCTCTCTGAATGGGCCAAGAAAATAAAGGTAATTGTGTCTCATGTGAATGCTCACCAAAGGGTTACCTCTGAAGAGGAAGACTATAATAATCAAGTAGATAAGATGACACAAACTCTGGAGACTGGTCCTCCTCTTTCCTCTGCCACTCCTGTTATCACCCAATGGGCACATGAACAAAGTGGACATGACAGCAGGGATGGAGGTTATGCATGGGCACAGCAACATGGACTTCCACTCACCAAGGCTGACTTGGCCACTGTCACTGCTGAGTGCCCCGTTTGCCAGCAGCAGAAACCAACATTATGTGCAAGATATGGGACCATTCCTCGGGGAGATCAACCAGCAACTTGGTGGCAGGTTGATTACATAGGACCACTTTCATCATGGAGGGGGCAGTGTTTTGTTCTTACTGGAATAGACACCTACTCTGGATATGGATTTGCCTTCCCTGCACGTGATGCTTCTGCCAAAACTACTATTCATGGGCTTACAGAATGCCTCATCCTCCGGCACGGCATCCCATATAGCATTGCTTCAGATCAAGGAACTCACTTCACAGAAAATACAGTGCAGCAATGGGCCCATTCCCATGGAATCCACCGGTCATATCATGTTCCTCATCATCCTGAAGCTACTGGCTTGCTAGAATGATAGACTTGGGCTCCTAAAGACACAATTATGGTGCCAACTAGGTGGCAATAACTTTCAGGGTTGGGGCAATGTTCTCCAGGAAGCTGTATATGCTCTAAACCAGTGGCCAATATATGGTGCTGTGTCTCCAATAGCCAGAATTCATGGGTCCAGGAACCAAGGGGTGGAAGCTGGAATGGCACCACTCACTATTACTGCTAGTGGTCCACTTGCGGCATTTTTGCTTCCTGTCCCAGAAACCCTGTGTTCCTCAGGCCTGGAGGTCCTGGTCCCGAAGGAAGGAACTCTCCCACCTGGAAACAAAGCACGAATTCCACTCAACTGGCAGCTGAGGATTCCCCCTGACCACTTTGGGCTTCTCATGCCTTTGGATCAACAAGTCAGGAAGGGTGTCACTGTACTGAGTGGTGTGATTGATCCTGATTACCAAGGAGAAATTGGACTGGTGTCACATAATGGAGGTAAAGAAGAATATGTCTGGAATCCAGGAGATCCCCTAGGCCGACTCTTAGTGCTCCCATGCCCTGTGATTAAAATAAATGGTAAGTTACAGCAACCCAATCCTGACAGGACTTATAAAGACCCAGACCCCTCAGGAATGAAGGTCTGGGTCACCCCACCAGGCAAAAAACCACAGCCAGCTGAGGTGCTTGCTGAGGGAAAAGGTCATACAGAATGGGTAGTAGAAGGTAGTTAGTTCTACCTATCAGTTACGACCACGTGCAAAAGCGAGGTTCATAATTGTCAGTGTATTTTCTTTATATGTGCTTATTGCATATCTTTCCTTTGTTCATGTATGGTATATCAGATACAATTGGAATCACTGTGTTTTCATTTATATGTATGATAGATGGTTGATGTTAAGTATAAGTTTGATTTCATTAATGTCCAGAAATTATATAATTATATATAGCTAAAGAATTGTGTACAGGTGCCAAGTTAGCAAGGGGTGGATTGATGTAGTTAGTTTATTGTGCCAACCTAGCCAATAAACACATGTGGGATTAATTGAAGGGTGGAGAGATAAATGGCTCAGTGAGCCTTGCATCTTGTCTCTTGCTCTTTGATCATAGGAGCAGTGTGCAGCTGCCTTGCTTGTTCTTTGTCTCAATTTGCAAGCTTCACTACCAGTGGGACACCTAACCCATGGACTGTGTCACTGTAATTTGAGGCTCCTTTAAGATCTACTTCACTACACAATTGCAATTTACATTTCTTAAGTTGGGGACTGTCGGACCCTGTCATCTGGCTGACTGTTGGTGACCTGCCTTGCTGTTTGCTGCCTGTGCCCGGATAGCCTGAATTGCCCTACAGAGGACTACCCAGCGACATTCAAGACTTGAAGGACTTCCAGTGTCTCACAGCTGTCTCACAGGAGTGAGTTGCACTGAGCGATTTGTACTGCTTTATAATTTAATTAACTAGGTCTTTTGTTATATATCTATCTATCAGTATAAATATAAATAAAATTATTAACATTCTGGTTTTGTTCCTCTAGAGAACCCTGTCGAACAGAATTAGCATCTCTGAGTCAAATCTAGACCAATAGACAAAATGCAGTACAAAATTCAGGCATTAGGGTACCATTGACTATGAGTGGCACCTTTAAGATCTTCAGGTGGACTGAGTCAGACTAGCAGAAGAAACCCCATTTTTGTAAGCTACTAAGTAACTTGCCCATTCTTCCCTCCCATCTCAGACAGCTGACTGCAAGCCGACCTGCCCGTTCCTTATGGGCAAGCTCTACTGGTGATTAAATTTAGAATATACTCCCATGTTCCCAGGTTCTTAAATCTACAATTAGTTTTGATTATTCTTCAATATATGGTTTGTTCTGATTCAATATTGTTCCCTTGGATGTTGTTATCTGAATGGTGTAGTTGATTTTGTTATGGTAACCAGGAAGTTATAATCACTTTTAATATTGTTTCTTTTGTGATAAGAAATGTACTTTGGGACTCTAGTGCTCACTGTGGCTCTCACGTGCCCCACAAGCGGCCCCTACTGATGGGCAGCAAGATGGCATCCCCCAGCAGGGTCGTTCAGGTAGTCAAACCACATACACCATTAATAAGATTCCCTGATAGAACTGACCACCCTCAACTCAATGCATCAGAAGCTTTGGGATCATCAGGCATGCCACCGCCCGCTTCTGTAATGTCACAGCAGTCTATGGGAAGGACAGCACCAGATTTGTTGAGGCAGCAGGGCCCACCAGATGCTGCAGAAATTATCAAAATATTACCTCAGAAATATAGACGGAAACCCGTGTCTCAAGAAGAAATCGCGTTTATCCAGCGTGGAGGTGCAGAATAATCACTGGCCGTGTGGCTGCTGATTGTCCTCAGACAAAAGAATTATCTGTACAATGAAGGACTTCCAAAATGAGAAATGGTACATTAAGCAACTTTAATGAAGTATCCTGTAAAAAAAGAAGAAAATTTAGATGGACAGTTATATATTCTAACTCATGTATCTGGGTCAGCTTCTCCACAAGCTCACTAAATTGTTTATATACTTTATACTTATTATGCATTTTTAAATGTTAGCCTATCAATTTACTCTTGATTAACAGTAATTACCGGTGTTGAACTATTAAAAGCACACAATGTCCAGTAAAAAAATAAAATAAAATAAATGTACTTTGTAATGCATGCTTACTCTTCTTGAAGTTACAATTGATCCATTAATTTTGATTTCTGCTTCTGTTCAGGCTCGCTTGAACCCCAGACAGGTGATAAATGAGTTTTTCACCCTTAAAGATGGACTGAGATGTGGACTCAGGACTGCAATAAAAGAATCATTTTTAGATTCTAACAGTTCAGTTATAATGAATAAAGACTCTTCTAAATTATCCAGACATTATAGTGGCTGTCATTTATTGGAATCCACAACAGGGATCACTGGCTATGAGTGGTCTCACCAAAACCTTTGAATGGGAGGGGGCCTGTCTAATGGCTCAATCTGAATGCATTTACTCTAGGGAAATTAGAATCCTTGGCTGGGTATAGGCAAGAGGCACAGCTGTGCTTAAAAAGCCTTTTGAGTGGTCTTGGAAATGACTGGATTAGCAATTGTTTAGTAACATTACTTTCAAATACCTTTAGGTAAAAGCCTGGCAAAAGGAAAAACAAAGAAAAAAACAAAGACCAAACCCCCCAAACCAAAATAGCTAAACTCAAGAAAACAAGGCATTCACTTTCACCCTACTCTATAAACAGGAGGACTTGCACTTGGAGGAGCCAGAAGGACCAAGAGGAGAAACCAGGACAGACCAGGGGAAAGACCAGTCGGGACCCCATGAGAAACTGGAAGTCCAACCGCTAGGGACATATGGTTGGACCCGTGAGTGGAGCAAGAGACCCACTTGAGGTGCCATCTTGACAATAAGTCAGCAGAGGGGCACGTGTTCACCTATCCTACAAAATGACAGAAAAGTCAGGGGGAAGTTGTTGTCCTGCAGAGAGACCAGCAGATTAGACAGCAGTTTGGGCAAACAGCAGTTAGGGATGACAAGGCAGGCAGCAACACTGAGCAAAATGTGCCAGGAAGGAAAGGGCAGGGGGAAGGATGCACTTGGAAATAGTGTACGGGGCCTGCAGGCAGCAGTTTTCCGATGGCATCACAGGAAGGAGGTGCAGATAGAAAAACATGGAAACAGGAATTGCACATGAGAGTAGGAAGGCAGACACTCGGGGGAGGGGTAAAGGGTTCCAGCAGTTCTTGTCAGAGCACACGGTTACTGACATTTACATGTGGCCCTGGGCAGCAATTCCAAAAGGCAAGGTTAAATGTCCCATGGACATTCAGGTGCACAGCCGTGTCTAAGAGAAGGCCCCATACACCTCCAACCAAGGCTGGGCGTTTCAGATTGCAAGCCTTGTAGTTTAAGTTCAACACTTAAAAGTCCCCACTGCCAGAGCTCCTCAGCTTCTACTTAGTGGTTAAAGGGGAAGTCCGAAATGAAAGGTTCACCAAAAGAGATTGTTCCTGCTCCAGGGACAGAAAGGTTTTGTCCCCAGCCTGCTTACCTCAAAGGTGGAGTCCGGAGGTTTATCTGAGTCACAGCACCAAATATGTTAGGTTTCCGGAATGATTTATTCATCAGGTCGTGCTTCGCAATGCTGAAAGAATTCCCACAACAGAAACACTTCTGTAAACCCAAGTAACTTTTATGAGGAAAAGGGAAGTGTCAGGTATTCACTGGAAATCCCAGAGGCCAAGTGCCGAAAATCCCAAAAGATTGCCCCGGGAAAGAGGCCTGAAAAGGAGCTCATGCCCCAAGGCCCAGGCAGGGCAGCGAATGTGCTACCCCAACTCTCCAACCTGCAAGAGCATATCTGAACAAGAGAGGAGTCAGAGAGGAGCAGAAGAGGGCAGCAGCCTGAGGATGCTGCTATCTCCTCTGGCCGGGGAGGCATGGTTGAAAGTATTGGATAACCTCATTGGCTGAATTTAGACCCACCTGTCTGATGTCATGTGCCTAGTCTGTGCACCCAGGTGGACATCCCACCTGAATCCAGGAAACCTGTGTCTGAGCAGGTTCATTTTGGATCTTTTCACAGGTGTCTAATGGGTGCCTGATTTCTCTGGAACCCCGTTGTTGTGGTCCCAACGCAGGTCTCTTTGGAGACAATCCCCCTTAGTCCCTATTCTGGCTACCTAACACTAAGCTCTACAGAATTTTACAAGCTTACAAACAAACAAAAATGCCTAAAAGCCCTATAAGAATGTGGGCAAAAGACCTGAACAGGAGACTCACAAAGGACGATCCTCCAATGGCTAATAAACACATGAGGAAATGCTCCCAGTTATTAGCCATCTGATAAATGCAAATTAAAACAACCATGAGATACCACCTTATGCACATCCCTGTAGTCCGGTTTTGAAGAAAACTGAGAACAGCAAATGTTGGAGAGGGTGTGGTGAGATAGGAACTCAACCGCTACTGGTGGACTTGTAAATACATGCAATCACTGTGGAAGGGAATATAGATATACCTAAAACAGATGGAAATTGAACTGCCATATGACCCACCATTACTATTACTGGGCATACACCCAAAAGAAAGAAGAACAGATCACGAGCAGGCCTATGATTGAAGTTAGTCAAGCCCAAAAGTACCATGTGAGTCCACTGTGGTAGGAACGCGCAGCAGAATGGGCATGAGCTCAGACTCGCAGGCCATCCAGTCTTCTGGCTGGGGACCAGACTGCCTGGTAAAGAAGAGGACCGGTGTCAATGAACCTCACATCATCTGCTCTAGGTAAGTATAGTGCAGGCCACCTGGCTGGAGGGCACCTCACAACAGCTGGGATCAAATGGATGGGGAGGGGAATGCTGTCTGCTGAGTGGTAGCCATGTGGATCTGGGGTGAGGTCCCCCAGAGAGAGAGGCAGCCCTGTCAGAGGGATGAGGTTTACTGATGGGATGGGCAGCACCGGAGTGGGGAGAGGGAATGGGCAAGTTTTCGGGGAATATGGGTGCATATCTGGTGGTGGGGGGGTGGACCTCCAGGTGGGGGGATAAGGGACTGAGGATGCTCTTGGGAACAGTAGGTTGGGGGACGGTCTTTAGTGAGATGCCTCGGGTGGGTAGAACTGACCTAGGGCATCAGGGGGTATCTCGGGAACCCAGGCTGGATGCTGTGGAACACTGGGACACAGAATCCTGCATGTTCGGGGGCAGAACAAGCTCCAGAGGCTGCATCAGTGAGACCCCTTATGGGAACCCCACTGGGTGAACTGGACACTACCTCAGATACATTTGTTAGATCTCTCTGGAGCTAGAGTTATAGCTCGTTCCTTGGCTCTGCGCGAGAAAGAATTCACACCGAAGCCTGGTTCGTGATCCAAGTGAGTTTTATGAGAGTTAGAAGAAGTTTCAGGTTACACGGCACCCATAGGACTCCTCCCGACCATGCAGCCTGGCGGAAGCTGCTCAGAGGCACGCAGACAAAGTTCTCTCCACTCTGAGCTCCTGCCTTTTCAAGGATTCCACGGGGAGGCGTGGTGGATGACCCCTGATCGACCCCATTGGCCGAATTGAATTCACCTGGCCTAGGTGGGCCAATCCAGGTGGCCTAGGTGAGCCAATCCAGGTTTAGCGCCTACCCATGCCTCTGGCGGGAAACCTGAACCTCTGAGCATATGCAGTGCACCACTCCTTTGTTGCTGTGGCTTGGCTCTCTGGGCATGCGTTAAACGGACATTCCCCATCCCTACGCTAGAAAAACCTAACACATTTGTAACCTGAGGACTTGTAAGGTCTCTCTCTCCAGGCTAGATTCCAACCTCGATCCTTGACTCCAAACAAGAAAGATTTCACACCGAAGCCTGTCCAAGTGAATTTAATGAGAGTTCAAAGAAACTTCAGGTTTTATGCGGCACCCATAGGATTCCTTTGACCATGCCGCCTGGCAGAGGCTGCTCGGGGTCACGCAAGGATCTCTCCTCCCACGAAGACGACCAGACCAGCCCCTCTCCCTTCCGGTCCCTGCCTTTTCAAGGATTCCCAGGGGAGGCGTGGTGAACGACCCCAGGTCGCTCCCATTGGCTGAATTGCAATCACCTGGCCCAGGTGGGCTGCTCCAGGTGTAACGCCCATCCAAGCCCACCAGCAGGAAAACCCAGCTTTGTCCTATGCTGGCTCTCCTGGGCATGCGTAAATGGACTTCCCAATTCCCTAGGCTAAGCTGCCTAACAGACTTAAGCCGGAATACCCATGGTGTCTGAAGAAGCAGAGATGGCTGCATCTGTACCAAGAGTGGTGCACCACTGGTTGGTGAACAAGATCTTACTGCATCAACCCCCTGTATACCACATTTAAGAGAAATGCTATTCCGGAATCCCGGGATGGCCATCCTGTTATATTTGCTTATGCTTGTGCATATTGGGGTGTATCTCAGAGGTGCAATGCCATTGGAGTCATCCTCTTGAAGCAGTGATAAGTTTTGATGGTTTTTGGTTAATGAAACCCAGGGACATTGAGCCTACAGGGAAAGAAAACATGAGGCGGTGGGATGAGTGTGGGAAACAGAACCAGGAAGAGAGTGTATGTGGACAAATTCTGTAGCCTGGGCTCCCATGGAGGGAGGCTTTCTCATCTGTAGGTTGGAGATGTGTTCCAGTCACATTCTCCTAAGTAAAAGTTATTCCCCCACGATGTCCCAATAATAATGCCAATGTTAAGGTGTGGCTTACAAGCACGTGGTTACTACTATATACGCTTGAAGGTCAACTGCTTGAAGACTACTTGCCTGAAGGTTGTCTGCCAGGGAGAGCAATCAGACCCTATTGTCTGTCCCACCCTAAGTGATCCTTCTGATAAGGATCATGGATTGCTCCTTTGGAGAATAGCTCAGGAGCACTTAAGGTCAAGCCAGCTCAGAGATACCAATGTTAAGCTGCCATCTAGAGCCCACCCATCTTGTTGTATATGTACCTTCCTGTCACATGTATGCCTCTGGTACCGCCCCTTCTTATTGCTTGCATACCCTTAGCTCATCCCCCTCCTGTTACATGTATATCTCTAATACAGGCCCTTCCTGTTACATACGTGCTTACTGTGGCTTGCATGCCCAAGATTGCATACGCTTATGAGAGAATGCATTACTGCTCATCCTGGTTCCCGTGGCCATGGCAGAGGTGAGTCCTAGTATGCCTTGTCTCATGTCTCTTTAATTCACCCCTCAATTACACAGCTGCCCCTCAGGACCCATCTGGATGTGGGGTTGGGGATCCCACAGGAAGGGTGATCTAGAGGAGTCGGGGTGGGGTGGGTAAGAAGGAGATGACATCAAGAAGCCCAAAAAGGAAAAGTATGTTTGGAGACTCATTACGAAAACAATTGTAAAATTATGTTTGATATGATTGAATTTTGGAATCACATGACATATGTATTAATTCCTAAGTTATAGGAAATTTAAAATTAAAAAAAAACAACAACATAGAACCAGGAATGAGTTCTGGGCTTGCTCCCTACCTCCAACTTAAGAACAGTTAGTCCTTACATCATGATCTTGCTCAATATCCACCTTCATGAAATGATCACTGAAGATAAGGGTGCTACAGCAAAGTGTGGTGAAGAAAGAAAATGGTGCCTGTAGGGTTTATTTGGGCACGAAACAGAACCAGAGATCCAATTAACAAAGTTTTAAAAGCAGGCTTTATTGAGAAGCTTGCGGGCAGGATCAGGAACTCAGGGCATTGAGTTATTGAAGCCGCGCAGTGGGAAACTTTAGCTGTGTTTTTATACCCCCCTGGCTGGCTGGCACAGGGGGAGGGGGGAGAAATGTGTCTATACAAGGGATTATAAAAAAAAGGGAAGCAGTCGTTACATTTTCTGGGAATTGGGTGGGAGTTGGGCAAACTAGCTGAGCAAGCATCCTGTTAGTAAGAACACGCACTTTTGAACATTTGTGGTTTACCGAAGGGCGGGAGAAGTTGGTGAGGGGTAAGTTTCAAGAACTAACATGGAAGCGCCTGATTCAAAATGGATTTTCTTGTGCCAAGGTCATACAGTGCCCAGCTATCAATTGAAATACTGTCTGGGATCTTAAAGGCTTGTATTCAAGCAAGTAGCCCTCTAAGAGAGGAATCAACTAAGTGCATACAGAAGAACCACACCAGCTTGTGTGATCCAAAGATGACATTACAAAATTCAAATATGGTGAAGAAGAAAGTATCAGAGCTAAAATTAAGAACACGCAATTTGTAGAAGGGTATGGAGCACAGTGGGAGCCCCAAACCCATCTGCAGAGACCAAGAAGCTGGCAGATCCACTACAGCCAACGGCCAGAGTCAGAACAGCCCTCCTAGCAGACAGAGACCTTTGTCACCTTGACTATGCTGGGTTGACCTCCATACTCGGCCAGTGACCTCTGTAGAAATACAGCCTGAATTTGTACTGAGTGCAAGCGGCTCATAGATGTTCCATGACAGAAATTTCTTCCCTGGCTTTTTGAATGTTGATGGGGATCTTCTCCCACAGACACATTATTTGTATTTTTGACCTTTTTTTAAATCTAAAAATGGAAATGCTTTTTATTTTTATGTTTTAAAATCATTTTATCGGGGGTTCTTACAGATTTTATCACAATCTATACATATATACATACATTGTCTCAAGCACATTTGTACATATGTTGCCATCATCATTTTCAAAACATTTTCTTTCTACTTGAGCCCTTGGTATCAGCTCATTTCCCCTCCCCCACCCTCCCTCCCTTATGAACTCTTGATGATTTACAAATTATTATTTTTTTCATGTCTTACGACCTCTGTCTCCCCTGACCCACTTTTCTGTTGTTCATCCCCCAGGGAGGGGGTTATATGTAGATTATTGTGATTGGTTCTCCCTTCTCCTCCCACCTTCCCCTTACGCTCCTTGTATCACTACTCTCATTATTGGTCCTGAGGGGTTTATCTCTCCTGGATTCCTTGTGAGCTCTAATCTGTGCCAGTGTACATGCTCTGGTCTAGCTGGATTTATAAGGTAGAATTGGGATCATGATAGTGGTGTGGGGGAGGAAGCATTCAAGAACTAGAGGAAAGTTGTATGTTTCATCATTGCTATACTGCACCCTGACTGGCTCGTCTCCTCCCCATGACCCTTCTTTAAAGAGATGTACATTTGCCTACAAATGAACTTTGGGTCCCCAATCTGCACTCTCCCTCATTCACATTGATATGATCTTTTGTTCTGGGTCTTTGATGCCTGATACCTGATCCCATTGACACCTCATGATCATACAAGTTGGTATACTTCTTCCATGAGGGCTTAGTTGCTTCTCGGCTAGATGGCTGCTTGTTTATCTTCAAGCCTTTAAGACCCCAGGCACTAATCTTTTGATAGCCACACACCATCAGCTTTCTTCATCACATTTGCTTAGCACCCATTTTGTCTTCGGTGATAGTGTCAGGGAAGGTGAGCATCATGGGATACTGGGTTATTAGAACAAAGTGTTCTTGCATTGAGGGACTACTTTAGTAGAGGCCCCATGTTCATCTGCCTTAATAACTAACATATAAATATATGTACATAAATTTATTTCCCTATCATTATATATACATATATCTTACAATAAATATATATTTACATATGTATATCCTGTATTTAGACCTCTATAAATGTCCTTTGCCTCCTAGTTCTTTCCTCTATATCCTTTTACTTTCCTCTTGTCCCACTATCATATTTGGCCTTCATTTGAGCTTTGGTAATTCCTCTCGGCTATATTGCCCTTGATCAAGCCCCACCAGGCATCCTACACCCGCCTCACCATTGATTTTATATCATTTGTTGTTCCTTTGTACCTGGGTTTGTTGGCAACCCCCTTACTTTCCCCCCACATCCCCTGTCCCGTGTCACGCCCCCCACCACCACCCCACCCAGGAAGCATCAATCCTGTTGTTTTCTCCTCCAGATGGTTTATCCAGCCTACCCTATCTAAATAGACATTCAGAGACAATAATAAGCACAAAAACAAGACAAAGCAAAACAAACCAACAAAAGAAAAAAACAACAACAATAAAAGGAAAGCCTATAAATAGTTGAGGTCTGTTTGTTGACCTTTAGGAGTATTTTCCAGTTGAGTCTGATGGGGTGCCACATTCTGACCCCAAAGTCTATTTTTGGGATTCCTCAGGGACTTCATTGCTTTGCTCCTGTTGTTGCTCTGTTGCACTCCCTTAGTGTTTCAACCTAGTGCGGTGGGGTCAGATCGGGCACAATGCCCACACTGTTTCTCCAGTGTTGTTCCCTGTAGCACTATGGGTCAGTGAGGGATGTTGTGTCTGAGCAGGAATATCGTCCTTAAGGCTTGGAGGGCCAGGATGTGCTCCACTCTCTCTTCCTCTCCCTTTATTTGCTCCTGTGTGCTCTGATCAGTCACACCCCTCTCCCTGAGCTGTAGCTTCAGTGCTGTCCTCTGAAGTACATTCTTCTTTAGGGATGGGGGGGGGGGACGGTGTCCATGTAGTTGGGATTGGGACCAGCCCCAATATACCATTAGGATCTTATCCTTAACAACTTAGTGCAATCTTTTATACATTGTTTTCTTCCCAGCTGTGAAGCAAGAAGGAGTAGATATATAATAATAACTGATACAACGTGTTATAGGGAATTCAGGGGTGGGATGGGCAAAGGGGGAGAAAGGGGATTTGGGGAGTAAATAAGGAAGGTTGGAGTGGGGAAGGAGCACCAGAACTGATCGTGATTGCACAACTCATTTTATTTTTTCCATTTCTTTTTTTTCCTTAAGCAATTTTATTGTGAGCTCTTACGGATATTATAACATTCCGGAATTCAGTTACATCAAGCATAATTATACAATTGCTACCACAATCATGTTGCAAATATATTTTTCTTCTTGAACTCTTTGGTATCAGCTCCTCTTTATCCCCTCCCTTCCCCACCACACCCCCCAGGAACCCTTACTATTCTTACTTATAAATTATTATGATTTTTTTAGTGTTTTGGGGGAGGGTTGTCATATCTCACCCCATCCAATGGTCAATTCTTTCATCTACAATTCTGCAATTCGCTCCCCTCAAGTTGAGTTATACATTCATTCTTGCTATCAGCTCCCCCTTTCCCCTCTCACCTTCTCTCTTCCCATATCCTCAGGGAATCATTACTCCCATTACTGTTTCTGAAGGGTTATCTATTTTGGCTTTCATGCATCCGACAATCTTAATTATTCAAATGAACATACACAGGTCTAACAAAATTAATGAGGTAAAACCAAGACCATAATAAGTAAGAATAGGAAATATTCAAGAACTAGAGGATAGGCATGTGTTTCATCGGTGTTATACCGCACCCTGGATTTGTCATCCTTCCTTGTGGTCCTTCTGTGAGGGACTGCCCAGTCATCTTGCAGGACGGTTTTGGGTCTCCACTTTATCTATGCTCCCTCATGTTAATTTGATTGCTTGTTTTGAACTTCTGCTACCTATTCCCATCGACACCTCATGATCACACAGGCTGGTGTGCTTTATGGGCTTTGTTGCTCCTGCTTGTTTGACTTCAAGCCTTTAAGATCCCAGACGCTATAGCTTTTAATAACCAACACCAGCAGCTTTCTTCACCACATTTGCTTATGTACCTATTTTGTCTTCAGCAATCATGTCGGGAAAGTGAGTATCATATAGTGCCATATTATTTAGAACAAACCATTCTTGGACTGAGGTAAGATTTAAGTAGAAGCCCAAAGTCCATCTTCTTCCTTGTTTTATATATATATATATATATATATATATATATATATATATATATATATATATATATATATATATATATACCTATATGCATATATTTTACTTTATTTTTCTTTCTTCCTGCCCCACTATCATGTTTACCCATCACTGACCAATAATTCCTCTTAGATACATTTTGATTGATCAGACACAACCAGGAACACTGCATGCTTCTCACGGTCAATTTTAGATCCCTTGCTCTTCCCCTGTCCCTGTTGTTATTGGCTCAGTGTTCACCTTCCCCCTGTCCCCTCCCCTTCTGTAGCCCCCTGGAACCATCAGTCCTTTCACTGTCTCCTTGGGATTACTTATCCTACCTATCTTTTATAGATAGACACAAAAAAGAAAAAGAAGGGGGAAAAAAGGCCATACAAATAGTTCCAAATCTAACTAGTATCCTGACCCAGAGTAGATAAATATCTCTCTATTCAGTATGTACAACCCATTTTAAAGGCAATTCAACCAGCGAGAGAGGGAATGCTCTAAGACAGCAGTTCTCAACCTGTGAGTAGCGACTCCTTTGGGGGTCGAATGACTCTTTCACAGGAGTCACCTAAGACCATGGGAAAACACATTTCATGAATTATAATTATAATTTCATGAATTATAATTATAATTTCATGAATTATCATTATAATTTCATGAATTATAATTATAATTTCATGAATTATAATTACTGGGCAAATGAAAAATCATGTATCTTAGAATATATATACACCAGTAGTTGATGTATATATATATAAAACATCTGGATATATAGGTAGATAGATAGATAGATAGATAGATAGATAGATAGATAGATATAAAACATCTGGATGCTGATTGGTCTGTTTATATTTAACTTTGGTTGATGTGAATATTAACCCCTTGTGATGGTAACAGATATATAAACAAAAAACACAACAACACAGAGAATGATAAATCATAGGAAACGTTAGTGAACTGTATTGACTGAACTATGCCATGTATCATATTTTGTATTATTAAAGCTATTGTTATATATTAATTTCATTAGAAAATCATCCCATAACAATGGATCATTTGGAGAAGAACATTAAGAAAAGAAAATATAGTGAGGGGTTTTGACAGTATAGTTTTACCTCAATAATTACAGCAGGAATTGAGAACCCATAATGTGTTATTTGTTGTGAAGTTCTATCAGCCAAATCTATGAAGCCGAACAAACTAAAATGTCATTTTCATAGTAAGCTTCTGAGCTTTGCCAGCAAGGATACCAGCTATTTTAGAAGCACAGCTGATGGACTCAAGAAAGCCAGACTTGACCCTGGTGGCAAGTTCCACAAACAAAACATAACAGCCATTGAAGCTTCATATTTGGGGACACTCAGAATCACCAGTATGAAACCTCACACCATTGCTGAGGATTTATAATTGCCAGCAGCCAAAGACATTATTCAGTTATGATCAGAGATGAATTTGTTACAAAAAGGAGTGCAATCTCCTTATCTAACGACACTGTCCGCAGAAGAATAGATGGCATGTCTGCTGATATTCTTGATCAGGTACTCCAGGAAATGAAATCTGCTCCACTTCCAATATTTAGCATCCAGCTTGATGAATCCACAGACGTTGCAATCTGCTCACAGTTACTGGTTTACGTGAGGCATATTAATGATGGCGACTTTAAAGATGAGTTTCTTTTTTACAAACCTCTTGAAACAACAACTACTGCATATGATGTATTTGACACAGTTGGTTCATTTCTGAAAGAACGTAATTCTTGGGAAAAGGTTTGCAGTGTTTGCACAGATGGTGCTCCAGCTATGCTAGGAGGTTGATCTGGATTTCAACATTGGTACTGAATGAGTCACCAAAAGTCATCAGAACTCACTGTATGATTGAATCATCTGCAAATATTAGCAGTGAAGACGCTGCCACAAGAGCTACAAGGATTAATGAAAAGCCCCATAAGTTTGTCAATTTTGTAAAGGCGAGCACTTAAACAGTCGACTGTTTTCACAACTGTGCAATCAGTGGATGGGCCAAATAATGCTCTGCTATTTCACTCTGAAGTGAGATGGTTGTCGAGAGGAAAAGTTTTAAAGCGTGTTTTTGAGCTTCGTGATGAACTCAAAACATTTTTGAATCAGGAAGCAAGACCACAGTTCAAAGCACTTTTCAGCAATAAAAGTGAACTGTAGAAAATAGCTCACTTGGTTGACATCTTTGCCATCTTGAATGAGTTAAATTTATCATTGTATGGACCAAGTGCAAAGTGCCTTGATTTGTCTGTAACGATCCATTCATTCCAAATGAAATTTAAGCTTTGGGGGGGAGGGGAGGAGAGGAAAGAGGCTGAAAATAAAATTGACATGTTGCTTACCTTATCTACTTTCTTTGGGAACATGACACTGAACCAGACAAAAGGATTACTGTGAAAGAACACTTGCACATGCTTGTGGACGAAATTTCATCGTACTTTCCAAATCTACCTGACACCGCATTTGCACTTGCCAGAAGCCATTCACAGTCAAAGTTGAAGATATTCCTGAAACAGCACAAGAGGAGTTCGTTGAACTTATGAACAACAATGCATCGAGAACTGGTTCATCTACAAGGCCAGTCACAAAATTCTGGATCAAGTGTTTGCGGTCATGTCCTATTCTGTCTGAGACTGGGTCGCACCTTCTTCCATTTCCAACAACATGTCTTTGTGAAACAGGGTTTCCAGCTTGTTGGTCATCAAGTCTAAATACAGAAGTAGATTTATTGTGGAAGATGATCTTCGTTGTGCTCTTGTAAAGACTTCCCAGAGAAGTTCTGATCTGGTGAGAAAGAGGCTATCTCAACCTTCCCACTGAAGCTGGTTTTTTACACATACTGTCATAAAATGTAGCAATGTAGTTTACTGTTGCTATATTAAAACTGTTACCCATGCTACACTATGCTTCAAGACAGAATTTCATTGATTTGTAATTAGAAATAAATATATCACAATATATAATTACATATTGTTTTGTGATTAAGCACTATGCTTTCATTATATTCAACTTGTAACATACAAATTGAAATACATCCTGCATGTCAGATATTTATATAATGACTCATAACAGTAGCAAAATTACAGTTATAAAGTAGCAATGAAAATAATTTTATGGTTGGGGTTCACCACAACATGAGGAAATGTATTAAAGGGTTACGACATTAGGAAGGTTGAGAACCATTTCTCTAAGAGATGTGATGGTGATTGTACAATTCTCCTTGATAAGACTGAATGATTCAACTATTCCATCATATGATATGTAAATTATGCACCAATAAAACTGTTGGGGGGGGAGAAAGAAAGAAAAGAGCCTTCCAGTCATCACACGCCTTGGCAGCAATGGCAGTGTAGTGCCATCTTCAAGCAGCTTCACCAACCAAACCAAACCCAGTGCTGTACAGTCCATGCCAACTCATCTCATGCTCACCAAGTGCCTTTAAACACACACAGACAGACACATAAACACACACACACTGCCATTAAGCCAAGTCTAACTCATAGAGATCCTATGTAGGGTTTCTGAGGCTTTCTTAAATTGTCATGGGAGCAGATAACCTCATCTATCTCCAAAGGAGTGACTGTGGGTTTGAACCATGGACCTTGAAGTTAGCAACCCAACACTCCCTCAACAGCACCATCAGGACAAGTGGCTTCACAGCCAGCTCAGATCCAGAAGAGAGTGAGGCAGCCCAGGGCAGAAGAGCGTGAAAGAACTGTCTGTGAGCATACATGAGACATCTAGTGACTCCTGGCAGAAAGTGGAGGAGAGTGTTTTTGTAGTGAGTTGAAATCTTGCATTCTGCAGATAGAAATAGGAGCTACGAAAATGTGCATTAGAACCAGGTACCTTCTGTGCTTGCAGACAGGAGAGGCTTAGTTTCAAACTTAGAGTCTAAGGGTCAATACTTCCCCTAAAGACACCCTGAGAAGCCAACAGCTGTACCTGTGACCTGGGTGCTAAGGATCCCAGACTCTCCAAAATGCAGTGGAAACAGCCTGTACAGCAAACACTGGGTCAGCAGTGCCTGAGGCCCACTAGCCTAAGGCCTTCACCTCAGGCAGGATGAGGGCTTACAGTTAAAACTAGGGCCACTCGAAGAGGACCACCAAACTCCAAACTCATTGCCATTGAGTCCATTCCAACTCATAGAAACACGATAGGACAAGGTAGAACTGCCCCTATAGGTTTCTTTTGGTTAATAGCCAAGAGTGCTAACCATTTGCACCAGTCATGGACTAAAGTAATAACAGTAGCCACCCTATTTGAGGGAGACACTCAAATAATCTCAATAACAAGTGTATTGATCACAGGGGGTGAATGAGTTAGCTTGTTGTTAATCAAAATACTAGAAAGACAACATGATTTGAGATGTAGTGTACTGGAAATGCAAAATGTAACATCAGCAGCCCCTTTCCTGGCGGTAAAATTCCCTTGTAAGCTCAATCAGTAGGGCTGTTCTAACTCTAGGATGTAGTAAATGAGGCCATTGAGATAGGCTATTTAGGTGGGCAATGGAGCATGATATTTCAGGAAACAGTGCCCTGGTATCCCAGAGAAAGGGTAGGAATAGATCACTGTTTCATGCAATCATTACAAAATAGGCTTTTGTTGCACAGTTTGGGGTATATAATTTAAATTTTCACTGGATTTCTGAAACAGTTGGGAGATAGCAAACTCCAGTTTCCTTCTGCATCAATTCTGACTCATAGCAACCCTACAGGGCAGGCTAGAACTGTCCCTGTGGATTTCTGAGACTGTAACTCTTTATGAGAGTACAAAGCCCCGGCTTTATCCCAAGAATAACTTAGAGTTTCAAGTTATTCTCAGTGGCAGGCAGTCCTGGACCCTTGTTTCTGAGACATTATAATGCCCATCTTCCACAAGTCAAAAGCCAGGACTTCAGCACACAGGAAGTTGCGAGCTAGGCTTCGAACTCGTCTCTACTCTTTGTTCACAAGTTCCCTCCACTACCTCACTTCCTCTAACGCAGCGTCTCCAGCACAAAGACATGTTCATGGCTCTCAGTTTCTCAGCTACTACTGCACATTAGCATCTGGGGCTGGGGTGGGAATATATTAAACAAAGCAAGCTCAGATCCCAAGGTTCTGGTCAGAAAGGGCTTCTTTCAAGCATCAGTGCTTTACAGGGCTTCTAACCAGTCTCTCCATTTCAGTCATTGCTCACAATGAAGCAAGACTAGATCATAACCTGAGTGTGTAAAACAGGAAAAAGTAAGTCAGCAATGCCCTGCTAGAAACTTACTCTCTTTCTCTCCTAGCAAATAAAGACAATGTGTGTTACATAACAACCAAATCTCTGGGCCAACAGTTGCAACAGGGGTGTCCGACACAAAGGTGGAAGCCAGTCACATCACTTTGAATGTGTATTGCTCTACGCAAACACTCAAAACCAGACTTACTGCCATCAAGTCCATTCTGATTCTTCATGATCCTATAGGACAGGGTAGAACTGCCCCTTTGGGTTCCCAAAACTTTAAATCCTTGTGGGGCAGACAGCCTCATTTTTCTCCTGTGAACCAGCTGTTGGGTCCAAACCAGTGGCCTGGTGATTAGGTTAGCAGCTCAATGTGTATCCTACTGTTCCACTAGGCCTGGCAATAATCCAGTCTCCTACACCAAGCTCCTGAAAGAGGTTACTATGCCTCTTCAGTGTCCCGTTCCAGGGCTTAATTTTTCCCATTCCAGATGCCATTCCAGTACACCCACATCTATACTTCCTCCAAGACTGATTTCTTTGTTCTTTGGCAGTCCACGGTACTTCAGTATTCTTCACCAGCACCAAAGTTCAAATGCTTCCACTCTTCTTCGGTCTTCCTTATTCAACATCCAACTTTATTCCTGAAGGCTTTATTCCATCCGCATCATTATCACCAACTGTATTTTGAGGTCAAAGTATACTTCCTCAGTCATTTTTTGAGTGACTTCTGACCGGAGGGGTTCATCTTCTGGCATTATCTCTGACAGTGTTCCACTGCTATTTAAGAAGTTTTTAGTATCTGACAATGTTTTGATGTTATCCATAAAATTTTCAGTATAATCCTTTTTCATTGTCTATTCTTAGTCTGGAAGCTCTGCTGAAACCAGCTCATCATGGGTGACCCTGCTGATGTGTGAAATACCAGGGACATCGTTTCCAGCATCACAGCAACACACAAGCCACTGCAATACAACCAACTGACAGAGAAATGGTGGGTGTTAAACAATTGTTTGGCTTAATCGGTAAAGCATTTCTGCCTTGAGCATTGCACTCCTTTAAGAACTCACAGGATGATAACAACTCAAAAATTAGATGTGACACTTGGGGACAGTGAGAATGGCTATACAACTTGAAGAATGTAATCAATGTCAATGAATCAAACATGTACAAATTATTGTATTTCTGTATGTTCTGCCAAATATAAAACAAAAAATTTAAAAGAAAACATGAAAATTCTGATGTAAAAATGTTCCATCTTCATTGGGCCTCTACTCAAGTACTCCCTCAATGCAAGAACACTTTGTTCTATTAAACTGTCATTCCATGATGCTCACCTTCCTGACATGATCGCTGAAGACAAACGTGTGCATAAGCAAATGTGGTGAAGAAAGCTGATGGTGCTCAGCTATCAAACAATATAGTGTCTGAGGTCTTAAAGGCTTGAAGGTAAACAAGCGGCCATCTAGCTGAGAAGCAACAAAGCCCACATGGAAGAGGCACACAAGCCTGTGTGATCACCAGGTGTCGATGGATCGGGTATCAGGCATCAAAGAACAAAAAATCATATCACTGTGAATGAGGAGGAGTGTGGAGTAGGGACCCAAAGCCCATCTGTAGGCAACTGGACATCCCCTTACAGAAGGGTTGTGGGAAGGAGACAAGCAGTCAGGGTGCAGGGTAGCAATGATGAAACATATGACTTTCCTCTACTTCTTAAATGCTTCTTCCTCCCCACTATCATGATGCCAATTCTACCTTACAAATCAAGCTAGACCAGAGGATGTACACTGGTACAAATAGGAACTGGAAACACAGGGAATCCAGGAGAGATAAACCCCTCAGGACCAATAATGACAGTAGTGATACCAAGAAGGTAAGGAGAAAGTAGGGTAGAAAGGGGGAACTGATCACAATGATCTACATATAACCCCCTCCCTGGGGGATGGACAACAGAAAAGTGAGTGAAGGGAGATGTTGGACAGTATAAGACATTACAAAATAATAATTCATAAATGATCAAGTGTTCGTGAGGGAGAAGAGGTGAGGAGAGGGGGGAAATGAGGAGCTGATACCAAGGGCTCAAGTAGAAACAAAATGTTTTGAGAACGATGATGGCAGCAAATGTACAAATGTGCTTGACACATGGATGGATGGATGGATTTTGATAAAAGTTGTACACACCCCCAATAAAATGATTTTTTTATTTTAAAAGTTACATTAAAAGTAAATTAAAAAGTTGAATTAATTTAAGTTAAATTAAAAGTAAATTAAAATTGATGTGGTGATTACACAACTCCTAAATATAGTTAAGCCATTGAATAGCATAGTACATGAATTACATGGCAATAAAGCTGTTAAAAAAATCAAAATTAAAAAAAGTTCCATCTTTTCTGAACGGATGGTGTTAACTGCATTTCATTTGGGTGTGGAGCCCTGGTGGCATAGTGAGTTATGTATCAGGCTGCTAACCACAAGGTCAGCAGTTTGAAACCACCAGCGTTTCCACAGGAGAAAGAGGAGGCTGTCTAATCCTGTAAAGACTGGCAGTCTTGGAAACCCACAGGGGCAGTTCGACTCCGTCCTATAGGATCCCGATGCCTTAGAACCGGCGTGGTGACAGTGAGTTTCTTTGGTTTGGTTTGGTTAAGGAGCCCTCATGGTGCAACTGTTACATGCTTGATTACTCACTGCAAGTGCAGGAATCAAACCCATCAGCTGCTCCACACAAGAGAAGCATGGCGGTCGGCTTCCGTAAATATTTACATCCTTAGGAACCTGTGGGCACCCATAAGCTGTCCAATAAAGTTATGAGTCAGAACAACTTGGTGATGACAATAATGGGTAATGTGTTAGTCCAGGATGTCTAGAGAAACAAATTCATAGACACTCATGCATACAATAAAGAGCTTTAGATAAAGAGTAACTGTATATTAAGAAAACATCCCAGCCCAGTCCAGATCAAGTACATAAGTCCGATATCAGCCCATATCTCCAAAACCAGTCTATAAATTTCTCTTCACACTCACACAACACTTGCTTGCAATGATGCCTAATGCAGGAAGATCACAGGCCAGTGGGTGGAAAGTCTCGTGGGTCCAGTGGTGATGGAAGCATCTCAGCACTGACGTGGGTCTCCACATGGCTCCTCCAGCTCCAGGGCTCTGGCTCCATCAGCATAGCTCCATGTGGCTGTCAGTAAGAAATCGCAGCAAAGAGAGGGTGTCCCGCTTCCAGAGAGGAAGACCAGAGTTCCCCAAATCCACAGGAGAAGGCCAAGCCCACACAGAGGCCTCATTGGCTATGGCCTGATTGACAGCCTAGACTCCACCCCTTCGCAAGTTGTTAGGAGATTATGTAACTGCCACAGGTAATGTACTGATGTGGCAAAAACAGCAACTAACAAGTTGATTTTGTTTCTCCAATGGCTGTGGGAAACACTTCAGGGGAACATGAACTTAAGAACCACCCAGCAAGCCCCATGAGAACCCCTGGGAACCTGGGTTACTACACAAAGACTTGTCCCACTCTGTCCTCCCATGGGGAGTACAGTGCAGTGCAGTAAATTGTTTTAATATAGCCCTTCTAGTCATGATGTGAGAAGAAGCCCTGATGGCCGAGTGGATTACTGAGACATACACCAATGATCAGCCCTTTGAAGGGCTTGTCCATGTTCTCGAGCATGTTATCAGCAGAACAGACGGACCAGAAGTTGTCTGGTGTTAGTTTAAAACAAATAAATTAGGTTTCGTACTGTAGAAGGCAAAAAGGAGGGAAGTGTTTTCCTGCCCTGGAGGCAGTCACAATGACCAAGATCTGCACCCCGGGGACTGGCCACCCTGACCCTGGATAAATTCACGCTCTCCTTTTACAGCACAGGCCTAAACCCCAGTAGGCTCAGAGTCATTGGTCAAATCATTAATGAGACCTTGGAAACTCAGGTCAACTGAAAAAAGGGAGCTCACTCATGGTAAGGCTGGTGCTAATAAAATTAATTAAACCCATTATAATAGAATCAAATAAATTATTTTTGAGTAAGCAAGAACTTGATCAGCACACAAAACGGTTTAATCCAGTTATGCTGAAAGAAACTAGTGATAAACCTTGGTTGAGGTTTGTGCAGGCACCCTTTGCCTCCCCTCTGGATCCCCCATACTGCCTCTTTGGCTCCCTGCAGTTCTAAAGCCACTTCTCCGTGGTCCCAGTCTGTCTTTGAACGATCTGCCTGCCAAGACCCAGGATCAAGGCAGGATACCAGCTACACTTCCTGTGAGTGTAGGCTGGAGATCCAGTCAAGGAGAGACCTTCCAGTAGGAACTCTATTTTTTTCTTTTAAAAATATTTTTAATAATTACTGATTCCACTTATGATCTCTTTCACATGCTTTATCAAAGTCAGAATTAAAAGAACAAAATAGAAAGAAGAGAAAGAATGACCAGGTAGGTGGGCCATTTTGAACCTCACATCATCCATGAGACTTGAAACTTGAGTGTCAAAACCAACAGAAGCCACTTTGGCGAGTGGGTGTCATCCCTCAGGTCCGCTACCCCCGAGGTCCCCTTCTCGTGCAATGATTCTGGTCCCCAGGAACCAGAGACCAGCGAAGTGGAGGCTCCCAGAGGACTTTCCTGCAAACAGTCCCTAAGACGCACCTGGGCTGCAGGCTGCGGCCGCCAGGTGGCGCCCCCGCCTCTGGTTGGCAACCGCGGGCTTTTCCCTCCGGGCTGGCGGTTGGAAGGCAGGGGAGCGCGCACCCTCTGTCCCCACATACACTGCACCGGTAGCTTTCACCCCGACTCCAGTACCAGGCCCAAAGGGCGTCCGGACCGAAGGCAACACTGGCAAGGCTCTGCTTTCGGGCCTTGCAAAGAAGGTGGGAAATGGAGAGCGAAAAATGACGCGGAAGCTAGCTGGACCTGAGGGGAGGACGTGCAAACCCAACCGAACCCACCGCAACCCAGTGGCTGCCGACTCGGGGCAGCTCTCCACCACGCGGCGATCGCCCGCTTCCAGCAGGAAGGTTCGCGGATGATGTTGTGGGAAAAGGAGACCAGAACCGAAAACGCCCGCCCCTCCCCGCCAGCCAGCAGCCACGCCGACTTCCCCAAGCCGGCCTTCCTCTTCGGGCCCTCGGAAGAGGAAGTGGCGGAAAGTTGGAGCAGCCGGGCTCGGGGGCTCCGGGTGTGTCTGCCGCGCGCCCGCCGCGCGGAGGGCGGCCCTGCCCCGGGTGGAGCGCGCGCCGCCAGAGGGCGCTGCGGGGCGGGAGCGCGCGGGGCGGGGCGGGAGCGCGCGGGGCGGGGCGGGAGCGCGCGGGGCGGGGCGGGAGCGCGCGGGGCGGGGCGGGCTCACCACGGGACTTGGTTCCCTTTTCGCTTCTGGTTTGGTTTGGTTTTTCAGTTTTGTTAGCACTTCATCCACATGTCACACAATTCAATAATCCAGTCATATCAAGAAGAGTTGTACAATTATCACTACATTTCATTCTAGAACATATCCTTCCTCGTACTCATTGTTATTCATATCATTGATTTTTTTTAACTGTGGCAAAAATTCTCATCCACAACTTCTACATGTATCACTCAGTGCCATTGATTTTACTCTTCTCCCACCTCCTGCATTCAGTGTTTGCTCCCCAAATCCCCTAGCCCTCCATCCTTTTTCACAGGGCTAAAGGGACCGGACCGCTCTCTGCTGTCACCTACCGGGAAGAATTCATATTGGGAATTATTGGGCTGTCCTGGCAATACACACACTGTGACCATCCTCTATCTTCTGGACAACGAAGAAAACCAGATCAAGCCATCCACTGGGTTCTGGCTACTGCACCTGTGCAGACTAGCACTGCTCTCCATAGGAATATCAAGGTGACTTCCAAGATATTTCAGGTGGGCTCAAACCACCACCCTTAGTTAGGAGTGGGGTGCTAAACTATTTGTGTCTCCTGCCGATTAGAGGAACAGTGAAGATTGAGCATTTGTTATATTCATGTCAGAAAAAATGCACTGGGGATTGATCCATGAACAAAGCCCAAAACCTTACCCTGAGACCTATGTTCTAGATGTGGAAAAGGCTCCAAGGGACAAGTAATAATCAAAATAGACGTCAGATGGGGAGACAGTGATGTCACTAGGATTGGTCTCATCCATGAAGTCACCACACTACCTCCTTTCCTACTAGACTGCGCACCTTAAACCCTTCACCCACCCCACAGTCTTTGAGGCGGTTCTGATTCATCCTGCCCTGAAAGAGCAGAGCCGAAAAGCTCTTCAGGGCTATGAAGGGTATGTACATCTTTAAGGGAGCCGACAACCTCTTTGTCTCCCGAGGCTGGTGAGTTCTGTTTTTGTATACAAAAGAAAGCTCAAACGCAAATATAATTTAAGGAGAATATTTATTGTCTTAAACGAGATGCAGTGAAGACAAAAACACAAACACATCACCTGGATGATGGAGAGCATTAGCAGGATGTCAAAATGGTGTCCCAGGATTCACAAGCTAGATAAATAGGGTGTGGACCAAAGGGAACTGTCACAAACTCGTGATTGGTGGCAAATCAGTACATCACAGCTACAGGTGGCACTACAAAAGTAGGAACAGAACCATGATGGGGGTAGTTTATTAAATAGAAGGGCTGAGGTAGTTAGTATATTGTGCCAACCTGGCTGATAAACACATGTGGGGTTAGTTGAAGGGCAAAGGGATAAATGGCTCAGTGAGCCTCGCCTTTCCCGTTCTCGGGTCTCTTGCTTTCTGATGGTTGGACTAAGGTGCAGCTGCCTTAGCAGTTTCCTGCTTCAGCTGGCAAGGCTCACTTCCTACAAGACATCCCCAAGGAGAAGCTGCATGGATCTCCCCCAGTGCAGCCCTGGGTGCTGGAGAAGCCATGTAGAGACCCCTGTCAGCACTGAGATGCTTACACACTCACTGTTCCTGCAGTCAGCATCATTGCGTCTGTTTTGTGTGATGGAAGAGGACTTTGTGGATTGGTGTTAGACATATGGGTTGATGGGTTAATGTTGGACTTGTGGGCTTGGGCAGCACTGGGTTGGGATGTTTTCTTGGTGTGTACTTAACCACTATATAAAACTCTCTCTTATACATGAGTCTCTGTGGACTTGTTTCTCTAAAGTACCCAGACTAATACAAGGGTTTACAGGATTGGTCCAGAGCCTTCTGAACAAGGCAGTCAGGAAACAACTGATAGACATGACGTGTGTCTCTGCAGCCTTCTTTACTGTCCCCAGATAGATGGCCTCCATCAAGGACACACATGGGCTGGAGAGGAGTGGAGGTAATCTACTTTCCAATGCACTCTGCCTGAGGTCAAGATGACCTCCACCTGTGATTGATGACTAGAGGCAATTCAATGGCAGCTTAATCTATGTGGAGACCCTGCCAATAGTTTGAGCTGTCTTTGCCATCCATAGCATTGTGTAAACAAGGAGGCTCAGAACCCAAGCTCTAATGTAGTTCTAGCCGCTGACTTTGTGGTGAGCAGCACCATAGAAAACCAAATTATAAAGCCCCAAATGGCAAACACCGCCATGAAGTCCATTGCCACACATGGGCAACCTTATGTGACAGGTAGACTGCTTTGTGGGTTTCTGAGACTGGAAGTCTGTAATGGTTTAAATCTGCCCTCGAGCTGTTTTTTTACTTTTGATCATTTTATTGGGCATTCTTACAAAGTACATAACATTCCATAGCTCAATCACATGACAGGAACTCTACAGAAGTAGAAAGCCACATCTTCTGCGGAGCGGCTGGTGGTTTCAAACCGCTGTTCTTGTGGTGAGCAGACCAACCCAGAACCACGATGCTTACTATCAGGTTTCATAATATGCCATGTAGTTAGAAACTGCTTAAATATACCATTTGTTCAATGATATGACTACTAACAAGATTGTTTTATAGAATCTTTCTACATTGAGTTACAGCATTATTAGTTGGAATATTATTAGTAACAGCTGAGACAATGTTTTATTTTACCCTTTTTCTCCTTTAATTACTATCTGATTTCCCCCAAAGCATGATTGATGTAAGTTCTTAAATGCCCATCACTACAACGTAGTAGCTAAAATAACCTAAATTAAAAAAAAAAAACTGAGTCCTGACAGCCTCTGCTTACCAGCCTCTTGCTTTGGACCGCCTCCTGGTAATTGCGGGGTCAGAAGGACAGCACTGATCAGAGCACTTGGTGGGGGTGGGGGTGGCTCTGGGGGCCACCTAGTCAGTGCTGACTCCTAATGACCCGAGGCACAAACGAACCAAACACTCCTGGGTCCTGGCTAGCCTCCTGGCTATGGCTAGGCATGAGCCTATTGTTGCATATGATTATTCAAAAATAAGGTATTGTGAATTGGGTGAGGATTTACAGAGCAGATCAGTTTCCCATTCAGCAATTCATACACATATTGTTCGTCTCATTCCCTGCGATGCGCTCTGTGTATCCTCACTTATCCCGCTTCCTCCCTGTGTTGCCTGTGTGTGTTCCGCCTCCTTTCCTAAGCCTTCTGGACTTTGTTCGTGGGACATGGAGCCCTTTCCACCTCAAACGTTGGATTAGTCTCAGGTGTGAGCACCGCTCTGGTGTCACGGTTGCCCTTGTATTGCTGTTGTCTGTCCCTACCGTCCACTGAAAGGGCGTCATGGCGATGAGGACAGTGCCAGACCTGAAGGGAGAAACGGTCATACTCTCAGGGGTATAAATGTTCCTGTGATAAGTAGGCAACACTTTGGTTATATGTAACTATGGGGATATTTAAATTTAAAATAGTAAATTCCTGCCAAAATACTGCACTGAAATTTTACAGACTGTCATTTTCCCCACTCTCCTTACCCTTCTGGGGACAAATCCCCCCTGGGGACAAACAAAGAAGTCAGAGGTCCTTGGAGTGCAGGGTGAGATGGGATTCTGGTTTTCGCTGAAGTAAGCAGAGCAGGCTTCTCTGACCAGGAGACATTCCTCAGACAGCCAGGCAGCTACCCAATCTGTTAAATGAGTGAGTTTCTAAGGCAGGATCACATGTTGTCAATGGTGCCTCATCTGGTTGGTGCACCCACCCTCGACACTTACCCTCTCCTTTTCATCCATTTCTCCGTGCTGTTGGGCAGCAGACCCCCACCCTGTACCTACCCGAAGCCCAACTTTAAAGTGAGGGTAATAGATGTGGAAGTGAAAAGGCACTTCCCTCCAGGGAAAAGGGACTTCACAGTTCTGCTCATGGAAGCAACAGTGAAGAGATCAAACAACACAGTGCATTGGATAAATCTGCACAAGACCTCTCTATTGAAAGTGTTGGAAGTATTTACTTTGAGGACTAACGTGCACCTGACCTAAGCCATGGTATTTTCAGTTGCCTCAAATGCATGTGAAAATTGGTCATTGAATAAAGAAGACCAAAGAGGAACGAATACCTTTGGATTATGGTGCTGGTGAAGAATACGGACAATACCACGGAGAGCCAAAAGAACAAACAAATCTGTTTTGGAAGAACAGCCAGAATGCCCCTTAGAGGCAAAGACGTTTGGCACATGGTTTGAACTTTTTATCAGAAGAGACCATCTGTGGAAAATGACGTAATGCTTGATAAAGGTGGATTGACACATTGGCTGCAACAATTGGCTCAAACATAACAATTGAGAGGCCTGGGAAGTACTTCCTCCTGTTGTAGGAAGGGTTGCTATGTGTCAGAACCCACTCAACAACACCTAACAACTACAACCATCCTTGACCAAGCATACAGTCGTGGAAAGGTCATCCAATGGTGTGCCTTTCCCATGCCTAAAATTAAGCTAATAATAAAGATACCTAATTCTCGGGTCATTATGATTACATGTGAGCAAAGGGCTTAGAGCAGCCCAGTAACGATGAACTACTTGTATTTTTTCAGAGAGCTGTTTGTACACAACAAAAGAAGTACAAGTCGGTCCATCCTCCAGGGTGCTCATTGCAAGAGTGTCTGCGTAGATCCCTACAGGAGCAACTCCAATGCGGAGCCACCAACAGGGAGCAGCTAATCAGACCATGGTTCATCCAGATTATAGAGTAAAATGTATTTTTAGAAAAATGGTGCAAATCAGAGACACCTTGAGATTCTGATGAGCAAGTCAAAAAAATAAATGTCCCCAAATAGTGAGTCCTCAGAAGGCTGGAATGTGTGGTGTAGAGAGGACCCGCGCCCGGGGACCTCCGTTCCTTAGATGAGAGGTCATTTTACCTGACACCTGAGCAACCAGTCAGTATCAACCCAAACTTTAATTGTGTATATGTTTGGTCCAACAATTCTACTGTAGGGTAATTTCCTAGAAATAGAATAAAATAGATATATGAAATTAAACCTTTAGGGGACGCAAATCAATGAGATATCATCTCATCCTTATTAGAATGGCAATGATCCAAGCTAGTGCCAGTGAAGCTGTGAGGAAATGGGAACCTTCTGTAAAAAGTATGGCTCGCACCACGATGGTGGGCAATGCCACGGTGCTACTTCCAACCACTGGGAGTAGCAATTCCATGTGATCCAGCAATATCTCTGCTGGGCATAGACCCTAAAGAAGTAGAAGTCACAACACAAACAGACACATGCTCTCCCATGCTCATCGCAGCACTGCTCACAGTAGCAAGAAGTTGGAAACAACCCAAATGCCCAATGGTAGAAGAATGGAAAAGAAGCTTTAGCACATGCATGCATTGCTGAGAAAACAAACAAACAAACAAACTATAATGACTAGCTTATGCCGTGTATGGGCCTGGAGAGCATTATGCGGAGTACAGATAGTCCATCACAAGATATTGTATAATACAACTACTATAAGAGTAGACTCCAAGACAAAAAGTCCTGCATATGAAAGAGAATTGACTTTGGAGCTTCCCAAGGGAGGAGGACAAGGGTGGGAAGATGAAGCAACAAATCAAAAGGTTGATAGTGACGGGTGAAAGGGAGGTGGAAGTCCATAGAGGGAGTAGAGAAATCAGGTGAGGAGATGGGGTAGAAGGGTGGGGGTGGGGCAGAGATGTTGATAAGTGGTTTGAACTGTTGAATGCAGAGTTCATAGTCTGGCGTGGAAACCCCACACCCCCCTTGTGCTGTAGTGGATTACGTGTTGGGCTACACAAGGTCAGCAGTTCCAAACCACCAACTGTTTCTTGAGAGAAATATGAGGTTTTCTACTCCCATAAAGAGTCTCAGAGACACACAAAGGCAGTTCTGCTCTCTTTTAGGGTTAGTATGAGTCAGAATTGACTCAATGGCAGTGAGTTGGGTTTTTTAAGAAATCACAATTTTAAAATTCATATTAAAAATTTAAACAAACCTTAATTAAACAAAATATCAAAATGTAGAGCTATTATTTTCCAACATATCCTTCACCTAGGTCTCTACACTTTGAAAGCAGTGTTTCCATCTAACACCCCCCCCCCACCAAGAGGAGCCCTGGTGGCACAGTCGTTATGTGTGCCACAAACATGTGGCTTTCTACTCCCCCAAGGAGTTGAAGTCTCAGAAACTCACGGGGTCAGTTCCACCCTGTCTTATAGGGTCACTGTGAATCAGCATCGGCTTGAGGGCAGTGAGTTTGATTTTGGTTTATCCTTCACCACACCCCCACACTCCCACACCCCCAAAGCATTCTTTGCCCTTCCATTTGAACCACATCAAACAGAAGTTGGAGCATTTTCAAGGGACCCAAATCCTCTTCCTTCTCGATGTGCTTTGAATTGGGGGAATGAAAGAAGCCTGGAAGGGCAAGATCAGGGCTGGGGGGGATGCATGGGGTAAGCTTTCTCAGTGCAGTTTTCATGAGACCGCCTTGGCTGCCTTCAGAGACTAAGCAGGTGCACTGTGACAATGGAAAACAGTTCCTCAGTGGAAACAGATGCCCTTTTCCATTTTCTTAAAACTTCTTCCTGATACACCTCTGCAATCTTCCTGTGTCCTGCCAGGAAAATCTACCAGCATTTCCCCTGGGGAGTCCCAACCAACAGTCACCATCGCTTCGGAGCTGACCTCGCTGACTTGAATTGTATTGGCCCAGGAGACCAGATCCCTTCGGAAGTCACTGTTTTGATTGGACTTCCTTGCTGAAGGCACCTTAATGAGGCAAAGACAAGTGCGTTGCTGAGAGCAGTTTGTCAGTAGCCATCGTTTGTTCAAATAGGCAGGTCTTTGCATGTTTTGTTTGGGGAAAATCTGCACATGTATAAATAGGGGCGCCCAGGAGTTATACTTTTTGACTTTCCCTTGCACAGAGACACCAGAGACTATTAGCAGATACCAGGGAAGGGGCGGGGGAAAGGCGAGATTTTGCAAAGGGGGAATTGACTTAATATCCAGGAAGGTGGAATAATTTAGAAAAGGACAATGAGAATGCCTGTACAACATGAAGAAATGTCACCAATGTCACTTAACTGCACGTGCAGAAATTGTTTAGCTGGTGACTGTGTTGCTGTATATATTTTCATGATTAACCATTTTTAATAAGTAAAGTAAACTAATAGGCTGGTAAGGAGAAATAGACAAAGTTCCCATTAAAGCTGAGGACTTCAACATGCTTGTCTCTTTCAGTTATTGATAGATCAAGTGGACAGGAAGTCAGTGAGGACAGAGTTGATCTGAATTGTGCTATCCATCCATGTCAATGCTAATGAGCATGTATGGGTTGCGGCAATCCACAACAACAGAAATACACATTCTTCTCAAGCTTACCTGGAACACTCAGTAGACTTACCACATGTGGGTCACGGCACAGTTATAAGAATAGAAGTGACACAAAGCACGCTCTGGAACCACAATAAATGTAAACCAGAAAAGCATGATTCAAAACGCACTGCCATCAGATGTAGTTAGGTTAAAATGTAATGCCTTATAATTTCATGTCCCTTTGGACCCATTTTAAAGTTGTTTCAGTTAAAAAAAAATTGAAGGGGAAATATGCATGGATTAAGCCTCTGGTGAGTCCCCTCTGACCATAGACCAGGGATGGGCACAGCCTTGCCATCGTGCAGAAGGCAATGGTTGCAAATGCTGTTAGGTTCAACTTTAACACCTAATCATTTGACCTCCCTTTTGACCCACTGTAAATTTCTTCTACTAATTCTTCTCCTAATTAAAATTTTTAATATTTTCTGCTTTCTTTTTGATTGAGGTTTTTATCTGTTTTATTTTGTTATTGTTGTTAGTTTTCTTTTGTATTGCTTTCTGTACATGAACTCCAGGATAGGTAAATCTACAGAGACAATAGTTAGATTAACGGTTTCATTGGGGAGTGACAGGGGAGGTTGGTGTTGGTGGGGAATAGGGAGCTAAGAAGAAAAAAAAACTGGGGAAGTAGAAGAAAAAAGAAATGGGGAAGTAGAAGAAAAAAGAAATGAGGAAGTAGAAGAGAAAAGAAATGTTCTAAAATTGGTTGTGATGAGGGATGTACAACTCTTCTTAATAAGATTATACTACTGAATTGTGTGCTATGTGAATTATACACCAATAACACTTAAAAACAAAACAACTCACTCACAGTCACCAAGTCAAGGCTGACTCATAGTGACTCTATAGGACAGAGGAGGACCACTTCTGTGGATGTCCAAGAGTGTAAATCTTTACAGAAGCAGACAGTCTCATGGCGCTGGTGTCCATGTGTCTCATCTCACAATACTGGGGACATCGTTGTCCCATCCTACCTTCCCCACTACCAAGAGACCTGCAGTCATGAGGAGTGTATTTTGCTTTAAGTTTCAAGTTTCTCTTGTGACATCTTTCCTTTAAATGTTGTAAGTGTGATCCTTAACCAGTGGTTGGAGAGGTCCCTGAATCTGTCCTCCTAGTGATGTCTTTCCCTGCAGGCTGTGTGGGGGTTGGGAAGGCATGGGAGGGTGGGGCAACCACACCGCACATATTGTGAGATGCGTGGCAGGTATGTACAAGGGACACCAGGGCCAAAGACTCTGGTCTCGTGCCAACTTCACCCAGAGACACCTCTTTGCAATCTAATCATGTGACGTAAGTGAGGAGTGGGTGTCCAAGTTTGGGGGAAAATTGGAAGACTCGCCACGGGCTGGTGGCACAGAAGCTCCAATAAAAGGCTCAAACTTGGGAATGACGGTTGGTGAGGGCAACGTAGGTCGCTGAGTCAGAACCAAGCTAAGGCATCGAACAATAATAGGATACATGTAAAATAAATTGAATCAAGAATTCATAAGCTTCCATAAAAACCAAACCAAATAAAAAAATCACTGATCCTGGCTTACTTCACAGTTGACTGCTACCACCAAATTGCCAGCCATTTGAATGAGCCATGTTGGACCAGTTCTTCGATGGACGTTTGTTCTCCCGGGAACCTCAGTTCTCTGTCGCTTTGTTCCCGTTAGGGCAGCATGAGGCCAACATGAGCTTCCCCTGCAGCCCGGCCCAAGTGCAGATTTACCGGACATGGGCATGACTGGTGTTCTGAAGGCTTGCGATGGTGAGTGTGCGGCAACACCCGAGGCTACCAGAATAACCGAGTGGAACTGCCCACAGCGTTTCCAAGGCAGCAGACTGCCACAGCCCTCTCCCTTTGGCTAGCAGTCTAGGGCTTCCTAACTGTGCAT
Source organism: Tenrec ecaudatus (assembly GCF_050624435.1). NCBI lineage: Eukaryota > Metazoa > Chordata > Mammalia > Afrosoricida > Tenrecidae > Tenrec > Tenrec ecaudatus. Next base: position 141,737,934 of record NC_134533.1, read on the forward strand.
CCCACCCCCACCCTTGGGCGCCTCAGCTAGTACATAGTAAGAGCTAGCCCTGAAGAAATCTTACGAGCATTTTGAGCAGTGCCAACCACCCCTCCATGGCTCGAGCATCCTTGGCGTGCACAGGGAGCAGACAGTGGCGCGGCTGGGCGGCCAGCGAGACAGGGCAGAGCGGCTAGGAGGAAGCCAGGCGGCGCCCCAGCCAAGAACTGGGCTGCTCACCAGAAGGGTGGCGGCTGGAGTCCGCTTGCAGCTCTTGGAAGCAAACACCTAGTGCTCTGTTTCCATCCTGAGCTCAGCTTCAAACCCTGTGGGCAGGTCCACCTTGTCCTCGAGAGGGTCGCTGTGAGCTGGGACTGTGCTGGTGGCGCAGCCCAACAATGCGGTACTTCAGGGGGAGCTGCGGGGGGAGGGGACGTTTTGAGCAGGACTGGACTTGGCCGTGAAAATGACTCTGGCTGCTGGCAGGAGACTGATAGGCAGCCTAACAGGAGTACTGGCAGGAAACAGATAGGTAGCTGAACAGAAGCAATAGCAAGGAAGCCAGTTAGGAGACTCCAGCATTCTTCCAAGATGAAGATACTGTAGCTGGAGAGAAGAGAATTGGTCCCCATAGAGGCTGTAGGTCTATTTAGTGGATAGGAGGGAGAAGGGAGAAGGGGTGGTCCCAGGCGAAGATGCTGGATAGGGAGGCTTGAAGAGGAGCAGGGTTGGGATGGAGGGAAATTTCCCAATCTCAGGATATTTGGTTGAGATGAGGTTATAGAATAATTCAAGGGGGTTAAATAATTCTCACTAGGAAATATGTGCAGACAATTACGCAGCATCTGGGTCTGAAGAGGGAGGAGATTCGGATAACGGCTGGGTTTTCCTTAAGGACTCCTTTCTACCTGCCATTTGCCTGCCTGCTTCCGGAGAACTCCATGCTCAGCCTGGCTGTTATATAACAGCTAAGGCGCAGATCCCAGCTAGAAGCTGAAATATACCCAAAGGAGGAAATTGGACTTGACGTGTAAGGGGCCCGGCCAAGCACTTTTTCCAAAGCGTACTCCACTTTCCAGTCGGGAGAAAGATTCTTGTGTGATCCAGAGGAAGGAGCCAGGTCTTGGTTTCTGCTGAAAGAATCGCTTGACAGTGTTGAGGGAAAGAACAGTGAGCTTTGGGCAGGAGTCTCTAAGGAGCAGCTGCTGGAGCTCCTGAGGGGAGAGGAGCCATGCAGCGGCCCACAGGGCCTCAGGAAGGCCTGCCTAGCTGCCTTTCTCACTTACCACCCCACCCCACCGCAGCCTTACCTCCCCTGGTCTTGGCTGATAGACTCAGTTCCTTTGCTCCACGACGTGTACCCCCAAAGCACAATAGCAAACTGTGTTCTCACTGTGCTTTCCCCAGGGAAAGTCGCTCTCCTGTCCTGGCTCCTTGGCGATGAGCTCACAGGACCTAAGGTGGGTGGGTCAGCAGAGGGAAACAGGACCTTCAGCCGCCTCTACAGGAGCAAAGAGCGGACAAGCGCGGGGATTGGGGCACTCAGTGTGGTGTGCCTATGTGGATCCCCACTTAGCACCACAGGTCCACTCCTTGTGCTGTTTGCATTTGCTTTACCTCCCCTGCCTATTGTTTCCTCCATGGGCCTAGAGGACAATGATGAGCATCAGTCAATCCCCCATAGTTTCACTTCTCTGACACCAGCTGCGATAGGCAGCACTCTGCCCGCCAGCTGGAGGCAAGTCAGATCGCACAAGTTAAAAGATCATTGCCCTGGGAAAGCCCATCACAGCATCATGCAGGAGCAGCCAGTGCCTTCTAGGGCAGTGTACTAGGTGCCCAGGGACTCGCCATAAACTTGGGCATGCCAAGGGTCCAGCTGAAAGGGCTCCCATAAGGATGACATAAAAGACAAACACAAACAGAAACGAAGGCTTTGCGGACTGTCATGGGAAGACTCAAAGGAAGAATCGCAGTTGTGCTCTCAGTGGAGCTTTGCTTGTCACCTGGACTCACTTCCCTGTGGTCACCTCTGCTTTCCACACGAGTCCTGGCCTGTGAGAACTTCTGAAGACTGAGCAGGAGAGCAAATACCTTCCCCAAGGGGTGCTGAGATTACGAGACAGGGACTCACCAGCGGGTAAATTTACCCTGCAAGCCGCCTCATTTGCCTGCCACTTGGCAAGGCAGCGATGCATTCTGGAGAGCCTGATGACTGATACAGAGGCCAAGGCACACAGTAGCTGTGCTGGGATACGGAGTCCTTTAGCGGGTCCTGATAAGTCACGCAGACCTGGACCTTCAGATTCGTTCTGGGTGAAAACAGAGCCTGAGATGTGCTCGACAGGGTGGGAAGATGGTGGTGTTTCAGCCATTGTCTGATGGGAACACCACCAGGCCACACCCTAACCTGCTGGCAATGGGGCAAGGATAAATCAATCTGCCCCAATGATCCAGGTGAACTTCATTGTCAATTTTAGGAGAAAGCATGAGTAGGGACCAAGAGCTAAAAAGAAGAGGAATAATTTAGGTGTCATGCTACCTAATAATTAGGTGTCATGCTACCTAAGGGAATGAGGGGAGGGAGGTATCACGATTTAAAAGAGGTAAAGGCACTAAATGAGGAATCTGGTTCAAATCTAGACCTGGCACTTGCTGCCTGTGTGAACTGATTTAAACCTTCAACGTATTTTCTCCTCGGAAACATAGGCATAAAAATACCTCCTGGGTAAAGGTTTGTTAGAAACGTTACAGAAATGTATCAGAAGCGTAGAGAAAGAAAAACAAAAGATCATTGCCCCTCAGCCCAGCCTTGAGACGCCAGCTTCCTGTACAGCAGCGCTCTCTGTATCCTACCTACAAGGGGCCAGGACAGGCCCGGCAAGCTGACAGGATGCCAGCCTTCTGGTTGGTTGTGAAATAGATGGGCTCCAGTCACATATTTGGGGTCCCCCAAGAGCTACCATCCCTTCTGACTTGCTGGTCACATTCCTATAGAATGCCTGCCCACAACTTCCCCTGGGTTAGATAATTTGCTGGGTTGACTCACAGAATTCACAGAAAGCTCCATGCTTAGGATCACAACATTATTATAAAGGATAACAATCCGGATCAGCATGAAGAATGGATGTAGAAGGCACAATCTTAGAGGGTTCCCAAGGAGAAGCTTTCATATCCCGAAGAGGTCATGTTATCCTCCTGAGAGCAGATCCCTTAGCCAAGCAGAACGCCCAGGGGGCTTCTCTATGCAGAGGTTTTATTGGGCTCTCATTATATAATATGCTCCACCTTCTGTCGCTGTGGTTGATGTTAGTGCTCTCTGCGACGGGAGCAGCTCTAACTCAGAGTAGCCCTGTGTAAATCAGAATGGGACGCCGCCAGGTCCTATACCGCCCTCACAGCTGCTGTTATGCTGGATCCCATTGTTGTAGCTACTGTGCCAATCCATCTTGACTAGGGTCTTCTTGCCCCACGACCCTCTCCTTTATCAAGCATGCTGTCCTTTTCCAGGAACTGGTCTCTCCTGATAACATGCACAAGGTCCCTGAGATGAAGTCTCACCTTCCTCATAACTAGGGAGAACTTGGGGTCCAACAGAAACATTTTTCTCCCAACACAGATGTATTATTCTGGCAATGCACCGTGCTTTCAATATTCTTTGCCAACACCATAATTCAAAAGCATCAGTTACTTTGGGAGCTTCCTTATTCATTGTGCAACGTTCACAGATATATGAAGCAATGACAGTACCATGACTTGGGTCAGGTACACCTTAGTCCTCAAAGCAACACCCTGGCTCTTCAACGTTAAAGGTCTTGGCAGCAATTTGCCCAATAGAGTACCTCGTTTGATTTATTGACTGCTAGTTCTATGCGCATTGGTTTGGGATCCAAGCACAATGAAGTCCTTGGTGACTCTGATCTTTTGATTTGTCTACTGGTCCAGTTGTGAGGATTTGGGTTTTCTTCACATTGTGTTGTCATCCATACTGTGTGCTTCTCTGCTCTTTCTATTCACTGCTATTGAATCAGTTCCAATTCATAATAGCTGTATAGGTCAGGGTGCAACTGCCACTCTCTCCAAGATTTTAACTCTTCAGCAGTCTTTGATTTTCATCAGCAAATGCTTCAAGTCTTCCTCACTTTCAGGAAGCAAGGTTGTATCATCTACCTACTGAAGGCTGCTAATAAGCCTTCCTCCAATCCTGATGCCATATAACTCAGCTCAGCATACAGATTGCACAAGAATGGTGAGAGGATACACCCCTGATTTTAAACCACGCACTATTCCCTTGTTCTGGTCCAGCAAATGCCTCTTGGTCTGTGTACAGTCTGCGTGAGCGCAGTGCAGTTTTCTGGCATTCTCATGCGTCTCGGGGTTATCCACAGTTTGTTCTGATCCGCTCCATCTAGTGCCCTTGCACAGTCAATAAAACACAAGCAACACTCTTCCAATATACTCTGCTTTCAGCTAAAAATCTATATTAAGTCACCAATGAGATCTTTTGTGCTACTGCCTTTCCGAATCCAGATTGAAATTCTGACAGCTCCCTTTGGATGTATTGTTGTCACTAGTTAAAAATCCTCTTCAGCAAAATTTTGCTTGCATATGTCACTAAAGATACTATTTGATAATTTCCACATTCTGGAATGTGGGTCACCTTTCCTTGGAATGGGCACAGATATGGGTCTCTTCCAGCTGGCTGGCCAAGTTGCTGTATTCCAAGTTTCTTGGCATAAACAGTGAGCACTTCCAGTGCTTTGTAAGCTTCTTGAAACATTTCTAGGAATATTCTGTGAATTCCTGGAGACTTGTTTTTCAGTAACACCTTCAGGGCAATTTGGACTTCTTCCTTGAATAACACTGGTTCTTAACCACATGCTACCTATTGAAATGGGTAAATGTAGACTAATTCTTTGTGGTATGGTGACTCTGTGTCCTCTTTCCATCTTCCGATGCTTCCTGTATCATTCAATATTTTGCCCATCGTTCGGTGTCATCAAGTCAGTTCAAACCCGTAGCAAGCCTCTGCACAAGAGAATGAAACACTGCATGGTCATGCACCAGTCTCACAATTGCTCCTACACATAAGCCCATTGCTCCAGCCACTCTGTCAATCATTTTCTCGAAGGCTTTCTTCAGTTTTGCAACCCCTCTCCCTTACCAAGCATGATGACTTTCTCCAGGGTCTGGTCTCATGACGTGTCTGACGTACGTAAGACAAAGTCTCACCATTCTTGCTTCGAAGGCACACTCTGCCTGTACTTCTCCAAGACGGATCAGCTTCTACTCTTAGCAGTTCATTTTACTTCCAATATTCTTTATCTGCACCACAATTCAAACGCATCGATTCTTCTTCAGTCTTACTTCAGTATGTTGAATATGTTGAATCCTTCAATATTTCAACACAAGGTTTGAGTTTTTTCTTCATTTCTTTCAACTTGAGATATGATGAACCTGTTCTTCCTTCTTGGGGTTCTAATTCTAAGTCTTTGCCCATTATATTATCATTCTTCCCTCGTCATACTTTCCTTTGAAATGTTCTGTTCAACTCTTTTCTTCAATCATGTCTTCCACTTGCCTTAGCTATTCTATGATTAAAAGAAAGGTTCAGAGTCTCTTCCAACATCCACTTTGATCTTTGATTTCTTTCATGTCTTTTCATGACCTCTTGTCATATATGATACTCTGGATATCACCCCACAGCTCATCAGGATTTGTCATTAGTGTTCGCTATGTCAAATCTGTTCTTCAGGTGTTCTCTAAATGCAGGTGGAATACACTCACAGCTGTATTTTGACTCTAGTGGACTTGTTTCATTTTCTTCAGCATCAACTTGAACTGGAACATGGGCAATTGATGTGTATTTCACAGTCAACCCCTGGCCTCCTTTTGGTGATGATAGAGCTTCTCCCGTGTTCCTTCCCACAGATACAAAGGGGTACCCCCCAAAATTGACTTTTTTCAAAGCTATGTATTAATTTTTTTTTTTACAAAACAACCTTATTACCTTCAAAGTACTCTCAATGACACTTAATACCTTTGTCATAGCTGTGATTCCATTCTTGGAAGCATTTTTCAAACTCATCCAAAACTTTGGATGGCTGACAGCACCTCCCTCATTTTTGTGACCTCTTCTAGGCCATCAAATAGCTTTCCTTTCATGTTCCTCTTCATTCACGGAAGCAAAAAGAAGTTGCACAGAGTGAGGGCAGGTGAGTAAGGTTTGTGGGGCAAGAGAGTTAGGCTGTTTTTTTGCCAGAATCTGGTGCACTAAGATGGCTGCATGAGCAGGGGCATTGTCATGGTGGCAAAACTAGTCCTCCATCTGCCACAAGTCAGGCCTTTTTTTGCACACTGTTATGTTATCTTTTAAGGACCTTGAAATAGAAAGCTTGATTAACAGTCTGATGTGGTGAAACAAACTTCAAGCGCACTAGGAATCAATATTTTTGTCTCTTTAGGAAGTTGAAGGATGTCCAGAATGAGATTTGTCATTAGTTGACATTTCTCCTTTTTTGAAACAAAAAATCTCTTACACTTGAATTTTTCCTATAGCGCTGTCCTTGTAAGGTGTGTTCAACATCACAGCGGTTTCTGTGGAATTTTTTCCAGAGCAGGAAACAAAATTTCACAGCCGCACACTGTTCTATTAAGTTGTCCATCACACACAAAAAAATGAGATTTGAGCAAAACTGCTTATGAAAAAAATTCCGTGACCAGGGAGAACCTTCCCAGGCAACACCACTGGGTGTACTATCTCAGAATGAGTTGCTGAATGCTCAGCTAGCAGGGAAAGAGCATACAACCCAATGGACCTTTTTCCTATTTGTTTGTTTGGGGAGTTTGTGTGTTTTGGGGGTACCCCTCATATGGTCAATTTGATTCCTGTGCATGTGCATTCCACCTGGTGAGGTCCACATGAACATCACTGTTTATGTGGTTGGACAAAAGCATCTGCAATGAAGAAGTCATTGGTCTTGCGAAATTCTCTCATGTGATCTCCAGCTTGCTTCCTAGCACCAAGGCCCTGAGGTCAGCCCATATCATGAGATGATCAGGAGGTAGGAGGTGAGGCTTTCTGAGCTGGCCACCACGCAATGAAATCACCACGAGAAGGGTCCTGAGGGCGTGGGCAGCCGTTGGCTGAGTCACCTCTCCAGCATAACCTGTGGATCTGGAGTCCCTATACAATTCCAAAGATTCAGGAGTTATTTCTCAGGGACCAGTGACAACGGTCAAATTATTTGAGGTAAAGGCAGACTTCTATCAGACCTGGTCTATAATATTTCCAGACCAGTAATCTTTTAGCCCCAAAATATGACAAATGGTCCCAAGTTTAACTCTAAACCACCAGAGAGTCAATGATAATCTGTGCCTGAGCAGGCATCCCATAACTGTGTTGAGCTCCCACCATATGGATAAGGCATTTTAGAAAGTACTGCAGTAATCAGCATGAGAAATGATGGGAACTCAGAAGAGGCACCAACAGTGGAGGTGCTAAAGAGTGGCTAATTCTAGGACATATTTTGAAAGTTGGAGCCAAATGCAGCTGATGCATCATTCCCTGACAGACTGCACATGAGTTTTGAGAAAACAAAGGAAGGCAAGGCCATTCCCAAGGTTTTGGCATGAATACCTAGCTGGAATAGAAATCTATTCTGTGATCATGGAAAGACTGCAAGGCAAGTACATGGAACAAACCAACTCAAGAGCTAAGTTTGGAACAAAATAAGAGATGCTTATTTAGATTGTCCAGTGAAGATGTTGAGTGAGCAGTCTAGAGTTCAGAAGAAAGGTCTAGGCTGGAGAAGTAAAGTGTCAAGATTTTATCCTGGCAGGACAAGCACAAAACCTTCCCGTATCTGTTTTTACTCATTGCCAAAAGAAGTATTAGAATCAAAAGGGGTCTGTAGGATTTCATTAACAAATACAATAAGATTAACCCAGATATCTAGAAAGGTTGCAGGTTACCTCTCCCAGTGATCAAGTGAGATAGTAGATCTAGGAACACTTCAGTGCTTTTAAGCTTCTATATAGACGAGCATCACCATTAAAAGTGTCAGCAACGTTCACCTGCCCCACAGAGATTGATGTGGGTAAAATCTTAGCCCTCAAATGGAAATGGGCCAAAGAGCTTTCCAGATTCCTTCCTGTCCATGTGAATATCACTAGTAAAACCCAAACACCCTTTTCTCCTTTAGCAAACTTCTTTCCCCTCCATTCCTTCACTTCAACTGCTGGATCCTTTCTTCTAGTTACGAAAGAAGAGCTACTCTCCATTGCATGCCACCACGTGTCTGTCAGTTTGCTGCTGGGAGCTGTTGCCGCTAGACTGTTCACTTCCAAAGAATTGGTCTTAAAACCTCATGAGTAGCAGTGAACCATTATCAGACATAGTGCCAGAAGATGAGGCCCTCAAGTTGGAAGGCACTCGAAATATGACTAAGGAAGAGCTACTTTCCCAAAGTAGAGTTGACCATAATGATGTGGATGGAGTAAAGTGTTTGGGACCTCCATTTGCTGATGGGGCACCACTCAAAATGAGAGGAAACAGGTGCAAGCCTCCATTGATAATTGGATCTTGGAAAGTATTGAAGATATTGCGTCTCACATACTTTGGACATGCTATCAGGAGAGATCAGTTTTTGGAGAAGGACATCCTGCTTGGCAAAGTGGGTGGGCAGCAAAAGAAGAGGAAGCTCTTCAAGGCGATGGATTTGACACAGTGGCTGCAGCAATGGCCTGAAACAACAATTGTGAGGAGGTGCAGGGCCTGGTGCTATTTGGTTGTGTTGTGTACAGATGGGGTCATCGTGAGTTAGTATCAACCAGATGCCACCTAACAACAGTCCCCATGACAGAGACCAGCAAATAGAGGGAATGAGGATAGAGGGGGGATCAATAGCCAAACAAACTGTTACTGCTGAGTCACATCTGAGTCATGGGGACACGACAGAACTCAGTAGAACTGCCCCCAGAAAGTCTTATAGGCTATAAATATTTACAGAAGCAGAGCTATTGATGTTTGAACTGCTAACTTCAGGTCAGCAACTGAGCATTTCCCCACTCCATCATCAGGGCCAGTCTCAAATCCATTCTTTTTTTTTCTTTTTACATTTTATTAGGGGCTCATACAACTCTTATCACAACCATACATATGCATACATCAATTGTATAAAGCACATCCGTACATTCTTTGCCCTAATCATTTTCAAAGCATTTGCTCTCCACTTAAACCCTTTGCATCAAGTCCTCTTTTTCTTCCCCCTCCCTCCCCGCTTCCCCTCCCTCATGAGCCCTTGATAATTTATAGATTTTATTTTGTTATATCTTGCCCTATCCGGAGTCACCCTTCCCCCCCTTCTCTGCCATCCCTCTCCCAGGGAGGAGGTCACATGTGGATCCCTGTAATCAGTTCCCCCTTTCCAACCCACTCACCCTCCACTCTCCCAGTATCACCCTTCACACCCTTGGTCCTGAAGGTATCATCCACCCTGGATTCCCTGTGCCTCCAGCTCCCATATGCACCAGTGTACAACCTCTGCCCTATCCAGTCCTGCAAGATAGAATTCGGATCATGGTAGTTGGGGGGAGGAAGCCTCGAGGATCTGGGGGAAAGCTGTGTTCTTCATCGGTACTACATCGCACCTGACTGACCCATCTCCTCTCCTAAACCCCTCTATGAGGGGATCTCTAGTGGCCGGCAAATGGGCCTTGGGTCTCCACTCTACACTTCCCCCTTCATTCACTATGGTATATATATATACTTTTTTTGCATGATGTCTTATACCTGGTCCCTTTGGCACCTCGTGATTGCACAGGCTGGTGTGCTTCTCCCATGTGGGCTTTGTTGCTTCTGAGCTAGATGGCCGCTTGTTCACCTTCAAGCCTTTAAGACCCCAGACACTATCTCTTTTGATAGGCCGGCACCATCAGCTTTCTTCGCCACATTTGCTTATGCACCTGTTTGTCTTCGACGATTGTATCATGGAGGTGTGCACCCAAGGATATGATTTTTTGCTCTTTGATGCCTGATAACTGATCCCTTCAGGACCATGTGATCACACAGGCTGGTGTGTCCTTCCATGTGGGCTTTGTTGCTTCTGAGCTAGATGGCCGCTTGTTCACCTTCAAGACTTTAAGACCTCAGATGCTATCTCTTTTGATAGCCGGGCACCATCAGCTTTCTTCACCACATTTACTTCTTCACCCGCTTTGGCTTCAGCAGTTGTGTCGGGAGGGAGAGCATTGTAGAGTGCCAATTTAATAACAGAAAGTATTCATGCATTGAGGGAGTGCTTGAGTAGAGGCCCAAGGTCCTTCTGCCACCTTAATACTAAACCTATAAATATAGACACATAGATCTATTTCCCTATCCTCATATATATATTTGCATGTACATGTCTTTGTCTAGACCTCTATAAATGCCCTTTGACTCCTAGCTCTTTCCTCCATCTCCCTTGACTTTCCTCCTGCCCTACTACCATGCTCCGTCCCCACCTGGGTTACAGCTATGCCTCTTCTTTACGTAACCTTACCCTTGATCATTCCCTACCAGGCCTGCCACTCCCCCCTCACTACCATTTTGGGTCCCATGTTGTTCCCTTGCCCCTGTGTTTGTTAACACCACTTCCTTACCCCCCTACCTCCCCCTATTCCCAGTCCCCCCGGAACTGTCGGTCCCGTTGTTTTTCCTCCAGATAGTTCATCCAGCCTGTCTTATTTAGACAGACCTGTGGAGACAATAACATGCACGAAAACAAGACAGAGGAAAACAAAGCAACAGTATACAACCATACAACAAAACAACAATAAACCACTGACAAAGAACAAAACAAAACACATCAAGAAAGAAGAGCTTGTAGGTAGTTCAAGGATCGTTTGTTGGCCCTTAGGAATGCTTTCCAGTACAGTCTGTTGGGGCACCACGCCCTGGCCCCAAAGTCCACTTTCAGCATTCCATGGGGACCTTGCTGCTCCATTCCCTTGCTGTTCCGCTGCACTCCCCCAGTGCTTTGCCTCGGTGTAGTGGGATCAGGTCAGGTGCAATCCCACACTGTGTCTCCAGTGCTGTCCCCTGTATCGCCCTTGGTCACTGAGGAGCATCATCATGTCTCGTAGTGGGACCAGCCATGTTGTCCTCTCAAATCCATTCTTATGTGTGGTTTGGGTTCGGGTTACTCTTTGAATGAAAATGTTTTAGATTTTGCTTTGATTGAGATAGTTGCTACCAGAGTAGTTTTTATTTTGTTGTGTGATGTCTTTTACTCTCCGTGTACTTTTAAAACTTTTGATCATCTGCAGTTTCTCTATAAAGAACATAGGTGTGGATTTCTTTGTATTTCTCTTTCTTGGACTTTACTGTTATTTCAGAATATGAAAATTCATATTTCATTAATTCTGGAATTTTTCTCAGGCATTTTCTCTTTTAATAATATCTCTCTTCTGGTTTTTTTCTTCTCCTATAACTCCAATCAGCCAAATGTTAGGCCTCCTTAATCTATCATCTGCCTCCCAGCATCTCTTTGCTTCTCTATATTGCATTTGGAAGAATTTGTGTAGCTCGAGCTTACAGTTTATTAATGTTCTCTGTCATTGTACCTAGGCCTTGGGTGGCAGAAGAGGTTCATAAGCATTTGAGTCCAAAGTCACATGCTGGAGGGAACCTTGGGGCTGGACCTGTACTTGCTCAGGCACTGTGGAGGTCTCTGCTACTTTAAAACTTTGGAAGGTTTGAGATCTGCCTTCCTCCAAAATAGGTACATCGAAAAGGACTGGTCCTTCTTAGCAAGTAGCAAAACCATGGCTCAGGAGTCAGTGATGTTCAGTGGTGTATCCATAGACTTCTTTCAGGAAGAGTGGGAATGTCTGACTGATGATCAGAGAGATTTGCACAGAGATGTGATGTTGGGGAATTATAGTAACCTGGCTTCAATAACAAGGGAAGGAGCCCTGGCTGGGTGACAGAGAAGTGACAAAAGGCCATTGTCCAGTCCTGGAACCAAATGTAAAACCAAGAAATTATTTGTGAAGAAGAAAATTTATAAAGTAAAATCATCCCAGTGGGAGATAATGCAAAGTCTTAAGAGATATGATCTTCAGTGCTCCAGCTTCAGAGATGATCAGGAAAGTAACAGTCAGTTTGAGAAACAACATGACTCTCAGGAGAGGCATTTCAACCACCTGATGCTTACTCATGAAGTCATGCCAATGTTTGGTCAGCATCCATCGTTTACATTACTGTGAATCATTAATAGTAAAGAAAAATACCATGAAACTAAAAAAAAAAGCATTTGATTACTAAGTGAAAGGTCGGCTGTTCAAATCTGCTCAGGAGTGCCTCAGAAGAAAGGTCTGATGATCCACTTCCAAAAGTCACAATCTTGAAAACATCTGTGGTTATCGTGAGTCTAAACCAAATCACCAGAAGGGGTCTGTTTTTTGTGTTTGAAGTTATATATCATTTGCTTTTAAGCCTATTTCTTGCCTTTTTAATTTCAGTTATTATTGCCTTCATTCATAAAATGTATATTACTATTTTTTCAACTGTGTCAACTTTTTAATATATTTTTATTGTTCTCTTTTTGTAATGCTCATTGATTCCTTTAATCTTTTAAAATAGAGTTAGTAAAGATCAGGACTTGATTAGTTTCTCAGAAAAACACTTTTACCTCATTCTCTTCTAGCTAGATGCACACGAGATCCTTCCCACTCCACTTCTAAGGACATCGGTCCCAGAGAAAATTTAAAGTATAAATCCCAGAGTGCAGAACACTGAGACAGTTCTAACAATGTATACACGGACATGTGACTTCATGCATTTGTAAGAAGCCATATTTAGGGCTACATAATTTAAAAAGCGAACCCTAATGTGACAGTGAACTCCAGTTAAGAATATTGTATCAATATCACGTCATTAGTTACAACAAACGGACCATACAAGTGTCAGTAGTAAGAGAAACAGTGTGTGAGCAAAACTGGGTAGAAAAAACTTTGGTGCTTTCTGCATAATTCTTCTGTAAACCTGAAACTGCTGAAAAACAAAAGTTTTACTTTCTTTTCTTTAAAGCACAACTAAATAAAAGATCAGAAGGGGCCTTGTGGGTGGCGGGAAGAACGCTGGAGAAAGTTGTGGGGAGGGCCTGATGAGCAGCTGGGGCCCCCAGCTTCTTGCTCAGTGTGGCCACAGATGGCCCAGGCCTTCCAGCAGGCTTGTTGCTTCCTTCACCTACAGGACAGGAAGCCCTCTGCCCTCTTCAGAGAAAAGAGGCCTGCGCGGGAGCTGTGCTCCCACCGAGCAAGATGTAACCACAGAACACAGTTGGCACGTCAGAACACGTGGCTCTCTGTGGTGGACGGGAAACTGCATGGGGAGCGGGGAGCTCAGAGCGCTGGGCATCAGTGCTGGCGTTTTGCGGAAGAGGTGGTGTGATATGGCACAAATTTCCTGAGTTATTTTGGCCTCTGTCTCCTCACACATCAAAGAGAAATGAGTGTGGCCATTCCTGTCTTCAAGTATTGTAAAAGCCCGATGAAAGATGCAAAAGAGCTTTGAAATCAGGAAAGGGAATAAAAAATTACTTAATAGTCCATTTGAGGACTCTGAACAGGCATCCAAACAAGTTATATTCTAATTCGTGAAACATTTCAACTCAAAGCTGTGAAAAGCCAGGGCCTCAATAAGATGCATATACACATGCTTACGCATGCACACGCACACATTTTGTGGGGTTCTCTCACTAGCTTTTGTACCTGGATTCTGACTTCCAGACTTGTGAGCGTTCTAACTCCTTAAGTAAGGTCCTCACGCATCACACAGGGGCCTAAGAGCACTCCTTTGTCCGACTGAACAGGTATGTGTTTATCTAGACATTCTCTGAGCTCCCTCCAGGGATCCCTGATTTAAGAAATACAACTAGCTCTCCCACTGGGGTCCCCTGCTGAGACGACATCACAACATCACACAGAGATGCCTGCTTCAAGGCCTGCTCTGGGTCAGCTTTGAATCATCTTTACAGAGCAGTGAAATATCCACTTTTGTGGCCGTCTTTGCATTACTGCTCTGTCTGTCCACCAGAAAATGACAGGTGGAATGGGTGAGATCCTGCCGGAAGAGAAGTCTGTAGAAACCAAACGGAGCAAGTGTACTAGGTAGGAAGGTAGGAAGGCAGGCAGGTAGGCAGGAAATGAGAGTTGCTTTAAAAATTTATTATTAATTGAGTTTATATAAATATCATATCATTTCACAGTTCAATCATGTCCAGCAGAATAATACAATTGCTACCACAATCAGTTTCCAGACACTTTTTCTCACTTTTAAAAAGGCTGTTGCACATGGTTGTACTATTTAAACTATTTAATTAAAAAATTAAAGTATATAATTATTCAGATATAAATAAGGTAGGAAAATATGAAAGACCTTTACCTGCTGATCCTCTAAAACCCAAACTCCAAATCCACTGTCATAGAGTTGAAGTTGACTCAGAGCGACCCTACAGGACACGGTAGAATTGCGCCTGTGTATTTCTGAGACTGTAACTCTTTATGGGGGTAGAAAGCTTCATGGTCAGGTTCCCCAGCAAACAGACACCTTTTCTTTGAGTTGGCTTTATTGGAAAGTGCTTTCAGAAACAGGCTTCATACGGGAGTGATAGAAACAGTATTAGGCACAAAGGGGCATTAAGCTGTGATGTGGTGGCTCCGGAGGTGTTAGCAATCCCTCAGGGGCTTCTGAAGGTAGGATGACCCTTCAGAAGTGTCCTCACTTAAGACAAAGGGAACCTGCCTTTGTAGTCTCCGAATGGCCAACCACAGGATGCAGACCATCTCCCACAGAGTGGGGAAGCTTGGCAAGGTAGCTACTTTCCTCTGAGGATAATGCCTGGGGATGCCTTCTGTAGTAAGTTGGCAGCATTCCTCGCAGCTGGGCTGGGTTGTGGGTGGCAGGGGGATGGTCTTCCCTTTGCTAGTACTACTTTAACAAGAATGCCAGTAGGTGGCTTTCAGGAATGGGAATTTAGTTCTCATGTTTGGTTTTGTTTTCAGTAAGAGGCTTCATCAGGGCAGCAGCCCCACTACACTGCAGTCCTATCCCCTCTGCTCAAGGTGCATTCCTCCTATCCCCAGTTAAAGGTGCATTCCTCCTATCCCCTCTGCTCAAGGTGCATTCCTCCTATCCCCTCTGCTCAAGGTGCATTCCTCCTATCCCCAGTTAAAGGTGCATTCCTCCTATCCCCTCTGCTCAAGGTGCATTCCTCCCATCCCCAGTTAAAGGTGCATTCCTCCTATCCCCAGTTAAAGGTGCATTCCTCCTATCTCCTCTGTTCAAGGTGCATTCCTCCTGTCCCCTCTGCTCAAGGTGCATTCCTCCTATCTCCTCTGTTCAAGGTGCATTCCTCCTGTCCCCTCTGCTCAAGGTGCATTCCTTCTATCCCCTCTGCTCAAGGTGCATTCCTCCTATCCTCTCTGCTCAAGGTACATTCCTCCTATCCCCAGTTAAAGGTGCATTCATCCTATCCCCTCTGCTCAAGGTGCATTCCTCCTATCCCCAGTTAAAGGTGCATTCCTCCTATCTCCTCTGTTCAAGGTGCATTCCTCCTGTCCCCTCTGCTCAAGGTGCATTCCTCCTATCCCCAGTTAAAGGTGCATTCCTCCTATCCCCTCTGTTTAAGGTGCATTCCTCCTATCCCCAGTTAAAGGTGCATTCCTCCTATCCCCAGTTAAACGTGCATTCCTTCTATCCCCTCTGTTCAAGGTGCATTCCTCCTATCCCCTCTGCTCAAGGTGCATTCCTCCTATCCCCTCTGTTCAAGGTGCATTCCTCCTATCCCCTCTGCTCAAGGTGCATTCCTCCTATCCCCAGTTAAAGGTGCATTCATCCTATCCCCTCTGCTTAAGGTGCATTCCTCCTATCCCCAGTTAAAGGTGCATTCCTCCTATCCCCAGTTAAAGGTGCATTCCTCCTATCCCCAGTTAAAGGTGCATTCCTCCTATC
Source organism: Tenrec ecaudatus (assembly GCF_050624435.1). Taxonomy (NCBI): domain Eukaryota; kingdom Metazoa; phylum Chordata; class Mammalia; order Afrosoricida; family Tenrecidae; genus Tenrec; species Tenrec ecaudatus. The sequence continues at coordinate 141,753,910 of NC_134533.1, forward strand.
CCCAGTTAAAGGTGCATTCCTCCTATCCCCAGTTAAAGGTGCATTCCTCCTATCCCCTCTGCTCAAGGTGCATTCCTCCTATCCCCTCTGCTCAAGGTGCATTCCTCCTATCCCCAGTTAAAGGTGCATTCCTCCTATCCCCTCTGCTCAAGGTGCATTCCTCCTATCCCCTCTGTTCAAGGTGAATTCCTCCTATCCCCTCTGTTCAAGGTGCATTCCTCCGGATCTATGTGTTTGAGTTTACAGGAATCATACAGGTTTAAAAATTAAAATAATAAATAGAATCGCACATCACAAACTTAATGAGAGCTCGTTTGCCTATCTCTTTATTCACTTGTATTGGAAATCTTTTCAGTGGAACAAATACAAGAGTTCTCTCTGTTTTTAAACAACTGCATAATACGGTATATTGTAGATGTTCAGTTGGATCAGATCCTGTTCTTGACATCTGTTACAGTGACCATATTGTCATCCTCAAGATTATCCGATCCTCAAGACTATCTTGAGAATGCACAAGGATAGCAAATAACATATTAAAAGATGATCAATGCACAATATGGATGTATGGATTGTGATGAGTTGTACAAACACCCAATAAAATGATTTTTTTTAAAGATGATCAATAATGAAGAGAATTTCCCTATCAGATAAACAAATTAAAACATAAGTCAATACTAACTGATACACTATGCTGTTTTTGCAGGAATAGACAAATGTTATCGATCTACTCTTACCCAATGTACATCAATCCTGTACACAACAAAATGAAACACTGACTGCCCTGGCACCCCAACCCCCCACCCAATTGTTCCTTCGTTTGAGCTCCTTGTAGCCCCTGGGTAGCCATCTCCTGGAAGGGCTGCCCCTTTTCTCCCTGACCTTCTGCTTTACCAGGTATGGTGTCCTCCTGGGACTGACCCTCCTGAAACATGACCGAAGTACAAGAGAAAAAGTCTCACACCTTCACTTGTAAGGAGCATTTTGGCTGTACTTCTACAAAGACAATTTGTTTGTTCTTGTAATTTGTGATATATTCAATATTCTTCACCAACATCATCATTCAGATGCATCAATTCTTCTTTTTCTTCCTTATTCATTGTCCAAAACAACCGCAAAACCAACAACAATGGTAAAATGTAATGATGAAAAGCCGCAATCAGAAAGTCAGCAGAAAATATTTTAAAATTTAAAAACTATAAAATGGCTCAAAAGGAAGATCAAATGACAAGGTGCTCCATTTTAACTTAATGACCTCTGCCATCATTCACACCCCTGGACTGTGATCAGAGGGCATCATTGGAGCCTTAGTCTACGGGAGGACCCTGCAAATGGACTTCACGGTTTCTCTGTCCATCCATATCTTTCTGTAAACTAGGTACTTAGAAGTCAAGCTGATACTGTTCCCTCTTCCAGATTTGGAGTTTATTACTTACCATGCTTGGATCACACAGCTGGTGGGCCTGTAGTTAGGTTCCAATGTAACATCTTACTTGATACCCCTTTTGACTCATTTAAAATTTGTATCAGTTTTTTTTTTAAGTGAAGGGGAACTATACATGGATTAAGTCTCTGGTGAATTCCCTCTGAGCAAAGACTAGGGATGTCAATAGCCTTGCCTCGGTGCAGAGTGCCTTGAGAAGAGGATATGGTATACTTAGCTAGGATAAAATGTAACACCTCATCATTCGATCTCTCCTGTGACCCATTTTAAAGTTGTTCTAGTTTTTAATGTTTTCTGCTTTCTCTTTGATTGAGGTTTTTCTCTATTTTATTTTGTTATTGTTGTTAGCTTTTGTCTCTTTGTTTTTGCATATCCTTTGGGATATGAAATCTAGGATAGGCAAATCTATAGAGGAAATAACTGGATTAATCATTTCTTCAGAGTATGGCAGCAGAGTTAGGGGAAATGGGAATCTTAGAACAAGGAGTACAAGAAAATGTTCTAAAATGGATCATGGCAATAATTATACAACTCATCTTAATATGATTGAGCTATTGAATTGTATGATATATAGATTATGTCCCAATAAAACTGTGTTGTTATTCTTTTTAAGTGAAGGGAGCATGGAAATAGTAACTATATGGCAGTTCTAAGCCATCATTCATTGAGCACCCTCAAAGCAAGAGACCCAAACCAAAATCCAACAAACACCAGTTCCGTACCCTCGGGATAGTGGTCACCTCCTTCTCCTCCTATTGAGTCATTGTAGGCTGAAGTCCAAGGAAACATGCCCATTCCTTAAATCTGCTACAAGTGAGTGTAGGATAAAGCCCAGTTCTCTTAGCAGGGTTTCCCAATCAGATTCTTCTGGTATGGCCTTCGAAGGATGTTGTGAGTCTCAAAAAGACGGAGTCTAAACTCCCAATAGTCTATAACGCACAGCCTGGATCAGCAAGGGCTACAAAATACCCAAGTCAAAATTATCCAATTAGGAGCATAGCACTGGACATACTCGCCCATTGGGGGTCCATGAAAGTATTGCTAAGCAATAGACTTCCGGGAAGATGGCGACGGAGTGACACATACCAGAGGGACTCCGCAGAATCCAGCCCAGGAGAGTTGCTCAGAGGGAAATTCAACGCCACTGGATCGCAGGAGGTGCATCATAAAGATAAGTAGGCACACACAGATCCACGGGGTTTTGAGGGCCTGGGGGCTTTTGGCTTACCTCAGTGGAAGCCGGCTGGGGCTCGACCCTAGCCCAGCTGCCGGATCTGCCCAAGCCAGCATTTCTCTTATGGCTAAAGATCGGGAACATTTTCTCATATGTTTGTTGGCCATTCGAATTTCTGTCCCTGTAAATACACATATACACATATATATATATACCATATTGAATGAAAAGGGAAGTGCAGAGTGGAGACCCAAGGCCCAAGTGTCGGCTACTGGAGACCCCCTCATAGAGGGGTTTAGGAGAGGAGATGGGTTAATTAGGGTGCGAGGTAGTACCGATGAAGAACACAGCTTTCCCCCAGATCCTGGATGCTTCCTCCCCTCAACTACCATGATCCGCATTCTACCTTGTAGGGCTGGATAGGGCAGAGGCTGTACACTGGTGCATATGAGGGCTGGAGGCACAGGGAATCCAGGGTGGATGATACCTTCAGGACCAAGGGTGTGAGGGGCGATGCTGGGAGAGTGGAGGGTGAGTGGGTTGGAAAGGGGGGACTGATTACAAGGATCCACATGTGACCACCTCCCTGGGAGAGGGACGGCAGAGAATGGGGGGGAAGGGAGACTCCGGATAGGGCAAGATATGACAAAATAACGATGTATAAATTACAAAGGGCACATGAGGGAGGGGAAAAAAAAGAGGACCTGATGCAAAGGGCTTAAGTGGAGAGCAAATGCTTTGAGAATGATTGGGGCGGGGAATGTATGGATGTGCTTTATACAATTGATGTATGTATATGATGGATGGTGATAAGAGTTGTATGAGTCCCTAATAAAATGTAAAAAAAGAAAAGAGGAGGCAAAAAATGATTAGGGCAAAGAATGTACAGATGTGCTTTATACAATTGATGTATGTATATGTATGGACTGTGATAAGAGTTGTATGAGCCCCTAATAAATTGTTTTTAAAAATAGTATTGCTAAGCATTTCCCCAATGTCAGGTTGCCCCATCATGTATACCTACCAACAGAAAATGCGATATCGCCTTCTCTAACACCGATATGTCAACCCCTAACCCCGAGAATGCACCTCTTGACTTGAACTTCCAGTAAGGTTTGACAGTCACTCTTGTAAGAGTTTCTGTTGATTTGGGGTAACTTTAGGACAATGTAACTGATTGGTCTGCTTCCTCTCCCTACATCTTAGGAAACTGACTCCAGCTAAGGTGAGACCTCCTCTGTTGACATGGTTTGTAAGATGTTCAAATAAAAAGGGTGATATATGGTTTGTGGACCCTAGGCACACTCACTAGACAGCTTTGCTTTTTAACACGTTAAAAGGTCTGTGCTACCGATTAGGGGCTCTGGTGACATAGTGGGAACGAGTTGAGCTGTTAACCACATCATTGGGAGAAAGAGGAGGCTTTGTACACCTGTCAGAGATTGCCATCTTGGAAACCCACCGGGGCAGTTCTACTTTGGCCTACAAGGTCTCTATGAGTCAATATTGACTCTATGCCAGTGAATGAGTGTGTGTGTGTGTGTGTGTGTGTGTGTGTGTATTGATGGAAATAAAATTAAGTCCCTGACAAATTTAATCTTTTTTTATTTATCATACACTTGTGAGGTTATTTATTTTCTTTATATTTTCATGTGATCCATACTGAAACCTGTAGTCTTTGGTTTTCATCAGCAAGTGCTTCAAGTTTTCCTTGCTCTCAGCAAGAAGGATTATGTTATTTATATATCACAGGTTGTTAATGAGCCTTCCTCCAATCCTGATACCTCTTTCTTCTTCATATAGTCCAGCATCTCAGATGATTTGTTCAACAAATAATTATTTGTTCAGCTTGAATAAGAATGGTGAAAGAACACAACTGTGACATATATCTTTCCTGATATTAAGCCATGCAATATTCCCACGTTCTGTTGGAATGACTGCCTCTTGGTCACTAAGCAGGTTCCATATGAGCAAAGCTAAATGTCTGGAATTCCAGTTCTTCACAATGTTATGCATAATTTTTTGTGACCCAAACAATAAAATGTCTTTTAAAAAACACAAGTAAACATCTTCCTGGTATTTTATTCTTTCAACAAGATCCATCTGACATTCCTTGTTCCATGGCCTCTTCCAAATCCAGCTTGAATTACTGGCAGTTCTTTTTTGATGTACTGCAAAAACCAGTTTCAGACCAATAAAATTTAATAGAAAATCCAAAGTACAAATCTTATGTACATATGTATGTATTTAGTCCGTGTATTTAGTCCATGTATGTATTTAGTCCGTGATAATAAGTATGTATTTGATCCATGATAAAAATGGTATTTTCAAATCAGTGGGTTGAAATGAGTATTCAAAACACTGAATATTGTTTTAGAAAATAATTCTTCTATTCCACCTCTCATCATATATTACTATAGATTCCAGGTAGAATGAAGGATTTGAGATTTAAAAAGTGTCCCCAAAAATTAATACAAGGAAATATGTAATTATTCTTACAAAGTCAGCATTGGAAAAAATTTTCCAGTTGAAGGCCAAGAACCCTGAAGGAAAAAATTCACAGTTTATATTGCTTAAAAATTAATATCTTCTATGTAACTAAACACATTAAATTAAAATACTGTGGTATTTGGGGGGAAGGATAAATGCATGTACTACTCCAAATTATCAATACATGGAATATATGAAAGATATAATCCTAAATGAAAATATAGTGATACATTCAACAGATATAAAATATTTTTTAAAGATGTGTAAAATTCCAATAAGAATATGAAAATGTACTCATCTGTGTCCCTTGCCCTGGGGGCTTAGGACCCCAGTCCACTGGCACATCACAGTTCACAAAGGCAATGTTTCATGTGCTACTTTGATGCGTAGTGACTGGCAGGCTCAGAGCTTTGAGCAGCCACAGACGGTAAAACTATTGGTCTCCCCTTGTCTAGAGCAAATAAGAGGGAAACCGTTCAAAGAAGGAAAGGAAACAATTGCTTTTCAGGACCAATGGAGCACAAGAACCTCAGACCCCACAACCCTGAGACCAGAAAAATGAGAGGCTGCCTATGTAACAGGCTACCTGCTCTGAACGAGATTGTAATAGGAGATCCTGGGTAGAGTAGGAGAGAAATCTGGAAGAAAACTCAAAATTGTAAAAAAAAAAGACTGATCTTGCTGGTCTAACAGTCTGGTGATATCTCCAAGACTGTGGCCCTTAGAAACCCTTCATTCTGACACTGAGTTTATCACACAATAGCTAAGTCTATACAGTGAATGATGACCTGCTCTCCGTAAAACAGCCAGCCCTGTAAGATCAAAATGGCAGCATTTACCCAGGGATAAAGCTCACAAAACAGCAAGGAAGGACAATGGAAATGGTGAACAAAGGAGTGGAACCAGTGCTATTACATGGTGAGGACCACGGTCAATGTCACCAATCAAAATGTGTTTGAATTGTTGACAGAAACCCAATTTGCTTGGTAAAGTTTCCCCAAATTACAATGACAAGGGCTTTTAAAAAGAGTTATTCATTCTATTTAATTATCAGGGGAAAAAATGAGCTGATATCAAAGAGTGCAAAAAGAAAGAAAATGTTTTGAAAATGATGGTGCAGCACATGTACAATCATGATTGATCTAATTGAACTATGGATTGTTATAATATCTGTAAGAATTCCTAATAAAATGGGGGGGGGATTTTATGACTATAAAAGGAATAAATAAATGTTTTTTAGGTAAATTAAAAAAAAGAAAAATTGTGAAGTAAAACAACAAAATGCCATGGGAGTGGCAGAATTTGCAAGAATTTGGTGCTGGTTCTAATTAATTAATTTTCAGTACTGCTTTCAAAATACAGCAACATCTATTACTGGCAAAAGTATAGTGGGATGGGTGCTCTAATTTACTGTTGAGCAGAAAATAAAATGATAAAAGTTTTTTGGAAGCTCAATTTAGCAAGTTTTTCCAGAACTGAACCAAAATATACATGTTCATAAGGAAGTATAGAATTATTTTATGGAATCTTTGATCAGAATGTTCAATAATAATACTCAATAGCCTTGAATGAAGTATAGTTGTATTTGAAAAACATTGGAAATGACCTAAATATACATTAATAAGAAAATTTAGTCAAATTATAATGTTTCATGCTATAAGTTTCTAAGTAGCAATTTAAAACAATGAGAATCAGTTGGCATCAACAAATCTCCAAAAGCTTGCAAGAACCTGTTCAAAGCACAAAAATTGGCCCCTCTTCAGAGAAACAGAGGAAGGACAGTCAGACATAAAAGGCTAATTACCTTCATGAAAAAAAGAACAAAACAGCCTTTAACCAGAAGAACTGGATGGTGCCCAACTATTATCATTAAACATATTGATCAAATATACATATTTTTTAATTATCTAAAAGGGGAAAGGCAAAAAGGCACCATTGTATTTGAGATAATCTTTCAACCTAAAAAACAAAAAGATACCCTAAAGTCTTCCTAAAGCCAATCATTTAGCTTAACTAGTTAAAAAAAAAAGTTCATTTTAACAACGAACTATTGATAGGGGATCAAAGTAACAATAGCAACTTGAAAGACTAGACAGAAGTTTGAAGGGACAGTTTTCACGGATAAAAAGGTGCTCCCCAGAGAGGGAGAGTTAGATGGTTGCGCAATGTACAGCATGTTACGAAACAGTCCACGTAGGAACTGTTGGCCTGGTTTATTTTGCTGTGCATATTTCCAACAACAACAACAAAAACTTACAGGGGGTAAAGCACTGAAAGAGAAAAGTCATCCATATATCATGTAATGAGAAGAAATCTGGGCACATCTTTAAATTGACTTGAGTGCTATGAAGATTGGACAATAAAAAAGGAAGCAGAAGAAGAACCATATATTTGAATTGTGGATTGGCAACGAATATTAACTATACCCTAGTGTACTAGAAAAAGAAAAAAAAATCAGTCTTAGGACTTCCAAGAAGGACTTCCAAGGTAGGGGTACCTGTGTTGGAAGTGCTGCAGAAATTGCTAGGATTGGGGATGGAGAAGCTGAGTGTGCAATCAGGCCAGCAGCACGCCAGGATTCTGGATCTTCCCCCACAGCATTGATATGCCCTGCCCACCCCCATAAACACTGAAATGCTGCCCTGGCCTATATCTTGGTGCCTGGGTCACCCCAGCCTGCACCACCGACACTGCACCAAATGCTCCCCCAGCAGCTCCATGCTCACACTGCCTGGTGGCCCTGAATGGGGCAGTTAGAGTGCAATCAGCTTGCCCAGCACCATCCTCACCATCTATAACCATCCAAGTGTACTTCCCTCCAAATAGATAATCCTAGCTATCTAGGGAATGAGTAAATCCCAGTGAAATAGACACACAACTCGATTCTGCAGTGCAGTTGGCTCCAGGAAGTCCTTAGAATCATTCTTATTAGTCTCTGAGAGGGAAAACACAGGGCTGCTGGACTCCAGGAAAATGGCACTGAACTCCACCAAAGTGACCCGCAAACAACAACCCATGTCAGCAACAACTTCAAGAACACAAGAGAACCAAAATGCAATGTCTGAGGAGGACCTGAGCCTAGCGACATACATAGAAGATGCAGACTTTGAACGCCCACAGAAAGAAATCTTCAGAATGCTGCTTAAAGTCATACAGGATATGAGAGAATCAAAACCAGAACAAGGATTAAATAATAGAAAGGACAGAGTCCACAAACTCAAGGGTTAAGGGACGATGTAACTGAGTCAAAGAATGTGGTAACAAACAGGATGGAAGAAATGGAGAACCATATAAGCGACCTTGAAAACAGCCAATCAGAATTCAACACACAGGAAAATCAATCAAACAAGATTCCAAAAGAAGCAGAAGAAAACCTGAGGACAATAAGCAATGCATAAATAGGAACAATATTTGAATAATTGGGACACCAGAACAAGACATAATGAAATTAACAGCCAAAATAGCAAGGGAATTCCTGGAAGAAAACTTATCCAGGTTGATTAATGAGAATAAGGCAATCATCCTGGAAGCAGAGACAACACCAATTAGACTGAACTTCTGGTAGTTACATAATCTGGTGTCAATTTGAGGATTCAGAATGAAGGGGTGGAGTTTAACCTGTCAATCAGGTAGTACAGGTAGTAGCCTGATGACCTCATTTGGAGGTTATAAGGAGATAAATATCTCACTGGAGGCAGAACAGTTGCTTACTCCCTCTGAGACATTCTATGGAGAAGACACATTGTGAAAGAGCCAGACCTCTGGAGCCAGAGAAGCCACACAGAGACACCTGCTATCACTAAGATACTTAAAATGCCACTGGATTCACAAGACTTCCCACTCATTGACCTGTGGTCTTCCACCATTCGGTGTCATTGCATGTGTTTTGTGAGTCTTAAGAGTACTTTATAGTTTGGTATCAGACATATGGGTTAATATTGGACTTATGGACTTGATCTGGACTGGCCTGGGATATTTTCTTAATGTTCAATTGCTCTTGTATATAAAGCTCTTTCCTACACACATATGTGTCTATAAATTGTTTCTCTAGTCTGCCCAGATTAATCCCAAGAAGAATACATCAAGGCATATAGTAGTCAAATTATCCAACTTTTAGGAAAAGGAGGAAATCATAAGAGCAGCTAGAGAAAATTTTCAGTTATCTATAGGGGTAATCAAATATTATGCTCAAACTTATTAGCTGAAACCATGAAGAAGAGGAGAGAGTAGAGTAACATCTTCCGTAATTTGAAGGAGAATACTGGTAATCCAAAAATCCTCTATCCTGTCAATATATCCATCAAAATAGACAGAGAGGTAAGAGTTTTCCTGGACAAGGAAAAATTTAGATACTACATTGAAAAAAAAACAGCACTAAAAAAGATTCATTCCAACTCACTCTGGACAAAAGACCAACATTCACAGAGCCCAAACATGAGACCACTGCATAGCATAAAACTATCCAGAAGTCAATGCACTGAAAGCAACAACCAAGACACCATTGACACAACAGTGAAAAGAATGCAAGAATGAGTTACCACACATACAGAAAATGCTGCTAAGAAAAGAGCATGGAAAATATCTAACGCAAAAGGTACAAGATGATAGCAAAGAATCCACATATGGATGTAATCACTCTGAATATCAATGGTCTGGATTCACCCATTAAAAGGCAAAGGCTAGCATCACTGGATCAATCTGTTGTCTGCAAGAGAGACATCTCAAGTTCACAGACAAAAACAGGTGAGGATCAAAGACTTGCAAACAGCAATTCATGCAAAGGACAATTTTTATAAAGTAGGTGTTGCAATGTTAAGCTCTGGCAAAATTGATCTCAAGGTGTAGGGCATAACAAGAGATAAGCATGGGAATTATATGCCAGTAGACAAAGAGCCAGAAAAATTCATCAATGAAACCCTTCAAAAGATGATACCCAAACAAGGAAAGGTTCCCACAAAAATAGAGAACTGTAGACTGATATCTCTAATGAGCATTAATGCAAAAATCCTTAATATTTTGGCCAGTAGAATATAAAAGTATATAAAATGAATAATTCATCATGACTGAGTAGTATTCATACCAGGGATGGTTCAACATGAAAACATCCATCAAAATCATCCACCACATTGAGAAGAAAAAGGGCAAGAACCACATGATAATATCAACAGATGCAGAAAAAGCATTTGACAATTTTCACACCCATTCCTAATTAAGACACTCAGTAAAATAAGATGGGAAGGAAATTACCTCAATACAATACAAGCTGTATATGAAAATCCAACAGCCAGTATTACAATCAATTGAGAAAAGATAAAAATATTCCCAATGAAAAAGGGGACGAGACAAGGATGCCCCTTGTCTCCATTTTTTTTCAACATTGTTCTGGAGGTCCTACCTAATAACATAAGGCAATGAAAGGACATCAAATGTATTCATCTAGGGAAAGAAGAAGTGAAATGATCGTTATCTTCAGATTATATTATTTTATATATCGAGAACCCCAAAGACTCCACCATAAGAGTACTGGAAGCAATAGAAGAATATGGTAGAATGTCAGGATATAAGATAAACAAGCAGAAGTCAATGGATTACTATATACAACGGATAGGATTACAGAAAAAGAGATCAAGAAGATAGTAGTACCCTTTACAACAGCCAAGCATAAATTGAGATATCTAGGGATATAGCTAACCGAAAAAACACAAAAGATCTATATGAGGAAAACTATAGAACATTATTACAATAAACCAAAAGGAACCTTCATAAATGGAAGAATATCTCATAATCTTTGATCAGAAGACTCAATAGTGTAAAGCTGTCAATCTTACCTAAGGCACTATATAAATTCAATGCAATCTTTTTTTAAAAAATCATTTTACTGGGGACTCGTACAACTCTTATCACAATCCATGTATACATCCATTGTGTGAAGCACATTTGTACATTTGTTACCCTCATCATTCTCAAAACATTTGCTTTCTACTTGAGTCCTTGGTATCAACTCCTCAGCTTTTTTCCCTCCCTGCCCCCCTCCCTCATGAACCCTTGATAATTTATAAATTATTATTATTTTTTCATATCTTACACTGTCTGACATCTCCCTTCATCCATTTTTCTGTTGTCCGTCCCCCAGGGAGCAGGTTATATGTAGATCCTTTTAATCACTTCCCCCTTTCTACCCTCCACCCTCCCACTATGGCCACTCTCACCACTGGTCCTGAAGGGATCATCTGTCCTGGATTCCCTGTGTTTCCAGTTCCTATCTGTACCAGTGTACATCCTCTGGTCTAGCCATATTTTCAAGGTAGGATTGGGACCATGATAGTGGGGGTGGGGGGTGGGAGAGGAAGAATTTAAGAACTAGAGGAAAGCTGTATGTTACATCGTTGCTACACTGCACCCTAACTGGCTCATCTCCTGCCTGAGACCCTTCTGTAAGGAGATGTCCAGATGCCTACATATGGGTTTTGGGTCCCCAATCTACATTCCCCGTCATTCATAATGATATGATGTTTTGTTCTTTGATGCCTGATACCTGATCCCTTCAGCACCTCGTGATCACACAGGCTGGTGTGCTTCTTCCATGTGGGCTTTGTTGCTTCTGAGCTAGATGGCTGTTTGTTTACCCCTTCAAGCCTTTAAGAACCCAGATGCTATGTCTTTTGGTAGCTGGGCACCATTTGTCTTCAGTGATTGTGTTGGGAAGTTGAGCATCATGGAATGTCAGTTTAATAGAACAAAGTGTTCTTGCATTGAGGGAGTATTTGAGTGTAGGCCCAATGTCCATCTGTGACTTTAATACTAAACCTATAAATATATGCATGTAGATCTATTTTCCCATAATAATATATAAATATATTTACATATGTATAAGTCTGAATTTAGTCCTCTATAAATGCCATTTGCCTCCTAGTTCTTTCCTCTATTTCCTTTTACTTTCCTCTTGTCCCACTATCATGCTCAACCTTCAGTTGGGTTTCAGTAATTCCTCTCGGTTACATTGCCCTTGAGCAGTTCCTACCAGGCCTTTTACATCCTCCTTGCCACCAATTTTAGATCACTTGTTGTTCCCTTGTCCCAGGTTTTGTTAACACCACTTCCTTTTCCCTACCTCCCTCTCTCCCATGCCCCCCACACCCATCAGTCCTGTTGTTTTCTCCTCCAGATTGTTTATGCAGCCTATCTTATCTAGATAGATCAGCAGTGAAAATAATATGCACAAAAAAACAAGACAGAGCAAAACAAAGTGACAAAAGAAAACAAAACAACAGCAACAACAAAACCAACGACAAAAAAAGAAAAGCCTATAAATAGTTCAAGGTCTGTTTGCTGACCTTTAGGAGTGTTTTCTGATTGAGTCTGATGGGGTGACACACCCTGGCCCCAAAGTCTATTTTTGGTACTCCCTCGGGACTTCCTTGCTCTGCTCCCCTTGCTGTTCTGTTGCACACCCTTAGTGTTCTCCCTTGGTGTGGTGGGGTCAGATCTGGCGCAATTCCCACACTGTGTCTCCAGTGTTGTCCCCTGTGGGTCTATGGGTCACTGAGGGGTGAGGAATGTCATGTCTCACAGTGGGGCTGGCCAAATGGTCCTTTCTGTGCATTGGCTGCTCTGAGCAGGGGTATCATCCTCAAGGCTTGGGGGCCCAGGATGTGCTCCTCTCTCTCTTCTTCCCCCTTCATTTGCTCCCATGTGCTCTGATCAGACATGTCCCTCTCCCTGAACTGTAGCTTTAGTGCTGTCCTCTGAAGTAAATTCTTCTGTGGGAAGGGGCAGCTGTCCATGTAGTTGGCATTGGAGCTGGTCCCTCAGACCTCTTTACTGGTTCCCTGCTTCATGCTGGTATGTTGCATTCATGTCTTGGAGCACTGGGTTGAAGTCTGGTCCCTCTTTCCCTGTGGAGATATAAACAATACCCTCCCCTTGGGTGGGTTAGTGCCTGTTCCCCCGCTATCCATTTCTCTCCTTTTTTCTTTTCTTTTCTTTTTCCCCCTCCTTTTTAGTTGGCTACCATATGTACCCCTGGATTTGGTCTGGCCCCTGCCATACTACCCAGACCTCACCCAGGCAATACAATCTTAATAGAAATACCAGTATCTTTTTTCAAAATATGGAAAAACTGACTACCAACCTCATATGGAAAGGGAAGTAGCCCAGAATTGGTAAATAACTCCTCAAGAAGAAGAATAAAGTGGGAGAGCTTGTACTACCTGATGTTAACTTTTTATACAGCCACAGTTGTCAAACAGCCTGGTACTGGTAGAATGATAGATACATGGAACAATAATGGCAGCGGTTCTCAACCTGTGGGTCATGACCCCTTTGGGGGTTGAACACCACCCAGTTCATAACAGTAGCAAAATTACAGTTATGAAGTAACAACGAAGATAATGTTATGGTTGGGTGGGTCACCACAACGAGGAATAGTATTAAAGGGTTGTGGCATTAGGAAGGTTGAGAACCACTGATGGATAGGAACAGAAACCCCAGGGAAAACATCAGCCGCATACAGACAACTGATCTTTAATAAGGGCCCTTTTTAACAAAAGTGCTGGGAAAACTGGATATCTACCTGCAGAAAAATGAAGCAAGACACTTACATCGTTCCACACACAAGGACAAATTCAAAGTGGATCACAGACCTCAAGGTAAAACCCCAAACTATCAGGATCAGTAATGGGGAAAATGGGGACAAAACTAAGAACCTTAGCACAGAGAATGCATAGGCTATCAGCAATAAGGAAGGATATACACTCAGAGAAATAAACGAGTGTGACATACTAAAGATAAAACACTTGTATACATTGAAAGACTTCATCAAGAGAGCAATAAGAGAGCCCAATGACCAGGAAAAGATATTTAGCAATAACACACCAGACAAAGGGCTTATCACTAAAATGTACACCCTCTTGCAAGCTTATAATAAGAAAAAAATGAATTGCCTACTGAGGAGGTGGACAAAAGGTTTGAACAGAAGATTCACAAGTGAGGAAACCCAAGAAAATGTTCCCAATAATTAGCCATCTGGGAAATGCAAATTAAACGAATATGAGATATCATCTAACACCTACAAAGATAGTCCAATTCAAAAAATCAGAAAGCAACAACTATTGGAGGGGTAGTGGTAAGAAACAAACTCTCATCCACTGCTAGCAGTCTTGTAGATACGTCCAGCCACTGTGGAAACCATTTGGCAACACTAAAGCAGATGGAAATCTAATTACCTTACAACCACTGCTGGGCATATACCAAGAAGAATTAAGAAACAGGCTACGGCCAGACATCTTCACTCCATAATGTTCATTGTTGGGCAGTTCACAATTACAAAGGCTTAAAAACAGCCTCAATTTCCATCAGTAGATGAATGAATTAAAAAACTGTGGTATATCCACACAAAGGAGTACTACACATCCCTAAAAAATAGAGATGAAAAGATGAAGCACCTCATCTTTGGAAAGAGTTGGAGGAAATTATGCTGAGGGAAGTTAGCCAAGCACAAAAGATTAAATTCAACATGAGACCACTGAAGTATGTTCGAACAGCAGAATGGGCATAGAGAAACATGTACATATTGCACAGTTCTCAAGCTGAGGACCAGACACTCTAGCAAGACCACACTTGATGATGCATATGTCATCAAAAAGAAGAAGAAGAAAAGAAAAAATGAAAGATGCAGATAGGACCTGTGCTGAAAGACATCTCCACCTACCCCCAGCCCCTACCCTACCTCTCATGTGCCTTTACAGCCTACAGAGGGGTGGGGGAAGAATAAAGATGGCAATGGGGGACCAGGGCACTAAGCCACCCAATGGAGGGTATTGTTCATGTCTCCACAGGAAAGGGAGAGAGTAGACCTTATTTCACAGCACCAACCCTTGAGGACATTCATGCTGGGAGCAGCTTGTTCACAGAGGCCTGCAGGACCAGCTTCAGCTCAAACATGACGTCCCCTCCCTGGATGACAGCACTTCAGAGGACAGCAATGAAGATACAGTGACTCGACTGAGGGTTCTTGGAGGGCATGGGGAGGGGGTCAGAGCAGCGAGCCAATGATGGATACAAGAAAATAGTAAAGGTTCTAAAATAGATGGTGAGGAGTGTGTGGCTTTTCTTGTCACATTTGAGCAATTGAATACCATCTGTGCCTCAGCACAAGAACCGTTTGTTCTAATGTGGCACTGTACGATACTCACCTCCTGACACGATTGCTGAAGACAAATGGGTACATAAGCAAATGGGGTGAAGAAAGCTAATGGTGCCCAGCTATAAAAAAAAAATACATAGTGTCTGGTGTCTTGATGGCTTGATGTTAAACAAGTGGCGATGTAGCAGGGAAGCAGCACAGCCCACATGGAAGAAGCACATTAGCCTGCGTGATCATGAGGTGTCGATGGGAAGAGGTATCAGAAGTTCAAAAGCATGCAACCAGATTGATGTGGAGGAGCATAGACGGAATAGAGACCCAAAATTCACCAGCAAGACAGTTGGACAGTCCCTCTCAGAAGGGCCACATGGAACAGAGGGTAAATCCAGGGTGTATATGGCACTGATAAACCATATAACTATCCTCTAGTTCTCTATTTCCTCCCCTTACTATTAAGGGCTTTATGTGTTTTACCTCATTAGTCATGTTAGAGCTGTGTTATGTTCATTTGTATATTTAAGAGCACTCCGTACATGGAGCCAAGAGTGATGACCTCTCACAGACAATGACAGGGGTAATGGTTCCCTGAGGGTATGAGAAGCGGGGTCGGTGGACTGGCAGCTGATAGCATTGATGGCTGTATTACCCCACCTGATGGGATTGATCAGTAGAATTGTATGTGAATGGATATATTGGAAGGTGTAAGATATATCCATAAAAATAGTATTTTTAAAAAACATATACATAGTCCTTCAAACTACATATGGATCTCTACATGCAAAAGAATAAAGGTGGATTTGTATTTCACACCATATATAACAATGAAGTAAAAATGGATTAAAGACCTAAATGTACCAACTGAAACCATAAAACTCCTAGAAGAAAACAAAGGGGTATTGCTTTGAGGCCTATTTTTCTATGGGTTCTTAGATATGACACCAAAAGCAACAAAAGACAGACTTCATCAACATAAAAACAATTGTTCAGCAAAGGGCTCTATAACAAAGTGAGGAGATTGGGGAAGATTTTTGGGATCTATGTATCCGATAAAGGTTTTATAGAATAATATATAAAGAATTCCTACAAGTTAACAACAAATATAGGCAAGCGATTTGAATAGACATTTCACCAAGGAAGCCGGATGTATAGCCAAGAAATACATAACACTGTGTTCAACATCATTAGCCACTGGGTCGTCGGCTGCCATTGACTTGGTTCTGATGCCTAGAGATAAGTGATGACAGGGAGAGCAGAATGAACACTGCCGGTGCTGTGTCCTGCTCATAGTATTGTGATGTTTAAGCCCATTGTTGCACCCACTGTGTCAGTCCAGCTGGTTGAGGAAATTCCTCCCGCTTTATCAAGCATTCGCCTCTCGGGCTCACTCACCGCCATGGAGTGGATTCCGATATGTATCGTCACCCTATCAGAGAGGGTGCCACTGCCCCTGCGAGTCCCTCAGGAAGGCCCAGTCCGAACCACAGTGAGCTATCGCTTCACCTCCATGAGGATGACTAAACATTTTTATGAAAGGAAGGTCACAAATATTCATGAGGCGATGGAGAAAATGGAAACCTTATACATTGCTGATGGGCATGAAAATAGATTCAGACACTGTGGAAAGCAGTGTGGTGATATCTCAAAAGGCTAAGCATAGAACAACCATATAACTCAGTTATTCCACACTCGAGACCCGAAAACAGGAACACGAATGGCTGATGGTGCCCCGGTGTTCACCGCAGCACTGCTGGCAATCGCCCACAGGTGCAACCAACCGAAAGGTCCACCCGCTGATGAGTGGATAAGCACAGCGTGATTTACAGACAGAGTGAAGCATTTCTCGGCCATAAGGAGAAACGAGGTCCTCATATATGCTACAACACAGATGAGCCAGGGAACCGTCATGCTGAGTGAAGTAAGTCAGCCCCCAAAGGACAAATATTGTTTGATCTTACTTATATGAAACAGTCAGAACATGCAAATGTATAGAGATAGAAGGTTATGAGAGGAGGGGCAGGACAGGAGGAAAAGGGAAGTCCTTGTTGAGGAAGCATTGATTTTATCGTGAGGAAAACTTTGACTACAAATACTGGTGACAGTTGAAAAATATGATTCATGTGCCCGAAGTCACCAAATTGGACGTAAATGAACATTAAGTCGACAAAGGTTATGTTTTACAGGAGGGCACTCCAAAATGTGCATGGGAAAAAGAAAACTAAATAATAATGGAATTTCTCCTGGAACTTTTGGAAACACTTTCACATCATTTCTACAACCCATTTTCAAAATCAAAACAAACAAAAAACCGTAGTTACAGTCCCTGGGAACACATTGCTGGTACAGGGGAGGAGGTTGGCAGGGAGAGAGCCTTCCCAGAAGAAAATGGATGGACACACACACACACACACACACACACACACACACACACACACACTCCGTAGCAATAACATACACTGAGCATAGCTCTCCCAGATTCAGAGCAGAGCAGCCAATAGAAAGTGAATGGTTGGGGCGTTTGGAATGAATGTGGTAAATATCAGTCAGACACTTGGCAGCCAGTGAAAGAACCCCAACTCAACGAGCTTAGACAAACCTCAGAAAGAGCCTCGAAGGCAACTAAAGGAAAACTGGCTCACTCTTTCCTTCCTTCCTTTGTCTGTACTTCTCTCTGTATGTCAGCTCAACTCTCCCTCAGACAAGTTCCTGCATGATGAAAGAATGGCGGCTGGCAGCTTTCAAGCCACCGTCTCCAGCTACCCCGCCCAGAGAAGGACTGCCTTCTCGTGCCAATCCACACATCTCCCTGCAGGACTCGGCCAGGGATGGGGGACGCGCAGGGGGAGACTTTGATTATGCAAAAGAACTAGGAAGAGATGAGCCTCTGATGTAAATAGTCAACGTCCTCCAAATGGAGTTATAATTCGAATTGGCTTCCTTCTGGTCGCAATTGCCTAATGGTTTCCAAAATTCAGGGAAGATGTGGATGAAACGGGAGGTTAATGAACTCAACTGTATCCTTTATCTGCATTAACAGCCTCAACAGTTTCATTTATGGCATATTCTTTTGATTAGCTTGTATGCCTATTAGCCTTTGATGGGCTGTGACACGTGGAAATTGGGGTGTGCTAATCATCTCTGATAATCATCTTAGTACTTTTGGTAGCACTACATTGACCCTTACCTTCTACTTCTGTCATGTGGTCTGTTAACAAGAGTAATTCCAAAGACTCAGATAGAACATTTCAGAACTGATTAATCATTGTATACCCCGTGGTTAAGTGCTAACCAAAAGGTCAGCGGTTAGAAACCACCAACTGCTCATCAGAGAACAATGGGCAGGCTGCTTCTAGAAAGACTGCAGTGTTGGAACCCCGATGGAGCGATGCGACTCTCCCCTGGAGGGTCGCTCTGAATTTGAACGGACTCAAAGACAATTTTAGTATGTTGGGGTCTTTATGTTTGTTGTCTTGTTTGTGGTAGATTCGGACAGATGTTTCTTGCAAAACAATTCATTCGAGCTTTCGATTTGCATTGTTTGCCCTCACTTTACATAGAAAAAAGGAAAAGGGTTGAGGCTATGGAGTGAGTAATGAAGTATGACATGACAATGTACTATGTACCTTGGGCATGTCATTTAGTCATCGGAAACCTCAGTTTCTGTCTGTGTGAAATAGATAATATCACTTACTTATGAGGGTTATTGAGGGAGCCCCTGTGATGTATTTGGTTATGAATTGGGCTGCTAACCACAAGGTGAGCAGTTCAAACCCACCAGTCTTTCCCTATGAGAAAGATGAGGCTGTATCCTGCCATGATTTATAGCCTCAGAAACCCTAGCGTTAGTCCTACTCTGCTCTGCAGGGCAGGTATGACTCAGAATTGACTCGCTGGCACTCGGGTTGGCTTTTGAAGGTGGGGTATTGGGAGTAGGACTAGAAACACATGCATAGCACATTGTACCAGATGCTTCACAGTGCTGTTTGTCACCATGAAGTAGGCCCCAGAGGGCTCCCTGCATATGGGAGTAAACACTGCTGACCCTGGCATCATCCCTGGATCACTTGTGGATAGACCACAGGTATTTGGAAAGAGATCGCCAAGACTTTCTTCCTAGTTCCTCTTAGTGGGAAAGTTCTGCTGAAACCTGTTCAGCATCACAGCAACACACAAGCCTCCACTGACAGGTGGGTGCGTCTGAGGTGCACTGGCTAGAGCCACAATCTCAGCCTTCCGCAGGGAGGATGGGAATTCTACCACCAAACGGCCAGTGTCTCCAGGGGAGGATTCCTAATTCAGTGCTTTGGGTCAAAGCCATTCTCAAACCCGGAGAGAGCTGTATCCCCCGACATGGAGAATCCAGCCAGCATCTGTTACACACAGCGCCCCCGGTGCACAGAACTCATCCATCATCTGTGTTGCTCCTTCTGATCCCAAATGACCCTGCACAGCTGAACTCTCTCTACAGCGTTCCCTTAGGGCCTGTCTTGCACGGTGAAGTCATACTACTCTTAACTCTCATTGTTCAACGTTTCACCATCGGTTGCCAAACTGATCTCATTTCCTGTCACCTAACCTCATTTCCGTTTTTTGATAGGATTACTACACTGGATGGGTTCTGAACATGCTGCAGATGCAGTTTATCTGGATTCTGCAAGAGGGTTGATAAGGTCCCGTGGTCTCCTTGTGGCCAGGATGCAAAGTGGGAGACGGGGAAGTTAGCGGGAGTCATAAGTGGCTGAACAATTCCTCCTGCTGCCCTTTGATTGGCCCAAGAAAGAGAAGTTTTACAAGGATCGCTCTGAGGTCGGAGTACTGAGCAGGAGGGGCCTAACTTATGCATGTTACTGTTGTTCACAACCCACTGCCGTGGAGTTAATTTCAACTCACACCAACTCTGTAGGACAGACTAGAACTCCCTCTGTGGGTTTCCAAGACTCGAACTAGTCACCTGAGTAAGAAGCCTTGTTTCTCTCCCTAAGAGCAGTTGGTGCTTTCAAACTGCTGACCTTGTGGTTTGCAACACAACCCCGTATGCTGCCAGGGCTCCTTGTTAGTATGTTATTAGGTGCCATCAAATAAATTCCAACTCAGAGCAACCCTGTAGACAGAGTAGAGCTGCTCCATTGGGTTTCCAAAGCTGCATGTAATCTTTATGGAAGTGCAGACTGCCACATCTCCCCCCACAAATCTCGTGGATAAATTGCAGTGCAGCCCAATGTTTAAACCACGGTGTCCCCAGAGCCCCTCAGAAAGACTCACAGCAAACCCTAAATTCTACTTATATTGTCACTGGTTAAATAAAGAGAGAGAGAGAGAGAGAGCTTAGTTTCCATGATCATGTCTGGGAAATTCTCCAAGAATTGCTCCTTTACTTGGATCTTATGCTAAATTCAAGACATGACAATTTTGAGGTGTTGGTTTGGGGGTGCTGGGGAGGGGGTTGTCTGTCTGTTCATTCAACAGAAGCCTTCCTCAGCACAGCCAAAAGCCCTATCCAAAAAGTCTCTCGCCCACTCCCACTGCCACATGCTGGAGTCTAACTGGCAGTGACCCTAGAGTACAGAGCATCTATCCGCACCCCATGGGTTTCTGAGACTATTCACCCATCTCCCTCAGAATGGCTGATGGAGTCAAACTGCCAGTCTTTCAGTTCAGCCTATCACTTAACCCACTGCACCACCAGGGAGCCCGTCTTACAAACCAATAAACAAAACAAAAACCAGTGAGGAAGGTATTGATACATTCACCTATTAAAAACATGTTTTTTAAACTTGCTACACATATCGCTTCTCGGCCTTTTGGCTAAGATCAAATGTGTAAACTTCCTACGCAAAGAAAAATACCATAAACAAGGTCTTAAACTAGTTACAGGAGAAAAAACTCAATTTAAATGAAGTAAATGAAAATGAGCTCAAGAAAACATCTAAATAATGACATAAAGACAACAGATGAAAAGATAAATAGAAAATAGGTAAAGGAGATGAATAGGCAGCACATGGAAAAATAAACACAGCAACTTTTATATATATGAAAGACGGCTTAATATCATTCAAAGTAAGAGCAGCACAAATGAAAACAGTCGGTGATAACTATTTTTAAACTACCAAAATGGCTAAAGCAGATAATATATATATTATATATGTATATCATTAATGTCCTGGTAAGTGCATGGGAAACAAATGCTCCCATTGATAACCAAAACCCAAACCCTCTGCTATTGAGTGGGTTCCGGCTCACGGAGACCCTATCAGGCTTCTGAGAATGTCGACCTTACTGGAGCCAGCAGCCTCCTCCCTCTCCTGTGGAATGGCTGGTGGGTTCAGAGAGATGACTTTGTAGTTAGCAGCACAAAGCTTCCCCCAACAGTGCCACCCAGGGCTCCTTCTCTATTGATGGAGGGGGAATTGTTACAACCGCTGTTAAAAACCAATAGCTAGCTCTACCAATGTTATAAGGAGTCTTTTTTTTTTAAGGAATGAAAATTTAAGTTTCATGTCAAATGGGTTGGGCCAGTATTTTGAGTGTTTTGATAATTAAGACCTAGTAGTTCCCCATGATAAGATCCAACTGTGTTAGTCTGGGTACTTTAGAGAAACAAATCCACAGAAATTCATGCATAAGAGAGTTTTATGTAAAGGGTAAGTGTGCATCAAGAAAATATCTCAACCCACTGCTGCCCAAGCCCACAAGTCCAACATTAACCCATTAACCCACATGTCCAACACCAGTCCACAAAGTCCTCCTCCATCTCCCAAAACAGACACAGCGATGTTGACTGCAGGAGGAAAGCTGAGTCAGTGAATGTGTAAGCATCTCAGCACTGGCAGGGGTCTGCACACGGCTGCTCCAGCACCCAAGGCTGCCTCAGAGTAGGTCCATGTGGCTTCTCCTTGGGGATGTCTTGCAGGAAGTCAGCCTTGCAAGCTGAAGCAGGGAACTGCTAAGGCAGCTGCACCCTGGTGCAACCATCACAAAGCAAGAGACCCGAGAACTAGAAAGGCGAGGCTCACGGAGCCATTTATCTCTCCGCCCTTCAATTAATCCCACGTGTGTTTTTGGCCACGTTGGCACAATAAACTAACTACCTCACCAACCTAATCATTTCCATAATGAGATCTGCTGTATGTTGCCAATCAATTGAAACGTGGTTTCCTCTAAGGTGTGAGCCGTTTCCAATATAAATGGACATTGTGGCAAAGCTTTTTTTTTTTTAACTGTATCTTTGCCTGTACTTGGCTCACTGACCTCCATTCTTTGGACTTGAATCAGCAGCCTGCCCTATGGTCTACTTATCCTAGGACTCACCATCAGCTTGTTACCTTACCAGCTGATTTGATGTACTCGCCTCTGCAGCCAGAAACCTGCCATCTGACCTGCCAATCTCAAGTTCATCAGCCCCTGCAGCTAAGCAAGAATTAAGAAAAGACTTCAGACTGACAACTGAACCAGAGTTAGAACTTGCCCGCCTCTACAACTGTGCTGGCCGTTTCCTTGATAGAAATCTCTCTCAATGTGCTCATAAGGAGCTGTGGTGGTATAATGGATTACAAGTGTGGTTGCAAACCACAGTCAGCAGTTTGAAACCCAGCTACTCCAAATGGGAAAAAGACAAGGCTTTCTACTCCAGTAAAGCATTACCAACCGTGATGATGATGTTCCTGAGTAGAGCAGCCAGTCCACAGAGAGAACAACATGGCTGGCCCCACTATGAGAAATGATGCCAATCAGTGACTAAGGGCGATACAGGGGACTGCACCGGAGACACAGTGTGGGAATTGCACCTGACCTGATCCCACCACACCGAGGCAAATCACTGGGGGAGTGCAGCGGAACAGCAAGGGAATGGAGTGGCAAGGTCCCCAGGGGATGCTGAAAGTGGACTTTGGGGCCAGGGTGTGGCGCCCCAACAGACTGGACTGGAAAACGCGCCTAAGGGCCAGCAAACGATCCCTGAACTAACTACAAGCTTTTCTCTTGTGAACTGTTTTGTTCTGTTCTTTGTCAGTGGTTTGTTTTTGTTGTTTTGTTGTCTGGTTGTATACTGTTGCTTTGTTTTCCTCTGTCTTGTTTTCGTGCATGTTAGTGTCTCCACAGGTCTGTCTGAATAGGACAGGCTGGATGAACTATCTGGAGGAAAAACAACGGGACCGACAGTTCCGGGGGGACTTGGGGTGGGGGCGTAGGGGGGGTAAGGAAGTGGTGTTAACAAACCCAGGGACAAGGGAAAAACATGGGACCCCAAACGGTAGAGAAGGGGGAGTGACAGGCCTGGTGGGAAATGATCAAGGGTAAGGTTACTTAGAGAAGAGGTATACTCTAGCCCAGGTGGCGACGAAGCATGGTAGTAGGGCAGATGGAGGAAAGAGCTAGGAGTCAAAGGGCATTCATGGAGGTCCAGACAAAGACATGTACATGCAAATATATATATAGGAGGATGGGGAAATAGATCTATGTGTCTATATTTATAGGTCAAGTATTAAGGTGGCGGAAGGACCTTGGGCCTCTACTCAAACACTCCCTCAATGCACGAATACCTTCTTTTATTAAATTGAAACTCTATGATGCTCACTCTCCCGACACAACGGCTGGAGCCAAAGTGGGTGAATAAGTAAATGTGGTGAAGAAAGCTGATGGTGCCCGGCTATCAAAAGAGATAGTGACTGGGGTCTTAAAGGCTTGAAGAGAAACAAGCGGCCATCTAGCTCAGAAGCAACAAAGTCCACATGGAAGAACACACCAGCCTGTGTGATCAAGTGGTTCCAAAGGGATCAGTTACCAGGCATCAAAGAACAAAAAATCATATCATTGACTGCACACCTCCATGATAGGATCGCTGAAGACAAATGGGTGCATAAGCAAATGTGGCGAAGAAAGCTGATGGTGCCCGGCTATCAAAAGAGATAGTGTCTGGGGTCTTAAAGGCTTGAAGGTGAACAAGCGGCCATCTAGCTCAGAAGCAATAAAGCCCACATGGAAGAAGCACACCGGCCAGTGCGATCACGAGGTGCCAAGGGACCAGGTATAAGGCATCATGCAAAAAAAAAGAGAGATATAAGTGTGTGTATGTATGTGTATATATGTGTATATGTATATATGTATATATATACCATATTAAATGAAGGGGGAAGTGCAGAGTGGAGACCCAAGGCCCAAGTGTCGGCCAATGGAGATCCCCTCATAGAGGGGTTTAGGAGAGGAGATGGGTTAATTAGGGTGCGAGGTAGTATCGATGAAGAACACAGCTTTCCCCCAGATCCTGGATGCTTCCTCCCCCCAACTACCATGATCCGAATTCTACCTTGCAGGGCTGGATAGGACAGAGGCTGTACACTGATACATATGAGGGCTGGAGGTACAGGGAATCCAGGGTGGATGATACCTTCAGGACCAAGAGTGTGAGGGACGATGCTGGGAGAGTGGAGGGTGAGTGGGTTGGAAAGGGGGAACTGATTACAAGGATCCACATGTGACCTCTACCCTGGGAGAGGGACAGCAGAGAAGGGGGGAAGGGAGACTCCGGATAGAGCAAGATATGACAAAATAACGATGTATAAATTACAAAGGGCACATGAGGGAGGGGGGAAAGGGGAGGGAGGGGAAAAAAAAAGAGGACCTGATGCAAAGGGCTTAAGTGGAGAGCAAATGCTTTGAGAATGATTGGGGCAGGGAATGTATGGATGTGCTTTATAGAATAGATGTATGTATATGTATGAACTGTGATAAGAATTGTATGAGCCCCAATAAATTGTTAAAAAAAAAAAAAAAGAGTTACCGAGTAGGAAACTCACAGGGGCAGTTCTACGGAGTGGCTAAGCGTCAGAATTGACCGGTGGCAGTGAGTCTGAGTTTGAGAATGTATGCATACATAAACATCACTGGTGTTGCTCCTCCAAAGAACCCAGCCTAAGACCAAGATAAAGCTCTCTTCTGCTCTCATAAAGATCGCATCCCAGGGGGACACCCTATAGGAGAGTTCCACACTGTCACATGGGGTTTCTGTGAATCAAAAATGGTCTTGCCAGGACGTGGCAGCAACAATGTGGGAGAAAGATGAGACTTTCTGCTTCCGGAAAGATGTGCAGCCTCCCAAACCCAAAGGGACAGTTCTGTCCTGTCCTTTAGTGCAGCTGAGTCAGAAGGCAGGGAGCTTGATTTTTGGGTAACAACAACTATGAAAATTATAAATGCATATGCCCTTTAGCCCAACAATCTTGCTTCCCATTATTTAACCTGAAAATGTGTGCATATATGCATGAAAAATGCATACTTAAAAGTATTCATTGTAGCCTTGCTTGCAAAGGATTGGCCATGACCAAATAGGAGATGATTTAATAAATGATGGCACATCTGCATAATGAAGGCTATAAACGTATTAAAAGGAACAAACTTCACTATGTGGTGGACAATACAAGATAATGTCCAATATATTATTAACAATGGGAAAAGTGGAAAATGTATATAGTATGCTAATCTTATGTTTAAAAACAAAATTATGACAAACAAATAAATACTTTTTGATGATCATTAACATATATCACTGTAAAATGCACAGATTCTCTCTGGAAGGCTTTCATGGCCATAGTAGAAATTACATCCAGGAGAACTGAGGGGTAAGGAGACAGATGGGGGGGGGGGAAAGGAGACCTTTTCTTTATTGTGTACTTTCATATCCTTTGATTGTTATCTTGGAAAGATTCGTATGTTACCTAATGTTAAACACAGTGCGATTCACAGTCTGGTGAGGACATGTTCTCCTGTGTTTTATACAAGGTCACCTACTGCTGTTGTAACCTGTATGCACTGCAGACAGAAACGTAATATCATGCTCCTGATAAACAAGGCTAGCTCAGCGCTTTGTCTTTAGTTTGATAAGACAAGAGTTTCCTTGTTCAGAGTCAATGGACCATGAAAGGTAGGCTGTAATGGAGAGCAAACAAGGCCAGTCAACATAGTGCCAGGATCCTGATTCACACAAAACCAAAAATGGCACAGATTTGCAACCCTTGACCTTATAACAGACCTTATACCACTTGTTGGGGAAGACACTCGCTTGGGCTTCTAATTAATAATTCATTAGTACTTGTTAAAAAATGTCTTAACAGTCGTATTGACATAAATTCACGTATAATTCACTAGTTTAAATATATTAAAAGGAGTTGTGAAATTCACCACAGCAATTTTAGAACATTTTCTTCTAAACATTTTTGGATTCATTGTTAGCTTCCCATTTCCCCCCAATCTCCTCAAAATTAATAAATGAGAGCTACAACTAGGAAAAAAATAAAATGGTCTTGTGAGATGGAGCTGGTCAAAAAAGTTTTTTTTGCCTTACAAAATAATTGTATAGGGGTGGGACCCAAGTGAGACGGCTGGGCCGGGTCTGGCAACTCAGGCGACAGCCATGGCGTACAGCAGCCTCACGGCGCCTCTCGCTGTGATGAGCGTGTTCTGGGGCTTCGTGGGCTTCATGGTGCCTGGGTTTATCCCAAAGGGTCCTAACCGAGTAGTCATCCTTACCATGTTGTAACTTGTTCGGTTTGCTGCTACCTCTTTTGGCTGATGGCCATTCTGGCCCAACTCAATCCTCTCTTTGGACCACAGCTGAAAAACGAGACCAACTGGTCTCTCAACTACCATTGGCCCTGAGGACCATGACTAGGATGACACGGTCTACAGTGCATGGCATTGAGGTCACAAAGAGAACTCCTCTTGATGCAAAATCACCTCTGAACTCAGACCACCTTCCTTGATCTGCCTATTTGAGCATCAGCTGCCTTACAAAAGACATTCACCTCACCGTGAAGGTCTTATTTGGAAGCGCAGTATTTCTTCCTGTCACCTTTTAACACGTCGATGAATTGTGTGCCTACTTCACCTACACTGTGCCGATTTCGCAAATTATGTATGCGCCTTTCTGGAATAGGTGCTCCTCTTGGGGCAAAGACCTTGCCCTCTCTTTGGAACCTGTGGGTTTGAAGATGGCCCTGTGCCCATTCATAACAACAGGGGCAACAAAGAGTTCAAGACCCACCCAGAAATGGCTTCGAGGCAGAAGCCACTCCACGGGCCGACAGGAGCCCACACTGTGGTAGAACCACCCCAGACTCTGTTTTAGAATGACTTGCTTATTTCTGCCATCTTCTGGAATAAATGATTTTTCTGTCCTTTAAAAAATAATAATTGTATAATTATGTTTTCTCTAAAGATTTTGTTGTTACTGTTGTGTCCTTGTTGTTGAGAGTATACACG
This sequence comes from Tenrec ecaudatus, assembly GCF_050624435.1. NCBI lineage: Eukaryota > Metazoa > Chordata > Mammalia > Afrosoricida > Tenrecidae > Tenrec > Tenrec ecaudatus. The sequence goes on from NC_134533.1 coordinate 141,781,408, forward strand.
GGCAACTATATACCAATCCCACAGTTTCGCCATAACAATGCAGTGACCTCATTTACATTCTTCAAGTTATGCAAACATTCTCACCCTCGTTTGAGTTGTTTCTTCACTCGTTTAGAAAAAGCCATTGTCCCCTAAGGTTGAGTGCGCAGACACTTCTTAAAAGAACATGATGGTCAAGGCAGACATATTTTACTAGTTACTATTTGGTTTTAGGAAAGCTTCAGGTGATATTTTGGGGTTAAGGTTGAAAGATTATCTCAGGGTAATAGCTTCAGGAGTTCATCCAAGCCTCAATGAAGTCAAGGTTCCATAAGAATTTGGAATTTACTTCATTTTCCTCCTTTAAAAAATCATTTTATTGGGGACTTTTACAACTCTTATTACACTCATACATGCATTGTGTGAAGCACATTTGTACATGTGTTGCCATCAGTATTGTCAAAGCAGTTCCCACCTTTTGATCAGGGTTCTTCTGCAGAATTGTTAAGTAGTGGTAGCCAGGCACCATCCAGCTCTGGTAGCATGGTAAATGAAGCAGTTGTCCAAGGAGGCAATCAGTCACACATTTCAGATCCTTCTATTCATGTTTCTTCTTCTTCTATTTTTCCAGGCAAACAGAAACCAGTTACTATGCTCTGGGTGGCCTGTTGCAAGTTTTTAAGACCCCACTCACTACTGAAGGAACTAGGAGGAAAAACAGAAGCACTAACCACGTTATTAAACCACATAACTGAGATTTCCCATGAAACCATGACCCTAAGCCAAAGGAACCAAATCCCACAAATTATTTGGTTGTACATAAACTGTTTCAACAGCTACATTTTTTTGTTTTTGTAATTGTGTAAAGATCCTTTTTTTTTTTTTTTTCATGTCCGGGGGCTTGTTTTTTTCATAGTTCACTGGGGAGGTTGTTTACAGGTGAGGTGTTTGATTGTATCAGTGTTGTTGTCTTGTGTCATTGAGTTGATTCCAGCTCAGGAGGACCTCAGATGCGACCCAGAAGAGTACCACAGGTTTTCCGTGGCTGTAATCTTTGTGGAGAAGTTTCTGGCTGGTTTAAACAGTTTTAATTGGCTCAACTACTAGCCAAAGGTGGACTGTCTGAACCCACCCAGAAGTGTCTTGGAAGGAAGGCACTTCTGATCTGTTTCTGAAAGGTTCAAGTCTTGGAAAACCCTATGAAGCAGTTCTACGCTGTACACATGGGGTCACCATGAGTTAGAATTAGCACAAAGGCAAATAACAATCTGTATGGAAGCAGGTCGCCAGGCCTTTTCTTCTGCTGGGCCACTGTGTTGGTTTCAATGGCCAGCCTTTTCATTGCTAGACAAGTGTAAACCATTTGCTCCACGGAGGGACTTAAAAGTGAGGTAGAGTTACAGTTTTCTGGAATCGAGTTTCCCTTTTCAGACAGTAAACCGGTTTTGTTTTAGTTTTTAAGAGAAAACTCATTCGCTGCTGTCGAGTTGATTTTGATTTGCAGTGATCCTAGAGGACAGGGCAGAACAGCCCTTGTGGGTTTCTGAGACTGTCACTCTTTACAGGACTAGAAAGAGCCATCTAGCTCCCTTTTATGGAAAGGGCAAATTTATTTGTTGATTCATTATTATTATTTTTTTATTGATCAAATACTTTATTGGAGGTTCTTACAGATCTTATAATAATCCATAAATCAATTATATCAGGTGAACTTGTACAGATGCTGTCATCATCCTTTTCAAAACATTTTCTTTCTACTTGAGCCCCTTGATATCAGCTCCTGTTTATTCCCTTCCTCCTTCCCCACCCTACCACTCTCATGAACCCTTAATAAGTTATATATATATATATATATATATATTTCATATCTTATTCCATCTGACATATCCCGTCCCCCATTGTTCTGTTATTCGTCCACCTCGAGGAGGGTTATACATCCATCATTGCTATCAGTTCTCCTTTCCCCCCTTTCCCCACTCTCCCTACCCATACCCTCACAGGGGGGTGGGGTGGGGGGGTGGGGGGGATTACTCCTATTACTGTTTCTAAGGGGTTTATTTATCTTGGATTCCGCATATCAAAAACTCTTGTCTATACCAATCTACATAAACCAGTCTAACAGGATTTGTGAGGTCAAGCTGGGGCCATGATAGTGGGGGCAGGAAGCATTAAAGAACTAGAGGAATGGTGCTGGCTTCGGGCGGCACATACACTAGAACTAGAGGACTGTTGTGTATTTCCTCAGTGCTACACTGCACCCTGCGTGAGTCATCCCTTCCGCGTGTCCCTTCTGGGAGGGAGTTTCCAATTATTGACAGATGTCCCCTCTGACCCCTTTCCTTCACAACAATATAATAGTTTGTTTTTGATTTTCTGATATCTGATCCTGTTGACACCTCATGGTCACACAGGCTGGTATGCTTCTTCCATTTTGACTTTGTTGCTTCCTTGCTAGATGGCTGCTTGTTTAACTTCAAGCCCTTAAGACCCCGGATGCTATATCTTTTAATAGCTGGGCACCATCAACCTTCTTCACCACATTGGCTGATGCACCATTTTGTCTTCAACAATCATTTCATGAAGGTGAGTATCACACAGTGCTATGTTTTAGAACAAAGTGTTCTTGTGTTGAGGGAAGACTTAAGTAGAGATCCTGTATTAGTCCAGGTTGACTAGAGAAACAAATCCAGGGACACTCATACATGTATAAGAAAGAACTTTATATAAAAGAGTAATTGTACATTGAGAAAACATCCCAACCCAGTCCCAATCAAGTTCATAAGACCAATATTAGCACATATGTCCAATAATGGTCCATAAAATCCTCTTGAGACTCATGCGGCACATTCAATGATGCCAAATGCAGGCCAGTGGGTGGAAAGTCTTGTGGATCCAGTGGCAATGGAAGCATCTCAATGCTGGCACGGGTCTCCTTGTGACTCCTCCAGCTCTCTGAGTGCCTCACAAGCAGGAAAGGGAAGGCAGAGAGAGTGGGTCTGACCTCTAGTGAGCTATTTATCTCGGTCACTCCTCCAAATTAGATCATCAAGCTGTGACCTGATTGACAGGCTAGACTCCACCCCTTTATTCAAGTTGACAGATTATGTAACTGCCACAGGCCCAAAGTTCATCTGCTACTTACTCCTTTATCATATAAATATAGATACGTAGCCCAATACCCCTATCGTTATATATTAATATATTTATATACATGTCTATATTTATACCTCTCTAGATAGCTTTTACCTCCTAGTTCTCTCCTCTTTTCCTTTTACTTAAGGAAAGGGCAAATTTAAATCATACACAATATGGCATAGATGAAAACATAAATTTCCCAAAGGTCTGGGTAAAATAATAAAGTCAATATATCAAATATATATATTTTAAAGTTTAAATAAAGAGGTACACAATGAAATTGTCTTTTTTAAACCAAATATATAGTACAATAAATTATTTACCGTAAAGCATTTAAAAAGAATTTCACATTATAGACATATACATATAAAATATGTACTGAATAAACTAATTCCCTGGCTTATAAACTCATGCCTAAATGAGTAGAAGGACAAATAAATTATTAGATAAAATGCATGAATGCGTGTATTAATGAGTGAATGAAACACTTTCTCTTGATGCAGACAGGTGAAATATTGGCCATGGACACTGATCCTCCTTGAACCAGTGACCGAGAAAGCAGACAAGCACAATGAACCCAGGGCTAAGGCACTTCATGTTAGAAAAATAAATTGGCCCCACATTGGCCCCACCTCCAGTGCAATGCCCAAGGTGTGCCCAACCAAAAAGAGGACATAGCACAGGGTCAGAACCATATGTGCCCTGATGCAGATGAGCGCCTTTAAAGGAAACTTTACCCCTCCCACATGACCAAGACACTGCCATTGCAGAAAGAAATGCCCACCTAGGCCCGAAGTTTAAAATATGTGGCTTCCGCTGGTTTTGACCCTTTACGATTCCAGATTTTTATCATCACCCCACCCCCAGCTGGAAACGTGTATGTCACCATGTGTCACATGTAGATTTTGTCCCTTAATCTTGTTCTTTTTCTCGGTCACTCTGCCTCTGTCTCGATCCTTCCTCTAAATCTCAGCAACAGAAACTGGCAATTGCAGCTCACAGATTTAAAAGACTCAAATAAATGGCAAAACACTGTTGTGGTAAAAAGAATATACTTCTTCACCGATGAAAAGGACAAAGGCTTTTCTATAAGAATGCTTTTTTCCATCCGAATGCTTAGTGTTCTGTGGTCAGAGCAAACCTGGCCAGCTCCCTCATGGTTGGTGGTCATAGAAAGTGGTAATGCCCTGGGGGAATTAGTTAAGCAATACAGCTTAAGAGCTTTAACATTACTCTTAGCCTATGAATCGTACTTCTAACCACAAGGATGTGATGCACAAGTTATAATCCTTTATTCTTACAAACATAATCCAAAACAATTTTTGGGGGTCAGGCTTAAAATGGCAAACCTTTCCCTACCACTTCCCACAGTAATCCCTCTTCCTTGCTTTCTCTTCATGTTATACGAGGGGGTGCCCCCTCTCCCCAAAACACACACACACACACACACACACACACACACACACACACACACATGGAATTTCACTGGGTGGAACGGAGCTTTCATAGTACACATTTTTAGCACTAGGTGAGCATCTAGCAACTCGCTCTAAGTTAGTGCACCAAGTGGCATGACCTGGGAAGGTTTTCTGGTCACAGTGAATTTTTTCATAAAAGCAGTTTCACTCAAACCTTGTTTGTTTGTTTATGACTGATTTAAGAGAACAGCATATGGTTGTGAAATTTTGTTTCCTGCTTGGGAAAATGCAGCAGAAACTGTTGTGTCGAGCACAGCTTACAAGGACAGCGCTATGGGAAGAACTCAAGTGTAGGAGTGGCTTTCTTCTTTAAAAAAGGTGAAGTATAATTATACAATTGATGTATGTATATGTATGAATTGTGATAAGAATTGTATGAGCCCCAATAAATTGCTTTAAAAAAAAGATTCAAGTTAAAAAAAATGTCTGAAATGTAAAATTCCAACTTAATTAACAATAAAAATCCATTTTTGAAGAGAAACAAAAAAAAAAAGGTGAAGTGTCAAATGATGACAAACCTCATTATGGACGTCTGTCAACTTCTTGAACCTATGAAAATGTTGACTCACAGTGCTTTTGGAGTTTGTTCCACCAGGTCAGACAGTTAATCAAGCTTTCTATTTAGAGGTTGTGAAAAGATAGCAACAAAAAAGGCCTGATTTGTGGCAGGCAGATGGAGGACTGGTTTTGTCACCACACAATGTACCTGCTCACATAGCCATCTCAGTGCACCAGTAAAACAGCACGCCTCTCTGGCCCCATGCACTTTACTCACCTGACCTCACTCCCGTGCAACATTATTTTTGTTTTCATGAGTGCAGAGGGACATGAAAGGACAGAGATTTGATGACATAGAAGAGGTGAAGAAAAAAACGCGGGAGCTGTCAGTCATCCAAACAGATGAGTTTCCAAGAATGGAATTGCCTATTTGACAAATGTATTCAGTGTAATGGAGAGTACTTTGAAGGTGACAAGGTTGTTTTGTACAAAAATTTAAATACACAGCTTTGAAAAAAAATCTGGGTTTTTTTAGGGTGCCCCCTGTATATTACATTTGCATGTGTCTGCCTGTGAATCTAAGCAAACTAAAGATCGGGCCTACAGGTCAGATAGACTGGTAGAACCCTGAGACGTTTGCCTTTAATCACCCTTCAGATCTGGAAACAAACTCATCCCCATGCCTTGAGCTTTAGCCAAAAAGATAGGCAGGTGTGTATTAGGGGGACAATGACACTAGAGAATGTCTTACAACAACCAACCATATGACATCAAAAGGGCACTATTTACCCAGGACAAAGTTCAGAGGGTTAGGAACAAAGGAGGGATGGAAATAGAAAGTCTAGGAAAATTACATTTCTGGGGATTGTAATTAACATGGGAATTGGTGTGTGAAAAATGGATCTGCTCTGTAACCCTCACATAATTCACAATAAAAAGTTTTGTTTTGTTTTTGAAGAATTTGAGCAAAGTGTGTCCCTAGTGTCTTTGGATAATATCTTACACATATTTTAATACTCAAATATTTGTTGAGCTAGTGAGTTATTTATAATAGTGAACCTCAAAAGCAAACTAAATGCCAAAAAAAGGCTTGAAGGTAAACAATCAGCCATCTAGCTCAGAAGCAACAAAGCCCACACGGAAGAAGCACACCAGCCTGTGCGATCACAAGGTGTCGAAGGGATCAGGGATAAGATATCAGAACAAAAAAATCTTACCATAGTGAATGAAGGGGGAAGTGCAGAGTGGAGACTCAAAGCCCATTTGTCAGCCACTGGAGATCCCCTTGCAGAGGGGTCTAGGGGAGGAGATGAGTCAGTCAGGGTGCGATGCAGCACCGATGAAGAATACAGCTTTCCTCCAGTTCCTAAATGCTTCCTCCCCCTCTCCCCCACTATCATAATCCGAATTCTACCTTGCAAGTCTGGATAGAGCAGAAGATGTACACTGGTACAGATAGGAGCTGGAGGCACAGGGAATCCAGGGTGATACCTTCAGGACCAGGGGTATGAGGGGCGATACTGGAAGGGTAGAGGGAAAAGGGGTTGGAAAGAGGGAACCAATTACAAGGATCTACATGTGACCTCCTCCCTGGGGGACAGACAAAAGAAAAGGGGGTGAAGGGAGACGTCGGATAGGGCAAGATATGACAAAATAATAATTTATAAATTATCAAGGGCTCATGAGGGAGGGGGGAGCGGGGAGGGAGGGGAAAAAAGAGGACCTGATGCAAAGGGCTTAAGTGGAGAGCAAATGCTTTGAAAATGATTAGGGCAAAGAATGTACAGATGTGCTTTATACAATTGATATATGTATATGTATGGATTGTGATAAGAGTTGTATGAGCCCCTAATAAAACGTTAAAAAAAAAAGAAAATCAAAATCCTGAAAAGACTAGGCAGATAAGCATTGTGGGACCTCTGAGATGGTGGCCTTTAGTCACCCTTCATGTCTGGGAATGAACTCACCCATGTGGCTCAATTTTTAGCCAAACAATTGACAGCTCTGTAAAGGGAACAGTAGCATTATAATGAGGTCCACACATCTTAGAATCATCATTTACTTAACGTGAAAAGGGCAAAATTTAGAAGGGCTGGGAAAGGAGAAGGAATAGAAATAGAAAACACAGGCAGAAGTGGTGTCCAGGAGGTCACACTGAGAGGACTGCACCCAGCAAGAGGAAGCAAAAGGTGTATGAATCATTGAATAGAAAAGCATTGACCTGCTCTTCTGTAAACCTTAGCTTAATTCACAATTTTTTTTAAATGGAAAGATAAAAAAGAATTGTTTGCTACATTAAAAAAAAAAAGGAGTGCGAATGGTTCAGCAGGAGTCCTCATGGTGTAGTTGGTTATGCATTCGGGCTGTTGATTGTAAGGTCAGTGGTCCAAACTGGCCAGCCACTCCTTGGGAGGAAGACGAGGCGCCTGTAAGATTTACAGCCCTTGGAAACCAGCAAGGGCAGCGCCACTCTATCCTATATAGTCGCTATGCATCAGAACTGACTCAATGGCACTAAGTTTGGTGTTGGGGCTTTAACGGTTAAGTACATTTTTGCATAGTCCTCTTATTGACTAGTGTGGTCATTTGGAATGTAATTATGATTATCCACTTGGAAGGTGCTATGTTTTTAGGGGATAAGCAAACAACAAAATGGTAAGCAAGCTCAGTAGAATGTTTAATGATGCTGATGCATCCCACCTCTTGGTATCCATGCTTTTGTGGAATCCCTTACTCGATAGACTTTGGGGATTGACCATGGAGCCTGTTTTAGCCTATGGGACCTTAATTAGCAAAGGTAATGCAGGTAGCAGCTGGCAAAGTGCTTGTATACTAGGTCTTGCCCTCTCTCTTTGCTGCTTTAGGAATCCAGTTGCCACGTAAAGAAGCCTAGGTATGATGCTGGAGTTACACTGCCCAGATGGCAGCCAGCACCAGCCGCCAACTATATGAATGAGTCCACATTATACCATCCAGCAGATGACTGACTTGGCATAAATGATTGTAGGGAACAAAATTGCCCAGCTGAACTCAGGCCAAATTGATGATTTACAGGATTGTGAGCAAATAAAAAGGGATGTAGTAGGTGGCTGAAAGAACTGAAGAAAAATTCAAGCCCCTCAAGCTGCAATATTAAAAGCTTCTGATGGCGAGATATTGAACGATGCAGGAAGCATCAAAAGAAGTGGAAAGGATTCAAGAGTGGCTACATACAAAAGAACTAGTCAACATTCAGCCATTTCAAGAAGCGGCATATGATCAAGAACCAGCAGTACCGATGGAAGAAGGCATTAGCAAACAACAAGGCTCTAGGAATGGATGGAACAACTGAACTGCTTCAACACACTGAGGAAGCACTGGAAGAACTCACTCATCTGTGCCAAGAAGTTTAGAAGGCAGCTACCTGGCTAACTGACGGGAAGAGATTCATATTTGTACCCATTCCAAAGAAAGGTGACTTCACAGAATGGAGAAATCACTGAACAAAATCATGACCATCACATGCGAGTAAAACTTTGCTGAAGATCCTTCACTAAGGGCTGGAGCAGTGCGTTGACAGGGAGCTTCCAGAGTATCAGGCTGGATTCAGAAGAGAATGTGAAACAAAATTATCATTATGACCTCAGATGGGTCTTAGCTCAAAGCAGGAAATACCAGAGAATGTTTATTTGTGTTTTATTGACTGTACAAAGGCATTCAACTGTATGGATCGTAGCCAGTTCTGGATAGGTTAAGGGCTTCCCTTTCAGTCTGTATGCTGAGCAAATGATCCGTGAAGTTGGACTCTGCTAAGAAGCGTGCCATTGGTAGTGTGGTGGTGAGCGTAGCTTCCTGCCAAGCACTGGGATGGAGGAAGGCTTATTAGCAACCGTGGATATGCAGATGACACACCTTGCTTGTCGAAACTGAGAAGGAATTGAAATGCCTGCTGATGAAGCTTAAAGATTGTAACCTTCAATATGGACGGACTACAATTCAAAGTAAAGTAAACCAACATCCTACCAACTTGACCATTAGATAACATGATTGATAAACAGGGAAAAAATGAAGTTGTTAAGGATTTTATCTTGCTTGGGACTATAATCAATGCTCATGGAAGCAGAGTTAAGATGTAAGATAGCCAATGACGCCTTGCATTGGGTTCACTGCTGCACTGAACTCCTTAACGTTTTAAAGAGGACGGATGTTACTCTGAGGACGAGGGTCCTCACCTAACCCAAGTTATGGTGTTTTCAGACGATTCATATGCATGTGAAGTTAGACATGATTAAGGAAGACTTGAGAAGAATTGATGCACTTGAATTGTGGTACTGGCAAAAACATTTTATTATTTTTATTTTTTAAAGCTCATTTTATTGGGGGCTCTTGCTTCTCTTCTCACAATCCATATGTTCATCCAGTGTGTCGAGCACATTTGCACATATGCCGCCATCATCATTTTCAAAGCATTGTCTTCCCACTTGAGCCCCTAATATCAGGGTCCCATTTCTTCCCCCTCCCTTCTCCGCCCACCCTCATGAACCCTTGATAAGTTATAGATTATTATTTCCATATTTTACATCATCCTCTGTTGCCCCTCACCCACTCTTCCATTATTCATTCCCCTGGGAGGGGTTCTAGGTTGATCCTTGTGATTGATTCCCCCTTTCTCCCCCCACCCTCCCCTAATCCTCCTGGTATCTCTACTCTCATTGTTGGCCCTGAGGGGTTTATCTGTCCTGGATTCCCTGTGTTTCAGGCTCTTGTCTGTAGCAGTGTGCATGCTCTGGAATAATCCTCTTTGTAAGGTAGAATTGAGGTCATGATTGTGGGGTGAAGAAAGCACCAAAGAACTAGAGGAAAGTTGTGTGTTTCATCAGGGCTATAAGGCACCCTGACTGGCTCGTCTCTTCCCTGTGACCTCTCTGTGAGGAGATGTCCAATTATTACAGATGGGCATTGGGTCTCCACTCCATGTACCCACCCACCCCCATTCACATTGTGTAGGATTTTGTTCTGGGTCTTAGATGCCTGATACCTGATCCCAATGACACCTTGTGGTCACACAGGCTGGTTTGCTTCTTCCATGTGGGCTTTGTTGCTTCTAAGCTAGATGGCCGCTTGTTTATCTTCAAGCCTTTAAGACCCCAGATGCTATATATTTTGACAGCCTGGCACCATCAGCTTTCTTCACTACATTGACAGCCTGGCACAATCTGCTTTCTTCACTACATTTGCTTATGCACCCATTTGTCTTCAGAGATTGTGTCGGGAAGGTGAGCGTCACAGAATGCTGGATTGCTAGAACAAGGTGTTCATGTGTTGAGGGAGTACTTGAGTTGAGTTGTCCATCTGCAACCTTAATTCTTAACATATAGATACGAGTACATAGCTCTATTCCCCTCGTTATACACACACACACACACACACCTGTGTTAGGCTTCTATAAATGTCCTTTGCCTCCTGGTTCTTTCGTCTACTTCCTTTCACTTCCCCCTTGTCCCACCACCATGTTCACCCTTCATTCAGGTTTAGTAATTCCTCACTGCTATATTGCCCTTGATTAAGTCCCACTAGGCATCCTACAACCTTCCTTCCACTGATTTTAGTTCACTTGTTGTTCCCTTGTCCCTGGGTTGGTTCCCCTGTCCCACTTCCTTTCTCCCACCTCCCCTTCTTTCGTATCCCCCTGGAACCATTGATCTGGGTTTTTTCATCTCAGAATTATTTATCCATCCTATCTTTATCTAGATAGACATGCAGATACATTAATAAGTGCAAAAACCAGGCAAAGCCAAATAAAACAACAAAGGAAGTCAAAACCAACAGAACAATAACTACAACAAAATAGCAATAACAAAAAGAAAGCCACTGACAAAAATGGAAAAGCCTATAAATAGTTCAAGGTCTGTCCTCCCTGTGCCTTGTCAGTTCCAAGCAGGAACATCATCCTCAGCTTGGTGGGCCAGGATGTCCTCTTTCCCTCTCAACCCTTTTGTTTTTCCCATGTGCTCTAATCCGACGCACCCCTCTCCCCAAGCTGCAGCCTCAGTGCTGTCCTCTGAAGTGCATTCTTCTGGGGGCGGGGAGTATTTTCATATCTTACACAAGTAGCTGTCTCTCTTTCCCCATGGTTTCTGTTGTTCTCCTTTCCCTGCCCTGAGGGTGTGTATGTTTGTGTGTGTGTGTGTGTGTGTGTGTGTGTGTGTGTGTGTGTGTGTGTGTGTGTGTTTAAGTGGCTGATGATCATACTGGTAGAAATATTGATGACACCATGGACTGCCAAAAGAACAAACTGGTCTGTCTTGGAAGAAGTCCAGCCAGAATGCACCTTAGAAGCAAGGAAAGTGAGACTTTGTCTCACATACTTTGGATATGTTAGCAGGAGAGATCAGTGACTGGAGGACAGCATGCTTGGAAGATTTTTTAAAAATCATTTTATTATGGGCTCATACAACTCATCACAAGCCATACATACATCAATTGTGTCCAGCACATTCGTACATATATTGCCATCATCATTCTCAAAACACCTGCTTTCTACTTGAGCCCTTGGTATCAGCTCCTCATTTGTCCCCTTCCTCCCTGCCCCCTGTCCCCCTGAACCCTTGATAATTTATAAATTATTATTATTTTGTCATATCTTACACTGTCCTACATCTCCCTCACCCACTTCGCTGTCCGTCCCCCAGGGAGGAGGTTATATGTAGACCTTGTCATCTGTTTACAAACAGAGTAATTCTACTCTGCTATAGGGTCACTATGAGTCAGAATAGACTCGATGTCGATGGGTTGGGTTGGGTTCTAGTGCATTGTGCAAATGGTTAAGCATTGCAATGCTCTAGGCTCAAATCCAGCTGGAGATGCCTTGGAAGACAGCAATACTGATCTATTTCTGAAAGGTCACAGCCTTGAAATCCTAAGGAGGCGTTCCACTTGCCAGACATGGTGCTATCCTAAGTCAAAATTGACTCAACAGCCATTAACAACAACCACAGTATTAAAGACTAAGTTTCAGGGCAGTTTGAGATGATTTCTTACATTTTTAAAAGAAGTGTATAGATACATAAAGAAAACAACAATAGTGTTTACACAGAAACCCCCAAATGACAGAAACTTAAGATCTGGTGCCTAGCTAGCCCATGGCCCCACTTACTAGCAGAGACCAGTGTACATATCCCACAGAAAAAGAAAAGGAACGAAATTAAGGAAAGAAAAAAAGAACATAAAGTCAAAGTCATCTATCACAAACTTCATCCCCAAGAGAGAAGGCTTTTTTTTTTTTTTGAGAAGACTTTTAACATTCTGCATGAACTGTGTTTCAGCCACCATGAACTAAAAGCTTGCACGCTGGACCAATATTCTTCCGGGGTCATTTTCTGTGTTTTCGTGGAGTTGGCTGTGCGTTACATTACAACTGCCCCATCCTGCCATCCTTTCCACAGCCATGAGAGCCAGAAAGGAGTAAGGGGGTATCTCTTTCTCAAAGGAACCAGACCCCCACACTCATCCTCACACTCTCCCAGGAGACTTCAGGACATGCTATTCATCTTCAGCCATGCCCGTAGCTGAGAATGCTGTGAATTTCAAAGCATCCCGCCCTGTCTCTGCAGCCAAATGTGACATCTGCTCTCATCAGCTGGCCTTACATCCTGAGGCTGCTGCTCTGTGCCACCCTGGCTTTAGACAATTCCTTGTAACCAGCCAGGCATACCTGGTGGGAGTCCCCCAGTCCAGAGGTGAGAAGAGGAACAGCACTTGGCTCTCAAGCTCCATGCCAGTGAGTCCTCGGTGCCAGGCCTGGACGTCCTCTGTCTCCTGGGTGGGAACTGCAGCCACATCTGTGTTAGTCAGCATCAGTGGTTCGCAGCCTCCCTAATGCTGCGACCCTTTAATACAGTTCTTCACGTTGTGGTGACCACCCCCAACCATAACATTATTTTCATCGCTACTTCGTAACTGTCATTTTGCTACTGTTAGGAATTGGGTGACCCCTGTGAAAGGGTCCTTCGACCCCCAAAGGGGTCACGACCCACAGGTTGAGAACCACTAGTCAGAGTAGACTAGAAAAATAAATTCATAGACACTCCTACGTGTATAAGAAAGAGCTTTATATACAAGAGCAATTGAATATTGAGAAAACATTCAAGTCCCATCCAATTGAAGCCATAAATCGATATTAGCCCATATGCCTAATACCAATCTATAAATTCCTCACCCATGAAGCACATGCAATGACATCAAATGCAGGAAGATCACCGGCCAGTGGGTGGGAAGTCTTGTGGATCCAGTGGCGGTACAAGCACCTCAGCGCTGGCAGGGTCTCCCTGTAGCTCCTTCAGCTCCAGGGCCCTAGCATAGCTCCATGTGTCTTGCTGCAGGAATGTCTCGCAGGGAGTGAGCGTGTGCCCCACCTCCAGTGAGCTATTTATCTCCTTAGCACCTCCAAATGAGGTCATCAAGCTGCGACCTTATTGACTGGCTATACTCTTAATAATCTCAAATTGACAACAGAATATGTAAGCACCACACCCTCTCAGAGTACAGGTGCTGTTGAGTGCCTCTCCAGCGGCACTCACCTTTATTGTAGCCTGGATGGGCAGGGCCTGACTCATCTCTCCTCTCTTCACAGATACTCAACACTCAACTCACAGGAAGCTTTTCCCCTCCCGCCAGGAACCGGCTTCCTCTCAGGTTTCCCCAGAGTTCCTCACTAACTTGTTGCTTTTGTTTCTTTCCCCAACCAGCAAGTGTTTGTCACTAACATTCTCCATTCTTAGTCTTTGGGTGCTTTTTAAACTCCTCTCCTGGTAATTTTGCCTCTTAACGCAGTTACAGGAGTCCTGATGGCACAGCGGTTAAGCACTCGTCTGTGAACCTGGCAGAGAACCGCCGGAGAAAGGCCTGGCAGTCAGCCTCCGGAAAGAGCGCAGCTTCGCGACCTGACCTAGGCCAGGACAGTTCCATTGGGTCCTGGAGGGTCATTATGCATCCGAACCAACTGGATAGCAACAAATAACTCAATTACATGACCTATTCCCCCCCCTTCCCTTTTCCTTCCATTGGGAGGTCAATGGGGGGGGGCTGTCGCTGAATGTGAGCGAAGGAGAATTGGATTAGGTAGCAGGATATCACAGCATTCTCTGCTTGATGTGGCTCTACCCTTGGAGTCTCCCTTCCAAAGAGCTCCCCCACCCATCCCCCATCCTGTCTGCCCACCTGCAGGCAGCAAGGCCAACAGGGGGAGATCAAGAAAGAAGGGTGTCTTGTGGGTGTGGTATTCGTCACCACTCTCTCCGAGGGCGGAGGGAAGCAAGCACGGACTGCAGGGAACAATTTCACGGTTTCTTCCCCACATCAAAGATTTGGTTTGGAGGTCTGGCTGGCCCCGTCTCCCTCGCCCCTTTCAACCAGATCACACCCTGTTTTCAGATGCAGTCCCCAATGAGGACAGAGCACCCTTGTGAGCAAGGCAAGCAGGAACTTACTTATGCTTCCTATGTGCTTACCACGTTGGCGAAACTCATTGGAAACAATTCACTGCAGATTAATAAGCAAATTCAAGTAAGCCCGTGCTGACCTTGCTGCTGGGTCATCCGGCCAGTACCACTTCCCCTGTGAACTGGCAAAGCGCCAGCATGAACCGGCTAGTGTGGGAGAGACAGCTACTCCGTCCAGGGAGATTAATGCTGGGAAAATGATATGAAACCTTTATTCTGCACCCCCAAAACCCTGTATCCGGGGACGTTTCCGAGAACAAAACCCCTTTGTAAATCTGATAAATGATATCGACTCAGGTAACAGGAAAAGACACATAAACATATAAGCCAACCTGTAGAGCTGGCAGGCTCCTGCAAGCAGTCTCTAGAAGCCCCCATGCCTGGGTAAGTGGTGCCAGGAGCCACAAGCAGCAATCAGCTCTTTCCTTTTTTGTAAATCCCCATCTAGAGTTCAAAGCAGTTCAGAGAATGCATTCAGTTGTCCATTCATTCAACAAGTACCTCTTTGAGAACCTTCCAAGTGTCAGGCCCCACGCTGGGCCACATTGTGAGGCAGAAAGAGGTGAATCAGACACAGTGCTCACTCCCTGGATGCTCAGGGGCCAGTGGGGTGGGGGTGGGAGACCAACGGAGAAGAGACAGTGAATGTACAGGGAGGGAGGAGGGAGCGGGGCAGGTGGGGAGGGGGGGTTACCAGAAGGACTTCCCACAGTTCCCACTCCCATAACAATCAGTGCCTACACCTCTCACTTCAAAGGGAAATGGTTTCAAGAAACCAAGCATTCTCCGAGGAGATGCTCCAAGCTCCACAGATCAGAGCCTTCCTCAACTTACCCAGCTTCCACCCCTACACCAAAATGGCGTGGTGGCCCCATCTCTACCCCTTGGGCCCTAGGGGAGTGGCTGCAAGCTTCTCAGCTGCCCCTTGCCTACACTATCAGGGCTTGCTCCTCCTCCCATGCCAGCTTTTAAATAAATGACCCCAGCTCTCTTGCACATACCTCCTTTGTTTGCTTCAGCCCTATACGTTTTAATAGTTGTTTTAACCATTGAGGTAGTTAGTTAATTGTGCCAACCTGGCCGATAAGCACATGTGGGGTTAATTGAAGGGTGGAGGAATAAATGGCTTGGTGAGCCTCACCTTTCTTGTTCTCGGGTCTCCAGCTTTCTGATGGTCGGACCAGGGTGCAGCTGCCTCATCCAGTTCCCTGCTACAGCTTGTAGAGGCTCACTTCCTGCAAGACATCCCTGAGGAGAAGCCACATGGACCTACTCTGATGCAGCCCTGGGTGCTGGAGCAGCCGTGTGGAGACCCCTGCCAGAGCTGAGATGCTTACACATTCACTGACTCGGCTTTCCTCCTGCAGTCGGCATCACTGCATCTGTTTTGTGAGAGGGAGGAGGACTTTGTGGATTAGTGTTGGACATATGGGTTAATGGACTTGTGGGTTTGGGCAGCACTGGGTTAGGATGTTTTCTTGATGCACACTTAACCTTTATATAAAACTTTCTCTTACACACGAATTTCTGTGGATTTGTTTCTCTAAAGTGCCCAGACTACCACAACCATTGCTGCAGGGAAAAGAGTAACAAAAAGAAAGTAGCTTTAAGGAAGTTACAGATTTGAAAAAGGAAAAAAAACAAAAAAGCTGGTGCCCTGGTCCAGCTGGTGTCTATTCCCTGGACCTAAAGTCTAGGCTGGGCTTGCTCTTATGTCTTCCCTGCCTTCTTCCTTTTGGAGGATCTCAGCCCCAAGCCTACTTACCTACTACTACCATTGCCTGTGAGTATCTTCTGACTGCTGGGGACCCCATGCATGCCAGAGAAGAACTGGGTCCCCTAAGGCTTGCAGCGGCCCATTTTTTGGTTGTAGATGGTCAGGCCTTTCTTCTGCAGCATCTCTGGGTGTGCTAGAACCCTTACTCTTTGAATTAGAATCTAGGCACATTAACGGTTCACACCGCCCAGAGGCTTCCGCTCCAAGCCTGAACTTCAGCAGTCCTCATCTGCATTGGAGGTTAGGCTGTGTCTACCTACCCAGCAGCTTCCCCAGGTGCCTCTGGCCACTCGCCCCTGCAGCACCTCTCCAGCTCTGACTGCCCCTCCTGGGTCAGTTGCCTTCCTCTCTGGCCCCAGAAGAGAACTCCCCAGCCTCAGCCGCTCATGCCTTGCGCTTCAGCTCTCCTGCAGGTTCCTGGGAGGCCTACACTTACATGTGTGTACATGCTTCTTAGACTATTAGATTCTGTTTTAGAACATAAATTATAGTTTGCAAGAAAAAGGCAAAGCCTTTTAGATTTGCTAAGTAGTAATATCAAGACCTGAAGGTGGTGTCTGTGTTAAACATAGACAGAAAGGATAGGGAGACCCAGAAATGCCTGATATTCGTAAGATACTAACTGTATACTCACAGATGAAGCACTGAACATGAAACACACACACACACACACACAACCAAATGAAAACGTCCTGCCACGAATTGATTCTGCCTCAGAGAGACCCTCTCCAGGGAGGCCAAGGCTGTAGATCTTTACAGGAGTAGATAGCTTCAACTTTCTCCCTCAGAGTCGCTGGCGAGTTCGAACCACCAACTCTGCAGGCAGCAACGCCTAACCCACAGCATCACCAAAACCAAACCACACTCAGTGCAATCAAGTCAATGCCAACTCACAGCAATCTTCTAGGAAAGGGTAGATCTGCCCCTACAAGTCTCTGAGACTATCATTTTTTTATGGGAGTAGAAAACTCCATCTTTCTCTGGCAACACTGCTGGTGATTTCAAACTGCTGACCTTGTGGTTAGCAGCCCAATTCGTAGCCACTGCCCCACTAAGGCTCCAACAACATCACTAGGGCTCTTTAAATATACAAGACACATTAAATATACATGGAATGTCAATCCAGAGGATGACAACCATTCTGGTGCCACATTTCTTGTGTCCAAAAAATACCTATCCGACACCACCCGACCCCACCCGCAGCTCCATAGCTGCTCAGCTGGTTCATTGGTGAGTGACAGTGGCGCCCAGGTATGCTCGTCTGTGCATATCTCTGGGGTTGGTATTTGGCATTGATCAAAGGGAACTTCTATCTGTGGGTGCTGTGCTCAAAGCTCAACTGCAGTACTTGTAACGGCCCCATCTGCAGGGGAGGCTGGCCCCAGCCAAGAGACAGAGCACACAAACATTAGTTTCCCAGGACTTAACTCCTGTGCACTCTAGATCTGGTCACCTTCCTGTCCTCTTTGCCCTTGCTTCGGTTTGATTTAAGCAAGCCAGGTAGCCTGAGCATTAAGTAAAGTTGGAGCATCTTTCTGTTGTGCAGCCGCCCTCTGTCTCTGAATGCACGTGGCAGTTGCATTGGGTCACCACAGCATGACTTATACCCATCGCCATAGAGATGGCTCCTTCCTTCAAATTCTATTTGACCGGTGGACGGAGAAACTCAGTGTGGCTCACACCTCAGCATACATCGTACCCTTATCTTCTTTCTTTCTCCTCCCCTCGCTGCCTTCTTGCCATTGACTTTCCCCCCCTGGTCCCCATGGTAACCTGGGGAATCTGGAGCCTTGGCTACCAAAGTCAACACAGGTCCTGGGTTCCAAAGGCGAGGGTGGAGCCCCCATGTCTGGAAGGAGCACCCTCACAATGGCTCCGCTCCCAATTCGAGATGACCTGTGCACTATTGTTCCAGAGGCGTGGTGGTGACGGTGGCTTATTTTTCTGAATATGAGGTATCCTCTGCTGGAAGGTCCTTGAAGGCATGCACTATTCTTGCCTGCTATCACAGGGGCTAAGACACCCTGTGACTGTTGGACTGAGTTCGCATGGATTTATCCATTTATTCTAACCCTTCAATCCTTTACATCCAATTCAGGACCAAGTCCTAACAGAGCTACCAAAATGCCCATTAGATTCGCATCTCTTCATGTCTACTCCATCCTGGCCTAACTGACCCTAACTGGAAATTGTTCCTGCTGGGAATGTATCACAACCTTCCCACTTTCTCTATAAGCTTCCTAATCTTTTCTCTGCACATCTGATTCAGCGATCTTAGACAGGGAAGAAGACAGAAAGAGCGACAGATGAAGGCAGATACAAAGCAAAGAAGGAGGCCCAGGCACTGGATGGTAGAGCGAGTGGGTGTGAGATTTTCTCCACTTCCCAAATCCTATGTGGGTAATTATTTCTCAGCTTCTAGGTCACAGCTTAAATGTCCCTTACTCCAAGATTCCCCCTGACCCCACACATCACATGAAGGCCACGGGACCAACACTCTCACGACAGCCGATGTTTCTGGTTCAGAACATAAAAATGAAAAGTTTTCCATGACTGATGTAAAGTCTGTTCCCCTCACTAGGCTGTCAGCTCCTTCAGAGCAAAAGCCTCCCAGCTCTTAGTTCATCCACAGGAGGTGTCGGCAGTCAGCCCTCCTTGTTCAGAAAGCAAAGGCCGCTGGGCACTGAGGACACAGGGAAAGAGACACGCATGCCTCTGCCCTCAAAGAGCTCAGGATTCTACAGTCGCCGTTTCTGCCAGTCTTTCCCAATTACAGGACTTGACGGGTGGTGAGATTAGCTTGGAAGATTGCAAACAGCATTTTAAAAACCTACGGCAGATTACAATAGAAAATAGTAGGAGAGAGACAACATCCGACTACGTTACACAAAATAAAGCTAATGTACTTTTAAATTGCTATTTCCTTTATAATATTCTATTCATACACATTTCTCTCTGAAACTGGGTTGCAATGTAAAATTCATTTCTACTGGATGTTGGCTCTGAAAACTGAAAACAACCTGCATTCCATTTTGCCCAAACTTGAATGTAGTAAGATAGTGTCCTCCCCATTCACTGTTCCCTAGAGCTCCAGACACTGAGTCATGCCATCGCCGGAAAATAACACCTGCTAAGCTTGTTCAGAGAACAGCGTGGAAGTGGAGACACAATTTCGGGATGCCGTTGCCGAGTGAGCTCTGAATTCCTGTGCTTTAGTTGGCTTGGGCTCCACCCTCAAGGCCATTCAATCATTTGTACAGTAACGTGTGGTTTCTATGTTTCTTTTCTCTTTCTCTTCTTCTTTAAATAACAGATGACTTAATTGTTTTTAAAGTTGAGTACGCGCGCGCGCCATCTATAGTTGGGCCATCAATGGCAGGTTCTCAGGAAATGTTGAATTAATTACAAACCCGAAGGAATACAATTCAGGGAGAACAGAGGGTCAGAAGCAGTAGGATGGAGGGAGAGGGATGCCTTTCCTGAGAAGATGCCATTTGAATCCTGTTTCGGCACTTGCTAGCTAAGTGGCTTTTGGTGAAGGAAGGAACTTAATACATATTTACTGAAGAGTTACTCAGAGTAAGGCCCTGTGTTAACTGTAGGAGGTACAAGAATAAATTCTTTACCCATACCCTCCCCTCAAGGAGTTTGCAATCTGGTAAGAAAGTATAAATACATAAATAAATAACCCAAGTGTGATCCCTAGGGCTAGTACAGCTTATTGTTACTAAATTCATTTTGTGAATTTATTAATTCATTTTATGTACTTTCTGATCAGTCCTGGGTATCCAAACATATCTATGGAGGATGGTCTGGGTGGCAGATACTGTGTTGCGAATACAAAGACAAGCAAGACAGTGTTCTTGAATGAAGTTCAATCAGATGGTGTTTCCAGGGATAAGAACAATATTCCTTAAAAGTTCTGTGCATAGATTAAGGAGACAGCAGATCTGGGTTTCTGTTTCAGGTACACTGCATCCCACCTTTGTGACCAGGGGCAGGCTGGTTAACCATCTTAAGCTTCTGGTTCCTCATCCAGATAATGCATGCATAATACTACCTACTTCAGGTCAATACTAGACAGTCAATAATAAAAACAGAGAAAGTCAATGAGGGAGGTCCAGACACTTAGCCTGGTGCTATCAAACAGGAGAGAATCGCTCAACCAATGTTTTTTCTTCAACTACACAAAAATGAGAAAGCACTTTCTTCTTCAGTGTTTAAGGCTTCAGTGAGAAAATCAGATGCTGACAATTACATGCAATTTTTAAATTTTTTATTACCCGTAGATGCAATTTTAAAGCACGAATGTCAGTGAATGTAGATGAGGTGGAGATGTAGCTGCAGATGAAAGAAATTCTGCTCAAGTTCTAAAATATTAAACATTTTTATTCCTTTAGGATATATGTTTTTTTTGGTTTTTATTTAACGTTTTATTAGGGGCACATACAACTCTTATCACAATCCATACATATACATACACCAATTGTATAAAGCACATCCGTACATTCTTTGCCCTCATCATTTTCACAGCATTTGCTCTCCACTTAAGCCGTTTGCATCAGGTCCTCTTTTTTCCCCTCCCTCCCAGCTCCCCCCTCCCTCATGAGCCCTTGATAATTTATAAATTATTATTTTGTCATATCTTGCCCTATCCGGCATCTCCCTTCACCCCCTTTTCTGTTGTCTGTCCCCCAGGGAGGGGGTCACATGTAGATCCTTGTAATCGGTTCCCCCTTTCCAACCCATTCACCCTCTACTCTCCCAGTATCGCCCCTTACGCCCCTGGTCCTGAAGGTATCATCCACCCTGGATTCCCTGTGCCTCCAGCTCCTATCTGCACCAGTGTACAACCTCTGCTCTATCCAGACTTGCAAGGTAGAATTCGGGATCATGATAGTGAGGGGTGGGGGCGGAGGAAGCGTTTAGGAACTGGAGGAAAGCTGTATTCTTCATCGGTGCTACATCGCACCCTGGCTGACTCATCTCCTCCCCTAGACCGCTCTGTGAGGGGAACTCCATTGACCGACAAATGGGCTTTGAGTCTCCACTCTGCACTTCCTCCTTCATTTACTATGGTATTTTTTTTGTATGATGCCTTATACCTGATCCCTTTGACACCTCATGATCACACAGGCTGGTGTGTTCTTCCATGTGGGCTTTGTTGCTTCTGAGCTAGATGGCCGCTTGTTCACCTTCAAGCCTTTAAGACCTCAGACACTATCTCTTTTGATAGCCGGACACCATCAGCTTTCTTCACGAGGATATATGTTTTCTTCATGGAGTTTCTCAAGCCTGGGACGATACCAGTGAGATGGGCTAGGTCTGCAGCAACCACAAATGACTCATAACACAACAAAGGTTTCTTTCTTGTTGGTGCAGAAGTGCTCCAGCTCTTGGAGTACTCTGATGTCATTGTCCTCCATGTGTTGGCTCAGCGATGCAGAAGCTTCTTTCTTGTGGCCACTTCATGTCTACCTCTGGGGAAGAGAGGACCTGAAGATCAGCCCCCACCTCCTGGATGCTTCCACTGGAAGATAACAGTTACTTAAGGGCAATCATTCCTCATGACATGGTCCTGCTTCATGCTTGCCCTCTGAGCGCTGAAGATATGAGTGCTATAGCAAAGTGGAGTGGGGAAAAAACAACAACCAACAGACAGTGTCCAACTATCAGAAAGAATAATGTCTGTGGTCTTCATGGCTTGTCGTCAAACAAGCAATCTTCTAAGTGAATCATCACCGACATTCACATGGAAGAAGCACACCAGTCCGTGTGATCCAAGGATTGTAAATGAAACCCAAACCCAAAGGAAGGAGTGTATCTAAGCTTTATGCAGAAAGCTATAGATGACCATGGAAGCTCAGAATCCATTTGCAGGATCCATACTTGGATGAAGCCTCCGGTGAATCCCCTCTGACCACAGTCCAGGGATGGGAATGGCCTTGTTATCAGACAGAGAATATTGGAACGTCCATTATGGCCGATGCAGATGGGCTAAAATGTAACATCTTATCATTTTATCTTCCTTTGCATCCATTTCAAATTTGTTTCAGTTAAAAAATAATAAAATAAAATGAAGGGGAAATACACGTGGATTAAGGGTCCAGTGAATTCCTGACCATCGGCCATGGATTGTAAATAGCCTTACAATCATATAGGATCCATTGGAAAGTGTATTATTCCAGATGCAATTAGGTTAAATTTAACACCTTATCATTTTAGCTCCCTTTGTGTATACAGTAGCTTTTTCTTCCCTATGCCCCTTTTTCATTTAAAATATATATTTTCTACTTACTTTTGATTAAAGTTTTTCTGTTTTATTTTGTTATTGTTGCTGAGTTTTCTTTTTGTTTTGTTTTGGGTATATGAAATCCACAATAGGTAAATCTCTAGAGACAGTAACTGGATTAATGGCTTCTTGGGGGCATGGCAGGAGGTTGGGGGAAGTGGGGAGCTAATAATGACTATAATACATAAGGAAATGTTCTAAAATTGATTGCGATGATGATTGTACAGCTCTTAGTATGATTGAACTACTGAATTACTTAATATGTGAATTGTATGTCAATACAACTATTTTTTAAAGGTACCACTTCTTTTTTTTTTAAGCAAAAGGGAAGAAATTTATTGCAGTCCATACGGGAAACCCTAGAGGGGCCCAGCATCCCCTACTGTGTAGGCATGCCCCCTTGAGCCCAGCCCCAAAGCCCCAGGACTGGCTAGGAGTGGGACACTTTTTTTCTTTTCTTAAATCATTTTCTTGTGGTCTCTTACAGCTCTTATAACAATCCATACACCAATTGTATTAAGCACATTTCTTGGCATAAGTTGGCAGTTATCATTTTCAAAACAATCTTTCTACTTGAACCCTTATCAGCTCTTCTTTTTTCCCTTCCTCCCCCACCTTCCCACTCCCATGAACCCTTGATAAATTATAAATTATTATTTTCATATCTTCCATGGTCTGCTGTCTCCCTTCACCCATGTTTCTGCTGTTCGAACCCCCTGGGGGGAGGGGGAGGTACCACTTCTGGTAGCATTGTTGGGATAAGGCAGAACAAGTTTCATGGCTCATCTAACTTCAAGGGAACACCCCCCTGCCCCCCAAAATGTTGAGTTGATTCTGACGAATGGTTATTCCCTGTTTTGCAGAGTAGAATTGTTCCATAAGGTTTTCACATCTGTGATATTTTGAAAGCAGATTGCTAAACTGTATTCCTAAGTGCTTCTGGCTGGGCTCAAACTCTGGACCCTTTTTTGTGAGTAGTTGAGTGCTTAACTGTATGTGCCATGCAAGGAGTGTAACTCCACGGGAACAGGAAAGTACAGTTATCACAAGTACTCGTGGGCATGAGAACTGGAAATATTAGTGAGTGGCTGTTTCATGTCATCCTTTCTGCACACTTTTTCTGCATGCTGTTTATTGTTGGTATTTGCACTGATTAAAGACAAAAAGATCTAAAACCACAGCTTCTGAAAGTGCCTCTTGTTTTTGCCTGGCTTGTGCTGTTCCAGGAGCCCAGGTGGTGTAATGGGTTACACTTTGCAAATCCATCAGCTGCCCCTGTGAAGATTTGAGTCTTGGAAACTCAAAGGGGCAGTTCTCATTTGTCCCTCAGGTTACTGAGTCAGAATTGACTCACTGGGTTTGGTTTTGGGTGTGCTGTTCTGGGGAGGGGGAAAATCCTCAGATTCAAATATGTTTTATAGAGACTGCTTTATTAAACTGGAGAAAGACAAAAGCAGGAGAAATCATTTAGATGAAGGAGACTATCAGCATGAGGTCATAACGGGGTCTAAAGACTGTGTGGCCATGTTGCTAATTATAGAACGTAGAAACGGATGAAATCTGCCACAAAATTGTGATTGGTGGCAGACCAATTCTTCACTGTCTCAGGCAGGACCACATAAGCGAGCATGGGGCCATTATTGAGACACGGAGACGATCACAGATTAGAAAGGCTTACTGGATTGATTCTGGGGCCTTCCAATCACCTATAACTCATGACCATAGGGTCTTAGACTTTCCCAGTTTCCATTGAGGACCTACCCAGGGACGTCCCAGAGGGCAGATTGCTCCTTCTGCTCTGGCTAGTTGTTGTTGCGTGCCATTGAGGACACTTGGACTCATCATGACCTCACATACAACCGAATGAAACACTGTAGGGTCATGCACCATCCTCACAATTGTTCCTGTGCCTGAACCACCGATGAAGCCACTGAGACCATCCACTTCTTTGTGGACCTCCTCTTTTTCACTGCTTCTCCACCTTACCAAATGTGACATCCTTCTCCAGGGACTGGCCAAAGTATGTAAGATGACGTCTTGCCATCCTTGCCTCTAAGGAGCACTCTGGCCTCATTTCTTCTGATACAGATCGGTTTGTCCTTGAGCAGTCCATGGTACTGTCAATAGTCTTCGGCAGCACCACAATTCGATGTATCTGCTCTTCTATGGCCTTCCTCATTCAGTGTCTAAGTTCACATGCATATGATGCAATGGCAAATGCCATGGCTTAGGTCATGTGCACCGTGGTCCTCAGAGTAACATCATTGTTCTTCAACACTCTAAAGAGGTGTTCTGCAGCAGATTTACCCAGCACAATACATCTTTTGATCTCTTGACTGCTGTTTCCGTGAACATTGATTATGGATCTAAGCAAGACAAAATCCTTGACAACTTCAACCCCTTTTTCTGTTTATCATGATGTCTCCTATTGGTTCAGTTGTGGGGACTTTGGTCTTCCTTATACTGAATGGTAACCCATGCTGAAGACTATAATCCTTGATGTTCAGCAAGTGCTTCAAGTCCTCCTCACTTTCAGCAAGTAAAGATGTACCATCTGCATACAGCAGTTTGTTGATAAGCCTTCCTCCAATCCTGATGCTCTTCTTCATATCATCTGGATTCTTTGCCGATTTTCTCAGCATATAGATTAACAAGTGTGGTGAGAGGATATAATGGTGAGAGGATATAATGCCTGACACAAGCCTCTCCTGATTTTAAACCATGCAGTATTCCCTTGTTCTGTTTAATGAACTTCTTCTTGATCCATGTGCAAGTGTCCAAGGAGCACAGTGAAGTTTCCTGGGATTCTCATTCTTCTCAAGGTCATGCACAGTTTATTGTGGTCCACACAGTCGAATGCCTTTGCACGGTCAATGAAACCCAAGGAAACATCTTTCGGTTTTCTCTGCTTCCAGCCAAGATCCATCTGACACGAGCCATGTTTTCTCTTGCTCCACATCCTCTTCTGAATCCAGCCTGAACTTCTGGCTGTTCCCTGTCAACATGCTCTTGCGACCATTGTGGGAGGAGCTTAGGTAAAATTTTACTTGTGTGCGATATCAATCATTTTATAGTTTAAGCATTCTGTTGCGTCACCTTTCTTTGGAATGGCCACAAAGATAGATACATGGGTCTCTTCCAGTCAGTTGGCCAGGTAACTGTCTTCCAAATTTCCAGCATAGATTAATGAGTGCGTCCAGGGCTTTTTTTTTTTTTTTTTTTTTTGCCCCCAGCTTTCTGAAACATTTCCGTGGGTATTCCGTAAATTCCAGGAGGCTTGTTTTTATTAGCAGCAGGCTAACCCTTTTGCCCCCTCTAACACTACCGGACCTAAGATTTCAGGGTACAGTTTCTGCCAACATTCTTGTTGACAGCAATGTTGTCCAAGGGAAAATCCTTGGGGGGTGGGAATTGTGGCATGACATAATTGCAGTCTGTAAACTCTCACAAAAGACTTGCTCTTTAACCTTGCTTTAGGATATAAAAGGGACCCCAATCTCTAATACAGTTTTATTCATTCATTCATTTATTAATACAGCATTTATTTGACTTCCCTCTGTCAAACCTAAGTCAATTTCTTTCCCCGGGCTGCCTGGGGAGGTGCAGGGAAAGCAACATATAGGGCAGACGAGAAGTGGGACAGAGAACTCTGGGAGGTGAAGCAGGCTCCTTCACATGGCGAAGAGGATGAGGAAGGCCACCATCAGGCAGAAAAGCCCCACGGCCTCTGAGAGGGCGAAGCCCCGGCTGGCGTAGGAGAAGAGCTGCAGCTTCAGAGAAGGGTCCCTGGCATCACCAACGATGAGACTCCCAAACCCAGTCCCAGTGCCGGCTCCAGAGCCGGCCACTCCAACTGTGGTAGCCCCAGCCCCAGCCCCAGTGAACTTGGCCGCTGTGCCAATGTCCCTTGAGACAGTGCTGGTTTGGAAGCTGCGACCAGGGATAAGTGAGGTCAGGGAACATGGGGCTGTCAAGCTGCTGAAGCCCTCGTCTGTCTGTCAGTGTCTCGGGCGTTTCTGCACCAGCACAGTCAGTGGTGGGCTCAGCCGCTGGGAGGTGCTCCTGACCAGGGAAGGGGTGGAGGCGAATTTGGCGCAGGCGTCCATTTTTAGGGGACGAGGGCAGTAGTAGGCGAGCTGCTCCTAGTATAGAGAAGATAGAGAGGCCTCAAATACAATTTAAGGAGAACATTTATTAAGTCTTAAAAGCAATAAAGATAGATACGTCATCCGGATACGAGAGAATATTAGCATGACGTCAAAATGGCGTCCCAGGATTCCCAATCAAGAAGCTAAATAGAATATGGAACAAAGGGTAATGTTCCAAATTCATGATTGGTGGCAGGTCAGTGCCTGACAGGTACAGGTGGGACTGTGACGGGTGCAGGAACCAGCCACAATTGAGACCCATGCATTGTTAGATAGAAAGGCTTACAAGATGGGTCCAGGGCTTTCCAAATAAGGGGGTCAGGGCACATCTGTTAGGACACGACTCACCACATTGAGACCCCTGTCCACCAAGGATCCGCCCAAGCAAATCCCTAAGAAAGAGACTGCTCCTCACTAGGCTGGCTGGAGAGAGAAGGAGGTAGACTAATTTCCAGGATTATCTGCATCCTAGATTAATGAACAGAAAGAACTCAAAGGAAGCTTTATCTATTCAGGGACCCTGCAAATAGATTTGGGGCTGGCAGGAAACTGGAATGCTCAAATTTTAAACTCTAATTCAACCCCTTGGCAACTTTTTCTTCCCCATGGCAGCTGTCACTTTGAAACCCTTCAACCAATATCCCTCTTTTTATGGCTCCCTACTTGCTATATTCCTCTGGGACCCATTCTTCTATGACCTGAATCCTCCATTTGCTCAATCCTGGTCATCAGCATTCCACCCCAAGACCCTTCAGCAAAGAATGGGTGAGGTTCCTTCCAGCTGGACTGAGAGCAGGAGCAGGCCATACTTCAGTGTCCTTCAGTTATCCCTGGATCCAGGAACCACCGCAAAGAAACAGTATCTGAACCTCCACCCTCCGAAGCATATTTTCTAAGCAACGGGTGGATCTGGATAACATCAGGGAGAACATGACTCAACAGCTAGATCTTGTTCATGGACAGAGATGGGCTGGAGGGAGGGGAGGGTCCGTGGCAGATGTCTAAAGGATAAGAGATCCAGGTGTCCCTAATCCAGGGAGCCCCAGGTATTTTGGTCATGAGACTCCTTATCTACATGAACAATAACATCCTTTTGGTTTCTTTTCCACGCAGTGTCCACCTTATTTCAATTGGCTACTAAAGTAGGACAAGGACCCACTGATTGGACAACTACTGTTGGTGGGGCCGCAGTGGATCTCAGACATCCAAGCGTGGTTGTAGTCACAGTCTGACATGCCATCACCAATGCTCAATGACTTTGTCTGGAGTAGTGAAAGGCCAGAATTAGGACTCTCCTGCCCAGGCTTCATGTACTTGCTTGTTTCTGTGGCAAGCAGCCAACCATACTGGCCATTTCGGCTCGTCACTGAGCCGTCACTCTCCTGCCACAGAACTTTGGGGAAAGCTTGTCTCTGCCACACTGTGAAGCCTCATTCTTACCCCTGACCCTTCTTTCACACTGAGGCCAGTTAGTGTCTTTGTTAGGGAATCCTCGCTCTCACTCTTGACTCAGGCAGTGGCCCCTATTATCTGCTTTCACAACATCAGATGTCCCCTCCTTTTATGGCTCTTAGCACAGTTGTGTTGTAATTTGCATTTAATCATGTAATGACTTCATTAATGATTGCTGCTTTCTCTGTGTTATAAACTGCAGGCATCATGTTGTTGTTCACCCTCCTATCTCCATCCTCCCTTCCAGCACCGCCCAGGGAACACTGCTGAGTAAATGAGAGTGAATATTCTCAACAGGCACTTGCCTTTCAGAAGTTTGAGAAATACAGCCTCGCATAAATTTCTCTCGGTAGCTTTGGTGGAGACCCTTAGCTACTTCCTGGCTGAACTCTCAGATTGTGTAAAGCTTGAATTTGGAAGAGGAACGATCTTTATCTACCCCTTGACCAATCTGGGAATTGAAGGTAGGGAAGTTAGCTCACATTTGGGGCATGTCCCCACCCTTCTCAGATTGAGCAATCCAGGTTTTTGGTGGTGGAGCCCTGACCTGTACCTGAAAACTTCCCCATTCATTTGCATAGGTATTTCAAGACTGCTCTAAACCTGTGAGCTTGTGTGATTGACCATCAACTGGCTCTTGAAGCCGCCTCCGTACTGCACTTTGAAATCAAGACATGGCTAAGGAGCAACTGACGTTCAGTGATGTCAACTCTGTGCTTGCTGTTTTTCTTCAGGAAAAGGCCTGGGAGGGAGACCAATTTCTAGTAAAGATGTTCTCTTGGAATTTAGGGCTTTCTTTTGCAAACATAGGACCTTGTGAACTGCTAAGGATATGAACATAAATGTTCGTTGAAAATTCAGTTATGAATCAGGGTGAAACTGCCATTGGCCTGAGAGCTTGGTACACATCTGCCTTGAGCTCTTATTAATGGGCCAGAAAACTCTTGATTATGTAAAACGTGAACTTGATTACATTATCTTCCTTAATGATAGAAATAGGTTAAATTGGAGTTCAAGGTAGCTTGTCCACAACAGCAAGCATCTTAGTTGATAAATAGCTCACATTCCACAGGGCAGCATCACACCCAGCCCCCTTGGGAACCAAGGCTACAATCTTTGATCTAACGAACTTCACATACCAGCGCTAATTGGTTTTTCTTCTGGGTTTCAAAATTCAGCTTATATTTCTTTAGGGAATGGCACCTCCTGTAATCACACCTTCATGGGATTGAAGACTTCATGGGATTAAAACACAGTGTGACCAGCCTGCTTGTGTTTTTGTTTTTGTTTTTCAAAGCTAGTCCTTCACCTATTTCCTGTCCCTCAAGTGCCCCTAGGCTCCACCCTTCCTCTCTTGCCTTCTGTCTCTCCTTCCTCAGTGGTAATCCTATCTTTGGCTAAAGTGTAGTCCTTTGCAAATGGTGTCATGCATGCCTACAAGGGGGCTCCCCAAAGTTAGTGGAACAAGGAATCAAAAGAGAATGGAATTTTTCACGTACTTTTTAAAATACCAGTGGGGTGTGTGTGTGTGTGCTGTGTGAGAGAGAGAGAGAGAGAGAGAGAGAGAGAGAGAGAGAGAGAGAGAGAGAGAGAAGAGAAAGAGATATTTAATAGAAAAGATGTGGGCATAAAGCAAATGTCAAGTAACATAAGGGAGAATGTTGTTGGCTATTGTTGAACTAATTCCTGTGCGTATGCACAGTGACCTGCTGTGTGCACCATAGTGACCCATCGGAAGTAGATCATCAAGCCTGCCTTTCAACTGAAATTCTGAGAATTCAGAATTTGCAGAAGTCTGTGGATAACAGTGAAAGCCCAAATTCTAGTTGCACAGTCCCCACGTGGGTTAAGCTTCCAGTGAATTCCTTCAAACCATTCCCTTGCCACCAGACAGAGTGCATTGGAAAGTGGATTACCCCTTAGGCAGCCCATTGTGGGGCTTAGAGACTTGCCTAAGTGTATCCATGAATAGAGGCTGCCGTTCTGGGCTGCACAGTCATGCGTCATGACCCAACTGCCTTGGTTGCTAGACCCTGGACCAATCTTGTAAGCTGTCCTGTTTAACACTGGTCCCAATCCTTGTCGTATTCTTGCTTCTGTAGTCCCACCTGGAACTGTGATGTTTGGATCTGCCACCGTGTCCTTTCAAGTCTGTGAAGCTCAGATAACCCTGAGACATCAATATGACCTCATGCTAATAGTCTCCCTCCCCTATTCTGGATGGCATGTCTTTGTCCTGTTTAAGATTTAGTAAATTATATTTGAAATTTGGGGTCTCCTTTGTACCCTCAAACACAAGGCACCTCTGGGTGTATTCCAGCTGCCACCTTTTTAGCTAGTCGTCAAATAGTTAGCTGTTATGTCACCCAGGAAGCTGGCGAACGGATGAACACCAGAACAAATCCATTATTGTTCCCTTCTGCTCGCTTCCGAGCCTTTGATCCTCCGCCTTGGAGGCAACCAGTCTTTCGGTTTCTTTTTGATGATCATGTACGCATGTTCACGTATAGCTTACTTTTTACTCTTCTGTATCTTGCCTATTTCATTAAAAACTATATTTTGGAGATCCTTCCAGAAGGATTCAGACAGAACTATCTCATTCGTTTAAGAGTGCACGCTATCACACAAAACAGCTAGGAGATGATGCATTTAACCAACCTCTCTTTTTCTCTGTGTGGTTTACCAATTTTCCTGTCAAAGTTTGACCATATCTGAGTTTGCTTTCAGGGCACCTTATGTCTGGTCCCCCTTGAATCCTAGGGCCTGGAGTCCTCCTCCTCTTCAGAAACAATCTCTGTGCAGGTAGGCACCCTGGTATATGAACTCTGAACCCTCTTCCTAAAACCAAAAAAATAAAACCCAAACTCACTGCCATCGAGTCAATGCTGACTCACAGTGAACCCCTGTGAGTTTCCGAGACTGGAACTGTCTATGGGAGCAGAAAAACCAGTCATTCTCCCTCAGAGCTGCTGGTGGTATTGAACTGCCAACCAGGTGGATCACAGCATAACTGTTAGGTTTCTTGGGTGGGAAATACCTCAGTCCTTGGCATCACAGGAGACAGAATTCATGTCGAAGCCTGGTTGGTGATCCAAGTGGGTTTTTATGAAGGACAGAAGTTTCGGGTTTTATAGGCACAGAACATGGGCAACTCACAGGACTACACACCCACACGTGGTGGCCTGAGCAGGGAGAGGGAGAGGGAGAGGGAGAGGGAGAGGGAGAGGGAGAGGGAGAGGGAGAGGGAGAGGGAGAGGGAGAGGGAGAGGGAGAGGGAGAGGGAGAGGGAGAGGGAGAGGGAGAGGGAGAGGGAGAGGGAGAGGGAGAGGGAGAGGGAGAGGGAGAGGGAGAGGGAGAGGGAGAGGGAGAGGGAGAGGGAGAGGGAGAGGGAGAGGGAGAGGGAGAGGGAGAGGGAGAGGGAGAGGGAGAGGGAGAGACCGACTCAGTTATGGCCTTTAGTGCCTTAGTGCCTTCTCCTGGGAGGCCTGGTCGACATTACTGGTTGACCCCATTGACTGAATTAAGCTCACCTGGCCTGGTTGGGCCCCACCCAGGTGTACCCCCTCCCTGACTCAAGGGCCTGAATTTGGAGCATGCCCAGTAGACACCCCTGGTCCCTGCTCTAGCTACCCAACATAAAAAACTACACCATAACACTATACCTTCCTAAACAGCATAGCTAAAAATATGAGTTGAGCAGAGAAATTGGTTCTTAAAAGAATGCCTTTGCTTAAAACTAATTGGTACATTTTTATTGCACTTGATGATGTAGAGGGAACCAAGAGATCATTGCAACCCTCAGATTACTTGTGGACTACTGCAGCTGCAGAAACCGCAGGAGAGCCAGCGACTGCCTGCAAGACTGAAGTAAGAATCTCAAGGTTGACTCCAAAAACCAATGCGTCATTGCTATAGAGTTGATTCTGACCCATAGCAACCTTACATAGGACAGGGTAGAACTACCTCTCAGTTTCCAAGTTTGAAATGCTCTATTTTTTTGTAAATCAATTTACTGGGGGCTCTTACAGCTCTTATAACAATCCCTACATCAATTGCATCAAGCGCATTTGTACATATGTTGCCATCATCATTTTCTTTCTACTTGAGCCCTTGGTATCAGCTCCTTTAACCCCCCTCCTTCCCCAACCCTGCCACCCTCATGAACACTTGAAAAATTATAAATTATTATTATTTTCATATTGCACAGCATCTGCTGTCTCTCTTCACCCGTTCTTGTTGTTCATGCCCCCCTGTGACCCCTCCAAGGGGGTGGTGGTTATATGGAGATCATTGCAATCGGTTTTCCCTTTCTCCCCTCACCTTCCCCCTACCCTTGTGGTATTGCTACTCCCATTACTGTTCCTAAGGGGTTTATCGGTCCTCAATTCCATGTGTCCAGAACTCCTATCTGTACCAGTGTACATGCTCTGGTCCAGCCAGATTTGTAAGGTAGAACTGGAGTCATGATAGTGGGGTGGGGGCTGGGAGAGTCTGTAACTCTTTACAGGAGTAGAAAGCTTCACAGGAAAGTGAATTTGAGGCTGAGACCTTGGGAAAAGCTTGGCCAAGATAAACAGATGTGGGGTAGGGTAGGGAAGGAAAGATTAAAAAATAACCTGGTTCAGGATCCTCACAAATTTTAAGTCCACTTAGACACTCCCTAGGGAGGAAGGAGGAAGAGCTATCAGCAGGCAGGATGTGTCATTCCTACAGCTTCTACAAAAATGCTTCCTGACTCTTCTCAGAAATTCCCCCAGGTGCTACCAGCCTCTTGAGTCTGAGAATAGTTCCTCCATGTTCTTATTGAGCTTGGGAAGGTTGGCACAAAAATATTTGGGAATCCAAGGAGCATGGTGAGGTCATTTCAGGGGGTCATGAGGAATGACTTGTAGGGATTTCAGCCAAATTAAAGAGCTTAGAATTTTGGATACCAGCTGACCCTGTGACCTTGATCAAGCCCCTTTACCTTTCTGGGTCAATTAAAAAGATTTTTTTTTAGCCAGGTTTCTACTATATGCCAGATATGAGGAAGCAGTAGACTAATAAACCAATAGAAGCTGGAAATTTGACCCCACCTGTCCAGATGATGCTTCTAGAGACAGCATTCTATATGTAGAAGTTTGTCAGTAGTCATAATTGCCATTAATCGGGCACTCTTGGCTGGAGAAAATCCAAGAATCTGTGTCTTTGTACCTCCCTTTTGACACCCTCAAGGAACCCGGTGGTGCTGTGAGGAAGGCATTGGCCTGCTAACCCAAAGACTGGCAGGTTTCTGCAGGCAGTTGGGAGAAGAAGGGTAGTGAAAGGGACTGACCGTGCCACTATCTGTGGGCAGGACAGGATGTCTGAGGCTTTGCTGGCTCTCTCTGATATGGGAGACCAGCAGCCAAACCTACCCCTTTAAGAGCTTGGAGATGATGACTTCAGTCTCTATGCAAATAGTTTTACCGTACTTTTATTGTGGTTTGTGTAAAGTGAGAGGCTGTGCGATATTTTTTTTAAGTCTCCAAGCTCAACCATTCCAAGAAAGCGAGAACTCAAATGTTAAATGCAGGAGTGCAACGTGTACCATCGACATCAAGAGTAATTTGGCAATATCCTTCAAAATTACAAATACTCCTTGACTCATACTCTTTGACCAAGTAATGCAACATCTAGGAGTTTACTCTGTGGTTATACTTATGTGCAAAATAACATTTAAGACAGTTCATTGGAGCATTGTTTACTTATCAAACCATTGGAAACAATCTTAACATTTATAAGGGACCAAATAAATAGATAATAATTATTCCTAAAGGGAAACATGATACAGTAGAGAATAGAATTAAAAAAACTCACTTACTACCCTCAAGTCCATGTCGATTTGTCGTGACCCTATAGGACAGGGTAGAACTGCTCCGTGAGTTTCTGAGATTGTAACTCTTTACTGGAGCAGAAAGCCCTGCCTTTCTCCCATGGAGCGACTGGTAGTTTTGAACTGCCTATTTTGGGGTTAGCAGCCCAATGCATAAACACTCTGACACCAGGGCTCCATTGGAACTATAGATGTAATGATATACTATAAAACAATGAGAATGAAAAAAATGACACAATGATACCTAACAACTGAAAATGAACAAGGTATTGCTACACACAGTTGTATAGGAATATTGCCAAGAGTCTAGGACCAATGTCTGGCAAAAGAAGTCAGACATAAAAAGAACTCATATTGTATGAATTCAGTTAATTAAGGTTCAAAACTAGGTTCTGATATTACAAGTTGCGGACAGAGTCGGTGACTCGGAGGGGTTACAAGTGGGAGATTGCGATGTCATCAGGTTCTCTTTTTCGATCTGTGAACTGGTTATACAGGTGTGCTCCTTTTGTAAAAGTGATATGATATGTCCACATGTTTGTACATGTACTATACTCTAAGAGAAATGTAGAAGCACTGTATTAACTGTTATGAAAAAGAGCTAGCTTATGTGTAAAACCAAGGTATGAAATAGTATGAATCAAATATCAATTGGATGAAAAGAAGGGGTGGGGAAGAAAGTAAAAAGTGGAGATCCTTAAACCTTAAGCCAAAAACATCTCCTAAAGTCCTTTTGAGGGGTGCTGTTGGTGTAGTTGGTTGCATGTTGGGCTGCGATCCACAAGGTCAGCAGTTCAAAACCACCAGCCACTCTGCAGGAGAAAGGTGGACCTTTCTACTCCTGTAAACAGTTACAGTCTCAGAAGCCTATAGCAGGTCACTATGAGTTGGCATGAACTTCATGGCAGCAGGTTTGATTTTTGGAAAGCCTTTTTAAAGCCAACCAATGGCTTTAAGAAGATCTGCTTTGGACATTGTGCTCTTTTAAAGAGTAATCTATCTGTGATCAGATTGACACAGGAACTTGGAAGGTTAGATGAAAAGTTTAAAGGGCAGTGAACTTATGTGTATGGTGGAAATTTGGAATTGGAAAAGGACAGGGAGAATGGTTATATAATTTCAGAAATATAATGAATGTTAGCAAATTGTACATGTACAAATGATTGAATTGGTATATATTTTGTTGTGCATTATTTTAGGGCAGGAAGGAGACCCCAAGTTCAAATATAATTTACAGAGACCCCCTTGTTAAATCTTGAATGGGACAAAGTTCAGACAAAACAAATCATCTGGTGGAGGGAGACCGTAAGAATGAGACCATAATGGGGCCTAAGGGATCCACAACAGCTCAGTCACATGGAAAACAAAGGAAGCCCCTTTAAAAGTTACGTTGCCAGCAGATCAGGCCATCACAGTTGGAAATGGGACTACAGAAATGGGAAAGGGACCATGATGGGAGTAAATACTTATTGCAGATTAGAAAAGGTTATAGGATT
Organism: Tenrec ecaudatus; assembly: GCF_050624435.1. NCBI lineage: Eukaryota > Metazoa > Chordata > Mammalia > Afrosoricida > Tenrecidae > Tenrec > Tenrec ecaudatus. The sequence goes on from NC_134533.1 coordinate 141,816,996, forward strand.
GGTCAGGGTCCTCCAACCATCTTGGCCAGGGCATGAACATGCAACCTAAGTGCCCCAGTTCCCATCAAGGAAGGGCATACTCTGGCAAGGTCTTGAGGACTAGACTGCTCCTCACTAGGCTGGTCAGGGGAGTGGGTGGACACTCTGCCTGAGGGCAAAGCATTTTACGTTGCTAGTTCAGCCACTCAGCTCTAGTGCCACAGGAGGTTATGGTTAACCACAAGGTTTCACTCTTCAAAACCACCAACCAGCTCCAGGAAAGAAAGGTGAGGCTTTCTACCCCAATTAAAAAATATATATAGAGTCAGAACTCATTGTGTTAGTCTGGGTAGACTAGAGAAACAAATCCAGGGAGAAACTCATATGTGTATAAGAAAGAGTTTTATATAAAAAAGTAATTGTATATTAAGAAAACATCTCAGCCCTATCCAGATCAAGTCCATAGGTCCGATATTAGTCCATAGGTCCGATATTAGTCCATAGGTCTGATACCAATCTATAACCTCCTCTTCAGACTCACACAACACATGCAGTGACACTGACTACATAGGCCAGTGGGTAGAAAGTCTTGGGGATCCAGTGATGGTAGAAGCATCTCAGCACTGGTGTGGGTCTCCATGTGTCTCCTCCAGCTCCAGGGCTCGGGCGCTCTCAGTGTAGCTTCATGTGACTTGTCAACAGGAATGTCTCGGAGGGAGAGAGTATGTCTGTCCCACCTAGAGCGAGTTATTTATCTACTTAGTACCACCAAATGAGGTCATCAAACTGCGACCAATTGACAGGCTAAACGCCACCCCTTCACTCTTAATAGTTTTAAACTGACAACAGATTATGTAACTATCACACCCACAGAGGTAGTTCTACTCTATCCTATAGGGTCACTATGAGTTGGAATTGGCTAGATGGCAGGGAGCTTGGTTTTTTGGTTTGGTCACTGGGCAGAAAGAGCTTAATAGAGGCTGAATCTATCTGTCATCTCAAAATGGATTTGGGGTTCCATTGTAAATGGTAGTCTTTCACAAACCTAGAGCTCAGGATTAAAGCTCTAATACAGGATGTAGTCTCTCCAAATAACTGAAAATTAAGTGGGGCAATATATCTGTATTTGCATACAATAAGCCTGAAGGAGGCTTGAGATATTGCAATATTTTAAAAGGGAAGCTACCTCGCTGGAGAGAAAGGTAAGATCTTTACTACATATTCTATTGTACATTCTAGATATCAAACCATGTGAATTATTATTTATACAATAAAATAGAAAGCATTCAAGTTATAAAAAGGGAAAACATTCTGTAAGTCTAGAGAAAAAATTGGGCTTTCTGCTTCTGTTAAGAGTTACAGTCTTGGAAACTCACAGGCACTGTTCTACCCAGTCCTATAGGGTCTCTCTGAATTGGCATCTCCTCCATGGCAATGCATCCGCTTTATTGGGAGGAAATATTCAGATGTATTTGGAAAGAAGGAAAGTGGGGGTGGAGGGCAGGTACACCAAGAGATTGAATCTTGAGAGTATAACTCAGAGGTTGATGAGAGTTCAGAGAATTTGGGGCCATTCTAAAATGGACAGCCAAACTCTCCTTTATGTCCACAACTTTATGTAAAATTTTGTGTAAAACATTAGTCACCTTTTTTCCACGCTACCCAGAGCAGGGTCCATACGGCGTTGTCCTGGTTCCCGTCGTAACTTAAAGGGAAACTTTTAACAATGTCCGGAGCCCTTGACGTCCTGCAGATGAAGGAGGAGGATGTCCCCAAGTTCCTGGCTGCAGGAACCCATTTAGGTGGCACCAACCTTGACTTCCAGATGGAACAGTACATCTACAAAAGGAAAAGTGACGGCATCTACATCATAAACCTGAAGACGACCTGGGAGAAGCTTCTGCTGGCTGCTCGCGCCATCGTTGCCATTGAAAACCCTGCCGACGTCAGCGTCGTATCTTCCAGGAATACCGGCCAGCGCGCGTGCTGAAGTTTGCTGCCGCCACTGGAGCTACTCCAATCGCCGGGCGCTTCACTCCAGGAACCTTCACTAACCAGATCCAGGCAGCCTTCCGGGAGCCACGGCTCCTAGTGGTGACTGACCCCAGGGCTGACCACCAGCCCCTCACTGAGGCCTCTTACGTTAACTTGCCCACCATTGCTCTGTGTAACACAGATTCTCCTCTGCGCTACGTGGACATTGCCATCCCGTGTAACAAGGGAGCTCACTCGGTGGGCCTGATGTGGTGGATGCTGGCCCGGAAAGTTCTGCGCATGCGGGGCACCATCTCCCGCGAGCACCCTGGGAGGTCATGTCTGATCTCTACTTCTACAGAGACCCAGAGGAGATTGAAAAGGAAGAGCAGGCGGCTGCTGAAAAGGCTGTGACCAAGGAAGAGTTTCAGGGTGAATGGACTGCGCCTGCTCCCGAGTTCACTGCCGCTCAGCCCGAGGTGGCCGCCTGGTCTGAGAGCGTGCAGGTGCTCTCCGTGCCCACCCAGCAGTTCCCCACTGAAGACTGGAGCGCTCAGCCTGCAGCTGAAGACTGGTCCGCAGCCCCCACCGCTCAGGCCACCGAGCGGGTAGGAACAACCACTGAGTGGTCCTAAACTGTTCTTCCATGGAAATTAGGTTGATGGCAAATAAAGACAAGTTTCTACCAAAAAAAAAAAAAATAAGTCACAACTTGATTTTGCCTTTAAAATGGTATTTATTGGATTAAAAGAATAAGACCCTAAATATACTACTTGTCACGAGATAATTCAAAGGCCTATAAGGGAAAATTACTACTTTAAACTGGGTGGCTACAAACAACAGAAATCAACAGTTGCACACAGTTCTGGAGATAAAATACCCCAATTTAAGTTGTTAATTGGGTTGGTTCCTCTTAGAGGTTCTGAGGGATAATGTGCTCCACCCTCTGCAAACTCCTGGGGGCTGCAGCAGTCCTTGGGCTGTAGATGAACCCCTATAATCCTTGCCTCCGTAGTCACAGTGCTTTCTATTCTGCTTCAAGCTTCCTGCTTTTTCTTGTAAGGACACCTGTCACTGGATTTAGAGCCCACTGTAAATCCAAGATGATCTCATCTCTAGTTCCTTAACTTAATTGTGTCTTCAAGGATTCTTTTTCCAAATAAGGTCACAAACTCCAGTTGGACCCATATTTTTGAAGGGTCACTATTCAACCTACAAAGGGAGCCTTTTGTGTATCTTTATAACTGATATTTTGTTCACCTTTTCTATGGCGAAGAGTCAATGGGTAGGTGTTTGCATTTTAAATTTTATTAAATATAGCAGAAAGCCTGTGGCTTTTCTTCCTCCCATAGGAGCTGTGGTAGGGTGTTTTCCCATATTATCATTGGTAACTCAATAATGTTTGCCAATCTAAAATTCAAAATGCGCTGCCACAAGTCAATTCTGACTCACAACCATCCTATTGGACAGACTAGAACTGGCTTCCTGGTTTAAGACTGAACCATTTATGGGGTTTCTGAAACGGTAACTTTTCCAGGGAGGAGTCTTGCTGGTTTAGTGGTTAAGTGTTGGGCTGCTAAGCCCAGCCCAAGGTTAGCAGTTCAAAAGCACCAACTACTCCAGACAGGAGAAAGAGGAGTCTTTCTGTTCCTGTCGAGTTACAGTCTTGGAAACCTTCAGGGGCAGTTCTACCCTGTCATATGGGGTCACTATGATTCAGAATTGACTCGGTGGAAGTGGGTTTGGTTTTGGAGTGATTGTAAATTGACGACTATTTACCTTTCCAGGGCTTTCAATGACATTGGGCACCTTTTCAATGTTTATGAACCTCTCTTCTGTTAATTGCCTATTTGTATGCATTGCCTGTATTAAAAAAAACACACAACCGAGCTATTTGTCTTAAAAATAATTTATAGAAACTCTTTATGTTAGGATTACAATGTAGATTGCCATGCGTTTTGCATAGCTGTATTTGAAGCCAATTGTTCTTTTAAAACACTTTTCTTGTCATTGTGATGCCATGCTAAAATGTAAAAATATTTTAATATAGTCAAATAGCTTTATCTTTCCTTTAAAGACATGAGCCTTCCTGTCTTGCTTAAAGTTTCCACTTCACTAAAGCTAAATTGCTACTCTTGAAAAAAAATTCCTCTAAGTTTTTAATATTTTGAATATTTTACCGCTCTAATCCTCCTGGAGTTTATTTTTGAATGTAGTATGCTCCTACCTTTGATTTCTTATAAACTGAGCCAATTAAACTACTTATTAACCAAAGTATTCTTTTATCACTGAATTGTTTTGCCACCTTTGCTTTGCATAGGATATAGTTCTAAATTATATCCCAGACTACTGAATGATTTGCCAGTGGTTTTACTAATTTTACACTAACATCACATTATGCGGGAGCTTCAGAAAGTTCTTGGGAGAATGGAATGAAAAGAGAATATAATTTCCCATGAATTTTTTGAAGCCTCCTCGTACAGGAGCTTTACAGTAAGTCGACATTTGGTTTTATAATAAATAAAAAATTCAACTGTGCAGGAAGAATGAGGGGCGTGACATTTCTTGGTTGAGATAAAAGCGGACAGAACAGAATACGAAAAGGGTTGGTTAAACGGTGAGACTGCAGGAAAGGGTTAACTGTTATCACAAAAATGAACACACAGAAAAATATTCTTGCACTTGGAAGGGGGAACTTCAGCCTTTCCACGGCCATCGACGGTGCGGTGCAACATCCCCGCGGTCCCACGCTCGGGAAGGGGGTGTGGTGTCTGCGGCGCCGCTGAGCACACCTGGGCGAAGGGCTGCGAGGGAACGCCGAGGCCGGGGGTCGCCCGCGAGGCGGCTGCGGGCCGCTCCCGAAGGCGGGGGCCTCGGGGCTCTGCGGCCCTTCGGGAGCCGCCGGGAGAGGCTCCAGACAGGCGGCTGTGCGGCTCCGCCGCCGGGCAGCACTGCGGCCCGCTCCCTGCCGGGCCAGCTCGCCCGGTCGGGCGGCCGCGCAGCGCCGCGGGGCTCGGGATTGGCCGCAGCGCCGGGCGGGGCGGGGCGGGGGCTGCCGGGAGGCCGGCCCGGGAGGCGCGGGCGCGCGCGCGGGCACGGGCACGGCGGCGGCGCGCGCGTGCTCCGTCGGTCGGTGCGGCGGCGGCGGCAGCAGCGGCGGCGGAGCGGGCCATGGCAGTGGGCGGCGGGCGGGCGTAGTGCGGAGCCGGGCAGGCGGAAGGTGACCGAGCGGCGGCGATGGAGGCGCCCGAGCGGGGCGGTCGCGGCGGCTGGGGTTACTGACAGCGCGCCGGGATCCGGGAGCGGGCTGCGGCGGGGCGCCGGGCAGGTGAGTGCTGCGGCGCGGGACCCGGATGCGGCGCGGCTGAGGGGCGGCCGAGGGGCGGGGGTGGTCGCGGCCGGCTCCGGTGCCCCGCGCTGGCCGGCGGCGAGCTCCTGGAGGTCCCGGCCGGCGGCTCCGGTGCCCGTGCCGCGCTTCCTGCCGGCTCCGAGGACGCGCGCCGGCGGCCCGCGGGACGCCTTGCTGAGGCGCGGCCGGACGTCCCGGGCTGGCGGCGCGTTCGGGGCGCCTCCTGAGGGGCGCCTCTGCGGAGAGCGGCGCCCGCGCCATCGCGTCGACGCGGGCGCCCCGGACCCGCCTGCCACTCAGGTGTCTTTCCGCGCAGAAGTGTGTTTTAGGAGCGGGAATCCTGCGGGGTGGGCTCCACGGACGTGTTTTTAAACCTCAGCGCCGCCGCCGAGGAGCCCGGGGCCTCGGCCGCAAACGCCCTGCTTTGCCCAAGGGGGATAAGAATGCGTGCCCCTTGGGGTGGTGTAGGGGTAGATCGCAAGTGCTTGTGAGTGGTAGCGCTTGGGAAGGCTGCACCTCGCTCCGCCGGCCGGTGGCTGGCTGCGGTGCGGGGTCACGTTTATGTCCGAGCTGCTGTTGGGTGGCTGTAACCTCTGCTGGAGTTGCTCTTAATATTGGAGCCTGTCATCAGCGGGTAAATAGCATCCCGGGGTCCCTTCCTGGAGCGCTGTGGGCTCTTGGTAGCACAAGCACGCGGCGACTCGGAATACCTGCCCCAGGTGCCCAGTGGGGGGTGGCTGCTGAATGCAACCCAGTGAATGTAGGTTGATTTAGGGGAGGTCCCAAACTTGAAGTGCTTTGCTCTTTAAATAAATAATCTTAAGTGACACTTAGCTTTATCACTGGTTACAGAGTATAAACACGCCAGGAGGATGAAGCACCCTCCCCCCTCCCACCCCACCGCATTGCTACATCTGAAGGGAGTGACAAGTGCTTTTGTAAACATCATCATGGGCTGTTACTGTCTGGTGAAGTCATCATAATTAAATTAGATGAGTACTTATTTTGAAGCACTGAATGGCCGTTTGGAAATAGGATTCCTAATAAAATCATCTCCAACGAGTCAGAATTCTCAGCAGTTCATTAATCATGGGGGATTTTTTTTTCTTCCAAAAGCTACATTGTAAGGTTTTAGTGGAAAAGCAGAAGTGTTTCAGAAAACTGTAGCATAGGAGGATAGAATCTTAACCGAGTTGCCCAAGGCAGGTGTGGAACAAATCTAAGCCTTAACCGAATTTACTTCTCCAAAGCAAAAGTGATACACAAAATCAACAATTCTGTTTTACTTCCCTGTTCATGGGGATGTTCTACTGGCAGCGGTGTCATTTAAAAGTAGGGGAAATGGTAGTTTTGATTTATTGCTGCTTTACACCTCTGGCCTTTATTTCTTGGTGACTTATCCATAAAGATTTTAGATCCAGCTTGCTCTGAATATGAACCAAACAGATTGGGAGGGGGTGGGGGGAATATGAACCTTGTAGTCTGTACCATGTTCCTCTTTGTGATCTCAGACTGTCCTGTAAGAGTTGAACGCCACAGCGGAAGCATTACTGGGCACTATCAAAAACACTGGTGTCGGAAGTCTCATCTTGGCTCAAGCTCTGGACTGAAGTTTAAATAGTGTCACTCCATCTCTCTGGCTTTCTGGACCTCTTTTTTTTAAACATCAATTAATTAATAGAATTTGGGTGGAGGAGGGGGTGGAGCTGGACCAGAGAATCATAGTATATAAAGGACATTTCCAGGATACTGACTTTTTATTGCTGTCTTCCTACTTTACTTTTCTTTCTGTCTCTTGCTAGTTTTTCTCATTTTCCCTATCTTCCCTCTCCTCTGTTCTTCCTCTCCCTTTAGGATACCACAGGGCTTCTGGTCTCTCCTTTCCTTTTCTGCCTGTATTCTCAGGTGAGCTCATCCTGCTGAGTGATTTTAGTGTCAGTAAGCTGCCTACCTCTGATGTTTATCTCCTTGAGACCTGGGTTTCAAAGCTCTCTTCACTTCATTTGTCCTTAGGTATCTGAATGTGTCTAGATTTCCACTCATCAGCCTAGCTCCTGCCTCCGGGAGTCTTTTCACAAATAAAGCACCAGTATTTCTCCCAAAACTGTGAGTGAAGGGTTTTGAAAGTCATCCTTAATTCATTTGCCACTGGGTTGATTACAACTCATAGCGACCCTATGGGACAGAGCAGAACTGCCCCTTTGGGTATCTGAGGTTTCACAGGAACAGAAAGCCTTAGCTTTCTCTCACTGGTGGGTTCGTACAGCTGGCTTGGTGGTTAGCAGGTTAGCACCCCATTCGCAGTACCCACTACTCCCCCAGGGCTTCTTTGCCACTTCAGTCTTATTGTTAGGTGCCATCCAGTCCTTTCAGCTCAGCCCTATGTACATTTGAGGGAAACTCTTCCCCGTCCTGCGCCATCCTCACATTGTTCTTATGTTTGCACCCATTGTTGCAGCCACTGTGTCAATAGTACCTCTAAAATATATCCTTAATCTACTTGTTCTGTTGTTATTTCCACTACCCAAACTCAAAATACAAATGATAGCTTCTTAATTAGCCTCCTTTCCTCAGGTCTTGCTCTCTTGGAGTCATTTATGATTGCTTTCTTTTTTCTGTGTTAATCTTATTAGGGGCTCTTACAGCTCTTATCACAATTTATGATTGCTTTCTTCCATCTTCATATGAGGTGTGTGGATATAGGGACCTTGTTTGCCTTCTCTAGAGTACCCCCAGCATCCAGAATAGTGCCTGAAACATTTAACCAGTGTCGAATATGAAATGAATGCATGAATGAAATCGGTAATAACATCTTCTGATTCCACATACAGTATGTACTGAAAGGTCTGAGATTTGTACAACTGAGGAAATAACCAGGGGACCTAGAGTTAACCTCTTTGGTGTTCTTACTCAGTCTTCAGTAACAGCTGCCACCTTTGTCTTCATAAAGGTTCTGTATCCATGAAGAAGATAAACATTTAGACACTGTCATTGATTACAAAAGCACATGTGAATTTCTCAGTCATGCTCATGGGTACTAGATTATTAGCATTTTGGCAACCAAGGAACCAAACAAGCTTTCTCAGTTTTGATCTTTCGGGGCATCAGGTTCTGGTCCTGACAGTTGATTGGTTCTAGGAGGTGGTAATTTGATCCACATCACAGTCCTATAGGAAACATTTCTGATTTTTGCAGGGAGTAGCTTTAGTTCACTTTCACAGTTTTTCTCTCTCTTGTTTTCCATCTAAAAATGACCCCCTGTATGTGTATGTGTGTAACTGCATGTGCACGTATGTATCCTTGGAACCACAGCCATCAAGGTGGCTCTGGTGCATAGGGACCCTGTGCACTAGCTGCTTCCTTGAGAGCTCTGTTTTGTTGTAGTAGAGCCCCTGTGCAGCACAAACATGTTCCCACTTAGCGACAGACTAGGCTGAGAACGGAAAGATTGGTGGATCAAACCATCCGGAAATGCCTTGCAGGGAAAGGCCTGGTGTGTACTTAACAGAGCACAGTGATTGAGAATCATATGGAGCAAAGTTCCGACATTCACTGTGAATCAGAATCGACTTGATTGCAGCTGCTTGTGGTGGTGTGGCCCTGCAGAAAAGGCAAACAAATTAGGTGTGCCCACTGCTCTGAAGATGGTCTAGCAGGTGTGTAAGGAAAGGCTAGATATGTACAACTCCATTGTTAAATTGGGACGCAGAGGGGAAAATAGGTTGGAGGAAGAAACCCTAGACTAGAAGAGTAATAATAGTAACTGAACACTAAGTAAAAAGGAAGATGAAAGGGTGTCATAGATTCTCAGGCTTATAAAGAACAACTCCTCTTCCTTCTTCTGCCTTTTCTTGCTTCCCCTCCCCAGATATGCTTCTGAGATTCTTTCCTTCTGGCCCTCCTCCATTCCATACTCCTTCACTCATTGGACTATTTCCCCAAGGCACGGAATCGCCTGTGAGCTATAGATAGGCCATTGACTCCTAGAACACCGTGAGAGAGAGGAAGAACCATTCTTTTCCTAAACAGGCCTTTCTACTTTCTTATAATTAAGGTTTGTCTTCCTGATCTTCCAGTCCCTGGGTCCAGAATTACCCTTCGAGTGTGCTTCCTCTTGAACCTGCTGCCCTTCCACATACCCTGTGATAGCCTTTGTGTTGTTGTCTCTAGATTCATTAATTCTGAGTCACCAGTTTCTAATTGGGACAGGGGAAATTTAAGATAGTAGATTTTGATTGGAGTGTGGCTAGTGTGTTAGGGAAAAATTGCTCTGATAATGCAGAATGCCCGTCACTAACTTAAACATTTCTTTTTCTGAGTCAACAGACTTATTTTTAAATTACTAAGTAACTGTTAGCAAAAAAATATTTCTAAAGGGGGACTGGTATTGAATTTAGAAAAATATATGTGTATATATAGTAGAATTCACTTTTAAAACAAGGTGTACAGTCCTATGAGTCTTTTTTGTTAATCAATGACTCTTACTACACAGTTTCTTGTAACCACCATTAACAGAATACATAGCAATTTCAAAACCCCAAAGAATTTCCCTCACTGTCACCTTTTACAGCCCATTCTAAAAGAAATCTTAATCCCTGGACTTACTTTTTAAAGTGAAAATTTCTCATAGATCAATATGGCAGAACTAGAACGAGTAGTTAATTATGCAACCTCTTAGAACCATCAAAGAGAACTCCAGTCTTCAGCATGTTGGATTTATATGCATAAACTAACCATGTAGATGGAGGATTGCTTTACAAGGGGAGGGGCCTTCAAAAAGTCTGTGGAAATTGAAAGATGGTGGAATTTGTCCACAATTTTAAGCACCCTTGGAATGTCTTCAGGTTGTTGTTGTTTTTTAAGTGCATTGTAATGTTTGGAACCTATCAACCTATGCAAATCTCATGCCAACTTCTAATAGAAACCATCTAAGTGATTTCATCACCACCTTGACATGACTGATCCTCTCCTGTCTCTGGTCAAACCAGAATTCCCACTTACTGCTCTGGATAAAGTAGAGATTACGTCTGTCAAACATTCAGTGTTTCTTCCTGGTCTCTGCATTGTCATTTTCCTCTACCATATCCATTTTACTCAGCTTTTCCTGGCATCGGAAGGAGGATACACTACTTACACAATGTATTGCAAATGTAGTGTTCTATTATCTAGTTAATTTGGCTTGGCGATCTTTGTTTCCCTCTCTCCATTAATGTGCAAGTGTATTTCTCTTTCTGTGCAACAGTCCCCTAAATGTGTAAAGCAGGTCACTTAGGTTATTCTCTTAACCGGGAGCCCTTCACTGCTGATATGGAGAGTGCTCATTTGGACCGGCCCTTATACAGTAGTGCTAAGGGCAGACCTGTGGGTCACCTGGAGGGACGGCAGCTTCTTTGGGCCAGTAGTTTCTCATCCTCTGATGCTTGGACCACTCTGGAGAGTGTGAGGCAATGATCAAGGGAAATGTGATCCTGATTATCCGTGCTGCTGGAGGGGGATTATGTAGATTAAAAGAAATCTCTGAGTAATCCAGAAGCTTTATTTAAACTACTGTTTAACCACATTCCTGACTACATTTTTCCCTTGTGTTCCTAATAACTGATTTATAATATTTACTAATTTCACATCATTTCCTTCCTCTCTTCCCATTGGCCAGCCTGGCAGTTGTGAAGTAGAGGAAAAGTCAGAGGGGTCTAAGGAAGCTGAATTAGAGAATCAGCCAGCAGTTGCCCCAAATAATTGGGTGTTGAACGCTCCTTGGTTTAGTCACTATCACTATACTTACTAGACCTTGAAGACTTGAATTCCATGAATTCCTTACCTGCTGAGCCACTGGAAGGAATGTGATTTAGTGACTGTCAACAAGAGGTCAAACTCTATTTTGACACATTTGTACTTTCCCGAGGTTTTGTGACTTTAATATTCAGTATTTTGGATAGTTATAATTTCCAATTTCGTATAATTTGAAGTTTTCGTTGGTGTTTATTTAGTCACCTAACCTATGGACAGTCTTCACAGAAATTAAATAGCTAAAGACCTGACATTTGAAGAATGAAAGATACTCAGATTTTATAAGCAGGTTGCTACTATTCTCCAACAAATTATTTGCATGTAAGTTACACAGTAAGGATTTTTTATTAATAACTGCGAGCCCAGCAGTTCAAAACCACCAGCTGCTCTGAGGGAAAATGAGGAGGCTTTCTATTCCAGTCAAGAGTTACAGTCTCAGAAACTCACGGGGGTAGTTCTACCCTGTCTTATACGGTCTTTATGAGTTGTCATTCAGTGTAGGAATTGTATTTCAGAACTCACTGCCAACCAGTCAATTCCGACTATAGCAACTATGTGCTCACTGCCAATGAGTCACTGCTGACTCCTAGCAGCCCTCTGGGGACTATGTGGATTGCAGCCCAAGAAGTAACCCCTGGACCATCAGTTCCTGTAGCAACTCTATAGGGCAGTAGAATGTCTCCTGTAACTTTCCAAGACTGTAAATCTTTACAGGAGTAGACAGCCTCATTTTTCTCCTTGCTGAGCAACTGGTGGGTTCAACTGCTGACCTTGTGGTTAGCAGACCTACCTGCAACCCATTTCACTACCACACTTCCCAGACTTGTATTTAAATGCTGTGTTTCTCATTATAAACCATTTCAAAATTGCAGTCAATATCATCTGAACATACCTTTGCAGCTGCTATTTTTATAAAATTAAAGTTTATGTGTATCAACTCAGTAGGTACTATTCCCCTTTGTTAGGATAGTTTTGTGGGAGGTGAGGGGTAAGGAGTGAGGGAAGCAAGTAAAATTTTTATATGCTTGTTTTTTGTACTGTGAACGGAATGTGGTCAATTGAGGTTAACCTTTGCTTTTTTTTGATGGCAGTGCACATTTTACATTTTCTTTGGAGATCATTAGCTGGTTTAATTTTTGATGTACAAAATGACCCACAGTCCAACACCCCCCCCCACCCTTCCAGCAGTATACTAAGGACCGTCTTGATTTTCAGTTTTCATTCTACCTACAAAGAGTATTGACTGTCTCCCTTATTTGTACTTTGTCTTTTCAAGACTCAAGCTAACCATATGTTAGATACTTTTGAGCAGTTAAAATTTTTTCAACTACCTAAAATTATTTCCACTTTAACTTCTGAAGAATTTATGATCTTTTTCTTGAGTGAGCCCTATACTATTATTATTTTAAAAATAGGTATGAAAGCAAATATTTAGAATAAGAAAATAAAGCACAACCAGTAATTTTTTGAGTAAACCGACAAATACCATACATATCATAATATTACAAAAAATTGCCAGGTAATTACTTTATAGTCTATTATTTATCTGTGTTTTTATGTATAGTGTTATTGTTTTTTTTGGTCTTCTACAGCTGTTGATGTCAAAGTAGCATTATTAGAAAAACTCCAGAGCAGCTTAATACATGGAACTGGACAAAATAACAATGAGTAGTATTTATTGTGGGCTTACTTAAAATTATTTTTAAACAGTTTTATTGGCACTTCATCCATCATACAAATAATAGTTCAATCATATCAAGAAGAGTTGTGTAATCATTACCACAGTCAATTGTACCATTTTCTCCTTCCTTGTACTTATTGTTATTAGTGTAATTATTACTATTTTTTAAATTGTAGCAAAAATATACACATTTTTTTCAAATCCAGCAACATCTACATATATAATTCAGTGCCATGTACCCAGGCAGCTTTGAGGCAAGGTTCAGTTGGTTCATGGGGCCTATATCTTAAGTCTTTCTGATGCAGCCCCTGCTTTATGCTATGCTGCCTATAAGCTCAGCTTCCATGATCTTTCTCTGTTTAGTCCATGGTGTGGTTCACTGAAGGTTGGGTAGAAACAAATGTGTAGTGTCTACCCAGCTACCTGAAAGCTGGTCTATTGTCCTCCTAGGTTCCCGACACTCACTGTTAGCATCCCTTCCCACTATGTGGTTACTTCTCAGTCGCCCACCATACTCACTAACAGAACTAACTGCATCTCCTCCATAGTTCAGGTGGAGGACCGATCCTCTCCTCGGCTTGGCTTGAATTTCCGGAAAGCTCTTTCCATTCCTTTGGCGGGGGTGGGGTGGGGTGGGGTGGGGGAGGTGGTGGCATTGATTTGCCCCAGCCTTGGTTCAATGTTATATACTCTCAAGTGGATGGTAATTTCCCCCCCTTAGGTCTTTTAAGAAAGAAGGAGCTCTGGTGGCTTTAGTGGTTTACAAATTGGGTCACCAACCAAAAGGTTAATAGTTCAACCTACCAGGTGCTCAGGGAAAAAAAGATAGGTATTTTGCTCCTGTAAAAAGTGACATTCTGGTCTGGACCTACCATACCGAGGCAAAACACTAAGGTGTGAGGGAAGAGCAATGTGGGGAGCAGTGCAGGGAGCTCCCAAGGGAGTGCAAAGGATAGACTTTGGGGTCAGAGTGTGGCACCCCATCGGACTCGACTGGAGGATGTGCCTAGAGGTCAAAAATCAGACCTTGATCTATTTGTGGGTTTTTCTTTTTTTTTAAATTAATCTATTATCTTCTTGGTCATTGGTTTTCTTTGTTGTCATTGTTGTCTTCTTTTTTGTCATTTGTCTTGCTATGCCTTGTTTTTTGGTGCATATTATTATCTCTGCAGATCTATCTAGATAAGATAGGCTGGATGAACAGTCTGGAGGAGAAAACAAAGGGACCGATGGTTCCGGGGGTCATGGGAGAAGGGGAAGCAAGGGAAAGGAGATGGTGTTGACCAGCCCAGGGACAAGGGGGCAACAAGTGACCCAAAATTGGTGGCAAGGAGGGTGTGAGAGGCCTGGGCAATGTAACTGAGAGAAATTACTGAAACCCAAATGAAGGCTGAGCATGATAGTGGGATAAGAGGAAAGTAAAAAGAAATGGAGGAAATAACTAGGAGATAAAGGACATTTATAGAGGTCTAAATACAGGCATGTACATATGTAAATATATTTATACAGGATGGTGTGGAAATAGATCTATGTGCATATATTTATAGGTTTAGTATTAAGGCAGCAGATGGACATTGGACCTCCACTCAAGTACTTCCTCAATGTAAGAACACTTTGTTCTATTAAATTGGCATTCCGTGATGCACACCTTCCTGATAAGATCACTGAAGACAAATGGGTGCATAAGCAAATGTGGTGAAGAAAACTGATGGTGCCTGACTATCAAAAGATATAGTGTCTGGGGCTTTAAAGGCTTGAAGGTAAACAAGTGGCCAACTAGCTCAGAAGCATCAAAGCCCACATGGAAGAAGTACACCAGCCTGTGTGATCACGAGGTGTTGAAGGGATCAGGTAGCAGACATCAAAGAACAAAAAAATCTGATCATTGTAAATGAGGGGGAGTGCAGAGTGGAGACCCAAAGCCCATCTGTAGGCAACCCGACTTCCCCTTACAGAAGGGTCTCAGGGAGGAGACGAGCCAGTCAGCGTGCAGGGTAGCAATGATGAAACATACAACTTTCCTCTAGTTCTTAAATGCTTCCTTCCTGCAACTATCATGATCCCAATTTTACCTTACAATTCTGGCTAGACCAGAGGATGTACATTGGAACAGATAGGCACTGGAAACAGGGAATCCAGGACAGGTGGTCTTTTCAGGACCAGTGGTCAGAGTGGCGAAACCTAGAGGGTGGAGAGAAGGTGGGGTCGAAAGGGGGGAACCAAGAATCTACATATAACCTCCTCCCTGGGGGAATGTACAACAGAAAAGTGGGTGAAGGGAGACATCGGAAAGTGTAATTAATACATGACAAAATAATAATAATTTATAAATTATCAAGGGCTCATGAGAGAGGGGGAAAAATGAGGAGCTGATACCAAGGGCCCAAGTAGAAAGCAAATGTTTTGAGAATGATGATGGCAAGAAATGTACAAATTTGCTCGACACAATGGATGTATGTATGGATTGTGATGAGTTGTACGAGCCCCAATAAAATGATTTTTTAAAAAAAGTGACATTCTTGGATACCCACAGGGGTCATTATGAGTCAGAAATGACTCGGTGGCACTGAGTTTGGTTTGTTTTTGATTCAGAAAAGATTTAAAGAGGCTTTCTACTCCCATTAACAATTAGTTTAAGAAACTCACAGGGGCAGGAGTTCTACCCTTTCTTACAGGGTCCATGTGAGTCAGCATGGACTCAATGGCTGTAAGTTTATATTAATTTAAATCAGCGTTTTGAACTCATTCAATCATGGCTGAAGAAGCAGACTCAAAATTTTAAAAATTTGGATGAAGCAGAAAGAAAACTGGAATGGCCAGTGGAGAGGTCTGGGAGGCTGGCCCCAGCACCAAAAATTAAGTGTATTCCTGCCCCTCGCCCAAGAAGAATTTGTTTCAAAGGACGACAATGATTCTATAGCTCCGGGAGAGGGACATATCTGATCAGGGCACATGGGAGCAGATGAAGGGGGAGGAGGAGACAGTGGAGCACAGCCTGGCCCACCAGGCTGTGAGGATGATGTTCCTGATTAGAGCAGCCAGTCCACAGAGAGGACAACATGGCTGTCCCCACTATGAGACATGAAGCCCCTCAGTGACTAAGGGCGATACAGGGGACAGCACCGGAGACACAGTGTGGGAATTGCACCTGACCTGATCCCACCACACCGAGGCAAATCACTGGGGGAGTGCAGCGGAACAGCAAGGGAATGGAGCGGCAAGGTCCCCAGGGAATGCTGAAAGTGGACTTTGGGGCCAGGGCGTGTTGCCCCAACAGACTGGACTGGAAAACACTCCTAAAGGCCAACAAACGATCCTTGAACTAACTACAAGCTTTTCTTTCTTGATGTGTTTTGTTCTTTGTCAGTGGTTTGTTGTTGCTGTTTTGTTGTCTGGTTGTATACTGTTGCTTTGTTTTCCTCTATCTTGTTTTTGTGCATGTTATTATCTCCACAGGTCTGTCTGAATAGGACAGGCTGGATGAACTATCTGGAGGAAAAACAACGGGACCGACAGTTCCGGCGGGGACTTGGGATAGGGGAAAGTAGGGTGGGGGTAAGGAAGTGGTGTTAACAAACCCAGGGACAAGGGAACAACATGGGATCCAAATTGGTGGTGAGGGGGGAGTGGCAGGCCTGGTAGGGAATGATCAAAGGTAAGGTTACGTAAAGAGGTATAGCTATAACCCAGGTGGGGACGGAGCATGATAATGGGGCAGGAGGAAAGTCAAGGGAAATAGAGAAAAGAGCTAGGAGACAAAGGGCATTTATAGAGGTCTAGACAAAGACATGTACATGCAAATATATATATATGAGGATGGGGAAATAGATCTATGTGTCTATAGTTACAGGTTTAGTATTAAGGTGGCGGAATGACCTTGGGCCTCTACTCAAGCACTCTCCCAACGCATGAATACTTTCTTCTATTAAATTGGCATTCTATGATGCTCACCCTCCTGACACAACTGCTGAAGCCAAAACGGATGAACAAGTAAATGTGGTGAAGAAAGCTAATGGTGCCCGGCTATCAAAAGAGACAGTGTCTGGGGTCTTAAAGGCTTGAAGATAAACAAACGGCCAGCTAGCTCAGAAGCAACAAAGCCCACATGGAAGAACACACCAGCCTTTGTGGTCACGTGGTCCTGAAGTGATCAGTTATCAGGCATCAAAGAACAAAAAATCATACCATTGGGTGCACACCTCCAAAGGGATCAGGGACAAAGCATCATAAAAAAAAATCTTACCATAGTGAATGAAGGGGGAAGTGCAGAGTGGAGACCCAAAGCCCATTTGTCGGCCACAGGAGACCCCCTCACAGAGGGGTCTTCGGGAGGAGATGAGTCAGTCAGGGTGCGATGTAGCACCGATGAAGAATACAGCTTTCCCCCAGATCCTGGATGCTTCCTCCCCGCCAACTACCATGATCCGAATTCTACCTTGCAAGTCTGGATAGAGCAGAGGATGTACACTGGTGCATATAGGAGCTGGAGGTACAGGGAATCCAGGGTGGATGATACCTTCAGAACCAGGGGGTGAGGGGCGATACTGGGAGAGTAAAGGGTGAGTGGTTTGGAAAGGGGGAACTGATTTCAAGGATCTATATGTGACCTCCTCCCTGGGGGACGGACAACAGAGAAGGGGGTGAAGGGAGATGCCGGATAGGGCAAGATATGACAAAATAATAATTTATAAATTATCAAGGGCTCATGAGGGAGTGGGGAGCGGGGAGGGATGGGGAAAAAAAAAGAGGACCTGATGCAAAGGGCTTAAGTGGAGAGCAAATGCTTTGAAAATGATTAGGGCAAAGAATGTACTGATGTGCTTTACACAGTTGATGTATGTATATGTATAGATTGTGATAAGAGTTGTATGAGTCACTAATAAAATGTTTTTAAAAAAAGAGAAAGAAAAGTGGAATGGGAAACATAGATTTTATCCCTGGAGTAGAAGATTTGGAAGAGGGTTAAGGAGTCCTTTTAGGAACCTAATTTGGGAGATTGGATTGTTACCCGGTGGGTGGACAGTACACATTCGAAATGGTGCAGTTGCTGCCATCTTTGAGCAGGGCAGCGTTGTTTCTGATTGCAGGCTAAGAGAGTTGGTTGCTAGGCACTGCTTGCTTGGGCTGCCCTTGTTTTATAAGAGGGAGACTAAGTTTCTAACAGAGCATAGATTGTAACTTTTCCCAGTCTGTTTCAGTTTTGCTTCTTTGGTTATGACTGAACTGGGAAGACTGTTTCAAGTCCCTGATTAAAAGTGTTATTTAAAAAAAATTTTTTATTTCTAAAGTGTTATTTTAAAAGATGTAATTAATAATCACCATTTTCATTTTATGATACATATGTATTTGTAAACAGGAAGCAATTTTCCAATCAGTCATTAACTTTCTTTCTCTCACCACTGTTAAATTAATTTATCCAATTTATGGTTAAGAGTTAAGTAATAAATTAGTCATTTGATGTTAGTTTACCTTTGATTTGAAAGTATGATCAGTTTTATCTTTGCTTTGGCCTGACAAAAATTAAACGAGTGTGGTTTCATGAATTCATATATATGTAATTAAGGAAAATGATTAATGTATGACATGATGTAGTTAGATGTTCTTGCAAATTTGTGTTGCTCATATTTATAGAATTTTCAAGTAAGAATGGTCTAACTAGTGGTTCTCAATCTGTGGGTCGCCATCCCTTTTGGGGTTGAACAACACTTTTACAGGGGTTGCCTAAGACCATTGGAAAATACATATTTCTGATCTGGTGACAAAGAAGCTATCTCAACCTTGGGACTGATGTTGGCTTTTTACGCATACTGTCACAAAATGTAGCAATGTAGTTTACTGTTGGTATACTGTTGGTACCCATGATACACCATACTTCAAGACAAAATTTCATTTATTTGTCATTAGAAATAAATATTTAACAATATATAATTACATATTCTTGTGATTAATCACTGCTTTAATTATGTTCAACTTGTAACAATGAAAATATATCCTGCATATCAGATATTGCCTTGTGATTCATAACAGTAGCAAAATTATAGTTATGAAGTAGCCACGAAAACAATTTTATGGTTGGCTGGTCACCACAACATGAGGAACTGTATTAAAGGGTTGCAGCATTAGGAGGGTTGAGAACCACTGGTCTAACCAAAAAAGCCAATTCCACCACCATTGAGTCAATCCTGACTCATAGTCATCCTATGTAGAGTTTCCAAACTATAAATCTTTGCTGGAGCAGAAAGCCTCATCTTTTTTTCTGTGGAGTGTCTGGTGAGTTTGAATTGCTGACCTTGTGCTATTAGCAGCCCAATATCTAACCACAGTGCTGCCAGGGATTCCTAAGAAAATGAAGTACTTACACCCACTCAACACATGTGATTTGTTTGGATGGTGTATTGGCAGATTACTAAACTTGATCTTTAAGTTCAATTGACTATTTGTATCTCAGGGTTTTGCGTCATTGTTACATCCAACTACTGAAGGAAAATATTTGGCGGGGGAGAGCAACTGAGTGATGAGTATTTAAGCAATCCTGCAGAGACTGAGGGAGCATAAAATATTCCTTATATAGCTTGTGTAGTGGATTAGGTATTACAGGTACTGTAGAGGTGATGTAAAATATACAGGAGATGTGTATGGGTCATATGCAAATAATATATCATTTTATATAAGAGACTTGAACATCTTGAAATTTTGGTACCTGTTGGGAGTCTTAGTCCTCCTCTCTGTGGATACCGAGGGAAGACTATATTAGGAACAGAGGAAGGTAAACATAAATTTACTTCTGAGTAAATGAGCCAATAGATAGACTATAGATAACAGTCCTCTCACTTTAAAAAGGAGATTAAAAAACCTGAGTAGAGCAAGTGTTTATAATATTTAGCCTTTGTTTTCCATATTCCCATGTGAGAAAGGAATGTGAGCATTTATACCACATCTTTAAAAAAATTGTTTTATTAATACCACATCTTTTATTAAGTAGTACTCAAACTGGTGCCAGGTATGCTCAGAATTCCATGATTTTATGGGTAATTGTTTCATATATCTGAAGGTTAGATTAGAGAGAGATACACACACATGCACACACACAGCTTTCTGCCTGATTTTGTGTGTGTGTGTGGGGGGGAGACAGAGACACACACACACGCACACACGGCTTTCTGTCTGATTTTGGAAACCTGGGTAGGTACGTAACTTGTTTCAGGCAAGTTTCTGGTGTGTTGGTATTAAAGCCACTATGACAGGCTATCCAATCCCACAAATAGGGGATTTGTGATTAATTTCTTCACTGCCAAAGAGTTGAGATCTTAATGAGTGTGTTGCTTCTCACTGGCAGGTTTTGAGTGGCCTCACACTGAGACAAGATCACTTTCCCTTCTCTGTGCTCTGGAGTGTTTCCTGTTGAGAGGTAATCTTGGTGAGTTACAAATGTTTCAGTTATTTAGTTTTTTTACCTTTATTTTCCAAATGATGTATTATTTTATAAAATAAAAATCTAACAGTTAGTCTAAGAAAATTCTATCATGTCATTTTCCTAACAACTATTGTGAGCTAACCAATGATTTTGAATTCATTTATATCCAATGGTTTTTGTAAGTGACTCTATAGCTGTATAATTATAAATAGTCTATCATTACTAAACATGGAGATTTAGAGCTTCTGAGGTATTCTCCATTTTAAAAATGAGTTCTATATAATAAATCGAAATGAATGATTTGCCTTTAACCATTTCTTACTGTGTACTGTGGGTGGGATCTAATTTCAGTAAAGGAAAAGGAAAATATTTTCAAAGATCTCAATCTTTATATTATGAACAATTTCAGTAATACTTTAAAAAAAGTAGCAGTTTTTTTTTAAAGGAGCATTTTTTTTAACCTGTGCACTTAGTAACATAATGTATGAAGATAAGTAGAAAGTACTGCTTCTAGGGTTCCAGTTCATACATTTGTGGGTTTATTTTAAAAAAAACATAAAAATGCCTCTGCAATTAGTGGATGATGGCAGACAAGTTCTCTTGGTAATTCACTTGTAAAATAAAACAGAACAAAACAAAACACAGTCATTCACAACAGTGGCCTCTGATGGGACCTGCTCAGCCATTTCAAGGCAGGGGAACTCAAAGGGGTCATCTTGATAGATTTTCTTGAAGACACAGTGCAATCACAAAGCTTACTGGGAAGAAGTTTTAAGAAAATTTAAAAACTACATTGAAAAGAAAAAGGTCAGAAAAATTTACTGAATTGTTTTCCACTGATGGTGCCCGGCTATCAAAAGATATAGCTACTGTGATCTTAAAGACTTCAAGATAAACAAGTGGCCATCTAGCTCAGAAGCAACAAAGCCCACATGGAAGAAGCACACTAGCTTGTGGGACCACGAACTGTCGAAGGGATCAGGTATCAAGCATCAAAGAACAAAAAGTCATATCATTATAAATGTGGGTGAGTGCATAGTGGAGACTTGAAGCCCATCAGTAGGCAACTGGGCACCCCTTTACTGAAGGGTGGTGGGGAAGAGATGAGCCAGTCAGGGTGCAGGGTAGCAACAATGAAATATATAACTCCTCTAGTTCTTAAATGCTCCCCCCCCCACTATCATGATCCCAATTCTACCTTACAAATTTGGCTAGATCATAGGATGTACATAGGTACAGATTGCAACTGGAAACACAGGGAATCCAGGACAGATGACTCCTTCAGGACCAGTGGTAAGAGTGGCAATGCCTGGAGGGTGAAGGGAATATGGGGTAGAGAGGGGGGACCGACTACAAGAATTTACATATAGCCTCCTCCCTGGGGGACGGACAGCAGAGAAGAAGGCAGGGGAGGGGCGTCAGACAGTGTAACGTGACAAAATAATAATAATTTATGAATTATGAAGGGTTCATGAGGGAGGGGGTAGTGGGGAGGGAGGAGGAAAATGAGCAGCCAATATTAAGGGCTCAAGTAGAAGGCAAATGTTTTGATAATGATGATGGCAACAAATGTACATATGTGCTTGACACAATGGATGGATGTATGGATTGTGATAAGAATTGTACGAACCCCAATAAAATGATTTAAAAAAAAAGAATTGTTTTCCATTTTGACAATGCACTTGCACATTCTTTGAGGGTAACCAATGGCTGTTATTTGAAGATTTCACTGGGGAGCCTTACCTCATCCCCCTCCAGCCTGATTTTTCTCCTCCAAACTTTATTCTAATTCCCCAAACTCAAAGAATATTTAAAAGGGACATGATTTGGGTCTTTGAAATATGCTGAAACTGCCATTTTAATGTGTTGTAGATCTAAGAGTTTAGAATTCTTTGGGGAAGGGAACAAAAACGAAGTAAAACCCCAACCCACTGCCTACTAGTGGATTCCACAGTACAGTGATGGAAGCACACTGCTTTAGAAGTGTATAGGCGCACACCGTGTCTAGTTCTTCAGTGTTTCTTCTCCCTCCCGCCCCTCCAACCATCATGACCTCAGCTCTGCCTTACAAAGCCGCTAGACCAGAGCACTCAACTCAAGAATCCAGGACAGATAAACCCCAGGAACAGTAATGGGAGTAGTGATACCATGAGGGTAGGGAGAAGAAGGGGAGAAAGGTGGCAATGATTGATGTATTAACACCCACACCCCAGGGGGACAAGCAACAGAAACATTGGTGAAGTGAGACAGTGGACAGTGGAAGATATGAAAATATAATAATTTATCATTTATCAAAGTTTCATAAGGGTGGGAGGGTAGGAGAGAAGAAACAAAGAGGAGCTGATACCAAGGGGTCAAGTATAAAGAAAATATTTTGAAAATGATGATGGCACCATATGTACAAATGTACTTGATACAATTGATATATGGATTGTTATAAAAGCTGTAAGAGCCCCCAATAAAATGATTTAATTAAAGAAAGTGTTTAGGTTGACCTAGTTGGAGGATAGATTGAGAAACAATAGTTTCAGATTTTGATAATTTTGCTTAATAACCAAACTGAAAACTCACTGCCATTGCATCTTTTCTGACTCACAGCAACCCTACAGGGCAGGGTAGAACTGCCCCCTGTGGTTTCCCAAGACTATAAATCGTTAGGCGAGTAGAAAGCCTCACCTTTATCCCAAGGAATGGTTGTTGATTCCAAACTGCTGACCTTGCAGTTAGCAACCCAGTATGTAACCCACTATATGAAGGTGCCTGGGATTTTTTGTAGCAATGCTTTTTGACATTCAAGAGAAATCCAGATTATTCAAAATGACACAAGTAATCTAGACCTGTCTCCTTGACAAAGATAAAGTATCTTAATACTTTTGGTTAGGATTATGGAACATATATTTTCATTCATTGCTATTGCAAGTTTAAGTTGATATATCCTCTCAGAAGGGCAATTTAGCAGTATCTACTGAAATTATGAGTACATATTCTTTAACTCTCATCACTTGTCTGTCAGTTTGCCTTACTGCGGCGGCTTGTGTGTGACTGTGATGCTGGGAGCTAGGTCACTGGGATTTCACATGCCAGCAGGGTCACCCAAAGTGAACAAGTTTCAGCAGAGCTCCCAGACTAAGAACAGGCAACAAAGAAGGACTTGGCTGCCCACTGAAAGTCTTACATCTGGATTCAAAACATTGTCATATATTGAGGGCCTGATGGATGGAAGCAGAACATTGTTGGAGATAGTGCTGGAGGATGGGCCCCCTTAGGCACTTGAAATGTGACTGCTTTCTCGGGGTGGAGTTGACCCCTGGAGACGTGAAAGGAGTAAAGCCTCTGGGAAATGGAGCCTTCCCAATCTTCATTTGCTTATGGAGCAAGACTCAAAGTAAGAATAACTGCAGATATCTTCTAATATTTAGAACTTGGAACTGTGAAATAAGAGTTTAGGAAAATTAGAAGTGGTTACAAATGCAATTAAACACAAAGATTTATATCTTGAGCATTAGTGAGCTGGAATGGATTGGTATTGACCTTTTTGAATTAGAAAATCATGTGATTTTCTATTCTTGGAATAACATAATTAAGAGGAATGTAAATTGCGATCATTGTCAAAAGGGACTTTGAAAATTCAATCTTGAAGTAAAATGCTGTCTGTGATAGGACTGTATGTATCCGCTTTCATGGGAATCTAATTAATACAACTATTCAAATTTATAGACCAACCATGAAAGCTAGTTATGAAGAAATCGAGGAATTCTACCAATGTCTTCAGTTGGAAATTGATCAAACATGCAGTCAAGTTGTGTTGGTAATTACTGGCTATTGGAATGTAAAAGTTGGAACCTGGAAAGAATAAAAGCTGGAAAATATGGTCTTGGTGATTGAAATGAGGCTGGAGATCACATCATAGAACTTTGCATGACCAATGACTTTTTCATACCAAATACCATTTTTGAATAACACATGGATTTCTGTAAATGGAATACACTGAAATCAGATAGACTACGTCTGTGGGAAAAGATGCCGGAGAAGCTCAATATCAGCAGTTAAAGTCATGCCAGGGCTGGCTGTGGAACAGACTATCAATTACTCATATATAAGTGCAGGTTACATCTGAAGAAAATTAAACCTGGACATAAGTGCCAAAATACAACCTTGAGTCTATCCCATTTGAATTCCGAGACCATCTCAAGAACAGATGTGACACCTTGAACACTAGTGACAGAAGACCTGATGAGCTGTGGGAGGACATCAAGAACATCATGCATGAAGAAATAAAGTTGTTAAAAAGACAGCAAAAAATGAAAAGATCAAAGTGGATGCCAGAAGAGACTCTGAAACTTGCTCATAATCACAGAGCTAAAGCAAATGAAAGAAGCGAGAAAGTCAAAGAACGGAGCAGAAAATGTCAAAGACCAACTGGAAGACAAAGGCAAATGTAATGCTATTTGCAAAGAGCTAGAAACCAAAAAGGAAGAAGACATTCAGTATAGCTGAAATTTAAAGAACTCAAAATATCAAAGTCTCTAATTTCAATATAGAAATAGTCTATGGACAAAATATTGAATGATTAAAGAAGCAACAAAAGAAGATGGAATTAATAGTCAGTGTACCATAAAGAACTAGTTAATACTCCATCATTTCATGAGATGTTGCTTATGAACAAGAACCAATGGTGCTGAACAAAGAAGTTCAAGTTGCATGGAAAACATTAGCCAAAACCAAGACTCCAGAATTTATGGAATACCAGTTGAAATGTTTCAATAAGCTGATGAAGCCCTGGAACCACTTATTTGTAAGGAAATTTGGAAGACAGCTACTTGGTAAACTGATTGGAAGAGATCCACATGTGTACCCATTCCAAATGAAGGAGACCCAACAGAATGCTCAAACTATAGAACAATATTACTAATATCACCTGCAAGTAAAATTTTGTTGAAGATCATCCAACAATAGTTACAACAGTACATTGATGGGGAGCTGCCGGAGATTCGGGTTAGATTCGGAAGAGGACATGGAACAAGAGATAACTATTGCTGATGTCACATGGATCTTGGCAGAAAACAGAAAATACCACCAGATGTTTGTATTTTATTGACTATGCCAAGGCGTTTGACTGTGTGGATCATAACAAACTGTGGATAACCTTGAGAAGAATAGGAATTCCAGAATGCTTCATTGTACTCATGTGGTACATAGATTAAGAGGCAATTGTGCGAACAGAAAAAGGTAATGCTGTGTGGAATAAAATCCAAAAGGTGTGTATCAGGGCTGTAGCCTCTCACCATACGTAATCTGTGTGCTGAACAAATCACTAGAGAAGCTGGGTTATATGAACAGGAGTGGGGCATCAGGATTGGAGAAAGGCTTATTAACAACCTGCTAAATGCAGATGACAGAACTTTGCTTGCTGAAAGTGAGGAGGACTTGAAGCACTTGCTGATGAAGATCAAGGATTGCAGCCTGCAGTATGTAAAGAAGACCAAAATCCTCACAACTGGACCAATATATAACATGATAAATGGAGAAAAGATTAAAGTTGTCAAGGACTTTATCTTGCTTGGGTCCACAATCAATGCTCATGGAAACAGCAATCAGTAGATCAAAAGATGTATTGCATTAGATAAATCTGCTGCACAAGACTTTGAGGGCTAAGGTGCCCCCATTTCTTTTAGCATGAAAATCTTTTCATGACTTTTTACAGTAGTCGCCTTAGGACAGTATTTTCCTTTTTTGTTTGACAACTTCACTCAGCATAATGTACACCAGGTTCATCCATGTTATGAAATATGTCACAGATTTCTTCTTTTATTAAAAATTTTATTTGGGGTTCTTAAACCTCTTATCCATACATACATTGTATAAAGCACATTTGTATTTATGTTGCCACCTTTTTTTCTTTTCCCCAACAGTAATTTTTATTATTATTAATGCTAATAGACTGTTTATTCATACCTTTAAAAAATACCAGGCCCTACAAAATATTAACATTTTTACAACATTGCTTAACATTCATTGTTTTTTTAAATCGTTTTTATAGGGGCTCAGACAACTCTTAACACAATCCATACATCCATCAATTGTGTAAAGCACATCTGTACATTCATTGCCCTCATCATTCTCAAAACATTTGCTCTCCACTTATGTGCCATCATTTTTTCAAAACATTTCCTTTCTACCTGAGCCCTTGGTATCAGTTCCTCATTGTTAGCCCTTCTTCCCTGCCCTCCCCCCTCCCTCAGGAACCCTGGATAATTTATAAATTATTATTTCCATGTCTTACACCGACCACTCTTTTCACCCACATTTCTGTTGTTTGCCCCCCCCCCTTGGGGCGTGGTAGTGATGGTGGTTGTTAAACGTCTATCATTGTGATTGGCTCCCCCTTTCCCTCCCAACCTTCCCCCTACCCTTCTGATATTGCTACGCCCATTGTTGTTCCTGAGAGGTTTCTATGTCCTGGATTCCCTGTGTCAAGAGCTCTTAATCTGTACCAGTGTACATGTTCTGGTCTAGCTGGATCTGTAAGGTAGAATTGGGGTCATGATAGTGGGGGCGGGGTGGGGTCAGAGAGGGAGGAAGCATTAAAGAACTAAAGAAATGTTGTGTGTTTCATCAGTGCTATACTGCACCTTGGCTGGCTCATCCCTTCCTTGTCACCCTTTTGTGAGGGGATGTCCAATTGTCTACAGATAGGTTTTGGGTCTTTGCTCCGCAACACCCCTCCTTGTTCACATCAATAAGATTGTTCTGAGTCTTCTGATACCTCGTGACCACACTGGCTGGTGTGCTTCTTCCATATGGGCTTTGTTACTTCTCAGCTAGATGGCTGCTTTTAAGACCCCAGATGCTATATCTTTTGATAGCTTTTTTCACATTTGCTTATGCACCCATTTTGTCTTCAGTGATTATGTCGTGAAGGTGAGCATCACAGAATGCCAGGTTATTAAAACAAAGTATACTTGCTTGGAGGGAGTACTTGAGGTCCAATGTCCGTCTGCTACCTTATTATTTAATATATATGTACACAGAACAATGTCCCTATCACTATATAAAAATATATTTACATATGCACATGCCTGTATTTATACCTCTATAAATGTCCTTTGCCTCCTAGTTCTATTTCCTTTTACTTTCTTCCTGTCCCACTATCATGTTCGACCTTTATTCGGCTCCCAGTAATTCCTCTCAGCTACATTGTACTTGCTCAAGCCCTACCAGGCTTCCTACATCCTCTTCACCATCGATTATAGATCACTTGTTGTTCCCTTGTTGCTTGGGTTTGTTGGCTCCTCCCTTTCTTTCCCCCACCTGCCCCTCTTCCCTATCCCCCCAGAACCATTGGTCCGTTTTCTTCTTGGAATTTTTTATCCTGCCTATCTTATCTAGATAGACATGAAAAAACACAAGCAAAGCAAAAAGCAACAACAAAAGAAAAACCTATAAATAGTTCCAGGTCTGTCTGTTGTAGTTTATAAGTGTTTTCCGGTTGAGTCTGATGAGGTGTCATGCCCTGCCCCCAAAATCTATTTTTGGGATTCCTCAGGGACTTCATTGCTTTGCTCCCCTTGCTGCTCTGTTGCACGTCCTTTGTATTTTTCCCCGGTGTGGTGGGGTCGGATCAAGTACAATTGCTGCATCGTGTCTCCTGTGTTGTCTCTCATAGCGTTATGGGTCAGTGAGGGGATGCCATGTCTCCTCTATGGTCCTCTTGTGCATTGGCTGCTCCAAGCAGGAATATTATACTTGGGGCTTGGTGGGCCAGGTTGCAGTCTCTCTTTTTCTCTCCTTCCCTCTTAGTTTGTTCCCATGTGCTCTGACCAGATGCGCTCCTCTCCCAGAGCTCTAGCTAAAGTGCTGTCCTCTGTAGTTCATTCTTCTGGGGAGGGGGGTCCATGTACCTGGGACTGGGGCTGGCTCTGCAGACCTTTCTATTGGTTAGCTGCTTCATGCTGGTATGTTGCTTTCAAATTTTGGCACACCAGGTTGAGGGCTGGTCCCTCTCTCCCTTTCCTGTGGAGATATAAACAATACTCTTCCCTTGGGTGGGTCAGTGCCCACTACCCATGTCCCCTTTTCCCCTTCTTCTTAGTTGGCTGCCATGTGGATCCCTGGGTTAAGTCCAACCCCTGCCAGAGTGCCTGGGCCTCCTCACCCCAGGGATGTATGCATATAGCAGCTCCCCCCCCCCCCCCGCCCCCTGCCCCTTTTGCTTTTTAAGGCTTATCTCAGTACTTGCTCTTTTGTGCTTGGCTTACTTTGCTTAGCATAATTTCAGCCAAATCTTCCCATGTGGCGATGTGCTTATCACTGCTTTTTAGGGTTGCGTAGTGTTCCACTGTATCTATGTACCAGAGTTTTTTAATCCATTCATCCGTTGATGGGAATTTAGGTTGTTTCCAATTCCTTGCAATTGTGAACTGTGCTGAAATGAACATTGGAGCACAGATGTTTGGCCGTGGTCATTTTCTTGCCTTTTCTGGGTATATGCTCAGTAGGGGGATTGTTGGGTCATATGGTAGATCGATTTTACTCTGTTTCATTTATCGCCAAATCCATTTCCATAATGACTGCACTTACTTAGAGGTCTGCCAGCAGTAGATGAGAGTTCCTATCTCACCGTACCCCTTCCAACATTTGTTACTTTCTGATTTTTTGAACTGGGCTATTTTTGAGGGTGTTGGTGGTATCTCATAGTTGTTTTAATGTGTGTTTCTCTTATGGCTAAGGATCAGAAATACTTTCTCATATGTTTATTGGCCATTCAGATTTCTGCCCTTGTGAAACTTGTCTTCAGGTCCTTTGTCTGCTTCCTCAATGGGCTGTTAGTTCTTTTCTTCCTGTAGGCTGGCAGAATACTGTAGATTTTAGTAAGAAGGCCTTTGTCTGATGTGTCATTCATTGCTAAAGATGTTTTCCTAGTCTGTGGGCTCTCTTTTACTTGTGGTGAATTCTTTTGATGTACGCAGGTGTTTTAGTGTCAGTATATCCCACTTATCAATTGGTGCCTCCTCTGTGGGTCCTTCCCTATTTCTGACAGCCCATGTATTCCCTGTGCCAAAGTTCTCAGGTTTGTCCCAGTTCCTTCAGCTATGGCCCATATAGTTTGAGTTTTACCTCAAGGTCTGTGATCCACCTTGAGTTTATTCTTGTGCATGGAATGAGGTAAGGGTCTTACTTCATTTTTCTGCAGGTAGATATCCATTTTTTTCCTGCACCCCTTGTTGAAGAGGGTATCCGCTTCCCATTTGACCATTTGATCAGTTGTCTGTATGCTGATGATTTTATTTCTGGGTTTTCAGTTCTTTTCCATTAGTCTGAGTATCTGTCATTATATCAGCACCACACTGTTTGACCACTGTAGTTGTATAATAGGTGCTAAAGTCAGGTAAAGCAAGCCCTCCTACTTTGTCCTTCTTCTTGAAGCATTCTCTGCTAATTCTGGGCTTCTTTCCTCTCCATATGAAGTTGATAATCTGTTTTTTCCAATTCTTTGAAAAAAGATGATAGTATAAGTATCAGGATAGCATTAAACTTATATAGTGCCTTGGGCAGAACTGACATCTTTATTATATTGAGTCTTCTGATCTATGAGCATGGGATATTCTTCCATTTGTGAAGGTCATTTGGTTTCTTGTAATAGTGTTCTGTAATTTTCCTTGTATAAATCTTTTGGGTTTTTTTTTGACATTTATATCCCTAGATATTTCAATTTGTGTTTGGCTGTTGTGAAGGGTAGGTACTACCTTTTTGATTCCCTCTTCTGGTTTCGCAGATTTAATCAGTAATATTTAACATTTTGTAGTATTCCATTTTATATATATATATATATTTACATATATATATGTCAAAATTTATCCAGTTTTTCTGCTAACGAGCAATTAGATTGTTTCCATCTGTTTGCCATTGTGACTAGTGCTGTGGTGAACATGGTGTGCATTTATCTATTCACATCATTCTTAGGAGATTTTGTTAGGAGAGATCAGTCCCTGGAGAAGCACATCATGTGTGGTCAAGTGGAGGGGTGGTGAAAAAGAGGAAGGCCCTCGACAAGATGGACGGACACAGTGGCTGCATCAATGGACTCAGGCACAGGAACGATTGTGAGTGTGGTGCAGGACCATACAGGCTTTCCGTCTGTTTTGTATAGATTCACGGTAGCACCTAACAACAGCAAAAATTCTTGGAAAGAATTACTGTTTTAGAAACGTGTAGGGGCAGTTCTACCCTGTTCTGTGGGATCACTGAGTTAGGAAAGACTTGATCGCAGTATTTTGGAGTCTGGAATAATTTTACCACATAGATTGATAAGTTTTTAAAAAGTGTTTATAGGAGCTCTGGTTGTGTAGTGGTTTTTCAGTCGGCTGCTACCTGCTAGGTCAGCAGTTCAAATCCTTCAGTGGCCGGGAAGGAGAAAGACTAGCTTTTCCACCTCCAGAAAGTGTTACAGTCTTGGAAACCTACAGCAGTTCTACTCTGTCCTTCCGGGGTGCTGTGAGTCAGAATCGAATTGATGGCAGTGAGTTTTTTGGTACAATTCATGTAATATGTACTACCATTACTTTTTTTCTTTTTAAAGTATAGAGTATGCATCTGCTTGTGTGTGAATACAGTATTTCTAAAAGGATAACCAAGGAAACAGGTAAATGCCGGTTGTCTCTTGGGAAGGGTTCTTGGGTTACTGAGGGACATGAGGAGGTAGGGAGAGCATTATTTATTCTTTTGCATGCTTGAGTTTTTAACCATATCAGTATAATAAATAAATATAGTGAAAAGTAAAGACATTTAGCCTTTATGAAGATAAAATCGATAAATGTTCCCACAAGATTATTATAAAATAAATAATTGGGTACTAACTATAATGTTTAGTGTATCCCTAAACCTTTAAACAAATATTTGTGTTCTAGATTGAGTAAATGACAGCTGTAATCTTCATGCATAGGTGGATAAGAAGCAGCTTTCTGTCTTTACTCACATTTTTAAATGAGAACTAAACCTTCTCTTAATACTTTACTCTTTGTCCTAACTGGAAATTTTTACATTTGTAATTTACTCTTGGCTTAGCATCAGAAATACATTTTTAATAAAACAACAACAGTAACTGGATGATCTTAGATTTACTGATTCTGAGTCAGTCACTGTATAACTTTGGGCAAGTCGCGTAATGCTTGAAGAAGTGAGATGATACTGTTTGGCCTCACCGTGTGTGAGGTACGTTAATCATGGGCACTGCCGTTCATGGCATACTTGCCATGCACCAAGTGTTACGCTACATCTTTTAAAGGCATTTTCTCTTTCAGTCTTGTAAAAAAGGTTTGTGAAGTAGGTGTTGTTATCCTCAACTTAAAAACTCACTACTTTTTATTTGTTTTTGACCCTTACAGGAACCATAGGGTTTCTAAGACTAAATCTTAACAGAAAACAACTGTTTTCCCTTCTCCCTTGGAGCAGCTGGTGGGCTTGAACTGCTGACCTCTTGGTTGGTAGCCCAGCTGTGCTTCTATAGCTCCTTACTGCCAAGTAACAGAGGCATAAAGTGAATTTTCGTGTAGTGGTTCAGTAAGGAGACTTGGTGGTACATTGGCTGAGTATTCAGCTGTTAAAGTAAATGGTAGGCCATTTCAAACCCACTAACAACTAACTCCCCAAGAAAAACATTGGGAAATCTGCTTTTAGAAAGACTGCAGCCATGGAAACTCTGGGCAGTTCTCCTCTTGCCTGTAGGGTTCCTATGAGTTGAGAATAATGGATTTGGGTGGGGGGATTCATTTTGGGGTGGGGGAGGGGATGTTGTTGGTTCAGCAGTTGAAAGATCAGTTTTCATATGCCAGCTAACAACAAAGTAGTATTTTAAATGTTTTACCTGCTCCTCCCTCTGTTTGCTATTGTGATGACCATGGTGTGCATTTATCTATTCATGCCGAGCCTCTTGGTGTCATGGGCTGTGCATTGGGCTGCTAACCACAGGGCTGGCAGTTCTAAACTACCAGGTGCTCCTCAGGAGAAAGATGACTCTTCCTGTCCCGTAAAGATGTACAGGATGGAGACTTACAGGCGCAGTTCTACCCTGTTCTCTAGAGTCACTGTGAGATCTAGTCGCCTTTTGTTCGTTTGAGTTAATTGTCTCAGCATTTTAGAAGAACTTTAGGGCTTATTAGTTGCTAGACTCAGAAACAAGGATTCTTGATTCTCTAGTGTTTGGGATGAACATTTTTGTGCTTCCACTTTCAGAGGAAGCAGGCATTCATTTTGCATCTCTCACAGTCACTGTGGGAATAAATGAGGAAGGGAGTAGATGTAGTGCCATCCCATGGTCTGAGACTTATTGTTGAGCCGGCTCAGAATAGTTGCCTTGTGACTCTGTCTCCAATTGGAGGGTTGTCAAAAGATAGTTTTTAAAAAAAATTTAACTTAAAAAAATCCAGATATATGGTGTACTCAAAATATGAAAGGTACCAAAGAATATTTTCTCTCAGCCTCGAAGTTCCCCTCTTGTCAGGTAACCAAAGTCACCAGTTTCTCTAAAATCTTTCAGAGACTTTGTACTTTTTCAAGCAAATGTATATACATGTATATGCAGTCTAGTCTTCCACCTGCCACTTACCCAATATGCAATGTTTGCGTGCAGATTTTTCTGCTTATTGTATTTTGCTTTTAAAATAAAGATCATTTTATAAATCAATGATTATGACAAACAGTGAAGAAATGTTTGTAAAAAAAATTCAGTGACATAGCTGGGGTGAAGTCTGTCCCTTGCATCATAACATCCCAGCTCTGAAAGAGTACAACTTGACAGACCGACAAGATGAAATTGAACACAGCTAACAACTGTTATCATGTCTCTTTTAAAGATTATAATAGTGTGTAGCAAAATTGGCTACTTTGACCATTTTCGCATGTACAGTCAGTGACATTAATTACATTTGCAGTGTTGTGCAGCCATCGCTCCTCATTTCCATAACTTTCTCATCACTCCAGACAGAAACTTGGTACTTATTAAGCAATAGCTCTCCATTTCCTCTCTCACTCCAGTCTTTGTTAACCTCTAATCTACTTCTCTGTCTCTATGAGTTTGCCTATTTTAATGTTTCTTATTAAGTGGAAGCCAACAATATTTGTCTTTTATGTCTGACTTCTTTTAGTTAGCATAACATTTTCAAGGTTCATCTGTGTTGTAATGTAGATCAGAAGAACATCATTTCTTTTTATGGCTGAAAAATATTCCATTGTAGGGCTAATACCCCGTCTTGTTTATCCAGTCATTTGTTGCTGGACATGGAGTGTTAGGGATAATACTGAGCATTGTTGTAGAAGTCATGCATGAGTCTTCGTTTTCAACATTTAAATTTGTGCTTTTCTGTTAACAGCCATTCTAATGAAGGTGAGTGTTAAACTCATTATGGTTTTGTATATATAGCCTTTTGGGGTTGACCTTTTTTCACTCGGCATAATTCGCTGAATATTCTTTCAAGTTGTTGCATACTGTATAGCAATAATTCTTTCCTTTGGATTGCTGAGGAGTCTTCCTTGATTTGGGTGTTCTGTATTTGTCTATTACAAATAAAACTGCTACATCTACATGTAGGTTTTTGTGTGAACCTACGTTTTAATTTCTCTGGGATAAATGCCCAAGAGAGCAGTTGCTGGGTAATTTACATGCTTAATTATATAAGAAACAACTGCAGTGCCCTTTATCATACAAGGAGTCACAGCCTAGTATAAACTGATTCATTGTTTATAGTTGCCCTCAAGTTGATTTCAACTCATGTGTGCACAGAACTATTTATTCCACAGAGGTTTCAAGGCTGTGACCTTTAAGAAGTAGATGGTCTTCTGAGGCATCTTTGGATGGGTTTAACCCATCAACATTTGAGTTAGTATTGTGTGTTTAACTGTTTACATTCACTCTTTGATGCTAGTTGCAATATATAACAGATCCTATAGAGCCCTGGTGGTGTGGTTAGTTATATGTTGGGCTGCTAATCTCAAGGTCAGCATTTCAAAACCACCAGTTCCTCTGCTGGAGAAAGAGGCAGCTTTCAACTCCCATAAAGAGGAACAGTCTCAGAAATCCACAGAGGCAGTTCTACTGTGTTCTAGGCTCAGTAGTCTATTTGATAGCAGGGAGTTTGAGTTTGAGCTGCTCAGCTTGTTGAAGTACTCCAGCCCTCTCATTGCGTAGATTCTGGAACTAAGGATCAAACAGACAAACCCGATTAACCACCAAAATCTGTTTCTTAGGGTGCGAAAACCTTTACCTTAACACTGTTTTCTTTTATCTTAAAAAAACAACACCCCATCCCAAATCATCTCTGTCCTTTGCTGTTTGTTTGTTTGGGGGGCGGAGATTTTCAACTTTATTTTCCATCCTTTTGGAATTTTCTTTCATCCTCTGAAAAGCCTTTTTTTTACATCTAGTCCTTGTTCTTTGGTACAGTAAATTCTATCTTTTGATGATTTTAATGATTGTGAGGGAGCTTTTCTCTATGCATACATTTTTCATTCTATTTACCATTTTTTCTGCTTGTTTCAGTAGAACTTGTCAATTGATGATGAAGGTTTTAATTCAGCACTGACATTCATTTTGCTTGTTTTTAATAAAACAAGTTTTTCTACCTCCCCCACTCCCAAAACTGCTGTAAAGTTTCCAGAAAAAGTAGATATATAGTCTAGTGGATTTGAGAAGTCAAAGAAAGCACTTGGGAAGAAGTGAGATTTATATGTGGGAGCTTCAAAAAGTTTGTGGAAAAATAGAATTGAAAGATAATGACTTTGTCCACAAACTTTTTTGAAGCCCATTCATACAATATGTTGGATCTTGAAGATTTGTGAGATGTATGTAGCTAGAGACAAATGAGACCACTGCATGTTTTATACCTGGGAAAATTAATGGACAGAGAGTATTTCTGTATTTTCTATTTAAAAAATTTTCCTGAATAGTTAATGTGGGCTCCTACATCTCATAATATTCCATGCATCAATTGTATCAATCACATTTGTACATATGTTGCCATTACTTTCAAAATATTTTCTTTCTACTTGAGCCCTTAGTGTCAGCTCACCTACTGCCCCTATTTCTGTATTTTCATTTAAGTTAATATATCTTGGTTAATATGTTAATGTCAGAAATTTTAAAAATAGATAATCCTTCATGAAACTTCAATTCTAGTGAAGTGATTCTCAAAGTTTGATACTTGGATTAGCAGCGTGGGCATAATTTGGGAACTTATTGGAAATAAAAAGAAAATTTTCAGCCTCCAGCCTAGTTTGCTCTCTTGGGTACTGGGACTTATCAGTTTAAGATTCTGATCCATAGTAAAGTTTTAGAGCCACTAGCCTAATGGATATATATGAGTTAAATAATCGCAAAGATAATCTTAATCACATGATAACAGTTATGAATGAAAAGTACCTGGTACAATGATATAATAGAATCTCAATTTGGTCTGGATATTCATTCAAGGAGATAATTGAATTGAGATGTGAAGAATGAAATTAGCTAGATTAATGGATCCCTGGTTCTACTTCGTGGCTGAAACTGACCTTTAGGACCCCACTAAACCATCGGGTTGATTCCACTCATTCAGTTGTGTTACACTCAACTGATATGGCCCTTCCAGCCATAGCCCCTTATGTGCTATGTAATATTCTGCATTTCCTATGCCTGTGGCTGTGGTCCCGCTTGGAGGGCATCATCTGCTAACAAACTGGCCTGGGATGAGATTGAGTTCTGACCTTAGTGGACGGTGTGAATGGACCATACTCTTGGTTTAATGATTATCTTAAGTTATTACCTAAAATGGATATAAGGATTTATGTCCTACAGCTGAGTGGAGAAAGAAAACGGTTTTTGGAGGGACCTGGGATAAGCCTGGCTGATTAATTTTAGAAGCCAATGTTACTGGAAACATCTCGCCAGAGGCCCCAGGTCATATGTACATAAATAAGATACAATTCAGAGTGGGAAATAGATGATTACATTTGGGTAAAACTTGACCATGCAGCTCCCACCAAACGACCCTTCCCTGGATGGGTCTGGTAAGAAGGTTGGGGAGAGACTGATAGGATTCACCTGTGAGTAGTTGTGAACAGGAGTCATTGTAATGTTTTTCTGCTGTGTATAAAATGAGTCCACTGAGAAGCAGGGAGTGTGAGCTGCTCACCAGCAGGAGCCAGGAGCGGAGTGCGTCTTTGGCCCCACCATCTGGCTTACCTCTGCCTGACCTTCAGACTTTGGTCTGGACTATGCTTACCACCCGGCCACTGGTGAGACATTTCCCTTGCACTGTTGTGAGTTTTGTGGAATTCTGCAGCAACTTGTAGAACCTAGAGATGTGAGGAATATACTTAAGGGAGGAAGTGGGAGGGGGAGATGGAGCACATCTTGTAAGAGTTGAACTTTTGGAACTTTTTCATATCCAACCTTTTGGGGCTAGTTTGGTCTTAATTCTTACAAAAGAAATTATTCGAACAATAGTAATCTTTACAGGAGCAGACAGCTTCATTTTTCTCCTGTAGAGCTTCTGGTAGATATGAACCCCCGACCTTGTGATTAGCTTTTGAACATAAACCTGACAGCACTACCAGAGCTTCTTGACCTTGATGGAGTATTTTGGAAATGTGGGTTGGAAGCAATTTTGGTGGTCATAATATTTGGGGACAAAATGGCATGTAGTGGGCCATTCTATAATGGGTCTTCTGTGTGTGTGGGGGGGTGTTCTCATTTCACACAGGTGAGTTCAGACTGCTGACCTTGCAATTAGCTTAAACTACTATGCTACTAGGGTTTCTTGCAGGAAGTAGAACAGAGCACTAAATACATCTTTAGTCCAGTTGACTGGGATGTAACATGAGAAGGTGACTCAAACCAAAGAATCAGAGCTCATGAAATATTTGATTACACTTAGACAGTCTTGTCTTTATTGTTG
Source organism: Tenrec ecaudatus (assembly GCF_050624435.1). Classification (NCBI taxonomy): domain Eukaryota; kingdom Metazoa; phylum Chordata; class Mammalia; order Afrosoricida; family Tenrecidae; genus Tenrec; species Tenrec ecaudatus. Next base: position 141,854,108 of record NC_134533.1, read on the forward strand.
TTAAGTGCCCTCAAGTCAGTTCTGACTCATCGTGGCCAACAGAACAGAACACTGCTTGGTCCCGAGCCATCCTCACAATTGTAGTTTGCGTCCTGTAGCAACCGTGTCAATCCATCTTCTTGATGGTCTTCCTCCTTTTCTACATTATCAATTATAATGTCCTTTCCCAGGACTGGCCCCTCCTGTTAACAGGGCTATATTATATGAGGTGATGTTTTGTCATCCTTGATTCTAAGCATTCTGGTCATTCTTCTTCCATGACAGATTTGACAACCCATGGTACTAGTTAATTTTTTTCTCGTGTGTGTGTGTGATTGCGTGATTGCTATGAATGTATCCATCATAACATTTATGCCAATACCTCTGGTAACCACTAAGAAACTTGGGTACATACACTTAGAGGTCGCACAATAATTGTTTTTTTTCTGGTTGACAGGGAGGTAATTCAAAAGTACTGCTGCCTGGGTTCTATTTCGTACATGCACGGACTCCTCCAAAACCAAATGCTTAGTTTAAACACGTCTCTGTCATCTGATCTGTGAATGACTGCAGACAAGTTCTCTTAGTAATACACTTGTTAGGGATGCCTTTACAAAGAAAAAGAAAATGTCTAATTAAAACAGTGGCTTCAACGATATTGGTTGTCGCCAAATGATAGGCAGAGAGTTCCGCTCAGAAGGTGATGATAACTTTTTATATTCCAAAAGGGTAATCTTGATAGATTTTCTTGACATTGTAGGACACAGAATGATCATAGTGACTTATTATAAGACGTTTTAAGAAAACTGAAAATTTCTTTGGTGAGAAAAAGGCCAGGGAAGTTGTATTGAGGAATTATTTTCCTACATAATAATGCACCTGCTCATTCTTGGAGGGTAGGAAGAGCTGTCTTTTGAGAATTTCATTGGAAAACTATACTTCATTCACCTTACATTCCTGACCTTGCCCTTTAGGCTTCTTTTTGCTCCTAACCCTGCCCCCAACATTAAAAATTAACATGATTTGAATCCATAGAGGATGTCAAAACTGCTGTGGGACAAATGGAAGAGAGCAGTATTTTGAGGGAGGGGCTATAGAGATGGAATCATTGTCTTCAGAAGTATATAAACCCAGATGAATGATAGATTGAGAAATAATAGGTTCACTTTTTGTTTTTGTTTAATAAAGGTTCTATAATGTTATAGCCGTACCTTTAGACCAGGGGTCCTCAAACTTTTTGAACGGGGGGGCCAGTTCACTGTCCCTCAGACCCGTTGGAGGGCCAGACTATAGTTAAAAAAAAACTATGAACAAATTCCCATGCACACTGCACATAACTGATTTTGAAGTAAAAAAACAAATGGGGCAAAAACACCTGGCGGGCTGGATAAGTGTCCTCGGTGGACTGCATGTGGTCCACGGGGCCATAATTTGAGGACGCCTGCTTTAGACTTATCCTTGTAGTTCAGCATAATGTCTTCTGGCTCCATCCATATTAGAGGATATATATCAGGACTTCATTATTCCTAATATATACTATAATGCTATGTGTATATACCACAATTTGTTTATCCATTCATCATCTGTTGATGAACGTTTAGATTATTTCCATCTTTTGGTTATTATGAATAGTAGTGTATAAGTATCTGTGGAGTAGAATGAAATTTAAGTCATTTTAGTGAACACAATAGTTTCTCCTCACAGCAAAGCTTGTTTTCTAGATTGTGACATTATTATGGCATTTGATCGCTTCATAAGAAACTCCGGTGTGTACTTTTGCCTTCTCTTTTATTTGAGAAGTCATATAGTAGCATATGCCCAAGTGAATGTCTCTGTACGGTGTTCCATTCAAAAGTTGTGCCAATGAAAAATGTGTAGTGATTTTTAGCTACTACAGGTTGAGGTAACTTGCTTTCATGCAGCCTAACAGCCCAACCCTCACAGCCATCAAGTCAGTGATGACTTTTAGCAACCCTGCTGGACAGGGTAGAGCAGCCCCTGTGAGTTTGAGACTGCAACTCTTTACAGGGGTAGAAAGCCCTAACCTTTCTGGGAGCTGCTGGTAGTTTTGAACTGTGTGGGTAGCAGCCCAATGGAAAACTGTGCCACCAGGGCTCCCTGTGCATCATAGCAGGAGCTGTTGTTTTCCCAAACATTCACTTTGCTATTTCTTTTATAAGAAGCCAAGTCATTTGGCAGCTTATTTCTGTTCCAATTTTCTTATCAGAAAATGTGGTAACAGTGTGAACCTGTTTGTTGTAATTTATGTGAACATAATTGAGTGGTCTAGATTAAGTGAGCTGACTGGTCAAAATTCAGGCCTATGGATTGCCAAATTGGTTCTGCAGAGATTGGGGCTTTCCTAGATCCACAGGCTTCCTGAAAGATGTGTCCGAGAAGCTCTGCATTTTAGAGCTACGTTTCATAATTGAAAGAGAGGCCTACGGAGGGAGGGAGGCCCTAAGCTCTAAGACCTAATGCTGTCGTTGCTGTGTTTTTTCAGTGTACCTGCAGTTTCCTCACTGCAGTGGGAACCATTGGAAACAACTGTCCTCATTCTCTGAGATGCTGTGCTACCCCACCCCACCCCCACCTCATCCCTTTCTCTTATTGTAGAGCAATGCCTCTTCCATATGTATTTCAGATATCCAGTTAATGAACAATTGTGGACATGTGGGTCTTCAAAATGTTATGAATAAAATTTCATTATCTTTCTATTTCATTTACCATGAACTTTTTGAAGCCGTTTTGTTTACTGGTTAAGCATCACTAGGAATACATGAGAGAAACAGAATTGTGTTTAATCTTTGGTAAACTCTGCACAGGATCTCTTAAAAGTTTTGAAGAACAAGGATGCTACTTTGAGAACTAAGGTGTATCTGACTGACCTAAGCTATGGTATTGTCAGTCATATCATATACATGTGAAAGTTGGACAATGAATAAAGAAAACCATAGAAGAACTAATTATTGTGCTGGCAAAGAAAATTGAAAGTACCTTAGATTGCCAAGGGAACAAACATCTGGAAGAAGTACAGCCAGGATGCTCCTTAGAGGCAAGGATGGGAAGACATTATCTCATGTACTTTTTTACTCATGGCAGATTATCAGGAGCTCAGTCCTTGGAGAAGGATATCACACTTGGTGAAGTAGATCAATGGAAAAGAGGAAGACATCAAGGAGATCGATTGACCCAATTGCTGCAACAATGGGCTCAAACGTAATAGCAGTTGCAAGGATGGTGAAGGACTGAGCATTGCTTTGTTCTGTTGGAACCTATTTGATGGCACCTGAAAACAGCAGTGTCATCTCTGGTGTTTCCTTGGAATGGGGTGTGGAGTCTGGCTTAGAAATCCAAAGAGACTCTGATTTGCAAACCATTATAGATCAAGATGGCATGGTGTGGGGGAGATTTTATATACCTGTGTGTATTCTAATTTGACACAAAAAAGCACATTCTCATTTTAAAAAGTGAGGTAAGGCAGTTTGTATTCTTTTTTAGTCAACATTCACTACCATTCTCCCTCCCTTGATGCTACTTCCCCCTTGAACAGTAGTTTAACAGTAGTTAAAAAGAGGCGGCTCCTTTTATTTAGTCAGAAGACTGGAGCAGTGGGTGTTTGTTTTACCTTCTCAGCATCTCCTTTCATTGCCTCCACAAAGCAGAACTTTGAAAATGTCTGACATGGTGTGATCATGCCAAGGTGGAATGTATTTTTTTATTCTACTTCTTGCATTGCTCTCAATTTATCGAAGTGTTTAGTTTACACATTTCTATGAAAAAATTGGCCATGGGAAAGTCTGCTGGAATGTCTGCTTCACTCATACATGCCTTTACTTATGAGGATGGGAGATTCTTTCCTAAATCCAGCATTTGTTCACGGACTACTTAGTGAGAGTCTATTATGTGCCACTTGCTTTGTGAGGCATTGGGAATCAACCTTGAAGAACCACGACTCCTAATTTTAAGGAACTACAAGACCCTGGAGAAGGATATGTTTTATAAAGTGGAGGGGCAGCAAAGGAGAGGAAGGCCTTCAAGTAGATGGATTGACACTGTGGCTTCAACATTGGCTCACGAATAGGGACAATTGTGAGGATGGCTCAGGACCAAGCAGTGTTTCATTCTGGTGTGCATAAGGTTGCTATAGGTCAGAACCAACTCAATGGCATCTGATGAGGACTACAGATGACAAACTGTAAGTGCACTGATGGAGCCTGTCAAATATTATCAGAACGAAACGAGTCCTACTACTGCCACTGAGCCGTTTCTGACTCATAGTGAATATGCACGGCAAAGTAGAACTGATTCTTAGGGTCTCGGAGACCCTCAGAGGCAATGTCTGTATGGGAACAGACAGCTTCATCTTTCTCCCACAGGGCATCTGGTGTGTTTGAACCATTGTCCTCATGGTTAGATGCCCAAATGCCCAAACCACAGCACTACCAAGGCTTCTTGTAAAACAGTGGTTCCCAAAGGATGGTCTGGGGACTCCTAAAGGTCTTGGAGCTCTATCTTGGAAATCTGCAAGGTCAGACTATTTTCTTAATAATTAATTCATCACTGTCCATTATATTCAAATAGATTCTGATTCACAGTGGCTCCATATGTCAGAGTTGAATGCTACAGAGGGCATTCAATGTTGGATTTGTTTGTGAAGCATATCAATAGACTTTGATTATGGTTCATAAGAAAAAGACTTCATTTGCTTTTTAAACAGTGCTTCATGAGTACACGGTTCAGTTTTCCAGAATCAATATAACTATATAGCAATATAATTAAATATAGCAATATTTTAGTAGATTGAAGAATCAGAGATGATAATCCAGCTGTCTGATAGTAAGGATTTTTGCCAAAATCTTTTCTTGGAATATTTGTTCCCCTTCCCCCCTTCCCCCACTTGTTAAAAAGGCGAAAGACTGGTACGATCTGAAGAGAAACCAGAGTATGTCTGCCCCACTTGTTAAGTTAAAATATTGCTCAGCTTTAAGATCTGTAGAGATGTTTTTGGACTAAGATTTAAAGATTATTTCAGCCCTAAGTTTCAGGAGATTTTCCATCTTCCATAGTTCCAGGAGAATTTGAAATTCTGGCTGTATTCCTTTTGATCAGAATGTTTCTGTGGAATCTTTGATCCAAATGTTTAGTAATGATAAGTACCACGAAGTTCTGTTCTCATGACAAAGGAGGCAGTTGTTCATGGGGGCACTTAGCTACACATTCCATATCTTCTTCTTAGTCCTGTCTTTCCGTTCTCCTCTGTAGTTCCAGTTGATTGGAGACCAGGTGCTGTGCCTTGAGTGGCTCCATGTAAGTTTTTAAGATCCCAGGCACTGTATAGTGAATTAGAAAGTAGAACAGTAGCACTAACTACTTTACTGAGCAATTAGCTGTGATGGTCCATGAAACCATGACCCTAAACTTCCAAACCAAGGAACTAAATTTAACGAATTATTTGGTTATGCATAAGTAGCCTCAGAAATTATTCTTTGTTGTTATAGATTTATTGCACAACTTTCAGCAATTCAACTACCAGGTGTACAACTTATGGATAGTAATTAAAATAATTGTCTGTGTATCCCTACCCTTAATAAATGTGCTTTTTCTGTTAACACTGGTCTTCCCTCCCTTTCCATTTTCATCCCCATCCCATCCCTGGAAACCACTAATGTCCCCTATCTCTCTATATAACCGTCTCTTTCTTTTTAAAAATATATATACAAGGGAAGTGATATAGTATGTATCGATTTGTGATTAACTTAATTGCCTTCAACATAATTTTTCCAACTCTATACTGTAGCATGTATCAAGACTTAATTTTACCTAATGGTTAAGTAAGTAGTCTGTTGTATGTATGTACCATGTCTTCTTTATCTATTCATCCTTTAGTGAGCATGTAGACTATTTCCATTTTTGGCGCTTTGTGATTAGTGCTGCAGTGAGCATTGGTGTACACATCTCTTATTCAGTGTCTGCTGTATGTTGTTTCTAATATGCTAATATGTTTATAAAGAGCTTTGGTGTGACATTGGTTAAGTGCTTGGATGTAAATGGAGAGGTTGGCAGTTGGGACCCACAGACTGTTTTGTGCGAGAAAGATGTGACATTCTTTTTTTTTCTTTTCTTTTTTTTTTTTAATTTTAACAATTTATTGGGGCTCATACAATTCTTTTCACAGTTCATATATATACATACATCAATTGTATAAAGCACATCTGTACAGTCTTTGCCCTAATCATTTTTTTCTCTTTTCTTCTTTTACATTTTATTAGGGACTCATACAACTCTTACCACAATCCATACATATACATACATCAATTGTATAAAGCACATCCATACATTCCCTGCCCCAATCATTCTCAAGGCATTTGCTCTCCACTTAAGCCCCTTGCATCAGGTCCTCTTTTTTTTCCCCCTCCTCCCTCCCCCTTCCCCCCTCCCTCATATGCCCTTGGTAATTTATACATCGTTGTTTTGTCATATCTTGCCCTATCCGGAGTCTCCCTTCCCCCCTTCTCTGCTGTCCCTCTCCCAGGGAAGAGGTCACATGTGGATCCTTGTAATCAGTTCCCCCTTTCCAACCCACTCACCCTCCACTCTCCCAGCATCTTCCCTCACACCCTTGGTCCTGAAGGTATCATCTTGACACATAATTTACATATCATACAATTCAATAGTTCTATCATATCAATGATAATTATACAATTATTACCATATCAATTTTAGAACATTCTTCCCCACCCCCCATGGTTAAATAGCCTTTAAAATGATTAGTCAGTCATGGTGCTTCCTCCCTACTCCCCCCTTCATTTTTATTCCTGAAATCCCCTTTCCCTCCCTAACACCCATTCTGCACCCTGCATCCCCTGATGAGACATTCTGCTCCTGTAAAGATTAAACATTAAAAAAAAATTAAATCCCCAAACTAAAATATCCTGCTATCCAGTTGATTTTGACTCACAACAACCCAAAAGGACAGAGTAAAACTGTCCCGGTGGATTTCAGAGGCTGTGAATCTTTATGGGAGTAGAAAGGCTTATTTGCTGTCCTTGCACAGTTAATAGTAGCCTACTGTGTAACGCACCATGGTGTCCGTCTCTGCCTCTCTCTTTCTCTCTCTCTCACACACACATACTCACACTCCAGCCTTGGAAATCTTATTGAACAGTTTTATTCTGTTCGATAGGGTTGCTGTGAGTCAGAATTGACCTGAGTAGCAAGGTTTTTACGGCTATACTTATAAGCAACCAGTGGGATCAAACATAAGAGCAATTGTGAAGATGCCATAGGACCAGGTGGTGGGTGTGTCATTCTGTTGTACATGGAATCTATGAGTCGGAACCAACTTGATGACATCTAACTACAATTTTCTAGTACAGTTGACCCTTGAACAACATGGATTTGAACTATATGGGTCCATTTATAAATAGAGTTTTGGAAAAATGCAATGTTGCACAGATCATCTTTGTGGGTGCAGCTCGAGTCTCCATTCAATTGCTTGTTGCAGTAGAAAGTGATCTCTTGTGGTTGCCATGTGTATTTTTCATTGTGTATACCACACTGCCATATACCTTGAATAATACAATGGCACCCATATGAAGGACCACTAGTGATGTTGGAAGCGTTCCCAAGAACCAGAGAAAAGTCATGACAGTACAAGAAAAAGTTGAATTGCAATTGCGTGATATGTACCATGGATTGAGGCCTACAGCTGTGGCCATTTGTTATATCAAGATAAAAGAATCTAGCACAAGAACCATTGTGATAAGGAAATCCATGAAGCCATTGCTGCAACTATGCTAGCAAGGGTGAAAATCTTGAACTTTCCTGTGAAATATCCTTCTATCTCATACTGAAAATGGCACTTTTATGTGGATGTAGTATAATATATGTAACATACAAAAAATGAACTGTTTATTAAGGAAATCCCTTATTGGTAAGGTCAGCAGGCTGCTAGTAGTTAAGTTTTGGGGGAATCCAAAGTTGTATATCCTTTTTTTTACATTATATCAGTGTTTAAAGATCAGCTGTACTATAGAGATCTTGTTCTTAATCTGGAAATTAGATTGATAGAAAAATTCAGGTATTCATATTCCAAAAAAGGGCCAATGAGAAAAGATTAACAAATCATATGCGATAAGAAATAAACCAAACTCACTGCTATTGAGTTGATTCATAGCAACCATAAAGGACAGGATAGAACTCTCCTCGTGTGTTTCTGTGATTGTCACTCTTTAGGGCAGTAGAAAGCCCTTAAAAACTCATAATAGGGGAGCGAGGAGGGAGGGAAAATGAGCTGATCCCAAGGGCTCAAGTAGTACGAAATTGTTTTGAGAATGATGATGGCAACAAATGTACAAATGGTGTGACACAATGGATGTATGTTTAGATTGTGATAAGAGTTATACAAGCCCCCAATAAAATGATTTCTAAAAAACCTCATAATGATAAAATGCTTTGCATTTCAAGTTAATTAAAAAATTAAATATCTCAATTAAACAAGTGGGCAAGCATTTAAATAAAGGTGTCTCCAAATAATATATATAAGTGTCTAACAAGCACAAAAACTGTTGCTCACATCTCCAGGCCTTAGGGAAATGCAAAATAAAACCATAGGGAGATAAATTTCATATCACTAGTGTAGCTACAGTGAAAAGATAGACAATAACAAATATTGGATGTGGAGAAACTGGAACATATGCATTGCTGATGCAGCTTTAAAATTGTGTAGTCAGTTTGAATTAACTGGTGTTTCTCATAAAGTTAAGCATAGCACTACTGTAGCTGTGTTAGGCCAGGTTGCCCAGAGAAACAACCCAGTAGTACTCATCTTTGTGTAAGAAAGAGCTTTATATCAAGAAGTATTGATTTATCGAGAAGGCATCACAGCCCAGTCCAAAGCAAGTTCATACATATGTCTGACACTAGTCCATAAGTCCCTCTTCAGATTCACATAGCTGCATGCCAGTGATTCAGAATGGTGAACAGGGAAGCAGAAAGATCAGAAGCCAGTATGGGTGCAGTCATGTGGCTCCAAGGTCAGCTGGGTGCCAGCAGCTCTCAGAGTTGGGTGGCCCACATGGGGTGCCCTCCTGAGGTTGGCAGAGTATCAGCGGGCAGGAAGGCTGAGAGGGGCAGAGAGAGAAAGCAGTTTCCAAAAGGCTTATGACATCAAGGAGGTGTCACCAAGCTGCGACTTGATTGACAGGTTTGATTCCACCCCTAGGCAGGAGTGTCAGTCAGCATAAGGCCCAACTATCGTAATAGCTGAGGAGCTCTCATGGCATACTGGTTACAAGTTGGGGTACAATCTGCATGGTCGTCAGTTCTAAACCACTAGCAGTTCTGCTGGACAAAAACTGGACTTCCTAGTCCCTTAAATAGTTATAGTCTTGGAAATCCACAGAGGATCACTGTCAAAAGCACAGCGAGTTTCACAATAGCCAAAAACCAAATACAGAAACCTGTATACAAATATTCATAGCAGCTTTATTCATAAGAACACAAAGTGGAAATGACCCAAATGTTTATGAGCAGATGAATGGGTAAATAATAATGTGGCTTATTCATACAGTGGAATACTATTTGGTAATAAAAAGAAATGATGTTTGATACATGATACAGCATGAATACAACCTCGAAAGAAACTGGTCCCAAAAGACAACATCTTGTTTGATTCTGTTTCTATAAAATGTCCAGAGTAGGCAAGTCCATAGAGACAGAAAGTTGAATAATGATTTTTTTCTGTATAATCTTGTAATTTTTAAAAATCACTGTATTGGGGGCTCATACAACTCTTACTCCAACCCATACCTACATCCATTGTGTCAAGCACATTGGTACATTTGTTGCCCTCACAGTTCTCCAAACGTTTTTTCTTTCTACTTGAGCCCTTGGTATCAGCTCCTCATTCCTCCCCTCACGAACCCTTGATCATATATATTTCATGTCTTACACTATCTGATGTCTCCCTTCACCCACTTTTCTGTTGTCCATCCCCCATAAAAAGGGGTTATATGTAGATCATTGTGATCAGTTCCTCTTTTTCCCCCACCTTCCCCTCCCCTTCCTGGTATCTTTACTGTCATTATTGGTCCTGAGGGGTTTATCATGTTATTCCCTGTGTTTCCAGCTCTGATCTGTACCTGTGTACATCCTCTGGTCTAGCCGATTTGTAAGGTAGAATTGGGATCATGATTGTGGTTGGGAGGAGGAAGCATTAAAGAACTAGAGGAAAGTTGTATGTTTCATGGTGCTATACAGTACCTTGACTGGCTCGTCTTTTTCCCACAACCCTTCTGTAAGGGGATGTCCAGTTGCCTACAGATGGGCTTTGGGTCTCCACTCTGCACTCCCCCTCATTCACAATGATAATTTTTTTTCTTTGATGCCTAGTACTTGATCCTATGGACACCTTGTGATCACATAGGCTGGTGTGCTTCTTTCATGGAGGCTTTGTTGCTTCTCAGCTAGATGGCTGCTTGTTTATTTTCAAGTCTTTAAGACCCCAGATGCTTTATCTTTTGATAGCTGGGTACTATCAACTTTCTTCATCACGTTTGCTTGTGCACCTGCTTTGTTTTCAGCGAACTTGTCAAGAAGGTGAACATCATGGAATGCCAGTTTAGTAGAACAAGGTGTTCTTGCATTGAGGGAGTACTTGAGTAGAGACCCAATGTCCATCTGTTATCTTAACCCTAAACTTATAAATGTATGCACATAGATCTACTTCCCCATCGTATATAATTATATTTACATATGTGCATGCCTATATTTAGACCTCTATTTCCTTTTACTTTCCCCTTGTTCCACTATCATGTTCTGCCTTAATTTGGGTTACAGTAATTCCCCTCGGTTATATTGCCCTTGATCAAGCCCTACCAAGCCTCTTACGCCTTTACTCGCTATTGATTTTTGGATCACTTGTTCCTTAGTCCCTGGGGTTGTTGTCACCCACTTCCTTTCCCCTGCCTCTCCCTCTGCCATCTATCCCTCCCCGCAGGTCCCACTGTTTTTCATCCAGATTGTTTATCCCACCTATCTTAGTAGATAGACCTGCAGAGATAATATGCATAAAAAAAACAAGACAGCAAAGCAATAAAACCAATGACAAAATTTAATAAAGCCTGTAAATAGTTCAAGGTCTATTTGTTGACCTTTAGGAGTGTTTTCCAGTCAAGTTTGATGGGGTGTCACTCCCTGGCCCCACAGTCTATTTTTGGTATTCCTTAGGGACTTCCTTGCTCTGTCCCCTTTGCTATTCTGTTGCACACCCTTAGTGTTTCACCACAGTGTGGTGGGGTCAGGTGGGGCACAATTCCTGCACTGTGTTTCCAGTGTTGTCTCCTGTAGCACTATGGGTCATGTCTCCTAGTGGGGTTGGCCATTTCGTCAGTCCTCTCTGTGCTTTGGCTGCTCTGAGCCGGAATATCGTCTTCAGGGATTGGTGGGCCAGGATGTGCTCCACTCTCTCTTTCCTCTTCCTTCATTTGCTCCTGTGTGCTCTGATCAGACATGACCCTCTCATTGAGCTGCAACTTCAGTGCTGCCCTCTGAAATGAAATCTTCTGCGGGGAGGGGAGGCTGTCCACGTAGTCGGGATTGGGGCTGGCCCCTCAGACCTCTTTGATTTTAAGGAGCTAAATGTTGGGATAATAGGGAATGACTGGGAAAGTTTATGCTGTTTTATTTTTAGGGTAATGAAATATGCAAAAATCTGTAGTGATGGTTATACAACTACTATTCTTAATACACTAAAACCCACCACACATTTAAAAGGATGATATAATTTCTTTTGTGTGTGTGTTTGCTAGTCCTCTTCTGCCAGTCACATAATTTCTTATGATAAAACTCACATACCCCAAAAGCCACCCATTCTTTTTTTTTCCAAGTCACCCATTCTTTATGTACTCTTTACTTTATCAGATAGTATGATTTGCAAACATATTCTCCTACTCTGAGTTGGTTTTTTTTAAAGGAAAAAATGTCAAAATTGACATAGTCCTATTTAGCTTTCCATTTGCCACTTTTGCTTTTGGTGTCGATTTAAAAACTAAGTTCTGTGATTCAAGATCTGTGGAAGATTTACTTCTATATTTGTTCCCTTGAGTTATGTTTTTAGCTTTTACATTGAGGATTATGGTCCATTTTGAGTTAATTTTTGTGTGTGGTACAAGAAAAGGGTCGTCCCCCCCTAATTCTTTTGTATGTGGGTATCAGTTTTCCAACATCATTTGCCCCATCAATGAATTGAACTGGCAACCTTGTTAAAAATCAGTTGATCATAAATATACGTTTTAGTTCATTGATATTTAGACATGTTGTATTTTTCAGTTTTACCTTAGGCTACAGTAAATAAACCTATGGTTCAGATGGACTCACTTCAAGCACACTGTCAGTGACTTAAACAATTTAGCCCTTTGGAAGGAGAAAGATGTAAAGAGAAAGCTCGGAAGGGTGACATAAGGGAGCCCTGGGGGCGTAGTTCTTACTCGTAGGGCTGTGGTTCCACCAGGTCTGAATTGGAAACTAGCAGGGGCAGTTCCACCCTATCCTGTAAGGTCATTGTGAGTAAGCATTGACTCTATGGTAGTGAATTGTTGAAGTGAAACCAAAAAATTTCACGGTTGACTTAAACTAGGCATTGGTGACAGTTTTCAGACCAACACATTGCCTTTCTCATCACTTGGGAACAACTTGGTAATTTTATCCATCTGATGCAATCATTGATGATTGAGGAATGATCATAAAATGGAAGGCTGTGAACTAGAACCTGTTGAGCCAGGTTCCACAATCTAGTGACCACTTTTCTCTCTCTCTCTTTTTTTTTTTTTAACATTTTATTAGGGGCTCATACAACTCTTATCACAATCCACACATATACATACATCAATTGTATAAAGCACATCGGCACATTCCCTGCCCCAATCATTCTCAAAGCATTTGCTCTCCACTTAAGCCCTTTGCATCAGGTCCTCTTTTTTTTTCCCCTCCCTCCCTGCTCCCCCCCCCCCATCCCTCATGTGCCCTTGGTAAGTCTATACTGTTGTTTTGTAATATCTTGCCCTATCCGGAGTCATATATATTTAAAAACAGTCGCTGATTCCAACTAATGGCATGAAACAAATACTTGGCTGTTAACTAAAAGGTTGGAGGTTCAAATTCACCCATTGATACCTTGGAAGAAAATCTTGTTTTCAATCCAATTATGAAAAATTAGATGTTGAAAACTCTACAGAGCATAGTTCTCCTCTGACACCTATAGAGTTAAGTAGGCTTTTGAGAAACACTAGTAAAGGCAAAATGCAATTTAGTAATCCTTGGTACAAATAACTCATACAGTTATTCCTTCACATTTTATGATTGGTTAAAACAATCCTGCCCTATCACTACATTAGATTATAATGGGCACCTATTAAACTTCTTTTTGACATTCCTTCCTATGTCTGCAACCTTGCTTTCTTTGCATATAGGGTTATTCACATTGTTTTAGGGGGACAATTCAATCCTTAAGTGATACTTTATAGTTTTCATTTATGGTTGATTAAACGAATCCTTTTATATATTCTTACAGGTGTGTTGAATAGCACATTAACGTAGAAAAGGGAGAAGTTGGATGAAATAAACTACCCATGGTTAGCCACTGTGATATAGATGGAAGAACTGAGAAGTAGAAAGAAAATATAATGTAGAAGCGTGATTTTGGGAACAAGGATGTGATTTAAATGAGCGAATATAGAATGAAGAGGACTGAAAGAGACTAATTATAACTCGACACTTTAGACACATGCACTTGGTCGTTTGGGTTCTTAGCTATAAAAGAGATCTACAGGATGTCCTCTCAAGTTCCCAGCGGCTCCCATTTCCTAGAATTTTAGTGTGGTTCATGTACACATTCATTTTCTTGGGCTACGGTGACAAAAGACTAAAAACTGATGCCATAAAACGGCAGAAATTACTTTCTCTCAGTTCGGAAGATAAGAATCTTGAAAGCGGTTATCTGCATGGTCATACTTTCTCTGAAAGCTCTCAGAGATCCTTCCTTGCCTCTTCCCAGCTTAGGGTGATTCCAAGCCATTCGTGGAATTCCAGCTCTTAGAGATTTGTCAGTCCAATTTCTGGCTCCCCTTTTACATCACTGTCTGCTTCACTTTTTCTTTTTATAAGATGGATGAGGGCCCCTCCTGCTCCTCTACGAATTCACGTGAACTTAAGTAATTATATCTGCAAAGACCCTATTTCCCAGTCATGTTCACAGGTACCAGGGGTTAGGACTTAAATATGTCTTTTGAGGGATACAACCAATAACAATGTGTTTTTATGTTTTTTCCTATGCACATGTATCTAAAAATCTACACAGGTATTAGCAAAATTTTATATATAATACAATTTTTCTAATTTAGCTCATTTACATTAATATCTTGATATCTTTAATCTTTTTTGTAGTGCATCTTTTATCTGAAAAAGTCTTCCATGAAAGCTTCACTTAAAAAAAAAGCAGTGCCATCTGTTTTCCTGAAAGACTGATGTGGGGGCTGTCATTTTGAGGTAAGTATTCTATTTTTTTTTAAGTTACTTCGATTGTTTCCCCAATTAAATATAGCAGAAAATATATGGGTACTTCAGAGGTTCTTACTTTTTAAATTACTTTGAATGTAATACAGTGTGTGGGTTGGGTGGGTCAGGGATCACTTTAGGCCTTTGTTGAAGATAGGTATTTCAAAGGTTGGAGATTCAAAACCATTCAGCTGTGGAAGAAAAGTATTGCTGATCTGCTTCCCTTACGATTATAGCTAAGAAAACATTATGGAGTGGTTTTTACTCTGCACACATGAGGTCACTGTAAGTTAGAATTGACTCAGTGGCAGCTAACAGCAACAGTAATGATTTTGACTCTCAAAATATCTATACAAATCTCTCTTCAAGGATGGAGCGTAACTTACAGTGTTACTCTAGTCATAGTGTTAATGGTACAGACATGCTTTCTGCACTCATTGAATGTATAGTTTAGCAGAAAAAGTTAGGTGTTGAATGAATATTTTGAACTTAATTGATTAATTACAGCTTTGATAAATATTGCAGAAATGATATGATTACCTAAGTAAGTAGTGGTCGTGGAAAGTAGGTGATTTTAATTAATCTGTGTGTGAGGGAAAGGAAATTCTAGCCTTGGTTGAAAATAGTCTGGAATTTAGGATGTTTGCCACAAAGTTAAGAACAGAGTTTCATAAGGAAAGAGGAGGCTGTCGGTAATGTTGGAAGCTTTTTAGCAATGTTAGTTGTAAACTGGAGAAACTTTTTTGGATTTGATAGTTAAGGGACCATTTGACAGTATAGATTTCAGAGGTAGTTTGGCAGGGAATGTGGAAGAAAGCCTCCACAAATGTATCCAACCTCTTGAAATCCAGTGTCTGAAAGTATGATGGTGTCATTAACCACAGGAAATGACAAATATTGGGAGGATGATATGAGGAATTCTGTTAGAGACATTTTGATTCTGGAGGGACAGATAAAATTTTAAAACCTCTTCATTGTGAAAATATAAGACAAACTTAAAGATAATTTAGGTTCTGTGGGGTAATTCACATAGAGGTTACATTACTAGTTATAACAGAGCATAAAAACCAGAGGAGATGTTTATTTTAAATGAGTGGCTGTTAAAATAATTAGCAAAAGAAAAAGTAAGAAGAAAGGAAACCAGCTAGTGCACTGCTTCTCTCTGAAGTGCGATAAAGAGCTTCAAGGAGAGGCTCTTTAGACAGAGAGGATGCTGTGGAAGGATCAAAGACTCTAAAAGAGGCTATTGAGTTGATTAAGAGGTATTGACAACTGAGAGAACAACTGAGTAGACCAGGATAAATTGCAAGAGATTAAGAAGTAAGTGTTTTTAGAAAAATATACAGCACAAAGAATAAAATAGAATGTTTTCAGAAGGGTTAACTATGTAGGAAGGAAGGCTGTGGTCATTTTGAAGAGGGAAAAATCTTTTCAGTTGGCAGGCAGCAAATGGAGTGCTGACCACAAAGTCTGCAGTTCAAACCTACTAGCCGTGGCTCTAATGGTTTGCAGGAGAGGCCCTTAAATTACAGGCCCTCGGGCCACATGTGGCCCACCAAGGACATAAACCTGGCCCGCTGGGTGTTTTTGCCCATTTTGTTTTTTACTTCAAAATAAGATATGTGCAGTGTGCATAGGAATTTGTTCATACTTTTGTTGTTTTTTTAAACTATAGTCCGGCCCTCCAACGGGTCTGAGGGACAGTGAACTGATTCCCTGTTTAAAAAGTTTGAGGATCCCTGGTTTTCAGTCTCAGAGATCATATGTAGGATCATTATGTCTTGATTGCTGTGGGTTTTTATGTTTTAGGTAAAAGGGAGAGATCCATGAGGATAATTTAAATATGTGATTAGATTAAAATTTTATAGAGTGCTTAATTTCTAAGGAGATGGCTTTAAGATCAAGGTCATGGGCAGAAAATTTAGAGAGGGTACCTTTCTGCTTAGATACCAGAAGAATGGAAGGTTGGTTCAAGACACAAAGGATTTTTTAGGCAAAGAGGAATAAAATCATAAAATTTCTTACCCTCTTTTAAAAATAAAGTAGGAAATGGGATTATCTATTAGACATCTCTAGGTGGCTCAGTTCCCTTTTTGAACAGCTGCTGTGGGAGAAAAGGCTGGTGATGTGTTTCCATGCAGTTTATAGCCAATTAAACTTGGAGTAGTTCTGCTCTGTAACACATGGGTCACCCGGAATCAGAATGAGCCCAACGGCAACAGGCTTTTTTATTTGCTTTTTAGATATGTAGTTAATCAACAATGGAGTTAGAATCCTTGGAGAAGAAACATTAGGAAAAATACTTTTACAGCAGTTATAAAATTCACCAAATGTTCACTGAACACCTGCTTTGTGTCAGCACTATCATAGGCAATATATCACTTTCGGTGGAGTTAATCATTAAGGTCAGGGGTGAATAACAAGAATCAAATGAAACTAGTATAGCAACCAGCATTCAAGAGCTTAAAATACCCACTGAAGTGGGGAAATCTGCTGCCCGAGATCTCGTTAAGGTGTTGAAAATTTAGACTGTCACTTTGAGGACTAAGGTGTACCTCCCCTAAGCCATGGTATTTTTGACGATTCAGCATGCATAACTCTTAATATTCTAAGGTTGGACAAAATGCTTAAATGAGTTGAAATTTTTTTCTTTGTTTATTTTTAAGAAAATCCTTGTTAACTTCCACAACTGGGAATTTTATAAGAAGCTGAAGAAATTTTCATCTTGGTGTTACATACTAGGTTGGAAAACACATCTATTCAGATAGATGATAAAAAAAACCTCAGTGTCCCCTAGTTGATGGTCGAATTGCCCACTGTGAGTTTCTGAGATTATAATTCTTTTACGGGAGTAGAAAGCCCCTTTTTTTCTCCTAATGAACTACTGGTGACTTCAAACGCTGGCCTAGATGATAGGCCAATAAAATTATATTAAAAGAGATGTGTTGATGGGCTTACAGTCCCTACAGAGAGGTTTTTGAAGCTATATAACTTCTTTGGAATAGTTATTAACATAGAATAAAAATTGAAGTAGGTCATATCTTGTGTTTTAAGTCTTAGAGTTTTTCCTTAGTAAATAACGTGTTTTAATTTGAAAAGTTTAGAAGCTTTTTATCATTGCATATGAACACAATGGTAAGTGATGGTATAGTTTAAACTTGCCTTCCAGTTGTCACTAGCTTCTTTTCCTCCTTTTCTTTATCACTTTGTTTCAGGGTTCTTTTTTTCTATAACATGTACTGGATATTTATGCAATTTGAAAAAAACATTCATAAAGATTATATTGTTGAGTGCCTCCTGTTTCTGATCCTTTGATAATGTGACTTGCTTTTGCTTTTACTCAGAAAATGACTGTGGTCAGTTTGTCATAAAGCCTGCTATAGACAGTAAGATATTGTGAAAGAAAATCTGGCTTTCTGTTTAGCATGACCTTTCAAAACTGTTTTCTTTGCGGCAAGCATCTCATTTAGCCTTTTGACTGCCATATGACAGAAGTAGTAAGTACATAAAGGGCAATATAAATGCCTGCCTTGTTGATCTCAACTCCCAGTATAAAGACATGTTAAATAGCCACACATGCTATTAATCATCATAGTGTTGTTTGTGTGGAGGGAACTAGTTTTATTCATAGCACAAAGAATATACTTTAAGTGTGACTTTTATAAATTTCTCTAATATTTAAAATCTGAATTTTAGATGATCACTTTACTCTTAAAAGAGGATCTGCATTTTTTATGCCATGTTTTAGTGATTCTCAGTACATGGAGATTATTATAATAATGTGGGAATGACATTAAAGCAGCCTCTGAGGGCAAATTCTTGCTGCTCCTGAGTATTAAGACAAGCTTGTGGAAAAGTGTGAAGAGGCCTGGGAAACCTCGGAAAGTGCCCGCTTAATACTCAACTGGAATCGTTATTTGCCAGGGGTTGTCTAACTTAATCATTTTACATCTATCCATCACAAATCATTATTAAGGGCTTATCGTGTGTCAGACACCATGTTCCACCCTGTCTAGTTGTCAGCAAAGGTGGCAGGATCATAGCTCAGTCCTCCAGTTGCTAATGATACTTCCCCCTTAGACTTCCGGCAGTAAAGGAAAGGTGATAAGGGGAAGCAGTGCAGACCTGAGAAGGTTCTCTCGGGACCCTTTGGTGGGGTAGTGCAGACGAGCCAGCTACAGGAGATAGCAAAGATCTGAAGCTTGAGCTTGACAAGCACCAATACTGAGGGCCATAGGCAGAAAGTAATGGAAGGTGGGGTTAAAAGTATGTATGACATTTAGCAGAATAATATATAAAAAATGTATAGTTTAAGGAACAAAAAAAACCACCCTGTAACAGTCTGCCTCTCCCTTACTTTTCTTTATAATTTTACCATCTGTGCTTGACTTACTGAACAATATAGTCCATTTAAATTAAAAATTATATTGATTTTTCTATGAGTATGCTTGGGATTTTTTGTTATGAAAAATTTCACCTTGCATATATCCATTATGTGTCTCTGATATCATTGGGTAAGAGTTTTCCTAAGATATGTACCTAGATTATGAGTTGGATTCCGTATGTGCAAAAGATATGTGGAAGTCTTAACCACTGGTGCTTTATTTGGAAATAGGCTTTGCAGATATAAGTAGTTATGTTAGCATGAGGTCATATTGCAGTGGACAACATAAAAACCCCATACTGACTGGGCTGCTGTGGAGTCAATTCTGATTTATGATGACCTTGTAGGATAGGGCAGAACTGTCTTGTTGGGATTCCAGAACATTCCTTCTGATATTATGAAGTTCATTTTAATTTTTTAGCAGTTTTATTGGCACTTAATCCACATATCACACAATTCAACAGTTCAGTCACATCAAGAAGAGTTGTACTATGGTTACCACAATCAATTTTAGGATACCCCCCACTCCCAACTCTTTACTACAAGGGTAAATAGCCTCATCTTTGTCCTTCAGAGTTGCTGGTGGGTTTGAACACTGTTCCTGACTGTAAACTAGGAGAAGCAAAGAAGGTTCTTCTAGAGAATTTGGAAGGGAGTGTGGCCTGGCCACATTCTTCATTTTCACTTAAAACTTAAAAAAAAAATTATTTGGGGCTCGTACAACTCTTATCACAATCCATACATCAATTGAATCAGGCATGTTGGTACATAGGTTGCCCCATTCTTTTCTAGACATTTACTTTTTATTGAGCCCTTGATATTAGTTCATTTTTTATTTTCCCCTCTTCCCCCCACCCTCATAAGCCCCTGATACATTGTTATTATTTTTATCTCTCACACCGACCGCTTTCTCCCTTCCCCCATGTTTTCTGTTGTTCTTCCCCCTGTAGAAGGGATGTGCGGTTATGTGTAGATCATTGCAGTCCGTTCCCCCTTTCTCCCTTCCTCTCCCCCATTTCCCCCTACCCTTCTGGTATCACTGTTCTCACTCTTCTTCCTGGATTCTGTGTGTCATGAGCTCCATCCCTTTCTATACCTGTGTACATGTTCTGGTCTAATCTTAATTGAGAAGCAGCACTGGGGTCATGGTAGTGGGGCATGATCTTAATTTTTACTTTTAACTGGCAGACTGTGAGAAAATATTTCTCATATTGTAAAGCCACTGATTGTGATGCTTCCTTTTGATAACCCTAGAAAAAGTAATTTACCTAGTTATGAAATTGAGTTATGAATGATAAGCACAAGTTCAGTTTTACTCTTAAAAAACAAAAATATCCTGACTGCCTTTCAGTTGATTATGATTCATAGCAACCCTATAGCAAAGAGTAGAATTGCCCCTGTGAGTTTCCAAGACTAAATCTTTATGGGAATAGCAAGCCTCATCTTTCTCCCACTGAGAGGCTGGAAGTTTTGAACTGCTGACCTTGCTGTTAGCAGCCCCACATGTAACCATAGCCTCAGAAACCTCAATTTTGCTAGGTAATAACAAATGCCTTAAGGAAGAGGTTGGATCAATTTATTCTCCCATCAGCAGTGATCAGTGAAATGATACTGTGATTTTAATTTAGATTTCCTTTATGATTAAGGAGCCCTGGTGACATATAGTAGCTTCAGCATTGGGCTGAAATCTGTAAGGTTAGTGATTCAAACCCACGAGCCACTTCATTGGAGAAAGATGAGGCTTTCTGCTCCCTTATAAGTTTATAGCCCCAGAAATCCTAGGGAGCAGTTCTGCTCTGCTATAAGGGCCTCTCCTACAGGGTCACTGTGATTTGTAGTCAATGCAACAACAGTGAGTGATGATGGATTTATGACAAATGAAGTTAAGAATAGGTTTACAGGCAGGGTGCGTCATTTTGAAATGTTTAGATTTCCTCAAGGAAAATCACAGAAACCATCTCCTATTGAGGCTGTCTTTCATCCATTTAATAAGACAAATTTATATCCAAATTATTCTAAACCTTTAATCTCAAAATTCTATGTATAGGATACCTATCTCTATAGACATATGCCAATTTGATACAACATAAATTGAGTATTAATCCCAGTAAATCAGTTTCATTCATGAAAGCATTACTTCAATAAGAAATATAATTGTAATCAAAAAGTTCTTAGAAAGTAAGCATCAGGTGTAAAGATAAACAGTACAGCAGAGATTGATATTCTGACCCACCCAAGTGAATCTTAGGGTATATCCAACCTATTATCTCAAATGTGTAATGTTAAATATTATAAATTTTATATAATTATACAGTATCACTTAGTTTCAAGTTAATAATATATAAATATGTTTTTAAATAAATTGCTTTAAAAAGGAAATGTTCAGTTTCATTCAGATGTCAGTTTGACATATGTCTATGAGATAGGTATATAAGGAATATTCATAAACCTACTGTTAAACATTTTTCCCATTTGCTTGTTTAGTGAACTGGGAAACTTCTGTTTAATCTTTTTTGCCCAGTTTTCTATTGGATTTGTGTTCTTTATATATTCATTTTCATACTATATAAAAGTGTTTATTTGATAAATTTTTATTCAGAAAACTTTTTAACACTCTCCAATGGGTTTCTTGTGTATTTTGTTTCCAGACCAACCGCTTAACATAGATTACCGAGATCTGAATGTAGCCAGTCTGTGCTGTACCATTCTGCCCCTTGTTCTCTCTCTGCATCACTCTGCTCCAGTTCTACTGGTCTTCTTTTAGTTTTTCAAATGCTTACTCAGATCTTTACATATGTTTTTCCTCCCACCTTGAATTACCTCCAGTCTATCCTTAAACAATCAAATTCTTTCTTTGCTACATAATTTTCTTTCTCCCTTCAAACCTTTATTACAGTAGCACCTTCTTTTAAAAACCCTCTTTGACTTTATCTGCCTCAAATACCTACGTGAAGGAGCTTTAAAAAAATTCATGGAAAAAGTCCAATATTTTTTAACTCCCTTTTTCTCTGCTTTTTGAAGTCCCTCTGTACTCTGTATCTCTACAGAGTACAATTTGTAAAAGTACAATATTTCCATTCACGAGGAGGTCATAAGAAGATAAGAGCTGTCGATTAATTCATTTTACCATGTGATTGATTATAACACGCCTTATGCAAATACATGAACTAGGAGGAAAGGTGCTTAGTAGACTTACTAGTATTTTAATGATATAATCTCATCAGTGTTGTTCCTTATGCCTCTTCATAATTTATTTTTTGTTTTATGGAGAAAATGATAGAAAATTGGACTGACTTAGAAGGATGCAGTTTTTAATCATAACCCTAAAACTATCAAAATTACCATTTGACTAACTTAGTGAAGGCCAAATTGGCATAGCTGCATGAAAGTGAATAACGGCTCAAGCCCAGTGGACATTTATCCCTCACTCTGCACATGCACAGCCCAATATGGATGGAGATGTTACTTCCCTCTTTTCTACTTCAGCTGTTTCCTCTTCTGATGCTCACAGAAGATGACAAACAGCTTTCTTTAAGTCCTGCACTTGATGCAAAGTCATTTCCATTCAACATTGTATTTTAATTGCACAAGAAATTGGAATATGTAGTCTGCTCGGTGTCTAGCTATAATTTCATAATTGTAGAAGGAAAAAGGGATTTTCTTCCAATTTTTGGAGGGCATGTAATCCACATCATACAATTCAAACATTCAGTCATATCAAGAAGAATCGAGCTGTTCCTTACCCAACAGAACAAAACTTGTTATGTCACTGCGAGGGGTTATCAAGGTACTAAATGTATGGTGATTCTGGGTCCCTTTCCATTGGACCCCTCCCAAGCTAGGGGTCCCCACCAAGGTTCCAGTGACCACCACTTCCACAGTCCCCCCTCTTTGAAGGAGCAAACCCAGGCAAAGTGAGGTCTCCCCCTTCAAGTTGGCTCCTGTAGATGGCACAGAGAGGTGATGTATGGTTCATTGCCAATAAGTAGCCTTCTCCCAGAAAAAAATAGATTTTCTTGGGAATTTCTTGGATTAGCATTCTCTGTGCCTTTGTTGCATAGTGATTACACATTGGGTTGCTAACTGCAAGGTCATTAGTTTAAAACTGCCACCTGCCCATTGGGAGAAAGATGAGATTTTTACTCATCTTTACTGTAAAGAATTAGTCTTGGAAACCCACAGGGGCAGTTCTACCTTGTCCAATGGGGTTGCTATGAGTCAGAATCAACTTGATGGCAATTAATTTTTTGATACTCTTGTAACAGAAACACCACAAGTTGGTGTTTAAACAAATGACGTGTAACAAACAAATTGATTGTCTCAGTTTAGGTGGCAAGAGCCTGAATTCAGGGCCTAAAGGAAGGCTTTCTCTGTCATTTCTGGTGGCAAGTCATTGTCTTTTGAGCCGCTTCTCCTAGGCATTCTTGTGGCTTGTTGTCTCTCTTTCCCAATCCATGCTCTCTCCTTTGCTTGTATCATCTTCATTATTTCCCCAAAAGACATTTACTCCAGTTGCACACTATACCAATTTGCCTCATTAACATAAAATTGCAATAAAAACATTCCCAAATGGGATTGTAACCACAGTAGAGGTTAGGATTTACAGCACACATTTCAGAGGCACACACATCAATTTACAGCTGTGACTTGGTACCATCATCTCAGCCCTGTAGGTCTCACTTCCTAAAGTATAAAATATCTCCATTCAAAAGAAGGAGCCCATTGGGTTAAATGCTCCACTGTTAAACACGGGGTCAGCTGTTTGAGCCCACCAATCTTCCATGGGAGAAAGATGAGGCTGCCTGCTCCCATAAAGAATTAGTCTCAGAAACCCTGTATTCTCTAGGGTTGATATGCCAGAATTGACTGGATAGTAGTAGATGCTCAGATATTTTCTAACACATACCTCCTTTCCTTCGTGACTACCTTAACACGCTATAGTAAAGTGTTTCCATTGTGTCTTCATTCAACTTGGTACAGTACAGTTCTAAGGAAAAGTGTGGCCTAGTCGCTGTCGGTTCCTTGTTATCACATCCAGACTCTTCACAGCTCAGTAGCTTTAACCAGGTCCTGGTACAAACTCTGTTAAAGCCATACAGCAAATGGAAATTTATCTTGTGAGATGGAGTAATTCTGAGAGTATCAGTATGGCATTAGTTGGTTTCAGGATAATAAGAATTTTAAATATGTATGTATCCTTGGGAAAATATAAGAATTTCAAATATATTTGAACACATTCAATTAAGAAAGGCTAGTGCTTGTATCTATTTTTATCAATTTGAATTATAAATCATTGATTTCAAATAAAAGTTTACTAAATCAAAGGTAGGTCATGAAAGTGTAATAAATGCCCCAAATTTCTTTCAGTGCCATCGATTCAATCCCAACTCAGGTGAGTGAGCATTATAAGATGGATAGAGCTGTCCCTGTGGGTTTCTGGGACTGTAACTCTACAGGAGCAGGAAGCCTCATGTTAAGTGTGCTGATGTAGAAAGTCTTATCTTTCTCTCTTAGAGCAGCTGGAGGTTCCATTACTGCCCAGCCCATCTCTCTGCTCAGGAATTTAGGCCACAGGAGGGTCAACTTGTCTCTGGCTGATGATGTCCTAGAGTCATTGAAGGTCTGTCTTTTCAGTCAATAGACTGCTTGTTGGTGCTGACAATCAGTTGGGGTTAGTCAAAACTTGTACCCATGGCCTCTTCATGTGCCCTGGGTTTCCTTAGGGCACTTTCATGTTATTGCAAGTTGGGGTTTTTTTGAGCTAGATTTTAGGCTTATATGGGATTTTTTAGATTCATAAGGCTTTCTTTCTTGGGGGTATCAAATATACTCTTAGTTAATGGGTTAGCCAATTCATTTTATGTCCCTTAAGAGTATCTCTCAGTTTTTAGATGTCCGAAAAGCCAATTTTGAAGTTTAAAAGTAATTTAAAGTCAAAGGGACAAACAACAATAGTTCTTTCTTTTAAAAATACTAAAAGCAAAAATGTAGGTTGGTTTTAAAAACTGAATTAGAAAATCCTTTTTCCCAGTAGTTTTTTTTTTAAACAATTTATTAGGGGCTCATACAACTCTTATCACAGTCCATACATATACATACATCAATTGTATAAAGCACATCCATACATTCCCTGCCCCAATCATTCTCAAAGCATTTGCTCTCCACTTAAGCCCTTTGCATCAGGTCTTCTTTTTTTTTCTTTCCCTCCCTCCCCGTTCCCCCCTCCCTCATGTGCCCTTGGTAATTTATACATCGTTATTTTGTCATATCTTGCCCTATCCGGAGTCTCCCTTCCCCCCATTTTCTGCCGTCCCTCTCCCAGGGAGGAGGTCACATGTGGATCCTTGTAATCAGTTCCCCCTTTCCAACCCACTCGCCCTCCACTCTCCCAGCATCACCCCTCACACCCCTGGTCCTGAAGGTATCGTCCACCCTGGATTCCCTGTGCCTCCAGCCCTCATATGTACCAGTGTACAGCCTCTGCCCTATCCAGCCCTGCAAGGTAGAATTTGGATGATGGTAGTTGCGGGGAGGAAGCATCCAGGATCTGGGGGAAAGTTGTGTTCTTCATCGGTACTACCTCGCACCCTAATTAACCTATCTCCTGTCCTAAACCCCTCTGTGAGGGGATCTCCATTGGCCGACACTTGGGCCTTGGGTCTCCACTCTGCACTTCCCCCTTCATTCAATGTGGTATATATATATATACACACACATGTATACATACACATACACATATATACATATACACACATATACATACATATAGTTTTATTGGCATATCATTCACACACTATACAATTCAATAGTTCAGTCACATCAAGAAGAGTAGTACAGTCATCACCACAACCAGTTTTAGAACACTCTTTGTATTCTTGTACATCATTATTAACTCCCCATAGTCAGGAAGCATTTTAAATTGTTTAGCCTTTAGAATTAATGGTATGCAGTGGTCTCGAAAGACATTTTCAAATATATTTGTTACTTTAGTGTCTTAGTTTTCTATGATTTCTATAACAAAATACTATAAAGTAGGTGTCTTGAAAGAACAGAAATTAATTTTCTTACAGTTCTAGAGGCTAGATGTTTGAATTCAGGACATCAGCAGGGTTCTGATTTCTTGAGGCATCCTGCTGGCATAGTGGGCTTCTAACCCCAAAGTCAGCAGTTTGAACCCACTGGCCACTCCGTAGTAGGCAGATGAGTTATTTTGCACTTGTAAAGACTTACAGTGTCAGAGACCCTAGGAAGCAGTTCTCCTCTACTTTATTAGGGACAGTAGGAGCTGGAGTCCATCTATGGCAGTGAGTTTAGGTTTGATTTGGTTTATGCTTTCTTCCCAGTAGCTCCAGACCAACATTTCTTCCCAGTAACCTTAGGCATTTCTTGGCTAGCCTTGGCTAGTAAGCTGATCCTCACTGTATTCCTCAGTGTGTGGCCATTTCTGACTTCTGTCCTGCTTTATAAAATACCACTAAGACCTTCCACTGGGGTCCTGGTGGGCATACCAAAATCTCAAACCAAACTCACTACCATTGAGTCAATGCTGACTCCTAGCGGCCCTCTAGGACAATGTAGAACTGCCCCTGTGAGTTTCTGAGACTGTAACTCCTTATGGGAGTTGAGAGCCCATCTTTTTCCCCTGGTGGCCATAGTGAACTACAAATTGAGCCGCTAACCACAAAGTCAGTAGTTTGAACTCCCTAGTCATTCTTCTGGAGAAAGATGAGGCTCTTTACTCTTGTAAAGATTTAAAGTCTTGGAAACCCCAAAGAGACCATTATGCTCTGCCCTTTAAGGTTGCTATGAGTCAGAATTGACTCAATGACAGTGAGTTTGGTTTTGAGTTTTGAGGATACACCTTACTCCTATATGACTTCCTTAATTTAACTGATAAAATCAGCAAAGAAAAGATGGAACCCACCTCCCCACCCCCGAGGGACTGTTGAAATGCAGCTCACAGTGACTGACAGTGTGCAGAGACTGACGGGGACTGCAGAGACCCTCACCACCTCCAGATACCCTGATCACCTTTCCTCATCAGTTTTCCCTGTTGGTGCAAACCACGCATCACTTTGTACCCCTTTACAGCAAAGCTTGGGTTTGGAGAAGCGGGCTGAGGCCTAACCTTGTATTTCCAATGAGGCAGTGAGTGCATCCTTCCCTAGGACAGACCAGTTCACAGGACCTATTGTCAGTATTGGTCTTTGAGCTTTCTGTTCATGTGTTTTATTTTTCTGTTGCTTGAACGAGGGTGTGTTTAAGTGCTAATAGCAGAAAATAAAATGTAGTTGCAAAAAGAAATGAGAGTGCTGTACTTGAGGCATTTGAAACAAATTGATTACATTAGCTGTAGGGGAATGCTGTCAATTCAGTACAGGATTATAAGTCAATTTTGAAGTATAAACAGATACGTCCCCCCCACCACCTTGTGAGCCTAAGGAGTGACAGGCACTGAATTACTATACCATTCTATTTGTGTAGTTTGTGAGCTGGGACAGTGAGGCAACGAGGGAGGAATCATGATAGTGATAGTGTAGGGCTGCCTTACCTTTTCAGGTGAGGTGCTCTGATTTGCAGAGAGCGCGCTCCACCGATCAACAAAGTACTCAATGCTTCCCTTTCCCAAGATCATCCCTTGCAGTTGACATTAGGAGATCAAGGTCAAAATCACTGCAACCAGTGACAGAAGAAGCCATCACTATCTTTCCCTTGTTTTATTACAGTGTAAGAAAGAACACCAATCGAATGAAACTGAACAGACATGCTTCCCACCTCGCATTCTCGGCAGGCGGAACCGAGTGCTCTGGTATACCCAGGGACGCAAACTGCCCCATGTTTGATTTATTTTTGCAGTCTTCTCTCTTCCCCAATCTAGTGTATGATGTGGTGAGGACTCAGTAAATATTTATTAGCTTGAAGTTCTCCGTCTTTGTTCCTCTGTAGTTTCTCTTGCTCCTCCTCTTTGATCAGAGTTTAGCCCCAAGATAAGACTGTCATTCTTTCTCTTCCTGGCTCACTCTGTCCTCTAGAGAGAATAGCAATGAAAGAAGACTTGGTACCAAGGACAGATACCTCTTGGAGTTTTCCTAAGGATTCTGCGCTTTTTAAAATTCTGTTCATTGTCAGAGTTGAGATAATGAAAGCTACACATAGAAGCATTTTGTCACTCATGGCTGGAGAGCGTAGCAGGGAAATTGGTCTCCAGGGAAAAGATTTAAAACAGACAGACAAATACTTCTAGCACCCAAACTTAAACCAGCGTGCAAGGAGTAATACTGAAATGACTTGGGAGAAATGCCAGCCTTTTAGAATGCTTTTTTAATTTTTATGTATTCTAACATATTTTCAAAATAACAGCAGACAGAAATAACTAAAAGGTTCAGAGCCTGGAATAGCTTTTTTTTTTTTTTTCCCCTCCAGCTGTAAGCTATTTAAAATTCTTCTCGTGTTACTGTTTGCCATCCAGATGGCTTTCTGGCACTGGTTCAGCTCCTAGATGTGATGGCTGTTAGTTACTCACCAGCATCACCACACACTTGTACAATTGGCCTATGACTCATCCTCACAGCAGTTACTTGTGGATATGCTTAGCTAGACAAAGTCATTCCTGATGGTCATGGTGTCACTTGTAAAGAAAAACCAGAATCTACTGGATCCTGTTTCTCTGAGATGATTTATTGGCATTAAAAAGAACATATCCCAATTAGTCCACTGGAGTCCATGTCACTGAACCAAGAAACAGAAGTAGGCATCCAGACAATGAAACTTTTGTCTAAAATGTGTATCTGGCTGATAGATGCAAAACTGTGTCCAATGAGTCAAAATTATATGGGGATTTGCCTGGCTTATGTAACATTACCTAAAATGATTAAAGGAAGCACTTGCCACAGAAGTCAAGAGTGATGGTGGGGCATTAGAGAAAAATGAGAGGGTTGCTTTCTGGAAGGGACAAGAGTTACTGAGATGTTGGCAGGTATTCTATTTGACTTGATCTGGATGGTGGCTACGTGGTTGTTTGCTTTATGATAGTTGAATAGTAATTTACAGTAAATCATGAACTATGGAGTTACATGTATGTATCTAGGTATGTACATAAAAGGTTATTTTTTGTTACTATGTATATTATTTTTAGCAGTAAAAACGTTCACGTTTAAAACCAGGGAAAACCAGGAAAATGTACTCTCATAATATGTAACTTAGAATTCCCTCAGCTTAAAATTTTTTTTAAAAAGTTCCCTCCGCTCTATTCTTAAAAGGCTAGATAAAGGCTGCTGTGCACAAATATTGGCAGTAATGAGTTTTCCCTTAAATCCTAAAGCATGGTCATCGTAAGCTAGTGATTGAAATAGGCTTAGGAATCAGTGATCTTCCCTATGCCTTGTATTTTTACTTGTAGTTCGGGAAGTAGAGGGATGATGTGAGGGAAGCCCAGTGGGAATGAGATATATATCTTCCTTGGAAATCTATATCCAATCAGAATAATTTATTATCTCTTGTTGATCATAGCATTGATATTAGAGGAAGAGAGGCTGGAGACTAGAACACTAGAAAGATTTATAAATATTACTTCATGAAATATTAAATGTTTTAAGCAAGACCATTGAAATAAACTTAAGTGAAATATCTTAAGCTAGCTGTATCTTTTGGATAATAGAATAAGATATTTCATTTTAGAACTTTTGCAGGGAAGTTACTAATATTTGTAATACATGAGACTACTGATTTAAGACTTTTTCATTAACCTATACTCTGGTGAAGTAGCATCAGTAATGTCCCTTCTCGCTTCCTCTCTGGAGTACCAGTGTTATGGAGTATAGTCTAAGTTTCTGTCTGTACTTTGATATGACAACAATGACTTTTTCCCCTAGTTGTAAAAAGGTATAATAATGACCTTAAAGTTTTTTGGAGGGTGGGTGTTATTTGAAAATTTGCATTTTAAAATGCATTTTAAGCAGCATTCTAATTTGTATGGTTCATTTTAAATAATGATTCACGTAGTAATTATCAGTGAAAGGAGCAAGAAAAATGCCAGGGTTAAAAGTAGAATCAGAATGTGCCTATGTATGGGCTGATGTTTCCATGCATTTTGAGATTTACATTCCTAAATCTGTCTAGAAAGATAGACTAGTACTGAGATTCTGCAACTCTGGATGTTGTCAAGATTTAATCAGGATGAGAACCATATAGAAATCTCTGTAGGCAAACTTTATTGAGATCCTCAGATCATGTGGAGGCTTCAGGCCCCTGATATAGGGATAAGGGATAAGGGAGGCCTAAAACATTAAGAAGGAGACCTGGGGGTGTAGTGGTTACAACTTGGGTTGCCATCACAGTGCTGGCAGTTCTAAACCAACAGCATCTCTGAGGGAGAAAGACTGGGCTTTCTACTCCCGTAAAAGTTTATTCTCGGAAATCCAGAGAGAGTTTGCTATGAGTCAGCATCGACTTAATGGCAGGAATTTGGAAATCATTAGCACATGAAACTCTTAATAGCAGGTTTTACCATTTAGAAATGAAAAACACAGATGCTCCAAATGGGCAGTTGATAAAAACAGTTAATCTAAGTAGAAATGCAGATACCAGTAAACATGAGAGTAGTAATCATGAATGCAAATTAGGTCAGGAACCTTTTTGCCTTTTGATCATTTACTAATAGTGTAAAACTCTTAATACACAGTTCTGTTAATGGGTACCGTAATTGGAATACAAATTGATAGCAGCCTTTCTAGAAAAGTTTGGTAGTATGTATAAATCAGTGGCCATTGAGTGGATTCTTGTGTGATATAGTAAAGGACCCCATGGAGTTTAATGTAGACTGTAATCTTTATGGAAATGCTGCTAAATCTTTC
The DNA here is from genome assembly GCF_050624435.1 of Tenrec ecaudatus. Taxonomy (NCBI): domain Eukaryota; kingdom Metazoa; phylum Chordata; class Mammalia; order Afrosoricida; family Tenrecidae; genus Tenrec; species Tenrec ecaudatus. Next base: position 141,884,879 of record NC_134533.1, read on the forward strand.
TCCCATGGACTGGCTGGTGGGTTTGAACTGCAGATTATTTGGTTAGCAGCCATGAAGAATCTTTTAAAAGTTACGCTAGTGATTAAACACCCTTAAAAAATACAACCCTTTTAATGAGCATCTTTTGTGATACCTGCTTTTGATATTCAAATGAGATTTATAGATGATGTCTATTTGCACATATAATAATAACTTGCCTACATACAGACGGGTATTTGTTTCAATAGAACAAGAACATGCAACATATTTTAAAATCAAGACTGGTATGTGTCAAGGTTGCATCTTTTCCTAATTCCATCTGTATGCTAAGCAAACAATCTGAGAAGATAAAGCTATATGAAGAAGCAATGTAGCATCAGGGGAGGAAGAGTCATTAACCACCTGCAATATACAGCTGAAAACAAAGAGGACTTGCAACACAACTTACGATCAAAATACTTAAACTTTTTAGTATAAAGTAGGCCTCAGCATAAAGAAAACAAAACAAACATCTCTGCAAATCAGCTAACAAAGACAATATGGAGAAAACGTGGGGGAAAAACAATGGAGAAAAGATTGAAGTTGTAAGGAATTTTATTTTATTTGGATTCACAATGTCCCTGGAATCAGCAATCAAGAAATCAAAGGCTGTATTACATTGGTCAAGTCTGATGCAAAAGACCTCGTTAAGGTACTCTTAAAGTGTAAAGATGTTGCTTTGAGCTGAGGTGCTCCTGACCCAAGGCATGATCTTTTAAGTTGACTGATATGCAGGAGAAAGCTGGATGAGGAATTTAGAAACCGAAGAATTGATGACTTTGAATTACGGTGTTGGCAAAGAATATTGAAAGTACCATGGATTTCCAGAACAAATGTATCTGTTTTGGCAAAGCAAAACCAGCATGTACCTTAGAAGTGAGGATGGCAAAACTTCACATCATATACTTCGGACATTTTACTAAGAAAGATTTGTCCCTGGCAAAGAACATTATGCTTGGTAGAGGACAGCAAAAAGAGAGGAAACTCCTTCGTGAGATGAGTTGCTGTAGTGGCTGCAACAGGAAGCTGAAGCAGAACAATGAGGATGAAGATGGGGCGATGTATCATTCCATTGTCCATGGGGTTCCATTGAGAAAGAACCTATTTGATGGCACTTAACAACAACATGTAATAAACTAATAATCCTCTGTTAGATAGAAGGAAGTGATGGGCAATAACATATTTTGCTCTTTAATTTCCAGGCACAACTTGTACCTAGATCGCTATGGCTTCATTGACTGCACGTGCAGACTGACACAGTTGTGTTGTATTGGAAACTCAGATCCCATTAGTGGCACATCTAACTGCTGCAGTGACTCACAAGATAGTAAATAGAAATGAACAGTCCTTTTTTCCTATTGGCATGACTTTTAATTAATAAGTGAATAAAAAGTTACTAAGTCCTTCTCTTTCAGATAAGTGCCACGATAGGATACTTAAGGGTCTTGGCCTTCTGTTAAGCAAATTTCTACTAATATAAAAGTGGTAGAAGTAAGCCTTTGATAGTATGTAATGCCCAGTGTTATAAATCATTGAAAGACTTTTGTAGTTTTCATTTCTTATGTTAGCATTCACTTTGTAGGTTTCTGAGTGGTGACATTAACTTTATGAAGGTTTTGGAACTTTCTTAGCAGTCTTGACCCAAATGACCTTTTTCCTACCTGAATTTGGTAAGAATGTGAGGCAAATACTGATAGAATTCACTTATGAGTACTTGTGAAAAGGATTCCCTGGCAGGGGGAGCGGGGAAGGAGGGGGAGGGAAAAAAGGAAAATGAGCTGATTCTAGGAACCCAAGTGGAAGGCGAATTTTGAGAATGACGAGGGCAATGAATGTATAAGGGTGCTTTACTCAATTGATGTATGTATGGATTGTGATAAGAGTTGTATAAGCCCCAATAAAATGATTTATTACAAAAAAGAAAAGGATTCCCTGGTACACTGTCCCGTCCCGTGGGACATCAACAATGTGGGTACCTGAAAGAGGGACTGGGAATGAAGATGGGCAAGGGCGCGGAGAGATGGAGGCAAGACAGGAATCTGATTAAGCCTCATTTATTGAGCTGAGAGCAGAGGTTTAAATAGCCAGCTAAGGACGGCACCATAACGTCACATGTAAAATAAGGTACAGCTGAGGTAGCCAATAGTCGTGCATCTCCAAATAAGGAAGAAATGGTGGGCAACTGATCAAACAGGTAAGTATGCTAATGAAGCATACCTGGAGAACCTGGGGGGAGATGCCACCAGTCATGTATTGACCAATGAGCATAGCAGCTGCTAGTGAAAGAGCACCAATCCTAGCAAGGGTCAAGGCAGCCACCCTCTGGCGGGAAAGGAACAAAGGGCAGTAAAACCTCAGGGCAGTTTGTATGGCAGGAAACAGAGTAAATTCATAAAGGTCATACATGCTTAAATCCAGGGTTGAGAGACACGCAGTTCCCTACAGTACACCATCCTGTTGCATATAAAATGGGCCTTCTGAGAAGGAGGAGGAATCTCATTAGCAGCAAGAGTTCTGCGCTTCCTTGCTCAGTGAACCTCCTGGATCCAGAAGACAGCTATGATGCCAGAGGAGCAGCAGCAGCAGAACCAGGAGCCAGAACATGAAACAGAGTGGTGGGCTTCACAGTCCACGGAACAAGTAAAAGCCTAGTGCTTCTGTGAAGGAGGCTGCCTTGTATAGTGGGATTTCTCTAAGCCAGTGGTTCTCAACTTGTGGGTTGCGATTCCTTTGGGGGCTGGACAATAATTAGTTATGAAGCAGCAATGAAAATAATTTTTATGGTTGGGGGTCACCACCACATGAGGAACTGTATAGAAGGGTTACAGCATCAGGAAGGTTGAGAACTACTCTTGGCACTTCATTGGGAAAGCTGGCCTTGCTAACCTATGAAAGTGTGTTGGACTGGGGTTCACTAGAGTGGGACCCCTCTGGACACTTAATTCAGGGAGCTGAGTTTGCTGTCCATGGAACTTGAGCTAAATGTCTTCAGGTTGAGCCTTCCAGGGGAGTGGTATGCCCCTTTGGACATTTATTAGCAGACTTCAAAGAACATTGTAACATGTTCTAATAAACAACTCTTCCTATTTCTCATTTGTATTACAACCTGTCTGGGTGGGGAAAGCCAGCCCCCACCACTAAGCACGGGTTCGATAGGCACAATTGTATGGTTGGTGTGTGTGTGTGTGTGTATATAATTATAGTAAAGTAATAGAGAACATGAGAGATAGAAGAGACATTGAAACAATGGAGTCAGACACATTTCATGGTAGCATGCTCACCTCAGCCCCACTTGGTGGTCCACATTGAGAGAGATATTTATTGCTAACCAAGGCTTTTATATTATCTGGGGACATGCAAGCCCCTAATTCCAGGTGAAGACATATGTCACAGGAAAGGGTTATGCTATAGGTAATACAGTAAGGGGAGGGGGTGCTCTAGGGGTATCAACACCATAGGAAGAGGAGGTAATAGGGGTATACATGTGACAAGATGGGCAGATCCTAGATTCAGGATGGCAGCCTAACTTTGGATGTCACTGAATCAGTTTGACCTGTTGTCTGGCTCACTATAGAGACCATTATCAGTAGGGTGTAAACTCCACCTACAGAAACCAAATCATTGACTGCAGGCCTTTAGGGGAGAAGTAGCCATTGTTCTTAACAGCAGGGAGCAGGGGCTTACCTGTGGTGGCAACTGACTGCCTTCAGGGAGGATGTCTTTAAGCATCTAACCTCCCACCATATGCTGGCAAAAAGCCTTTAATGTTTGGCATGTCTTTGGGGGAGACAAAGCTGGAAAGAGTCTCTTTTTAATCCCACACCTGTCAACTTCATCAATAAGCCTGTTAATCATGAATATTGTGCGTGACTTCTGCATAGTCATCCCAGTGGATATCACTTAGAGTAACTTAGAGAATACTAGTTAAGACAACATGGCAGCAATTGGCCACATATCCTCTTCCTATTCCTGACTCTGTTGCTTCAGGTGAATGGAGACTAATTTGATGTGCCATGGGTGTCTATCCAAACTTTTAAGAACTCCGAGGTAGAATAGCAACCCTAAACCTGTTATTAGGCTAATTAACTGAGGTGCCCCATGAAACCATAGCAGTAAACCTCCCAACCAGGGAACCAAACTTCAGGAAGTATTTGGTTGTAGATGAATAGTCTGAACAGCTATATTTTAAAACAATTTTTGTTCATTTACACTCTTCAGTTTTAAGAAACCCATTATATTATGCAACATAGATTTCACTGAAAAATCAATAAGGCTCGTTTCCTTTCTGTTAACAATATTTGGGGAGCATTACAGTGAGAAGGGAGGACAAACAAGCCTAGATGAATTAAGGTCTCATCACTTAAAATGCCTTTGAATGAGTACTAATTGTTGAGATAAGTAATGTAGGTACCCCAAAGTGCCTGGCCCCTCCTATTGCTAATATTTTATTCTTATATGACCATTTGCTTGCTTTGTTTGTACCTATATCATGTAATGGAAAATACTACGTAAATTGGATGCTATTTCATTTAATTATTATTTTTTTATTTTTCATTTAATTATTTCTGAATTTTAATTACCTTTTAATTTCTTTTCTTTTTTTTGGTTGAACTTGTTCAACTGTAACAGGTTTATGCTTGTTCTTGCTTATCATGTGATTTAAAGAAGTAAAATCCAGCAGCTCTGCTGGTATGCTGCTCGGGAAGCTGAGAATGTTTAAAACTCTTTCCTTTCTTTCTCCCAGTGCACAATTAACAGGATATGGTTTGTAATTACAATCTTGGGGTTTAGATGAGCTAATTGTCACTGCTGGAATTCCTGTGCCCTCTTGAAAAGTTGTTTTCATAATTTGAGAACTCTGCCCTTAGCTTTTGATCTTTTTCTTTGATGCTCAAATAAAAGATTGATACAAACCAAGGATCTTGCTAGACTAGGTAACCCTGTGCAGAACATTCCCTTTCAAGAAAAAAGAGAGAAAAAGCTGACTTACTGGTCCAAATCTGATATCTGATCTTGGCTTTTGCTCTGTGTTATCCTGGATCATTTACTTAATCTCTTGGGGCCTAGCTTTGGGTCTGGGACTCCAACCTGAGTCTTGAAACTGAAACTCTATTTTTCAGGCTAGAATCTCTGTGCTATTCCTTATAGAATAAGGTAATTGCACACAATTGGAATCTGAAAATATGTCATTTCAACCTAATTTATTAAAATTTTTCTACAAATGCATTTCTGCATATTCCTATTTGATATGTTACTGTATTTACTTAAGTAGCCATATCACACCTTTCATTGTGACAAAAATGTTATTTTAAAGATAACAGTAGATTTGGTATGCCCTCCACCCTCATACGTACTTGTGAATACTTCATACCTAACTGTATGTATTCCTTAACTTGTGTGTATGTATGTGTACCCCTTACCTTGATGTGATAGGCAGAAAAATGCCAAATGCTTATGCTAAGCTGGCTATGTCACAATAAAGGGGTTTATAGGAAATCACGTACAACATGAGAAATCTATGGGGAAGATCCTAATCTGGGCATGCAGATTAAAGTCACCCGGGTGTGCCCACTAGAAACCAGGAACACTGCATCATACATCAGCCTAAATTTAGCTACTAAGAGTGACCCATACTCTCTCCCTCCCCCTCCTCTCTGTGAGCCCCCACCCCCTTCCCAAGTGGGAGAAGGAAGGGATAAAAAGCAGAGACAGAAGGCAGGCTCTCTCTCTTTTGGTTCCAGCACACCTCTTCTGGTACCGTGGCCTCCCCTTTCCTATGTGGTTTTTCATGCTCTCTGGTTTTTAACTCTTGCTCAGTCCCCCATTGGGCCTGGCATGCTTTCCAGGGATAGCATGTTCTATCCGAGACTATATTACTTGAAACTTCCTTTTCTCTCGTAAGTTACTTGGAGTTATAAAAGTGCTTCTGCTGCGGGAATTCTTGCAGCATTGAGAAGCAAGAACTGGGGAAAACCACCCCAGAAACTTAACAGATGTATACCTTCCCCCAAAACCCTCCCCCCCCAAACCTCTGCTGGGTGGAGCTTTTGTAGCATGCATTTTCCCCCCCTCTAGACAAGCATTGAGCAACACTTGTATCCCATGGCATCGCCTGGAAAGGTTCTCTGGTCAGAGTGAATTTTTTTGTAAAAATTTTTTTCTCGTAGCTTGTTAGTGATGGCCGATTTAAGAGAACAGTGGGCAGCAGTGGAATTTGTTTCCTGTTCCGGAAAAATGCCGCAGAAACAGTTGTGATGTTAAACATAGCTTACAAGGACAGTGCTATGGGAAAAACTCAAGTGGTTTTCTCATTTTAAGCAAGGTGAAAATGTGGACTGATGACAAACCTTGTTCTGGACAGCCGTCTACTTCCCAAACAGGTGGGAATGCCAACTTATGCATTTGGAGTTCTTTCCACCAGGTCAGACTGTTAATCAGGCTTTCTATTTAGAGGTGCTGAAAAGATTGCATAACAGAGTGTGACAAGAAAGGCCTGATTTGTGGTAGAGGGGAGGCTGGTTTTGCCATCATGACAATGCACCTGCTCACACAGCTGTCTCCGTCCATCAGTTTTTAGCAAAAAACAGCATGCCTCTCTTGACCCATACACCTTACTCACCTGACCTCACTCCCTGTAACTTCTTTTTGTTTCTGCAAATGAAGAGGGACATGAAAGTACAGCAATTTGCCAATACAGAATAGGTGAAGAAAAAAACAAGGGAGTTGCTGTCAGCCATTCAAATAGATGAGTTTGAAAAATGTTTCCATAAAATGGAATAGCAGATTTTACAAATTTATTAAGTGTAATAGAGACTATTTTGACTATGATAAGGTTGTTTTGTAAAAAAAAAAACACTTAAATATGGGGGTGAAGGAATAAAGGGGAACCAATAGCAATGATCAACATGTCCCCCCCCTCGGTCCCACATCAATAGAAACATTGGTGAAGGGAGACAGTGGATGGCATAAGATATGGAAATAATAATAATTTATAATTTATCAAGGGGTCACAGGATGGGAAGGTGGGGGAGAGAAGGGGGAAAAAGAAGAGCTGATGCCAAGGGCTCACGTTTAAAGAAATATTTTTAAATGATTATGATAACATATGTATAAATATGCTTCATACAATTAATGTATAGATTGTTACAAGAGCTGTAAGAACCCCCAGTAAAATGATTTATATAAAATAAATGTAGCTTGGGAAAAAATTCTGGTTTTTGTTTTGTTTTTTGTACCCCGTGGTATTTACTTACCTTTATGCATCCCTATAATGACTGTAGTGTAGTTCCAGAGATTTGGGGACTAGGAAAAAGATGAGGTCCCATAAGACAGCAGTGTTGTATAATAAAGATTGACGAGGGCAGAACCAATTGACAACCTCATGGTAGGGGGTTGGTCCACCACAGCAGGAGGTCTTCCAGGGTCTTGTGGCAGGGCAGTTTGCCACCAGAAAACCATAAACCACACTGCCATCAAGTCAGTGCCTACTCATAGCGACTCCTTTGTGGGTTTCTGAGTCTGTAACTGTTTACGGGAATAGAAAGCCCTTTTCCACAAAGAGCTGCTTGCTGGTGGTTTCTATCTGCCGACGCAGCGAAACTTGTAACCACTACACCAGGGCTCCTTCGGGAAGCCACTGAAGAGGGAAATGAAAACAAAACAAACTCTCATAAAGCCAACCAAACTCACTGCCATAGAGCCAAGCCTGATTCTGACTCATGGTGACCCTGCAGAACAGTGTAGAACTGCCCCAGGGATTCCGAGACTGTAACTCTTTACAGAGTAGAAAGTCTTACCTTTACCCACAGAATAGCTGGTGGTTTTGAACTTCAGATCTTGCAGTTAGCAGCCCAGCAGGCAACCACTATACCATCAGGGCTCTTGCCAGAGGGTTAAGAAGGCATGACAAAGTCTCAGAGGAAGAGAAGTGGGGTGACTTGCAGGTCCTCTGTAGCCTCTGTGGCTACCAGAATGAAGGAGAATGAGAACAACACGGGACTGTTTAGTTCCATAAAGATGTACAGCTTTGGAAACCCAGTGGGTTTCAGCTCTGCCTACATGGCTGATGTGAATCGGAATCAACCTGTTGGCGGTAGATTTGGTTTTGATGGCTGCCAGAGAGGAGCCCTGGGGGCTCCACTGCTATCTGATAGGTCAGTGGTCCGAACCCATGAATTGTTTGCAGGAGAAAAATGTGACAGTCTACTTTTGTAAAGGTTTATGCCTTGGAAACTCTATGGGGCAGCTCTGCTCTTGCGTATATTGTATTTTTTTACCAGATGGTGGGCACAGTTTTGTAGGTATTATAAAGCAGGCAGGCTCCAAGTGGCTAAAAATCTCCTTATTTGGGCCACTATGAAAATAATTTATTGTGTATAGGTGTGAATTGGGTGATAGGATTTGGGTGAAAGGACCTGAGCTTGCTATGAATTAGTAAACTAACTGGGACTACGTAGAGGCTGGCCTTGCCACATTAATATCACACTACCATAAGGTTTGTTATAAACCTCTGAGGAGCTACAATTCATCCCGTGGTTTTAGTTTGGCCACTCCATCAGTAAATTTGGGTACTACGGGTCCTGAAAACTAAGAGCTAATTATACTGATCTTAGATACTTCTAATAAGTTAAGGGATTAAAACTTTCTTGATGTATATTGGTTTTTTGGAATACTCTTCAAGGAACCCTGTGGTGTTATGGGGTAAGTGTTGGGTGGCTAGCCATAAGGTTGGTGGTTCAAACCAAGCAGTCACTCTGTGAAAGAAAGATGAGGCTGTCTGCTTCCATAAAGATTTACAGTTGTGGAAATCAGATTATGGTATTGCTGAGTAGCAATCGATTTGATAACTGTGTATTTTTCTTCTTATTTAATACCCTCTAAGGAATAAGCCAAAATTCTGCTAAGTAGAATTGTATGCTATGTTATGTTTATTACTATTTTACCTGGAGGCTATAATAAGGCCTGGCTATCTTAATTAGGTTGTAGACAGCTGTACTACTTTGAGAAATAGGAATTTTCCTGGTGTCATGGTTCTGAAAGTGTACAGTGGAAGCCCACTATTAGATATGTTTACATTTGTGTGTGTTGGGGGATTTTGTTGTTCTTGTTGACATGGTGGTGGGTGAAATATCACTATTATCGTTATACAGTGTTATTGTCATTATAATTATAGATAAGATGATATGTGTGGATGTAAACCTCTGTTTACTTCATTAAGTTGCGTTGTGATCATCCTAAATATTCAAAGGCAGTGGAAACATGGAATTAAAGGATACTGGAATTTTTTTCATGAAATTCTTGAATTATTTTTTTCTCTTATTTCTTGTGTGTATTGTAATTAGTACATATTGCCTGTTTGGAGGGAATTTTTTACGGCAGTGAATTTGAGAGGGGTGGGTTATATTATGGGGAGGAAGGACTACAAAAAGTTTGTGTAAAATGGAATAGAAAGAAAAAAATGGAAGAGAAAGATAATAGAATTTTTCTGTAAAAATTTTGGAACTCCCTCATTAAAAATTTTATTTCAGGGTAGCAAAGCATTTGTAAAATATTTTTAAGGGGATAGTGAATTTGAGAGGCAGCTATGATGGGGATAACCCCCCAAACACCGAATTTCCCCCCTGCCAAACATGCATTTAATTAAAAAAAATAAAGCAATCTTATCACCTTCAAAGTACTCTCCATTACACTTAATATGTTTATCAAACCTACAATTCTATTCTTGGAAACGTTTTTCAAACTCATCTGTTTGTATGACTGACTGCACCTCCCTCATTTTTTCCTTTACCTCTTCTACATCATCCGAGTGTTGTCCTTTTATGTCCCTCTTCATTCACGAAAAGAAAAAGAAGTGGCATAGAGTGAGTCAGGTGATAAGGTGTGAGGCATGCTGGTTTTTGCCTAAAACTGGCACACTGAGATGGCTGTTTGAGCAGGTGCCTTGTGGCAAAACCAGTCCCCCATCTGCCACAAATTCAACCTTTTTTTGTCACACACTGTTACACTGCCTTTTCATCACCTCTAAATAGAAAGTTTGATTAACAGTCTGACCTCGTGGAAAGAACTCCAAATGCAGTACAAATCGACATTTTCATCTGATTTAGGAAGTTGACGGATACCCAGAATGTGGTTTGTTATCAATCAACATTTCACCTTTTTTGAAACGAGAAAATTGCTCATACACTTGAGTTTTTCCCATAGTGCTGTCCTTGTAAGCTATGTTCAACATCACAGCAGTTTCTGTGGCATTTTTCCTGAGCAGGATACAAAATATCACAGCTGCCCGCTGTTCTCTTACATTGACCATCACAAAAAATGAGATTTGAGCGAAGCTGCTTTTACAAAAAAATTCACTGTGACCAGAGAGAACCTTCCCAGGCAACACCACTAGGTGCACGAACTCAGGGTGAGTTGCTGGATGCTTTCCTTGCAGGAAAAATGCTTACTATGAAAACTCCACTGGGTGAAGCCTTTTTTTCCCCCCTTTTTTTGCGGGGTACTCACCATATTTTTGTAGAGAAAGTCCTTGAGAATGGTTTTAATGAAAGTGCTTTTATTAATGTGGCACACAAGTACAACTTGTATGGGAGTATATAATAAAATACTACATGTCTACCTGCAGTGTGTGCAGAGCCAGACAACCTGTCAAACTCAGCTATTAGTGAATTATTTATATGACAGTATTAAGGTAGAAACATTTGTACTTGAATGTACCCTGGCAGTATTCTGTAGATCAGGAATTGAGTCTGAAGATTGGTGTAATACTTCATTAGTAACTGAGGCAGGACTTTTCTGTTCGGTAAAGCTAAAGGATACAATTATGCAATGCTATAACCACTTGACTGTTGTAATTTCTTTGGTCTTGTTTTTTTAAATAGTTAAGCTATTTTTTGTTAAATATAATACACAGCTTAATGAGTTATTGTGCAGTGAATACCTATATTTTTCTTTGTACCCCAAAATGATAAGTGTCTTTTGACATCATAGAAGCTTGCCAGTCTGTCTGAATTTAAGACAGAATAATGGTGTATCCTGAGTGCAGGGACTTCTGTAATCAAACATTAATTGAAAGTATTTTCATTTTGGAAATGCTTATGGGATTACTGTGGTTACAGCATAGTGGGAATGCAGTACTTAAATTAGAGGTGAGAGCTATTTCATATTTCATGACAGGAGTTTATAGATAGATTGAGGACACAGTCACATTAGGCAAATCCTGATCCATAGCCATTCATATCATAAGCTTTGTACCTTATTTTCTAAAAAAATTTGAAAAAATTAGTTGTCGAGAATATACACAGCAGAACCTACACTAGTTCACTGGTGTCTTTTTAAAAAATCATTTTATTGGGACTCATACAACTCTTATCACAATCCATACATACATCAATTGTGCAAAGCACACCTATACATTCGTTGCCCTCATCATTCCCAAAATTCACCTTCCACTTGGGTTCCTGGAATCAGCTCCTCATTTTCCTTTTTTCCCTACCCCTTCCTCCCCACTCCCCCCTCCCTCATGAACCCTTAATAACTTAAAATTATTATTTTATCTTAACACTGCCCAGTGTCTCCCTTCACCCACTTTTCCATTGCCCATCCCCCAGAGAGGAGGTTATATGTAGATCCCTGTGATCGGTTCCCCCTTTCTACCCTCTCTTACCTCCTGATATCGCCACTCTCACTGTTGGTCCTGAGGGGTTCATCTAGATTCCCTGTGTTTCCAGATCCATCTGTACTGCTATGCATCCTCTGGTCTAACCAGGTTTGCAAGGTAGAATTGGGATCTTGATAGTTGCGGGGAGGAAGTGTTTAATAACTAGAGGAAGGTTGTCAGATTATTGCTACACTGAACCCTGAGTGACTCATTTCCTCCCCACTACCCCTCTGAAAGCAATGTCCATTTGTTTACAGGTGGGCATTAGGTCCCCATCATGCACCCCCCTCATTCACGATACGATTTTTCCCTGCCTTTGGTGCTTGACTGGTGTCTTTATGCATAATTCAGTGACATTGATTATATTCTTTTAGTGGTGTGACCGTTCTCACATTCTTTTTCTTCATTGTTTCTCTAGATATTAATGCAAACTCACTGCTCCCTAAGATCTCTAGCAAATCAGTTTAATCCCATATAGATAGTTCTTAAAAGAACACAGTACTCAAGGCAGACATTCTTTATTTATTAAACGAAACTATTGCTTGGTTTTAAGGTGACTTTCGGGGATAATTTTGGTTTAATGTTTAAAGATGATCTCAGTTTTGGTAATTCATCCAGCTTCTCTGGTTCCCAAAATTTGGAGTCCTTGATACTTTGAAATTCTAATCAGAATTTTTCCTTCTTGATCAGAATTCTTCATGAATTCTTTTGTCAAAATATTCAGTCAGGTGTCATGACAAAGGAAGCAATTAGCCCATATTCCATTTCTTCCTAATCTTGGTGATGCCTTTCTCTGTTGCTCCAGGCAAATGGAAGCCAAGCTTGTAGACACCAGGCACTCCCCATCTGCTCTGGGAGGCACAGCTGCAGCACCAGACAGGTCCTTAGGCTAATTCATTGTGATGTTCTATGAAACCCTGACACTAACACACCTATGAACAAAAGAACAAAATCCCACGAGATGTTTTGTTGTACGTTCCTCAGTTGTGTGTGTGTGTGTGTATTTTACAAATATATGTGCCACACAAATATTGCCTATGAACTTTTTATAGATGTACACTTATTGACAGTGATAATATAAATCAGTTGTATAATGCTACCCTTAATTAATTTTTGTCATTGTAAACATTCTTTACCTAATCCACTCCTCATCCCCCAGTTTTGTTATATCACTACTTGTGTCATTGTTTCACATTTATGGTACTATAATTTTATTCTTGGTTTTTATACATTTGTTATTAGAAAGCATGAAGGACAAAACAAGTATAAATATGTAGGCAAAAGTGAATCAGCCTAAATACCTCATTGTATTTATTTATATAATTCTTGTTATTAGGTATCTTTCATTTGATACATTTAAGTCTTTCAGTTGCAGAACACCACTGGTATTTTGTAGTATTCTTATTTGACTAGTTATTCTCTTCTTTCAAGACTTTGAATATTATTTGATTGACTAGTGACCTGCAGTGGAGGAAAAAGTACTTCATCTTATTGGGTTTTGTTTATGACTGTTTGCTTCTCTTACTGCATCTTGGATTTTTCTTTTTATCTTTAATATTTGAGAGCCTAACTGGTATGTCTAGGTGTAGAACTTGAAGTTAGTGGATATTTAGATTCATGCCATTTGTCAGATTGGAGAAGTTTTTTGTCATTGTTTCTTCAAGTATTTTCTCTGTCCCTTTCTCATTTTTAAAAAGTTTTATTGGTGCTTCATCCATATGTCATACAATTCAGTAATTTCACAAAGACTTGTATAATCATCACCACAATCAATTCTAGAGCGTTTTTTCTTGTACTCATTGTTATTCATCTAATAATTTTTTTATTGTGGCAAAAATATACACAATAAAACTGTCTCCAATTCAACAACCTGTACATGTATAATTCAGTACCATTGATTATACTTTGTGTTGTACAACCATTATTGATATCTTTTCCCAAATTATTCAACCATCAGTAATATAAACTCAGTGCCCCTAAGCAAAAACTCTTCTTCCTTTCTCATTTTCTACTGGGAATTCGCATGATGCATAGGTTGGGAATGTGCTTAACCTTCTTGAGTCTTTGTTCTTATTGCTCTTCAGCCTCTGTGATTGCCTCTGTTTTGCTCTCTAATCCATTGATTCTGTGTTCTGCTTGATTGAATCTGGCTAATTATTTTGCTGTTTTTCTCATTTCAGTTATTTTCCCTTTCAGTTACAATATTTCTGTTTGGTTTATCTTTATTTCGTTCTTAGACCTTCATCATATTCTAGCATTGCGTTACTTCTTTCATTTAGATCTGTGTCTGTATGTTTTCCCAAAACTCGTTAAGTATGTTTATTATTGTTGGATTACTGTGTTAGACAGGGTTCTCTAGAGAGATAAAACCAGATTGCTGATAATTTTATATATCTATTTATGAAGATAGATATAGAACACAAGAAATGATCAGTTAAATTATAAACAGATATATAAGAAATGAACAGTTAAGTTATAAACAGATTGATAGTATAATACAAGAAATGAACAGTTTAGTTATAAAGCAGTACAAATGGCTCAGTGCGACTCACTCCCGTGAGAGAGTTGCGAGACATTTGCAGTCCTTCAAGTCTTGAGGGCCCTCAGGTAATCCTCAGGAGATCGAGAGAGGGAGAGAGAGAGAGAGAGAGCATGAGCAAGCGAGCGAACTAGGCTATCCCAACACAGGCAGCAAACAGCAAGGCAGGTCACCAGCAGTCAGTCCTCAGCTCCAGAGATGTAAATTTCATTCGTGTGGTTTTAAAGGGACCTCAACTTACAGTGATACAGTCCACAGGCTAGGCATCCCACAGGTAGTGTGCCCTTTAAGTTGAGGCACAGAACAAGCAAGGCAGCTGCACACTGGTCCAATGATTAAAGAGCTAGAGACAAGAAAGGCGAGACTTACCGAGCCACTTTTCTCTCCACCCTTCAATAAATCCCACTTGTGTTTATCGGCCAGGCTGGCACAATAAACTATCTCAATCCACCCCTTGCCAACCTGGCACCTATACACAATTCTTTAGCCATATATACTTACATAATATCTGGACACTGATTATACTTATTATCAATCATCTATCATACATATAAATGAAAACACACTGAGTCCAATTGTATCTGATATATCATACCTGAACAAAGGAAAGATATGCAATAAGCACATATAAAGAAAATACACTGACAATTACAAACCTCACTTTTGCAATTGATCACGTGGTCATAACTGATAGGTAGAACTACCTTCTTCTACTACCCATTCTGTATGACCTTTGCCCTCAGCAAGCACTTCACCTGGCTGTGGTTGTTTTGCCTGGCGGGGTGACCCAGACCTTCATTCCTGAGGGGTCTGGGTCTTTATAAGTCCTGTCAGGATTGGGTTGCTGTAATTTACCATTTACTTTAATCACAGGGCATGGGAGCACTAAGAGTCGACCTATGGGATCTCCTGGATTCCAGACATTCTTCTTTACCTCCATTATGTGACACCAGTCCAATTTCTCCTTGGTAATCAGGATCAATCACACCACTTAGTACAGTGACACTCTTCCTGACCTGTTGATCCAAAGGCAAGAGAAGCCCAAAGTGCCCAGGGGGCATTCTCCGCTGCCAGTTCAGTGGAATCCATGCTGTTTCCAGGTGGGAGAGTCCCTTCCTTCGGGACCAGGACCTCCAGGCCTGAGGAACACAGGGTTGCTGGGACAGGAAGCAAAAGTACTGCAAGTGGATTACTAGGAGTAATAGTGAGTGATGCCACTTCAGCTTCCACCCTTGGTTCCTGGACCCATGAATTCTGGCTGTTGGAGACACAGCACCATATATTGGCCGCTGGTTTAGAGCATATTCAGCTTCCTGGAGAACATTGCCCCAGCCCTGCAAGTTGTTGCCACCTAGTTGGCGCTGTAATTGTGTCTTTAAGAGCCCATTCCATTGTTCTATCAAGCCAGCAGCTTCAGGATGATGAGGAACATGATATGTCCAGTGGATTCCATGGGAATGGGTCCATTGCCACACTGTATTTGCTGTGAAGTGAGTTCCTTGATCTGAAGCAATGCTGTGTGGGATGCCGTGCCGGTGGATGAGGCATTCTGTAAGTCCATGAATAGTAGTTTTGGCAGAAGCATCGCGTGCAGGGAAGGCAAATCCATATCCAGAGTAGGTGTCTATTCCAGTAAGAACAAAACGCTATCCCCTCCATGATGGAAGTAGTCTTATATAATCAACTTGCCAAGTTGCTGGTTGATCTCCCCGAGGAATGGTCCTATATCTTGGACTTAATGTTGGTTTCTGCTGCTGGCAAGTGGGGCACTCAGCAGTGGCAGTGTCCAAGTCAGCCTTGGTGAGTCGAAATCCATGTTGCTGTGCCCATGCAAAACCTCCATCCCTGCCACCATGTCCACTTTGTTCATGTGCCCATTGGGTGATAGCAGGAGTGGCAGAGGAAAGAGGAGGACCAGTCTCCACAGTGTGTGTCATCTTATCCACTTGATTATTAAAGTCCTCCTCTTCAGAGGTAATCCTTTGGTGAGCATTCACGTGAGACACAATTAACTTTACTTTCTTGGCCCATTTAGAGAAGTCTGTCCACATACCTCTTCCCCACACCTCCTTGTCACTAATCTGCCAATCATATTCCTTCCAATTCCCTGACCATCCAGTCAAGCCATTAACTACAGCCTATGAATCAGTATACAGTCTCACAGCTGGCCATTCTCCTTACAGGAAAACTGAAGGACCAGGTGCCTTGCTCAAAGTTCTGCCCATTGGGAAGATTTCCCTTCACCATTGTCTTTAGGGAGATCCCAGAAAGGGGCTGTAGTGCTGCTGCTGTCCACTATGAGTGGCACCTGCATATCGTGCAGAGTCATCTGTAAACCAAGCATGACTTTTTTGGTCTTCAGTTAAAGTATGATAAGGAACTCCCCAGGAGGCCATTGGTGCAGACTGGGAGAAAGAAGGTAATGTGACAGGAGTGGAGACTGTGGGCATTTGGGCCACTTCTTTCATGTAGCTTACTTGTTTGTCCCTCTAGGTCCTGCTTTGGTCCGATCTCGTATATACCACTTCCATTTAACAATGGAATATTGTTGTGCATGTCCAACTTTATGATTACGTGGGTCAGACAATACCTAGTTCATGATGGGTAGTTCAGGCTCATGGTGTCTTGGTGGCCCATGGTGAGGCGTTCAGTCTCCACCAAGGCCCAGTAACAAGCCAATAGTTTGTTTTCAAAGGGGGACTAGTTGTCTGCAGAGTATGGCAGGGCTTTACTCCAAAATCCCAATGGTCTATGCTGTGATTCTACAATAGGGGTCTGCCAAAGACTCCACACTGCATCTTTATCTACAACTGACACCTCTAGCACCATTGGGTCAGCTGGATCATGTGGTCTCAGTGGCAAAGTAGCTTGCATGGCAGCCTGAACCTGTTGAACAGCCTTTTCTTGTTCTGGGACCCACTCAAAATTGGAGGCTTTTTGTGTCACTTGAAAAATAGGTTGAAGTAGAACACCCAAGTCAGGGATATGTTGCCTGCAAAATCCGAAGAGACCCACTAGGTGTTGTGCCTCTTCTTTAGTCGTTGGGGGCGTTAAATGCAATAGCTTATCTTTCACTTTAGTAGGAATATCTCAACATGCCTCACATCACTGGACCCCTAGAAATTTTACTGATGTGGAGGGTACCTGAATCTTCATTAGGTTAATTTCCCAACCCCTTGTACGCAGATATTGTAGCAATGAATCTAGAATCTTTGATACATCCTCCTTAGTGGGGCCAATCAGCATAATGTGATCAATATAATGGACCAGTGTGACATTTTGTGGAATAGACAAGTAATCAAGGTCCCTCCGGATTAAATTATGGCACAGGGCAGAAGAGTTGATGTATCCCTGGGGGAGAGTTTTGAAAGTATATTATTGCCCCTGCCAGATGGCCTAGATTGGACCAACTTGAAGTACCTGACCTATCTTGGTACACTGTAGATGAAGGCATCCAAAAGCTTAGAGAAATTGGTATGTTGGAATGGATCTATCAGGATATTCCATTAGACCCAAAAAGTGGGCGTCCTGAGGACATACCCTTTACCACAACCATAAGGAACAAGTTTGTGAAGTGGGCCCCAGCATCTCTTAAGACTCCTGTAATTGCTGTTTTATGTGCACCAGAATTAACAGTGGGCACTGCTCTTAGATATTTGCCCACAATGGGGCTGATATTTTCCCATAATGGGGCTGATTGGTCCCCGTGATGGTAGAGGACAGGCGTCAGCACTGAATCAACAGAGACAGGGTGGGCGTGGTTATAATAGACAACGAAGTTTTCAGTAGTAATCCGTAGTTGAATTATGGAATTGGCTACTTAGCCACAGTGTCCCTAGGAATGAAATAGATGGGAAACCTACTAAATATTTACGTGATCTATACAGGCCAAAAAATGGTAGATCAGGTGAACAGAATAGACAGTCACGATCGCTCAATCAGTTCCCAGACCTGAGCCAGTTTACAGACCCACAGCCCCTTGAATGAGTGGGAGGCCGAGTCCCTTTGAAGAAGGACCCTGCTATATCACCGAAGGTCTATACTGTTAGTCTTTCTTCTAGCCTTCCCCAAAGGGACCTGCGGCCTTTCACAAGAGGACTGTTCATTGGGGGAAAGGAAATAATCAAACTTTTCAAGGATTACTGGACACTGGCTGGGAACTGACACTAATTCCAGGAGACCCAAAGTGTTTCGAAGGCCCACCAGTCAGAGTGGGGCTTATGGAGGTCAAGTTATCAATGGGGTTTTAGCTCAGGTATGCTCAGTTATATACAGCTCTGGTGAATAAGCTGTGGACTGCTAACCTTGTTGGTTTCAGCATCCCAGTTACTGGGGCAATTAAGGCAGCAGTCTACAATTAGGTGACCCACTTCCTAGCTTCACTGTTGGGAACCTTCTGTAGGAATTCTAGCAGCCAGGAGTTCCTTGTTTGGGACACTGAGTCTGTCTTGTGATGTCAAGAGTTCCCCAGTAGATTTCTGTCAATGGGTGCAGCCTCCAATTAAAGTGTGTTTCATAGCACACTCTAGCCTCAATCAGAAGTGCCGATCACAAATGGGGGCCTGATCTGTGAGGTGTGCATAGGAAGCAGTAAAGTGCTGCCTGTGGGAGCAGACTTCACTGCAAGGGCCTTCTGTACCCGTTTACAGGAGTTGACAATCCACAGTGCTTGGTAAGGAAAGGACTGTCACGGTCCAGTCATATCCCCATGGAAGTCTGCCTTGTAATCTGAGGCCCTGCCCCTGTAGATTGACGGCTCAGTGTAGCCTCCACTGAAGGTACCTGTTTCCTCATATACAGAAGCTTCAGTCGGCAGTCCTCAGATATTGAGGGTAGGCTAACTCAAATAAACCTCCAAGGAGGTCTGACCTGTTGGTGTCAAAGACCTGAGTTATGTGTATGGAGAGCAGGTACTGTTGACTGGGGACAGGCAATAGGAGACTTAGACAGCAATTTACAAGAATCTACTTTAGAGTTGACAGTGACTGGGTGGGATAAATGCTTCGATACTCAGAATTGAGCTCCTGTCTCTTTATACGTGAGTGTGGTGGTTAAGGAAACAGACTCTTTACTGGGGCCACTTCCTCATTTCCCATCAGCACAGTGACTGGGGCAGGCGCAAGATTGTGGCAGAAGTGATTTTCATACTATGTGCAACTCACTGTTGATTCATTCCTTAATCCTTGCATGTTTACAGTTCCCCATTTTAGTCCTCTGCTCCCCAATTCAGAGTCTCTCCAAGCCAAGCACCATTCCCTTGTATTTATTGGGTTGATTAGAACACTGATCTCCTTTCCACCATCATCTTCCCAGAATCACTTCCCCTTTTCCGCCACGCCCACTTACCACTGGGCTCCTATAGTCAGTAAAGAGCGATAAAAGTTTCAGCCTCTGGAGTCATTGGATCCAGGCTCCTATTCCAGAACTTTTAATGATGAGACTTAGAGATTTCAATCTCTCTAGGTCTCAGGTGCGTCTTCCAGGAGTAAAATTATTATCACCACAGGGTGATAAAAGCAAAACCCAAAACCAAACCCCACTGCCGTCAAGTTGATTCCAACTCATAGAGATACCCTATGTAGGGTTTCTGAGATGAAAACTCATTATGGGAATAGACAACTTCTTTTTTTCTCCCCTGGAGCAGATAGCTGATGAGTGTGACCTCAAGGTTAGTAGCCCAATGCTTATAAGTGTAAACGATAGTGACGCATGTAAAGCGTTAGAAGAATGTTGACACATACTTATCTGTAGTTGTTACTTCTATTATTCTCTGAGATTTTTTTAATTCTGAGATTAAGGAAAATAGTATTTTGTCTTAGACTCATTTAAAAACACTATATAGGATTACTATGGGTTAAAATTGGCTAGATTGAAGTGGGTAAGTGGCAACTAATTTTGGAGAAGAAAAAAATACTACTACTTATTCTTGGGGAAGCAAAAGCAGTAGAAAAAATACACTAGTGCACAATTTAACAATAATAAAGTACTAGCAAACACACTGGGCTTATTGGGCTTGACATTCTATAACTACATACTTAACGGCTTTCAACCATTGGATTACTATCACTTTTAAAAATTTAATCATTTTATTGGGGGCTCGTACAACTCATCACAATCCATCCATCCATCCATTGTGTCAAGCACATTTGTACTTTTGTTGTCCTTATCATTCTCAAAACATTTGCTTTCTACTTGAGCCCTTTTATCAGGTCCTCATTTTTATGCCCTCCCTCTCTGCTTCCCCCTCCCTCATGAACCCTTGATAATTTCTAAATTATTATTTTGCCATATTTTACACCCACTTTTCTGATGTCTGTCCCGTCGAGAGGAGGTTATATGTAGATCCTTGAAATCAGTTCCCCCTTTTCATCCCACCCTCTCTCCACCCTCCCAGTATCACCAATCTCACCACTGGTCCTGAAGGGATCATGTGTCCAGGATTCCCTGTGTTTCCAGTTCCTCCTATCTGTACCAGTGTACATCCTCTGGTCTAGCCTGATTTTTAAGGTAAAATTGGGATCATGATAATGCGGGGAAGAAGCATTTAGGAACTAGAAGAAAGTTGTATGGTTCATTGTTAATACACTGCACCCTGACTGGCTCGTCTCCTCCCTGTGACTCTTCTGTAAAGGGAGGTCCAGTTGCCTACAGATAGGTCTTGGGTCCCCAATCTGCACTCCCCCTCATTCACAATGATTTGATTCTTCGTTCTTTGATGCCTGATCCTTTCAATACTTTGTGATCACACAGGCTGGTGTGCTGCTTCCATGTGGGCTTTGTTGCTTCTCAGCTAGATGGCTGTTTATTTTCCTTCAAGCCTTTAAGATTACTATCACTTCCTGTAGCATTTCCCAGGGAAGCTTTCTGGTCCCAGAATGGTTTTATCTCTTGTCTGCTTTTAGGATATTAAAAAAAAAATCACTCATTTCAGTTTCTTTTAATTGTTATGAGTCTATTTTATCTTCTATTTCTTCTTCAATCAACATAGGAAGTTTTTGTATTTTCTGGGGTTTGTCCATTTCAACCAGATTATCTAATCTGTTGACATTCTATTTACAGTGTTTTTATGATTCCTTTTCTGTAGGGTCAGTTGTAATGACTTAATTTTGATTTTTGATTGTAGGTATTTGCACCTTTTTGTTGTTGTTGTTAGTTGAGCTATGGGATGTTGATTTTTTTTATCCTTTAAAAATCCACCTTCTAATTTTATATCATTGATTTTTCTGTTTTTCTAATCTTTGTTTCATTTATCTCTGACCTAGTGTTTCCTAGCTCTTTTTATTGTTCTTGATTTATGATTTTTGTCTTTTAAAATGTAGGTGCCATAACTGTAAGTTTCCCTCAGCACAATTTTGCTGTGATCCATAGATTATGCTTTCATTTTACTGTAAATATTTTGTATTTATTGCTTGACTCCTTATTTGTACACTAGTGTTTTTGTTGCTGTTTTGTTTATTCTCTTCATTTCTAACTTCCCACCATTGTGGTCAGCCATAATTCTTTGTATGATTTTCATCTTATAAAAATGTATTGGGACTTGCTTTTTAACCAGACAAGTAGTATATCTTGGAGATTATCCATTTGCTCTGAACATGGCTTTATGTTTTGCTCTGATTGGTTATTCTATATATGTCTGTTAAATCTGTTTGGTTTATAGTGTCATTAGGTACTCTTTTTTTCCTTACTTAACTTTTTTAATGGATGTTCTGTTCATTGTGACAGTAATATATTATTTGTTTTCTGGTTTTATGTGCACATATTTATAATTTTCATAGTTTCTGATTAATTGACTCATCATTATATAATGTCCTTTAAAAAATAATTTTATTGGGGCTCTTAGAGCTCTTATCACAATTCATACATCTATTATATAATGTCTTTTATTTGTATTTTAGAACAGAGTTCCACTTAAAATTTATTTTGTCTGTTGTTTTTTTTTTTTCAATTTTTGCAGGATTTTATTTTCTCCTTTCAATCGGAATAATATGATAACCAAAGTTTGTCTTAACTGTATGCACAGGTCCAATCCACTTATAAACAAGGCAAATGCTGCTTCTTAAAATGGCCCTACCACGGATCCTCTGGTCATCCTACCCAAGTTACCCATTGCCTGACTTTATCTTCACTGTCGTGTGCAGCTATGCCATTGAATCTCATTCCATACTCTTCCATGGCATCCCAAATTCTGTTTTTTGCATAAAATGTGTGTGATCTTTATTGCATTTTTACCACCTTTGGGATTTACCGTCACTCTCAGAAGGTGCTCCCCCTTATTCCTTAGCTTTGGGGCTTTTGTTGTTTTTTTTAGACTATTCATCTTTACAGGAGCAGACAGCCTCATCCCTCTCTCAAGCAGTAGAAGGTTCTTCTCCTAACGTTCTATAAAGAACCGCCACTTTTGACAGCAGAGCTTCACCCACTCTCCTCCTGAGGCACTTTCCCCAGCCTGTAGCAGCTCCAACACAATCACACAACTTGCACTAGCTAAGCTATGCTCAGGTGGGAAGAGCCCTTGGGTTGCCACTTTCTCCTGTACTCTGTAAGCACCCAGTTTCCAGTCTTTCAGACGAGCCATAGTATATATACTCTGAAGTATCCATGAGTACAATCTACTTTTTATTTCAGAACCAGAGGTTGGGCCCCATACTCGTGCACAGGAGAGCTGCATGTTCGCTGAGAGTCTGCCCTCATTATTGTTGTCTTCTTGACAGAAGGCTTTAAGAAATGTGGAGACTTAAACAGCACAGTAGAAGGACCTACTTGTTTGATATGTGGAACATATTCCTTGAGTGTGCATAGGCCGAGTAGCAGGAAGTCAAATGTCATTTGTGATGCCCAGGACCTTGGGTGTAAGGAACAAAGAAAAACAGTCCAGAGATGTCACACAAAGGGCCTTGCCAGCTAGAATGACGAATCTGGTTTTTAATACTTACCAGTAGATCAAAACAAAAATTATGACATTTAGAGTAAACTCTCTTGAATGCCATTTCCTGCGGGCTTTGCAAAGAAAAATTCATCTGAATAAGCTAATACTCCCTAAAATAAAGTCTTGAGTGGATTGCTAAATGAATGGTTATCAATTAAATTTCTCAGGACCCTTGTATTTCTTAAACCTACAGTTCTTTCAGATATGGTCTCTTTAACTGGAAGTTGGATCAGTATAGTGTGTATTCATAGATTTGGAATTAATGTAGTGATACCTAAAAATGCATTTAAATAACTTACTTCTGGTGCTTTATTTTAAAAATAAGTCACATAATTTATTTGTCCTGTTACCTTACTGTTATATTTAAGTACCATGGTATAAATTTTGGCTAATGAGCTGCTTTTCCAAAGTAAATTTTACTTAATTCCAGGGCCTCATGGTTATGAACGTGCTTCAGTTTCATAATGCCTCCTGCTATGGCAGACATTCTTGACATTTGGGCAGTGGATTCACAGATAGCATCTGATGGCTCCATACCTGTGGATTTCCTCTTGCCCACTGGGATTTATATCCAGTTGGAGGTACCTCGGGAATCCACCATTTCTCATATTAAGCAGGTATGTAAATAGATGGGATTTTTATCTCATTTTATTGTGTCACTTATCAGAAAATGTGATTTTGGTATTGAAAATATTAAATATAAATTGTATGACAAATTGAAGAAAAGTTTAATCTTTTAGGTGATTACATTTTAAAAACTGGGATATGCTCTGTCTTTTATTGGCATATAAAACATACTTACTGTAACCTTTAATGATTTTACTCCAAATGTGATAGCTACATTAAGAAATATTTACTTATGTTAGCTCATTTGAAATGGCTTCAGGTTATTAAAAGGAATTTTCCTTTGTCAAATTTTTTTTGTTAAAAAATCTTTGTAATTATTATATTTGAATTTGTTATACTTTTTAATCATGTAAAATTTGATTGTTCTCATTTTTCTGATACCTCACCTTCCTTTTCATGGTAACACTGGGGGCTTTCACTGTATTTTTTTCCCTCCAATTATAAATTAAGTGATATGTCTTCATTTGGAAGGAAATCTTTTACAAAAGATGTCTTGCCTTTCATGGTGGATTGCTTTCTTTGGTGAATTGATCAATGCTCTTGATTTGTGGAGACAAATAATCAAATGGAATTGCTCTCTAAATTTTGTATTTAATGCTTTTCAAATAGGTGAACTTGGTCTGAAAATTGGGGTTTATCCTCTGTTTAAGGGAAAGTATTTAGGACAACATTTTTTTAAATGTCAATAATTCTATTGGGGACTGTATCAAGCACATTTGTACATATGAAGACAGCATTTTTTTTTAAAGCTCATAACTTTGGTCAAGTTTCTCAACTCTTTATCAAGCATCTTCTTCTTGGAGACATGAAAACTTTAAAAAGTGATCCTTGAAGAAGGAAAGTAAAAGCATTGAGTGCCTATTTCCATAGTCACCAGTGATCAAAGGAATCCTGGTGATCTAGTGATTAAATACTTAAGTGATAACTGAAAAGCTGGTGGTGTTAAACATCAGCTAACTCTGGAGAGAATGGTACGGCATCTGAAATTTTACCATCCAGAAAATCATAGGAAGAGATTGTGCTCATCCTGAATGCTTGTGTTAGGAAAAGCATACCTGAGGGCCAGGAAAGAACACTGGGCAAAAGTAATGTGGATTTTATATGGGAGTAATGGGGAAAAAAAGTTATTTATGTTTACAAATATGTTAATTACAGATGTACTTATTGATTCTTATTCTCCATAGATAATTCACTTCTACTGATTTCTATGACATGAAATTTTAAATTTATTATACCATTAAGTTACTTTATAAAAATGTGCCTATATCACTCATATATATGAGAATATATTTATGTTCTCTTGGGAAGTACTATTAAAATCAAATGAACAGGCAATACGTTTATAGCTTTCCACGTGAGAATACATAGCTACCTTAGTTTTAAGTTCTCTGTTTCATAATTCATTTAAGCAGTCATTTACTGCTAGACATTTATTTGGTTTGTCCTGGTATTTAAATTTTTATTTTTACAAGTAGCGCCTCAGTGAGTCTGTCTTAGTGATCTAGTTTTGCTCTGGCAAAAATACTACAAGTTGAGCAACTATAACGAACAGAAATTTATTTTCTCAGTGTTTAGGAAGCTAAATGGTCTTGAGTTCAGGGAAGTGTTTGAAGGGACTGGCCCTAATCTATTAGCTCTGGGGGAAGGACTCCAAGTTCTTTGATTCTTTGGTGATCTTTATGTGTTGTGACTTCTGTTTTCTCACTTTTAAAAATCTCCTTTACATCTCAAAGGAGATTGACTTTAAACACCCCACACCAAATAATCACATTAACATAACAAAGAAAAGCCATTGCCTAATGGGTTATAATTTAGGATTTACAACACATTTTTTGGGAACCATGTTGCTTAGTGCTTACTTGGGCTCCTAACTACAAGATCTGCTAATCCAAAACACCAGCCACTCAGTGAGAATTAGACAAAAACTTTCTCCCTGTTTATGCTTGTAAACAGTTACAGGCTTGGAAACCCACGGGCACTTTCCCCTATCAGTAGGAATTGACTTAGTGGCAGTGAGTATGTTTTTATTTTGTTTTTTGTGGGTGGGTACACAATTCAATTCACAGCAGCTTCCTTGTGGAGGGTTTTCTATGCTTTGTCTATGCTGTGGAGGGTTTTCTATGATTTTCATTGTTTCCATTCCACAAAATGTCCTAACGATTTCCCCTGCAGATGTTATGGAAGCAAGCTCACACTTACCCGATGTTTAACCTCCTCATGGAAATCGACTCCTATATGTTTGCATGTGTGAATCAAACTGCTGTGTATGAGGAGCTTGAGGATGAAACAAGACGGCTCTGTGACGTCAGACCTTTTCTTCCCGTTCTCAAATTAGTGACAAGAAGTTGTGACCCAGGGGAGAAATTAGACTCAAAAATTGGAGTCCTTATTGGAAAAGGTAATTTTTAAATTTCTTATAAATAATAAGACATTAGTATTTCTTGTAATATATATGTAATATATATGCTCTAAGATATTACTTTTAAAATCATTTATTTTTAAAAATAGACTTCGTATATATACAATTCAATTGTTCAATTGAAAAATATTAAGATTTGTGCAATCATCACTACAATTTCAGAACAGTTCCTTCTACGCGTTAACTCACCATTTGCCCCTGTCTTTCCCTGCCATGCTCTTGTCCAGTTACTGTCTCTATAACTCGACCTAGCCTGTATTTCATATATAGATAATCCTACAAAACAAAACACAACCATACAAAATCATACAAAGCAAGAAAACAAACATAAACAGCGACTAGGCAAAGCATAGGGGGAAAACTCAATAATAAAAGAGAAAGTAGAAACTATTTAAAACTAAAGTAGAAACTGTTTAAAACTGAAACAACTTTAAAATGGGTCAGAGGGAAATCATATGATAGGAAATACTACACTTTAGCCTAACCACATCTGCCTTACTTGACTTCACAGTGTCCTCTGTCTGATAGCAAAGCTACTCACGTCCCTGCACTATGGGCAGAGAGGATTCACTGGAAACTTAATCCATGTGTCGACCTGCAATGAATTTTGGGCTTTCGCTGTCATCCACAGCTTTCTGCAAACCACATGTTCACAATTTAAGCTCTGATACCATCCCTTCTTTCGGATTTAGATTTTATCATTTGCAGTCCTTGGATCACACAGGCTGGTGTGCTTCTTCCATGTGGACTTAGTTGATGCCTCACTGAGATGGCTGCTTGGTTTGAAGACAAGCCCTTAAAACCCCAGATGCTGTTCTTTCTGATAGCTGGACACTATCTGGTTTCTTCGCCATGTTTTACTGTATCACCCATATCTCAGTGATCTTGTTATAAGGGTGATCACGGAGCAGGGCCATATCATAGGGTGCTAGAATTAAGTGTGTGCCAAAAAAATATATTCATATAATACTTATTAAAGTGTGATATATGAACCAGTGCTGGTCTTTAAATTATTGTAAATGTGAGATAAGTGAAAAATAGAAATTGAGACTAATTATTTATAAATTCTTGTTTTGTGGCATAGCGCAACGTACAGAGGACTTAGTTTTGCTTCTTTTTCTTTTCCAGTGATTTATTTTCACTTTTAAAAAAAATAACTTTTATTGCAAAGGAAAAAAACCATTGCTTTACTTTAGATAGTTTGAGAATCATGTCAGAGGTAATTTTTGTTCCTTTCTGTTAGTTGGTAATTTTTTGTTCTTAGTCATTATGAGTTGGAATCAACTTGGTAGCAATGGGTTTGGTTTTAGTTTATGAACATACTTTATGCATAGCTCTCTATGGCCTCTGAAATTTGGTGGTAATTGGTATGATCCCATAAACAATCCATATAATTGACATATTTCACTCCTTAAATAAGACTGCTAAAATAGCTCGTTTTTAGAGGGATAAGATGTCGTGTCAACATTATTCATTGTGAATTAATTCCAGGGCAGAATTGTGAGTAACAAAATCAAGAATGTGGAAGACTGTCTTGCTATAGCAGAGGAATCTCTTGTGTGAACTATCTATAAGTATCCTGCATTAGCTAAAACACTCACTTGAATTAGGAACTCTTAAGATATTACTGAGAGGTAGGACTTTGAAATTTAATTAAAAATTAAAGATCCAGTAGAGATTATTTTGAATCTAGATTGACTTCCTGTACTGATCAATTTAACAATCTAACAGGATAATGTAATTCCACCTTCTGTTAGATGTTGTTCTTTGATCTTGATCTTTCATAATTCATACTAGCTAATGATTACACTTGGGGATTTAATTCTTCCTTCTAAGTACATTACTGTAGAACTTTGTTGATTTTTTAAGTGACAACCTGGTACTTATTTGGTAACTGAAGAGTGCCTATAGTTTAGGAAATAATTATTTTTGACCATTAAACAATTTTTAATTATATATCATGCATTTTTTTCTTATATCTTATTGACCTCAGTAGGAGTCTCTTTCTGTTTTCTATCACCATAAAGATTTTATAGATTTATTTTATCCATTAGCAAACAAATCATTATAAATATTTTAAAAACCATTATTTCTAGGAGAAAATGGTTTACATGCTCCTAGGATTTAAAGAATATAAACCAAAATGGAACTAATTGCCATCAAATAGATGCTGACTCGTAGCAACCCAATAGAAAAGGGTAGAATTGCCCCTGTGAGTGTCTAGACTGTAACTCTCTTTTTTTTAATCATTTTATTGGGAACTCGTACAACTCTTATCACAATCCATACATTCATCCATTGTGTCAAGAACATATGTACATTCGTTACCCTCATCATTCTCAAAATAGACTATAACTCTTTATGGTATTAAAAAGCCCCATCTTTCTCTCTCACAGAGTAACGTGGTTTCAAACTGCTGACCGTGTGGTTAGCTGCATAATATATAACCATTATGCCATGGAGTAAAAAGACTTTTAAAAATCACTTACTGTTTTAGTACTCTGGACAAGAGTAGCTAATGCTAATATTTTAATGCATTTTACGCCAAGTACCCCAACCCCCATCCCAGATAGGTGAAAATACTCTTAAACGCACAAGATAGAATAGAGCGACTCCACAGGGCTTCAGTTTCCTAGGATATAATCTTTATGGAAACAGACTACTACATCTTTTTCCCACAGAGCACCTCGTGGTTTCAACAGCTGGTGGGTTTGAAAACACTGACCTTTTAGTTAGCAACTAAGCACCTAACCACCAGGGAGCCTTAATTTTATATATATTCTTATGTGTGATGTCTACCTATATTAGCTATATTCATATATGAATGAATACATTATGCCTTAGCAAATTTAGCAAGTGAAAATACAGTTGATCTAAGTATTGCACAAAGAGCCCTGGTAGTGTGTAGTGGATTATGCATTGAATTGTTAATGTGAGATCAGCAGTCAAAGCCACCAGCCCTCTGCAGGACAGTGATGTGGCTTACTATTCCAGTAAAGAGGTGCAGCCTCAGAAAACCCTCAGAGGAAGTTCTACCCTGTCCTACAGCAGGGTGACTATGAGTTAGAATCAGCTCCATGGAAGTAGGTTTGAAATTTTACACAGAATATATTAGTCTAAAAAAGTATTTATTGTTTATCTAAAATCCATGTTTAACTGGGCGTCCTGTTTTTTGTTTTTTTAAAAAATTTTAACCCCACTCTGCTCTCCTACAGCTCAGGAGTCTACTGTATAATAGAATTGAATTCCTCCTACAATGAAATGCCATAATTCAGTCAGTGTTAAGATTTGCTGCATATTTGTTTATTTTTTGTTGGTTTTTAATGTAGTGGGCTTTGAAACGTGAGTGTCAAGATATAAGGAGCATTTAATTGCATTAATTAAGCAACTTAAAATATCTTCACTTTTTTGTATATAAATAATTTATTGGGGACTCTTATAGCTCTTATAACATCAATTGTATCAATCACATTTGTACATATGTTGCCATCATTATTTGCAAAACATTTTTCTACTTGAACCCTTAATATCAGCTCCTCTTTTTCCCCCCTTCCTCCTCTACCGTTCCATCCTCATGAACCCTTGGAAAATTATAAATTATTATTATTTTCATATCTTATACCCACATTTCTGTTGTTCCTCCCCCTTGGGAGGATGATCTTTTCTTTCTTTTTTTTTTTTTTTTGAATCTATACTACCTGAATTTCTTTTTTTTTTTTAAACAATTTATTGGGGCTCATACAATTCTTATCACAGTTCATACATATACATACATCAGTTGTATAAAGCACATCTGTACATTCTTTGCCCTAATCATTTTTTTCTCCTCTTTTCTTTTTTTACATTTTATTAGGGACTCATACAACTCTTATCACAATCCATACATATACATACATCAATTGTATAAAGCACATCCATACATTCCCTGCCCCAATCATTCTCAAGGCATTTGCTCTCCACTTAAGCCCTTTGCATCAGGTCCTCTTTTTTTTCCCCCTCCCTCCCCATTCCCCCCTCCCTCATGTGCCCTTGGTAATTTATACATCGTTATTTTGTCATATCTTGCCCTATCCGGAGTCTCCCTTCCCCCCTTCTCTGCTGTCCCTCTCCCAGGGTAGAGGTCACATGTGGATCCTTGTAATCAGTTCCCCCTTTCCAACCCACTCGCCCTCCACTCTCCCAGCATTGTCCCTCACACCCTTGGTCCTGAAGGTATCATCCACCCTGGATTCCCTGTACCTCCAGCCCTCATATGTACCAGTGTACAGCCTCTGCCCTATCCAGCCCTGCAAGGTAGAATTCGGATCATGGTAGTTGGGGGGAGGAAGCATCCAGGATCTGGGGGAAAGCTGTGTTCTTCATCGGTACTACCTCGCACCCTGACTGACCCATCTCCTCTCCTAAACCCCTCTATGAGGGGATCTCCATTGGCCGACACTTGGGCCTTGGATCTCCACTCTGCACTTCCCTTTTCATTCAATATGGTATATATATACATATACATATATACATATACACATACATACACACACTTATATCTTTTTTTTTTTTTTTGCATGATGCCTTATACCTGGTACCTTGGCACCTCGTGATCACACTGGCTGGTGTGCTTCTTCCATGTGTGTTTTTTTGCTTCTGAGCTAGATGGCCGCTTGTTCACCTTCAAGCCTTTAAGACCCCAGACACTATCTCTTTTGATAGCCGGCACCATCAGCTTTCTTCACCACATTTACTTGTTCACCCACTTTGGCTCCAGCTGTTGTGTCGGGAGAGTGAGCATCATAGAGTTCCAATTTAATAAAAGAAGGTATTCATGCATTGAGGGAGTGTTTGAGTAGAGGCCCAAGGTCCTTCCGCCACCTTAATACTTGACCTATAAATATAGACACATAGATCTATTTCCCCATCCTCCCATATATATTTGCATGCACATGTCTTTGTCTAGACCTCCATGAATGCCCTTTGACTCCTAGCTCTTTCCTCCATCTCCCTTGACTTTCCTCCTGCCCTACTACCATGCTTCGTCGCCACCTGGGCTAGAGTATACCTCTTCTCTAAGCAACCTTACCCTTGATCATTTCCCACCAGGCCTGCCACTACCCCTTCTCTACCATTTGGGGTCCCATGTTTTTCCCTTGTCCCTGGGTTTGTTAACACCACTTCCTTACCCCCCCCACCCCAAGTCCCCCCAGAACTGTCGGTCCCGTTGTTTTTCCTCCAGATAGTTCATCCAGCCTGTCCTAGTCAGACAGACCTTATCTTCACTTTTTGATGGTACTTTAAATCTTTAGTTTATCTAGAAAAATTAGTACTTTCATATATACAGATCTAATTGTTCTTTTAGGAATTTGTTAAAGTCTATTTAGTATTTTAGAATGAATTTTCATTTTAAATACCTACTGCTATCTAGTGTTGCTATAACAGAAGTACAAGTAGAAGCCTTTAACAAACAGAAATAAAAGTTCTCAGTTTAGCAGGCTAGAAGTTCAAATTCAGAGCACCACCTCTAGGGGAAAGAAGGTGGAATTTTCTTGGCTCTGTAGGAATGTTCTTTTCTCTTTAGCTTCTGCTTCCTGGTTCCTTGGAGATTTCCAAGTCTTTTGGCATTGGTCTTATCCAGTCTTTCTTGTGCTTACTTGTTTAATCACTTTTATATCTCAAAAGGGATTGACTCAGGATATATCTAACAATTCATTTTTTGCAATTGCTGATATGTATGTGGTTACTACAACCAGGGCTTGATGAAATCATGCTTCCTGAGAAAACAATAAACAATTAGTTCAGTTTACCTTCAGGAACACGGTTTCTGCCTCTTCTCTTAATAAAACAATAGAGGCTTTACAGAAGTAACTGCCCTGACCATGCTAAAAATACCTTTTCCTGGAAGATGTTGTGCCTTGATCTTATTATTTCCTATGTATATTCTAAATGATTATTTTAGCAGACTGTTTAGATTCTGATTATCTTCCATCATGAATGTACATGTCACTGTGCATCAGTTTCTCCAAATACCCACTAGTAGATTCTTGATTCAAAGATTGTATTAGTGTCCTGAAAAAAATATTGGAAAACACCCATAATTTCCCTGACCAATCTAGTCAGGGGAAAAAGATTTTTTTAATTAAAAATTTTTTATTAAATCATTTTATTGGGGGCTTGTACAACTCATCACAATCTATACATCCATCCATTGTGTCAAGTACATTTGTACATTTTTTGCCATCATCATTCTCAAAACATTTGCTTTCTACTTGAACCTTTGATATCAGCTCCTCATTTACCCCCCTCCCTCCCTGTTCCCTCCTCTCTCATGAACCCTTAATAATTTATTAATTATTATTGTTTTGTCATATCTTATACTGTCCGATGTCTCCCTTCACCCACTTTTCTGTTGTCCATTCCCCAGGGAGGAGGTTATATGTAGATCCTTGTAATTGGTTCCCGCTTTCTACCCCACCTTCATACCAATCCTCCCAGCATCGCTACTCTCACCACTGGTCCTAAAGGGATCATCTGTCCTGGATTCCCTGTGTTTACGGTTGTACCTGTGTACATTCTCTGGTCTAGCCAGATTTGTAAGGTAGAATTGGGATCATGATAGTGCCAGGGAGGAAACATTTAAGAACTAGAAGAAAGTTGTATGTTTTGTCATTGCTACTCTGCACCCTGACTGGCTTGTCTCCTCCCTGAGACCCTTATGTAAAGGGATGTCCAGTTGCCTACAGATGGGCTTGGGTCCGCAAACTGCACTCCCCCTCATTCACAATGATACGATGTTTTGTTCTTTGATGCCTAATACCTGGTCCCATCAACACCTCATGATCACACAGGCTGGTGTACTTCTTCCATGTGGGCTTTGTTGCTTCTGAGCTAGATGGCCACTTGTTTATCTTCAAACTTTTTAAGACCCCAAACCCTATCTATATCTTTTGATAGGTGGGTACCATCAGCTTTCTTCACCACATTTGCTTATGCACATATTTGTCTTCATTGGTCATATCAGGAAGGAGGGCACCCACTGATATGATTTTTTTGTTCGTTGAAACCTGGTCTCTTCGACAGCTCATGGTCACACAGACTGGTGTGCTTCTTCCATGGTGGCTTTGTTGCTTCTGAGCTAGATGGCTGCTTGTTTACCTGCAAGCCTTTAAGACCCCAGGCGCTATATCTTTTGATAGCCGGGCAGCATCAGCTCGCTTCACCACATTTGCTTATGCACACATTTGTCTTCAGTGATCGTGTCAGGAAGATGTGCATCATGGAATGCCAATTTAATAGAACAAAATGTTCTTGCATTGAATAAGTACTTGAGTGGAGGTCCAATGTCCATTTGCTGCCCTAATACTAAACCTGTAAATATATGCACGTAGATCTATTTCCCCACCATCCTATATAAATATTATTTACATATGTACATGCCTGTATTTATACCTCTATAAATGCCCTTTGCCTCCTAGTTCTTTCCTCTATTTCCTTTTACTTTCCTCTTGCCCCACTATCATGCTCAGCCTTCATTTAGATTTCTCTCAGGTTATGTTGCCCTAGCTGAATCCTCCTGACCAGGCCGCTCACACCCTCCTTGCCACTAATTTTGGATCACTTGTTGCTCCCTTGTCCCTGGGTTGGTCAACACCACCTCCTTTCCCCTGCCTCCCCGTCTCCCATGTCCCCTGGAACCATCAATCCCATTGTTTTGTTCTCCAGACTTTTTTTTTTTTTCTCCAGACTTTTCATCCAGCCTGTCTTACCTAGATAGATCTGCAGAGATAATAATATGCACCAAAAAACAAGACATTGCAAAATAAATAAATAAACGAACAAGGCATAGCAAGACAAAGTGACAAAAAAAGAAAGCCAATGCCCAGAAAGGAATTAACGAATTAAAAAAAAAGAAATATTCTAAAAACTAAAAAAAGAAGAAAAACCTGTAAATAGATCAAGGTCTGATTTTTGTCCTGTAGTTGTGTCCTCCAGTCAAGTCCGATGTGGTGCCACACTCTGTCCCCAGAGTCTATCCTTTGCATTCCCTCAGGAGCTCCCTGCTCTGCAGTCCCGTTCCTCAGCAGCACACCTTTAGTGTTTTGCCTTGGTGTCGCGGGTGCTATCACATATCTTAAAGTGAACGATATGTATAGTCTGCGAGATTTTAACAGTATTTTTAATAAGATGATGTTTACCCAAAACCTTTTCATATTATATCTGACTATAAAATATGCATAAAATCTTAGTGAACATAAGCTTTAAGCTTTGCTGTAAAAACTGTATTTTTATTAGAAAGCTTGTAGAAAATCAACTAATTAAGATTAATTAGCCTCAGTTCTTAATTTTTGCCAAAAGTTGTCTAGTTCTACCTTCAAAAACAAAACTTTTAGAATGATTCAGTTTCTTATAAAGCAGATTTTCAGAGATTTGGATTTAGTGAGTCTGGCGTGAATTAAAGAAATCTGTGCATTTTAGGTGTTTCTACATGTCTTTCCAATATATCGAAACTATAACTAAAGTCATAGTGATTGTAGTTCAGCAGTAGATGTTGAGTGCTTGCACTTGGGATTGTGTCGCCTGAGTAAAACGGTCTTCAGCCGCTTAGAGCTCATGGCTCAGGGAAATAAGGATCTGTAAACAGTGCAGCGGGTCAACTGCTGTGGTCAGGAGGGTGACTCCTGATGAGCAATTTGGCTGGTGAGGTGAATTGGAGAAAGGGAAAAAGAAGAGCACATGAACAGGATGTTTTATGCAAAGTGTAAGCAAAGTTCATTATGATGGGTTTAAGGGAACCACCAGGACTAGCAGAAGCAAGGAAGGCAACAGGGGCAGAGCCTTCTAGGCCATATACAGAACAGATACTGCAGAAATATCTGGTTTTCAGAGATAAAGATAATTTTAGAAAACGGTTACAATCCTGTAAATTTATTCCTTGTATATAGGCTATGGGGGAGGGGTACCAAAAAAACCTTTTACCCATAATAGGCATTTTATTGCAATTTAGTATTAACGAGATTAGACTATTTCAGGCAAGTATTATTCAGAACCCAGAGTAAGTTCTAAAGAGGAGGCCAGATAAGAACATTTTCGTTACAGAGGGTGGAGTAATGGGGACCTCTACAGGGACTCACCAGGCACAAATGAGCTAGTTACTGAGGTGAATATTACATCTTGTGGGTACATATTAAACAGGTTTAACTGTTGATTGTGAGAACAGAGCTGTTTAAAATACTTAAACAGCTTGAGTTACATTACATTAAACACACACACAGGATTTTCTTGTCAGGCAAATAAAATTAATCACACAAGCATGTATTTTCTAAATGACTGTGAAATAAGGTCAAATAAGATCAAGGTCCAATAAGATACTAATTTTTTGCACTTGCTTCTAGTTTCCTGACCAATTCTTTATTTTTCCTTTCCAAAATGTTCTCTGTCCTACTTGAATTATTAAACAGCATGGTAAAGGTCTCGACCATTCATCCTTAACTATCTGTAGAATATAGTTTTGGTTCCACTTGTAACACACAGGATGTTTTCATAGCCATCTTTGGCAAGTTTTTGGAAAACAGGTTTTCATGATGACTTTTATATACCTTCAAACCTTAGCCTTTGTTGTATTTAAAGAAGCTGGCTACACCAAGCCCCTAAGTGGGTGTGCATCGGGCTGTTCACACAAGAAGCCGGCTGCATGGTTGAGGTGCCTCCTAGGCCCTCCTTGGGGTGGCCACATGGAAAAGGAAGCCCCCCCCTCTAGTTCAGGCTGCACATTAACGTCCCTTATTTATCATTACAGATTTTCAGAATTGTTTCTTAGAATTGACATTTGTAAGTTTATTTAAAAGTTGTTATACACAAGGATAAATAAAAATGTTCTTAGGGTTATAGGTCATGCACAGGTTTATTATAAACAAAATAGGTCTAAACGTATCTCTGCACTCAGTAGACAGTGGCAAATAGCTACTCTCAACAATACACTCTGGATTAGTCTCTTGGTCTCATTGTACTGATCTTCCAAAAAGTTCCAACCCAAGCAGTGACCTTTAGGCAGTCTGCTAGGCCAGTTAAACTCAAGGCAGAGTCAGCGCCTAAGGTTATGTTTTTTGGGATTTCTTCTTTTATTTAATCATTTTATTGAGACTCGTACAACTCTTACCACAATCCATACATATATCTCTTGTGTCAAGCAATGTTTTTGGGAATCTCAAAGGAGTAATCTTGATGGCTTTTTTCGACATAGGAAGATCGTGAAAGCTTATAAAGAAATCTAAATTAAACGGAAAACTTTTGAAAGACATTCTTGTGGTTAGCTGCCTAGAACTTAACCACTTCAATGCCAAGGCTACTTTAAAATTGAATATATGAGGGAAAAATAAGATGTTTAAAGATTGTTGATAAATCACATATTATAAGTAGTATTCAAAATAACAGCTGAGGGTAATATTTTTTAATAAATTTCAACTAATTAGTTTCTTCTAACACAGTGTTTGAAGTTCTTAACCTTTTAAAGATGTTTTAAACATGATTTACCTGGTTTCTAAAGAAAAAGTGATCCTTTGTAGTTTTTTTAAGTATGTACTATGAGTTTCAATGTTTGACTTTATAAAACTAGTAATCAAACGATTTATTTTAGAGATTTCAAGTTTGTATTCCTTTTGTATTATCTCTATAATACAGAATGTTTATAATTCAGCTGTATAATGAAATTATGTTTATCTTCTGTATATGAGATTTATGGTTTTTCCTGCTTATTATTTTAATCTTTTATGGCATTTTGGGAAAGGGGGCAATGTTGAATGTTTTATACTCTATTATTATTTACTACTCAAATGACATGTTTTAAAATGTTTAGGTCTGCATGAATTTGATGCTTTGAAGGATCCTGAAGTGAATGAATTCCGAAGAAAAATGAGGAGTTTCAGTGAGGAAAAGATTCATTCGCTTGTAGGATTGTCTTGGATTGACTGGCTAAAGCAAACATATCCACCAGAACACGAACCTTCCATTCTTGAAAACTTGGAAGATAAACTTTATGGAGGGAAGCTCATTGTGGCTGTTCATTTTGAAAATTGTCAGGTAGTGTTATATTATTTTAAGATGTAACTTTGTAATTAATATCTGCTTTTTACCTAAAAGCAGTTCCAGTCTTAGAAGAGGCTTACCTAGTAAGCACTAATAAAAGGAATTTTTAAAATTAAAGGCAGAAATAAATTTAGGATTGTGCATAGTAGTCTAAAGTGACAGTAATACACATTCTTTGTATACACATTTCACTGCATTATTTCTTCATGCTGTGGTGTGGTACTCTAGATATGGGTCAGTAAGGTGCATTTTTTTTTTAATCATTTTATTAGGGCCTCATACACCTCTTATCACAAACCATACATGCATCAATTGTGTAAAGCACATATGTACATTCGTTGCCCTCAACATTCTCAAAACATTGGCTCTCCACCCAAGCCCCTGGCGTCAGGTCCTCAGTTTTTCCCCTCCCTCCCCACTCCCCGCTCCCTCATGAACCCCTGATAATTTATAAATTATTATTTTATCATTTCTTGCTCTGTCCCACGTCTCCTTTCCCCCACTTTTCTGTGGTATGTTCCCCAGGGAGGAGGTCAAATGCAGGTCCCTGAAATAGGTTCCCCCTTTCCAACCCACCGTCCCTATTCCCTCCCAGCATCGCCACTCACACCACTGGTCCTGAGGGAATCATCCGCCCTGGCTTCCCTTTGTTTCCAGTTCCCATCTGTACCAGTGTACATCCTCTGGTCTAGTCAGACTTGCAAGGTAGGATTCAGATCATGACAGCGGGAGGCGGGGAGGAAGGAAGCATTTAGGAACTAGAGGAAAGTTGTATTTTTCATCGTTGCTTCATCGAACCATGACTGTCTCGTCTCCTCCCCAAGACCCTTCTGTAAGGGGATGTCCAATGGCCTACAAATGGGTTTTGGGTCTCCACTCCGCACTCCCCCGCTCATTCACTATGGTGAGATTTTTGTTCTGATGATGCCTTATACCTGATCCCTTGACACCTTGTGATCACACAGGCTGGTGTGCTTCTTCCATGTGGGCTTTGTTGCTTCTGAGCTAGATGGCCGCTTGTTTACTTTCAAGCCTTTAAGACCCCAGACGCTATATCTTTTGATAGCCGGGCACCATAAGCTTTCTTCACCACATTTAGTTGTTCACCCACTTTGTGGTAAGGTGCATTCTTTTAGTGGTCTTTACAGATATAAAACCCATACAAATATAAAGCGCAAAGATTTTTTTAAAGGGCTTTAAAAAAAAAGAATATGCAATAGAGACCTATATGTTGTTAGCCAAGCCTGACATATCTACTTTTGGGTCCTGTACAGAAAAGGTTTACTAACCCTTGATCTAGCTGCCGTTAAATTGTAAAAGTTATTATTCCTCCTCGGCTCATCTGATTTTCTTTCATCTATAATGAAAGATTTGGGTGAAGTGATCTGTCTTTTCTACAGTTGTATATTTACATTCTGGGCACTCTTTTGTGCTTGGAGTAGTTATGTGTGTGGAGCCAACTAGTTGGCACCCAACAACAACTTCGACAATTATTCTAATATACATTAATTCTTTATCACTTATAGAATATTCTCATATGATCATGTCATCAACAGCTGCTGAAGTTCAACAGCATACAGGAACATTAAACTAAAAATCAGATGAAATATAGCAAGTCAAAAGCTCTGGTGAAATTGTCGATTAAGCATTAGATTGTTAATGTAAGATCAGAGGTTCAAATCCTTCAGCCACTCAATTGGTGAAAGAAGAGGCTTGCTGCTCCCATAAAAATGTATAGACTTGGGTGGTGAGCGGGGAGGGAGGGGGGAAAATGAGGAGCTGATCCCCAAGGGCTTAAGTGGAGAGTAAATGTTTGTTTTTATTTGTTTGTTTGTATATTTTATTTTTTTATCATTTTATTGGGGGCTCATACAATTCTTAATCACAATCCATACATCCATCCATTGTGTTAAGAACATGTGTACAT
Organism: Tenrec ecaudatus; assembly: GCF_050624435.1. NCBI lineage: Eukaryota > Metazoa > Chordata > Mammalia > Afrosoricida > Tenrecidae > Tenrec > Tenrec ecaudatus. The sequence goes on from NC_134533.1 coordinate 141,924,055, forward strand.
TTGTTGCCATCATCATTCTCAAAACATTTGCCTTCTACTTGAGCTCTTAATATCTGTTGCTTGAGAGTAAATGTTTTGAGAATTATGGGGGCAATGAAAGTACAAATGTGCTGTACACAATTGATGTATGTATGGATTGTCATAAGAGTTGTATGAGACCCCAATAAAATGATTTTTAAAATTATAGACTTGGAAACCCTAGGGAACATTTGTATTCAGTCCTGTATCAGATCATTATTAGAATAAACTTAATTACAGTGTGTTTGTTCTGAGTTTTGTATAACAAGGTACTCAACTGAAAAAGCAAATATATTGCCAATTCAAATGCAGTGACCCTCTACGGCAGAGTAGAATTGCCCCAAATGAATTCCCAAGTAATAAGTCTGTAGGAAAGCAGACTGCCTCATCTTTCTTTCGGGGAGCTTCTGCAAAGTTTAAACCCTTGGATTTGGACAGCCAGCCTTGTGTTAGCAGCCAAATACTTTAACACTGTGTTACCACCCAGGTGGTGATCTTGAGCAAGGTGACTCTTTAGTGGGGATTTTTTGTGTATGGCATTGGTAACAGGAAAACTTGATAGTAATTTCTGTGAAAAAGATTGGAAATTTTCAGGAACCACATCATCAATATCAGCCATCCATAGGACATGAAGCAAAAGGATTACAATTGTAAATCTAGCCTATATCAATTTTAATCCTATTTGTGGAAGTTAACGGTATTCTATAGTGTAAATTGCCTGTAAAGTATCAAATATTAACAAATTTTACAGAAAAGTAGGAAAATGTATTAGAATATAGTGTAAAGGTTGTAAACATGTACAAGTGTACAGAAGAAATAATACGTGTAAATTATAAGTTTTGCAAAAAAAGGTTGTTCAGAGCACAAATATAAAATTTAATATCCTTTTATTTTTGCACCCCCCCCTTTAAGGATGTGTTTAGCTTTCAAGTATCTCCTAATATGAATCCTATAAAGATAAATGAATTGGCAATCCAAAAACGTTTGACTATTCATGGGAAAGAAGACGAAGTTAGCCCCTATGACTATGTGTTGCAAATTAGTGGGAGATTAGAATATGTGTTCGGTGATCATCCACTAATTCAGTTCCAGGTATGTATATTAGCTATCAGTTTATAAGAAAATAATTTTAGGTTTGTGGATGTAAATGTAAAACACTTGACATTTACAGATGTAAGTATTATCCATGATTCTACCTTTGCAGTTGTATAGATTTTGGGGATACTTATATATGTTTATGTCCATATGTGTGTGCATTCTGTTTTTTATTTTATTCTATTCTGCATTCTGTTTTTTAAATTGTTTGTGATAGTGTTTTAATAAATTTTCTAATAGCTTTATGAACTCTTCATAAACACAATTTATAATACTGTTTATTTTTTTCTTCATATGTACAACGATTTAGATATATGATGTTCTGGGGGAAGTGGGATGTAAAATTTTCTGATTAAATTGTCATTCTCTGAATTCTACAAAGTATTATTTATGATTATCAGTTAATTAGATCGAGTAATGTTGGTAAATTTTTATTGTAGATCATAAAATCTTTTTAGATTGCAGTTGGTATAATTTATGCACATAATCTGCTGTGCCCTCTTTTCTGTTGTTTTCATATGTGGTAAGAATTTTGCAAGCGTTTGGTTTAACTCCATAAATCCTGAATGGACTACAATATATTGAATCACATTTTATATCTACATAACATTATTCTGCTGAGTAATGCATTGAATTTTCCCATTCACTTTGTTAGCAGTCTGGTAATGTGAATAACTACCCTCTTTTATTATGTGCAAGAAGCCCTGGTGGAAGTTTCAGGCAAGCACTGGACCACAAGATTAGTGGTTCAAACCCAGCAGCCACTCTACGAGAAAGATTAGACTCTTTCCATAAGATTTACAGCCAAATCCTTGTGTATGGTTTCTATGATTCAACAGTGTGTTTGTTTAATATACCTTTAGAAAGTAATCCTTGTTTAATGTAAACAAAACAGCACATGAAACTACATTAGCCAATAGATTTTTGCTGCACAGACAGTAAGTAATTGCCTAGCACCCTGTGCTGTGAAGATACCAGGACCACCTCAGGGCTCATTGGGGACGTGTGGCAGTGGCCACCCATGCCATTTTGCCTTCATCTAGCTTATTGACCCAAACATGGCTTTGGCATCTCACAAAAATAACTTTTTATTTCAGTTTTACAGTTACTAGATGTGAGCTTGAGTTACTCCACTAGTTATTAACTCACTCCATTAGTTATTAGATGGAGGATAGTCTGTCTTTTAGAGTTATCGAGGTTATGATATAAGAAGTGTGGTGACTGTAAGAAGGAGCCCTGGTTGTATAGTGAATTACATCTTGGCTTGCTAGCTGTAGGATCGACAGTTTGAAACCACCAGGTTCACTGAGCGTGAAAGATGGGCCTTTTGATGGCAGTTAGACCTGTAAGAGTTAGTTCAGCGTTTCAGAATTCCACTCTTAAATTTATGGTAGATAGTTTATATCTTATAATAAGCTCTGGTGGCACAGTGGTTAAATACTCAGCTGCTAACAAAAATGTCAGTGGTTCAAACCCACTAGCTTCCATTTGAGAAATGTATGACAATATGCTTCTATAAAGATTAACCAAAAACTTCAAACCAAACTCATTGCCACCAGAAACCAAACTCATTGCCATCGAGTTTGTTATGCCTCATAGCAACCCTACAAGACATGGCAGAACTGCTCCTATAGGTTTCCAAGACTGTAAACCTTTTGGGAGTAGAAAGCCTCATCTTTCTCCCATGGCGTGGCTGGTGATTTTGAACTGCTGATCTTGTGGCTGGTAGTTCAGTGCATAACCTACTATACCATCAGGGTGTACTTCCATAAAGATTACAGTCTGACAAACGCTATCGAGCAGTTCTGTTCTGTTGTAGAAGTCTGTTATGAATTTGCATGGACTCAGTGACAGTTTTGTTTTTTTCCAACGTGTTGTATAATTTTAGATTTTTATATTCTTGATACTGAGGTATTAAGGAAGATAATATATTGAGTGCATCTAGTATGGAGTTCTTGTTCAGACTGGTTTTATTCTTGCAGTGCTTTAAATGTTTGATGGCGATCTATATCTTAAAGTGTGAGCAGTACCTTTCTTTTTGCCACTGTAGTATATCCGGAACTGTGTAATGAGCAGAGCCCTGCCACATTTTATACTTGTGGAATGCTGCAAGATCAAGAAGATGTATGAGCAGGAAATGATTGCCATTGAGGCTGCTATAAATCGAAATTCATCTAACCTTCCTCTTCCTTTGCCACCAAAGAAAACACGAATGATTTCTGTAAGTTCCATGGGTGAACTTGTGATAAAGCTAAAGGCATGTGGTCTTTAAGTTGTGTGTTAAGCTTCGCACAAATGTCCTATCCCTTCTCCTTTTATTAGGAGCAGTGCGTGTGTGCAGAGCCCTTCTAGCTACTACTCATCTCTTCTTCTCGAGCTGCAGAGAAAGCAGGGCGGGGGTTCTTTTGGAGACAAAGAAAAATGCCCTCAGATAGATCTTCCTGAGAGTCGCCTTTAAGGCAGTGGTTCTCCACCTTCCTCAGGCCGCCACCCTTTCATACAGCTCCTCATGTGGTGGCGACCCCCAACCATGACATGATTTTCATGGCTACTTCATCACTGTCATTTTGCTACTGTGATGAATCGTAATGTAAATATCTGATATACAGGATGTATTTTCATTGTTGCAAATGGAATATAATTGAACATAATTAAAGCATAGTGATTAATCACAAAACATTATGTAATTATATATTGTGAAATATTTATGTGTTTTCCAATGGTCTTAGGCGACCCCTGTGAAAGGGTCGTTCGGCCTCCAACAGGGTTGTGGCCATAGGTTGAGAACCGCTGCTTTAAACAAAGGCCTTCATGAATAATTTGAGGTGAGCCACTAGAGAAGTTAGAATTAGTTGCAGAATTAGTTTATTTACCAGTATAGTTTATACTGGTAAATCCTAGAGCCTTAATCATGGTAGTGGTTTTGATGTAATTTGCCTTCCTTTGGATTATCGAATCCTTCCACACTTTAAACAGATCAAAGCCACCACTTTTTATAGAATATAATGTATTTGAATAAAACAAGTTCTCAGTTTGTGTTCCATGGAGCAGTTACCTTAACGTTGTTAAAGTACCTCTTTAATTTTAGGAAACTGTTATTATTAACCATTTCTTAATAATTGTAATACGACTCTATTAATTTTAGTACGCAACTCTTAACTTATCCAAAGCTTTCAATTCTACCAATTTTATTCTTTATTATTTTAGGCATATCTGTTAGCGTTTTTGGAATGCTGTATATGGTTTACCATGAAAACAAAGGGCAGTGGATATAATGATTAATTTAATACGAAGGAGATCCAAAAGGTTCTTGGGAAAAGTCCATTATCTTTCATTTCCATTTGTCTTTGAACTTTTTGAAGCCCCTCATATATATGATACTCAGTTTTTAGTTTATAGCTATTTTCATCATTTTGCTAATAGATATGAGAGCTGATAAGAGATCATTTCATTGCTAGTTAAAATATTTGTTTCTTTCAATAAAATACTTTGTATTTTATTTTTTTACAGCATGTTTGGGAAAATAGCCACCCTTTCCAAGTTGTTTTGATTAAGGGAAATAAACTAAACACAGAAGAAACTGTAAAAGTGAGTATTTGCTAAGATTTGAATTTGTCACCCACATTATTTGAATAAGCCACCAATAAACTCAATATTATTACAGTGGAGATTAAATTTTACGTATTAAAATATGTATATTTCAATTATATGAACTAAATCCACTGCTGCCAAGTCAATTCGGACTCATAGTAACACTATAGGACAGAGCAGAACTGCTCCTTAGGCTTTCTTAGCTGTAAATCTTTTGGGGAAAAGATAATGTCACCTTTCTCCCTTGGAGCAATTGTGGGCTTGACACTGATCTTGTGTTTAGTAGCTCAGTGCGTGCCCCGCTGCCATCAGGGCTCCTAAGTGTTGTTGCTGATAGGTGCCATAGAGGCCGCTCCAGCTTAGAGTGACAACAGATGAAACACTGCCCAGTCCTACGCCATCCTCACCATTGGTTTCATGTTTGAGCTCATTGTTGCAGTGGCGGGGAGAAGCCCTCAACAAAATGAACTGCAGTGGCTGCAACAATGGATTCAAACTGCTGTCCTTATGGTTAGCAGCCCAAGGCATAACCATTGTACTACCAGAACTCCATAATCCAAAGTTAGGAATCACATATTTCTATGCAAGCTTACCCTCCTCTCTCTCAGCCGCACTCAGAACCACACTCAGTCTCCTCCCTCAGGCTCTTCCCCTCCTTTCCCGCCCCCTCCCTCCCCAGGGGAGTTAAAAAGATGCTGAACACAGTGAAAATGTAATACTATCTCCTGGAAGCAAATAGATGACTACATTATAGACCACAAGTTGTTAACACATGGGAATTTATTGCACCACAATCATACAATTAAAGCCCCAACAAGACGTTTTATCTGCAAGCGTAATGCACGCATTTCCCTTATTTTGTTTGGCAGGAAATAAAATGAATAGTTGTGTGATCCAAAATAAAGAGCTCGGTTAGATTTGAATGTTTATTGGCAGATTATGTGCAGGAGCACTTTGCTGAAAATTACCAATAGCTTACTTTCTCAATCAAAATTCTTTGAGCAACTGTCCTTAAAATAAGAGCCATCTTCTTATGTTCTCAGCTAGATGTCTAAAACACTTTTTTCCCTAACCTTTGTATTGTGATTTGGTAAGAGTTCACAAAGCAAATTCAGTCTCCATTCTAGATTTTTTTTCTTTACCCTTTGCTGTTGACTCGGTTATTGTTTTTAGTGGGTGTGGTTACATGGAATTAACCTCTGTTTTCAATTTCTAGGGTAACTTCATTTTTAAGTTTACCTTTCCTTAATATTTGACAATTGCAAAAGTATAATATAATTGCTAAAAATAAAGGGACAAGACTTAACATGATTAAAGAGAAAAGTTATTAATCCTTCTACCCCATTGTAAATAAGGAACACAGGCTCATCAAGCCTTGTAAATTCCCTTCCTGTTTGTACAAATATATGTGACATAGTTTGTGGATTAAAGGGCTTTGGTTGCGTTTGATTTATTTGCTGGTGGGCTAGATTGTTACACAAAAAAGGGATAGCACCATCTACATAATCTACAGCATTATTCACTGTGTAATATATCTTGGACAATTCTCTGTACTAGTAAATGTTCAATAGCATTGCTTGAGGATGTCATTCTTTTTTCAAAAAATTTAAATCATTTTATTGGGGACTCTTACAGCTCTTATAATATCCCATACATACATTGTATCAAGTATATTTGTACATATATTGCCATCATCATTTCTAAAACATTTTCTACTTGATTCCTTGGTGTAAGCTCTTCTTTTTTTTCCTTTCCCTCTCCCACAATCCCACCCTTGTGAATCCTTGATCAGTAATATATTTTTATTATTTCCTATCTTATGCTGTCCATTGTCTCCCTTCATCCACATTTCTGTTATTCGTCCCTTTTGGAGGGCTATATTCAACCTTGTGATGGGTGCCCCCTTTTTGCTCCTTCCCCTCCACAGCCATCCCCCTGCCCTCATGGTTTTGCTACTCCCACTACTCTTCCTGAGGGTTTATCTGTCCTGAGTTCCATGTGTAGAGAGCTCTTATCTGTACATTGTGTGTACTCTGGTGTAGCAGATGTGTCAGGTAGAACTGGGTCACGGTAGTTGAAGGGAAGAAGCATTCAGGAACTAGAGGAATGATGTGTGTTTTGTCGGTGCTACACCGCACCTTGGTTCAGTGATCCCTTCCTTACAACCCTTCTGTGGGGGGATATCCAAATTGTCTACAGATGGGTTTGGGGTCTCTACTCCAAACCCCTTTGTTCCCATTGTATAGTTGTTTGTTTTGGATCTTTTCATACCTGACCCCTGATCCATGGATACCTCATGATCACTCAGGCTGGTGTGCTTCTTCCATGTGGGTTTATTTGCTTCCCTGCTCGATGCTGCAAGTCTTTAAGACCTCAGACGCTATATCTTTTGATAGCCAGGCACTATCCACTCTCTTCACCACATTTGCTATGCACACATTTTGTCTTGAGCGATCCTGTTGGGAAGGTGAGTATCAAAGAGTGTCAGGTTATTGGAACAAAGTGTTCTGTGTTAAGGGAGGCCTTGAGTAGAGGTCCAAAGTCCATCTGCTATCTTAATACTTATCATATAAATATATATATATACATTGTTCTCTATCCCTTTCATTATAAATTTGTATAATTACATATATACATGCCTATAGCTATACCTCTATAAATAGCTGTCCAGGCCACATGGGAGGAAGGGAGAGAGAGAGAACCTCATCATGGCCCACCAACCCCCAAGGACAACCTCCCTGCTTGGGGCAGCCCATGCACAGAGAGGACCATTGGACCAGCCCCACCACGAGACACCACAAACTCCCTCGTTAACCCATAGCGCTATGGTGTGGAAAGTGTGTCCAGTCTGTCCCATGCATAGCGGTGTGAAACGCAAAGGGAGAGCAACAGGACAGCAAAAGGAGCAAAGTAGCCAAGTCCCCGAGGAATCCTGAAAATAGATTTCTGACTTGGGGGACAGGGCTTGGTACCTCATCAGACTTGATCGGAAGACATACGCAAGGGTCAGCACACAGACCTGGAACTACCTATTGATTTTTTTTCTTGTTTTATTTTTCTTTAGCTTTATATCTAAGATAAGCAGGATGAACAATTCTGAGGAGAAAACAACGGGAACCGGTTGTTCTGAGGGGACGTGGGAGAGGAAGGGGTGGGCAGGGAGAGTGGGGAACCAACAAACCTGGGGATAAGGGAAGAGATCTAAAATTGATAGTGAGGAGGATGTATAATGCCCGGTGGGTTTTAATCAGGTGCAGTGTATCCGAGAGGAATTACTGAGAGCCAAAAGGAGGGTGAGCATGAAAGTGGGACGGGAGGAACGTGTAAGAAGTAGGAGGCAAAAGCTACTTGTAGAGGATGTCATTCTTAAAGACAGACAATTACATTATCTTAGATACTTCCAAGTTTTAAATAGAGTTCATACTTAGGCAATTGTGTTCAGTAATTTATATATATATAAATGTGTAATTTATGTAATATGAAATTCTTCTTTAAACTTTCAGATTACTATGCATGTCTACTGTGATAATTTTATCATTCTTTAATTATTTTTGTGCTTGTTGGTAATCATTAGGAGCTCATACAACTCTTATCACATCCATACATACATCCATTGTGTGAAGCACATCTGTACATTCATTGCCCTCATCATTCTCAAAACATTTGCTCTCCACCTAAGCCCCTGGCATCAGCTCCCCATTTTCCCCTTCCCTCCCCGCTCCCCACTCCCTCATGAACCGTTGATACTTTATTATTTATTTTGTCATATCTTTCACTGTCTGACGTCTCCCTTCACCCACTTGTCTGTTGTCCATCCCCAAGGGAGGAGGTTATATGTAGATCCTTGTAATTGGTTCCCCCTTTCCAATCTACCCTCCCCGTGTTGCCACTCTCACCACTGGTCCTGAAGGAATCATCCGCCCTGGATTCCCTGTGTTTCCAGTTCCTATCTGTATCAATGTACATCCTCTGGTCTAGTCAGATTTGTAAGGTAGAATTGGGATCATGATAGTGGGAGGAGAAGGAAGCATTTAGAAAGTAGAGGAAAGTTGGTTATTTCATCATTGCTATATCGCACCCTGACTGGCTCATCTCCTCCCAGAGACCCTTCTGTAAGGGGATGTCCAGTGGCCTACAAGTGGGCTTTGGATCTCCAGTCCGCACTACCCCCCTCATTCACAATGATATGATTTTTTGTTATGATGATGCCTGATACCTGATCCTTTCGACACCTCGTGATCGCACAGGCTGGTGTGCTTCCATGCGGACTTTGTTGCTTCTGAGCTAGATAGCTGCTTGTTTACCTTCAAGCCTTTAAGACCCCAGCCACTGTATCTTTTGATAGCCGGGCACTATCAGCTTTCTTCTCCACATTTGCTTATTCACCCATTTGTCTTCAGCAATTGTATCAGGGAGGTGAGTACACAATGATGATTTTTTTGTTCTTTGATGCCTGATAACTCATCCCTTCAGCACCTAAGACCCCAGACACTATATCTTTTGATAGCCAGGCACCATCAGCTTTCTTCACCACATTTGCTTGTTCACCCACTTTTTCTTCAGCGAGTATATCGGAAAGGTAAGCATTATAGAATGCCAGTTTAATAGAACAAAGTATTCTTGCATTGAGGGAATACTTGAGTGGAGGCCAGTATCCATCTGCTACCTTACTACTAAACCTATAAATACATGCACATAGATCGATTTCCCCATCCTCATATAAAAATATATTTACATATGTACATGTCTTTAAATGTCCTTTGCCTCCTAGCTCCTTCCTTTATTTCCTTTGACTTTCTTCTTGTCCCACTATCATGCTCAGTCTTCATTTGGGTTTCAATAATTCCTCTTTGTTACATTACCCTTGATCACGCCTACACCCTTCTCACCACCATTTGGATCACTTGTACCTTTGTCCATTGGTTTGTTAACATCACTACCTTTCCCCCCACCGTCCCCTCTCCCATGTACCCCCGGAACTGTTGGCCGCGTTGTTTTCTCCTCAAGATTGTTTATCCAAACTATCTTATTTAGTCAGACCTGCGGAGATAATAACATGCACAAAAACAAGACAAAGCAAAACAGAACAATATAAAACAAAGCAACAACAGCAAACCAATGACAAAAAACAAAACACAACAGGAATGAAAAGCTAGTAATTAGTTCAAGGACTGTTTGTTGGTCTTTAGGAGTGTTTCCAGTTTAGTCTGTTGGGGCACCACGCCCTGGCCCCAAAGTCCACCTTCGGCACTCCCTGGGGACTTTGTTGCTGTTCTGTTCCACCCCCTTAGTGTTTTGCCTCCGTGTGGTGGGATCAGATTGGGTGCAATTCTCACAGTGTCTCCAGTGTTGTACTCTGTAGGGCACGTCCTGTCTCATAGTGGGGCCAGCCATTCCTCTCGGTAGACTGGCTGCTCTGAGAGGGAACATCGTCCTGCAGGCCTGGTGGGCCAGGATGTGCTCCACTCTCTCCTCCTCCCGCTTCATCTACTCCCATATACTCCGATCAGATATGTCCCTCTCCCGGAGCTGCAGGTTCTGTGCCGTCTTCTGAAATCAATTCTTCTTTGGGGAGGGGCAGGTGTGCACATTGTTGGGATTGGGGCTGTCCCCTATTTTTGCGCTACTTATGGCTCTCCAGCCCTTAGTTTTGCATTCCCTACTTGGGGGCTGGGAGTAGGGAAGAGGGGAGGAAGAAGCTTAGTTAGACTGGGTTGTTAAAGAAACAAACCAGTGATACATATATGTATAAGATAGAACTTTCTATGAAGAAAGCCTCCCCGCCCATCTCTAGGCAATGGTTTCCATGGAAGCCAGAGCCCTCTTCAGACTCATACAGCTGCAGGCCCCTGATGCAGAAAGGGAAAGCAAAAGCAGGAGAGGCCCACCATAATGGGTGCAGAGATATGTGTATCCAAGGTCAGTGGGAACATCAAGGAGCCAACAGCTTGGAGGTTGGCTCCCAGGGTTGACGGCCCATATGGGGCTGCCCCTTGAGACAAACAGACTCCCAGTAAGTAGGGACGGTGATGGAGCAGTGAGAGAGACTTTCTCACACTGTCTCTTATTTGAAAGGCCATTCCCCCGCCCCTACCCAAAAAGGCATAATCAGACTCTGACCTAATTGATAGGTTGGACTCCACTTACACAGCTTCAAGTTGCCGAAATCTAACTGCCACAGCACCCCTCACTACAAAATGTATTATTTTTCTCTTTCACACTATTCTTTGTTTTTAGTGAACAGAAAACAAGTCCATTCATACAGGTTTCAGCATCTCCCTTCACCTATGTAAAGCTGGATTGATTTTGTACATTCATGAAACGAATAATAGGCTTCATAGATTATACTATTTAAAGCACCCCCCTTTCCTCAGCTAACTCTTTTGTTGTCTGCCTTGCTCTCTTTTTACTTTTTCCACCTGTTGGATCACACAAATGGGGTTATGTAGTTGAATTTGAGTGCGTTAACTGTATTTGGGTCACTTGATAGTGTTTGGTACTGATATTTTCCTTGTAAGAAACTTGAAAAGTTGTACTTTCTGTGCTCAAGATTCCCTGTTTATCCCTGGAAGTTTTTGAAATCCAGACTCTTGTAATCTCACATTCTGTGTGGTGTTGTTAATGTTGTTACCAGGTCGTTCCGACTCATTATCATCCTTTTTGTACAACAGAGTGAAACCCTGGCCAGTCCTGTGCCATCTGCAGAGTGATTGCCATGTTTCAGCCCGTGACTGCATCCAGTGCGTCGGTCCATCTGCCTTTCTGGCTGTACTACAGGCTAAGATTTCTTTGTCCTCTTGGTAGCCCATGGTCTAGGCTAGTCAATATTCTTTGCCAGTTGCTGACACCATAATTCAAAGTCATCACGCATTCTTCTTTTCCTTAGTGGTTTTAAATTCATCTCTTCAGAATATCCCAATCCTAATTTGTTAAAGGAAGGGTAATATGAATATTTTTTGCATTATTAGCTGATGGTGACACAATCTTGATTAGCCTTTGTAAATGTACTTTTTAAGGAACAGTAACAATTAAAAGCTATATTAACATACTACTGCTACTGCTACTGCTGGTGGTTGCAGCAATTCTCCAGAAATTCCATTATTGGAGAGATGGGAAAAAAGTAAACCCCAATCATTTCTTGTGGTTACAGGGTCTGTGTCCTGTTGGTGATGGGAGAGAGTGCGGAAATGCTGGAAAATATGGGTCACTGAATCTCATCTCTTGTCCCTCACCATCAGCCCCCTGACCACAACCACCCCCCTGAAAAAAAATTTCCTATTCTCCTGCTGGTGTGGGGATCAAGGCAATTTTGATGGAGGAATGTCTTTTAATCTTAGTAATACTGAGACACCAATCTGAGAGGACAACGAAGGACCTGACATTCTTTATTCCCTTTGGCTGCCTGTCCTCCTGTTTGGTGAAGTGGGCATCTTAAAGTTGTCCCTCTTTCTTACCTTTCATATTTGGTCATTTGGCCCACAGCCTGGTGATCCTTCATGATTAATAGCCTGTCCTACCCATTTCCTTACTCTATTGTTCTTGAGACTTTCCTAGTCCATGCCTTTATGTCCCTTCCTGAATTATGGCTCCAACGTGATTCCCTACCTTAGACCCAAACATGTTCTTTGATTATATACCCATCTAGTAGTCTCAAATGGCAATAACTTTGTCTATAGCCTCTCCAACACAAGCATCTCCAAAACTACTCAATCCCATGATCTTTATGTGTCTGTAGCCATATCAGACAGCTAGGGATGTGTCTTTGGACGAGTAGTAGGCATCTTCTCCTTTTCTGCCTTTCGATTCTACTTATAAGCCATTCTCAGGAATCTGTGAGGTCTTCTTGATGTTTTGGATAAATTCAGTAGCAGGACAGGGTCAGGTTACAGCATCAGCTTCCCTCCTTTCTTCTGGGCATTGCTGGCTGAAGAGAAATCCACCTATCTCCTTTGCCTGTGAAAATATAAACAAATAGCCCCTCTCTTTGGGGTGACATTAACCTGAAAATGGAATTATGATTAAGCTTTTGCAGTTCCTTCATGTTCACCTTTCTCCAAATGTGGTTGCATCCTTCTAAAGGTTGTCCATCAGCTCTATTCTGCAAAATCATAAATGCACAGCCCTTTCTCCAGATAACAAGTGGACCTGGATCTCAAACACAATTTCCATCTTCTTGGGACTCCTCAGGATCATCTTTCTCTGTAGAAGTGAAAATGTGTTTATCGGGCCTAATTTTGTTACAAGCTTTTAGTAAGGAGAAAAATTTTTTAGTTAAAATGGCTTAATGAACTTTGTCACCCATAAGATTCCTCTTCTCCCCTTCTGTTTTAACCATGTAAACTTTAAAGGACTGCTAGCGATCTCATTCACCTTGCTAGGCTTTGACCCAGTATAACTACTTCTTTCCCCAAGTTTACCAATAAGGTTACAGGCTCTTTACACTGTATGATTTTACCCTCTTGCCATATTCTGCCTTAATTAACTTCACTCATTCCTTCCATGCTAGATTTAGAGGAAGTTAATGGGCGGTTCTTAGACCCTCATGGATACCCTAAAGAAATGACCCCATACCCAGAACTTGAAAACCTTTTCCCTCCAGTTTCTAATTCCATGTAGGGGTGCTATTGTTTCCCCACAATAGCATTCCAAAAGACCCCTTTCTTTCAAGGATGGTCAGACTTCTCAAATACTCTTTCCTGGTAGGTAGACATTTTTTCTCTAGCAATGCAGGGAAGCAAAAATTGACTTTAGCAATATTCCTTTATAAACCATGGCATTGTCAGATTTTGTCACGTCCTTAATTTCTCTTTCAGAGCCCTGATCCACGGTCGAGCTACACCCTGGGCATGTAGGTTGGACTCCTCATAATCATCGTATAGATCTTTTAGGTAGCCGATCCCAATTACCGCTTTTAATTTCTAATTTAATCACAGCTTTTGGCTTTTCCTCACGATTCTGACCAACTCCAGCATCAATGTTAATTCCTTGAGCACTTGGGTTATTTCTTCCTGATAAAGACCGTATTACTCTTTCAGTAAGAGGCTCCTGCTGTGAGATTGGGGTATACCTGTGATTGCTGCCATTCAAAGATTATTTTGCTGGGTTAGGCAGAGGCTTTGCCCTCTGAGCTCTGTTAGGCTGCACTTGGATCAAGCACTTTCCTCTATTTTCCCGCCTGGAAGTCTTTGCTAAAGGGAATCCTTTACTGTTGAATCTTGAGCCACATTGATTTCCCCAATGTGTTCCCTTCCTGCAGCAGGGGCAGAGTTCAGGGTCTTTTAAACCCGATCTTGATGGTGCTGGCCCATGCTCAAACACAGCCTTGCTCTCAGACGCCATATTGATTGCCCAGCGCTGCCTACACTCTTTCCGCAACGAAAGCACTTTCTTTTGGGTCTGATGTAATTTGCCAAGGCAACTGCCATGAGGTTGGCCTTGCATTCATCTGTCTCTACATTCCTGCATATTCTGAGATAATCTAACAGTGTGCCCTGTTCCCTGTAGGAACCCAACACATTTTTACAGTGCCTATTAGAGAAATCATAAGATAGCTTATGGAGTAGGTCTCTTACTGCCTGGGCATTTTTTACACATTTGGAAATGGAGTCTTCCAGTCGGGACACAAAGTCAGCATAGGATTCATCATTCCGCTGTCTTATAGCCGTGTAACTTGGCTTTCTCTCTTCTGATGGAATTATCTTTTCCCAGGCACTCAAGCAAACCTCATGTATCTGTCCTAATGCCTGTTCGGTAAACTATAGTTGAGACTTAGCTGTGATATCATTCTCATCCCCTAGCAATGGATGAATTCCTATATCTATCCAATCCTCAGCATTCTTCCGAGCTTGTCAGTGGGCTATAAAATACAACATACGATATTGTAAAAACTCTGAAGGGTAAAGACAAATTTTCCCTAAAGCTCTCCAGTCAGCAGGGGTTCAGCACTGGGACTCTGCTAAAGCCCTTATCATGCTAATTACAAAATGTGAGTCTGGGCCATAATCACTGACTGCCTACTTGAGATCTTTTAGCAACTTAAAGGGAAAGACACTAAATTCCTTGTGGGAATTTCCCTTAAGGCTGTCTGCTAACAACTCTAACAGTATAAGACATTCTAAATACTAAATCTCTTTCTTCTGCAATCCTTCTTTCTACTCTTGGAAAGTAAAGGTGCATTCCTATACTTTGCTTCTATTCTCTGAGCTGGTCTTTTTGGCCTCTTATATCTTGAAGCTCCACTTCCAGAACTTCATCTTCTGTGTTAGCTCTCCTAGTTTGTATTTCTTTGGAGCCAATCTCTCTACCTCCAGCACTGGCTTGCTTGATTGTTTTACAATCTCTGGTCTTTCCTACACTAAATTCCAGCAGGGGAGCAGATGCTTTTACTATGTCCCCTTCTGAGTCAGGCTTAGATTTTTCAGCTCTGCCTAAAATCTTCTCATCTGCCTGAAACCCATTCTGCCTGCCTCTCACCTGATTTAAGTTTGCATAGCTTAGAAGTTTCTCACTACTTTGCTGGTCTTGTTTCTTTGCTTCCTCTACCTTTGAAATCAAGGGAGCTTCCTGGATTGTTTAATAGCCTCACTTTGGGTCTTGGAATCCGCTGCCTCTAGTGCTTTATCACCTTTAAACCTTCAGAGGCTGCAGTTCCCCGAGGGCATATAGGCTTTGGGCTTGAGGTTTCCTTTAGAATCAGAGGCCTTGCAGAACAAATCAATCCTTGCTTCTTCTGTTTTTCCTAAACTTTCATCACCCAATTCATGTTCATTCACAGACTCTTTAGCTTGCTTTTCTAGATTTCAATAGACACAAGACTTGCAACTGCACTGATAATCCTCTTTCTCTTCCTCCTGCAAAGGTACTAAAACTATCTTAACTTGAAGCCACAGAGACTATGTCTCCATGGGGATATTCTTCCCAGCTCTCTAGATCAAAAGTTCCTTCTTCTGGGAACCATGGATTTTACCTTTTTGCTACTTTTAGAAAACATTGCAACTTTTTCTTCGTTGCTTTTACACCTTGTCTTTTCAGTAAGTGGATGAGCTTAGTACCATAAGGTTCAGGTTTAATTTTACCTTGCCCCATTGTTCTCTTTAAAATACTCATTCACTTTTTCCACTACTTGTCTGCCAATTCCCACACCGGATCCTCAGGTCACACAATTTTCCAATTCACTCTACATTCCGGTGGGGCCATACAACTGTTACATGGGGTATAACTCAGAAGAGTTCTTTTCATACTCCCCCACGTTTGGCGCCATTTGTGGTTGGATAGGGCCAGCGCCCCCCCCTCCCACACACACACACCAGTCATGGGTTTGATAGCCACAATTGTATGGTTGAGATATATAACTTTTATATTAAAGTCATAGAGAGCATGAGAGATAGAAGAAAAATAATGGAGTCAAGACACATTTCATGGTAGCCTGCTCACCTCAGCCCTGCTTGGTGGTCCACGTGGAGAGG
The DNA here is from genome assembly GCF_050624435.1 of Tenrec ecaudatus. Lineage (NCBI taxonomy): Eukaryota > Metazoa > Chordata > Mammalia > Afrosoricida > Tenrecidae > Tenrec > Tenrec ecaudatus. The sequence continues at coordinate 141,940,224 of NC_134533.1, forward strand.
GGGGGAGGGGAAGGACACGGGAAAGGGAACAGGGGAGAGAGGACAGGAGAGGATAGGGGGGACCAATGAAAGGCTAAATGGGGAGCCTGAGAGAGAACCCTTTTTTGCTAGCCTAGGCTTATGTATCTTTGGGGGGAGTGCAAACCCACTAATTACCCATAAAGACATCCATCACAGGAAAGAGTTGCACCATAGGTTATACAGCAATGAGAGGAGGACAATCTAGGGATATACACACAAGAGGGATTGGAGGTATAAGTGCGATGAGATGGGTGGATATAGGATGGCAGCCTAACTTTGAATATCACTGAGCAGGTTTGACCTGTTCTCTGGATCTCATTATAAACCATTATCAGTAAGGTGTCAACCCCACCTACAGGATCCAAGCTAATGGTCACAAGCCTTTAGGGAGAAGTAGCCCATTGTCCTTAACAGCAGGGAGTCAGGGAGGATGTCTCTAAGCCTCTGACATCCCCCCATATGCTAGCAAAAAGCCCCTAATGTTTGACATGTCTTGGGAGACAATGCCATGCCGGGGAAACGTCTGTTTATAATCCCACAAGCTAAGTGTGGAACAACATTGTTGGAACCTTCCTTAACTTACTAAATTAAAACAGGTATTCTTTACCTTTTAAAAAAACTTGTGAATTGGATAAAGGTTTACAGAGCAGATCATCATCTGTTTTAACATTAAACAATTCGTACACATTTTGTTTCATCCATTTCAGTTCCTCAAGACACTATTACTTATCCCACTGTTTCCTCTTAATTTCCTCTTACAAGCTTTTAAGACCCTAGACACTAGGCATTCATTGAAGTAGGAAGTCAAAAAAGGCACTGAACATGTTATTAGACCACTTTCCTGGGATGTCCCATGAAAATATGACCCTAAACTTCCAAACCAGGTCCCATGAGGTGTTTGGTTGTACAGACTCAGTCTTAGGAGCTAGTCTTCTTTGTTTACCCATTGTTATAAATATATCTGTCACACAGCTTTGCTAATTTAAGGGTTTGTTGTTGTTGTTTAATTTAAGGTTTTTACTGGTGTATAATTTATTGGCAGATCTTATAGTAATCAGCTGCACAACCCTACCCTAATCACGTCAGTATTTCCATCACTGTCAGTTAACTCCTCCCCTACCTTTTGTCCATGAGAAGGACTAATAAACTGTTTTTTATACATTTGTGGTTTTTTGAACATATGTAAATGAGTTCGTATAGTATCCCTTTTTGGTTTTGATTCATTTCACTCAGCGTAAAGTCTTACATCTCCATTGCAGCGTGTAGCATCTGTTTTTTCTACTAGTGGAGAGTAGTGTTCTATTACATGTTTGTGCCATGTTTTCTTTACTCGTCTATGGATAGGCATTTAGATGTTTCCACCTTTTGGCTATTGTGAATAGTACTACAGTGTACATTAATTTACAACTCTCTGCTCAAATCTTTGTCTTCAGATTTTTGAGGTATCTAGGAGTGATACTAATACATACCTTTACATTTGCGGGTAAGTGCAAGGTCAGCAGTTCAGACCCATCAGCTGTTCTGATGTAGAAAGATAAGGCTGTGTGCTTTCTTTTTTTGTTGTTCATATTATTCTTTTTTTAAGATATTTTTTATCTGTAAATTAGGTGAAGTTTACATTTCAACTTTGTATTCAGCAGTTTAACTTAGTAATCAAATTCGATGGTTTACCTTTCCCTTTCTCCTTTATTCCTCTTTTCTGCCTTGTGGATTCCTGTCTTTTTTAAAAAATCATTTTATTAGGGTCTCATACAACTCTTATCACACTCCATATATACACAACATGAAGAGTAAATGTTTTGAGAATGATGAGGGCAATGAATGTACAAATGTGCTTTACACAATTGAGGCTGTTTGCTTTCATAAAGATTTATAGGTCTTGGATATACCAGGGAGCAGTTCTACTGTCAATAGGATTACTATGAATTAGAATTGACTGTATGGAAATGGGCTTGTTTTCATTTTTAAGGTTAATTCTATTTTTAGTTTTTTTTCCAGAAGCCACCACCACCCTGTTTCTGCATATTTTTATTAGCAATGTGCTTGATTATGACTTTGTTACTCTGCTAAAAAATCTATGTCGTATTTAAGACTCACAACAGCTCTGCTGGGTTTAGTTTTAATTATTTTTTAATAGAACTAGTGATAGGATGTTTTCAAGGTAATAACACTTGAAAGTAAAAGAGTCTATTGTTTATGGTTCTAATTAACAACATGTTTTTTACAGAATAAAGTAATTGTGTTTATATTTCTTATTTTATCCAGTGGCCATGTTCACTTAAAAGTAGTAGTACTTAATATTAATAATGTCATTTATTCTTAGTTTGGATACTTTGAATAGAGAATATAAGGTAGTCACAATGATTTCTTAAGATTGCTGCTACGTATATGAGGGGGTACCCAACAAGAGCCGGATTTTTTTTAAGCTACTATATATACTTGTGTATAAGCCAAGTTTTTCAGATCATTCTTAATGCAGTTTCTGTAGTAAAATGCGGTGCCTCGGCTGATTATCAGGTCAGCTTATATGAGTATATATGGTATCTTTAAATTTTTTTACAAAGTAACCTATCACCTTCAAAGTACACTTAATTACACTTAATACATTTGTAAAATCTGCGATTCTATTCCTGCAAACATTTTTCAAGCGCATCTCTTTGAAGGGCTTACAGTACCTCCCTCATTTTTTATTCACCTATTCTGTGTTGTCAAATTGCTGTCCTTTCATGTCCCTCATCGTTCATGAAAACAAAAAGAAGTCACACACAGTGAGGTCAGGTGAGTAAGGTGTGTGAGGCAATAGAGCATGCTGGTTTTGTGCCCAAATGGCACGCTGAGATGACATCGTGATGGCAAAACCAGTCCCCCATCTGCCACCAGTCAGGCCTTTTTGCTCGCACATTGGTACGCAATATTTTCAGAACTTCTAAATAGAAAGTTTGATTAACAATCTGACCTGGAAGAACAATCTCCAACGTATCATGAGTTAGAAGTTGATGGTCAATCGATATTTCGCCTTTTTTGAAATAAGAAAACCACTCATATACTTGAGTTGTTCCTATAATACTGTCTTTGCAAGCAATGTTCACCATCACAACAGTTTCTGCGACATTTTTCCCGAGCATGAAATAAAATTTCACAGCTGCACGCTCTTTTAAATCAGCCATCACAAAAAATGAGGGTGGAGTGACACACTGCTTTTATGGAAAAATTCACTCGACCAGAAGGAACCTCCCCAGGTTATCTCACTGGTACACTAACCCAGAGCATGTTGCTCAATGCTCACCTAGCTGGGAAATGTGTACTACAAAAGCTCTGCCCCGCGGCGCTTTTTTCCATTTTTAGTGGGGGAAGTACCCCCTCTTATCAATCCTTCTATTATTTTTTTCCTTTTAGCTCCTGGTCTATACAAATTAAAAATAAAACTTTTGCAGATGTTACGCCTAATTTCTGAAAGCACAAGAAAAAACCCGGAAAGCATTTAAACTAGGTTGAAGACATAAACAAAATATCTTAAAGTGATACCCTTGCAATCCTAAAACTACCAGTTTAAAGAACCAGGGAGAGCTCTTTGGGCTCAAGTTTTAGCCAAACAAGAGATAGGCTGATCAGTGAGTGGTAGCACCAGGGAAGTTGTTCTTCAGAACAATCGCAGCAGTCGCATTTGTCCAGGGACTCAGCAGCAGCTTGCAAGGAAGGCGCAGTTAAACTAAGGGTCCAATGGCAACGGGAAATGCTGCGGGTTGGGGTGGGGTGGACTAGTGCTGTTACATTGTGGGAATACAGTCAGTCTTACATAACAAAATAAATATGAATTGTTGGATGTAAAAAGAATTAGCTCTAAGTTTTCACTCAAATCACAGTAAAGAGTTAACAAATATTTGAGCAAAAGCACATGTCTTAAAATAAGTTTGGAGAAAAGACGGATTCATTTCTAATTTCATTACCAGTGTCATTAAATGGAGTGAATTTTGGACCAGGTATTTTAGCATTATGGTGTAGGATTAAACTTAAAACATTCACAGCCTCAAATGCCTTATAGCAGTTGGTTCTCAACCTGTGGGTTGTGACCCCTTTGGGGGTCAAACGACCCTTTCACTGGGATCGCCTGATTCATAACAATAGCAAAATTACAGTTATGATGTAGCAAGGACACTAATTTTATGGTTGGGGGGTCACCACACACGAGGAACTATGAAAGGGTTGCAGCATGAGGAACGTTGAGAACCACTGCCTTATAGAGAACAAGTAGAATAAGGATTCGGGGGGGGGGGGGGGATATGTAACAGAGATGGAGGGGTAAAGGGGAACTGACATCAAGGAGTTCAAGGAGAAAGAAAATGTTTTGAAGCTAATTGTGGTAACAATTGTTGAATACTGCTTGAAGCGATTAAGAGATGGAATGATATCTGCATTAGCTCCCATTTAAATGGCTTTGAGATAAAAACAGGACCCAACCCATGTGTCGGTGTTGCAGCATCCATAATTTTGTATGTTTTTGTCTCCCCGGTGTAGGTTCACGTCAGGGCTGGGCTCTTTCATGGTACTGAACTCCTCTGTAAAACCGTTGTAAGCACAGAAATATCAGGGAAAAATGATCACATTTGGAATGAACCACTCGACTTTGATATCAATACTTGTGACTTACCAAGAATGGCTCGATTATGTTTTGCTATTTATGCAGTTTTGGATAAAGTAAAAACGAAGAAATCAACAAAAACGATTAATCCTTCTAAATATCAAACCATCAGGAAAGCTGGAAAAGTGGTAATGACAAATGATAAAAATGAAATGTTTTCATTTTTAATAAAAGTTCAATGAAATAGGATAATTTAAGACATTTTGAAAGAAGTAAAATTATATCTGGGGCAGGTGGGGAATGCCCTAAAATTGATGTGGTAATCATTGTACAATTCTCCTTGATATGATTGGATGATTGAACTGTTGAATTGTATGATATCTAAATTATGTGCCATTAAAACTTTGGGGAAAATTATATCATGTTACTTTAGTAGCTAAGAACTGACCATAAGAGTTTTCTACATTTAAAGAAACCAGAATATATTTGTATATATACAAAGTGATTTCAAAAATTTTATAAGAAATCCATTTTGCTTTACTTCCATTTTTCCACGAGCTTTTCCAAGCCTCTTTTATACAAAATCATATTCTTTTATCCTGACCAAGAAAATTCAAGCATTTCCTCCACCTATAATCATATTTTCTTCTAAAAAGGCATTCTGATGACTGAAAAGTAACAAGAAAGGCTATTATTAGTGTCTTCTGATACAGAATTTTGCTCAAAGAATTTGAGTGTTTGTAATTTTGTTTTTGATAGACTGTGGCCTAATCAATAAATATGCCTAGTGTGTATTTGAAATGCCTACCAGCTCATTGCTTTCTTTTTAGAGATATAAATTCTACAATAGACATCACCTCCTCCTGCATCAAGATTTGTAGAGACTGAAAACCCTTAAAGCATAGTGCCTGACCTTTATCACGTACATTTTCCTCAACAACTTAACATTTTTCATCATTTCCAGTGGCTGCTCAATGAACAGTTCATTTTACAGATATGCCATTTTATCACAAAACATTGAATTGGTTTTAGAGTTAAACATTTTTACATGTAAATCTTACTCTGATTTTGGGTGTTTTTCTTTGATTTCTAGAACTAATTTTTCTGAAACAAAGGGCATATTGACACCTGAAAATTCATACTTGATATCTTTTTTTCAACAGCATTATCCTGTAGCCTGGGTAAATACAATGGTCTTTGACTTTAAAGGACAATTGAGATCAGGAGAAATAATATTACACAGCTGGTCTTCATTTCCTGGTAAGATGTACCCTAATCTTTGAGTGTCTTCTTGCATAGTGACTACTTAATGTTTCTGTATGACTCAGCATTTTTCAAATTCAATAAACTTTCATTTGCTTTTCTGCTAAATTGTTTCCATAATTTATCATAAATATAGTTTTAAAGTGTTCTATATCTGAATATATTTCTTATTTCCATGAATGTCCTTGCTTTAAATAATGTATTTCTATAAGTATTTGAGAGATTATCCTGAGGAATATCTCCTTTGTACTATTCTCTGTTGATCTTTATTAAATGTTCTCACTGGTTATGGAATGTTGTGATGTTGAGCTCCTCAGACTCACGAGACCCTGTGTGTGTAGCATGGAATCGCCCACTGGGCTTCAAGGCTGTCTCTTTCACAAGCAGATGACCAGGCCTTTCATTGTAGAGTAAAAACTTAGGATAGACTTAGTGCACTAGCGTAAAACTTAGCATCTCTGGGCATGTTCAAACCACCAGGAGGCAAGCATCTAGCCGTGTGTACCACCCAGGGGGTAATATGGCAATAGTACTAAGAAGACTTGTTCTTTGGATAGCTTTAACCTGAGGCTTGAGGTGAATGTAGCACCTCCCACTTGTCTTTGTTTCTCAAATATACTCAATACTCCTGTGAGGCGCTGGGCTTATTTCTATTTTACAGCTGAGGAATATGAAGATTAGAATAACTTAATTAGTTAGACCTGTGCAATTGACTTATGTCGTATTTGCGTTGAGGGCTGCCTGTTTCATTTTGCTACTTTTCTAGTTGTTGGAATTTTTAGTTTAAACTTTGCCTCTGTGAATAATAGGGATTTCTTTTCCTTCTGTTTTCTTCCAATTTTAATATATTTAATAGAGCTGTAAGCTTATTTAAATTTTTATTAATTATTTTTGTAATGATAGCTATTTTTAAATGTCTGTATCAGCAGTATTACAAGAGGAATTGCTTTTATAAGATATGTTATCTACAGATATATTTATGAACAAATGCCTAACGTTCTAATATTGTGTGTGAGTATATAGTCTCTCATTTCTACCATTTTTAATATACCTCCAATGATTTACTCTTTTTAAAAAAAAACAAAACTTTTTTCCTAATGATTTACTCTTAATCACTTCATATACCAAATAGAGATTTATACATTTGACGCATGTTTTATGAGAAACTGTAGTTTCATAGTAGAGTAAAAACATAGTGCAGTACTATACTTTGTTGAAAAATCTTAATTTAGACTCACAATGTTCTCTGGAATTAGCCAAGTAACTTGTGTTAGTCTGGGTTGACTAGAAAAACAAATTTATAGACACTTGTATGTGCATAAGAAAAAGCTTTAAAAAGCTTTATACAAGATAAATTGAATATTGAGAAAACATCCCCACCCAGCCCAGATCAAGTCCTTAAGTCCGATATTCGTACATAAGCCCAATACCAATCATCAAAGTCCTCTTCAGACTCACGAAACACACGTAGTGATGCCAAGTGCAGAAAGATCACAGGTCAGTGTGTGGATAATCTTGTGAATCCAGTGATGGTGGAAGCATCTCAGGGCTGGCATGGTTCTCCACGTGCTTCCTCCAGGTCCAGGACTCTTGCTGCCATCAGCCTTTCTCCATGTGTCCTGTCAGGAAAGAATCTTTCAGGAAGTCAGCATGTGTCCCACCTCTAGTGAGCTATTTATTTCCTTAGCACCTCCAAATGAGGTCATCAAGCTACTATCTGATTGACAGGCTAAACTCTACCCCTTCTCTCTCTCTGAATCCTCAAATTGACACCAGATTATATAACTACCACATAACTTGGCTAATAATTTTAGTAAAAATGACACTATTGGGTTATTTTAATTTAGCATGCTCTCAACCTTGCTTCATTTCTAAGAAATCTTTGATGAAAGACATTTGTACTATAATTGTCACATTTCTTGCAGCAAGCAAGAAACAAAGGAACTGTAATCTATTTCCAAAGTATACAGCTCATCATTAAAGCTATAAAATAAGGTAGCTTCAAAGGTTTATGGGAAAAAAATTTTTTTAAGGTAGAACCTTGCGTTTTATTTAGATCTTCATTAAACTGTTGGAATTGAGAGCCAGACATAGGTAATGAACCTCGCAAAGAGATCCTGAAAGGCATTTTCTGCTGCAGTGGTTCTCAACCTTCCCAATGCTACAACCCTTTAATACAGCTCTCATGTTGTGGGGACCCCCCCCCCAACCATAAAATTATTTTCACTGCTACTTCATAACTGTAATTTTGCTACTGTTATGACTCAGGTGACCCCTGTGAAAGGGACCTTCGACCCTCAGGGTCATGACCCACAGGTTGAGAACCACTGGCTTTGGGCAAGCACTCATGGAGTGACCATGTAAGCAAGCTGTCTTCTCTGTAGCACACCAGCCAAGTCAGCTTCTCTATGGCTAGCTGCCTAGCTCTGCCCTCCCTTCTGTTAACACCAGCCAGCTCTAACCCAAAGCTGGAAAATTGTTTTTCACTTCATTTTTTCCCCACAAACTTTTTGAAGTCCCTTTGCATGATAACATTTAATGATTTATATATATATATATGTGTGTGTGTGTGTGTGTGTACACTAGGAAATGCAAATGTAGACTCTTATTTTTATGCATTAGCATAATGTAAGAAAGCATAGGACATTCTTTGCTTTTTCCACCTTATCTGCATATAGAACTTTTTTTTAAAAATCATTTTATTGCGGGTTCTTGCAGCTCTTATACAATCCATATAGCCATTGTATCAAGCACATTTGTACATATATTGCCATCCTTTTCAAGACATTTTATTTCTACTTGAGCCCTCTATCAGCTTCTCATTTTTTTTCCCTCTACCCCACCATCCCCTGTATTAAAATTGTTATTTCCTTTCTATGGAATGGGAAAGTTACATTAGATGAGATCTAGTGTTTTGTTTTATTAAGAGATCATTTTATTGGATGCTTTTACAGCTCTTGTATTAAGCATATTTGTACATATATTGCCATCATTATTTTCTAGACATTTACTTTCTTTTGAGTCCGTAGTATTAGCTCCTCTTTTTTGCCCTTCCTCCCTACCACCTCCCTCATGACCCCAATCTAGTGTTTCGGACAATACTGAAATTCTAAGAAACATGCACAAGTCAGTAAATAAGACATGGTTAGGGTGATTAAAAAATAAAGGGTTCTTTGAAGAGAAAGCAGTTGGTGAGGTAAAAGAAATATTTGAATGGTGTTAATATTACCTCAGCTAGCAGTTAGAGGATCATAAAGGGATGCTGGAAACATTGTATTTGGTGAGAATGCCATTGGTGATTCTCAATATGTCAGCTTAGGTACTTTGATGATCATAAAAACCAGATTGCGTGTGAGTATAAAGTCCATAGATCTCAGTTCCTTTAAACATTTACAATCTTGCAAAGTCTGTGGAGCAGTTTTTCTCTGCCCTATAGTTTCATTGAGGTGAAATTGACTCAGTCAGAGGGTTTGGGTCTTGGTGTACAAACTCACATTCAAATTTTGTGCCACATTTAACAGAAAAAAATCGAGCTTTCCTTTGGAAACTCTTTAAAAGAATTAAATAAAGCCATTAAACTTAGTTTAGTATCAAAAATAATTCAGGAGTCAAAATCATTTGTGTTTTAGATGAACTTGAAGAAATGTTGAATCCAATGGGAACTGTTCAAACAAACCCATATGCTGAAAATGCAACAGCTCTGCATATTAAATTCCCAGAGAATAAAAAACAACCTTATTATTATCCTCCTTTTGATAAGGTAAGCTTATTTATTTAAAAGGCCATTGTGTGTGAAATGATTGGATTATTAGTTCCTAGCTGTATATGTTTATAATTTAAACTCTATAAGTATGCTTTTCTCTCAGAACTTCACCTACACTGACAACTTGGTTTAGTGAAAGACCACTGAGCAGGCAGCCCTTGAACTCTCTTTACTCTTGACTTTGTCTCTGACCATGGCATTTCTGGAGTTCATTTTCTTCATTCATCCAAACCATTCTCTGAAATCCTTTTCAACCTAAAAAACTAATTCACATGTAACCCTTACCCATGTGGAATACACCAGTATATTGTTTCAGAGATTCTAGAGCATTATCATTCTGTGTTGCCATTTGGATTCCATGAACAACTGGCTTATGTTGAATGTTAGTTAGACATTGCTATGTTACCATGATTTTTGTGGAATCTTTTGGGAGGGCTCCCATTTCAAAAGGGTTGCTTAATGAATGAATGAATGAATGAGTTGCTCAGTGGACAAGCTAAAAGTAGAGCACCTGACGAGGGCTGGAAATGGGGCTATGGAAGCATGCTGAGAGAGCTAAGCTATTTTGTGCTTTGTCTTCAACTTTGATACCCTTGTTTGGGGTGATTGCTGCTGATTTTTACCAGGAAATATTCTGGAAACAAATTCTCATAAAGTAACAAAGAGCTTCTTACATATTCTTAATCCATTTGAGAACAAGCTACTTTAGAAAATTGATACACTAATAATGTTTTAATTTATCCACTTAAAAGATTAATTATGTTTTAATGTTCATCACTATTAGACATATGTAGACTAGATACTTTTCAGCAGACTATGAATTGAATTTCTGTAACTCAGTGTTTCTTTTTTCACTTTAATTCAATTGAATTTCATTCTTTCAAGAAGTATATTTTCATTTCAACTTCTTTTATAATGTTTTATTTTTTTACTAACACTATCCAACTAAATTAAATTTAGGGGGGGTTTGCAATAGAAATCCCAATAGAAAGAGGTACATTTTGACTCATTACATGTAAACTATGGCTTTAGTTTTCCCTGTAGATGGGATTTTCTATGTGTAGTAGCTTCTTATGAAACAGTTAGTTGTCCAGAATTTGACTGTTATGGTATATATTTAATAGTGATAGTTTCTTTTGGTTCCAATGTGATTTTTTTTAAAAATAGTTTTAGAAATGTACACCCTGTTTACAATATAAGTATTTTTAATATTTCAAGCAAAACTGAGGTTCGTTGAAATGTTGTTTTAGCATTGTTGTAGTCGTCTGCAACTGGCCACTCACCTCTTTGTTTACATTTCTTATCTCTTGAGTGATCTGTCTTGAAGATGATCAAGTTGGAATGGAGATTTATGCTTTAATATATACACGTGTAATCATGTTTATATTTATTGATTCTCCTTGGATTGTACTAGTTATATATAGTGTCGCTGTAAAAATTCCAATAGTGCATTTGTAATAAGTTAAAAGTTTCCCCAATACCAGTCTTTTTGTGTAATTTACTGTTTGTTGCTATAATCACTTAATGTAAGATTTTGCTTTTAAAGTGTCTTTTCTTGGTATTACTTAATTTTAATAGGTATAATAGAATATGGACAAGATGCATCTGAGTGCACATTTGTTCCCTGGGCCCAGCGAGTTCCAGGGGTTTTTGTTGAATTCAGTGGGAAGAACATCAAATAGACTAGTCCTAAGGCACCCAGACGTCTATGTAGTGTTCATGGAGAAGCAAGGCTTCCCTGGAAGAGAAGATTAAGCTGTAAAAAGGGATGTGTATTTGTAATATGGGGTGCCTGTGTAGATCTGTGGACACCGGAGGTGCCTTAGTGTACTAGAATATTATCACAACCGCTGTTTGACATAGGATGAGAGTTATCTCCATATCTTATGTATAAGGATGCAGGTACCCTATTTACCTAGGATTGTATATGTTAATAGTAGGACATGGGTCCTTCCATTCTTTGTTGCTTTCAGTAGAACAGTGAATTCACATCTTTTCCAGGATGGGAGGACTCTTTCGGAAATTAATGGTTTAAAAAATATATTTTAAAACTCAGCATTATTTCTACTTTTTTAGTATTTGTTGAGAGAAAGCATATGACAGAAATCTACATTTAGCAACCCTTATGTACATTTACATTTTCTTAACTGAATATATTTACCTATATTTCAGGGAAAGTTTAGCATATAGAAGACACTGTCCATGGGCCACCCATATTGTACACAAGGGACCACAGTTCCATACTTCAGGCCATACCATTGTTTGCTTGTTGTCTATAGTTTGAAGATTGGAAAGTTTTGCATAATAGCATTTTGCTTTTGAGTTTCATTTTTCTATTCTCAAGCATAGAACTGTTAAATCATAGTAGTTTCTTTTAATCTTAAGTCAAATATTGTCATTTATGATTAAGATTCTGTAAATAGAGCCAAATTTTAATTTTTATTAAATTTTTTAAAACAGATTATTGAAAAGGCGGCTGAGATCGCAAGCAGCGATAGTGCTAATGTATCAGTAAGTATAAAGGGTTTTAAATGTTTTTTCCTTGTTGTAGTATAATGAGCATTATTAGGTACCATCATCTTGTTTAAGGTGGTGAATTTATAGATTACCAAAACTCATATGCAAGAATGACCTATGTACATACAAAGAGATTCCCCTATTGGTGTTTGTTCATTGAAAGCCCAATTTGTAAGTGGTCTGTGTTTAACTTTTTAATACAGCTAGTTTGGCAGCTAGTCTGTAAGGGCTCGTATAGCTCATTATAAATTAACCATAATCTCTTTTTTAATATTACTCAGTTTAATGAAGAGGCTGTAATTTTGTTTCTTGCTCATACAACAGAACAGCTGTGAACCAGGCCAGTCTTCACAGGGCTAAGGACCCAGGTTTCTTCCATCTTGGTGCCTCCAACTCAAAAGCAAACTCAACTGCCGTAAAGTTGATTTTGACTAATAGAGACCATGTATGTAGGGCAGAGTTAATTGCTCCTGTGGGTTTCCAAAACTGTTCATCTTTACTGGAGTAGTAGCCCAACATATAACCCACTGTGTCACTAGGGCCCCTTTCTTGATGTCCAAGGAGCCGTGGTGGTATAATGGTCATGCATTGGGCTGCTAACTGCAAGGTTCACAGTTCAAAACAACCAGCTGCTTCTTGGGAGAAAGAACACTTTCTACAGTCTCGGAAACTCACAGGTTAGTTCTGCCCTATAGGACTCTATAGATAGGGCCGCTATAAGTCAGCATCGACTCAGTAGCATTGAGTGAGGGGTACTTAATACGATTGGATTAGTGCTGCTTCTGTGACTGAATTCCACATAGCAGCAGGAGCGGCTCACTTTGTTTCAGGATACTTTAGCATGCATCACTTCTGCTCATATCCCACTGGCCAGAACTTCATAATAGGGCCTTACTTCGTTGCAAGTGAGGTTGGGTAATGCAGGTTTGGGTTTGCTAAATCACAAGTTTATAGTGCTCAAGGAAGAAAGAAAGCATGCTTTTTGATGTACAAAGAGCTGTCACTGCCCACATACTGTCTTTATTGTTTCTGTTTAGAGGCTACAACATGTGTTACTTTGTTGCCTTGACTCACATGAGATGTAATATTTCTATCCCCTCTATCATTTATATTTTTAAACTTCTTACTAGTCTTGTGTCCCTTGTTGTCTTTTGCTTCACTTTACCGTGCTTCACAAATAGTGCTTTAAAAACAACAGTAACAACAAATTGAAGACTTGTGGCAACCCCGAGTTGAGCAAGTCTATTGGCAACATTTTCCCAACCGCATCTGCTCGCTTACTGTCACATTTTGCTATTTCTCACAGTATTTCAAACGTTCTTGTGATGTTATTGTATACTTACGCAATTTGCATTTGCCTGATGCTATTTATTTTCTTTACAAAATTTATTTATTTTAAACCATTTTATTGGGGCAAAAATCTACATATCGTACAATTCAGTAGTTCCGTCATATCAAGGAGACTTGTGCAATCATCACCACAGTCAATTTCAGAACATTTTCTTCTTTCTTGAACTCTTTGTTATTGGCTCTCCATTTTCTCCCAACCTCCCCTGTCATCTCCCTAAGAACCCCAGAGTCCAGTTATTATTCTCATATATGCACCCATCGTGGATTTCACACACCGCAAAGCGTACAGAAACAAAGAGCGGGAAAAGCTAACAACAATAGCAAAATAGAGAAACGCCTCAATTGAAAAGAAAGCTGAAGTTGTTGGAAATTAGAACAATTAATAAGTCCAAAGGGAAATTGGATGATAGAGTGTTAAATTTTAACCTACTTACCCCTGCCGTAATCCACTCTCCAGTGCACTCTGCCTGCTAGTAAGGCTATTGACATCCCTGGGCTATGGTCAGAGGGGACTCACTGGAGGCTTGCTCCATGTGTATTCCCCCCGCCTTTTTTTTAAACACAATTTTAAAAGGTCAAAAACTCATAATTCACTGCCATGGCATCAATTCTGACTCATGGTGACCCAATAGGACAGGGTAGAGCTGCCCCTGTGGGTTTCTAAGATTGTTAACTCTTCATCTTTCTTCCGAGGAGCAGCTAGTCACTGGTGCTTTTGAATACTGACCTTGAGGTTAGCAGCCCAACATGTAACCACTACACCACCAGGACTCCTAAATGGGTCGAACGGGGATCAAATACGCTATGACATTTTAACTAAGTCTGCCATAATTGACTTTCCAGTGCTCACTGTCTGATAGCAAGGCTATCCACATCCTTCGACTATAGTCAGGAGATTCACGACAACCTTAATCCATGGGGAACAAGGCCATTGAACTGAGCACGTCCACTGTCATCCACAGCCTTCTAAAAACCCAGTGTTCACAATTTAAGCTCTGATTCCATTCCCTCCTTCGGATTTGGATTATATCATTTATAATTCCTGGATCATACAGGCTGGTGTGCTTTAGCTGACGCCTCACTTAAATGGCTGCTTGCTTACGGAGAAGACTTTTAAGACCCCAGGCACTATTAATTTTGGTAGTTTCTTCACACTACTATAGTACCCATATCTTCAATGATTGCTGATATTTTTCATGATTAAATTCCAGCTATTCATTTTTAGTAAAAACATGATAGAAGTGGAGTACACAGTTCTAATTGTATTTTAACAAGAAACAAGCATTGTCAAATCACCCTTTATTGTTAATAGTAACTGTCCTCACTTGATTAAGACAGTAGCTGACACACATTTGTGCACAATAAAGTATTCTGTAGGATTTATTTTGAGGCTTAAGTAAGTATCCTCTTCCATGTCAAGCTCTAATCACTTGCCATTTATTATTACATTATTTCTGAATCAGTATTATTATACTGGAATGTGGTCTCCTGAGTTTTTTTATATGTTCCTAACATTCTGTAAGCATCTCTTTCTTTCTAGTACACAATATGTCTCATTGTTTCACTAGAAATATGGTGTGCTCTCTAACCCCAACCTTGAAATTAGCTAATTCTCCAGGGACTGCTGATTCCTTTGATTTGTGAAAAGCATTTTGAATCCAAGTTTTGGGCACTGAGTGTGCTTATTGCTGAGGTATAATCAATGTCAGGCTTTTTCACAAGACAAACTAGGTAATGTGTAACCATGTGTGATTGATTGCCTCTGTAATGTTTGAGTTTATATGCCCATATAACAACCTCCACCCCCCAACACACACGCGCGCGCGCACACACACACACACAAAACCTTCCATCAGTTTTGACTCATGGCAACCCTATATAGGGTGTTCAAAGCTGTAAATCTTTATAGGAGCAGAAAGCTTCATCTTTCTCCCTCAGAAGGGCCAGTGGGTTTTCATCAGACCATTCATAAGGACCAGCAGACAGACCTGGAACTATTTATAGTTTATTTTTATATTTGTGTGTGTGTGTGTGTGTGTGTGTCAAGATAAACCAATCCTGAGGTAAAAATAATAGGACCAATGGTTCCGGTGGTGGTGGGTGCATGGGAGAAGAGAAGGTGGGGGGAAGGGGATGAGATGGAGCCAACAAACCTAGGGACAAGGGAACAACAAGTGATCTAAAATCGATGACAAGGAGGGTGAGAATGCTTGGTGGGTTTAGCTCAAGTGCAATGTAGCCGAGAGAAATTACTGGAAGCTGAATGAAGATTGAACACGATAGTGGGACAGGTGGAAATAAAAAGAAATAGAGGAAAGAACTAGGAGGCAAAAGATATTTATAGTGCTGTAAATGTAGACATGTATATATATAAATATATTGATATATAATGATGGGGATATATGTCTATGTACATATATTTATATGCTAAGTATTAAGGTAGCAGACGGACATTGGGTCTCTACTAAAGTCTTTACTGAACACAAGAACAATTTGTTCTAATAACCTGGCATTCTTTGAGGCTCACCCGTGTGACCCAATCACTGAAGACAAAATGGGTACATAAACTAATGTGAAGAAAGCTGATGGTGCCTGGCTATTATAAGATATAGCATCTGGGGTCTTAAAGACTTGAAGTAAACAAGCGGCTATCTAGCAGGGAAACAAAGCCCACATGGAAGAAGCATAGCAACGCATGTGATAATGAGTTGTCGATGAGATCAGGGATCAGGCATCAGAAGACCCAAAACAAACAACCATTTCAATGGGAACAAGGGGGATTGGAATGGAGACCCAAAGCCCATCTGTAGACAACTGGACATCCCCTCACAGAGGGTCACAAGGAAGGGGACATGCCAGCCAGGGTGTAAGTATAGCACCAAGGAAACACAGCATTCCTCTAGTTCTTTAAGCTTCCTCCCCCCACCCTCCCCCACCCACTATCATGACCTCAATTCTACCTTACAAATGTGACCAGACCAGAGCATGTACAGATATGAGCTCTTGACACACAGAATCCAGGACAGATTAAACCCCCCAGGACCAATAATTAGAGTAGTGATACCAGGAGGATAAGGCCAAGGTGGGGGGAGAAAAAGGGGGAACTGATCGCAATGACTGAGCACTCCCAAGACCATCAAACTCACTGCCATTGAATCAATTCTGACACAGAGCGACCCTATAAGACAGAATAGAGTGTCCTCTGGGTTTTTGACTAACTCCTTTTTTTAAAACTGTTTTATTGGCATATACTTCACATATACAATTTACTCCTTCAATCATATTAAAAAGAGTTGTGTAATTACCACAATCAGTTTCAGAACATTTTCTTCTCATACTCATTCCCCATCCACCCCCCAACCTTCCCTGTTATTCCCCTAGGTAATTATTAATCCAATTACAGTATAGATTTACAAGACAAATGCTTCACAGGAGTACAAAACCTCAGCTTTTCCCTGCAGAATGGCTGGTGGTTTTGGACTCCTGTTTGGCACTATATCACCAGGGTTCCAAATATCTATTGCTCTACTTATAAATATATAATATATAGTCTAATAGCACTTAAAATATCCACTGTTTTAACAGTTCAGAGATTGAAGAATGTGAGGCTTCCTGCCTTTCTCTCTTTTTTGATAGTACTTTGCTTATCAGGTGTCAAACAGATGATGCTAATGCCACTTAATTTTGGCTCTTTTGCACACTTGTGTGCCCTGGTTAGTGGTTTTGCTGTTTAAAATGGCTCCCTGGAACAATACTATAGGGCTGTGTAGTGCTCCAGTGAGCCAGAAAGCTGGATGTGCCTCACAGAGGAATGCATGCATAAGAAAACAAATTAACTCAGGTATTGTCCATAATGTTAGCTGTAAATTCCTTATTAATGAATAAAACATACACGATGACATCTGTTTTTGTTTTTACTATTAGTGGGAAATGTTTGAGGGTTTTTTTCCCCTGGCAGATTTCTGTGGTACACAGGCTCTGACTTTCAGACTTTATTGTATACTAGATAATGTGTCTTTTAACAGAAACATATATCGAAAAGTTATGTAGTATTCAGTTGACAAAAAAATTACAGAACCTAACCTTGTGTTTTCTTTAGAGCCAATATCTCAGTATTTATTAGTTTTCTATTTTGGGCAACTGGTTAAAGCATTACTATGCAAATAACAGGGATTGGCTATATTTTTAGCACACTTTTTCTGACTTGTGTTAGTCATTGGATAGTGGAGAGATAGTTGAAATGTTCTTGCAGAGTTTCAAGTAGATGAATTAGAATATAATGAACAATATGAGCATATTGTAAGTAGATGTTAGTAAATGAGATAACTTTCTAAGCAAAAATTTTAAATATAATATCCTTTTTTCAACTAAATCCATCTATATTTTACCTTTTAAAAGTCAATTAAACAACTACTGTACTATTTTATGATGCACAATATTGTAATCTGTAGGCCTTTTCTTTTTGAAAGAAATGAGTAGAGAAGCTGCTCTGTGGGAAATAGCTGTGCTCGACCCTGGATTTGCATGGGCTTTGGGGTTCGGAAATTGACATTCCACTAAAGGAGTCCAATAGTCAAGCAAGCAGGTGATCAATCCATCTTGAGACTCCAGGCATACCTTTCAGAAGGAACCAAATTCTCCAGTTCAACACATAGGAAATACTTTTTCCGGCAAAAAGAATGAGGATAAAATGGCATGTTGACTGCAGGGAGCTCTAGCCAGTTTGGCATTAGTAGCGTGTAAATGCCTGGTAGAGCTTGTTCAAGGGCAATGTAACTGAGAGGAATTACTGAAACCTGAATGAAGGCCAGACATGATAGTGGGACGAGAGGAATGTAAAAGGGAATAGAGGAAAGAACTAGGAGGCAAAGGGCATTTAGAGAGGTCCAAATATAGACATGTATATATGTAAATATATTGATATATAATGATATAGAAATAGATCTTTGTATATATATTTATATGTTATTAAGTTAGCAGACAGACATTGGGCCTCTACTCAAGTACTCCCTCAACACATGAACACTTTGTTCTAATAACCTGATATTCCAGGATGCTTAGTTTTGAAGACAAAATGGGTGCATAAGCAAATGTGAAGAAAGCTGATGGTGCCCAGCAATCAAAAGATATAGTATCATCTAGCTGGATATAGCGATCATCTAGCTGGAAAGCAATAAAATCCACATGAAAGACACACACCAGCCTGTGTGATCATGAGGGGTTGATGGGATCAGATATCAGGCATCAAAGACCCAGATACAAAAATATCATATCAATGTGGATCTG
The DNA here is from genome assembly GCF_050624435.1 of Tenrec ecaudatus. NCBI lineage: Eukaryota > Metazoa > Chordata > Mammalia > Afrosoricida > Tenrecidae > Tenrec > Tenrec ecaudatus. Next base: position 141,959,003 of record NC_134533.1, read on the forward strand.
GGGAAGTGTGGGTGGAGACCCAAAGCCCATCTGTAGACAATTGGAAACCAGCCAGTCAGGGTGCAGTATCGCACCAATAAAACCCACAGCTTTCCTCTAGTTCTTTAATGCGTCCCCCTTCCCCCACTATCATGACCCCAATTCTACCTTGCAAATTTGGCTAGACCAGAGCATGCACCAAGTACAGATAAGAGCTGGAAACATAGGGAATCCAAGACAGATAAACCCCTCAGGACCAATAATGAGAGTAGTGATAACAGGAGGGTAAGGAGAACGTGGGGGGAGAAAGGAGAAACTGATTACAATGATCTACATATAACCCCCTCCCAGGGGGACAGACATTGGTCAGTGTAAGACATGAAAAAATAATTTATAAATTATCAAGGGTTCATGAGGGACAGAGGGAGGGAGGGAGGGAGGGAGGGAGGGAAAGAAGGAGGGACAAAAAATGAACTGACACCAAAGGCTCAAGTACAAAGAAAATGTTTTCGAAATGATATGGAAACATGTACAAATGTGCTTCACACAATGGATGCATACATGGATTATGATAAGAGCTGTAGGAGCCCCAATAAAATGATTTTAAAAGATCTTAGAATTACTTGAAGGATAGCTGGAAAACTATGTTGAGACAATGTCTTAGAGCCATGGATGCTCTGAGCTAGCCCGTAATCATATTCTTAGACAAATGACTGGAACTATAGGATTTTAAGTATAAAATTATATAATTGTGTCAGTAAGGTTGAGGACAGACCAAATTCCTCAATTTAATCTGGTTTGTATTTAATGTAAAAGATGTAGCAAACTATCACCTTTCTATTTCCTAGATTAAATTTCCAGCTTTTCTATCCTATGTTTTGTCTAATTGGGAGAAATTTGTTGTGCAAAATGTCAGAGTATTAAATTGCTGAAGAATATTTTTCAGGTGTCATATTGACATTCTTTTTTTAAAAAACAATTTATTAGGGGCTCATACAACTCTTATCACAGTCTATACATATCCATACATCAATTGTATAAAGCACATCTGTACATTCTTTGCCCTAATCATTTTTTTCTCCTCTTTTCTTTTTTTACATTTTATTAGGGATTCATACAACTCATATCACAATCCATACATATACATACATCAATTGTATAAAGCACATCCATACATTCCCTGCCCCAATCATTCTCAAAGCATTTGCTCTCCACTTAAGCCCTTTGCATCAGGTCCTCTTTTTTTTCCTCCCTCCCCGCTCCCCCCTCCCTCATGTGCCTTTGGTAATTTATACATCGTTATTTTGTCATATCTTGCCCTATCCGGAGTCTCCCTCCCCGCCCTTCTCTGCCGTCCCTCTCCCAGGGAGGAGGTCACATGTGGATCCTTGTAATCAGTTCCCCCTTTCCAACTCACTCACCCTCCACTCTCCCAGCGTCGCCCCTCACACCCTTGGTCCTCAAGGTATCATCCACCCTGTATTCCCTGTGCCTCCAGCCCTCATATGTACCAGTGTACAACCTCTGCCCTATCCAGTCCTGCAAGGTAGAATTTGGATCATGGTAGTTGGGGGGAGGAAGCATCCAGGATCTGGGGGAAAGCTGTGTTCTTCATCGGTACTACCTTGTACCCTAATTAACCCATCTCCTCTCCTAAACCCCTCTATGAGGGGATCTCCATTGGCCGACACTTGGGCCTTGGGTCTCCACTCTGCACTTTCCCCTTCATTCAATATGATATATATATATATATATATACATATATACATATATATACACACACATATATTTTTTTTTTTTTTTTTGCATGATGCCTTATACCTGGTCCCTTTGGCACCTCGTGATCGCACTGGCTGGTGTGCTTCTTCCATGTGGGCTTTTTTGCTTCTGAGCTAGATGGCCACTTGTTCACCTTCAAGCCTTTAAGACCCCAGACACTATCTCTTTTGATAGCCGGGCACCATCAGCTTTCTTCACCACATTTGCTTATGCACCCGTTTGTCTTCAGCGATCCTATCATGGAGGTGTGCAGTCAATGATATGATTTTTTGTTCTTTGATGCCTGGTAACTGATCCCTTCAGGACTACTCGATCACACAGGCTGGTGTGTTCTTCCATGTGGACTTTGCATATTGACATTCTAACAAGAAAATCAAACTTACTGTCATCACGTAACTTATGGTGAACTCCCCATGTGGGTTTCTGGGGGTGTCACTGTATAGGACTAGAACGTTTTATCTTTCTTCCATGGAGTGGCTAGTAGTTCAAACTGCTCAACTTGTGGTTAGTAGCCGAGCACCTAACCATTACACCACCAGGGCTCCCTTCTAACAAGTCAGTGATATTTAAATCTCTAATTGGACAGACTGAGGACTTTGAAGACTGTAGTGTTTCCTTATAGTTCTTTCTTCAGGAAACTGAAAAAAAATGTATCATTTCTAACTGATATTTATACTTATCACCACTTATATAGAACCCAAGGGGAGAATATGTCTGGTACTATGTTCCTAATTGAACACTTTTGACCTAGTTTCTATCCAGGCACCAGGCCACGTGCTATAGGACTTAGACTCTATTCTTCCAAGATGCATAGTATCCTTCACAGGCCCACCAGAAGGACCCAGTGTGGAAACCACACTAAGTGAACTAACTGGGCTTTACCTCATACTCATATGTGGCCCTTGGACTTAAGGCTGAAACTCCCTACTGTGAGGAGAAGCAGTTGACTATCTTAAGGTTATATAGAACTGGCAAGCGTTGGGCTTTGGTTCCGATCTCTTGCCTTGAGGGTGCCCAATGAATGGTGGCCCGGGACTACCATACACTTAATGTCTTAATGTCCTCCTTGCTTTATTATGACATGTGTTAATCTGGAAGCCATGGCTCTGCCCTTGTGAATGAATATTATTGAGAACTTTGCCCTATCTCCTAATATATTTAAATTTTATTATATCATCTTTAAAATATTTTAACTTAGATGTAATATACTGGTGAATTTCACACCAAATGACATGGCTGAAGGTTAACACCAGCGTCATCTTTCCTTGTATTATAGTGGTGTTTGTATATTTAAATTATATTATATCATCTTTAAAATAATTTAACTTAGAGGTAATGTACTGGTTGAGTTTCACGTCAGATTAGATGGGTGAAGGTGGACACCAGCTTCATCTTTCCTTGTATTACAGCAGTGTCTGTAATGTAAAGCACACCTCCCCTGAGGTGGATGTGGCATTGCTTTGGTTCCGTTCTTCCTTTTCTTGCTTGCTTTTCTGTCACATATCTTCCCATGGGGAGATTGTCTCTTCCCCTACCTTCACTCTGCACACCAAGATTTTTTAATCCACAAAGCAATATTGCCCCCTAGTGTTTGTACATGATTTTTAAAGCACATTTTTTTTCATTTCACACTCATCTATAGCGTACAAACATAACATTCATCAATAAAACCTAATTTAAAAACTATTGCATTAATATTTTATTTAAAAATATCTTTAGTACCTCACATATCAAGCTCATAATTTAAAACAACAATAACAACAACCTAGACTCTGTCATTGAGTCATTTGGGACTCTTAGCAACTCTATAGCACAGGGTAGAACTGCTTCCTGTGAGTTTCCGAGACTGTAGCTCTTTATGGGAGTAGAAAGCCTTATCTTTCACCCATGGAGCAACTAGTGGTCTCAAACTGCCGGCCTTGTGGTCAGTAGCCCAAAGTGTAGCAACTGCACCGCCAGAGCTCTAAAACGTCTAATTTCATATAAATTCATTGTGTATAAATTTGAAGAGTATTTAACAGTGATGTTTGCAGAGTTAAGTTCTATAATGAGTAATTTTACTTTCTTAGAGTCGAGGTGGGAAGAAGTTTCTTGCTGTACTGAAAGAAATCTTGGATAGAGACCCCTTATCACAACTGTGTGAGAATGAAATGGATCTTATTTGGACTTTGCGACAAGACTGCAGAGAGAATTTCCCACACTCACTGCCAAAATTATTGCTGTCTATCAAGTGGAATAAACTTGAGGATGTTGCTCAGGTAAGAAAAACTAATTTTCTATAATCCTGTTTGGGCTGTTACTTTGTTCTCTGGACCCTGGAATGGATAGTTTCCTATAGCTTTCTGGGACTCTGTAGGACACCATAGAATGGCCACAGAGAGCCTGTAGGTCTTATAGAAGCTATATAATGCATGTTTCTCCTGCAGAGCAACTAGTGGGCACCCACTGCTAACCTTCTGGTCAGTAGTCCAACACGTAACTGAGTGTGCCACCACGGTTCCTTTTAGACCCATGTGTTAGTCCAGGTGGACTAGAGAAACAAATTCAGTGACATACATAAGTGGATGAGAAAGAGCTTTATCTACAAGAGCAATTGAATATTGAAGAAATAATCTCAGTCCAGTCCAGATCAAGTCCATAAGTCCAATATTAGCCTATGTGTCTGATCCCAATCTATAACGTCCTCTTCAGATTCAGGAAACACATGCAATGATGCCGAATGCAGGAAGATCACAGGCCAGTGGGTGGGAAGTCTGATGGATCCAGTGGCGTTGTAAGCATCTCAGTGCTGTCAGGGATCTCCACCTGGCTTCTCCAGCTCAGGGTACTACTCTAGTTCCATGTGTCTGAATTTATTTCTCTAGTCTACCCAGACTAACACAACATCCATAAGCTGTATCTGATGGACCAGAAACGGAATGTGCAAAGCTTAGATTCTGGGTAGGGTTGCAGTACTTCTCACTAAAGACAATTTGTCCTGGGGCAGTCATGTCATCGGTCAAGGAAAGCACATGCCATCTACTGCGCATCTGCTGCCAGTTTCTCCAGTGTATCTCACAGTTTGAATCTTAAGGCCATTTGCAATTGTTGTTCTAAAACGGTTATTTAATCTTTGAAGATTGCTACCAGGTGTAGAAGTTGGCATATTAAATCATAAACCATTCAGGTAAATTTTATTTAAGGCTTTCATAGGTGTCAGTGAATGTTTATCTTAAAAAAATAAAACAAAAACTCACTGCTATAGAGTCGATGTTGACTCATAGCAGCATTATAGGATATGGCAGAACTGACTCATGTGCGTGTCTGACACTATGTAACTCTTGAAGAGAGTAGAAAGCTCCTTATTTGTCCTGTGGAGAAGATAGTGATTTCAGACCACTGACCATGTTGTTAGCAGCCAAACATGTAATACCTATGCCAGCAAGGTATACATCTTTAGACAGTATGTAAAGAAAGAAACAATTTTGGTGTAATTTCAGTCACTTGATTTAATTTTCAAGGCCCTATCTAAAGGAACCCTGAGGTGCTGTGAATAAACTTGGTTGCTGGTTCAAACCTGTCAGCTGCCATGCAAGGGAAAAGGTTGAGGCTTCTTTCCACCATAGAGATTTACAGCTCAGAAGCCCTGCGTAGTGTGTAGGTGAGTCAGAGTTGACTCAGGGTTATTGGTGTGGGGTAAAAAACAGGCGGTTCTTAAATTCATCTGACCACCAATGCTTAATAATAAAACTATTTAAAATGTTTTATTTTTAATCAGAATAAAATCAACATTTAACAGGTTTGTTCACCTTTAAAATTTTATTCAATATCTCTAGTTCTTTCTAGTTTAGTAAATTTGTAATGATCTCAAATTTTCACAAAGAAACATATTTCTTTTAACCATGTAGGGACAGGCATTTTTACATTCAGGTTTTTAATATGCTCATTTCATTTCAAGAGGAAATCTCTAGAGCCATTTTACATATAACCTAAGGTTGCCCATTTGGTAGAAGCAACACCAGTTATAGAATGTTGAGGTGCAAACAAAGACTCTTAACTGTGTGTGCACGCAAGTGTAGAAAACCACGAATTTTTATTATTTTAACGCCCAGGTTTATAGTAGTCTAGAATAAAAAGAAAATAACGAAATGAAAAGTAATGAATGTTTATTTTTCTCCGCACCCCATTGAATTGACGGATACATGGAACTACTACAAAATGTGCACTATATTTTATTAACAAATCAATTACTCTGAGAAATGAGAGCCAGGAGCCTGCTTCTGCAGAGACAAGCTACAGAAGAGTACCAACCAGTAGTCATTGAGCTTTTCCACCTCATGGTGGCTCCATGTGTGTCAGAGTAGAACTGTTGATAGGGTTTTTCATTGACTGGTTTTTTTAGAAGTAGATTGCCCACCCTTTCTTCTGAGGTGCCTTTGGCAGATTCAAACCTGCAACCTTTGCGTTAGCAGCTGAGCACATTAACTGTTTGCACTATTGGTTTTGGTTTTTTTTAAATCTTTTTTTTCTTTACCCCACCCCCCTTTTTAAATCATTTTATTGGGGGCTCGTACAACTCATCACAGTATATACATATATCCATGTGTCAAGCATATTTGTACACCTGTTGTCCTCATCATTCTCAAAACATTTGCTTTCTAATTAAGCCCCCCTCCCTCCCTGCTCTGCCCTCCCTCATGAGCCCTTGATAATTTATAAGTTATTATTTTTTCATGTCTTACACTGTCCAATGTCTCCCTTCCCCCACTTTTCTGTTGTCTATCTCCCGGGGAGGGGGTTATATGTAGATCCTTATAATCGGTTCCCCCTTTCCACCCCAACCTCCCACCACCCTCCCCGTATTGCCACTCTCACCACTGGCCCTGAGGGGATCATCTGTCCAGGACTCCCTGCTTGCACTATTTACAGACTTTTGTACAAGAGTTGTTGCCATGAGTTGGCCCCCGACTTGTGGTGACCTCATGCAGCCCACTAATTCCCAGGTACACCCTGAGTTGCCTGAGTAGTGCAGAGGTGCTTCAAAACCCTCTGTGGCAGGCCTTCACGGTTGTTATGGTTGAATCACATGTCTTCTCTAAATAATTTCTTCCCTTTCATTAAATGGAACAATTCTGTTCAGTGATTATCTTTTTTTGTTTGTTTGTTTTGTTTTTTGTTTTTTTTAATTTTAACAATTTATTAGGGGCTCATACAATTCTTATCACAGTTCATACATATACATACATCAATTGTATAAAGCACATCTGTACAGTCCGTGCCCTAATCATTTTTTCTCCTCTTTTCTTTTTTTACATTTTATTAGGGACCCATACAACTCTTATCACCATCCATACATATACATACATCAATTGTATAAAGCACATCCATACATTCCCTGCCCCAATCATTCTCAAAGCATTTGCTCTCCACTTAAGCCCCTTGCTTCAGGTCCTCTTTTTTTTTCCCCCTCCCTCCTCTTTCCCCCCTCCCTCATGTGTCCTTGGTAATTTATACCTCGTTATTTTGTCATATCTTGCCCTATCCGGAGTCTCCCTTCCCCCCTTCTCTGCTGTCCCTCTCCCAGGGAAGAGGTCACATGTGGATCCTTGCAATCAGTTCCCCCCTTCCAACACACTCACCCTCCACTCTCCCAGCATCGTCCCTCACACCCTTGGTCCTGAAGGTATCATCCACCCTGGATTCCCTGTACCTCCAGCCCTCATATGCACCAGTGTACAGCCTCTGTCCTATCCAGGCCTGCAAGGTAGAATTCGGATCATGGTAGTTGGGGGGAGGAAGCATCCAGGATCTGGGGGAAAGCTGTGTTCTTCATTGATACTACCTCGCACCCTAATTAACCCATCTCCTCTCCTAAACGCCTCTATGTGGGGCTCTCCATTGGCCGACACTTGGGCCTTGGGTCTCCACTCTGCACTTCCCCCTTCATTTAATGTGGTATATATATGCATATACATATACACATATATACACACACTTATATCGTTGTTGTTTTTTTTGCATGATGCCTTATACCTGGTCCCTTGGCACCTCGTGATCGCACTGGCCGATGTGCTTCTTCCATGTGGGCTTTTTTGCTTCTGAGCTAGATGGCCGCTTGTTCACCTTCAAGCCTTTAAGACCCCAGACACTATCTCTTTTGATAGCCGGGCACCATCAGCTTTCTTCACCACATTTGCTTATGCACCCATTTGTCTTCAGCGATCCTATCATGGAGGTGTGCAGTCAATGATAAGATTTTTTGTTCTTTGATGCCTGGTAACTGATCCCCCTGGGACCACTCGATCACTTCCATGTGGACTTTGTTGCTTCTGAGCTAGATGGCCTCTTGTTTATCTTCAAGCCTTTAAGACCCCAGTCACTATCTCTTTTGATAGCCGGGCACCATCAGCTTTCTTCACCACATTTACTTGTTCACCCACTTTGGCTCCAGCCGTTGTGTCGGGAGAGTGAGCATCATAGAGTTCCAATTTAATAAAAGAAGGTATTCATGCATTGAGGGAGTGTTTGAGTAGAGGCCCAAGGTCCTTCCGCCACCTTAATACTTGACCTATAAATATAGACACATAGATCTATTTCCCCATCCTCCTATATATATTTGCATGTACATGTCTTTGTCTAGACCTCCATGAATGCCCTTTGACTCCTAGCTCTTTCCTCCATCTCCCTTGATTTTCCTCCTGCCCTACTACCATGCTTCATCGCCACCTGGGCTAGTGTATACCTCTTCTCTAAGCAACCTTACCCTTGATCATTTCCCACCAGGCCTGCCACTCCCCCTTCTCTACCATTTGGGGTCCCATGTTTTTCCCTTGTCCCTGGGTTTGTTAATACCACTTCCTTACCCCCCCTACCACCCACCCCAAGTCCCCCCAGAACTGTCGGTCCCGTTGTTTTTCCTCCAGATAGTTCATCCAGCCTGTCCTATTCAGACAGACCTGTGGAGTCACTAACATGCACGAAAACAAGACAGAGGAAAACAAAACAACAGTATACAACCAGACAACAAAACAACAAAAACAAACCACTGACAAAGAACAGAACAAAACAGTTCACAAGAGAAAAGCTTGTAGTTAGTTCAGGGATCGTTTGCTGACCCTTAGGAGCGTTTTCCAGTCCAATCTGTTGGGGCACCACGCCCTGGCCCCAAAGTCCACTTTCAGCATTCCCTGGGGACCTTGCCACTCCATTCCCTTGCTGTTCCGCTGCACTCCCCCAGTGATTTGCCTCGGTTTGTTGGGATCAGGTCAGGTGCAATTCCCACACTGTGTCTCCAGTGCTGTCCCCTGTATCGCCCTTAGTCACTGAGGGGCATCATGTCTCATAGTAGGGCCAGCCATGTTGTTCTCTCTGTGGACTGGCTGCTCTACTCAGGAACATCATCATCATGACCTGGTGGGCCAGGCTGTGCTCCACTCTCTCCTCCTGCCCCTTCATCTGCTCCCGTGTGCTCTGATCAGATATGTCCATCTCCCGGAGCTGCGGAGTCAATGTCCTTTGGAACAAATTCTTTTCGGGGAAGGGCAGGAATCCACTTAATTTATGGTGCTGGGGCCAGCCTCCCAGACCTCTCCACTGGTTCCCTCCTCCACGCCGGGATATTGCATTCACACCTTGCGACACTGGGTTGAAGTCTGGTCCCACTTTCCCTGTGGAGATATAAACAATACCCTCCCCTTGGGTGGATTAATGCCCCATGACCCCACTACCCTTTTCTTCCTTGTATTCATCCTTTTGTTTTCCTTTCCCCACCTCCTCCACCACAGTGATTATCTTTTTAAAAACATTAAGAACCAAAGATAAATTACCATAAGCAATGTTAAGTTCTAGAATCATTAAGCTAATGCTTTAGCTCTGCAGCTTGTGTTCATTTGTGCCTTTAAGTCTGCCTAGCAGTGCTGTCACCAGCCCGCATGCCTGCCTCTGCGCTTTCAGTTATTAATGGCTAGTGAGTCCAGATGTCGTGTATTCAGTGTATCACCCCCCTGACCACCAGGTAAACAATAGCTTTTCATTGGTTCTTATCTGTAGGATTTTTGGATACCAAAGATAATCTTTATTAATTTGTATCAACAGGAATGGATTAGTGAAAGCATGCTTCTTTCTTTAGCTTGTTTCTGTATACCTATATACCAAGGAAAAATTGATTACTTTCTTCCAAATTTGTCTGAACCGGTCTTCATTTTCAAATAGCTTCAAGCACTTCTTCAAATTTGGCCAAAACTACCCCCTCGGGAGGCCCTGGAGCTGCTGGATTTCAACTACCCTGACCAGTATGTGCGGGAATACGCTGTGGGCTGCCTGCGACAGATGAGGTGTGTCTTCCCAGGTGGCTTTCCTGGGGCAAGGCTTGGCTTAGCAGTAGGTGGAAAATGAGCTGTCTCATGGAATAGATATGGAAATGGCTAACAATTAACAGTGATATGTATATTGGGGGGAAAAAAGCTAGTTACTGTGTCAGGAAATTCCCCAGATTACCCCAGGTTCTGTAGGTCACTGGGAGGACTCTTAGTCACATCTGTGATGTATTACAGCAAAAGAGTGTAGAGCAAAACCATCAAAGCGAGAGATGGTAAGGTGCATGGGTGAAGCCCAGAAGGAGAAGCAGGTGCAAGCGCCCAGCAGTCCTTGCCCAGTGGACTCACTAAGTGCACTTTTCCCCACCAGCAGATTGTTATGACACACCTGTGAAATGCTGTCTACCAGAGAAACTAACGTTAGAGACTTAGTTCTTAGGTTTTGGTGGGGGACTAGTTATGTTAGCTTCCACTGCCTAGCAGGGAATAAAACTTCAGATTCCCAGAGGGAAAGTGAATAGTTAGCTTAAATCATGTTATTTTTATAATTAGTCTAGGTGCCGAGAGCCACTTTATCAGCTTGGGTTATGGGAACCCTTCCAAAATGCAAGTTCCCAGAGAGCAGCCAAGGCCTTCCAGCCTCATAAACAGATTTTTCAAAGCATAGTACATAGGCCTACTGTGTTAACTCTTTACCATGCACAATCTGTATACCATCCAGAATTAAGAAGTTTTACTATTTTCTCATTTTTAAAAGTAAAAAAAAACTATAGTTAAAGTTTAAGTCTTCATAGCCTTCTTATTATGTTCCCCCTTTTCCATAGTTAGAAATTTCCTCTATGACCTTGTATACTTATGCCCCCCTTTAATTATTATCACATTTGAGGGGGCTTCAAATATTTGTGGAAAAATTCTATTTCCTTTAACTCTATTTTTGAGGCCCCCTCATGTATGTCTATTAAAATGTAGAATATATGGGCAATTTTTAAATTGCACAGATGTTTCTTGCCATATGTTAGGTCTGCCTTATTTGCATTCAGCCTTACTATTCTTGTTTCCTTCAGCCTCGTTACCTGTCACTCGGATTTTTTCCTTTCACTACTATGGAGTATTTTCTCATAGGGATATGTCATATTTGTTACATTCCCAAGACTTTAGTTTTTACTGAATATCTTGGAGAACAAATTCTTGATCCTAATGGTAAGGCAAGAAAGTAAATTGCTCAAATACTGATGAAATTTTTATTTTGTAAAAGTGACAGTATAAATGAGTCCACTTTTTCAGTGTGCTGAGAAAGCAGTATTAAAGTACCCATTTTTTTCCAACTCTCGGCTGATTGTAAATGTGAACAATAACTAATTGTATTAAAAGTGTATCACCTATCTGGTCTTTGCAGCTGTCCTGATTGGAAATCCCCAGCCTTCTGTTGGATTAGTTTGGTACCACTGGTGCAGGGGATGTAACCTTTAACAGTCTAGCCCAAAGGGACTGTTGTATTTCAATAAGTTAGTAGTTGGTAGTTCCGCAGGAAGTGACTTTTTCTGCCATAGGTTGGTGAGTGACTTCTGTTTTTTCTTTCAGTGATGAAGAACTTTCTCAATACCTTTTACAACTGGTGCAAGTTTTAAAATATGAGCCCTTTCTTGATTGTGCCCTCTCTCGATTCCTATTAGAAAGAGCACTTGCTAATCGGAGGATAGGGCAGTTTCTATTTTGGCATCTCAGGTAAGTCTTGTTTTTCAATTTCAACCTACTGTGTGCTTTAACATAAATATGAATTAGCATAGTATAGGCAGAAAAGTTAGCTGGTTTTCTTTATTTTCAACCTTCTTTCTCATTTGCGCTTGTTTTCATGCCTTCTCTTTCTTAGTATGCAATTTTTGGTTTTCATTATTTGGCAAAGTCATTCATGTAAGTGTCCCTTCCAAACTGAAAATGATAATGGATGTATTGTTTTTCCCCACAAGGTAAGGTGTGCATTTTGTCTTAATATGCTTGCACTAAGTGTAGACGTAGTGATTTATTTTTTAAAGGTGATGGGTAGTAGTAGCATCATTGCTCCTATTGGCTAAGAATAACAGCAGTGTGCTAAGGACAGCCGTTTTCTTTTCAGTTCTGTATTTGACTTGGTCATTTTCAGAAACACATACATCTTACTTCACCAGATTCATCTAGGAGTAAAATCAGGAAAAAGGATTTTTTAAAATATCATTTTATTGGGGCCTCTTACAACTCTTAGAACATTCCATATATCAATTATATCAAGCATCTTTGTACATATGTTGCCATCATCATTTTCTAAACATTTACTGTCTATTTGAGCCCTTGGTATCAGCTCTTCTTTTTTTCACTTCTTTGCCCCCCTCACCCTGGTGACTCCTTGATAAATGATAAGTTATTATTTTTTCATATCTTATACTGACTGCTGTCTCCCTTCACCTATGTTTCTGTTGTACATCCCCCTGGGGGCTGGGGTTATGCATTGGTAGTTGTGATCAGTTCCCCTTTTCCCCACTATTCCCACCTTCCCCCTACTCTCCTGGTATTGCTACTCCCATTTTTGTTCCTGAATAGTTTTTCTGACCTAGATTACATGTGTCGTGAACACTTACCTGTTCCAGGGTACTTGCTCCAGTCTAGCCAGAACTGAAAGGCAGGACTGGGGTCATGATATACGGAGTGAGGAAGCCTCAAAGAACAAGAGGAATATTGTGTGTGTTTCCTTGATGCTCTACTGCGCCCTGGTTGACTCATCCCATCCTTGTGACCCTTCTGTGAGGGGATGTCCTATTGTCTACAGATGCAGGAAAAAGAATGTCAGTTGTTCTTAGGCTTCCTCATTGCTGACTCTACTCACACATTTTTGTTTGCTCAACCATACTTCAGAGCAGAGGTCCTCAAACTTTGTAAACAGGGGGCCAGTTCACTGTCCCTCAGACCCGTTGGAGGGCCAGCTTATAGTTTTAAAAAAATACGCACTGCACATACCTTATTTTGAAGTAAAAAAACAAACAGGGAAAAGATACCTGGGGGTCAGATAAATGGCCTTGGTGGGCCGCACGTGGCCTACGGGCCGCAGTACCAGGGTGCCTGCTTTAGAGCATTGCAACTAATGCATGTGAGAGGAAAGGAAAAATTTAAACCTTTTTTGCTAGGTGTCTTAAGCTCTAAAGTAAATTCTAAATTTTGAGAGTTGTGTTTCTCAATATTAGTTTCCTTATTATTGGTAGTTTATCTTGTTTTTAACTTATCTTCTTTTGCCATCAAGTTAGTCTCCTTAATAGTAAACCACTCAGGGCATAACAAAACAATATCATTCTTTAAATCGTTGAGTCATTAATCAATTGTGTTATGTTAATTGTGTTTAGATTGGTTAAATTACCTGTGTTCTTTGAAAGAGAGTCAAGTAAGAAATGAAAAATTTGAACTTCTTAAAATAAAAATTTAAATAATTATAAACTCTTTTTTATAATTGTAACTTTTCAGACTCTAAGGTATTTTTAGGTCTAAAGTATTAGAAAGCTGACCATCCTGCTAATAAATTATGTGCTAATATATATGATAAACATGTTTATTTCATAGTAGACTATAAAGCCAATTTTGTATTTGATGATAATCTGAAATGTTTGATAAACATATTATTTAAATATTATTAACTTGCCACAGGTCAGAAGTACACATTCCTGCGGTCTCGGTACAGTTTGGTGTCATCCTTGAAGCATATTGTCGGGGAAGCGTAGGCCACATGAAAGTGCTTTCCAAACAGGTATCAGCTTGTCTTCATTGCATGTTCAGTTTAATACATGGTGTTCAAGAAATTGTCCCAAATGCTGTTTCTCACAACATATTGTTTCTTTATTTTAAAATTTTTGTGTTTATTATTCAAGGGTATAAGTAGTACAACAGATACCAATTCAATAATTTCTTCACCATTACATTCACTAACCAAACCTGATTAGTGCATACTTTTATCAGTATTTATGTTATGAATTGAAGTTTCTACAAAGTAGCAGAATATTAACTGAATGCTACCTGAAAAATAATGTCCAAAATTTCTTCTATTTTCTATATTAAATACAATATATGTTTTGAACTGATGACCTTGTGGTTAGAGCCCAAAGAGTAACCATATGCCGCCACTACAATATACGTATTTCTGAATCCAAGCCCAGTGCTGATAAGTCAAGTCTTACAGGACAGCGTCAGACTGCTCTGTCAGAGAATAGTCTAGTCATGCTTTCTCACTTGGATTTCATTACCATCCTATGTATGCTTTTGGTTGACATTCTTCCTCCTCACTCCATAGCAGAGCAGGTAATTTAGTGGCCTACGGGGGGTAGGGACAGTAGTTGTTGTTTGTGTGGGTGTGTGTATAAAGCAAAACATGCACCAATGTCATAGTGTCTGCTTGGGGATGGCGGAGGACCGGGCAGCGTTTCATTGTGTTGTACATAGAGTTGCTTTGAGTGGGCACCGACAGCACATAACAGCAATGTGTAGACTTGAGTGACGCTGACTACATTCAAGATAGGCGGCCATTCTCACCCTCCTTTTTTTCCTGTTATTCTTCCTCCACTGCCCCTATGTTTTCTAGCTTTCTAGCTACTGTGTCATTTTAATCCCATGTAGATAGATCTTTTTAATTTTTTGAGATAGTTCTCTAAAGAACACAGTGCTCAAGATGGACATTTTTTACTAGCTAAACTAAATTGTTTTTCAGTTTTAAGATGACTCCAGAGGATGTTTTTGGTTTGAAGATTATCTCATGGCTCCAAAACATCTAGGACCTATGACAATTGAAATTCTATGTGTATTACCACCTTTCTTGGCCCACCCCACTTATTGATCAAGATTCTTCTATAGAATTTTTGAATAAAGTATTCCACACTAGTAGCTGAATACCATCTATTTTTTCTAATACCATCTATTTTTTCTGGTCTCCTGACAAAAGAGACAGTTTTTGCTGAAGGCAAATAAGCACACCTCCCACACCCTCCTCCTATTCCTGACTCTCCTTTTCCTTTGCTGCTCCAGGAGAATGAAGACTAACTGTGCCTTGGGTGGTCACCTGCAAACTTTCTTTTTTTAATTAAAAGATCTTTTTTTTAAATCTTTTTATTGGGGCTCATAAGGCTCTTATCACAGTCTGTACATACATCAATTGAGCAAAGCACCCTTATACATTCGTTGCACTCGTCACTCTCATAATTCACCTTCCACTTGGGTTCCTGGAATCAGCTCGGTTTCCCTTTTTTCCCCCCATTCCCCTCCCTCCCCGATCCCACCCCTGGTCCCCTGATAGTTTATAAATAATTATTATATCTTATCTTACACTCCCCGGCGTCTCCCCTCACCCGCCTCCCCATTGCCCATCTCCCAGGGAGGAGGTTACACATAGATCTCCAAGATCGGTTCTCCCTTTCTACACCCCCTTTCCTCCTGGTGTCGCCATTCCCACCGCTGGTGTTGAGGGGTTCGTGTGTCCTAGATTCCCTGTGCCTCCAGATCCCCACTGCACTGCTGTACATCCTCTGGTATAACCAGGTCCGCAAGGTAGAATTGGGGTCATGATGATTGGGAGGGGAGGAAGCGTTCAGGAATTAGAGGAAGGTTTTGAGTTTCATTGTTGCTACACTGAACCCTGAGTGACCCATCTCCTCCCCACTATCCCTCTGGAAGGGATGTCCAGCTGTCTACAGATGGGCATTGGGTCCCCATCATGTACTCCCCCTCTTTCACAGTGATGTGTTTCTCACCACCACCCCACCTTTGTTGTTGGAGACCTGGTCTCCTCTGCCCTTCACGATCACCTATGTTGGTGTGCTGCTTCCGTGTGGGCTTGGTTGCTTCTGGGCTAGATGGCCGCTTGTTTGCTTTCAAGCCTTTAAGTCCCCAGACGCTATACCTCTCAGTAACCGGGCACCATCAGCCTTCTTCACCACACTTGCTTATGCACACTTTGGTCTTCAGCGATTACGTGAGGAAGGTGATCACACAATGATTGTTTTTGTTCCTTGGTGTCTGCTACATGGTCCATTCAACACCTTGTATTCGCTTAGGCCATATGCTTCTTCTCTGTGCGCTTTGTTGCTTCTGAGCTAGATAGCCGCTTATTTGCCTTCAAGCCTTTAAGACCCCAGACGCTATATCTTTTTGATAGCCGGGCACCATCAGCTTTCTTCACCACGTTTGCTTACACACACGTCTGTCTTCAGTGATCATATCGGGAAGGTGGGTATCCTGCAATGACTGTTTAGCAGGACGAGGTGCTATTGTATTGGGGGATTATGCATGAGGAGGCCCAATGTCCATCTCCTACCCTACTACTGAACCTATAAATATATGCATATAAGTCTATTGCCCACATAATCATAAATATATTTACATAGAAGATCATTTTATTGGGAGTTCTTACAACTCTTAGAACAATACATACATCAATTATAACAAGAATATTTTTACATATGTAGCCATCATTCTTTTCTAGACATTTATTTTCTATTGAGGAATTGTTACCTTCCTTACATCCCCCAATCCCCAACTTGCAAACTTTTAAAAATGTTTTTTAATTGTCATTTTATTGGGGTCTCGTACAATTCTTACCACAATCCATACATCTATTGTGTCAAGCACATTTGTACATATGTTGCCATTATCATTTTCAAAACACCTGCTTTATACTTGAGGTCTTGGTATCAGCTCTTCAGTTTTTTCCCCTCTCTCCATGCTCCCCCCTCCCCCTTGAACCCTTGATAATTTATAAATTATTATTGTCGTATCTTACACCATCCGACATCTCCCCTCACCTACTTCTCCTATATCAGTCCCCCAGGGAGAAGGTTATATGTAAACCTTGTAATCTGTTCCCCCTTTCACCCTCACCTTACCTCCACCCTCCCAATATCACCATTCTCACCACTGGTCCTGAGGGGTTCATCTGTCCTGGATTCCCTGCATTTCCATTTCCTGTCTGTACCAGTGTACACCCTTCGGTCCAACCAGACATGCAAGGTAGAATTGGGATCATGATAGTGGCGGGAGGAAGCATTCAAGAACTCAAGGAAAATTGTATATTTCATTGTTGCTACACTGCACCCTGACTGGCTCATGTCCTCCCCACAGCCCTTCTGCATGGGGATGTCCAATTTCCCACAGATGGGCCCTGGGTCCCCACTCCACACTCCCCCTCATTCACAGTCTTATGTTTTTTTTGGGGGGGTGTCTTTCATGCCTGATACCTGATCCCTTCGACACCTTGTGATCTCACAGGCTGGTGTGCTTCTTCCATGTGGGCTTTGTTGTTTCTCAGTTAGATGGCCCCTTGTTTATCTTCCAGCCTTTGGGACCCCAGATTCTATATCTTTTGACAGCCGGGCACCTTTCTTTAGTCAGCTTTCTTCACCGCCTTTGCTTATGCATCTGCTTTTTCTTCAGCATTTGTGTTGGGGTAGGCTGGTGTACTTCTTCCACGTGGACATTGTTGTTTCTTAGCTAAATGGATGCCTGTTTATCTTCAAGCCTTTAAGACCCTAGATGCTATATCTTTTGATAGCCGGGCACTATCAGCTTTCTTTACCACTTTTGCTTATGCACCCACTTTGTCCTCAGCAATCAAGTCAGCACAGGTTGGTGTGCTTCTTCCATGGGGGTCTTGTTGTTTCTCAGCTAGATGGCTGCCTGTTTATCTTCAGGCCTTTAAGACTTCAGATGCTATATCTTTTGGTAGCCAGGCACCATCAGCTTTCTTCACCACATTTGCTTGTGCACCCATTGTCTTCAGTGATCGGGCCAGGAAAGTAAGCATCTTAGACTGCCGAATTGCTAGAACAAAGTGTTTTTGTGTTGAGAGAGTACTTGAGCAGGGGCCCACTGTCCATGTTTTCTTAATACTCAACCTATAAATATATGTACATAAATATATTTACATCTTTATATGCCTGTATTTAAATCTCTATGACTACCCTTTGCCTCCTAGGTCTTTCCTCTATTTCTTTGTGTTTTCCTCTTGTCCACTATGTTATTCAACCTTCATTTGCGTTTTAGGAATTCCTCTGTTACATTGCCCTTGATCCAGTCCTGCCAGACCTCTTACACCCTCCTTGCCACTGATTTTGGATCACTTGTTGTTCCCTTGTCCCTGGGTTTATTAACACCCACTTCCTTTCCCCTGCCTCCCCTACTCCAATGTCCCCCAGAACTGTCATCACATTCTCTCTTCTGGCTTGTTTATCATGCCTGTCCCTTCCAGGTAGACATGCTATGTACCATCACAAGACTGAGTACAATGAAGCAACAATAGCCATAACAACACATACCAAAAAACCGTATCAATAGTTCAGGGTCTATTTGTTGTCCTTCACGGGTGCTTTCCAGTCAAATCTGATGGGGTGCCATGCTCTGCCACTGCCTCTATCCCTGGGGACTTGCAAACTTTTAAGACTCCAGCCACTACTCAGCGAAGTTTAGAGGAGGGGCAGAGGCCAATTAACTGAGATGTTCCTAAAACATGACCCAAATAAACCTCCAAACTAAGACACCAAATCCCATGTGGTGTTTGATTGTATATAAGCAGTGTGTGTGTGTGTGTGTGTGTGTGTGTGTGTGTCCACGTGTGTATATTGCACAACTTTTGCCATTTCAATTTTTTATAAGTACAGCATACTGCAAGCATTTAAACTATACCTTTATTTAATCAGTGTGATTTTAGATGAAGTAATCTGTTTAAAATGTATATTCTATTTTGTATTATTTCCACATTTAAATCCCTGTAATAATTTTTCATTGCATTGAGAATAAAATGTAGGGCCCACTTTACACTGGGCAATTTGTTTATTTGGCTGGTTTACTTGCCTTTTGTTTGTTTTCTGGGAGTATTACCTTGACCTTTTATTATTATAAAGGTGATATATTTATGAGCCAATACTTTTGACTGATATAGCAAAGAGAAGACTATCTTGAAATGGAGTAAACTTATAAAAAGACAAAGTTATCACTGTAAGCTATAAAAAGACAGTATTGAAAGACTTGAAGTATTTGACTCATGAATCATAACCACGGGGATGGTATCTAGGACATTGTCCAGGAAATGCATACCAACACAGTTAGAAAGAAGGCTTAAAAATTCCAACTATACAAACACGGAAGAAATTCAAATTTAAAGTACTTCAAAAAGGCCCTGTTCCCTTGTTTCTAGTGCTTGTGTAGCTCCTGAACTTGTTGAGAAGTGGAGTGTCTATGGTTTTTACAGATGGCTAACTTGGCCAGCCTCAGCCATCTCAATTTTATGATCAAGCTGCATAGAACCTTCCCAGTTTCCTGTGAGTGAGGCCTCAGCCTATTTCTAGAAAAGGCATGCTTGAATATACCTCCTTACAGGGTTTTAGTGGTTTCCTTGCAAAGGAGTAGAATTCTGAAATGAAAATATGATAGAAATCATATCTTGTCTGTAGAAATTCAAGCCATGGTTTATGTTTGTTATTGTTATATTGATATTAATTTTTTCGGCTGTCAAGTTGATGCCCAGTAAGCAAACCTATAGGACAGCGTAGATAGAAATTCACATTTTGAACCACTCCACAATGTTTCTTAGGCTACAGTCTTTCCTCCTTTTTCCACAAAACTGTTTGGCTGTCCTCTTCAGAGGCAGACTGCCACAGTTTCTCTCTTCTCACCTGGCACAGCTGGTCGGTTCATAGAGCTGACCTGATGGCTCAAAGCCAAGCAGTACGCACCACCCCACCAGAGACCATCCTTATTTGTATGGAAGGTCTTTAAAAAATGCCATTATATTTTAATTCCATTTTCCATGAAATTTGTGATACCCCCTCATGTATGATAAACACTTTAGTTCTGTTTTCATAATTTGTTCTCTATAATCTTGGTAATATGTATTTCTGTACCTACGAATCTGTTGTTGGCTAAGACTGTTTCTCAAGGAATTTTTTACAACATGATATAAAAAGTTATCAAATCACAAAGCAAGATATGCTTTTTGATTCAGTTGGTCATTGTTAGTCTGTCTACCTTCAGCTGTTGCTGTACAGTTTTTCGTGCACGTGTGATAACAAAAAGTAGGCATGGAGGTGGCGTGTCTGCATCCCTAGGACTGATGCTACATAGTTTCCTTGTATGGAAGAAGTCCAAGCAGATTACTTACTGCTTGTTCACCTTCTGTTATTCAACTCCCAAATTCTGAGAAATTTGCTTCATACTTCTTAAACAGCCACAATCTTATGTCCCTTTCTTTTTCTGTAATATCTAAGATTTCTCACAAGAAAATCATTAGTTTGAAAAACAGTTCTTTAAGCAACAGGTGGCAAAAATAAAGCCTTTTATTCGATATGTAAAATTATCATCTGCCAAAATATTTTTTTACTTTACCTGTATGTTGTGTGTGTGCATGTATGCTGGGGACGGGTAGTTATTGGTTAATATAATCACTTGATACTGTATTATTCTATATTATTTGTAACTACAAATGAATGTTGGGGTTGGGGAAACTTGTTTTTCAGGTTGAAGCACTTAATAAGTTAAAAACTTTAAATAGTTTAATCAAACTGAATGCAATGAAGCTAAATAGAGCCAAAGGGAAAGAAGCCATGCACACCTGTTTAAAACAGAATGCGTATCGAGAAGCCCTCTCTGACCTGCAGTCTCCTCTGAACCCATGTGTCATCCTCTCAGAACTCTAGTAAGTGTCTGTACGTGTGCAATGAGTCTCCCATGGAAACCTTAGAGCCACTGCTAGAGTAGCATGCGGGCCAGCCGTCAGCCCCGAGGGGCAATGTGAGTTAGGAGGGGAAGGAGCACAGCCCACACAGGCTGCTCTAGTGTTTCACAAATGGCATCCGCACCCACTGAGTTTACCCCTGGACTTAATGAAAGGTACTGTAAGTTCATGTCCTTTCAGTTATGTATGATTAAAGCTTCCTCAAGTATTTCTACAGGTTGAGAATCACATATCACTAAAATACTGGAAACCATATCAAATTGCTTAGTAGTTGACTTTACAAACTTTAAATGAGATATTGAATGAATTTACAGTTTTTCTCCTTCTGTATAGAAGTAATGGCATGCATTCTTCTGTCAATATTCAAATTGGAACCTTCTTAGGAAATCAAGAATCATAAAAAATCATCTCATAATATTGCGCCCATCTGTGCTCGCTCTGGCAGCACGTATACTAAGAATATTAATCCCGTCATGTGTCCACATGTCGTTAATTCACTCAGCATAGTAATGTGAGTTACAGGTGAATAGGAGAGAGGAGGGGTTTACTGCAGGTGGTGAGAAAGGCAGACCGAGGGTTTTCAGGCCAGCCCGTTGGCCTACGTACATGCCTCCAAGGCTGCCTGCATGACTGCTTTCCACCAGCTGGACCTCATGCTCTCCTTTTGAATTCTTCAGTACCTCATAGGAATAAGTAAGATCTTGGCCCCATTCTGCTTTCTCAAGGTAAAGTTACAGGTTTCCATTTTATTGAAGTGGTCTAACTTTTCCCTTGTTTGATTTCAGTGTTGAGAAGTGCAAATACATGGATTCCAAAATGAAGCCTTTGTGGCTGGTGTACAACAACAAGGTGTTTGGTGAAGATTCAGTTGGAGTAATTTTTAAAAATGGTGATGGTAAGTATTAGGCTTTTACAGAGTCACATTGTCTACTACAATCATTAAAAGGAATTATAAAAGTAAATGTGTTTTGCTAGACATTTAATCATTTCACTATACAAAAATCATTATATGGATACCAGTACCTTCACATTTCTGTGACCTAGAAACTACCCTTAGGTATGATGTTAAATAAAAGTCAACTATACATGTAGTTTTGTGACGTCGTGGTGCAATGCTTTCTTGCAATCTTAACTCTGTGTCTACTTGGAAGCACGCAGCAGAACTAAGTGGGCGGGGCTGTCGCGTCAATTCTATTAGCACCTGGGAGAGTACCTGAGAGTTGCTCTGAATCCACGTGGTAGCAATGGTTTCTCTGATGGGTAGTAGATTGATTGCTCGTCGTACAACATTTTAAAAACATTTTCTTTAACTTAATTTGTAAGAAAAATTGTCACAGGGACAAGCTAACGAACTAGCCTAAAATTTGATAAGATGAGTATAGTGAATGTGAACATAATGGGAAACATTTACCGAGTGTTCCTTGTGACTTTTAGTTAATTGTGACTAACTCCAGTGAGACAGAAGTTAATAAGTTGCTAGGCATGAAATGGAAAGCTGTTTATGTGAAACTTCTTTTCCTTTTAGATTTAAGACAGGATATGTTGACACTTCAAATGCTACGCTTGATGGATTTACTCTGGAAAGAAGCTGGCCTGGATCTTCGGTAAGATTTCTAGTGAATTTTTTCACTTAATGTATTACTCGAATAGCAAAATTTCTAAAACTTCATGTTGATCCCATTTCTCTCGCTATTGTAGTTAGTTGTTCATAATAATATTTATATAATATCCTTTCAGGTGTATTATTTAAATGTCATCAAGTTTTAAAAACTATATACATGACTGAGATTTCCCAAAAAAGCAATAGATCTAGATTTACACTAATATCTGGACAGACAGCAGGAGTCACATTGCAGCTGTAGTTCTGAAGATGCTTTCGGAGGAGGGCGCACACTGCTGGTTGTCATGGCAGTGACAAGCCAGAGGGGTGGGCCTAGCTCTTTCTCGGTTAGCTTAGGTTCTTTTCGTTAGGTAATTTTCTTACATGTTAATTGTTTATAGTAGCCCCTTGTAGTCCTTTTACTTCTGAATTTCATTTGTCAATTTTGTTGACTCATTCCGAGAGCCACCTTTTGGATCTGTTATTCTGCTCTGTGTTTCATTCATTTTCATTCTCATCTGCCTTCCTTTCTTGCTTTTGGCTTAGTTTACTCTTTTTCTAATCTCTTAAATTGAGAGTTTAGGTTTTTAATTTGGAATCCTTTTTTCATATGGGTGGTTAGCTATAAATTTCTCTAGAAGCACTGTTTCTTCTACATCCCTTGTTTTGTTTCATTTTCGTTCATCTCTTTTTCTGATTTCACTGGTGATTTTTTCCCCATTGCATTATTTGTTATTTTGTTTCATTTTTATATATTTGTGCCATATATTTCAGTTACTGCTTTCTATTTACCCTAGCTACTCAGAGACCATGCTTTGTATTATTTCTTTTCTATGTTTATCAAATCTTACTTTATGTCTAAGATAGATTCCATCCTAGATGATAGTCTTTGTTCAACTGAGACAAATTGGTTCCTCATGTGGAGTATTTTATAGAATGCTTTTGGGTGTGTAGTTGGTTTCAGTACTCTCCGTAGGTTTTCAGCGGCCAGTGCCTCTGACGTGGACAGCCATTCCTTCTTCGTAGCCTGTGCTTAGTCTAGAGCTCTGCCCAAACACGTACCCTTCGAGTTACTCTGCTCGTACTTGAAGTGCCGGCGACACAGCTTCCAGCAGCACATAAGCCACCACAGTACGAGCAGTGCTAAGAAAACCATGAGAGGAGGAACACACTCGCATATTTTCAACTAAAAGAAAAATATTCAAACTTCGATTTCAATATTGAAAGATTCTGTGGGCAATATATTGAGCGATGCAGGAAGCATCAAAAGACAATGGAAGGAATAAACAGTCACTGTACCAAAAAGAATTAGTCAGAATTCAGCTATTTCCAGAGCATATGAGCAAGAACCAGTAGTCCTGAAGGAAAAAGCCCAACCTTCACTGAAAGCATTAGCCCAAAACAAGACTCCAGCCCCGCCGCAGCCCTCCCTCGAAGGGGACGAGTAACAGAAATGTGGGTGAAGGGCGACAACAGACAGTGTAAGATACTAAATAACAATAATAATATATAATTGATCAAGGGTTCATGAGGTGGGAGTTTTGGGTAAGGGAGGAGAAAAAAAAAGAGCTAATTCCAAGGGCTCAGGTAGAAAGAAAATGTTTGGAAATGTTGGTAGCAACATATGTACAAGTGTG
Organism: Tenrec ecaudatus; assembly: GCF_050624435.1. Classification (NCBI taxonomy): domain Eukaryota; kingdom Metazoa; phylum Chordata; class Mammalia; order Afrosoricida; family Tenrecidae; genus Tenrec; species Tenrec ecaudatus. The sequence goes on from NC_134533.1 coordinate 141,983,021, forward strand.
CTTACTACAATTGAGTGATGGATTGTTATAAGATTTGTAAGAGCCCCCCAATAAAATGATTAATTAAAAAATTCTCACAACTGAACAAATAAAAAATAGAATCATAAACAGGAAAAAAGAATGAAGAAAAAGTTCTAGAACTGTGATGATGATTGTACAACTCTTCTTGATGTGGTTGAACTATTGACTTGTGGGATATGTGAATTATATACCAATAAAACTGTTGGGAAAGGGAAAAAAAAGGCTCCAGGAATTGATGGAATACTATTGGAAATGTCTCAACAAGTCAGTGGAGCATTGGAAGCACTTGCTCATCTGAAAGGAAATTTGGAAGACAGTTACTTAGTCATCTGACTAGAAGAGACCCACGTTTGTAGGCATTCCAAAGAAAGGTTACCTAACAGAATGCTCAAATGATAGAACAATATCATTAATATCACATGCAAGGGAAATTTTGATGAAGGTCATCCAACACTGGTTGCAGCAGTATATTAAACAGGGAGCTGCCAGAGATACAGGCCAGATTCAGAAGAGGATGTGGAACAAGTGATATCATTGCTGATGTCAGATGGATCTTGGCTGAAAGCAGAGAACAACCAGAAAGATGTTTATTTGTGCTTTATTGACTATGCCAAGGCACTCGACTGTGTGGATCTTAACAATCTAGGGGTAGCATTGAGAATGGTGGCTCCAGAACACTTTGTTGTGCTCATGGGAAACCTGTACATGAAACAATACATAGCTGTTTGAATGGAGCAAGGAATTACCGTATATACTCGTGCATAAGTCGAGTGTTTCAGCACATTTTTAATGCAGTTTTTGTGGTAAAATTAGGTGCCTTGACTAATACTCGGGTCGGCTTCTACTCAAGTATATACAATACCCCATGATTTAAATCCAGGAAAGGTGTGTAACAGGGCTGTATCCTCTTAGCAATCTGTATACTGAACAAATAATTGGAGATGCTGGATTATATGGAGAAGGTAGGTATCAGGATTAGAGGAAGGTTTATTAACAACCTGCGATATGCAGATGCCACACCTTGCTTGCTGAAAGTGAGGAGGACTTGAAGCACTTGCTGATGAAGATCAAGAATTGCAGCCATGTTTGCATTACAATTCAATGTAAAGAAGACCAAAATTCTCACAAGTAAATCAATGATTATAAGTGGAGATAAGATTGAAGTTGTTAAGGGATTTTGTCTTGCTGGAATGCGGCTCCACAGTCAGCGCTCATGGAAGCCGCAGTCAAGAGATGAAAAGACACACTGCACTGGGTAAATCTGCTGCACCAAGGCCCTCTTGAAAGGGTTGAAAAGCAAAGATGCTGCTTTTGTTTTCTATGTGTATTTTATTCTTTTAAATTAATTATTAATAAACCATTTTATTGGAGGCTCTTACAGCTCTTATAACAATCTATACATCAATTGTGTCAAACACATTTGTACATATGTTGCCATCGTGTTTTTCAAAACATTTTCTTTCTGCTTGAGCTCTTGGTATCAGCTCCTCGCTTTTCCCTCTCTCCCCCACCCTCCCACCCTGGTGGGCCCCTGATAAATTACTATTATTTTCATATCTTACATCATATGCTGTCTCCTTTCACCCACATTTCTGTTGTTCATCCCCTTGGGTGGTGAGGATGTGGGGGCGGGGGACAACAAAGATGTTACTTTGAGGATTAAGGTGCACCTGACCCAAGCCATGGTATTTTCTCATTTTTAAAATCATTTTATTAGGGGCTCATACAACTCTTATCACAATCCATACATACATCAATTGTGTAAAGCACATTTGTACATTCATTGCTCTCATCATTCTCAAAATAGTTGCTCTCCACCTAAGCCCCTCGCACAGGTCCTCGTGTTTTCCCCTCCCTCTCCACTCCTCCCTCCTTCATGAACCCTTGATAATATATGTTTATTTTTTTGTCATATCTTTCACTGTCCGATGTCTCCCTTCACCCACTTTTCTGTTGTCCGTCCGAGGTTATATGTAGATCCTTGTCATTGGTTCCCCCTTTTCAACTCACCCTCCTGGTATAGCCATTCACACCACTGGTCCTGAAGGGTCATCTGTCCTGGATTCCCTGTTTCCAGTTTCCATCTGTACCAGTGTACATCCTCTGGTCTAGCCAGATATGTAAGGTAGAATTGGGATTATGATGGGGGAGGGTGTTCATGGTATTTTCAACCACTTCATATGCATTTGAAAGTTAGACATCAAATAAGGGATACCAAAGAAGAATTAGTGCATTTGGATTATGATGTTGGACAAGTATATTGGAAGTACCATGTTCTGCCAAAGAACAAACAAATCTATCTTGGAGTGCTCCTTAGGGACAAGGGTGGCAAGGCTTCATCTCATGTTCTTTGGATATCTCAGGACAGTCCAGTCCCTGGGGAAGGACACCATGCGTGCTAAAGTAGAGGTAGGGAAGAGAGGAAGACCCTTGTCCAGTGGCTGCAAACGCGGGCAAACATAAGGGCGGTTTTGAGGATGGCACAGCACAGGGTAGCGTTTCCCTCTGTTGTCTGTAGGGTCGCGATGGTCAGAACAGACGCAATGGCACCTATGTGCCAAATGACGACGGTTCTTTTCATGGGCTTTATGGATACAATTGGAATAGGAAGAATGATTCTATTCCATTTAATCAGGACTCTGTGGATACTATTAGTTATTGGAGGGGTTAGCTGTTGGTGTTAGTTGCCAACAAGTGTATTCCAACTCATAACAGCTCCCGCAGAGTAGAACCACCGTGTAGTGTTTTCAATACCATCTCCTTTCAAAAGCAGATGGCCCGGGTCTGTCTTCCAACCTGTATGTCTGGATGGCTTCAAACAGCCAGTTTTTTTAGTCGTTGAGGGCTTAACCATTTGCACCCCCAGGGGTTCTTGTATTTCTCATACAACTGAAACTCAAATGCATTGCCATCGAGTCGATTCCGACTCATAGTGACTAGAGGACTGAGTAGGACTGCCCTGTGTGTTTCCGAGTCTGTAGCTTTAAGGGAGCAGCCTCCTCTTTTTCCTACAGACCAGCTGGTGGTTTCAAACTGCTGAGCTCGTGGATTTGGGCCCAGTGCGTAACCACTGGACCATCAAGGCTCCTGTGTACGTCTAATAGAGTTACACAAAAAATAGAAAGAGTAGGTCTGAAGAGGTGGCGAAGTTTTTGGTTCACTCTTCACAGGAATGCTGAATAGGTAAGAGAATGAATCGTTCTGAGAAACCCCCTACCCGGGAGACGTAAGCTCAGTGGAGTCTGGGTAGGCCTTATTTGAAAGTAGTTTTGGGGGAAACACATAGATCTATAGCTTATATATTGTTTATGACTGCTTTTGTGCATTGGCAGTGACCTAGTAGTTTGGAATGCCTAAGGTGTTTACTGTCTCCCTTTCCAGCAAGAATGAGTTGACCCCTCTTTTCACAAAGCCTGCATGAAAACACTTTTTACTTGATTAATCCCACCTCACGGTGAGCTGGGCGGGAAACTAAAATGAGGCTGGTAACTCAGTGGTTCTTTATAAGGTAACACATAAACTGCACAATGGACCCTTCTGCTAAGAGCATATTCAGATCATATAGTGAGTCTTGTTTAGGTAAGAAAGACAGTAACTTTTCCCTGGTTCTCTTAATTCTACTTGGAGAACCCCAACCATGTTCTTTTCTCTTAGTTTCTATCCATTTTTATCCAAATATAAAGCACATTTAGCATCAATGAAGTTCGTTATCACTTCAGGCAAAGGGAGGCAGACACATGTGGGAGGGCCAGAAATAAACCTGCTGTCTGTCTGATGGAAAGCATTGTGTGCCTAACAAGGAAAAGGAACTTGTCCATCCAGTGGAATCTTTGCTGACTTTTTGTTCTCTGACCCCAATGTTTAAAAAAATGCAGACTTTAATTCCTTAAGTTCATTTTTAAACTAATACCTTTTTCTCACCAAACTCTTTTTATTGTTTCTATAAATATATGTGCTCCAGTGTTCCTATTGTGTTTGTTCTTCCTTTGGCCAGCTGTTCGGGTTAAACTGGGTCACGGTGCACACACTCTTTAAGTTTCAATTCCAGATATTTAGGTACCTTCCACACATTATTACTGTAGTGCCTCTAATTGTGCCTTATTGGGATGAATAAAAAGATGCATATTGCCTATTTTCATTGTTCAGTGATGACTCATGTTCTTTAGAGTTCTTTCATTTTAGATTAGAACATTTATTTGTAAGTCATCACTATGCTCAGGCATCAGACTTTCTTGACAATCACCCTTTTCTGTCAAATCAGACAGGTCATTTACATATAAAACTGTCTCTACCCTCATGCACACACGTGGCATCAGCTTTTTGACAGTTTTCTCCACTGATTTCACATCGGTTTTTCACTAACAGGGTTTCCTTTCCTTTTAAGAGATTTACACACAAGTCTCCTAATGACAGTGTGTCAGTAGCTCGGGAGAGTGAAGGAAGAAGGTGAGGTGAAACAAGTCTTAAGTAAAGTGCTTACATGCTCCTCCTTTAGAGACAAGGAACTGAGGCAGCACTTAGACTGGGGTAGATGCTGCTAAGTGTCAAGATCAAAGAAAAGCTGCTGCCTGCCTGTCTAGAGTGAAGACAGGGGCTTCTGTCCCCTCCTGCAGAATGTCATTCTTGCATGTTTGCTTTCGTGTGCAAGGTGACATTGCTCCTCGGGTCAGAAAAGAAGGTAAACACTACTGGAATTGTTGTCATGGCCTCGGATAAGGTGGTCAGGACCCCAGGAGTTTGTCCCCGGCCTGACTTCTGTCAAAGTGTCTCTCTGGCAAGGATGTTTTTTCCTTCCCATTGTGAACAGTTCATCCTCAAGACAGTGAATGCTTTCATCCTCGCTGCTTTTGAAGAGGAAGTTGCTGGCCATGTGCCCAGTCTGACTGCCAGTGAGCCGGAGTGAGCTTTAACCTGACAGTGCCTGCTCCCCATGTGTTGTGCCGTGATAAGGAGTTCTGGGAGAGACGCATGCTGCATAGCCAGCTGCCTTTCTGACTCAGAGGGAAACCTTGAGAGTTGAAATTAATCATTTCGATATAAAGCAAATTGTCAACTTGCCAAGGTGTAATTTGACAATTCTTCCCCTGGTTTTGTTTTGCTAGTACTAGGAAATATTTACAGAGCCATAAAATTAATTGAGTAATTTGTTGGAAGGAATTTTATAAACTAGTACAATTCTCCCCTTTTGAGTCCTGATTGCATGGTGGTTACAGGTTGGGCTGTTAACCACAAGGCCAGCAGCTTGAAAACACCCGCTGTTCTACTTCCCTTAAGCATTAGCCTCAGAAACCCACAGGGGCAGTTCTCTGTCATGTAGGCTCTGTGAGTGGGCATCGACTCAATGACAGTGAGTTTGGGTTGAGAATTCTCCCCTCTTGTTGAATCTCTGACACTTCCCAACTTACCTCTTACACCTGCCCACACACATTTACATTTTTTCCCTCTCTTTTGTAACCTTTCAAAGACCTTTTAAACAACTCTAAGAGGATGCCTGGGCCATACCCGGTCTGTCCAGCACTTGGCCTTCCCCTTCCCCTGCGTCTGTGTTCTCCAGCTCGGCTGTCGGACTTCTGACATGTTATCATGACACTCTTTCATACTTAGGTCTCATAAGTGGTTTGCATTTGTGTTCTGTAAGCCTCAGAAGAGAGAAGACTCCCTTTTAGTGCAGTTCTGTATCACCAGCATCTAACACAGTGCCTGGCACATAGCCACACCCAGGTCCTTAACTGAATGACTCCTGAATTTCAGCCAACCTTTACATCATATTTTATCTTAGAGTTCTAGTTTAAAAGACTAGAAAAAATATTTCCAACCAAAGTGACAGAAAAGAGGAATTCATAAGAAATCATTAAGAAGTGTTTTTTTAAATTAAAAAAGCTCTAAGAAATAGGCAGATAATGTGAATAGCTATTTTACAATATAATTCATAAAATGTCCAAAAGAGTTGAGAATGTTTATCTTTCATAGGGATCAGACAGGTAAAATTCAAAGCAAAATACCACCTATCAGTTTAGCAAAGACTACTTTCACTGATAATCTAATTTTTAACAAATTAAAAAATTGTGAATTAGAGGATTTACATTTCATCAATTTTGTACTCAACAGTTTAAACTATTTACCACCACTTCCTCCTTCCCCCAGTAGCTTGTTCTGTGCCAGTTGGATCATCTCTGCTGCAGAATTGTTTTCATAGGCATATTCGTCTATGGAGCTATCGGACTATCAATGCTCTTTGTGCTGACAGACTGCCTGCCCATATATATATTTTCAGTTAGCCCTCTCCTTAGTTAGAGTTGCTTTCTCCAAAGAGTGTATAATTCAACTGAAGGCGGGGAGGCAAGACTGCAACTCAACAGACAAAGGTCAGCCTGTAGACCCGCTGATGGCACATTGGTGCTGGTTAGTGCTCTGTGTAGTGCCTGTAATCTGTAAAGCGTGCAGTCCTTCATCATGTCAGTTAGGCGCTGTATCCATTATGATTACACCAGAAGCTCCCTGGAGACCGTTTCACGGTCAGTGCCTGGTGGCTGTATCAGGCTAAAGCAAGGGGTTTGAGCCACATAGACCCAGTTGTAAGTCGTTGATCTGCACCTTAGTTAAGCGTGTGGCCTTTTGCAGTTACTTACATTCCTCATATGTAGAATTAGGGATTCATCTTACAGAGACTTTCATTATAGATTTTATTTATTCAGAATAGTTGTTTAGCATTTACTTTGATGTTTCAACAGAGATTTGAAAAGAGGTAAAAGAATAAGCCACACAGACCTCTGGGGGAAAGAATATTCCAGATTGAGAAAACAGTATGGAGAAAAAAGTGAGGAAGTGTGGGGTTGTGTGTTTGAGGAACCGCAAGGCTAGTGCGTGCACTAGCAAGGAGAGCAGTGTATTGTCTAACACAGTGATCTCCGCCTTCCTCACGCCGCACCCTTTCATACAGCTCCTCATGTGGTGACACCCCCAACCATAACACTGTTTTCGTTACTACTTCATCACTGTCATTTTGCTACTGTTATGAATCGTCATGTAAATATCTGATGTGCAGGATATACTTTCATTGTTACAAATTGAGCATAATTAAACCATAGTGATTAATCACAAAAACAATATGTAATTATATATTGTGAAATAATTATTTCTAATTACAAATTAATAAAACTTTGTTTTGAAGCATTGTCTAGCATGGGTAGCAGTCTTCATGCCGGGTAGTCGCATATGGGTGTAGCTGCATTTGTGGGTGGACCCGCCTGGTGACCGATAGAGGTGTCTCAGTTCCTAAGACCATTAGAAATATGTTTTCCAGTGGTCTTCAGTGACCCCTTTGAAAGGGTCATTCGACCCCTGAAGGAGTCAAGACCAACAGGTCCTGTTAGAACCTCTGGTCTAACAGGAGAAAGTTGAGCAAGAGAAGACTGATGGGAGAAGTAAGGAGAGGCCAGCCTGGATGCCAGCTGGGAGCTGTGGCAAGGAGGGTGACTTCCACTGTAAGGTTAGGGAAGCTCGTGTTGAACTCTCCTTCTGGTGAGTGACACTGATGCGCTATGGCCTGAGTGCATCGTCCACGGACCATGTTAACCACTACATTTAGAATGTACTGCAATGCAGAAACAACAGTAAACTGTTGAGTAAATGAGGACTGACGGTGATGTGGTGGTAGTAAAGGAAGGGTAGAGGTGGAGGAGGGACACTTACTGACTTACTGGGTTCATTTTGAAGGTAAGCATACCTGTTGAACTTGAGAGAAAGAAAAGAATTGAGGCTTACCTTAAGGTGGTATGGGTCTGAACAACTGGAGGGGTGGAGTAGCCTTGAACCATACATGTGTAAAATCCATGGCTTGCAGCCTGCCAGCAATTAGGTACTCAGCAAAGGGGTGGTTCCCTTCCTGGTTTATAGTAGAAACAGAGACTCTTCCATTATCTGTTGTGCTTTTGTGCAGCCACACCCACTCTTGGAATGTTTCACCAGAATAACAAGATAGTAAAATATACATTTAACTGGCATTTTGGAATTCTGGTAAATTATTCCATCTGTTAGCTAAGAGATTTACTCCTTAACATAGCATTTCTCAACTTGTGGGTTGCGACCCCTTTGGGGGGGGTCAAATGACCCATTCACAGGAGTCCCCCAATTCATAACAGTAACAAAATTAGTTATGAAGTAGCAACAAAAATAATGTATGGTTGGGGGTCATCACAACATGAGGAACTGTATTAAAGGGCCACACCATTAGGAAGGTTGAGAACCACTGCCCTACCAGAAGTTAAAACTCATGTTTTCCCATGTGTCAATAAAACAGTAATGGTAGGGCAATAATAGTAAAACTTCACAAATGAAAGAAAATATCTACTTTTGTGGAAAATCTGCACAGATTACTCCTCATGCCATTTCCCCCCTTCAGGATGCTGCCGTATGGCTGTTTAGCCACAGGAGACCGCTCGGGCCTCATCGAAGTTGTGAGCACCTCGGAAACAATTGCCGACATCCAGCTCAACAGCAGCAACGTGGCAGCTGCCGCTGCCTTCAACAAAGATGCCCTTCTGAACTGGCTCAAAGAGTACAATTCTGGGTTCGTGTTTTCTGTTGATTATCATTGTTCTTTGCAAACAGCTAAAGAAATGACCAGTCTCCGATGACCATCAGCAGTGTCTTAGGGGGAATATTCGTGTAACTTCAGCTTATGTTAGATCAGTATTACACACTCCATAACATTTTACAGATGATCAGCATTCAGTTTTTATGTTGTCAACCTCCAAGTTTAGCATGCTGCTGTAAAAAATTACTATTGAAGAATGTAAGTAATATTGACATAAAGTACATTAGCTTCTGTGATTGTGTATATATATGAACTTTAGTGAGTTTTGAATAGATTGTTTTTATCTGACGGAAGTAATGAGTTCTAGGCTGTAATCTCTCTCAAGACAGTGCTTAGCGTTGTGTTGTTTATGGTTATAGTGTTGAAAAAGCACTACTGTGTAGACATTAAAAGAATTCACCTTGGGAAGGAAAAGGCTCTATAATGTTTTTTGCTAAAAACTTCTAAGTCTCAAATGTCACCATTGAGAAGATCCAATGACTTGTATGTGTAAAGAATCAGTTTCTAAATGTCAAGGATAGACTTTTTCTCTCTAAAGGGTCTTTCACTCTCTTCTAACTGAAGTCAGTGATTTAAACGGTTACAACTACAATGCTTAATTCTTAAACAGGAAGTTCTAGTTTAGGTCAAGTTCTAGTCTTAGGTCAAACTTATGAAAATGTTCCCAAGCCTGAGCATTGTCCAGCAAAACCCATCATCTTCTTCTGCCATGTCTGTGCACATGAGTTTGCCGCACCCCGCCGCCACCAGCCCGCAGCTACCAGGACCAAGTCTGAGGTCCGATGCAGCCTGCTGACTGCTAGCTCTCTGCTGTGCTAGCATGCTCACGCCCTAGGCAGAGCCGTTCCACTCACAATTCAAAAGGTTATGAATTGAGGAACATCCCCACTTGGAAGCTGAGAATAATTTGTTGTTTCTTCTTGTTTTCTTGTTTAGGGATGACTTGGACCGAGCTATTGAGGAGTTTACCCTGTCCTGTGCTGGCTACTGTGTAGCTTCTTATGTCCTTGGGATTGGTGACCGACACAGTGACAACATCATGGTCAAGAAAACTGGCCAGGTGAGCTGTTCCCTGAGGTCTGCCAAAGACCCTCATGGTTCCATTACATGTTGCATAATCTCCCAGGAAACTCAAACAGATTCTTTTTTTATTTTTTTTTCACTTTAAAAATCATTTTATTGGGGTCTCGTACAACTCCTATCACAATCCACATATACATCCATAGTGTCAAACACATTTGTACATTTATTGCCATCACCATTTTTAAAATACTTGCTTGCTACTGGAAGCTTTGGTATCAGCTTCTCATTTTTGTGTTGCTCTAATTCCCCCACCATCATGAAGCCGTGATAATTTACTCTTTTTTTTTTCATGTCTTACCCTGATATACGTCTTACTTCACCGACTTTTCTGTTCTCCATCCACTTGGGAAGGGGCTAAATGTGGATCCAACTCAAACAGATTCTTTAGTGGTTCTCAGTGTCTTTTCTCTACTATCCCCTCACTTTAGAAACCATGTCCTTCATATTTTTATTTGTTTGCTTACTTAACATGTTAGATGGTAAGCATTTATTTTACCATTTAAAAATATATTTTTGCAGTTCTAAAAATGATCTTTCAAAATAAAAATTAAGAATAGAAGGTATTGGATATGTGAACATTGCAGATTAGCCCTTCTAAACAAATTTGAGATGAACCCCACTAGAGCAATTTTCTCTTTTAGAACATCACAATTAGTTATACCTGGACCTATAGAGAAAAGGAGTATCAGTAACATTTTAGCAAAGCTAGGCCAGGCTATTTTAAAAGTTCTTAGTTTTACAATGAAAAATACTTCATCTTTCCAGAGTAATTTTTATTTGTCTATAAAGTCTTTGTATTATAAGCAAAGGCAGATGAGATATTTTGGGTAGTTTTTCAGTGTAACTTTCCTTGGAATGTCGTGCGGTGAACCGCATAGCAGGATGAAAATCTGTGGTGTCATGTTTAACCTCTGGCTTTCGGTAGGACCTAGAATTTTGTACACCTTGTAATATTTGGGCAGCTCTGGCGTGAGTTTTGAAGGTTTGTCCATGACGTATGCACCAAAGTGATCTACCCAGCAATACACCTTCCCTTTTGAGTGTGAAATCCAGCCCCTTTGAAGGAAAGGAGAGGTAGTCTCTAAGTCAGTGGTTCTCACCCTGTGGGTCGCGACCCTTTGGGGGGAGGGCAAATGACCCTTTTACAGGGTCGCCCGATTCATAACAGTAGCAAAATTACAGTTAGGAAGTAACAATGAAAATAAATTTATGGTGGGGGGGGTGTCACCATAACATGAGGAACTCTATGAAAGGGTTGCAGCATGAGGCAGGTGGAGAACCACTGCTGTAAGTAATGACATTCAAGTTGAGGGACCTGTAGGGAAGACAATGCCCTTTTTGTGATGTAGAACTACTTGGTATGTATATATCTTTTTAATCAGACGTAGTATTTGGGTTTTTTTGTTTTTTAAATGCCTCCCCAGTTCCTACTGAGAATATGCAGTTTAATTTTACAGTTATCATTTAGTATAAAAGACCTGTGAAGCTTAGAAGTAGTGTCTTCCCAGGTGGCCTGTGACAAGAGAGCAGGCTTGAGTGAGGTGGGTGTAGACATGGGCTGCTAGGTGTGGGGGTGTGTGCCAACCTTTAGGAACATCTTGGGGGGGAAATGGGGAAATTAAGTCTTGTTTGTTTTGCAGCTCTTCCATATTGACTTTGGACATATTCTTGGAAACTTCAAATCTAAATTTGGCATTAAAAGGGAGCGAGTGCCTTTTATTCTTACCTATGATTTTATTCATGTCATTCAACAAGGAAAAACCGGAAACACAGAGAAATTTGGCCGGTGAGTATTGCCCTGTGTCAAGGCTAAACTGATCTTCCAGTTCCTCACTGTACCAGCTGGACTAGCACATCTGTGCTTCAGTGTATGTGGATATGAGAGGTGTACAATCTGTTCATAAAAGCCTGGGGGTAGGTGTGGCACCTTTGCCTCTCAGATCTATGTACTGGATCAGAATGTGTAAGGAGAAACCAAAATTATTAGAAGTATGAAATGTTACCTTGTTTTAGTAGTCTTACCACCTTTTGCCTGTTTCAGAAAAGTTTTTGCAATTTTTAAGGAATATGATGAGATTCTGAGAGAACAGGAGTGTTTCTGCCCTTTTGTGTGTAGTGCTGATGGCATAGTGGTTACGAGTTGGGCTGATAACCACAAAGTCAGCACCATCAGCCACTCAGAGAGAGAAAGATGAGGCTTTCTACTTCTGTAAAGAGTAACAATCTTGGAAACCCAGAGGGGCAGTTCTACCTTGCCGTGTAGAGTCACTGAGTTGAAATCAACTCAATGGCAGTGAGAAATGGAAACCCAAACCAAACTGTGCCATCAATTCAGTGCTGACTCATGGAGATGCCCTGTAGGGTTCTGGACTGTACCTGTATATGGGAATGGAAAGGCCTAGTCTCTCTCCCGAGTGGTTGGTGGTTTTAAACTGCCAACCATGCAGATCACAGGCCAACTCATAACCACTTCACCACCAGGGCTCCGAGGGAGAATAGAGAAGAAGGCAGGACGACCATCAGTACAAAAGCATTGGTTTCAGAGGAAATTCACCCTCATCGTCAAACCCTGGGGCATCTGGAGTGTACACTCAGAAATCTCCTGATTTACTCTCTTCACTTAGTTGATCATTGGTTCTTTTGTCTCACATAATTAAAAAGCCCAAGTGTACTATTCCGTTTTAGCGTAGAATTTTAAAATATTTTTGCTTTGGGGAAAAGATGGGTAGTTTGAGAGACCCTGAATTAATATATGTGGTTAAGTCCTGGGATAGTTTTCAAAGAAAAAAACCTTTCGCACAGTAAAATGTTCCTGCTCTGTAGCAGAACATCTAGACGTGCCCTCTTGTTTCTCTGCTGACATGTACTGCCCTTGCTCTGACACCATCTTCCTGCGATTCGCTGCCCCGTGAAAGGTTCCGCCAGTGTTGTGAGGATGCCTATCTGATTTTACGGCGGCACGGCAACCTCTTCATCACCCTGTTTGCCCTGATGCTGACTGCAGGGCTTCCTGAGCTCACATCGGTCAAGGATATACAGTATCTCAAGGTATAAACCCCCATTTTATTGTGTGTGGGACCTGCAGGTATGGACCTAGCTGCCTCATTCAGATGCCCAAAGGGAATGGAACACAGTCATTTCGTAAACTTAGCCAGGAGGAAAGGAATCAGGGAAGTTCCTTTGAAGAAGCAATGTTGAAAGCGTACCTTGCCACCCAGGTGCTTTCCCATCCGTAGGAGGAAGAACCTAAGACTAGCATTGGGCCACGACCTCCACTTCCAGCCCACACACTGGAAGAACAGGGATTAGCAGCTGGTTCCACTTTAGTGACTCACAAGCCATTGTATTCAGATCATAGAAGCAAGCCCTTGAGAAGGTGTTTGGTAGTAGTCATAAATCTATTTCCTCCTAAAAACCCCTTGCCCAAAGTCACCCTACCTTGATGTAAAATAAAAGCAAGTGTAGGCTGCCTGATGTGGGGCTGGGAGGGGAGGCCGAGCCAGGGGCCCATGGTGTGGCACCTGCAACACTCCCCCCAAGCATGCATACAAGTCACTTGTCACCCCTTCGTTTCTAGGATTCTCTGGCCTTAGGGAAGAGTGAAGAAGAAGCACTCAAACAATTCAAGCAAAAATTTGATGAGGCGCTCAGGGAAAGTTGGACTACTAAAGTGAACTGGATGGCCCACACGGTGCGGAAAGACTACAGGTCCTAACACTCAGCCTTGGCCCCAGTGCTTTTGTTGTGTTCTCATTTTGCATTTGCACTAAATTGAACATAGCCCTGCCAGAGATGTTATAAAGGAAATGGAACCCTGGAATTCAGTTACAACAAAGAGAAAGCATTCCACAGAGCCTAACCTGAACAATCTCTGCGGCCCACTCTCTGCTTTTTGAATGCCTGATTGAGACTCATCATGAAAATGGTCCACATGATGGATAATCACTTCTTGCTGATTTTGCACGCTGCGGAATGTTACTAGAGATTTTCTTTCTTTTTTAAGCATTTGGTACTTTTACAAAAGGGTGTAAATACTTTTCAGCATTGTGACCAAGTGTTATCACTCAGCCGCTTTATTCACACCTGGGGCTGGGGGCTGTTCTTACTTTCCCAACACAGCTTTTTAAATTGTGTAATCTACAAATGATGATTTACTCTAAAATTATTTTTTTTTTCAAAAGAAACCTTTTAAGCCTGTGGAAGCTTGTTCACTTTTTGTTAATATTTAACTACCATGATAGTATCATTCTAACTAGACTGGCTGAAAGTCTGTTCAGGCAAATATATGTATGTAAATATATATATGATGCATATATATTTATAATATTTCTAGTGGGAGTTCTGTGTAAAAAGATGTCTCTGATTTTCTTTAACCTGAATTGTAAAGTTTAAAAAAAAAAAAAGCTTTTCTTTATGTTACCTTTTTTTTTTTAATTTTCCTTATGTTACCTTTCAGTTCACTGTGTGATCCAGTTCTTCCAGCTGCTTCTGTAAGGGGGCACATATTAATACAACTTTACATGGTAGCTATGAAAGAGTTCATTTCATAGAGCATAATACTTGAGCAAATGTATCCAAGAAAGAACGCAAATGAGAAGGAACCTATTTATGGAATAAACTCCAGATCTAAAACTCAGTATTTTATTAAAATGCCAGCGGTTCTTACTGTATTTATTAAAACTTGTAATAATGTGATTTTTTCAAGGATATTAGTTCAAATTGAAATGGTTCTATGCCACAAGGGATTCTTTAATTTTTTGGGGGGGGGATTCTTTAATTTATTTGTTAAGGGTACAATATGTTTAGGGTGCTAGATGGCAAATAATGTTAATATGTGCAATAGGAACTACTGGTTTGAATGTGTAGATGAATGTTCTTTCTGAGGATGGGCAGCATCCAGCAAAACGACTGCTGATTCTCCAAAGACTATTGTGAGCTCTCGGTCCTCAAGGACATGTGAAAGAGAACTGAGTATTTGCCCTGTGACTGGGTTTTCTATAGGAAATTTATTAAAGATTGTTTAATTTTGTTGTCCTTCTTAATGTTCATAGTCGAATAAATGGGTGAGCTGGTTTAGCTGCTCTTGGGATGTGTGGGTTTCTTTTTCATGGAGATCCAAGGACCCAGACCCGTGCACTGGGACTCCAGACACATGACCCAGGCAGTTAACAAAGCCCATCATAGAAGCGAGCGGCGATCTTGTCCTGTGTGTCCCAGCCCCGTCAAGCACTGTCTGGCTCTGGCAGAGTTGGATAGAGCCGGAGAAGAAGTCCTGTTTTCGTGTCTCTGGAGGGCATCCTGAGGTCTGAGAGCAGGCCCCTTCACTTCCCTGGCACTCAGGGCCAGACTGCAGCCACTTAGGAGTTTTGGAGTAGACCTTGTGAATTGCAGGAGTAAAATTACGCACACCTGAAGTCTCACTGGCCTTCTAAGGAGCATTCTGGCTCTCCACCTGAAGGGAGGAACCTCCAGAATGAGAAACCCATGCGGAATTCTCCCCTCCCTGTGCTGGGAGGTGCCTCCAATGCATTCCCAGCCCTCCTGAGCCTACAGCCCTGTCGGACTGAATCTGTGAGGTAATGGAGGCGTTGCCTGTCTATGGAGGTGACATAAAGGCCAGGGAGTGAGAGAAGGCAGGGTTTATACTACTAGTATGCTTCACTGTTTTCTTTCCATAAACACCTTACACCTTCCCGACTTTAGAATGCAGGGATCCCTGTAGAGCAGCGTTCTCAACCTGTGGGTCCTAACAGTAGCAAAATGACAGCTGTGAAGTAGCAACAAAAATAATTTTATGGTTGGGGAGTCACTACAACCTGAACTGTATGAAAGGGTCGTGGCCTGAGGAAGGTTGAGAACCACTGCTCTTAGAGGCTAATACACCCATCACAGCCTCTCAGAGCCTCTTCCTCATTCAGTGTCTGCAACAATTTTCTCTCCAATAATCGAACAACTATTCTAACATCACACTCTGAAGTGTTTCTACATTTTTTTCAACAGCACAGCTGGTGGATTCAAATCACCCTCTGGGTTCACAGCCCAGTGCTTAACCACTGAGCCATTAGGACTCCTTTGATGGGTTACAGGCATATCTTTTAAGTTGACTTGTTAGTTTCCACCCAGTAGCGCTCACAACAACCTTATGTACAATGGAACAAAACACTGCCTGCTTGGTCTGTCCTGTGACATCCTTTAAATTACATTTGAGCTCATTTTTGCAGCCACTATGTCAATCCTTTGTTGAAGGTCTACTTCTTTTTTTTTTTTAAATTTATTTATTTTTTAACAATTTATTGGGGCTCATACAATTCTTTTCACAGTTCATACATATACATACATCAATTGTATAAAGCACATCTGTACAGTCTTTGCCCTAATCATTTTTTTCTCTTTTCTTCTTTTACATTTTATTAGGGACTCATACAACTCTTACCACAATCCATACATATACATACATCAATTGTATAAAGCACATCCATACATTCTCTGCCCCAATCATTCTCAAGGCATTTGCTCTCCACTTAAGCCCCTTGCATCAGGTCCTCTTTTTTTTTTCCCCCTCCCTCCCCATTCCCCCCTCCCTCATATGCCCTTGGTAATTTATACATCGTTGTTTTGTCATATCTTGCCCTATCTGGAGTCTCCCTTCCCCCCTTCTCTGCTGTCCCTCTCCCAGGGAAGAGGTCACATGTGGATCCTTGTAATCACTTCCCCCTTTCCAACCCACTCACCCTCCACTCTCCCAGCATCGTCCCTCACACCCTTGGTCCTGAAGGTATCATCCACCCTGGATTCCCTGTACCTCCAACCCTCATATGCACCAGTGTACAGCCTCTGTCCTATCCAGCCCTGCAAGGTAGAATTCGGATCATGGTAGTTGGGGGGAGGAAGCATCCAGGATCTGGGGGAAAGCTGTGTTCTTCATCGGTACTACCTCACACCCTAATTAACCCATCTCCTCTCCTAAACCCCTCTATGAGGGGATCTCCATTGGTCGACACTTGGGCCTTGGATCTCCACTCTGCACTTCCCCCTTCATTTAATATGATATATATATATACATGTATATACATACATGTATACATATACACATATATACACGTACATACACACACATATCTTTTTTTTTTGCATGATCCCTTGTACCTGGTCCCTTGGGCAGAAGGTCTACTTCTTTCCATGTCCCTCTACTTGACCAAGCACGGCAGCCTCCTTTAAAGACTAGTCTCTCCTTAGATGGCTAAAGTACCTGAGAGGAAGTCTTGCCATCCCCCGTTCTAAGGAGCAATTTGGCTGTACCTCTCTCACCACAGATTTGTTTATTCTGGAAAGCCCAGTCCTTAACATACTCTTCACCAGCACCGTAATTCAAGCGCATCAATTCTTTAGTCATTGCCCAACTTTCAGATGCACATGAGGCCTTGAAAATGCTGAGACTTCAGTCAGGTGCACCATTGTTTTCAAAGTGGGATCGTTGTTGTTTTTAAAATCATTTTATTGGGGGCTCATACAATTCTTATCACAATACATACATACATACATTGTGTCAAGAACATATGTACATTTTTTGCCATCATGCTCAAAACATTTGTCTTCTACTTGAGCCCTTAATATCTTCTGCTCATTTGCCTCCTCCCTCCCCACTCCCCACTAACTCATGAACCCTTCATCATTCATAAATTAGTACTTTGTGTTACACTGTCCAATGTGTCTCCCCCGCCTCCTCTGCTGTCCATCCCCCAGGGAGGAGGTGATACGTAGATTCTTGTAATCAGTTCCCCCTTTCCACCCCACATTCTCTCCACCCTCCAGGCATCACCACTCTCACCACTGGTCCTGAAGGAGTCATCTGTCCTGGATTCCCTGTGTTTCCAGTTGTTCTCTGTACCTATGTACATCCTCTGGTCTAGCCAGATTAGTAAGGTAGAATTGGGATCATGATAGTGGGGGGAGGGGAGGGAGCATTTAAGAACTAGAGGAAAGTTATATGTTTCTTCGTTGCTACCCTGCACCCTGACTGGCTCATCTCCCCAATAAGGGGGTGTCCAGTTGGCTCCCAATGGGCTTTGAGTCTCCACTCTGCACTCACCCACATTTACAATGATAGGATTTTTTGATGCTTGATACTTGATCCCTTCGACAGCTCATGGTCACACAGGCTGCTGTGTTTCTTCCATGTGGGCTTTGTTGCTTCTGAACTAGATGGCCACTTGTTTATCTTCGAACCTTTAAAACACCAGACGCTATATCTTTTGATAGCTGAGCACCATCAGCCTTCTTCACCACATTTGCTTATGCATACGTTTGTCTTCATTGATCGTATCAGGGAGGTGGGCGCCCTTTGATATGCTTTTTAGTTCTTTGATGTCTGATAACTGTTCCCTTCTGCACCTTGTGGTCAGACAGGCTGGTGTGTTTCTTCCAAGTAGGCTATGATGCTTCTCAGCTAGATGGCCACTTGTTTATCTTCAAGCCTTTGAGACCCTAGATGCTATATCTTTTGATAGCCGAGCGCCATCAGCTTTCTTCACCACATTTGATTATGCACACATTTTTCTTCAGCAATCATGTCAGCAAGGTGTGCATCCTGGAATGCCAACTTAATAGAACAATGTGTTCTTGCATTGAGTAAGTACTTGAGTGGGGGCCCAATGTCCATCTGCTGCCTTAATACTAAACCTATAATTATATGCACATAGATCTATTTCTCCACACTCTTATATACTGTATATACTCGTGTATAAGCTAAGTTTTTCAGCATGAAAAATGTGCTGAACAACTGAGGTTCGGCTTATACACGGGTCAGTGGTACCCCAGCGAGGTGTAACATCTCGCTGTACACGCACCCCCCTGAGGTAATGGGATGAGCGCCCGTTATCTCGTGGGTGATTGCTGTTGCCCCACTGTTCATTCAAAGCCCCGCTGACACTGCAGGGCTTTGAATGTTTGTTAGCTCACATCTAACCAATCAGAGCTGTCCTATGATGTAGACGGCTCCAACTCCCAGAAGCACCCATAGTGATTCACTTACGCCAGCAGCTGAACTGGTAAGGATGTGTCTGTGGCTGCGCTCTGTCTCTCCCCTCTGGTCTCTGTGTTAGTTCACATCCTGCATTCCCCGCCTGCACGGACTTCCCCCTCCCCTCCTCCCAGCTAACACGTAGAGGGACGGGTCATTACTGTGAAAGTTCTTTTTCAAAGTCTTGTTTTTTTATCCTATTATAAATGGATACTTGAACCAAATCAAAAACGCTGGTCATATGCAGCTGGTTTCAAAATGAAGGTTGTGTCAAGAGCAGAAGAGAATAACAGTATTGCAAGTAGGGAATTATATGTTGACGAAAAGCAAGTGAGGGAGTGGTGGTAAATGAAGGCTGACTTGCAACAGATTCCAAAAGCTAAAAGAGCTCGTAGTGGTTTAAGGTCTTTTTATGGGGCTCTAGAGAGTGAATTGTATAAACGGGTTATGGAGTGTCGTCAAATGGTTACTGCATAACACATATGGGAATCTGCATACGTGCTCTACAAATGGCTACGGATGACAAATATAAAGCACCAGGCATTGAAAAATTTGCTGCGTCCGCAGGATGGTGTACCCACGTCATGAGTAGGTTTGGCCTAGTATATTTGAGACAAAGAACAAAGATTTACCAGAAATTGCCACAATACCTTGAAAAAATTATGTCATTCCAGTCATTTATTATAAAACGAAGAAGGATTTATAATTATGACCTGGCAGATATTGGGAATATGGATGAAACTGCCATGACTTTTGATCTTCCAAACAATAGAACTGTGGCAAGTTTAGGAGAAAAAAACAAACATTTTTCTCAAAACCACAGGAAATTTTAAAAAAACACTTTACAGTTGTTCTATTATGTTTGGCTCATGGAACTAAGCTGTGTCCTGTCATTATTTTTAAAAGAAAGACCTTGCCTAAAAAGATCAATTTCCCACCAAGGATTACTGTGCATGCACATGTTAAAGGCTAGATGGATGAAGATGGAACCCAAAAAAAAAGGCTGGAAGAAATTTGGAACCGACGACCAGGAGCAGCCTTAAAGAAAAAGCCATCGTTACTTGTTTGGGATATGTGCAGAGCCCACCTACCTATCAGATAACATTAAAAAATTGGCAAAATATAGTAAAGTTACTTTAGCCATTCCAGGTGGGCTTACATCTGTACTACAGCCTCTGGATGTATCTTTGAATAAGCCTTTTAAAGACCATATGCGAAGGATGTGGCATGAATAGATGTCATCTGGTCAAGCCCGACTAACAAGAGGAGGAAATCTCATGAAGCCTGACATAGAGTTAATAGCAAAGTGGGTTCAAGATGCATGGGAAGACATTCCAGAAGACATGGTACGACGTGCCTTCCAGAAATGTAGTATTAGTAATGCTATGGATGGCAGTGAAGACTGCGCTTTGTATGAAAATGACAGCAGTGATGGTGATGACGGCGATCTCAGTGAGGACAGCGTCTACGATGACCTCACACCAGCTGAAGCTCTGCATTGGGATACGGATGATGATGAGGAACCCAGTTTTGAAGGATTTTAACTCTTTACATTTTAGCTTGGTTGCTGATTGAGCTCAGGGAATAGTACTCTTAAGGTATCATTGTGGATACCTTATTGTTTTTGTTGAACCTATTTTCCACTTACTGTGCTGGTTTACTAATGTTAAATGACTTGTCCTTTTATTTGTTTTTTATTTAAAATAAATATTTAAATACATTCATTACCCCACTGATGTCTCAATTTTTAGTAATTTTATTTTCATTCGTTTTGATTGTTGAAACCAATAGCTTCTGCATTTTCCACCCTAGGCTTATACTCGAATCAATCAGTTTTTCTGGTTTCCCAGGCAATAATTAGGTACCTTGGCTAATACTCGGGTTGGCTTATATTCGAATATGTACGGTAAATATATTTACATATGTACATTCCAGTCTTTATTTTTTAACACTTTAAAAAGTCTTGTGTAGCAGATTTCCCCAATGTAATGCCATTTGAATTCTTGACTGCTGACTTCCATTCATGTTGAATGTAGACACAATTTTACTTGAAAACTTCTATCTTTTCTCCATCTATCATGACATTGTCCATTAGTCCCATTGTGAGGATTTGGGTTTTGTTGTGCTCCGTATTGAAGGCTGTCGTCAAGCTAGGTAGGTGATGCTGCAATAAGCAGTGATTCTAATTTACTCTCCAGCCAATACTATGAGGATGCCGGTTGTCCCACATTCTCCCAGTGCTTAACCAATGTGTCCTGATTAGACTAGCCACAGTAGTGTGTAAACTTGGCATTTCCCTGATTGGTAATGAGATGAAGCTATTTTTTCACTTTTATTTTTGAACACTAGGAATCCTTCCTTTGTGAACTGCCTGTTTAAATTTTTTTTCACGTTTTAAATTAATTTATTAAAAAATTTTTCTCTCTTTTTAAAATGTTTTTTAGTCACCTTTAATAGATGTGTGAACAAGCACTGGAGATCCATTAAATGCATCAATAACGTAATAAGGTCATAACATGGCTCTGGGGCTCTGGAACAGGCTGACAGAATTGGGAAGGGACTTGTTTCTGCCAGGAAAAGGAGAGGGTCCGGAAGAGAAGAAAGAGATCTAACAGGTGAACCCAAGCCCAGGATTCAGAAGTGCAGCAGAGTCTAGAGTTGGCCTTAAGGTTCAAGTTCCAGCAGCCTCGATGGTAGCAGTGAACAGAGGCACAGGTGTCCAGTGTATGTAACAGCTGATGGTGCATAGTATCCACAGAAATCCAGGGTGGAGAAGGGAGAACAGAGTATGAGGACCTAATCTGGAAAATCCCACAGACACAGCATGGTCCAGGGGCATCCCCACAGGGCTCTGTCATGTACAACCAGTGTCCTACAAATTTGGTGTCCCAAAGTTCTGAGATGTCAACGTCTCAGCAAGGGTCCACGCTAGAAGAGCGGCAGGGTACAGAGGCACGCCCTGCAGCTAATGGGGAGGGGTGCAGCACCCAGAAGCTTTAGCAGGATGCAGAGGTCCGGGTCTCAGCTGTGCGGGGCTGTCCATCAAAGGTACATCCCCACGTAGGGGCTTTGCCTTGAGCACGGGTGCTATGCATGCTCTGCCCACCGAGAGGCGCCTCTTAGCAAAGGTTTGAAGCGTGGGCTCCTTGACCTCCTTGACCTCAGATTCCCGAAGACGACGACCGCGACCCCTTCTGACCTGTGAAGGCTGGAGATGATGGCTAGATGGGTCCGGCGTCGATGGCGGAGTAAGACCTGGCTCCTTCTTAAAGGAACTTCGAGAGGTAGCTGCTGCCACGGGCGCAGAGCGCGCGAGGACTCGACGACTGGGACCCCTGCCCACAGGCAGAGCGCGCGAGGGCAGCGCGGCACCCTGCAAGGCCGGAGGAGCCGCAGGCCCAGCTTGGCTCGACCAGGAGAGCGGACCTCCTTCCGGGCTCGCAGCCCCGGGCTGCTGGGCGCTGTGGGCTCCGCGTGGTCCACGACGGCCCGGTCCTGGCCCTGCTTCCACAGCTCGTAGCGCTCGGGCCGCAGGATGCGCACGAAGACGTCCACGGAAAAGGAGACCCTGGCCTCCCCGCAGCTGCACTGCGAGGCCACTTTGCCGTAATCCACCCAGCGCGGGGTGGCGAAGTTGATGGCTTCGGCACAGTTGAAGCCGTGGTTGAAGCCCGCGTGGTAGCCATAGGGGAAAGTCACCATGAACTCCCCGGGCTCCTGGGTGACCCGCCCAAAGGGGATGCCGTTCTCCCTGAGCACGGTGGCAAAATGAGTGCCACCTTGTGCCGCAGGAAGGCCGCACAGCTCCGCGAACTGCCCGGGAAAAGCTGCCTGGCCAGGTGCTCCAGGCGGCCTCCGTGCTCCAGGGGCACCGCGCACCACGTTTTGGGCTCCCCGAAGTGAAGGTAGTTGATGCTGTACAGGTTCATGTCCTCCGTGTGCCAGGCGAAGGTGGTCTTCCACATGCCGAAGTACAGGTAGGGCGTGTTGACGCCCTCGATGACCACGCCGCACTCCTGCTCCAGCAGGTCCTGGACGGTGCCCAGGTTCCCCAGGTCCCAGTGCTCAGTGTTCTCGTCAAACAAGGAGCCGCTGATGTCAGCCCCGTAGATCGGGGCGTCGTACAGGCGATTCTTCCAATACTTCCTCTCCAAGTCGTCAAAGCCCAGGTGCTGGGGGGCGTGGTACTTGTCACTGTTGGCCAAGTGGCGGTACTCCCTCACGGTCATGGCTTTCTTCTTTTTGTGGTATTGCGTAAAGACCCCAGCCCGCCCGGAGGCCACCTGCTGCAAGGGCGCGGCTATCAGGATGTCACTGATGTCCTCGTAGTTCTGTCTGGCTCTCCATTCCTTGGGAGGTATGATCTTAGCCACGCCTGCTCGGTGTGCACCGTGGGATTCGATGTGGGCAATGTATTTGTCGAAATCGTCAAATTCTTCTTTGGTTGGACGAAATAGCAATATGGTACAAGTAGGGTTCTGAGGAACGTTGCACTTAGACTTCGTAGCTGTATGTTAATGAGCAACCGCTGCCTAAGTTCTCAGTACGCTTTAGCTAGAGAGCTGAGGGTGCTGGGAAAGGGTATTAAAAAGAAATGGGTTGGGGTAGCTGTGAGGCAGCGGGATCCACCAGCCGACTTTGAAGCAATTGAGAGGGGCACCCTCTGTGGGCTGGCTCTGCTCTGGAAAGGAGCTATGCTCTGGCACTAATGAGGTTTGTGCCTGCAACTCTTTGCTGGCTCTCAGGTGGTGCCTGGCTGTCCTCTTGAGATTACTGGATCACCTAGACCTGGGATTCTGTAGCCGAATGTGCCTTCCTCAAGATTGTGTTTATGTTTAAAGATAAGCTTGCACCTCAAACTAGACAGCCTCCATAGCTCCCATCTTCCCAGCCAGTGCCAGCTCAAGAGATCTTCTAACCAGCTCCGGGGCCATTCAGACAGAAGCTGGCCTGAGGTCCAGTCCTCTACCTCACTCATTCCCCAGGGAGGTCACCACCATTGGCTTCTTTGCCTAAGTTAAAAACCAAACTCCCTGCCTTAGCGAGTGGTTGCCAACCCATAAGGACACACTGCCGTGGGCTCTGGAGTAGCAAGCCTCACCTTTTCGCCTGTTTAAATTCTTAAGCCCATTTCTCTAGCTGTAATTTTAGTTTGTATCATTGTTATTAAGTACTACTGTAACAGCAAGTGCATGACTGTAACAAGCAAGTTTATTTCCTCACAATTTAGGAGGCTAGAAATTAGAATTCAAGTGCCAGTGCTAAGGGGCAGGCTTTCTCTCTGTGTTGGCTAAGTTTAGTTTAGGCAAGTTTCATGCCTCCTTCAGCATCTGCAGGCTTGGCATTGCTTAGAGCTCTCCCTGTGTCTTGGCATCAGTCTTGCTCAGTTTCTCAGTCAGGGACCCCAGGCCCAAGACATGCTCTCCGCTCCTCTTGTCAACATGGGTCCCTCCCCACTCTGTGCACTACTCTCTCCTTTTGTCTCATGAAAGATAGAAGGTGCAAGATATGACAAACTAATAATTTATAAATTATCAAGGGTTCATGGGGGCGAGTAGGGAGGGAGGGGAAAAAATGAGGAGCTGATGCCAGGGACTTGGGTGGAGAGCAAATGTTTTGAGAATGATGAGGGCAACGAATGTACAAATGTGCTTTACACAATTGATGTATGTATGGATTGTGATAGGAGTTGAATGAACCCCTAATAAAATGATTTTTTTAAAAAGAAGAGAGAAGAAAAAAAATTTTTTAAGAAAAGAAAAGAAAGATAGAAGGTATTGCAGGCCACCAAATTCACTTCCCTGGAGCTGATTCTGATTCATAAGGGTCCCGTACAGGGTTTTGAAGACCATACAACTTTATGGGAACAGACTGCCTCATCTCTGATTATCAGCCTAACTGTAACCAACTAGATCAAGGGCTCCATTGTAGGCCACACCTCAAGGACATGCTCCTTACATGGTATCAGGCTTTTGAGAGGGGATTTAGGGTGTTGCATATCCCCCCTCCTTAATCCTTTATCATCGGCTTATCCTAGCAGAACATGCCATTGGGGGGGGGGGAAGGAAGGGGGCCATTACATAACTGCCACAACATAGAATTCAATCCATCAGTTTGGAGAAGTGTTATTTTGTGTTGCTCTTTTGTTTGTGACATTCTATGTGTAGTCTGAATACAAATCTTTTGTCAAGTCATATGTGTTGAAAATGTATCTTTCTATTGGGATTTCCCTTCTCATTCTTCGTTGGCTTCTTTCTCATATCGCAGGCCCTTGATTTTAATGTCAAATCCACAATTATTTTCTTTTGTGGTTAATGCTCCGTGTTCTTTTCAAGAAATCTTTCCCATCTCAAAGTGATGGAGGTAGTATGCATATCCTCTAAAAGCAACCCCGTGGGACGGAGTAGAACTGTCCCTGTGGGCTTCTCAGACCATAACTCTTTCTGGTGGTAGAAAGTCTCATCTTTCTTCTCAGGATCAGATTCCAACGGCTTATCTTGAGGTTCGAGGTTCGGCTAAACAACCGTGACACCAGGGCTCCTAATGTACACCGACATGGGTCTGAATTCATATTGGCATGCAGTGTAATTTTCACAGAGTGAAACCATTGGTTACGTGTTGGCAACCAGCATCCAGATAAAAAAATAGAAAATTATCATCACCTGAGAAATTCCTATTGTTACTAGCTCCCCACTAAAGTGAGCATTGCATGGACTTCTAAAGTTATACTTATTAGTTTTGGCCTCTTTTAAAACGTAAATGGCATTTTCACTAAATGCTGTAGATGGCTTTCCTGTGAACATGAAATGCCTATTTTCACCACTGAGCTGCAGGGGTGCCCTTTCTTCCCCAGCTGAGAGACCTAGGTCAGTGACTTTGATCTATTTTTCTTTACAAATTCAGATTTTCATCTGGGGGCCAGTGAACTATGGTTTTAATTTCATAGCTTAATAATTAAGGGTCATACATAGAAGTCAATACATACACCTGGCATTCAACAAGGAACAAAACAACTACAGCCTCCATATTTTTTAGGTGGGGAAACAGCCTCAAGAAGGTAACCCTGCTGTGCCAAACTTCAATCCCTGGCTCTATTTCTCTGTATGCTGCTTCCAAAAAAGTTTCAAAAGCATCAAATATGAGTTCACCAAGTTAAAGGCAAAAAAAATTAATTCTTAAGACTTGGATACCCACTAAATAATCACGTTTTGACTGTTCATAACTGAGTTTAAAATAAAGTACCTACAAATCGCACAATCCATTTTCTTTGTACTAGAAAAAAATCCACATTAACATCATTTATTCAAGAAAAATGAAAGCAAGCCCTAACACCCACACACTTAGAGCAAACTTCAACTTGAGTTTCATAGTCTTCAGAGGTCCTTGTGCCACATCCTTGTCTTCCAGCATAAATGGGGTGAAGTGAGGAGAGCTGATGGCTGATTGTTGTGAAGATAATATGCTCACCTGCCCATTGGGAAGACTGGGAAATAAAGAGGTGTTACAGGAAGTAGTCAATAGCTTTTTTTTCTTTTGAATGTATTTTATTATATTTGAGTGAGAGCTTACATAGCAAATTAGGTTCTTATTAAACAATTTCTATACATATTGTTTAATGACATTGGCTACATTTTTCACATTATATCAACTTTCCCCATCCCCCAGTGATTTTCTTGTTACAGTATTCACAAATCATACACCTCTATGGTTGTCACTTTTAAAATGAGTTGTTTATACATCATGACAATCAGTTCCAGCGGCCCCCTCCAACTCCTTGTTTGTTCCCCAAATCACCTCACCTTCCCTGTCTCTGTGCCACCTCCCCAACAATTATTGGCTCATCTCTAGCTCTCTGCATCTACTCCTGTGCTTCGAAAACTGGGAAACTCAGCAGTAACAATCAAAATTAAAGTTAACATGGCAAAAATTAAAGAAATACAAATAAGAGTAAGAAAGAAAAGATCACCATCAATATTTAAGAAACCAGGCAGGAAATTTTTGTCATGGAACCAGTCAATCGTTTTTTAACATGCTCCCTCTGCCCTCAAGGGGGTTGCATGCCTGGCCCAGGCCAGCTTACTGCTCTCCTGCCCCTCGGCACCTCCTGCCTGGGGATCACCTGGCATTGCTGTCTGTTCAAAGTATCATGGAAATATGACAGTGGCAGGGAGAGAGTAGTAAAGGATATGGGTCTTAGGATCAGAAAACCTGGGCTTAAGTTCAGCTTATACTACTACTGTAACAACTCACTAAACCAGAGACCGTTTATGGAGGCCAGAGCTGCCCAGTAGAACATGGTGTGTGACCAGCACTGTCACTATGGAGCCACTAAGGGCATGTGACAGGCAAGCACTTGAAACAGGGTTAGTGCAACTCTGAACTTTTAACTGCATTTCATTTAAAATAACTTAACGTAAACAAGCCACCTGTGACAAATAGCTCTGGAAAATAGAGAATCACTCCCCTCACCGAAGGACCAACAGTGGTAATGACGGTGAAATGCCCAGGTACGCAAACGCCAGGGCTGTGGAGGCCAGTGCAATTCACAGCTACCCCAGGGGACAGAGAGAACTGTGAAGTGGGGTCTGAGGATGTCACTGGATTGCCTCATCTCTCTCCTGTGGGCAGCCCAGCGCTTAACCTCCGGCACCAACAATGCTCCTTTTACCCCAGTACAAGCCTCCATTATTAAACTGTACCCTGCCGTGAAGCCCTCCACCCTCCATGTACACACCTGCAGCCATGCGCTGCCCGGGGCCGGTCCCTATGTGTGGACAGGACTGGGAGGCGGGGGAGTGTCAAGGGACATGGAAGGCCCGTTCAGTCACACAGCTCTGAGGCTGCGGACTTCTGCTGAATGTGCTGCGCAGCTCTGGGCGTTTAAAGCCCGGTCACGGCTGCAGAGGGGATGCAGCCTGCTCCACAGATACTGGATTCTTGTCTTTGTCCTCACCATGCTAATTAAACAAAACAGCAACACCAGAAACTTGCTGTTCAGAAAATGAAGACTTTCTCTAGTCAAATGGTCGCATTGTTCTGTACCAGCTACTTGAAACCTGGTTGCACAGGTTACACAGTCTGTAGACTTGGCAGCTTCTAGAAACACATCCAACAGCACCAGTTTGATTTTATAGCATTTATTATAGTAAACATATCGTGCTTATCATAGTGTTTATTAAACATATAGTGTTTATTACATGAAAGGTTTCTCTTGTAAAACATCAGTGGTTTGGGTTCATATCTTATTTTCCATTTGGCCTTAGGACATTTCACATTATTTACCCCCCAAAATGTGACTTTATGATTGTATAATATTGGTATTGCTCCCACCCCTACCCCCCATGCCCCAAATTGGCCTTTGGAAGAGTAGTTCAAGTAGGTAAAAAGTAGAGCCAGCCCGCACTGAATGTACTGGTCATAAGCATTTAACTCCCAGGGAAATGGAAAAGTCCTGCTCTTTCCTTGTTAAGACTGGAAGTTTAGTTCTAATCCTCAGTGGCCACGGAGTCACTCAAGGCTTTCTGGGATTTCTCTTCGATCCACAATGAGCGTATGGATGATCCCTTCTTTCTGCTTGCCGCTGCTGACAGCCTTTATGTAACAGTCATGGCTCCCAACTCGGAAGTGCGTTTCAGTTCCATCCTCTACGAACTCACCCTGGGCCAAAAGAGGACAGGGGATTAGTGCGCCCACCTCCAGCCCGGCCGCCATCTGCAAATACGAAAGTAGACGTCCAAAACGCAGCCAGCAAGCTCTGCACAACTGCAGTTGGACGCACGGATTTAGAGGTTTTGACAGTTCTGTGGCTTGCAGGGGTTTTGTTTGCTTGTTTTTTACCCTAATGACCTTTAAGAATCACCAACTTTAGGGAAAATAAAGAGTTTCTCATGGTTATTTGTCATACCGGCATCGTCTATGCCAGTGTTCTCAGCCTCCCTGATGCCGCCCCGTGACCCTTTCATACAGTTCCTCATGTGGTGGTGACGCCCAACCACCAAATTATTTTCGTTGCTACTTCATCACTGTCATTTTGCTACTGTTATGAATTGGGCGACCCCTGTGAAAGGGTCGTTTGGCCCCCCAAAGGGGTAGCGACCCACAGGTTGAGAACCGCTGGTCTTCACAGCCTACGTTTGAAAATACGGTGCGATTCAGGATAGCAACAGCGTGTGTGAACCATCTCCCTGGGCGGGCACTAGCACCACGGCCCGCACGTTATAGAGGGGAAACGACGCAGGCGCGCGGCAGTTCAGGCCCTTGTGCCAGGCAGCAGCCCGTAAATGGTGGCATGTTCTGCACCTCTGGACGATTTCACCCCACAGGACGGATGGATGCAGCTCCCAACAAAAGTCGCAGGTAATATAACGCCAACACCCTACACTTGCCCTACCGATGCGCATGCTCTGAAATGCAATAGCCTGTCAGAGGACCCTGGACTTTGATGGCTTCGGATGAAAGAACGAAGACAAGGCAGCTTTTTAAGATTGATAAAAATTTAAATGATAATACAATGGACCTATCGATGTAAATAACATCATCCTACTAGACTGGATTTCTTCTTAAGGAAATGTACCCTTCGCTGCTGCAGACGAGTTGAAGTTCCCGCGGGCGGGGCTCGGCTTGCGTTTCCTCACACAGCACCCACTGTGGGAGCCCAGGGAGGAAGGGGACGAGGCTCACGGGATGAAAATGAGTCGTGCCAAAAAAGCAATGAAACCACAGTGGGATTTGAAACTTGGCAATGACCTTACTGGCAGCTGAAGCCCAGCCCGACCTCCAAACAGAAATAAACAAGCCCGGGGAGAACCGCAACCTTCGCTGACTCCGCAAAGCAAGCCCAGCGGCTTGATTTCTAGACGTCCATTAGGAGCCCTGATGGCAGGAGGAGGGGCGGCTCCGGCCAAGGCTCTTAGCGGCCACCTCCTCGAGCAGCCCCCCTCAATGCAGTGTTTTCCCCTTCACCTGTTTAAGATTGAGCCTACAGCCTGGGAAACTCGCAGACCCTGCCCGCACGGGTCTGGTTTCGGAAAATACCCTCTGGGTCCCGCCTGCGGAAAGCATGCATTTGGAGGGAGGGGCAAGGGTTGGATCACACCATCCCTCAATGCAGCTTCTTGGAGTTGACGGATGCATAATGCCAGCCAGCTGCTTTGAGAAGGCTCCGTGGGCGAGGGCGGCTGGGCCACCGTGCGGGGGCAGGCTGGCTGGACAAGGGCAACTGTCCAAACACAGTGTGCTTCTCAGCTACTAAGGAGCCGACTACTTCCTAAGGACCGGTCCATTTAATGCCACATACTCAGCACCGCGAAACCACCCCTCTGCATATGCACTGGAGAAGTGCTTGCAGGTAGGGGTTTGGGTGTGATTCAAAGGTGCAGATTCCCCATCCAGAGAATTCCCCGTGGGCAGAGAGACTAGGAAGGGTCACCAGGCATAGCGGCAGGCCCGCAGGAGGTACCTGACGCATGCTAAGGGCAACGAAGCTGTTCCAACTGGGGCATGAAGGAGGAAACAGCACCCCGGCCTCTGTACAAGGCAGCTCGGCCAGGAGACACAAGCAGAGCCTGCTCCTGCACTGAGGGCCGAAGCTGAGGGAGTCTGGGTGAGAATTCCCTCAGCAGCGGGAAAACACTTGTCCTTGCAAGTTTGGGTCGCTGTCTTTGGCACCTTCTCAGGAGCAAGCAGGGGCTACATATTCTGCAAGGTGAACTCATCCCAGCTGGTCTCCCCCCAGGCCCTCATACGAATACCTCCCCTCCCCTCCCCATGATGGACCCAGGAGCACAGCGACTATGGCAGGGAGCTGGCTCAAGGCTGACCTGAGAGGACTCCCCATCATCTCTGTCCTGGTGCTCAGGCCCAGAGCATCAGGAAAGGTAGGGCTGCCAGGCTCAGGCGCAGAGCCACCCCACCAGGGCTGTCTCCTCAGACCCCCTGGTGCTTGCTCCAGACCTTTGTGTTCTCCCTTCCTCACTGCTCTGTGCAGGCCTCTGCTTAGTTTACCATGAACTTCACTCCCTTTGAAGTCACTCCTCCATTCAGCCTCTTAAAACCCAAACAACTGGCAACACCCACACCAGGGTCTGCGTGCCTGGGATGCACTGAGGCCCAGCACAGCTTGGGACAGTGCCCTTCTCCCCTCCCCACTCCTGCTGGTCCACACAGTCCGCTTCTCTTCTGAGGCTTCTGCAGCTCCCTGAGCGGCCTGCGTGTGTGCCCACTACTTGCTTGCTTGTGTTCAGCCCACTTTCAGAAAAGCACTGTCCGCCCTGAGAGTTTTGCATAAAGCCTTCCTGCTCAGTGTGGCCCTGGGCCACTCGCTTTGGCCTCACCTTAGGAAATGTTAAATCAGAATGTGCACTTTAACAAGACCTCCCAGGGATTTCCACAAAGCACCACTAGATGGAAGGGGTCCCAGGTGGGCACTAAATCTGGGGGAGACTTTTTAAGACCACGCCTCATGCAGAAGAACCCTCTGGGGTCTGAGCTTCGTTTCCCAATGTCCACTGCCCCGACACTGTTGGGGAAAGAGTTTCAGAATTTGGAGTAAGGGACTTACTACTGTTTATGTCATTAGCTACGTGGCCCTGATTTTTTTTTTTTAATAAAATCTCCCAAACTGAGAAACACAGTGCCTGGCCTGACAGCAATGAAAAGGTCAACTCACTGCGGTCTCCATCTTCCTCCCATTGCACCAGATGTCCATGGTGTCCTTTTCTGTAAAAGGGACAGTGAGCAGGTTAAAATCCCATGGTTTAATGATGACGCCCACTCTTGGGATTTATTGCCGTAGGAAAAGTTTGCTACAGTGGAGTTCTAAAACCCCATTCATGTTCCAAGACACAACACTCTTTTTACTTTAGGTGGTTGGTTTTGGTTTTTTTTTCAATGTTAAAGCTCTTCCAAATGTGAAGAAACTATCCATGTTCATTCTTTATTCAACACCCAAGCCCAAAGGAGACAAAGCCACCTTTTAAGTTCAAATCGTGGCTCCCACCTATATCGGATGTCTGTGAATCAAAATGCATGCTGAAGGAGAGACCTACCTACACAGAGCTCTGGAGGCACCTCCGGCCCCGCCCCCATCCGGCCAGCTCCATGACGGCACCATGAGACCATCTAAAGAGCTGTGGCAGGGTGCATGGCGGAGGCCTTGGGGTTTCAAGGGGAGACTGTAGTTACATAAGCTCCTGTCACCTTGAGGGTATTAAGAGTGAAGGGGTGGAGTCTAGCCTGTCAATCAGGTCACAGCCTGATGATGCCTCCTTGCAGGCATGGAATTCTCTTGAGGGATTCTGGGAACTTCTCCTCTCTCTGCCTTCGTCTTCCTGTTGACAAGCCATGTGGAGACTTGCTGAGCTCTGCGACAGCCTCACTCTCTCTGCTTCACCTTCCTGTTGAGCTGAAAGAGCTACATGGAGATCTGCAGCAGCGCTGAGATGCTTCCACCACCACTGGGTTCACAAGACTTTTCACCCACCGCCCTGTGATCTTCCTGCATTTGGCATCACTGCATGTGCTGCGTGAGTCTGAAGAGGAATTCATGGGCTAAGATCAGACTCATGGACCAATATTGTACTTATGAACTTGATCTGGACTGGGATGGGATGTTTTCTTAATATACAATGGCTTTTTGATATATAGCTCTCGCTTACACACGAGTGTATATAAATTTGTTTCTCTAGTCAACCCAGACTAACACAGAGATACAGATCCGTTCCTGGGACCAACTGTCTGTCAGTAGGGGCCTAGCTTCCATGGGGCTATGACGCTGGTTTCAGCAGAGCTCATTTCAGCAGGGCTTCCAGACAAAGACAGACCAGAATTAAAGGCTTGTCTACTTCTCCAAATCAGTCGATGAAAATCCTTTGTATTGCAACAGAACCTAACCGCAACCCATCACAGGAATAATGCCGGAGTAGGCAGTTTTCATTTCACAGTGAGTGGGTTCAGCTTGAGGGTAGTTAGTGATAAGAACAGATTTTTTATATAATAGACAGTATGTCAAGTCTAACATTTTAGCCTTAAATTTCTTGACTGGGCAGTGTAGTGATTCCTTTTTAAAAAATAATCTCTATTTTTAAAATAGTCTTATTGAGATATAATTCACATACCACACAATTCAACCATTTAAAATGTGTGACTCCAGAGGGCATGGGTGCTACAGAAAAGTGTGGTGAAGAAATTAGATGGTGCCCGGCTATCACATAAAATTGTCTGCGGTCTTAAAGGCCTCTTTCCAAACAAGCAGCCATGAGTGAGATGTCAACCAAATCCACATGGAAGAACACCAATATTAGTGACCAGAGGATTGGAAATCATAATCCCGAAGTCAAAGGAGGTAATAGTATCAGAGTCTAAACTGTGAGATTCCGGCAGAAGGCCATGATGACAGCAGGAGCCCAAGATACATTTGTGAGATCTACACAGGAAATCAGCATCTGGTGATGAACAGTTAAAGTCCTGTCAGTTGATCACCCCTCTGATGCACGTTGGGCCTGATCTGGTTTTCAACATTTTCTGAGCTTTTTTTGGTTCAGATTGGGGTTTATCTCAGATGTATTTTGCCATTGGGGGTAACCAGCTTGAATTTGTTTGATGTTTTTCTGGATTTTCAGTGTATGAAACCCAGGATTGAGGAACCTATAGAGACAGAAAGTAGAATAAAGGCTCAATGGAGGGAAGGGGGGGTGATGGCAAGGAATCTAAGAAGGAAGAGACTGTCTTGAAGCTGAGTGTGGTGGCAGTTGTACAACACTGCCTGAGGTGATGGACTAGGGGATGATATGATGTCAGCATTAGCTCCCAATACAATGGTTTGCGGGGGGAGTGTGTGATTCAATGGCTTTTAATATATTCACAATATGAGACCATCTTTGGTACCTCAAAAAGAAACTCTACACCTTTCCCCCAATCTATACTTGCCCACCTGTTTCCCTCCAGCCCTAAGCAAACGCTGATCCACTGTCCATCCCTATCTGTCTTCCTGCCCTAGACATCTGTGTGCACGGAGCCATGGCCATTGTGGTCTTTCGTGACTGGCGTCTTGCCCCCAGAGTAATGTTTCCAAGGCTCACCGTGCTGTCACATGTATCAGCACTTTCTGTCTTTTTATGGCTGACTTCTACTCATTCATTTGCACAAAGCATTATTAAGGGATAAAACTGGGATAGAGGCCAGACCAGAAAACTGGGAGACCAGAGGATGTACAGTGGTACAGATAGGAACTGGAAACACAGGGAATCCAGGACAGATGATCCCTTCAAGACCAATGGTGAGAGCGGCAATACCTGGAGGGTGGAGGGAAGGTGGGGTAGAAAGGGGGAACCAATTACAAGGATCCACATATAACCCCCTACCTGGGGATGGACAACAGAAAAATGGGTGAAGGGAGACATCAGACAGTTAAAATACGACAAAATAATAATAATAATTTATAAATTATCAAGGGTTCATGAGGTGGGGCAGGGAGGGAGTGGGGAAAAGGAGAAGCGGATATCAAGGGCTCAAGTAGAAAGAAAATATTTTGAGAATGATGATGGCGACAAATGTACAAATGTGCTTGACACAAGGGATGGATGTATGAATTGTGATAAGAATTGTATGAACTCCCAACAAAGTGATTTAAAAAAAACTGGGTTAGAACACAGAGCGGAATCCTCTCATAACACACTTAGGCATTAGCTCGTGTGTGTGTGTGTGTGTGTGTGTGTGCATGTGTGGTGACTGGGGGGAGGATCCCTAGATCTACCTGAAAGTACCAGTGTCTTGGGGGATGGCAGGGGTGAAAGCTCTACTCATCAAAGAGCCAGAAGATAAAATTTCGGTGTTTCAATGAAGAAGAGGAAGCAGTGTCACAGTATGTGAACAAGGGGTCTAGGGATCCAAAACTTCTCGGGGGGTCGGGTGTGAAGCACCAGTCAAGGCCTGACTGGCGGGTAAGCCGCTGATCTGGGATATCAAGTCTCAGAGGGATTCTCTTCCCCGAACCTCTGCAGACAGAGCCTAAGAAAGGCTTCAGGTTGCGTTTGCGGGGCTTGTGCCTGAAAGGAAAGCCAGCATGTCACACACACAATGTGTGCTCACGGTGCTGAAATAAAGCACAAAGGCAGCGAACACGGGCATTTTATCTGCTGTGCCCTTGAATACGTGCATGTGCTTGGGGCTTTGCATACTAGCTTTCTGCCATGGCCCCGAAGACACAGCCAACCCAGAGGCCATAAAATAAAAGCTGAATAAAGTTGACTAGATGAAAAAATAAAACCTCTGCAAGATGTTTTAAAGAGCCATCCATGTTCAATGCAAAGTCCCAAGATAAATGACAAACTGGGAAAAATATGTTTGAAACCCACAACACCAAGGGCTAGTCTTACTGATAAAAACCAAGACCCATTGCTATTGAGTCCTCGGGTTCCCAGGGCCATGCATTTTTACAGCGGCCACTTGGTCTTCCACCTGCAGAGTAGCTGGTCAGTAGCTGGTGGATTCAAATCTCACCGACTTGCCAATGATCAGCCACGTGCCTTAACCACTGTGCCATCAGGGCTCCTAATGGGTGTCTAGAAATCAAAAAGAAAAAAAAGCTAAACAAGTCAAAATAATATGGGGTAAAAGGTTTGAGGAGGCGCTTACTAGAAAAGAACACAAAGAGCTTTAAAGCGCAGGTTGAAAAGATGCCCAGCCTCATTCAATCATGACAAAGGGAAACCTGAAAATATGTTTTTCACCTATCCGAATGTTAAACATTCAAAAGCCTAACAACTTGCTCAGTTGGAAGCTTACATGGAAATACATAGTGGAAGACCTTTTACGAAAATGGGCGCCCAAGGCAAAGGAAGCCCTGCCCTCCCAAACAGAAGCCAAAGCAAAGACACTGAAGGCCAAGTGCTGAAAGGCGCCCACTGCCCCACAAATAAAGATCTCCATGTCACCCACCTTCCCGTGGCCCAAGACCTGGAGGCTAAGAAGGCCGCCCCAATACCCTCGGAAGAGCGCCCCCCGGAGAAACACGCTGAAACACTGCGCGACATGTTCCCCTGGGTCATGGAGTCGCCATGAAGAGCTAGGATGGCTACTCCCGTGTGATCCAAGCACCACATCAAACAGGCTGTGAAGCAGCTCTAGGACATGGAAGTAGCCAAGGGCAACACCTTGATCCGGCCTGACAGTCCGCGTTGGACTACGACGCTCTAGATGTTGCCAACAATATCAGAATCGTCGAAACTGAGTCTAGCTGGCTAATGGTAAATATAAACTTTTTCAAAACCTTAAAAAAAAACAAAAACCTAGTGGGATACAAAATGATAAAAGCGCCATGGAGGGCGACTAGGGAAACATGGATTCCAATGGCCAATCCTTGGACCCAGCAATCCTACCTTCCCACTTTGGGGAATTTGTCTTAAAGTGTTATCTGACCCATATTCTAAGAGGCATAAAAACAAATCTATTCATTCAATATTGCTTTTGCTTTAAATTTTTGGAAGATAGATTTTTTGCTACCAAGGCATTGCAATCTTGTAACCCAGCTTAGCACGAAGGACTCCATTTTGTTTTAAACTGCCAGCAGCTAGCGGCCCCTACCACTGCCCCCCTCAATAGCCTGGCAGACGGTGACTCTCTGGGCCCCTCACCATCTCCTGTTTGCTCCATGAGCAAGAAATGCCATCTATCCTGCCAGATCCTGCTTCATCACCTGCAGATGTTCCCCGTTGGTCCCTCCCAAGGTCTTGCCGGCCCACAAAGCAAAGAATGTGACTGCCAGAATGTTCCTCTTAACCCAGCCCTCTGCCTTAATTATTGTATAAAAATCCTTCTACTGCCCTTGTTTGGGGCGGAGAGTGAATTAGACACTAGTCAGCCTCTTGTCCCAGCTGTAATACAGAAGGAGTTTAACTTTACTAAAAGTGGTATGAGTTGAATCTCACCTAGGTCATAAGAATCTGATTGATAATATTTTAATGGAAGAAGGATTTTCATTTTCAAAGACTACTCAGTTATATTTAAAAACAAATTTATTTTATTTTTGTTGGTGGAATACAGCAGGACACCTACCAACCCAACAGTCTTTTATCTGTTTAATCAGTGGCCCTGAGCAACCTTTTTCACCTCCTGTGGGAGCTTTTTCTCCTCCTCCTGTTAGTACATAAACTCACTGCCCTGAAGACGCCAACTCATCTTTCCTGGTGCAGGTGGAGCTCTGCTTTGGGCCCTGGGTGGCATCCAGCTAGGAGGGGAATCGTGGAGTCACACGCCAGTTCTACTTTTAGCTGTTTAAGGAACTGCCAGCCTCTTTTCCACAATGGCTGTACTATTTTGCATGCCCACCAGCGTGTACATGGGGATTACAAAAAGTTTGTGGGAAAAGTGAATAAAAAGATAGTGTAATTATCCCACAAACTTTTGGAAGTCCCCTGTATGGGTTCCAACTTCCTCCCATCTTTCACATTTGTTATTTTTTGTTCGTTTCATTTTAGCCATTTTCGTGGGAGTAAAAACGGTATCTCACTGTGGTTTTGATTTACAGCTCTCTGGTGGCTATCACATCTTTCCGTGTGACCAGTGGGAATTCGGATGTCCTCTCTGGTGAAATGGCTCTTCAAATCCTTTGTCCACCTTATGACTCAGCTGTTTGTCTTTCGTGTTAAGTGGATAAAGTGCTGCAAATAATTTGGTCATTAGATTCTCACTGGATATATAGTTTCCAAAAATATTCTCCCTGTCAGCAGCTTATAATTTGCTTTTCGGTATAGTCTTTTGACACATATAAGTTTTTAATATTTAAGAGGTCCCACTTATTTATTTTGATTTTTGCTGTTTGTGCTTTTGTTATTAGATTCATTAAGCCATTGCGAAAAGTTTGGCCTCACACCAGAATGCCCCTGCATTTTCTTCTTTGATTTTATGGTTTTCGTTTACATATTTAGGTCTTCATTGATTTTGAATTTGTTTTATAGGTAGTGTGAGGCCTGGACGCTGCTGTATTCTCCCCATGTAGAAACTTTCCAAACACTATTGAAGAGCGTCTGCTTTGCTCACTGAGTGGACTTACCATCCTTCCCAAGGCAGGAGTGTATTTCGGGACTCTCAGTTTGGTTCCACTGCCTGATTGTGTCTGTAGTCAGACCAATGCCAGGCTGTTCTGATTACTATAGCTGTACCATATGCTTTAGAACCAGGAAGTGCAAGTCCTACTTTGTTCATCGCTTTCAACACTGCTTTCACTAAGCAGGGCCTCTCGCCATTCCGTTTGAAGCTGAAGACTGCCTTTTCCATTTCTATCTTGAAAGCTGTTGGGATTTGATAGGGGTTGCAGTGAATCTATAGATCACTTTGGGCAGAATCAGTCTCTTCACAATATTCTGTCTTTCGGTCCATAAACGTGGACTATTTTCCCACTTAGTTAAGTCTTCTCTACTCTCTTTCAGCTGTGTTTTATCATTTGTGTGTGTAAGACTTTCATGTCTTTGGTTAAATTTATCCTATTTCACTCCATTAGATACTATTGTAAATAAAGTCATTTCCCTAATGTCCCCTTCAGATTTCTCATTACTGGTTGTGATAGTTACATAATCTGGTATCAACCTGAGGATATTAAGGAGTGAAGGGGTAGGGTTTAGCCTGTCAATCAGGTCGCACCTTGATGAACTCATTTGGAGGCACTCAGGCGATAAATAGGCCAGACCCACTCTTTCTGCTTTGTATTCCTGATGACCAGCCACATGGAGCCATGCTGATGGTGCCATAGCTCTGGAGCTGGAGAAGCCACGTGGAGACCCACACCAGCACTGAGATGCTTCCACAGTCACTGGATCCACAAGACTTTCCACCCACTGATCTTCCTGCATTCAGCATCACTGTATGACTGCGTGAGTCTAATGCGGAATTTATGAACTAGTATCGACATATAGGGTAATATGAGACTTAGGGACTTGATCTGGACTGGGCTGGGATGTTTTCTTAATGTACAATTGCTCTTTGATAAAAAGTTCTCTTTTACACACATATAAGTGTCTATGAGTTTGTTTCTCTAGTCAACCCGGCCTAACACACTGTTGTATAGAAACTCATTCAGCATTGCTCTTAATAGTAAAAATGAGAAACGCGTGAGGTACCCACCAGTTGGGAATTAAACTATTTTATTACCAATTTAGTGGGTTACATGCTAACCACTAGGTCCGTAGTCAGAAACCACCAGTGCTATCTGCCCTCCTGGGGACTCTCTGAGTCAGCACTAACTCGATGTCAGTGAGCTTGTTTGTATAGAAGACAGAAATGCAACCAGTAAAATCTAGACTATAGGAAACCCCTGAAGACAGATGACTCAGTTTCTTCAATAAATAAACTACACCAAAGGTTTTTGTTTTATAAACCATGTGTCTTTATTACTTACTAAATATTTTTCATTAAAAAAAATGATACTTGCATGCCAGCATGCAACTAGACTGACCAGGTCTGCTCATCACTGTAGCTCAGTGAGTGCCCAGTTCACTCACCAGCACATAACGAGATCGTGATCAGTACCTGACTAGATGGGTCAATGAATTAATGAGATGATCTGCACAGTACTGACTTAGTGATACGAAAAGCAGGAAATGCTAGAATAGAAAAAATGTGGTGACTGGTAAACATTTGTCTTGTAAGTTTTGTGGGCCCAATAAAAATGGAAAAGACTGGCCATCTGTTTTTTTCAATGGACTATGTCAAGACTTTGATGATTTTGACCTGATGTTGTCCTAGGCTTATTGCTACCTAGAGAAATATATCCCCTTTTATTAATGTATCTTAAATTTCTAAATTCCTTTTGATAAGCTTATGAAGAGAAATGCCAAATAGCAACAAATAGCTATATGCCCCTTTTTTAATAAATAGAAGATTAAAACTCAATTCAATCACAATAAAACTGACCTTCAGATATTTTACATACAAAAGAATAGGTTAAATAAATCCTTCATTTATACAGGGCACATTAGAAATACACTCACTCACATTCCCTTTCCTACTTAAAGCTCCTAGGAAAGGTCTGGATAGTTATAAGAACCAATTGAACAGCCGTCCCAAATAAACACATCATGTGGACACATCATTAACTTACCCAGCACAACTCTGAAGTCCTCCCCATCCAAGTGCAACACCCAGGTGTTGGTGGTTTTGGACCTGTTCTCCATATACTTCTTGAGACTTTTCCCATTGATTTCCAGGGTGTATTCATAGGCAAACCCACTGATAGCATCGATGTTGATGGTTGCTTTGGTCTTGGCGGCTCCAACACAGAAGGTTTCTTTGCCCACTAATTTGAACATCCATTCTTTTCTTATCTCTTCCTAAGTAATAAAACATAAAAGTTGGAGACAAATAAGTGGATGGCAATTTAAAGTTTACTGTAAGAAATATAATCAGAGTGGCCAATAGCAGCACTATGTTTATGTAGGTGTATTAATCCCTAATGTCAAGGCTGGTAAATATGAGTGAGTACCAGCTGTTCTAGTCTATGAGTTCTCTAACTCCTCTTGGTTTGCGCCCTCCTGCGGAAAGATGCAGGCCAAAAGCAGAGGGCTGGCTCATAGGGGAAAAACCCCAAATTCACACGAGACGCTCCGTGGACAAATCCGGTTTCTCTCCAGACCGTGTCGTACAGAGTAACAGTTTTCCCTACCTTTCCGTCCACGTACACCACACGTTTGCCTGATGTGGTCCCGTGTTCAAATTCAATCTTGTGGACTCCGTCACTTAGAGCAACGTCCCAAACAGCTACGAGATCCGCCATTTTTTCTAGGCTAAAGGGAGGGCTAGGGGAATAAAACAAGGTTAATTGTAATGTGCCGGAACGGTAAGACGATGACTAAGCAAGCCTTCTAAAGGGAAAATGACAAAATTTCAAGTACCCTAAAATGATCAAGTATGAGCATGAGCCCCTAGAAATCTGACCACAATGCCTGAGCATAGAACTGTTCAGCCCTCTCACTCACTCTGCCTCTAAGACACAAACTACGATCTGTGGGTTATAGTCCGATAATTCCAAACAAAGCCACCTTACTATTAATAGGATGAAGGATCTATCAGTTTAGCCGCAACAGCATTCTTCCAGGCGAGGCTGCAGAAGAGTGTCTGGGAAGGTCCCTCTGTCTTTACACCCTACCCCTCCCACCCTATTTAAAAAGCTTAATAATTGCTTTTCTCTTCTTCCCAGATCTAGTCTCCCCCAAACACAAACTCTCCAAACTCCCCCTGTTGAGTGTAATGACTTGGGGTTTGCTTGAACAAAAACTGATTGAGTGAA
This sequence comes from Tenrec ecaudatus, assembly GCF_050624435.1. Classification (NCBI taxonomy): domain Eukaryota; kingdom Metazoa; phylum Chordata; class Mammalia; order Afrosoricida; family Tenrecidae; genus Tenrec; species Tenrec ecaudatus. The sequence goes on from NC_134533.1 coordinate 142,024,016, forward strand.
AGAGGAGTCTGGGAGGAAATGTTCTCCTACAATGGAGATAAAAATGATACACAGAAATGTTATGGAAAATAGTAATTCTTGGCACCATCAGAGGAAAGCTCATTTGGTTTTTGTTTTAAAGGCTCTAGTTTGTTTAAAAATGGCACCATTTAACCAAAAATATTTTTGCATTATTCTAAGGCATGAGTTTTTAGCTTTCAGTGACCTAATGTTTATTACTGTTGTAATTAGCATATCCAACAGTCGCTAAGTTCCTGGGTGCCAGCCACTGATCTGAGAGGTCCACATGCAGCTCCTCACCAGGAAATGGGTGCTATTATCCTGTTTTTCAGATGAGGAAACGGGCGCTCAGAGGCTAAAGGCACATGATGTGGCAGAGACAGGGCCTCAGTGTGTGTACTCCTCCCCCTCCCCCACCCCTGTGCAGCCTCTCTGAATCTGAGGTAGGAAATGGACTGGATCACTTTGAAGAAGGTTCCAGGAACTCTGTGCCGACAGGGGTTTGGAGCCCTCACATCCAAGCCCTGAGGGCAGGCTGTCATGTCAGAAAGGTGACCCCCTCCGTGTCAAGGTCTAGTTCCCCTGCTTCAAATCCTAGGGTGTCCAGAACGATGCATTATGCAAGGTATCCCAAGCAGCCTGGATAAAACCATTCTTCTGAAAGATGACCACACTCCTGAACGTTTCCAAAGTGAATGTGTCTTCCGGCAAGACATTTACCTTTCGTCATCTTCAAAGATAGGACTGCCATCTCCAGATGCCATGGCTGGCACAACAGCTTTAATCCAATTAGCAGCCAGGAAAGAAAAAAGCAGAATTGCAGCAAAGGAAGATTGAGAGCAACAAAGAAGACATCTACAAAGGTTCTCCTAACTCTGCAAATAGGCACTTCACTGCATGCAGTTTCAGATGAAACACATTCCATACACAACAGAACTGCAACCTCAAATTTTCAGGGGAGGAAGAGTCAGATATGTTTTCTTCTGATATGGACCGAAAGTTTGTTTGCTTGTTTGTTTTTAAAGCATCTAGTGTTTATTTCAACTATGATAGCACAAAGAAGCTGGACTTGACGGGAGAGCTCCCCTGGGTCTCATGCTTCTTAAGTTGAGGCCCCAGTAGCCTCCAGAGCATACAGAAAACTCCAAGGAAAACAGGATGCATCTTCTAGAAGCACCATGGTGGTAACGAGTTTAAAATGCATTCCTTGTATTACATTTCAGAAGGTTATATGACGGTAGAATATAATTTTTTATGTGTGTGGGGACAGGGGTGGAAGATTTCAAAGCTGGTTTGCTTTTGAGTTCGGTAAACATGGCTCTGCTCAGCTCACGGCGAATTTACAGTGCCAATGATGAAGCCACCAATGATCACTGCAGGCCCCGGTGAGAATGGAGCCTAGTACTCATGTGCAGTAAACTCGTAACAGGGCTGCAGCGCTAAGTAAATCCTACTAAAGTCAGATGTGACCCATAGGCACATGCACAGGAAACCCTCCATGCTGGGAGATCTGGGATTAGTAGTTGTAACCTTGCTAAATTATAATCGGCTCAACCACTGTCTGCTCCTGGGCTCTGCCCCAGCCCAGCCCTCTCTTCACTGAGGTGCGTTCTGAAAGGTACTCAAGGGTGCTCCCACTGCTTTAGCAACAGGAGCTGCACCTCTGGCTGCAAACAGCTTGGGGCCACAAGCTGTTCAAAGGGTATTAGTGAAGATTAGAAGCCACCCAAAATGAAAAACTAAGTTTTAAAAATCAAATGCGGTGAAGATTTAAAACCATTCGCATTAAAAATAAATCCCTCTTTGCTAAATGTTTATGGTGGTATACACTTGTGGATTTCTCTAAAAGAAGCCCTCTGGGATCTCTTAGCAAAGTGGAGGGTATCCTGTAACCAGAGAGAGAGAGAGAGAGAGAGAGAGAGAGTGCAGAGCAGCAGAGGAAAGCAAGACGCATAGTACAAACTTTGGCAAGACATCCTTTGTAAAGCAAAGTGGACTTAGGGATGTCATTCAAATTTGCTCCACAAGTACGAGGCTCTAGAAGGTTTAGTAAAGCGGCAGTCAAACATAAAACAACTGTCCAATCAGCTTCAGACACCACTCGTCACATGAGACAAGCCATGGTATCATCTTAATTATGTTTCATATAGAGATATAAAAGGTCATACAATAATCATATTGAGAGAGACAATCAGGATTACATTTCTTTTTTTAAAAAAAAAGGTTTCTCTAAATCAGTGGTTCTCAACCAGGGGGTTGAACGACCCTTTCACAGGGGCCATCTAGTTCATAAACAGCAAAATTACAGGGATAAAGTAGCAATGAAAATAATTTTATGGTTGGGTGGGGGGTCACCACAACACGAGGAACTGTAAGAAAGGGTCACGGCATTAGGAAGGTTGACAACCACTGCTCGAGATGGTCGACATCCGTTTATACATTCAGCAACTGTTTATGGGGTATCTCAAAGAACAGACATTTTCCCTTCTCAATTACTTGACAGTGTATGTGATAGTTTGGAAAGAACTGTATCCAATATGATCAGAGTAAAGGCTGAAGCAAATATCTGGCAAATGTGATGTAATCCATAGGTGGTCAACCAAATTCCTTTAATTTCCACGAGTGGGGAAGATGACAACAGAAATCTTTTACATATCTTCAAAGACAGCTGTTTCAGCATCTAGTGATTTACCAACAGCATAATCTCTTAAAATCCCTTCCCTAGCAACCTAACACCCATGACGCATTAGACAACTACAACCAAGTTGTTTAAGAGTGTGTGAAGGCACTGCTAGTGTGTGTTTATTCCAGCCCTGAACTCTGCCTTGATTCGGGGCTAACTGGATAGGGACCACACTAGTTTGTTCAAGCTAAACCGGAATCGGTTTCCTTTTGTTTTTACGGAGGAGTTGTAAGTAATTCCAGAGACGGCGAGTTCCCTTTTCAACAAAGGGAACTTAAGGGAAGCCACTGACTGGATCTACAGACCAGAGCCGCTTCGTGGCGCGGCCAGCCTTGAGCACAGCTCTGGGCCCTCTGAGCAAAGTCATTCAACTCTCCTTGGGCCTTCATCCCCAAAGGGGACTGGAAAAATAGAATCCAGAATAACTTCTCTGAGGGCTAGATGGCAATGTTTTTCCTAAGGCTGTTGGATTTATTCCACGCAAATAACAATGTTCAAAGGCGCAGAACGAACGAGACTCAACATACGGTTCCTTTTTGTAGCTGAAAACTGAAAAATAGCCTTATGTTCCCCATTAGGTAATCTATGAAGTAAATTACGGCCCGTCACTCAATAAACCGAGCGTCCAGCCCCTGCCGGGCACTGAGGCTTGATGTGACCATCAACTTGGCTCAGCCGATCGATCGCACAGCCCACAGAAAGGACGTTACAAATTAACAAACAAACATTCTCAAGCTGTGGCTAAGCGCGCGCGAGGCATTGTCAGGGAACGAAACCGAGTTACAAAACTTCCAAGTTGCAGGTTCTGCAAAAGCAAGCGGGCCGGCGGTGCTTACGGGCCGGGGCCGGGGCCGGGGCCGTGCACGTCCCTGCGGCGGGCTCGGAGCAGGGCGCGGCTGACTTCCTCCGGCCCGCGGCCCGCCTGCCCCCGAGGGCCAGTCTGCCCGGGCGGCGGCGGAGGCCCGGAGTCGGGGAGCAGGCCCAGCCGGCCCGGGACGTCCGCGCGCCCTGCGCGCCCGGCTCGGGGCCCCGCCGCGCGTCCGCCTCCGCCCCGGGCCTCCGCCCGCGGGAGCCGGGCCCACAGCCGCCGGGGCCTCCGCCCGGCCGGCGGGAAGCGCGCGGACACACCGCGCCGGCGGCCTCGGCCTGCGCAGCCACCGCCCACCGCCCGTCCGTCCGCCCGCCCGTCCGCGCGCGGGGCAGCCTGGGGCCGCACGCAGGGCCTGCCGGGCCTTCGTCTGCAGAGTCCGGCCGCGCGCCTCACCTGGCGCCGGCGCCGCGAGGGGCGCGGGGGTCCGACTGGGCCCCTACGGCCGCGGGGGGTGCGGGGGGTCGCTCCCTTCGCCCGGAACCGGGCGCGGCTGGCGCGGAGGCGAAGCGCGAGTCCCAACCGCGCGGCTGTTTGTCGCGCTCCGGGTCCCCGGGGGCGCCCAGCGCAGGTGGCCACCGGTCTTACCGAACCACCTACCCAACCCCCACCCGCTGCCGCCGCGCTGGCTGCACCCCGCCTGCACCCGAGCATTGCCTGCCCCGGCCGCACCGCAGCCGCACCCAACCACGGCTGCCGCCGAGAGCCGGCCTCCAGGCGCTCGGGTCCCCGCGCCCGCTCACAGCGCTGGGCAGGGAGTCCCGATGGGGCACTGCTCTATGGACCGGGTTGCTTCTTTAAAAACCAGAACTCTCGAAGGTAGGTAGGAGGCCTCCGAGATGATGTAGCCCCTGCCGACTTGGCTTTGATCTACAAGGACTTCAAGCCCCATCGCCCCCCCCCCCACACACTTGCATGCAGCTTCTCGAAATGAATTTCCGTTTGTGTTGAGATTACTCCTCAAATACTGTTCTTAAAGACAACTCTCTGACCTCCTAAGTGTAAGATTTGCAGTGTCTGGACTTCTCCTTCCCAGTCCTTTTCAAGTGGTGTAATTGTGTGTGTGTGTGTGTGTGTGTGTGTGTGTGTGTGTTTAACGTGTGACTTATCCCTGGACTGAAGGCCTGGCGGCTGGGGACCATTTCTGCTTGGCTTACTCTTGATGGGTGCTCCCATTTGGGCAGTGCAGGCTCACAAGGGAAAACGAAACGAACTCTAGTGTTATGAAGTTGGTTCTGATTCCTGCAGGCCCATGTGTGCCTCAGTAGAGCTGTACCCCCAGGTGTGCAGTGGGTGAGTTTTGGGAAGTTGACTGCCACGCCTCCAAACTTTCAGTTAAAAGCTGAGCAGGTAGACCTTCTGCACCACCCAGGACTCCAGACTCAGCTCCATGGCCATGGAGTTGACTCCAGCTCCTGTTAGTGACCCAACATAGGGCTTCCAAGGCGGTATCTTTACAAGAACAGATGCGTACTGCCTTTCGGCCCATTCTTCCAGGGCAGCAAGGGCTGCCCTGGATGCCCGCTGGTGGGTTTAAACCACCAGTCTTGAGGTTCACAGTCTAATGGGCTACCCAACAGTGCCATGAGGGCTCTTTCCAGACTCAGCGTCAAAACCAAACCAAGCTCACTGCCATGGAACTCACGGCTATCAAGTCGATTTGGACTAATAGCAGCCCTCTAGGACAGGGTAGAACTCCCCCTGTGAGATTCTGAGACTGAGTCTACAGGAGTAGAAAGCCCCATCTTTCTCCCCGGAGTGGCTGGTGGTTTTGAACTGCTGACATTGTGGTTAGCAGCCCAACCCACAACTACTAAGTCCTTAGTCTCATAGTAGACTATAAATACATATTTGTTGACTGGGGAGATGAAAATCCTGAGTTACTGAGCTTAGGACCAAGACATGCTGGTCAGGGAACAACCCAAGATACTATTTAATGAAGTGTCAGGTTTTCTCATAAAATAGGAGGACCTGGAGACCATGTACAAGACCTTTAAGTCATTAATTATTGATTGCTTAATGTGTGCCTTAGATATTGACCACTGTCTAGTTTTCCTTATAGGCCAGAGATTACATGAGGATGAGTAAAAAAAAAAATTACTTCCAAATCATAGGAACCTTTATTAAATAGAGATCAAAATGTGAAGCAATTGGTTGTGAACATAGCATCCATGTAGGTCTATACGCTTCTGAAGGTAGTGTTTCTCTCGCGTCAACTCTTCTGCAGAGAACTCTGTTCTTTGTCGCCATGTCAAAATGATAGTGTTGGCATCCTCGGGGTACTCAAATCATGTTCCTTTTACATCTTATGTTTGGGGACCAAGAAGCAACTGGAAGGGCAAGACCAGGACTGGAGGGTGGCTGGAGGGAGCTTTGTCAACAGTATTCTCATTGGACAGCCCTTGCTGACCTGGAGGAATGAGCTGAAATGCATTGTCTTGATGGGCAATATTTTCTGGGTCTTTCCATTACCAAACACACTTTCCAATTAAAAAAAATCATTCTACTGGGGGCTCTTGTAGCTCTTATAACATTCCATACATCAATTGTACCAAGCATATTTGTACATATGTTACCATCATCATTTCCAGAACATTTTCTTTCTACACGAGCCCTTGCTACAAATTCTTTTTCCCCCTCACTTCCCAACTTTACAATTTTCATGAAGTTTCTTCATAATAAGAACCAATCATTGTTCTGTGTCCTTGGGGAAAAAAATCTAGCAAGGTTACCACTCTCTCTCTTTTTTTTTTTCTTTTTTAAGGCTACCTCTTTGGAACCATGCCCCTCCCCCCAAACAAAAACAAACAGTTGCCATAACCTTCAGAGCTGACTTCTTGGCCTTCGAGTCAATGACCATCAGTCTCCTTGGAAGCCACTGTTTGGAGCTTTTGGGAAGGCGCTCCAAGACCAAGGCAGGTGCCCAGAGAGCACTGTGGGCAGCCGTCCACGAGTCACAGACACGAGCTGAAACACACGGTGTACAGAACATACTGACGTACCCTCAGTGTGTAGAGACCCGCGGTCCCGGCTAACTGAAAGATGAGTAGTGGGAAACCACCAGCTAGCTGCTCTGTATGAGAAAGATGGAGCCGCTTTCTCCTCCTCGGGGACCCCCAGGAACACTGAGCCAGCCTTGACTCAGGGTAGTGGGTGAGCTGAGTGGAGTGGGAAGTAGGCAAGGCCTGCTTTCACTTCCTCCGCGAGCCGGCAGTGTCTCCCAGGAAGGCCTATGTGTGGCTCTAACCTCACACATTTCTCTCCGTGGAAGAAAAGCTTGCAAGTCCTTTATTCACAATAGACTCCAGTGTCACTCCATTGCCTCCTTTGGAAAAGAGAACTGTGGCTGAATTGACTGCTTGTTCTGAACTCGCTTCTTCAGCAGTATGAAAGGGGGACCAAAATAAAAGGGGAAAGCACAAACATCCAATAGCTACAACTTTACAATTTTCCAAGTGCCTTGCCAGCCCTAGCCCCTTGTGACTATTGGCCACGTGTTCAAGGAGGAGGCGCCAGTGTTTCAGAAGCAGCTCAGGCTTGTTTGTGGCCCTGCGCCATACCAGGGCCCCAGCCACAGGCTCCACCTGCAGGCCAGGCGGTGGTGGCGGCAGCTCATCCTGGTCCTGGGAGCAGGCCAGTTAGGTAGGACGGGAAACATCTTGTCGATTCCAGAGGAAAATAGAGTTTGGTTTGAGCTTCCTGGAGAGGGCACTCCGGTTGAAGCAAGACCTTTTTTCTTTTTCTACTTTTGCCTTGTTTATTTTGAGAAAATTTTGAAATATAGAAAGTACTGAAAATAATATCCAATTAGCTGCCACCCAGAATTGACTGTAATTAAATGCTGTTGACAAGCATTTTAATGGAAGAAACATTATAAGAAAGAATAATTTTGCAAATAAAGCCCCATTTGGCTCTCATTTCCAGTCTCCGAACTCTTTCTCCACTCCCAAAGGCTCCCACTACCCCTTGGATTTGATGTGTTTCCTCCGGAGGCCCCTTCCTGGGATTATGTACACATGAGTAAATGTCGAGGGCACAATGCAGTATAGTTTTCAATTTGTGCATGAGCGGGGCCGGGAATGGGGCCTGGGAGCTTGCCTGGGAGTAGAGTTATAATGAGTTGATGGCCTTTGGAATTCGTGTTCCCTTCGTCATTACTTTGATCATGCCTGCCACACGGTCGGCAGAGTTCCAGGGATCGCGATCATCAACCTTGGGCAGCACCCACAGCTCCTTCCCACTCCTGGACTTACCTGCTGGGAGAGGAGGCAGGCCCAGCACCGAGCAAACAGGTGCTGACAGGCAGCCACCAAGATGACCCTCAGATGGTCCTCTGGTCCTGGTATTCAAATCTGCCCTCACGTTTTCACAGGGGTGGTCTGCGTGTCCATGGCATAGGACAGAGTGACGATGTGTCACTCCCGAGATTCGGTTGCATTAAAAGGCTGCGGCTTCTGTCTTGGGTGCTGTCACACTCTCATCTGTCAGTGGAGAGGCCCACTTGACCAGGAGCTGGGGTCTGCCAACAACCCGGTGTGTGCTTGGACCTGAATCCTCTGCTCCCCTGGCGCCTTGCACTGACTGGCCACAGCCCGCAGATGGATGACGGCATCGTGAAAGATCCTGTCTACAACCAGCCACCTGGGCCACTCCTGGGTTCCTGGCTCACATAGAGATGATAGATGTTTAAGCTGCTGTGTTTTAGGAGAATTTTATTTAATTAATTAATTTTCTTAATTAAGGGGGTTTATTATGCTGCCCTGGTGGTGTAGTTGTTATAAGTTGGCAGTTCAAAACCACCAGCAGCTCCGAGGGAGAAAGTCTGGGCTTTCTACTCCCATAAACAGTTACAGTCTCAGAAACCCACAGGGCATCGCTGAGTTAGCATTAACTCAATAGTAGCAAGTTGGGTTCATTAGGGGATCTAGCAGGTTGCCACAAGCCAGGATCAGAAAGCATTAAGGATGTAGTCATTGGTCCATAGTGTGGTTGGAATTCCTTTGAGTCGAATTAATACCAGGCTAGTCCCAAGGAGTTGGAGATTAAAGCTGTCCCCAATGTCCAACTCTCCCAAGATGCTGTTGTGTTCCACTGACCCCCACCCCTCCCTTGAGTATATTCCTTCACGCCCCTGGGTTCTACGATTCACTACCACATCCCACAGAAACTCCGGGAACTTGCAGGGTGTCTCACGTGGTGGTGGGTGCCGTTCAGCACAAAGTCGGAAGATCAGGCAGCAGTGAGCCAGATGCAGGGTCCCCTGGGTTCTGTGATTCACTACCTGCCAGATGCAGGGTCCAGAGCCAGAATCCCCAAATGGCAAACGTCACAGCAGGTCTTCTTGCTGCCACCAAAGCTCCATCAGGAAATAGAGGCCCGGCTTTCCAGGTGAGGCCATGTGCGTTAGAACTGTAAGGGGATCCCTCCCCGTCTGCACAGCCCAAGGGAAGCAACGTGTGTGGACTCAGGCAGAATCTCAAAGATGCCTCCAAGGAGACAAAGAAGGTGTCTTACTTCACACCCTCTGCTAAACAATGCCTTCATCCCATCCTAATCCAGTCCACGAGTACAGTAGAGAATGCCCTCTAATGGGTCTCTGGCCACTAGTGTAGAGAGCCCAGACTGACCATTATCGCTTAAAGAGGGGAATCAGGGCTAGCAACCAAGTCTCTCCATTGTCAGCTTCGCAGCCACATGGGCCCTTAACCTCAGGGCCAGGGCCCAGGGTGAACCATGGGCCAGGAAGCCAGCCTATACTCTCTCTGTCTCCATCTCCTTGCCTCAGCTTCTGGTCCCAGCCTCTGCACTTTCAGACAGAGATCTCGAATGTTTCCCACCAGTGGCCCCTCTTCTGGTGGTGCTGAGATGTCGCTCCTAGGGTAATTTTGAAATTCTGAAATAGATAACTAATATACAGGTAAGTGAAATAATTACAAAGTGTAATTGGTGCAAATCGCAACCTGAAGGTAGAGCAGATACCCATTGTAGGCAGTAATGTGTTAAGTGTTACTACCACGGGCCTGCGTTCAGATCCTGGCTCTGGCACGTACTAGCTCTGTAACAAGGCAGGCTACTCCCCGCCGCTTCTATTCTCTCATCTGTTAAAGATAAAATAAAGATAATAATAGTACTCTTATTAAGGTTGGTGTGGAGAGTCCATAAGTTAGAAAATGAAAGTGCTTAGCACAGTTTCTGATACGGAGTAAGTCCTCAAATAATATGAACTAGTTCCAGTCTTTATAGATCCTAGAATATTTGTCATTAATTCATGTATTTGCCCAAACTATCTGCTTATTGTCCCTGACATTGGAAAGTAGCTACTGAGGGTGTCTATCACTGCATAAATCTGTCAGATGTAGCCGTAGAATCTGACACCGCCTCCTTACCATTAGCCAGGGCTGGGCTGGCGGCAAGGAGCCCTGGGCACAGTGGGTAAGCACTGGGTTGCCAAACAAAAGGCTGGTGGTTTGAGAAGGAGGAGGCAGCTGCATCCGTAAGGATTTCCAGCCACAGACCTTAGGGAGCAGCCAATTCTGCCCTGTAGGGCCCCCATGAGTCAGAGTCAACACCAGTAGGTTGTGCTAGGTACTGTATCAATCTTAGTCCATGGCCCCTCGAGTTACCGGCTAGTGGAGGAGGCAAAAACAAAACAAAGGCAACAAATAATGTCATAGAAGATTTTATGTCAAACGAATTTGAGTTGAAGGATCGTCAAGAATTTACCACCAAGTGCCATTCCTATTTGATATACTCTTTTTTTGAGGGGAGAAATCTGATAGTTCTACACCCAGGAGAAAACGTGAGTCGGTTTAGAAAGGAAGACATCCATTTTCATTGTTAGTGAAGGCTGTATTTTATACTGCGGCTTCGAAGCACAAAGGGAAGCTGAGACAAGGATCTAGATGTTTCAGATGGCAGCTTACCTGCCACCTCATCGCGGAGACCCCTGCACGCTCCTCCGTTCCTCCCTCAGAACACTTAGAGTTCTTTTCTACTTCTCTCCTTGACTGCAGTGTGAACTCGTGAGGGCCGCAAACATGCTGGGCATGCTCTCTAGAAACTTGAATCTAGGCCAGTCTCGGTACATACCAGGCACTCAAAACATCTTCAAGTGAATGAGCAGTAAAGGAGCACTTAGAACCATTAGAATTCATGATGGGTGTGTGAGGTCCCCAGGAAATTGACACTGATGTAGCTGGACCGTGAGTTAAAGGTGGCATTTGTGTAAGGGAAGCTTTTCCTGGGCCAGAAAGGTCTTGGTGCTTCATAAGAAGGGAATTCTTTTGCAGCGACCTGTGGGTTGCGTCCCCGTTGGGGGTTGAACGACCTTTTTACAGGGTCGCCGGATTCCTGACAGTAGCAAAATGAGTTAGGAAGTAGCAATGAACATAATGTTCTGGTTGGGGGTCACCACACATGAGAAAGGTTGGGAACCACTGTTCTAGTGGGTGGTGCTGTAGAGCGTTCTTCGCCCCTCTGCTCGCCAAAGTCCAGGAAGGGTCTACTGCTAGAAAACGGAAGTCATACTGTGCCTTGAGGGATCTAAGGGCGCGGCTGGTTACTCATCTGGTATCCTTTCCACTGCTCTCCCTTCCAGGACTCTGGTTTTTCCCAAGTAGCCCTATTACCCTATTGGAACACCTCAAGCAGCATCAGCCCCATTGCCAGTTCCAGTTATATTTCCGGTCCCTTCTGACTGGGTCCCCCCCTTCTGACCCGGTCCCCCACAAGTGTCAGCCACCTGCATATACTCTAGGCAGTTCTTGGTCGCCAGGCAGGTTTGTGTGTAGAAGTGACCTCATTGGCTCAATAAAAGGAAAGCTTTTAGATGGGAAAGAAAGTATGGGGTCCCGAGTCCTCGGGATCGACAGCTGGATAACCATGTTATGTTAGTGTGCATTGCAAACCTCCTATGTCTCCACAGAGCAAAGACTGATAGAAACTGGGTCCTTGACAGCTCGCTGAACCACTGAATGAACTAATCCCAAAGTTTGCCTTTGCACTGAACTTCCTGTTTTGTGAGATAATCAATTTCTGTATGGCTTTAGAAAACAATCAAATGTTGTATTGCTTGCAGCTTTGCAGCTGTATCCTAAAGTATCCTAAATGACTCAAGGATTGTTGGCCATAATTAGGACAGCTGAATTTAGAAGAGTGGGAAAATCACACTGTAAATCTGGGAAAGGCAAGTGATGAAGGCCTTTGGGTTTCTGGATTTGAAAAGGAAAACCTTCAGAAGCAACAAAGCCCACATGGAAGAACACACTGGCCTGTGTGATCACGTGGTCCTGAAGGGATCAGTTATCAGGCATCAAAGAATAAAAAATCATATCATTGGCTACACACCTCCATGATACGATTGCCGAGGACAAACGGGTGCATAAGCAAATGTGGCAAAGAAAGCTGATGGTGCCCGGCTATCAAAACAGATAGTGTCTGGGGTCTTAAAGGCTTGAAGGTGAACAAGTGGCCATCTAGCTCAGAAGCAATAAAGCCCACATGGAAGAAGCACACCAGCTTGTGCGATCATGAGGTGCCAAAGGGACCAGGTATAAGGCATCATGAAAAAAATATATATATACATATATATACCATAGAGAATGAAGGGGGAAGTGCAGATTGGAGACCCATAGCCCATTTGTCGGCCACTGGAGATCCCCTCACAGAGGGGTTTAGGAGAGGAGATGGGTCAGTCATGGTGCGATGTAGTACCGATGAAGAACACAGCTTTTCCCCAGATCCTGGATGCTTCCTACCCCCAACGACCATGATCCGAATTCTACCTTGCAGGACTGGGTAGGGAAGAGGTTGTACACTGGTGCATATGGGAGCTGGAGGCACAGGGAATCCAGGGTGGATGATACCTTCAGGACCAGGGGTGTGAGGGACGATACTGGGAGAGTAGAGGGTGAATGGGTTGGAAAGGAGGAACTAATTATAAGGATCCACATGTGACCTCCTCCCTGGGAGATGGACAGCAGAGAAGGGGGTGAAGGGAGACTCCGGATGGGGCAAGACATGACAAAATAACAATGTATAAATTATCAAGGGCTCATGAGGGAGGGGGGAGCGGGGAGGGAGGGGAAAAAAAAGAGGACCTGATGCAAAGGGCTTAAGTGGAGAGCAAATGCTTTGAAAATGATTAGGGAAAAGAATGTACAGATGTGCTTTATACAATTGATGTATGTATATGTGTGGATTGTGATAAGAGTTGTATGAGTCCCTAATAAAATGTAAAAGGAAAAAGAAAAGGAAAACCCACCAGCCATGGCTATTCACCCAGGAACAAAGGGCAGGGAGGGGGGACAAGTTTGCATGAACAGGCTCAGAGACCAAGTTCACAGTGGCCTGGTTTGCCTGGAAAAATGGAAAGTATGGGCCTGAAAGAACTGAAATCCAAGAGTGATCAGCCTGCAATTACTGATGATCCCCGATGGATTCCTGTTCCTCAGTGAGGCACCTGCACCAGACACATTTATCTTGTGACCAATTGGAAAAGGGGCTGTCAGCAGCGACACTATGTGGCCGAAATATGTAATTACAGTGGGCAGATTAATTTCGGGTCTTTTGGGTGTGTGGAAGTTGGATTTTCCCCAAGATTTTTTTTTGAAAATTATTTAACAACAAAAAAGCAAACCCACTGTCACTGAGTTGGCTCTGACTCATAATGGCCCATATAGAGTTTCTGAGCTTATAAATCGTTCCGGAAGCGGAGGCGATTCATTTTTCTCCCAAGGTGGATTTGAAATTTCAGTCATGATTTTAGTAAACACTGACCTGACGCCACGAGAGCGCCTTAAAAATTACTTGAACCACTGTGACTATTTGAAAATGGCGAGCAGAGACTCCAATGTAATCTGAATTTATTAATCTGAGAAACAGAGGATTGAGCTAGTTTGTTTGGCGGGGAGGGGAGTTGTTAAATCATATTTGTACCCTAGGTGATTCTAATGGGCAGTCAGTGTTGAGACCCAGTGATCTGGGAAGGTTCCTATGGCTTCCTATAATCTATTTTCTGCACTAGCACATCCGCTGATCACACCTATCATATTAGACCTTAATTTTCGTGTATGCTAGCACGCTACTAGACTGAGTACCTCCAGTCAGGCGTCTGTGCATTTCTGGGAGCCTAAAGCAGACCCTGACACCACCCGGGGAGTTGGAAAATGTTGAATGGAATAGTGAATGTCGTCAGTAAATATTTACTGAAAACAAACACACAGAACCCTCACTGCCATCCAGCAAGTCAATTCTGACTCCTGGCGATTCTATAGGGCAAGGTAGAACGGACGCCTGTAACTCTTAACGGGAGTGGAAAACGTCAGCTCTGCCGCAGAGCGGCTGGTGATTTCGAACCACTCACCCCGCGGTCAGCGGCCCTTGGCGTAACCAGTAAGCTTCCGAGAGCCTTCCAAAAGCCGGGCACAGTAGCCCTCAGCCAGGTGCAGAACAGAGCGAACAGCGTGACTGATCCTCAAGAGTCACTGCACCGACGCCCCCCGCGAGTATCCCTGACGTCACCGCGGTGAAGGCAGCGCCCAGTACGGGACTGAGTGCCTGCGAATCGCGCAGGGTCGGGCGTGCGCGCGGGCGTGGGACGAGCGTGGCTCCCTCGCGGCTACTAATGCGGCCGGCCCCGCCCCAGCAGCGGAGCCAATCAGAAGTCGCTAGGCGGGGCCAACTTCCAGCGATGCCCGAGAGAGTCGCTGGCCGCGCAGTTTGCGCCTCTTCGCGCTCGAGTTCGATTGGCTGGCCTGCTGGGGCGCCCGTAACGGTCGCGGAGGCGGGGCCGGGGACCGCCGCGCCGGCTGGGGCTGGGCGGGCTCTTGGTGGGCGGAGGCGGCCCAGGAAGGTGAGTGGCTTTGGGGGTTCACGGGCGCCAGGCGAGGGCCCCTGAGTGAAGTTCTCTCAGAATCGGCCTCACCTGGATCCTGCTAGCATTCAGACTGTTTCCCGCAGCCCTTCTCCCCCTGCCTCCGGGAGCAGCCCCTGGGGGTGAGTTCGCACAATTAATCCCTGAGAGGGATCTTTCAAACCCGGTTCGAGCCCAGGTTCCGCCGTCCACTGTGACCCTTTAAGCTGGCAGTCCTTGCGTTAGCGCGGTGGCTGTGCGGATGGAGGGGGCGGTCGTGGAACGACCCAGAGAGGCTGCAGAAGCAGACACCTACACTTTATCCCGGTGTATGGACGTTTTTCATTTCCACGGGGCCCTGAGAAATTCCCGCCAACACCCCCCCCTGCCCCCCAAGGCCACTAAGTTGGGGAACCTGCGCTCTAGATTCACCGACCCATCAGACTCCACCGGAGGGGCCGGTCCTCTGTAGAGCCAGTCCCGGAGACTTAGAAGGTTGCTTGACAGGTAAAGACTCCGAGCGAAACGGGGAGGTGTATGAGGGGGAAGGTGGGCACTCCTTTCCCCGGCTTATTGGGCTCATTCCAGAACCAGGGCGCTTTCGGACTTTGTGAGAGACCTGCTTTCATGATTTCAAGAAAATCAAATAGTAGAGATGTCAGAAAGCTAAGACCTGGAGCCTAGAGACCCGTCAGAAAGGGTTTCTACTGCCGCTTTGTTTTCTGACCATAATCTTAGTAACACATACTTGTCTCAATCTTCTACTAAGTTCCCGCCACCTTCGGATACTGTTGTGTCGAATGGGGCATTCTCGGGAGAAGGTGTCTGAAGAATAGGGTTTTGCTGGCAGCTTCTATTTCAGTGGGGGCACAGTTGTTCCCACCCTTTGTGTAACCTCGTCTGGGGCAGAATGATTTTCCGGGAAGATAGCCAATAACGTCATCTCCTTCGATTCAGATACATTCAACTCCTTAGGAACGTTAAATGGCAAGTTGGCGTATTTTTGGAAGAGATTTTGCATCTAATTAAGAATTTGGAAGCAGTACAGGTTTCATTTATCACAGCAATGTGAAATATACAGTTACTCGTGGACTTTGAGTTGCTTGAGGAAGAACGCTTAATTGCCACGATCTTCAATTTCTTGATTTTCCACACACAGAAAACCCCAAACCCATTGCAATTGACTTGATTCCAACTCAGAGACCCTGTAGGACAGAACTGCTTCCAACGCTGTAAACTGTTCAGGAGCAAAAAACTTAATGTTTCTCCTGATACTACAAAAAAGTGGGGGTAGGTTTTAATGTATGGTGAAAACTGCAGAGCTGGAACTTAAAAAGGCAATTTGACCAAAGGACCCTTGGGAAACCTGGACAGTGCCATGAGATTCAACGGTGTTTTGCTTCTCTAAGTATGGCTTTCTGTGTTACATACAAACCACCTTAAGCCCCCTCACATACATCCCACCCCCAAACCTCTCAGTTCCCCGTTTCCTACTCCCATGAAACTAAAGCTATGACTTATGGGAGGCAGTAATCTTGATCTTTTCCAAGTTCCAGATGTCATGTTAGAGCCTAGAGTGAGGAACTGACTCTTGGCTGAACACAGTCACTGGAGGGTTTGGTCACAGATGGAAGAGAGCTAGTCTTTACTACCATTGCCCGTTTGTATTCAGTGGGAGTTTGCCTGAGAGTGCTCATTTTAGTACACATGCGAAGGAGAATAGGGTACGCTTGAATCCAAAGGTTAGCTGATCCTTTAACTATCAATGGTTTGATTCCCAAGAAAAAATTTTCCAACAAATTGGGAGAGGGAGAACGCACAGTGTAGTGAGTCAGGAGGCTGTTAGCAGTTACTGGAGTGATACCAGCTTCAGATCAGGGGTATCCGTCGTACCAGTGTCTGCTCCGGGACGAACACAAGACCATTTTGTTGGAGGTTGAACATCTCAAGATTTTGATCTGCTTATCTTATTGGAACCTAGATGAAGATCAAGTATTGGACCTGAGATGCATTGGACTATAATTCCATCCAGATCAACTTGAATGAACAGGTGAAAAGTACAAAAGGAATCTGCTCTGAGGTATGTCCGACGTGACAAGACGACTCTGTAATGTCAAGACCAAAGTCAGAAAAGAACTCATAGATCTCGAGTACTGTACCAGGTAGCGATCCCTTTCTTTGGCAGCATGGTAATCCATTTAAAAATAGTTTCAAAAAATATTTTCCTAGATACTGCAATTACTCTTGCTCATTAAAAAAACCCAACTTTTTGACCCATAGGATTTCTCTCCTTTCTTTTACTTACCATTTATCTGACGAAATGCCAGGGCCATTTAACCTATGTACCTCCCACAGTCTAGCATTGCTGAATGCTTGTGCGGGCACCATTTGAAATGTTTCCCTGCCCTTGACAGTTCCTGCCAATTGGTAGCTGAATTGGAGACTGCATGGGACTCACACTAAGTTCCTTTGCCAATTCTTTAGATGATAATGGGAAAGCCCGTGTCATTGTTGTGTTCCATTGAGACTTCTGACTCATTGCAACCCCATGGGACAAAGTAGAAGCAGCTCTCAAAAGATAGCAATTTATTCGCATCAAGTACTTTTTAGATTATCTGGTTAGAATATAATCTCTGTGTGCGCGTGGGTGCTTGCGCACATGTGTGTCAACCCCAGAACATTTGATTTCTAGAGGAGGAGCTTATAGGATAGAGTTTATTTTAAGGATTCTTGTAACCAACTTACTAGGAATTATTCATAAAAGTTTTGACATAGAGTGTGACCTAAATTGGCTTATAAGAATAATGCATTCTTTTAAATGTAGCATCTTTAAATTACCCCCCCTCTTCTCCTTTTAAATTTAGGCAATTTTGACTTTTTTATTACCAACTTTGGCTACTTTTCATTCTACATAAGAAACTATGTCTCCAATAACTTCTAAAGCCCAGGATCTCAGTGAGTCATCCGACAGATGCATGACTGAAAAACAGGTAAACGTGAAATATTTTAAATCAATGATTTTCTGATTATGTGCCAAAGAATACTAGTTATGCAAAATGTGGAAAATGTTACCGTGAAATAATGTTTGAGTAACAGATTTTGGAAAATGCTGGTTTAAAGACTATTAAATGCTTCCATTCCTCAGAATCTTCACAAGATAGTTTCTAAAGGGGAGGTTTAGTATGGTGGTACAAATGGTTACGTGCTTGGCTGCTGTTGGAGACGAAGGTTGGAGGTTCGGGTCAACCTGGTGGGTCTGTGGGAGGAAGACCTGGCAATCTTGGTAAAGATTCCAGCCACGGAAACACTGTGGACAATTCTACTCTCTCACATGAGGTCATTATGTGTTAAAAGAGACTGAATGCCATATAACAGCATTTCCTGCTTATTTAACACTAGTTTGATGAAGGTTTTGTTGAAAAATATAATTCCCAACTGTTTTCAAAATTTACAATTTATTGTTTTCTCTTAACATACAAGTGTGTACCGGGGAATAGTATATGCATTTTGATCTTTCATAACCTGGACCTTGTTATTTATTTGTTTTCTTGTGCTTGGTAGAAGTGTGGCTACCAGTGATCATTGTCGTTCTCAGAATATAGGTAGGGGATTAGCAGGCACCAGCCCAGATAAGGGAAAAGCAGTGTAGGAGTATAGGAAGAATAACAGAAAGGAAAATGCCAGCAATCCAAAAGAAGGATTTATTTGGCACTGTGAGTCTTAGTGCTGTCAAAGAATCATTAGTCTGTTTAGTGTGTGTGTGTGTGTGTGTGTGTGTGTGTGTGTTCAAAGGCCCATTCATGTCTGAGGGCAATACTTGAGATGTAGAGAGTAACACTGGCAGTTGTTGTTTTGTATTGTTTAAAGATTGTCTAAATTGCTAATCTTTAAGCTACCCAAAAATTGCATGCTACTTATGCCACTAATAGAAAATGTGATATAATTGTGCAAATTATGTTTTTCCAAGCATCTAAATCCTGATTGAAATGAGCTCTAAACACTTTAGAAAGCATGTGGAGCAAGTCACACAGTGAGCTCAAGATGGATCATTATGTTTATATTTAAAACAGATACTAAAATGATAGCTAATCATCTCTATTTATGGTCTTACTTTCATCTTCTTATCCGTTTGTCACTGTGCATTGTTTTCCTCTTACTGTTGCCTTTTTATTCATTTACTGTGGAGGATTGGAGCCCCCTTCTCTGGTTTAGAATGTAGGTTTACCCTTAGAGCCAGGGGCAGGAGACTTGTCTGTCTTTAGAATGGTTATACTGGAATCCATTAACCAGATGGGCAGGCCCTGGTAGTGTAATGGTTACACATTGGGCTGCTAACCACAAGGTCGGCAATTTGAAACCAATAGCTGCTCTGAGGGAGAAAGATGAGGCGTTCTGCTCCCACAGAGTTACCATCTCGGAAACCCACAGAGGCAGTCCTGCCCTGTCCTTACTGGGAGACCCTGAGTCAGAATGGACATGGTAGCAGTAAGTTTGATTTGAGCTTTACCTAAATTGAAATTGGCTCTGACTATACAGGAGTTTTGATTTTTCTGGATGACCTTCATCATTATTAAAGTGACATTTGTTCCTGATGACCCAACCCATTCTTGCTTTACTATTTTACAGCTGTTCTAAGCAGGGCTTGCTCTGGTTCAGATAAATCTAAAGTATTAGGTCCATTTAGCTCAGTTACAAGAGGGTTTTGTTGTTTTATTTTAGTCCGTTTAGAACCTACACCAGGAATACTCTGGAATTGTATGTGTATAATGTAATGATTTTTGTTTATTTACATCCTTCAAATCTGCTGGTTTTGTTAAAATAAACTATTTGTGAAATTTAATCACCATGCGCTTAAAAATGCTTACATTTTGAGAGCACCTTTTGGAGAAAAAGTTGTGTCATTTGAACACGAAATTATATGCAGGAAGGCATTTCTTCACTTTGCATCTTGCCCGCACCCCTCTCTGTGTGATTGTAGCAAGAAGAAGCGGAATGGGAAAGCATCAACTTGCTGCTGATGACCCACGGATTGAAACCTTTGTCCCTAGTCCGAAGAACTGATCTAAGAGGTATCTAGACCCTGGTCTTGCTCCTTAAGGGTCTTTTTCCTTTGAAAAAAATAGTTTAGTTTTAAATCTTTTGAGCTTGCCTTTCTGTTTACTACCTGTGTTCCATTAAACAATATCATTATAGATCTGATCCTTTTTGACAAGCAATCATCACAAAGGATGAGAGAGAATTTTAAAGCGCTGGTGGCAGACACAGCACGTCAAGAGAACATGATACGGGAGCTGATAGAAGCGAATCAGCAGCTTAAGTAAGAAAATGGACGCAGGCTCTTGTGAAATGTTTGTGTGTAAACAGTATGCAGTCTGAAAATAACTTCCTTGAAAACAATCTGGAGATAATGCTATTTTAATTAAATATCAAATTATAACACTTTGAATAGTAAATCGCCTGGTAATCATTTCGCCTTAGGTGTCTTGTATTGGCTTGTGTTGTAAGACAGTTTGAAAATTGCAACCAAGTTTTAGAAGGCGGTGTGGTTGTTCGCTGGGTCTGTAGATTTGATTTTTCTGCACGACTAACGGAAGGCATCGTGTGTCTGTTAAATTAGAAATGAGCTTCAGTTGGAACAGAGGCGAGCAGCAGATCAGGAGCAGCGAGCTAATGACTTGGAACACATTATGGAGAGTGTGAAATCCAAAATTGGTGAATTGGAGGATGAATCCATAAGTAGAGTTTGCCAACAACAGAATCAAATAAAAGATCTTCAAAAAGACCACATGGCTTTACAGGTACTGAGTTATATATTTTCCTAGACGATGGTTAATATGAAAATAGCCCATCGAGATACCAGATATACTCCAGTATAAGCCAACCAGAATATCAGCTGAGGCACCTAATTTTACCACAAAAACTGCAGTAAAAAACATGCTGAAAAACTCGGCATATACACAAGTATATATATGGTAACTTGTGACCTCCTTGTTGCTTTGGTCAGTGGTCCCTCTCTTACCTGGGGAGTCCCTGGATGAGTGCAAAAGGTCATTATACTTGACTGCCATCCAAAATGGTGGGAAGTTTGTGTCCACCCGGTGGTGCCTTGGGAAAAAGGCCCAGGTACCAGCTTCTGACAGAATCAGCATTGAAATCTCAGTGCATCACTTTCATGGGCTTTGACCCGCACGGGATGGCCAGGAGTCAGAATCTACCTTTCTTTTTAATCCTCATGGTTTATAAAGAAGTATGTTAGACTCCCATGAAGTGTGTGAATCTCCCGTAAGGATCATCTTTTTCTCCTTAGATTTCTGTCCCATTTTGTGCATACATTTTGAGATTATACCCTTAAATACAGAAGAATTTTAAATTGTTCCACTCCCGTTTGGTTTAAGCCTTTTATCATTATGGAGTGCCTCTTCCTGTCTCTTTGAAGTCTTTGCCTGTTATCAAGATGTCAACTTTCTCTTTGGCAGGGTGTTTGCATGGTACATATTTTTCCAACTGTTTATTAAATTTTAAAAAATTATTTTTATTGTTAAAATATGCATAGCAAAACAGTCACCAAGTCAACATTTCTACATGTACAATTCAGTGACATTGATTACATGTGCCATGGTGAACAAACATTGATATCCTTTTCCAAAGTATTCTCCTGGTCCTTTTCCTGCGCACCCTGGGTTTCCACATCGGATAGGGAATGTATAGGGTTTCTATGGTGACGTCTTTGAGGAACTGCCAAACTGCTTTCTGAAGGGCTATACCATTTTACGTTCCCAACAGCAATGGGTGCGCATCCCTCCGCTCTCTCAGACCTTCCTTTTCTACTTTTCTGATCCTTGCCGTACCATTGGGAGTTGGAATTCATTTGATGGCAGTTTGAAAAAGACCTAGATTTGCTGTAGATTTTTAAAAAGTGGTAGGGTAATGTCTTATTAAAATAAATACAGCCTCCCCCCGCCAAACTCCTGGCGATTGACTTGATTCTGACTCCTGACGACCTTGTGTTGGATTCCCACAATGTCCGTCTGTGGGAGCAGAACCTCTCTCCTGCAGAACGGCTGATGGCCGTGAACTCCCTGCCTGGAGGTTAGCCCAGTGTGTAGCAGACAGCGTGACCCCAGCTCCTCAAATCAAGCTAACAACTTGGCAGCCCATTCACTTCCCAGATAGCCCTCATAGTTCTATGTCTGTGAAAAAGAAGTAGATGAATAAAGCAAATGCATAAAAATCAACCTAGGAATTTCACTTTGGAAAATCTGTTCAGTGGAAATGCATGCTATGAACACGAAAGAATACATGAATAAGAATATTTACTGTAGCAGCATTTTTGGTGGCAAAACAAAACTTAAAACAGTATGAATATTCCAAAACAGAAAAATGACTGGAAAATTCTTGTGTCCCTATATTGTGGAATATTGATGTGCCTGCTGAAAAACGAGTTCGCGACTACTCAGAAACTTCTGTGGACACGGGTTTGGAATGAGAGAACTGTTTTTGCTTATTCAGTGTTTTATAAATGTGTGTGCCCTTTCCCCTTTCATTTTAAAGACGAGGAAACGGGGGCTCCGGGAGGTGAGCATTTACTGAATATTTTCTTTGTGCCAGGCACCATTCTGAGCACTATGTACAGACTCTTTTGGTCTTCTGAATAACTGAACAAAATGTTCTTTTCTTTCCATAGTGGGTGGGCTGGGGCATGGACAGGTCAGAGGACTTGCTCAAGGTCACAAACTCAATATGAGGGAGAGTTAGATTAATGCTCAGATTGTCTGACTCTGGCATTCACATTCCAACAGCCCTGACCCGCTTCTCAGGCGTAGGCCACTCAAGGGCATGCTGCTAGTTTATAGATAGAAGCCCGATGGCACCTGTGCCACTAGATCCCGAGTTTGCTTCAGGCACGTGGAGGTGAAGTGTCTTTGGGTAGTAAAGGGGAGCTGTCAGGAAAGCTTTGGTCTGATGTACGGAAATCGCTGGGCTGGGCATGACTGGTAGTGTGCTCTGAATATGGTGGCCATTGAGGCTATTAACAACAATGAGAACAAGGTGAACTTTCCAAAGAACACTTAACATTTTGGGCCAGATAGAGAGCGAGCTTGCCAAGAACACCTGAATCTAGAGGTTGGAGAATAAGGGGTAACAGACAAGATAAGGGAAGAAGGTATCCATAAGAATTTTATTAATTCCTTTGTATAAATCTTCTTGTACTTCCTGTTTATTTCTTGAGCTTAACTTCCTGGTTGTTTACTATGACTCTGTAGCATTGGCATTGGATGAATGCTTAAGTTGACTATATCATTGGCAATCCTGAATTATCAGTGATAACAGATTATTTTTTTAATGAAATTTAATTTTAATTCCTAGTTCTTTAATATTCTTCCCTTCTTGGTTGTTGATAGAAATATTGAGTTCCTTTACTGATTATAGAGTCCCTGGGTGGGACAAATAGTTAATGCACTCAGCTGCTAACCAAGAGACTGGAGGCTGAAATCCATCCAGAGGCACCTCAGGAGAAAGAAAGGCTTGGAAACCTATTTCCTTATATTCAGCCACTGAAAACCTGTGGACCGCAGTTCTACTCTGATAAGCATGAGTCAGAGCCAATTCTATGGGAGCTAGTGTTTTTTGTTTGTTTGTTATTGTTGTTTTTTAACCAATTTTGACACATTGAATGCCTGCGATTATAAACTCTTATTTCCCCCATTTTATACCCATTTTATTGTTGGTGGTCGTGACATCTTAATGCTTCTGGAGCTTGCACGTATTTAAACAAGGTCTCAAGATTGAATGAAGTTCTTAAATAGCACAACTAGGTAATCCTGAGAGCCTTAGGTTTTACCTCTAGGTCTCTAATTCGCCTTGAGTTTGTTTTTGTGCGTGGAGTTTCATTCTTCTACATGTGGACATCTACATTTTCCAACACTATTTATTGAAGCAGGCATCTGCTTCCCATTTAATGTTTTGGGGGCCTTTGTTAAAAATCAGTTGTCTGTATGTGGATGTTTTTATTTCTGGGTTTTCTGCCCAGTATCTGTCATTACACCAGAACCAGGCTGTTTGGACAACTGTGGCTGCATAGTAGGTTTTGAGGCCAGGTAGCACAAGGCCACCTGCCTTCTTCTTCTTGAGACGTTCTTTCTGCTTATCCCGGCTTCTTCCCTTTTCATATGAAGTTGGTAAGGTAATCACTTTCTCCATTTCATTGAATAATGATGCAGGAATTACAGCAAATTAAAAAAAAAGAATGAGTTTTGGGCTCACACTCAATCCTAGTTCCAATTTATGAACAAGAAGTTCTTACATCTTGACCCTGCTCCACACTCGCCTTCATGAAAGGATCACTGAAGATAAGGGGGCTTCAGCAAGTGTGATGAAGAAAGCTCATGGTACCCAGCTATCAATCGGAATAATCTCTGGGGTCTTAAAGGCCTGTATTCAAACAAGCAGCCACTCAAGCGAAGAGTCAACTAAGCCAACGTGGAAGAAACATTCGCTTGTGTGGTCCAGAGATGCCAATTACAAAGTTCAGATGTGGTGAGGAGCAAAGCATCAGAGCGAAACTTATGAACACCCAGTGTGTGGAGGGCTCTGGGGGGCGATGGGAGCCCCAAACCCATCTGAGAGCGTCTAGTCAGGCTGAGCCACGGGCAGATCCGCTCTGGCCACAGGCAGCAGCCTTACTATCAGGTAGAGACCTTGTCATCTTGAGTTTGCTGGATTGACCTGGATACTTGGCCAGCTGATCGCCCCATTGACAGGCACTGAATGTGTTCTGGGTGCAGGTGTCTCTTACTACTTCCATGACAGAAATTTCTTCCCTGGCGTTTTGAATATTGGTGGGGGGGGTCTGTCCCTTTTTATGCATTATTTGTTTATTTGTCTGTATACACAATGTTTTTATCCTTACCACCTTGCACGATTTTGTTTCTTACTGTTTGCTGTTGGGTCTCCCAGCTGTGAAGCACTGAAACAAGCGGTGATGGGGAATACAGAGGTGGGGGTGGGTGATGGGGAGGGTAAAGTGGTCTCGGGAGTACAGGGTGCACATGCGAGGGGGGAGGGAGCACTAGACTGGATCGTGATTGCATAACTCATCTTGGAGGCGATTTAAACACGGGAGGGGGGAATGTTCTGAAAAATCGATTTGGGGGTGATTGTACAATTCTTGAGATGACGGAATGATTGAACTATTGAATTCTATGATGTATAAATTACTTGCCAATAAAACTGTTGGGAAAAAAACTGCAACTCGATAGAACCATAGTATCTTTGTATACAGTATTGTTAGGACAGCATGTCATATACACACAGCAACTTAGAGGCGTTTACATTTTCTTACAGACAAAATGTCAGCACTACAAGAAAAAGCGAATGGAGCTACAGGAAACGATCACTTCTTTACAAGAGAATATCTGTAGAATGACAAAGGAGGAGGAAGAGCGTGTTGTCTCTCAAAACAGAGTGTTTGCCTATCTCTGCAAAAGGGTCCCTCACAGTGTCTTGGATAGACAGTAAGTTCCCAGACACATTTGCATGGGACTGTGTGTATCCTGTTTTTATTGGGGTGTGTGTGTGTGTGTGTACTGATTTTATCTTTTGGGTAGTGTGATCGCTCTTATAAACTAGAGAAGTCTTCCCATGCCATCTTTTCTCCTGTGTTACTGACTTGTTGAAGAATCTGATCAGTTGTCTTGGAGAAGATCCTACATTCTAAATTTGTCCATTTGCTTTGTTGTTATCATTACATTTGTTCTTTTGACCACATCTTCTGGAAGTTAGTGCCCAGTGAAGTATTTTTGGCAAAATGCTTTATTGGTGGTAGTGTGTGCTTCAGATGCTAACACATCTGGTAGTGGGATGTGCTGTCTGGTTGACCCATTCTTAGAGGAAGCTAGGATGCTAACAGTCTGATCATTCCATCTAATGGTTTTACCCAGTGAGGATACAAAAATGATCATATTCAATTCTGCTGTGCCTTGACTTTTTGGGGACTGGAATTCTATAAAAAGGAGAACATTTTCGTACTGAATAGTTTGAAAAAACAATACCGGTAGTTTTTGTTTCGTAGTCTCACTGGTTTGCTACAGAAAGATCAGATAAATGGTCTTTTTTCTCTGAAACTTTATTTATTTGGTTGTTCTTGAGAATATACACAGCAAATCACACCAGTCCCACACTTTCTTTTTGCACAATTTAGGAGCATTGATTCCATTTTTTGAATTGTGCAGTCATCCTTGACACTCTGAGTTGGTCCTTCCTCGTTGCATAAACCCCACTCCTTACAGTTCCTATCTAATCATTTGAAGTGCTGTTATCAGCTTAATGTTAATTAGATAGTTGCTTAAAATGCACAGTGCTCAAGGCTGATAGATTTTTATTAGTTAAGTGATGCCCACAGAAGGTATTTTGGTGTAAGGTTTAAGGAATTATCCAGCCTCCATGGCTAGAAACCACGCAGTCCATGAGAATTGAAGTTCTAGTCTTCACTTCCCCCCTTTGATCAGGATTTTTCTGTGGAATCTTTGCCCAAAATGTTTAATTTTGATAGTTGGGCACCAACCAGTTCTTCTGGTCTCATGGTAGAGGAGGCAATTACTTGTTCCTGGAGGCAATGAAACCCACATTCCACATCCTCATACTCTTGACTCTCCTTCCTTTGTCGGTTAATCCAGGTATTTAGAGACAAATTGTTGTGCCTTTGGCCACTTGCAGGCTTTCAAGAGCTCAAGCACTAGGTAACACACGAGATAGCACATCAGACAGGTTCTTAAACCAGTAACTGGCGTAATGCAGGAAGCCCAGACTCTAGCCCTCTGAATCCCGGAACTAAGGTCTGTGAAGTGCTTGGCTGTACATGAGCAACCTCAGTAGCCCTTGGTCTTGTCGCCTTTTTGTGGTCATGGGTATAAATACGTTTATCACATCACTTTTGACAATTCAACTTTTTGCAGGTATACAACTTATTTACCACAGCTAACGAATTAGCTCTTCAATGCTACCCTTAAGGTGATTTTTCCATTACTGTTCATCTCCTTTTCAACCTTGCCTTCCACTCTTGATAACCACTAGTAAACTTTAGTCTCTATACATTTGCCTTTTTTCTTCTTATATAGGTGAAGTTATACAATATTTGTCCTTTTGTGGTAACTTGTTTTACTCAGCATAATGTCCTACAGTTATCTTTCTTCTACTGGCTGAATACTGTATGCATGTGACGTACCATGTTTTAGCTATCCTTTCACCTGTTATGGGCATATGGTGGTTCTCATCTTTTGGCTCTTGTGAATAGTGCTGCAGTGAACTTGAGTGTGCAAGTCTGTTTGAGTGTCTGCGTTCAAGTGTTTGGGGGCATACTTAGGGCCCTGATGGCATAGTGGGCTATGCATTGAGCTGCTAAGCACAAAGCCAGTTGTTTGAATGCACGAGCTGCTTTGCAGGAGACAGATGAAGTGGTCTGTTCCAGTAAGTTCTGCTCTATCCTGCAGGGTCACTAGGAGTCAGGATCACCTCAACGACAGTGAATTTGTTTGTTTTGGTTTTCGTACACTTTGGAATGGAGTTGCTGGGTCATATGATAGTTCTATTTTTAGTCTTTTAGATGAATTGCCACACTAACTTTTTCATAATAGCAGGGTCATTTTGCTAATGATAGAGTTTGCTAGTAGGTAAGAGTTTAAATATCACCATATCCTTGCTAAAATTTGTTATTTTCTGCAGTTTAAAAATATGTTAAATCTTAGCCTCCACCGGGGCGGTTCTGGTCTGTCCTTAGGCCTGTGATGAGTCACAATAGACTTGGTGGCAGTGAGTTTGACTTGGGGATGGCTAAGAGTCTAAGACTATAGCTGAATAACATGTTTCAGAATCAAGAAGGGTAGGTGTCTTCATTTTGTCTTCCTTTTAACAGGGTTTTAACTATGTAGGCTTTCTTGTCATTCCATGGGAAGTTGAAGCCTGGTTTTTCTATTTCTGTAAAAAATGCTATTGGAATTTTGATGAGGATTTTATTGAACCCAAAGATTGCTTTGGGTAGTTTTCACATCTTGACAATATTAAGTTATCCAATTCATGCACATGGAACATCTTTCCATTTATTTGCTTTTTAAAATGCTATCTCGAGGAGCCGATATTAAGGGCTTAAGTAGAAGGCAAATGTTTTGAGAAGGATGATGGCAACAAATGTACAAATGTGCTTGACACAATGGTGCATGACTGGATTGTGATAAGAATGGTATGGCCCCCAATAAAGTGATGATTGATAAATAAATAAAATGCGATCTCTTTCAGCCGTGTCTTATAACTTTTTACTACATGGGTCTTTCATACCCCTGGTTTGATTTCTTCCTAGGAAGTTTGTTTTCATAGGTGCTACTATAAGGGGAGTTGTTTCACTGATTTCTCATCGCTGATTTTTGTTTGTTTTCTCTGAGCTCATAACTTAGCTCAATCCCTCTAACAGCTCGAGACGTTTTCTTGTGGACTCGCTGGGACTTCCTCTCTCCTCTTCTTTTCCAATCTAGATACCTTTCGTTTCTTTTCCTCTTAGCTTAGCTCTGGCTAGGACTTAGAATACATTGTTAAATAGAGGACGTGAGAAGAGACACCTTGCCTTATTCCGATTTCCAGGGAAGTTCAGTCTCCACCAAGTGGGATGTTGGAGCTGGCGTTCCATACATGCTCTGACTCACACCGAGGAACCTCCCTGTCAGCGCCCTCTTTTCTAGGGACTTCAGCATGAAAGGCTGTTGGTGACTTTATCAAATGCCTTTTCTTGCATCCATAGAGATGATCATGTGGTTCTTTTCTGCGTCCTATTGATTTGGTATAATACATGGGTTTATATTCTTATATTGGGCTGTTCCTACATCCTTAGAATAAATTTACTTAGTCATGGTATATGCCTTTTAATGCACTGTGTGACTCTGTTCCCTGGTATGCTGTTCAGGGTTTTTCCCTGTAGTCATAAAAGATAGTGGCTTGTAGTTTTCTTTTGAGGTCTTTGCCTGGTTTGAGTATCAGGTTGTAGTTGCTTCGTAGATAGATACAGGAGCATTTCATTCTTTTTTCCAAAGGGGATAAAAGTGAGAGTAACCACAAAGGCTTCCTGAAGGAGGTAACTTTTTGGCCAAACTATTAGGAGCCATAAGATTTTAATAGTAGAAATGAGGGGAGAGTCTTTTAAAAGAGAAACGTGATGGCAGAGAAACGGTGTATCTGGGAATGGCAAATATCCAAGAAGTCGGAAGCATTGGGTGGCAGCGGGTATGTGCTGGGGTGTGGAAAGGTGATGGAGCAGGAGAGCAGTCTATTTTAAAAGCAAAGTTGGGTGACTTAACTCTGAAAAGGAGAGTGCATGGGAAATATTCCAAGATAGAAGGGAACAGCTCCTTTAAAAGTTAACACATGAAAGTGTATTGTTATTTTCATCTTACCTCATTTTTAAGTTATAAAATTAATACATGCTTATAAAATGGGAACAATATGTAAATGTATGAAAGTACCATGATTTAGGCATGCTCCTGCTAATACCTGTGTTCCAAAGAGAACCCCTCTCAGCCGTTTGGTGTGTGTCCTCCCTGGGACGCCGTCTGTGCTCGTTCGTGCCGTATTAATTTTTGGCGTCCTGCCCCTCCCTCTGCTCAGTGTGGCAACAACACTCTTTAGACACTCCTAGGTTTTAATACTATCAAAGAACCTCTAGTAAAGAATCTGTAGTGTTCTTTTTTCAGTGTATTACAAATTCACGCCATTTTTTCCTTTTTCAGAAACCAAATTAGAGTGATAGTTACATTCGGTTAGGGGGTCCTGGTGGTACAGTGGGTAAGCATTAGCCGCTATTTGAAAAGTCAGCGGGTTGAATACAGCAGCTATTCGGTGGGAGAAATATGTGGCAGTTGGCTTCTAGACGGACTGCAAACTCTACAGGGGCAAGTCTACTCTGGGTTGCTATGAGTCAGAATCAACTCAGCAATGAGTTTACATTTGGTTATACAGCCTTAACTTTTCCCTTAGCAGCCCTCACTAGGACTTACACATTTATATCACTTCTTTTAATGCTGCATAGTTTTCAGTGCTATGGATCTGCTAACTTCTCCCCTGTGCAGGACATGTACATTCTTTCTGGCTTTTCACTCTGGCGTGTAATGATGCAATGAATACGTTTATACATAGTGAGTTGCATCTTTGGGCAGATATTTATTGGGGAGAGATCTCTAAGGATTAGAAATGTTGGGACAGGAAATATATATTTTATTTGTTGAGGGAGGCTTATTTTGAAACCTATACTTTATAATTAATACAAAATGTTGAACAGAGTATTCTTTTGGCTTCTATCAATAACGATTTAATTTAAAAGGCTGACCAGGTAATCTGTTACCACCTCTATCACTGTCATTTAAAATTGCATAAGGAGAAAAGGAGATATTCTAATGTAGGTTTTTGAGAATAAGTTTCCATGTGTCTTCTGTTTCTAGGTTGCTTTGCCTGATTGATTATTATGAATCAAAAATTAGGAAAATTCATCAACAAAGGTATGACTAATTCTGTATTACAATTTAAAAAGTTATTACCCAGTCATGATTTACAGTAAAAGTTTCTGCAGTCTTTTGAAACTTTTAAGTATTGTATAAAAATGAATTTAATGTATGATTATGATGCTCTTTTTTCATAAAAGTATTAAAGACGTATTACTTATTTTATGACATATCTGTAGTTACATTGCATGTTCATATTACATATACACATTCAGTAATCAGCTTGGGCTCATGCCATTTTCACAGTCATTGTCATGTGTGAGTCCGTTGTTGCAGCCACTGTGTCTTCCTCTCTTTTGCTGAACTTGTCCTTTTCCAGGGACTGGTCATCCCTGGTAACATGTCCAAATAATGTGAGATGAAGTTCTGCGATCCTTGATTTTAAGAAGTATTCTGGCTGTCCCTCTTTCAAGACAGATTTGTTTGTTCTTCTGGCAGTCAGTCTCTGGTACTTTCAGTATTCTTCCCCAGCACCATAATTCAAATATATCCATTTTTTTCTGTGGTCTTTGTTAATCATTGTCCAGCTTTTATATGCACATGAGGTGATTTAAAATACCATGGCTTGGGTCAGGCACACCTTAGTTCTCAAATTTCTCTTTAACACTATTTAGATCTTATGTTAGACCAGGTTGACTAGAGAGACAAATCCAAGGACACTCATAACTGTGTAAGAAAGAGCTTTAAGGAGTAATTGTATATCAAGAAAATGTCCCAGCCCAGACCAACTCAAGTCCATAAGTCTGATACTTGTACACAAGTCTCTTTTCAGACTCACAAAGCCACACACAATGATGCAGAATTCAGAAATATCACAGGTTGATGGATCCAATGGCAGTGGATGCATCTCCAAGGTTCGGGCAGGTCTCCACATGGTGTCAACAGGAGGATGAAGGCTGGGGAGGAGGGCAGGGAGGTTCCACGAACCCTGCTTAAGAGGAGGTCACATCTACCAGAAGGCACCCTCAGGCTGTGACTTGATTGACAGGCTACTACCACAGCTCTCATGCAGCAGAGTTGCCCGATGTGAGACATCATGTGATTTCTGGACTGCTGCTCCAGGAGCCTTGCTTGATTGTGGAGCCAAGTACATTGAAATCCTGGACAGTTTCCTCTTTGCCACACTTACCATGATGTCTTTTGGCCAAGGAGCTTTTTAAAAACAATTGTGTTGTTGTTATTGTTGTTTAGGTGCTATGCAGTCGGTTCCCACTAATAGCGACCTTATGCACAACAGAACAAAGCACTGCTCAGTCATGCACCATCCCTACAGTGGTTGCTATGTTTGGATTCCCAAGATTCTTGTGAATCTTCCTCTTTTTTCAACAACACACTAATTTAAGCAAGCATGGTATC
Source organism: Tenrec ecaudatus (assembly GCF_050624435.1). Taxonomy (NCBI): domain Eukaryota; kingdom Metazoa; phylum Chordata; class Mammalia; order Afrosoricida; family Tenrecidae; genus Tenrec; species Tenrec ecaudatus. The sequence continues at coordinate 142,055,311 of NC_134533.1, forward strand.
TGAGGAAATGGCATAGACTATGCCTGACCTGCTCCGGTTTCAACATGGAGAAAGAATCCAGTTCCACACCAGCCCAAGGCTGATTGTCACAAGGCAGTGGTTAGACATGCCTCCACCCTTCATCTTTCTTTACTCTGTTCTCACACCAACCCTTCCTCCCAGGACACTCCTGTGCTGGGTTCAGTAATCCATTCCAGTAACCACACAGAACTCACAGGCAGTTTGCCCAGGTATGGGAGTTTATGAGGGAGGTGCACAGGTACTACAAGTCAAGATGAGAAAGCATGAAGGATGTGGTTCTTGTGTCTGCAGCTCCTCTTCTCTGCCATGCTTCCAGGCATGTCTGACTTGGGTCCTCAGTCTTCCAGCCACATGCTTCCTTGGCGTCTACTCTGCTTGGCCAATGGTGTTACAAAGATACCTTCCCAAACTCACTGCCATCGAGCTGATTCCAATTCATAGCAAATCGATAGGACAGAGTAGAGCTGCCCCTGTGGGCTTCCAGACACTAAATGTTGACAGGAATAGAAAGCCTCATCTTTCTCCTGATGGTTTCTAACAGCTAACCTTGTGGTAAAAAGTCCACTGTGAAACCCGCTATGCCACCCACACCCCGTTAGCACTGATAAATGCCCAAAGGGCACACCACTCTGCAAGCTAGTCTCCTGCCCAAAGACACCCAGTTTTCTTTTGCTGTGGGCTGTGGAATCCGTCTTTGTCTCCTGGTCTTGGCCTGTTCCTCGCCTCTGTCTCCTGGTCATGGCACTGCAGGCTCTGTGCCCTGCCATGTCTAGCAAGAACCTCATTCACTCTCTGTCCTCCTCCGATAGCTCACGCTTACACCAGCAGAGTGGCGAGACTGACCACTGCCTGGGCTAGAAGCTGCTATACCTTATTTGTGTGTTCCTACCCTGTCACCGAGCACAAGTTACAAAGACTGCGGATCAAAGAGTCGAACCAAGTAATTTCACATCACCACAATGTCCTTGAGCCGAGACTTGTCCCTTATAAAAGTAATATATTCAAAGTATGTCTTGTCATCTTTACTTCTAAGCGTTCTGGCTGCACTCCTTCCAAAGCAGGTTTGTTAGTTCTGACGGTGCGTGTGCATCCGCTCATCTGCAGCCTTCTCATTCACCGTCAGCTGGGCATGCGCTCCAAGTGGTGGTAAGCCCTGTGACGGGAGCCAGGGCGCCGTCGTGGCGTGCCCCTGACAGTGTTAGCTTTGTAGAAGATGTGCCCAGTGCAGATGACAGCTTTATTGAGATATAAATCTCATACCATAAAATTCACCTTCTTACAGTATACTATTGAGTGCTTTTAAATTTGTTACAGCATCGTGCGACTATTACTACTGTTTTCCAACATATTGATCATCGCAGTTCAAAGCCCTCACCCCGCGCCTCTCTCTTCATCCCCTCCTCTCTGGTCTACCACACATCTGACCCACTTTCTGTGTCTATGAATTTGCCTAGAAACAGTCTAGCTATTGCACGTGTGGAATCATACCCATGACTGGGGCTTTCACATAGCACACTGTTTTCATTGCTTGTGTATTCCTGTTGTAAGGGGTTTTTCTTTGCAGATCAGTTTTTCGTAGGAAATATACTGCATGTATCTTTTCATAGACCGTGTAAAGAAGATGAAAGCCAGTCAGAAGAAGAAAAAGACTATTCAAGTCTGGATGCCTCCCCGAGTTACAAAGGCCTCCTAATGGTAAGGGAACTGCAAGACTGACAGAACACTCCCGTGTGAAGTAAACGTGGTGGCGACTCCGGGCACTTAACCGCTTCTTGTGTGAATCTGTTGCAGTCTTTACAAAACCAGCTCCGGGAATCTCAGTCCAAGATTGACGCACTTTTAAGTGAAAAGCTGAACCTCCAAAAGGACTTGGAAGCCAGGTGAGAGCAGTTTAAGAACCTTCTTCGTCCTTGTTAAAGTAGACTCATGCTGGGATTGTAAACAGCACGTGGATCATTCCCCTCCCGCACTGGTAAATGAATCTTCAGGTCCTGTGCTCGTGGCTGGCTTTGGTCGGTTTTGTGACCTAGGGTCGCAGGAACAGGATCACGCAGGGAGTCAAGGGAGGCGAGGAAATGGGTGTCACCATGAAAGAAGGGAGGATTTGGTGGAGACTCAGGGTAGAGCCAGTCCTTGACCAACTGTTTGCACAAATTGTTTTAGAATGTCCTCTTGCTCAATCTAGGTGGTCCAGGAGAGGAAAAGGGAGGGTATATTTCTATAGTTGCCTTAGTTATAAAATACCACTACGCAGGTGGCTGTAATGAACAAAAATGTGTGGTCTCACAGTTCTGGAGAGAGGGAGTCCAAATTCAGGGCATTGGCCAGCCACACTCTCTCTCTTCCCTGTAGAGGAGAGCCTTCCCTGTCTTCAAGCTTCTGGAAGGCCCACGTGTTTCTTCCCATTATAGGTCTGTGGCTCTATCATCATTTGGTATCTTCCCTCGATGTGTTTCTTATCTCGCTGCATGCCCCCTTCTTTGATAATTCAGGCCACGCTGAAGGAATTATGACTTCACTAAGTAACAGCATCTTTAACGAAAGAACTGGTTTCCAAACAATGGCACTGTGTTAGTCCAGGTTGACTAGAGAAACAAATTCATAGGCATTCATGTGTATAAGAAAGAGCTTTATATAAAAGTGTATTGTATACTAAGAAAACATCCCAGCCTAGTCCTGTTCAAGTCCAGATGTCCGATATTAGCCCATATGTCCGATACTGGTGTATAAGTTACTCTTCAGATTCACACACACGTGCAATGATGCCGAATGCAGAAAGAGCACAGGCCAGTGGGTGAAGTCTTGTGGATCCAGTGGTGGTAGAGGCAACTCAGTGCTGGCATGGGCCTCCACTTGGCTCCTCCAGCTCCAAGGCCCTGCCTCCCTCAGTGTAGCTCCATGTGGCCTGTCAACAGGAATGTGTAGCAGAGTGTGTGTCTCTAGCCGCCATTGAGCTATTTCTCTCCATTGTGCCTCCAAATGAGGTCATCAAGCTGCTACCTGATAGACAGACTAAACTCCACCCCATTCACCTTTAATAGTCTCAAGTTGACACCAGATTGTATAAGTACCACAGGCACAGAGGTTAGGACTTCTACCAATCTTTTTGGGGAACACAGTTCAATCTGTAGACCAAAAGAATGACCCCCTGCATGTTGTGAAGAAGAGACACTGTGGAGGCCTTGTTGATGCATTCAGCAAATACTTGTTGACTACCTGTTACAATGTAGGCTCTGTCCAAGCCCTGAGACCAAACAGTGAATAAAGCCAACTCCTGTTCTTATGGAAGGGACTGCGACTGGTCAAGCACAGTCCCACCAAACTCACTGCATCACATCGATGCCAACTCACAGGAGCCCTGGGGGACCGGGTAAAACTGCTCTGTGAGTTTCTGAAACTGCCCCTCCTTCCCGGAGTAAAAGGCTTCCTCTTTCTCCACGGAGCAGCTCGTGGTTCCAAACTGCCACCTTGTGGTTAGCAGCCCAGTGCCTAACCAACTGTGCCACCAGGGCTCCTTGGGACTTCCCCTATAATGTGTCTGTGTAAAGCCTGCCACACCATCCCATGGAAGATTCTGGTTATATGAACCTGTCGCAGAAGTTGTAACCTGCATGTGCATAATGAACACTGGAATCGGAATATAATGTGGGACCCAGGGAGTATAAATATACGTGTCACATTTTATGTTGAGCATCAGTGGAAACAAATGTGTGGTTAAAGCTAGTGGGGGTAGACAGGCTAGCATTTGTTTAATGTTCTCTATCCTATGTGCATATCTGAACTATGTCACTATTAAAAAGAGTAAAAGATGAACAGCAACAAAGTTGGGTTAAGATTTGAACAGGAACCCCACAGAAGAGGGATCGAAATGATTAGTCAAGACACCTTCACTAGGAGGCACGGAATATTTTAAGAATTTTAATAAGAATTTGAGCCTTTCTGACAAAGTAACAGGTATGCTGTATTAGTTATTGCATATTTTATTGCTTTATTCTGTACACTGCAATGCCTTCAACGTGATTTATTTTCTGCAGGCCGTCACAGCATGAATTACGGCTTTATAAACAGCAAGTGAGGAACCTAGAGAAAACCTTGAAGAAAAACATCAAGTAATTATATTTTACAAAAGTTAGACCTTTACTTGAGGATATTATCTTTATTCTGTATTTTTATTGCCTGTAATCTTGCCTCATGTTACCTTCTGGTGGCTTTGGTTTAGAATTTGCAGGCTGTTGGGAAAAATTATATGAAAAAAGGAGTATTTCTGATTTCACAGTTAAAAGACGTTTTCACTGTATTACATAGGCTATATGTTCATCTTAAATGAGAACAAGCAAAAGATGTGATAAGGGGTGAAAAAATTAGCTAGAAAGTTATCTTTGAAAGTCTTGGAGGATTGCAGGTGCCATTGAAAACAGGAGTGACCTGAACGACACACGGCCTCATCACCCTGGAAACGGCAAGGACCGGGACGAACGGAATAAACCAGGTTTTCCCGCCATGTGTACCCTTCCAGACTTTAAAAATCAAGTGCTCCAAGGAGCTTCAAAAATTTATCCTCAAAGAATGATGGTCTCTGAGATGACTTGTGAAGTTCAGGGCACTAGATGTTGAGGAAGCGGTTTGAAAATTCCAGGCGTCAATTAATATAGGTAAATGTATTCAGTCCGTTGTAGTAGCGTAACCAAATCGAAGCCAGTCTTCCTACCATGGAGTCATTGCCAACTCACAGTGACACCATGTGGGTCACCAGGGCTCTGCTGCTCAGTTTTCAACAAGTGTGCTTTCTCCCACCTCTGACAAAGCAGGCCTCTGTGAACTGAAAGATTTGTGGGCATCAGGGATGAAATATTGAGTTATTTTAAGAAATAAATGTTGATGGGGACGGAAAGCAGAGTTAAGGAAAAGTAGGATTTGAAAGGATACATTTATTCATGAAAGTAATGTTTGCTTTCCTCCTGTATGCTTTGTTGAGCCCCTTGCCCGCAACAGTGGGCTTAAACCTCACCATTGTCGGGGTGCTCCGGACGGGCAGTGGTGTGGCTTCGTTTTGGGTCCACGGAGTCCCTGGGAGCCAGGCCTACTGGGCAGCCCCGAAGAGCTGCATCTGCTTGGCACTCTAGACGGCGGGATCGCAGTGGTAAAGGACTGGAAGGAGTCCCCTGGCCTTACGGGGTTGACATGAAAGGAGAAGGACATGCACTGAAAAGAAAGGCAGTTTCAGTCAAGCATAAGTACTAAAAGGCCGTGGTCATTCTGGGGCAGTATTCTTACCTACCTCGATGCATGACACCAGCTTTGTCCTGGCCAAGTGCAGCTTATGGACAGCCACTGTCACTGGGGCCTGTGTGATGCTCTTATGCTGGGAAGCTTCCAGAGTAAGTGGGGCTAGTTGTAGAAAGGCCTGGCAGGCTTTAAAAAGCAGCCACTGTCTGCTGCTGCGTTTATTACGACTCCTAGCAACCCTGGGTGACTGATGAGGATTGCCCCTAGGGTCTTGTAGGGTGGGATCTTTATGGGCGCACACCCATGTGTTTCTTCTGCTGAGCTGCTAGTGGGTTTAAACTGCCACCCTTTCAAATCACAGCCGAGCACTTCCCCATTGCAGCATATTCAGCTACAGGCAGATGTTTCTGACTGCCACCTGGTTGGGACAAGCTGAGACTAGCGTGGGAACCGAAAGCCCACCACGGCCATCCGGCTCAGAGCAATCCATAAGAGAGAGTAAGCTGCCTCTCTGGGGCTTATGGGAGTCGAAGACCTCGACTTTCTTTCTCCCTCAGAGAGCAGCTAGTGGTTTCGAACTGCTGACCTTAACACCAAGGCTCCCTCAGATCCCAGAGAGAAAAATTGATTATTCCAACAGAACCACATAGCAGTTCTGGGCCCTTGAAAGTCCCGGGAAAAGGGAGATGTTGTGTATGACCATTAATGGAGGTTTGGTCATGTTGGGGAGCAAAAGGGTGTGGGCGTCCCCGCTGAGCTCAGTGCAGGGGAAGGGGCTAATGCTCTCTGTAAAGTGGAACTAATGAGTGTACTTAACTCATTCCATTGTTGTGGGTGCTACGTGAACTATTGCATACTAAAAGTCTATCAGCCTTGCCAGTTGTTCCCTGGTAGACTCTGCCTGATGGCAGGTGCGCACACTGCAGAACAGAGCTTTCTCTAGAACACTCATGGCTGTGACATTTTAGAAGCAGGCACCATCAGTCTTGCCCTAAGTGTTGACCATGTGACCGTTATGTTGATACAGTAATATAGAGTCCTGTAAATCCCAAAGATTTATGATTGCATGGGAATTGGCAGGGGTGACATTGAAGAATGGTGACTGATTGCCAATCATAGTGACCAGTGTCAGGCTGACACATGACACATACGTATGTAAAACATGGGAAATCCTCAGAAATACTCTAAGAATAGAAAAAAGGCCTAGACTTCCCAAGTGCGTGGGAGAAGCATTACAATTCTTTGGATTTGAGTAATAGGTTAATGAGACTGTAGTTGAATTCAGAGCTTTTGGAATAGCTGAGACTTTTATATTAAAGGCCTTGCTGACAAGTTGTTGTCGGTTCCGACCCATGGTGACCTTTATGGACAACAGAAGGAAGCCCGGCCCGGCGCCACGCTCACCATTGGTGTTAGGCTGGAGTCTTGCGTAGCCACTGGCAACCCATCCCCTCGGTGGTCTTCTTTTTCACCGCTCTGCCGAGCACGCTGTCCTTTGCCAGTGACTGATCTCTCCTGGTAACAGGTCCATAGTATGTGAGACAGTATCACATCCTGGCTTCTAAGAAGCATTGTGACTGTACTTCTTCCGAGACAGATTTGTATGTTCTCGTGAATGATGGAACTTTGAAAGGCGCCCAGGATACACTCATGTTTTATGCATCAGTGTGACTAAATGATTACTCTCATTTTAAAATGTATTTAACAGTTGACAGTCTACGTTCCAACTTGTTCCTCTTCGCCGGCGTAGGCATCACCATGAGATCCCCCAAAGGCACCAACAGACACAGTTCAAAGCTGTGCCGTTTCCGTGCGTGGAAACCTATCTTCTGGAGATGATGATGCAAAACAGGGAACAGCAGTTGCTTTCAGAGCGTGCAGTTTCCTGGGCTTCCTAGATTCCCTGGTGCTGCTGTCCGTATGGAGTGGGTGTCAGTTAAGCGTGTGAAGTGAGGGGCAGTTTATCTCCTCAGGTTCTGGAGACCGTAGCCTGTTTTGGAGGGCAGTCTCTTCTGCTATGACCAATCTCTGTACCTCCAACTAGCCCAGCTCTGACTGGGACGTAAGTGATGATGAGCAGTGTGACATACAAGTTGTGTTCCCATGAATCCTAGAAGGACCTAGGATAGCAGGATAGTGTAATGGCCCACCGCCTTCAAGTCAGCTCTAAGACTGCTGCCCCTGCAGTCCCCTCTGCCTCAGGGCAGCCCCTTAGGGCAGAGTAGACCTGCTCCTTGGGGTTCCTGAGACTAAATCGTCACAGAAGCAGACAGCTGTGATTTTCTCCACAGAATGGCTGATGGGTTTTAGCTGCTGACCTTGCAGTTAGCAGCCAGTGCTTAATCCTCTTCTCCACTATTATAGATAGCCTTCAGCTCATTGCTAGGGCTGTCCCCACAGAGCCACTTGAGTGGGTTTGAACCGGCAACCTTTCATTTAGCAGGAGTTTCCCACTAGGGCTCATTATTCAGTGGTAAAACAAAATGGGCTAGAAAGGTCTGCCTTGAGCAGTTTGCTTTTTAAAGAACTGTCTCAATTCACTCACTGTTATCGAGTCGACTCTGATTCCGAGCAGCCCTGTAGGACAGAGCAGAACTGCCCCTGTGGGTTTCTGAGACTGTAGCTCTTTATGGGAGTAGAAAGCCCTATCCTTCTCCCGTGGCGGAGTACAAAGAGGGTAAGCACTAGGCCACCATGGCCTCTCTGCTCCCATAAAGATTTACGGCCTCAGAGACCCACAGGGCTGCTATGAGTCAGAGTAAACGCAATGACAGTAGGTGACTTGAGATAATTTTTTAAAGAGCAAAATGTTCAAGGCAGAACTTTTTAGCCCATTTCTTTTTATCACCGAATAACAAGCCCTAAAGGGAAACTGCTACTAAATGAAAGGTTGTTGGTTCAAACCAACTCCGTGGCTCTGGGGGACAGCTCTGGCAATCTGCTCTTATAAGAAATAAAACCTAGGAAACCCGGTGGGCCTTCTACTGTCACATGGGGGGGTCGCTCTGAATGCAGGGCACCTCGCAGCAATATGTCGTGGCGTGCATGTGCTAGAGTATCTACCCAGCCACCTTTTGAAGGGCATCTTGATCGCCTCCACTTCTTGGCAATCATGGCTCAAGATGCTCTAAGCATTCGAGTGCAGGTTTTTGTGTAGATAGAAGTTTTCAACTCTTTGGGCAAAAACCTGGGAATGTAATGGCTGAATTGTTTGGTAAGCCTGCCTTGTGAGAAACCACCAAACTGCCTTCCAAAGGGGCAGTGTCATTTTGCATCCCCACCAGACCAAGACAGCCTGTTGCAGCAGATCATCAACAGTTAGTATTTTGGAGCTTAACTTTTGAATAGATGTTTAGCCTCATTGTTTTAACTTGTAATTCTAGAATATATGGAAGTCCCTCCCGCCTCCCTTGCTACCATAGAGACTATACCAACTCATAGCAACGGTGTAGGACAAAGTATAACTCCCTTTTGAGCTTCCGAGACTAGAACTGTTTATGGGAGTAGAAAGCCTGTCTTTCTCCCTTGGAGCTGGCTGATGGTTTTGAACTGCTGACTTTGTGATTAGTAGCCCCGCTCATAACTATTACATCACCAGGAGACCCTTCAATGATGCAAATGGGTAAGCACTTGGCTGCTAACTGGAAGTTTGTCCGCTCAGAGGTGTCTCAGAAGAAAGGCCTAGCAGTCCACCTCAGGAAAAAACAGCCATTGAAAATGTGAGGAGACGCTGTTCTCCCCGACACACCTGCACTGACTGGGCGAGAGATGAGTTAAGAGGACTCTATTGACCTAAGACCAAAGCATGGAGGGTTTCACAAAGCAATGAGATGCTGTGACTGTTTTTCAGTAGATATATGACATGATAGAATATTATTGTTCTACCTTACAAGCAGATTGGAGCTCTTCATTTTGTCATGAAATCAACTTAATATGTCAGGGGCCCAGCAGGAAGCTGATAACCCAACAGCAAACCCCTTGCCATTGACTCAATTCTGACGCATGGCGATACTGTAGGATTTCTGAGACCAGCTCTTGTCAGGGACAGACAGCCTCATCTTTCTCTTGAGCGGCAGGGAGGGTTGAGCAGCCTACCTGTGATTGTCAGCCCAAGGCCAGTCTCACAGCACGCATACAAATTGTTGTTGTGTGCCACTGACTTGGCTTATACCCAGAACAACCCTAAACACTGTATAGTCTTGCACCGTCCTCACCAGTGTGCCGACTCCCTGCCCACTGATGCAGCCACTGATCTATCTCGTCAAGGGCTTTCCTCTTCACCACCCTCCCCTTTACCAAACATGAAGTCCTCCTCCTGAAAATGTGTAAGTCTCGCCATCCTTGCCTCTCTGAAGCACTCTGGCCTTCCTTCTTCCAGGACAGATCCGTCTGTCCTTTTAGCAGTCCGTGGTGCTTTCAGAATTCTCCAGCACCACCGTTCAAATGCATCGATTCTTCCACGGTCCTTCTTATTCAGTGTCCAACTTCCACCTGCATACGAGGCAGTGGAGGATGTCAGGGCTTGGGTCAGGTGCACCTCGGTCCTCAGAGAGTCACACCTTTGTTCTTCAATACTCTAAAGATTTGCCCAATGCGACACATCTCTTAATCGCGCGACTGTTCCTTCCATGAGCTTTAATGCGAACAAGTTGTTTTGTAAAATTTTATCATGTAATCTCCAGCTTCATTTCTATCACCAACTCCATGTTTTCCAACTTTTGCATTCCAATCACCATTAACTATCAATACATCTTGACTGCATGTTTGATCAGTTTCCCACTAAAGTCGTTGGTGGAATTCTTCAATTTCTTCATCACTAGCTTTTGTGGTTGGTGCCTAAATTTGAATAATAGTTGTAGTGATTGGATGCAACTTGAAGAAGCTTTATTTGAAGGGTTTAATAAGAGACTATGGAGAGGCATAGTGGTAAATGGAGGGGTGGAGTGCCTACTACAGCCTGTCTTTAAAGATATTTGGTGAAGGGAAAGAGGTTGCTATTAAGTGGCTGTACTCATACATAGTTAAGTTTCTAGCAAAAAGGCCCTCCTTTCCCTCAGAGTTCCAGTAGTCACCTAGCATGTTGGCCTCTTGGATCTTGACCCTTTCTTGACTGGCCGGGGTATCCCACTCATAGCACAAGTGGGGTATAAAGAAGTGGGGGTCAGATTGTCAAGTTTTTGCTACAATACCCAAACCAGTTGCCCTCCCCGATTCTTCTTGCCCTGCTGTCTGCAGCCTGTAGGCTAGGAGTACTCAGTAGTCACTTCCATGTACTGGCTTTAGTTTGCCTTGCGGTGGTCAGAATTATTTGCAGCCTGGTCACTTCTGTCTTCATGGACTCCTTCTAGGGCAGCAGTTCTCAACCTGTGGGTCTCGACCCCTTTCAGGATCGAACAACCCTTTCACAGGGGTCTCCCGATTCATAGCAGTAGCAAAATGACAGTTGTATGAAGTAGAAATAAAAATAATTTTATGGTTGGGGCTCACCACCATGAGGAACTGTATGAAAGGGTTGCGGCGTGAAGAAGGTTGAGAACCACTGCTTTAGGGTGTCTTTTCAGGGGACCATCTTGTTTTCTGGTAATAATATGTCTAGCTGATGTCGTTGAGAGGGATAGCTGGATATCTAGGAAACCATTTTGCATCGTCTGATTGTTCCTCCTGTTTAGATTTCAGGAGCTGATCAGCCTGAAAAAGGCTGAGGCCCCGGAGGAGAAAGCGGAGAACCCCAGCAAAGACAACCAGCAGCAGGCGCTAAGTGACCACCGATACTTTCAGGTGCCCTTGAATTCATAGGGAACTTTGGTTTCAATTGCGGTGTAACTATCCTGTCAGTTGTACGGCATAATGGTAGGCTGTGTTTGCAGATGCTTATCCTATCTTCTGACAGCAGCCATCATTGCTGATGTCACATGGAGCTTAGCTCAAAGCAGACAAGACCAGAAAGATGTTGACTGTGTTTCACTGACTGTGCAAAGGCATCTGCCAGTGTGGACCGTAATGAACTCTGGATGACCTTGAGAAGAATGGGAATTCTGGAAGGCTTCATTGTGCTCACTGGAAACTTGTACATGGATCAGGGGACAGTTGTGTGACTAGGACAAGGAATGCCGAATGGTTTAAAATCAGAAAAGGTGTGCATCAGGGCTGTAGCCTCTCACCATAGTTGTTCAATCTAGATTCTGAGTAGATCATCAGAGAAGCTGGATTATACGGAGAAGAGTGTGGCCTCACGGTTGAAGGAAGTTTTACTAACTACTCGCGGTGCGCAGATGGCACAATCCTGCTTGCTGAAAATGAGGAGTTGAAGCACCTGCTGATGAAGGAAGAGCAGAGATTGTAGGCTTCAGGGTGGATTCCAGCTCTGAGAGAGACCAACATCCTCACAACTGGACCAATAGGCAACTCATGATAAGTGGAGAAAGGGTTGAAGTTGTCAAGGATTTTGTCTTGCTTGGATGCATGACCAGTGCTCATGGAAGCAGCAGTCAGGAGGTCAAAAGATGTAGTGCATTGGGTAAATCTGCTACACGAGATCTCTTTAGAGTATTGAAGAGCAGGGATGTTTCTTTGAGGACCCCAAGCCACGGTATTCTCCACTGCATCACATGCACGTGAAAGTTGGACATTGAATAAGGAAGACTGTAGAAGAATCGATGCATTTGAATTGTTATGCTGGAGAAGAATATTGAAAGTACCATGGACTGCTAAAAGGTCAAAGCGATCAGATTTAGAAGAAATAAGGCTTGATGGCAAGACTTTGTCTTCTGTTCTCTGGAGGTAGTGTCAGGAGAGGCCACCCCTGGAGAAGGCCATCATCATGTTTGGTGAAGCGGAGGGGAGGCCCAAAAGAGGAAGACCCTCGGCAAGATGGATGGACACAGTGGCTGCATCCATGGGCTCCGGTGGGGACAGCTGTGAGGATGGCACAAGACCGTGCGGTGCTTCCTTCTGATGTGCAGTAGGGTGGCTGTGGGCTGGAGCCACCTCAGTGTCACCTCACAGCATTGTGTGTTATATTACTATGGCATACACTAATTGACTGAAAACATGATCTCATCCAAAACTCACAGCCTTGGAGTCTGTGCTGACTCACAGTGATCCTGTAGGGCCAGGCGAAACTGCCCCTGTGAATTTCTGAGACTGTAACTCTTTACAGGAACAGAAAATCTCATCTTTCTCTCACAGTAGTTTAGAGTGCTGGCCCGGAGAGTTTAGAATGGCTGGTAGTTTAGAATGCTGACCTTGCCAATCATGGCCCAACACGTTTGCACTATGTATGCGACCAGAGCTCCCCAACATTGAAGTTGTAACTCAGTGTAGAACCCTTCTGACCCTTCAAAAGAGACTTGGCCTAGATTTTTAAAAATATTTTTTAAATGATTTTATAATCATTTTATCTAACTTCTGCCTTTTAAACTGTTTCTCTTTTTTATTATAAAATAAATATTTTCTTTAAGCTTTTTATGCTTTTATTTTTTCTTAGCTATTTAGATTATCTGAAATTTAGTTCGCTAATTAATGTAGAGATGGAATCTTTCTGGTTTTGCACATCATTACTAAATACGTGAGAGTTTGCTGGCCAAATCGGGCCAGTGCTCATCTATTTGGCTCACATAGGTTTTAAGAATTTTGAATTTATCACCAATATTTTTCAAACTAAGGAAATGTTTTTATTTCTTGTTTTGAAAAGAGCATTTTCTGCCCTTGTTCTGAATCTCTAGCCTTTTCTCTGTAGAAGCTGGCTCCTGGAGTCCTGTGGTCAGCTCCTAGAAAGCCCTGCACAAGCGGTGGGGCTTTACTGTTCACTGGCCTCGCTTTAAACCTCAGCTGGAGCCATCAAGTAACTGAAGCCCCCTTAACATCTGGCGTTGCTTAAGGATGGGGAGAAAGGCCAGGCCTTCCACCCTGTAAAGAGTTCCAGTCTCGGTAACCCACACGGGTCAATATGAGTCAGATTTGACTCTCTGACAGTGAATAAGGAAATAAGTAGTAAAATCGGAGACTGCCCTTCAGGAGGTCAGAGTAGCTCCCTCTCCCCTGTGGAGCCGGTGGTGCAGTGGTTAAGTGCCTGAGTGCTAACTGAAAAGCCAGCAGTTGGAACCCACTAGCTGCTCCATGGGAGAGCCGTGGGAGTCTACAGCCTTGGGAGCCCTAGGGGGCAATTCTGTTAGCATGCCAGGAGTCAGAATTAACTTGATGGCAATTAGTATGGATTATAATAGATCATTCATAATTAAATTCAAGTCTAATTCATTTTAGTTTTTTTGTGAAGTCTCTGGTCCACCTAATCAGATCCTCCTTTTATGTTTAATTGTGATTAAAAATATTACCAAAAGATTTCCTGCATCAATTTTATTAAAGATCCCCTTCTGATCCAAAATTAACTCTGACAATGGTGTTTCATTGAATAAATAAAGCACTTTTATTTTTAGAAGATATTTTCCTTTATAGAACCAGGGCAAGCACTTTGATTAAAAAGTCTGTTGTTTTTTTTAAGGTGCTGTGTAGCATCAATTCAATTATTCATAACCCAAGAGCTCCAGTGATACTTTATAAGCAGAGCAAAGGAGGAGCCCACCAATTTAATAAAGATTTTGTGCATGATTGTGGGTTTGAGCATCTTGTTCCTATAATTGAAATGTGGGCAGATCAGCTGATGTCCCTGAAGGTAAGAGGAACTCTACATGCTTTGAGGATCTGTTGAAATCTAAGGGCTTTTGATTGGACTAGGCTATTTGTTTTATCTGTAAAGCTGATAAGCTTAGGTTATCTGTAACCTGAATTTACTGTTTAATTAAGTATGGATTTCAAACACTGCTATCTGGTGTTGTCCTTATTGTAAGCTCTAAGACCCATACCAGGCCCGTTGCTGCCATGAGAATCTGCAGCAGCTAAAGTTGCACGGACAGGCAACCCTCCCCACCACCCTTGCCCACCCCCGTCGCTCCTTTGTGCGCTTCCTGGTGGCATCCTCATGTTATGCATTTTCTGCGACCTTATTCCCCTTCAAGTTGTAACAGCCTCCCTTTCACTTTAATTGGGAGAAAAGTTCTCCCCCATATTTTAGATGATTTCCCTTCCCTCGGAATCCCATGTGTGTGTGTTCTCTAGAGTGAAACCTTCTCACCCTGTGCACTCCTCTCTCTGTCCATCCAGACCCAAACGCACTGCCATCAAGCCAATTCTGACTCCCAGTGACCCTGTAGGACAGTGTAGAGCTGCCCTGTGCATTTCCAAGACTGTAACTGTTCATAGGAGTAGAAAGCCACGTCTCTTTTCCTTTTTGCCTGATTGATTTGAACTGCTGACTTTGTAGTAAGCAGCCCAACACGTAAGTAACCCACTGTCATGTCCAAGGCTCACTTTGTAGAGATATCATGTAGTCGCTATTGCCTAACTTCAGATTTATTCAGTTTCTATGAACTTTACAGAAAGGTTGCACATAATTTACATATCATGCACATACATATCATGCACATAATATGTACACATACCATACATATGCACAAAATATGTATACATATCATACACATACATATCATGCACTTCAATCTTCAATCATATCGAGGAGAATTGTGCAATCTTTACCATATCCATTTTTGAACCCCCACCCCACACCATGGTTAAATCACCTTAGAATGAGTTGTGCAATCACAGTCAGTTCCAGTGCTCCCTCTCCACTCCCATCTTTCATTTCCCACTCCTGAAATCCCCATCCCTCTCTATCACCCACTGCCACCCGCGCATCCCTATCAACCCCTGTATCAGTTATTATCACTGTGCATCCACTCCTCCTGTGGCTCACAATCTAGGAAACACTGCAGAAATAATAAAAGGCAAATTCTAAATAGGGTGGTGAGGATAAAGTAATAATAATATAAAAACCAAAATACAAATAATGAATAAGAAAGAAAAGACCCTCATCAACATCCCAAAATCCAGGGAAGAAATTTCTGCCATGGACCAAGTCAGAATCAACTCGGGTCTGTAGGGAGGTCATCTGGCCAAGTATCGAGCTCGATTCAGCATATTCAAGATGACAGTGGTCTCTGCCTGACAGCCTGGCAGTTGGAGACCCTCGCCTGTGGCTGGAGCGCATCTGCCAGCAGCTCAGTCTGACCAGACACTCTGCAGATGGGTTTGGGGCTCCCACTGTCCTCCGTAGCCTTCTACAAATTGGGTGTTCATAATTTTAGCTCTGATACTTTTCTCTTCGCCATATTTGAATTTTGTAATTGTCGTCTGTGGATCACACAAGCTGGTATGGTTCTTCTGTGTGGATTTAGTAGATTCCTCACTTAGATGGCTGCTTGTTTGAATACAAGCCTTTAAAGATCCCAGATACTTCTCACTGATAGCTGGGCACCATCTGGTTTCTTCTCCACACTTTGCTGTAGCACCCTTGTCTTCGGTGATCCTTTCATGAGGTGAGTATGGAGCAGGGCCATGACATCAGAACTGACTTCTTGAAATGGAGCTAGGGTTAAGTAGGAGCCCAGACTTCATCTGCTTGTCTATGGGGTTTGCACATCGCAGATTTACTTTGGCGGTCATAATATAACAAAAATCAACCCTTAAAGATCAACTGCATTAATAGCAGCCATAAGCCAATCAACAACCAAACAAACAGAATATACACACAAAAAGAAAAGAAAAAAACAAAACAAAATCTCAAAAACAAACTACAAGCAGGAAAGCCAAAACCCCTATAAACAAAGAAGTGCAGCATTGTCAATCACCCCCTTGGGTGCATGTTGATTACACTGTTCATCAATTTCCCCAATGACCCAGCCCTCCAGACACTGTCAGGATGAGGAGTCTACGTGAGTACAGTTTCTTTTTTTTTTTCCCACATTTTATTAGGGGCTCATACAACTCTTATCACAATCCATACATATACATACATCAATTGTATAAAGCACATCAGTTTCACCTTGAGCCTGCACCCACAAGCTTTTGCCCTGCACAGTTCAATCTCTCATTTGATTGGGCTACATTGACCCCAAGTATGAGGGTTGATTCCAGTGGGGGCTTTCCTGAGTCAGCTCCCCCCAAGTGTAGATCCCTGTTCATAGGATCCCAATCCGTTGAATCACTGCAAGGAGGACACAGGCACTACATGTACGGTGATCCTGGGTCCCTTTCCACCAGACACCCACCGAGCCAGGGGTTCCCCAAAGTCCAATGACCTCCACTTCCATAATCCTGGGGTGGCCACACTGCTTCCTCTCCCATCCAAGTACCCCAGTCTTCAGTCCAAGGGTGCAGGCAGCTTCGAGGCAGGGTTCAGCTCATTCCACGGAGCCTCTATCTTAAGTCCTTCTGGTGCAGCCCCTGCATTGTGCCCTGCTGCCTGCCAGGTCAGCTTCCACGATCACCCTGGTGCCTAATCCATGGTGTGATTTACCGAAGGTTGAGTGGAAATGAATTCATAGTGTCTACCCAGGTACCTAAAACGTGGCCCATTGGCCCCGAGGTTACCTTTACTCACTGTTTAGGGTTTCCTCCCACTATGCGGTTAGGTTTCCCCAATGCTCCCACCCTACTCACCAACAGAACTACCAGCATCTCCGCCACAATATAGGTGGGTCCCCTCTTGTGGTCTTGGCTTGAATTTCCAAAAAGCTTCTCCTTCCATTCCTGTAGGGGGTCCACTGATTTGCCCCAGTCTTGTGTCAATGTTGTACAACCTCAAGTGGATGGTTATCTCCCAAGTCTCCCTTCTTGAAGGAGTGACCCCAGACAATGTGGAGTCTCCTCCTCCTTCACGTCGACTCTTGTGAAGTGTGCAAAAGGGAGGTGATGTATGGTTCATGGCCAGTAGGTAGCCTCTCCTCCTTTTGTTCAGGAATTGGTTCCTAAGATTTGTTAAGTTGGTGTTTTTTCTTACAGCCGCGCATTCACACAGTACTTGCCCTTCTGCGATTGGCTCACTTCACTCAGCATAATGGTTTCCAAGTCCTTCCATGCCATGCAGTGTGTCATGCTTTCGTTGCTGTTTTGCATAGTACTCCACTGTGTGCTTGTACCATAGTTTCTTTATGCATCCTTCCAGTGTGGGGCATCTGGACTACTCCCAGGTTCTCGCTATCGTGAACTGTGTTGCTTGTGTTGTAGCTCACTTCTTTAGGGTGGATGCCCAATAGTGGCGTTGCTGGATCATATGGGATTTCAGTGTCAAGTTGCTGTATTGCCCTATCATTTTCCACAGTGGCTTATGTATTTTACAAATATACCAGCAGTGTATATGAGTGCCAATCTCTCCACATCCTCTCTAGCATTTGTTTCATGGTTTGTTTGTATGTTTGTTTGTTTGTTTGTTTTAATTGGACTAGCATTGTAGGTGTAAGGTGGTATCTCATTGTTTTAATTTGGATCTCCCTGATGGCTAGTGATCGTGAGCATTTTTCATGTGTTTGTTAGCCATTTGTATGTCGTTTTTTGTGAGCTGTCTATTCATATTTTTCCCATTTCTTAATTAGGGCCTTTGTTATTTTCTTATCGAGCTGTTGTAGAGTTCTGTATACTGTATATACTCGTATATAAGCCTAGCTTTTCAGCACATTTTTAGTGCAGTTTTTGTGGTAAAATTAGATGCCTCAACTGATACTCGGGTCGGCTTATACTCAAGTATATGGTATATGGTAATTAGCCTTTGTCCGATGTGTCCTTGGTAAAATTTTTTCCCCAATCTATGGGCTCTCTTTTCACTCTCCTGATGACGTCTTTTTTTATTATTATTATTAAAAAAACATTTTATTAGGGGCTCATATAACTCTTATCACAATCCATACATATACATACATCAATTGTATAAAACACATCTGTACATTCTTTGCCCTAATCATTTTCTTTTTCTTTTTTTGTTTTTTAAGATGACGTCTTTTGATGTGCCAAAGTGATGTCATTTCAGCATGTCCTCTGCTGAATGTGCCTCCTCCATGCTCTGCAATAGGGCCCTTAAGTTTGTTACAGCCTTCTCGTTGATGATCCTGGAAGCTTTGGGGTTTACATTTAGGTCCTTAATCCACCTTAAGTTTGTTTTTGTGCATAGGGAGAGGTATGGGTCTTGTTTCATTCTTCTGCATATGGAAATCCAGTTTGTCCAATACCATTTGTTGAAGAGGCTGTCTTCCTCCCATGGGATAGTCCTGGGCCCTTTGTCTGTAGGCTGACGCACTTATGTGTGAGTTCTCTGTTCCGAGCCATTGGTCCAGGCATCTCTCATTGGACCAGTACCAGGCTGTTTTGACTCCTGTGCCTGTGCTGTAGGTGTTGAGGTCAGGCACTGCCAGGCTTCCTGTCTGGTGCTCCTTTTTTAAGCTCTTTGCTTTCCTTGGTCTTTTGCCTGCCCGTATGAAATTGATAATTAGTTTTTCCATTTATATAAAGAATTTATTTGGGATTTGAATTGGAATTGCATTGTATCTACAACCTGTTTTATATAGTATTGTCATTTTCATAATATGGTCTGCCTATCCATGAGCAAAGGATGGTCTTCCACTTATATAGATCCTTTTTAGTTTTTTGAAGTAATGTTCTGTGGTTCTCTCTGTATAGTTCATCTGTTTCTTTAGGTAAGTTTATTCCTAAGTATTTACTATTTTGTATGGTTATTATAAATGGTATTGTTTTCTTAATGTAGTTTTCTTTTGTAGTTATCTTTGCTGGCTGAATCTGATTGATTTCTGGTTCTTAACTTTGTATGCTGCTGCCTTGCTGAATTTTTCGATCACTTCCAGCAGACTTTTTATGAAGACTTTGGGTTTTTTATATATAGGATCATATCGCCTGCGATGGGGAGAATTTGACTTCTTCTTTCCCTGTTGTATTCCCTTGATTTCTTTTAATAGTCAGATGGCTCTAGTTAAAACTTCCAGCATAATGTTGAATAAGAGTGATGATGGGAGACATCCTTACCTGGTCCCTGTTTTCAGTGGGAATGTTTCTAGCTTTCCCTCATTGAGCATGATGATGGCTGTTGGTTTCTCACATATTATTATGTTGAGGAATTTACTTTCTATTCCTCTTTTGTTGAGTGTTTTGAACAGAAATGGTGTTGAAGGTCAAATGCCTTTTTCTGCATCCATTGATATGATCATGTGGTTTTTATTTCTTACCTTGTTTATGTGGTGGATTGCATTGGTTGTTTTTCAAATGTTGAACCATCCCTACATACCTGGAATGAAATCCTACTTGGTCATGGTGGATTATTTTTTTGATATGCTGCTGCATTCTATTGGCCAGGTTGTTTTTTTTTTTTTGAGGACTTTACATCTGTGTTTTTGAGGGATATTGGTCTATAATTTTCTATCTTTATGAGTTCTTTGCCTGGTTTGGGAACCAGTGTTATGCTGACTTTATAGAATGAGTTTAGAAGTTTAATGCCTTTTTATAAATGTTCTGAAAGAGTTTGTGAAGTATTGGTGTCAGATTTTCTTTGCATATCTGGTAGAATACTCCTGTGAAACCATTTGGTTCTGGACTCCTTTTGGTTAGTAGTTTCTTAATGACCTGCTCTATTTCTTCTTTTGTATGGGTCTGTTGAGTTGTTCAATATCTGTCTGCAGTAATTTGAGTAGAGGACGTGTTTCTGGGTATCTGTCCATTTCGTCTAGATTGTCAAATTTGTGTGAGTGCAGTTGTCAGTGTGTTATTTTCTTTTTTTATTTCACTCAGATCTGTTGTAATTTTGTCATTTTCATGTGTTAATCTTTCCACAGAACCAGCTTCTTGTAGATTTTTTCCCCATTTTTGCTTGTTTGTTCATTTTCCATGTCGTTTATTTCTGCTTTGATCCTTACAATCTCCTTCCTTTATTGGCGGGATTGTGTTGTTGCTCTTGTTCCACGTCTTGGAGGTGTTACGTTAGGGTTTTGATTTTAGCTTTCTCCTCTTGTGTGTGTGTGTGTGTGTGTGTGTGTGTTGATAGCTATAAATTGACCTCTGATTACTGCTTTCACTGTGTCCCAAAGGTTTTGATATGTTCTGTTATCATTCTTGGTGGTTTCAAGGAATTTTTAATTTTCTCCTTCCATGTGTTTGTCTGTGTTTATGCTCGTTTTATTGTTGATTTTTAATTTTTTAGTTTTGTGGTCTGAGAAGATTGTTTGTAGGATCTCAGTTTTTCTAAATTTGTTGAGGCATGATTTGTGGTCTCTTCTTGAGAATGTTCCATGTGTGTGGTATTGGAGAAGAACATATATTTTGTTGGAGGAAGCATTCCATATATGTTTATGAGGTAGTTTCTTTTTAAATTTTTGAACTTTTTTCTTTTCTTTTTTTTATATTTTATTAGGGGCTCATACAACTCTTATCACAATCCATACATATACATACATCAATTGTATTAAACACATCCATACATTCTTTGCCCTAATCACTCTCAAAGCATTTGCTCTCCACTTAAGCCCCTTGCATCAGGTCCTCTTTTTTTTCCCTCTCCCTCCCCTTTCCCCCCTCCCTCATGTGCCCTTGGTAATTTATACATCGTTATTTTGTCATATCTTGCCCTATCCGGAGTCTCCCTTCCCCCCTTCTCTGCTGTCTCTCTCCCAGGGAAGAGGTCACATGTGGATCCTTGTAATCAGTTCCCCCTTTCCAACCCACTCACCCTCCACTCTCCCAGCATCGTCCCTCACATGGATTCCCTGTTCCTCCAGCTGAGGTAGTTTTTATTGATTGTGTTATTGAGCTTTTTTGTATCTTTGTTGAGTTTTTTTCTTTTTCTTCATGTTCTGTCTTTCCTTGAGAGTGATGTATTAAAGTCTCCTGTTATTATTGTTAACGTGTCTAAATCCAGAAAGATATCTTTCTTATGTGAGAATTATTTAATGCCTGTGCCTTACTTCAGTTGTTTGGTAACTGATATTATCCATAACACTATCTCTTTTATGAAGACGAGAACCAGTAATTTTCCATAGGAACCTCGTTGTCCAGTTTACCCGGTGGGAGACGTCTGGAAGCGTGTGCAAGCTTCATGAGGACAGAGGTTCCTCTGACACATGATGAATGCTCACTATTCGCTAGAAGAACAGATTGTAAAACAAGAAAATGGAAGATGATATTAAAATTTTAAGAAGGCTAATGAAAACATAATCTGTAATTAGTGAAAGAATGGTCACATTCGGTCTAATATTTTCTTCTCTTTTTATAGACATAGCTATAAAATAAGCATTTTAATGGAGTAGCGTTGCAGGATTAATATGCCAATTTCATGAACCTGCATTCCTCTGATCTTATGTCTCAGAAGATGATGAGATCATTAATAATTTATTGATCATGGCATTTTACCACGTCCTGGCTTGTCTCCGAGGGGTTCTTCCAACGAGGGGCCAGTGCTGACCCCAGTTCTGTCCTCGACATGTAGACAGTTTCTCAGAAGGGGAAAGTGCTAGACGAGAAAGGCATAATTGCAGAAGTGGGTGGTTATGTTTAGTCTGTTCAAAGTCTTGCAGATTACACAGAAAAAGCAACCACGCGATTCAGACAAGGTGCAGGAACGAAACATTAAAACTGTGAAATAGTCCGAACAGTTACCTGCTAGAGAACTGAGTATCTTAAAAGTGATGATACATGAGTAACTACCAAGGGAAAGCTGCAGATAACTTACACCCAAGGATCTGGTCGTAGCTCTCAGGGAAAGTGTTGGAATCGGCCCGAGTTGCCTGCTGCTGTTTTCTGAGTTGATGAAAGCAGAGATAGCTTCATAATTGGAATCTTTTGAGGATTTCCATGAACAAGTTAGTAGCTCGCCATTGAACTGACTCATAAATTTCAGGCAGTGCTTTAGATATTGACTTTGTATTGCTGCAAAATCAAGACCCAAATTGAGAAACTCTGAGGTTCTTGAGGCTTCGTATGAAAAGTTCTTTAAAATGTAGTCACCTTAAAGTTTGGGACAGTCATCTTCTCAAGTTCTCCACATACACGTCCACCACGCCACCCCAGCCCCCATTTAGATTTGACATTAAAGGAAAGAATAGGATGGAGCCAGGTAGCTGCCTCCTCCTCTCTGTTTCGCCCTCCTACCTGCCCAGGAGAGGTGGGTTGCACACACTAGCTCTCCCAGCCCACCACTGGGCTCTTCCTCCCCCTGCCTAGGCTCCAGCATACAGGGTCTGGCAGGACCTCGTCCGTTCTGCACCCTCTCAGCTGGACAGTGTGTGGAAAGCCTAGGTCACCCTCTTTGACACCTTTCCGGATTACTTGCTGGACTGTACTACAACCATCTCTCACTGATTAAGGAGGAGTCCAGAACATCTTTTTAATTAGCCTTGTCACATCCGTCTATTCTCAAGCACAATCTATTGAGGTTGGGTGTGCTTTTCCCACGCAAACTAGTTTTAATACATGCACCTAGCTGACAGAGCATTGGCTAATAAAGGTATCGATATGCTGCTGTTACTGGACTTTTTTCAATTTCTGGTAGTTAGAGCACAGATTCCCAAACTTATTTGGCCCACCATTCTCTCTTCGGAAAAATAATTACTCAGCACCCCACCACCACTGGAAATTAAAACGTTTTATACTATAGCCCCCAGTCCAAGTTAAGTGGATAGGTATCTGCTTTTGTAGACCCCCTGGTCAGTTCATTGCCCCCCAGGGGCTGGCAATATCCACTTAGGGAAACACTGATTCAAAGCATTCCATTGGCACTCGATTTCTTGCCGGAGTAGCTAAACTCAGTGAGGTATTAACAATGCCAGTATGTGAGTCCTGGGTCTCGGTTGGGGAATGTTGCATAAATACATGGAGGACTAATCTGAGAAGGGAGAAAAGGGAACTTTTCCCTGTACCTCTTTCTGAATTCAAGGGCTGTGCTAGCCCATATGGCGACCTCTAGGCACACGTGATGATCAAGTACTTGAAATGTGACTGTCACCATTGAGATGTGCCAACAGTGTGAAATATACACTGGATGTTACAGACTTAGTATTGGGCAGGGCAGATATGTAAACACATAATGAAATAGTATTGGGGCTATATTGAGATAAATAGCATATTAATAAAGTTAATATCACCTGTTTCATTTTACCGTTTTTAAAAAACAAATTCTTTTATTGTACATTTATAAAATCTGCATAGTTTTTTAAGTGTCTCTGCCCCCAGTTTTAACATTTTTTAAGGTGGCTGTTTAATATGACTGTGGCTTACATTAAAGTTCTTTTTTTCAAATAGTTTTATTAGCACTTTATCCACATATCATAATTCGATAGTTCATTCATATGAAGAAGTATTGTACAATCATTACCACAATGAATTTTAGAGCATTTTTTCTTCCTGGTACTCATTGTTATTAGTGTAGTTATTATTGTTTTTAATTGTGGAAAAAATTGTACACAACCAAGCATTTTCCAATTCAGCAGCTTCTACCTGTATGATTCAGTGCCAACGGCCTTGCTCTTCGTGTTTCTGTTGGACAGAGCTGTTCCGGCGGACAAGCGCAATGCCACATGCGTAGTAGATGCTCAAAGCCGTGCTTGACTTTTGATCGATTGTTCTCAGTGTTCTAGCCCTGCCCCTCATGCACAGTTTAGAATACACTAGGACAAAACTTCTAGGCCAGGGAGTCTTGAATGGGCTGTTTGAAGATCAAGTTGACTTGATTTATGCATCCATTCACACTGCAAGCCTGCATACAAATATGAGCTAGCTACATGGAAGGGTCTTGGAAACTTTGGGCTGAGTGAAAGAAGCCGGGCTTAAAAGACTACTTAATCTAAAATTCCTTTTATGAAAAATATACAGAATCAACACATTCATACAGACAAAGCCAATTAGTGGATACCAGGGGCTGGAGGGAGGGAAAGATGGGGAGTTGCTGTCCATGGATGTGGGGTTTCTTTTGGGGGTGATAAAATATTTTTGATTTTTTTTTAATAGTCTTGAATTTGACAGTGGTGATGGGTTTAATTTTAAACCCGTACTAAAAAACCAGTTAATTACACACTTTAGGAGGGTGAATTTTATGGTAGTAAGTATTTCAGTGAAGCTAGTCATAAAAATTAAAGACCAAAATATAAAGGACATATTCATCTAACATATCCTTTGTCCATCAGAATTTCAAAGTAATTGCTTTAAAAATCTGGATTCAGGATAACCAACATATAGCATTTTCTTGTAGGCCTATGCATATCCGGAATTTGATAGGCTTTCTCTAAGAAGGTAATGGTATTGCATTTAAAAAGTACCAATGCCTTTTGCGTATATCGATGTTCGCAAACCTTGGTGGAGAACTGTAGTTTGTGAACAGTAAGTCACTACCACGATGTGATCCCTCTCGTGATACAGGATTTGTACAAGTCTTTGAAGGTCCTCTCTGCCGAACTGGTGCCTTGGCATAATTTAAAGAAGCAGGAGGAAAGCGAGGGCATCAAAGTGGAAGATCTTTTGTTTATAGTAGATACCATGTTGGAAGAGGTTGAAAATAAAGAAAAGGTAAGATATTGTGTATATAGATGTTTCATATTTACATAATGCAGTCTTATCTAATAAATGAGAACTTGGGATTTAAAAAGTCCAAACAGGTCCTACTACTGTCCAGTTATTCCAACTCATTCTGGCCCTGTGGGGTTGTCAACCTCGATGGGAGCAAACAGCCTCATCTTTCTCCCCCTGAACAGCTAGGGGGTTCAAACTGCCGACCTTTCCGTTGCAGTTCAAGAAGCAACCCACTAATATGCTATAGATCAGTGGTTCTCAGCCTGTGGGTCACGACCCCTTTGGGGCGGGGGTTGAACAACCCTTTCACAGGGGTCGCCCAATTCCTACAGTTATGAAGTAGCAAGGACAATGATTTTATGGTTGGGGGTCACCACCACATGAGGACCTGTATTAAAGGGTGGCGGCATTCGAAGGGTGAGAACCACTGCTCTAGCTGCTGATATTGGTCTACTAGGGTGCTATTTTCCATTGTAAAGCTTTTTGCTAAAATTTTGGATTCTTTGAAGAGCTACACTGTTTTCTTCTCTCTTCTTATGGATAGGACAAGAATGTGCCAAACTTTCAAACGTTACAAGCTGTTGTTTCTCACTTCCAAAAATTGTTTGATGTGCCTTCTTTGAATGGAGTCTATCCTCGGATGAATGAGGTTTATGTGAGGCTTGGAGAAATGAACAGCGCTGTGAGACACCTCCAAGAACTCTTGGAACTAGGTGAGGACCCTTGCCATTTTTGTCTCCTCCTTTAAGAAGCAGTCCTAATCAATCAAGGCAAAGTTGTTGAAAATGTAAGAATAACAAAAGTCGAAGTGTTTGATGTAATGATTTTGAAAATTCTCCTTTCAAATATCTTACATTCTTTTGTTTCTCTTTTGCAGATAGTTGTACTTCATTGTATGTGCTGGTAAATGCGGTTGGGAAGCTGTGCCGCCTGGTTAATAAGGGTGTGAATGAGCAAGTGAAGCAGATACTGGGACCTGAAGACCTCCCCAGGTATGTATTTTCTCTTTTTTTTTCTAGAGAGAGAGGTGGGAGGGAGGGGAGGGGAGAGGAGAGCAGAGGGGAGGAGAGGAGAGGGAACCCAGGTATTTATTTTAAAGGGTCACAAAATCTTCGCCAGGAGGGGAGAGGGTGATACTGAAGACTTCCCAAAATAACCAGCTAGGGATTTACTTCCTGTTTCAAAGCAACCAACCAGCTCTCCGCCATTCAGTAGATTCCAGAGAGCACTTTGAAAGCAGTGGAGATGGAGCATTAGAGGTGGAGAGAATGCCGGCTCTGGGTGGGCGAGAAACAGAGAGGAGAACGTGTCACGCTCGGAGGAGCGGCCAGGACCTGCTCAGCACCGCTGCTGTGCGCCTCTTTCCACAGCACGGGAGAGCGCGAGAGTCCAGCGGTGTAGGGGGCCAGGCCTGATTTCAGGACTGCGGACAGTCCCTCTAACTCTAGCAGTCATTTGCTGAGAAGATAAATGTTCAGGACTTTTTAAGACACCAGACATCTGTGATGTAAAATTTAATTTATTTTAGTGACGCATTGTAGCTGTACTTAAAGCACCTTCTCCACCTAAAATGTTATACTTTATTGGTAGGGGACACATGTGTCATGTGTTCTGCAAGGGTTTCAAGGACATCCCAGACTTGTTCTGATGTTTGCATTTTCTTGGAACATAAGTCTCACTATTGGTCTCTGTATCTTTCCCATGGTTTTACTGAATACTGATGTTTTTTTTCTTAATACTGTCTTGGATACAAAGACCAATTTTTAAAGAATATGCTATAAACGTGGCCTTGAGTTCAGTGGAAAGTTGCCATGTTAGAAATGTTATATAAATTTAATTTTGAAACAGATGTTTTCACTGATACTACATGCTGTGAAAAGTGATATTAGCCCAATAAAGAACTGAAAAAGAAATGACCATTAAGTGAAAATCTAAAGGAGCAGGGCAGTTCCTTTGCTTTTTGGAAATGTCTTGTTTGCTGTCAGACGCCTTGGTGCTGAACTGGCAATCCGGTGTCAGTGGCCCTCTTTTTCTTTCACAGCATTATCAACAAATTAGAAGAGCACGAGCAGTTTTTCCCAGCGTTCCAGGCGTTCACTAATGAGCTCCTGCAAGTCTTGGGTAAGAGCGTTCTGGCGGTGTTTTCCTGACTAGTCCTAAGCTGCACAAGCAGAGACGCGCGAGCGTGTTCAGGAGCTGGAGCTTTCTGTGTTTTAGGATCCTTGGGTGGGAAGGCCTTGCCCTAGCCATGCCCACAGGCACCTGCCTCTGCCCTGGCCTGAAGAGAAACCGTAGGCAAATTTATGATCTTGAAAGATTTTCTATTTTTTTATGGTTACTTTTAGGATCTTACCAACCAATTGTATTTTTAAATGTACAAGTGAAATGTATTTCCAGGTGATATAAATGTAGTAAACATCTATAAAAAGAAAGGTCCAATTAAGGGCTCGCGATAATAGCAGTACATCTTAGAGGGGAAAACAACTTGCTTAGAAGTCCTAGGCGAAATAGAGACCCTGTCTCTTATTTTAAATGAGATTGGATGAAGGAGTTTCAGGAAGTTCATGGACAAATGGAATTAGAGGATAATGGAATTGTTCCATGAACTTTCTGAAGTTCACTTTCTAATGGCTATAAAATCAATTTATTGTGTTATTAAGAACTGTAAAGTTTAGAGTGATTTATTCACTGTTAAATTTCTATGTAGATTATTTGAAAGACTTTTTTTTTAGAATAGTTCCCTGACATAGGAAATTAAATGAAAGGAAGTATTGAGGCTTGGTTGGAAGATATGGGATTGAGTAATTAAAATTCCATTAAAAGAGGAAGAACTGCAGGTTGGAGTACATGCCCTAGTGAACTTAAGTGACGATCTGCAGACAGTTTTTTGTAGGCCGTGGAAGCAGAGGAGCCAGTAGGTGAGCATGCTCTAGGCATGCTCCTCCTGTGCTTTAAAAGGTCATGGCAAGTAAAATGTCATTAGAAAGTGGGACTGAGACATGAAGCTGTATATGTGGTACACTGGTACCTTGAAGTGCCCGGGTTCAGTGAGATTCTTGTCCTTAATAAGTGTTTGGTAAATATTAACAAATGTTTGCAAGCAGAGTATGTTGGTGACATCTTTTCAGCGTCCTACAGAAGCTTCCTATGCTGACGCTTAGCAGATTCAGATGAACTGCATGCTTCAGAAAGCCATCTCTCCCACTTTGGTCACTGTTTAAATAATAAAATTAAGTATGATATTTAACATTGAGAAAAGGAAATCAATTCTGTAAAACATGACTATTTTTTAAATTATCTGAAGCCATATTTAAGTCTCCAGAACTACAGAACACTCTGCTGAGTACAAATAAGAAGGAAACTGACTTTAGTGACCATTTGATTGTTCTACATTTTCCCCCGTTATCTTATGTAAAGGGTACAGCTGGCTGAGGAAATAGCCAGCTAGGGCCCTGCTCTGGGGGGTTCAGTCATTGGACACGGTTCTCGTGTAGGGAGAAAACAGATGTGATGTCTGCATGTGGGGGTCTCGTTCTCCTTGCCACAACATCAGGGGTGGAGGAAGCTCCTTCTCTGGCATAGGCTTGCTTCTCTCTTTGTTTCCTCTCCACACCTTCGTGTTTGCAAGTGTTCTCCAGTAAAGTATTCTGAGGAACTAAACAAATAACATTTAGGCTAAAGGGAAAACCACGAGCATCCAGCTAGACAGTGGAGGGAGAGGGGTGAAATCCAAGGAAGCATGTTTTTATGTCAAAGAAATGAGTTTGTGAATGATTTCCTAGGACAGCGATTCTCAACCTATGGGTCGCGACCCCTTTGGGGGTCGAACGACCCTTTCACAGGGGTCGCCCAAATCCAAACAGTAGCAAAATTACAGTGATGAAGTAGCAACAAAAATATTGTTCTGGTTGGGGCGTCACCACAGCATGAGGCACTGTATTCAAGGGCTGCAGCGTGAGGAAGGTTGAGAACCACTGTCCTAGCAGAATGTGCTGGGGAAAAGGTGGGGAGTACTCGCAAGAGAGAATCTACCATTGAGACTCACCTTAAAGCAGGCCTGCAGTCCACACCGCAGGCAGGGAATCGTGCTTCGTCAATAGCTAGACCCTTTAGACTTGTTGGAAGAAGATAGTCTTAGAATGAGACAGCAGATTCAGAAAGAACCTGGCCAGGAAGAACCTGACCTGGTTTATCTGCTAAGCTAGACAGAGCTAATTACATTGCAATTACATACTCTATATTAATCACACCCAAACTTTCTACTCTGAGAAGCCATCACCTATTGCTAGTTAAGTTTCACCCTAAATGGTAGACCTCAAATTGATCCTAGGAATAAGTAATTCTTCCAAGGTAATGGAAAGGCGATAGCTGTGTGGGCTGAGAGAGGGGGAAATCCCCGTGTCTTCTGCTGAAAACCAGAAGGAGGCGCCTTCTGTTGCAGCTCAGTCATGTAACTGCAGATTTAGAGAGGCACGGATTTAACATTGGGCATGTGGCCAGTGGCTGTGCAAACCCAAGCAGGAGGCTGCTGAGTTTACTGGCAGAGTCTCGAGCAGTGTCTGGGGTGTTTCTGCATCAGAAATGCACCACCACCCTGCCTGGGGAAGTCGGCATGTGCACACAGCACCTTGTGCCTGACACGTAGCCTCATTTCAGCTGGGCTCCCCTCTGGGTTGTTATTTGTGGCTCTTTGTCTAACTCTTCTTCTTTATTGTTGTTTTTCCATTTCAGAAATTGATGATGTGGATGCCATTGTACCTGCAGTAAAGAAATTAAAAGTACTTTCATACTGAAAACAAACCAAATTATTTTACTGTGTAAATTACATCTTTAGGCAGTCTAAATATTTTGTGTGGTTAATCTTATTGAGGGACAGTGCTAGCAGATGTATTTGCTCTCAGAATTCACCCTTTCTTAGCGCACTGGGTTCTTTTCTCTATCCAGAAAATTTCTTTAAAATTTCACTTTTTAATGTATAAGATTTCTTATACAGAAAATAGTTGCTTAATTTATTGGACTTTAGATTCTCCCTAATCACTTCTTCAGCAATTCTTGAGTGGCTGAAACTTAAGATTCTTTTCACGTTGGGTGTGTGAGTAGAAGAGAAACTTGGGGACACAGGGACGCCGCCGGTTCTCCTAGTCCATCAACAGGAGGCTGTTGCTTTCCTTGCAAGCACTACATGGAGGATTCTATTAAAGTAGCTTCCTTGGCAGTTGCCCTTTCAAAGTAGGAGAGACAGAGAGAAAAAGACAGAGAAAGAGATCATCATTATATTGGGGTTGGAAACGAATCATGGGGTAAAATAAATAAATAGATAAAAATACAAAATAGTGTCTTTTTGCAGTCTTGATTGCAATGTAATTTTTTTACTAAGCATGAGATCTTAAATAAAATTTGTATGAAGATTTTCCAAACAGAAGTGTCCTCAGTGATTTCCTTGTACGACAAATAATGAGTCAGATGCCCTTCCCAGGCTTAGCCATCCATGAGTTCATATGTGCTGCAGTTTGCATTTGCATCTATCTCTTGCTGCCTTTTTATCTGTGCTTTTCTGAAGAGGCTGGTCGCTCTGCCTCCGGCCTCTCATGAATAGCAGGGCGGGAGACTTGTGAGTTACTGCGTCCGGATGGTTGCAATGTTGACTGGTGTGAAGCGTCCAGGAAGTAGCAAGGCAGGATGGAGAGTCAACAAGCATCCACATCCTTGGTGCTGTGATGGTCAGCTTAGGAATTAGGTCAGATAATACCGTAGATGCCTTGTAGAGTTAAAAGCTATTTGCTTTGTTAGCCTGCAGTTTTATCTAGCCACTAGCCCACAGTTTATGAAAGAATCTGCTTTCTTTGGGGTGTCGGAACAATATCTGGATGAGGGGACTGTAGCCACTCTGAATTGGGTAGCGTAAGGAAGCGCAGGGTCTCCATGGGAGGACAAGTCACGGCCACCAAGGAAACAACTCATTTGTTTCGCATGCAATTTTAATTTGTATCTTTCAAGGTGTTTTCACATAGTTATGAGTTTGTCTTGAGTTTTGTTGTTATGAGTCTTATGTCTTTTGCCACAAAACAATGATGGCATTTGCTAATCAATATAGACATTTTTTGACTGGTAATAAAAAGTGGCATTTGTATAATTAAAGAAGAATTCATCCATGCTTGTTTTCTAGGGTTAAATTGTAAGAATTATAGAGTACTTGCAGAGTGCTTTTTTATAATACATGAATGTGTATATAAAGAAATATATGCATTAAAAGAAATCCCCATCAAGCAATTTTGGAATCTAATAACATTTGACAGGAAGATGTACAATTTATTTTTTTCTAGGCCCACTATTTGGCAACTAGTTTAAGAGCATACAGTTAAACACTTAGTTTAAAACCAACCACAAACCAACTGCATTGTTATTGAGTTGATTTGGCTCCTAGCCCCGCCCCCTTTGGGTTCCTGAGAGAGTGGCAGCTTCCCTGGAGCGGACAGCCCTGCTTGGTGGGTTTGACCGGCTGGCTTCGCAGTTAGCAGCCCTATGAGTAACTCAGCAGGCTCCTTTAATCCAAAGCCAAAGTCTTCAGACTTTCCTCAGCGGTCCAGTGGTATCTACGCAATGCTTAAGGACCGGTGACAAGGACAGGCCAGGAGTCAGAAAGAAGGGCTTTAGGCCACTTTTATCTACTTCTAATTATTTTTAAATATAAGTAAGTAAAACTGTAGTTTAGCTTTTTGGTTTTTTAGTTTTATTGAGGTATATTTGACATAAAATAGTATGCACACTTAAGGTATATAGCTGGATCAGTGCTGGTAGATGCATATACCCATAAAAGTATCAACATAACCAAAGTGATACTCACACATAATCTAAGATGGAGTTTTTATACATGTTCTCTGTGTACTTTTAAAACATCTCATCTCTATTTGTGACGGACGTGATGGCTCCAGGTGAGTGCAGGCTCCTTGCTCACAGATTCTCTCCACTCCAACAGCATCCCCCACATGCCAAAGACCTGCCTCCCTCATTCCAACTTGCCAGTCAGGACGGATACAAGATGCTCTCCTCCCCGAGGGCCTATCTACTCATGCCACCCTCCTGCCGGGGCTTCTCTGCTCTCCCTCCACTCTGTAGAAGCCCAAGTGTGCGCTCCCTAGTAAAGGCTGTTTCTGATTCCCCAGGCTCCAACTGCTCTCTCTCTTTCTATCAGTATGTATTGATGTTCTTGTGTTGTTTACATCTACCGTATTTCTATTCTGTGCCTGTCAGCTTCTGGAGAGCTACTGAAGTCTCTCATCATGATTATGGATTTATCATTTATCCAATCATGCATTCTGAACCTTTTAAGTTCATCAACATATTTTCTGATGATGAATATACCTTTTTTTGTTTGTTTTAATCATTTTATTAGGGGCTCATACAACTCTTATCACAATCCATATGTACATCAATTGTGTAAAGCAGATAAATATACCTTTTTATCTTCTAATGTTTATCTACTTGAAAGTTATTTTGTTCAATTAATTAATACTTGATATATTTCTTTTCCTTTTTCATTTATTCCACTACCCTTTTTATTGCATAGCATAAAACATGCTAAATATGGTATTGTCATACATGTCACATATAATGAATGACAGAGAGTAAAGTAAACCCGCACTTAATAACCAAGAGAGAGACATTTTTCAGCACCCCTTCCCCCACATGTGACCTTCTCTCCGAGGTAGCCACTATTCTTTCCTGTTGGCACTTGCAGGTTTTTGTTTTTCTAGTGCTTATGCCATCTTGTATGTACACAGTATAGTTTTGCCTGTCTTTTAACTTTATAAAAATAGAATTTTTCTTTATCACTATTTCTTCCCCACTACTGATTTAGAGGACGGATGTGCCTCACGAGGGGGCGGGACACCTCACCCTCCAACCTGCCAGTGACCAGGAAGGTGGCAGGGGAAAAAGTCGCTTTCCCGCCACCAGGGGATTTCGAACCCCTGGCTAAGGAGGCGTGGTTGATGGTATTGGTCGACCCCATTGGCTGTGTTGAGCCCACCTGGGTCTTGTTGTGAACCCAGGCCTAGTTTGGAGTGCCCTGGTGTACCTCCAGTGTGGCTCAAGAGCTTGAGTGTGAGCATGCTCAGTTAGGGTTTCATAGGTGTCTAATGGTTGCCTGAGTTCTTCCCATCCTCCTTTATGAGGGCCACTGCACTTGGCCCTGGAACTTTAACGGCAGTGGGGATACAGGGGATTACTGAGAAGGGACCCTTCCAGACCTGCTGGCGCTGGGAATTGGAGGACCTGTCCTTCCAGGTATTTATAAGAACTAGGTCCCCTGGCAGGAACAAGGGTGGGAGCTTTTGCTCCCCTTGGGCCTGGGTGAGCCCAGACTGATGGAATGCCTCCTGGTATTGGGCTTCTCTTGTGGCTCATTGCTGTGTGAAAGCGACCTCAGAGTTTGTAGCTGGCCCTGGTACAGGGAACGGTCGCCCGTGTAAAACTTCACAGGGACTTAAACACATAGGTTGCCGGCGGGCAGTTCTGAGATGCAGCAGCGATTGCCAGTGCATCTTTCCAGTTCATCGTATTTCTTGTGTCCGTTTCCTGAGGGTTAGCTTGAGGTGTTGGTTAATTCTCTCCATCTGCCCGGAGGACTGCAGCCTCTGGCACAGTGGAGGTGATATGCCATTCCTAAGTGTTGAGAGACTGCCTGAGTGATTTGGGAGATGAAAGCAGGCCCATTATTACTCTGCATTAATTTGGGAAGCCCAAATCGAATTCCTGAAGTTACCTTTTAGACAATGAGCCTTCTCAGTGCGGGTGGGATATGCTTCAATCCACCCGGTGAAGGTGTCTATGAACACTAGAAGACACTTAAAACTGTTGGGTGGCTGGAACCTGGGTAAAATCGATCTGCCAGTCTTCCCCAGGGTAGGATCCCTTGTGCTGGGCAGGCTGGGTAAGGTGACTTGTAAGCGCCCCATGGGGACTGCTGGTCTGGTGGGTGGGACAGTGAGAGGTTACTGACCTGGGAGTCGGCCCCACAGAACTGGTGAGTGAGCAGGGTCAAGGAGGATTTATAGCTAAGATGGGTGGCATTGTGGAAAGATTTTACAACTTCCCACTGTAACCTTTGTGGCAATAGGAATTTATTGTTTTTCTCGCACCATCCATCAGGTCGAAGGCAGAATTCCTGGGTCTTTGCTTATTCCACTTCTTCTGGAGAGGAAGCTGGAAGAGGAAGCTGGTTTGGGGGAATTAGGTTATTTATGGAGGGAAGGGGTTCGTGCCCAGGGCTGCCTGTCTGGCCTTGTCAGCTGCTCAGTTGCCCATGGCGATTTCTGAGTCACTGCTGCCCTTGGCAGTGCACTGCTGCCACTTCCTCAGGTTTTTGGACAGCTGCTAAGAGTGCCCTGATTTGGTGGGTGGTTAGTTACCCTCCTTCCTGACAGATTGAAGAGTGGGTGAGGAGAACTAAATCCCACATTTAGAATCCGTATACAGCATTAATTTATTTCCCTCTGCTAGCTCGAGGCCCCATGACAAAGCTATGAGTTCAGCCAGCTGGGCTCAAGTGCCCACGGGCAGGGAATTAGCTTCAATGTCTTGGTCGAGGGAAATAGTGGCATAGCCAGCCTCACACGTACTGTCAGAGAACCAGACACAGTCTGCTACAGCAAGTGGTTGGTCTTTAAGGCCTGGCTGAGGCAGGTTAGTAGTAGACGGTAGCTCAGAGCAGGATGACAACTCAATGAGAGACCAAAATCCTCACAAGTGGACCAGTAGGTCACATCATGATAGAGAAAAGGTTGAAGTTGTCAAAAGATGTTTGTCTTGCATCCACCATCAGTGCTCATGGAGGCAGCAGGGAGAGACCCAAAGGCGAGTTGCATTAGGTCAGCCTGCACAAGACCGCTAAAGTATTGAAGAGCAAGGAGGTTAGCGTGAGGACGGATGTGTGCCTGATCCAAGCACTAAGGTGTGGCTTTTCCAAGCATGTGAAAGTAGGGCATTTTATAAAGAAGACCAAAGGAGAAGGGATGCATTTGAATTGTGGAGAAGAATACTGAAAGTCCCAGGGACTGCTGAAAGGACAGACCAATCTGTCGTGGAAGAAGTATGGCCAGAATGCTCCTTCGAGGCAAGGATAGCAAGACTTTGTCTTACATATTTTGGACATGCTGCCAGGGGAGACCAGTCCCTGGAGAAAGACGTGATGCTTGGTAAAGTGGCGGGCAGCAAAGGATGGGGGCTCACTGAGAAGGCGCGACACAATGGGTGCAACAGTGAGCTCAGGCACAGGAACACTTGTGAGAGTGGTACCGAGTGGGCAGTGTTGCGTACCGTTGTGCATAAGGTCGCTATGGGTCAGATCTGACTCAATGGCACCTCACAGCAGCTGTGAGTTAGAGCTGACTTGATAGGAGTAGCGCAACATCGTTGACGCGTTTGTTTCCTGTGGTTTCTCTACTTCTGGCGTCATGGTCGGTTGTCCTTCTCATGGAAGTGCATCTTGAGGCAATCTGTCAGTCTGATCTTCCGGTGTCCTTTAGGAGCCCTGGTGGCAGAGGGGGTTACTCAGTGGCTGCTGAGCACAAGGCGGACAGTTGGACACCACTAACTTTGCAGTCTTGGAAACAAACCCATAGGAGGTTCGTTCAGGGTCAGGAGGAGGACTCGACGGCAATGAGTTTGTTTTTGAACACACACCACTGACTGTTCTACTCACGCCTGGCAACCAACTTCCTTGTCCTAATTGGTATCTAAGATATTTCCCAAGGGGACAACCCTCTATCTCCTTGCTGCACACACAGGGCCTGAAGCCTTACTACCTCTTGTCTGGTCAATGATAGCATCCTAAGCCTTGTCAATACCTAAACACTTCAGATCCTATATGCTGTTTTTCCTTCTCTGAACTGTCTCTTGGACATTGTCTGTGTTACATTTTTTAAAAATTAAACTTTTGATTATTAACTAGGTGAGGGTTTATAGAGCAGATCAACACTTTTACATTCAACAGTTCATACACATTTTGTTTCAAATCATCCAATGCAGTGCCCTCAATGTCCCCTCACCCATCCCACGTTCTCTCTCTGATTTCTGTTTCCATTCCTAACTCTCTCCAGGTTGTTCTTGGGTAAATGCAGCCCTTTAGATCTTACGTGGTTATTCTATCATGGGGGCGAGTTCAGCTGCAGACCTGCAGGGGAGGAAGGAACAGAGTTTTGGGGATCCCTCTTGTCTATCTGACCAGAGAGCCTGGTCTCTCTTATGATTTGGTGGTCTGTTCCACAGCTTTGTCCCACTCTATCCAAGACCACCTTCTTCTGTTTCTTCTCAAGACCTTATAATGCGACCCTTCAGGATAGTTGGTGGTGGTAGCTGGGCACCACGCAGTTCTTCTGGCCTCAGGGTTGCAGAGGATGATGTTTGTGACAACTGTTACTTTTTAACTGACCATGTTTAAAATAAATTTTATTCATGTTTTGATTACGTTTTCCACATGTGTGGAAGAGAACGGTTAGTTGTGCTTTTAAAAATATAATTTATTTTGTTAAAAATCAAATACAGCAAAACATGCACCAATTGAATAGCTTCTACATGTACAGTGGAGGGATGCGTCACTTGTCTGCATTGTCCCGTCTTGAGCAGCACTTGCTTCGGGGTTGCTCCTATTCCGGATTGGATACGCACCGCAGTCTTTAATGTTTCTCTGGCGCCTTACCCTTTCCGAGCACTTGTGCGGTTGACGAGCAGCACCTTGCTCTTGAGCAATTAATACATAGTGCAGGCTTCACTGCCCCATTTGACAGGTGAAAACTTGGCATTCCAATCAAAGCCCATCAGAAACCATTTTTATTGCACATCTACCATTCCAGGGGGCTACCCCCCAAAAAAGGATTTTTTCCAAGCTATGTATTTATGTTATTTTTACTAAACAGCCTTATCACCTTTAAAGTACTCTCCATTACATTTAATACATTTGTCAAATCTGTGATTCAATTATTGGAAACATTTTTTGAACTCATCATTTTGGCTGACAGCAGTTCCCCCATTTTTCTTCATTTCTTCTACATCATCAAATCACTGTCCTTTCATGTCCCTCTTAATTTGCAAAAACAAAAAAGTCGCACGCAGTAAGTTCAGGTGAGTAAGGTCATGAGACAAGCGAGGGATGCTATTTTTTTGCCCCACACTGGTGCACTGAGATGACTTGGGGAGTAGGTGCACTGTCGTGGCAAAACCAGTCCCCTGCCTGCCACAAGTTTTTGTTGCATACTGTTACACTATCTTTTCAGAACCTCTACATAGAAAGCTTGATTAGCGGCCTGACCTGCTGGTGGAACAAACTCCAAATGCACTCCAAATGCAAGGGCATCTGGTGGAGGGGGTCACCCCCTTGTATGCTTAGCACAGCCTTGGATGGGAGGGGTGTAAACAATTCAAGTAGCAGTAGCAGTTCCATTGAAGAGTCAACACAAACATTGAATGAAAAACACAGTCAAATCTTTTCTTTGCATGTGAGTAGTCGACCAATAAACGTTATTTTAAAATTAAATATTACAAGGCAGGGAATTGTTAAAATGGAAAATGTACAATATTGACAAGTAAATACTGTGGAGGTGGTGGAGAGAGGTCGTTTCAGTGTGGACTGCCTTCCTGCAGCAGGTGGATTTGCCCTGGAGTGGTTATATGTTGGGCTGGGATCTGCGTGGTCAGCAATTTGAAACCACCAGCAGCTCCGATAGAGAGAGAGAGGGAGATAGGAGGGCTTTCTACTCCTGTAAACAGTTGTAGTCTTGAGACCCAAGGGGGGCGCTGTGAGTCAGCACTGACTCCACGGAGGGGTGGGATTTGAGTCCACAGGGGAGAGTGTGGGCCCTCCTGTGGTGAAGTGTTTGCACATGACTAAGGTAACAGAAAGAGGTCTAAAGGGCAAATTAACAAGTAGGCGTTGAGCTTAAAATACTAAAAAACAAAAAAAGCACCAGTTTAAAGATATACAGAATTTGCTTTTAACATGTGACTCGGGTGGACCCGCCATCTCATAGAAAAGCCAAGCAGACACCCAAGCGGCCTGCCCTCTGGCAGGGAAGCTGCAGCAGTCCTCAGCAGGCCGCAGTGGGAGCACAGGCGTGGACCTGGGGGTGGACGTGCTTGCGTAGGCCTATGGAAATAGTGGTACCTGCCGGGTTTGGCCCTCGGCATCCCCCACGAGGTATCAGGGTCTCCGTAGCTCTTTCGCTCCAAATCCGCTGCAGCCACAGATGGCCAGGCCTTTGGAAGCCTGAGTTCATGCCATTTTGGGGGCGGGTCACATTTTGCTTCCATAAAAGACACTTTAGTCCCTGGCCAGGAGTCCTGGTAGCTCCTCCAAGAACAGAAGCCCCCAACCTCCCTGATGCCAGGGGTGGGCCTCTCACCGTGTACAGACCGGACTGCCGTCAGAGGCCCGCACTCACCTCTCAGTGGACAGGGCTCGCTCGGTTGTGGCACCCCTGCCCTTTCTTTCCCGATGTGGACAGTGAAACCAACCAAGGAAGAATAGTTCCTGCCTTCTACATGCCTCTCTCCCTCTCCCTGCTACTCTGGTGTCGGAGTTCACAGAAGAATATGCGTCTGTATGTGTTTCCAAAGGACGTTTCGGATGTAAGTTACAGAATCCACACAGATACACATTGGATATAAAGGAATACAGGTGCCGGCGGTGCTCAGCATCAGCTTCCGGACCTGCCGTCTGGAGTCAGTGCATACCTGGAAGGTAGATAGGTTTGGACTTGAGTTAGAATCGAGAGTGCGCTGCAGAGGGAGCAGGACTGCAGAGTGCGCTGCAGGGGGAGCAGGACTGGATAAGTTGCCCGGTTCTGCCTGCCTGGACATAGCAGGCCCGCCTCCCAGTTGGCCTGCCAGGGTCAAGGCTAGAGCTCACTTTCTAGCTCATGGCAACCCTCTGCAGCTCCGTGGGGCTTTCACAGGGTCCTTTGTGGAAGCGGAGCCCTGGTGGGGCCGTGGGCTGGTAACCAATAGGTCAGCCTTTGACGGCCATGGAGAAAGAAGAGGCAGCCTGCTTCCACGGGGATTTAGTCTGGATCAAGGGACAGCAGTGAGCTCTGCAGGGGTTAACAACCTAAATAGTTGAAAATCAGTCTCCTTCCTTAGGAGGAGGGGGACTGAGTGCGGACTGAAAAGGACAGGACTTTGGGGAGGGACTGTCTCCAGCAGCAGAGTTGGGCGGTGAAGCAAGGGCACACTTACCACTGAGAAAAGCCCCGGATCAAATCTTCCTTAGATAAGTCAATCAGCACCTAGACAACCACACATGATCAGTCCCCTCCTGCACACTGCCCTGTCTGCAAACGCCTGCCGCAGGATGCATGGACCCCCGCAGCCTGCGCATCAGGGGTTCTGAGCAGGGGCTCCTTTTCCTGCGCCCCTCCCGCCCTCCGCACAGAGCCCTGCGGAGAGATGGTGCCCACACTGGCCTCAGTGTTCTGGGGAGTGACTTCAGGAAGTTAAACATGGTCCCTT
Source organism: Tenrec ecaudatus (assembly GCF_050624435.1). Classification (NCBI taxonomy): domain Eukaryota; kingdom Metazoa; phylum Chordata; class Mammalia; order Afrosoricida; family Tenrecidae; genus Tenrec; species Tenrec ecaudatus. The sequence continues at coordinate 142,094,506 of NC_134533.1, forward strand.
TTCAGGATTTAGGAGCTCAGGAATGCTACAGGAGGAGCAGCCTGGCCACCTCATGAACTGCTGAGCCATTTGAACAGGACACCACGGTTTCCTTCTCTGTGAAAGTGACGAGCATGCCACCGACTTCGTCAAATTGGACTCACAGGGACAAGTGTAATTCAGTTTATTAAACTACAGCGACTGCTAACTGTGATTCAAGTGCCATTTTTCTGCCACCTCTTGGTATCTCCCGGGGATTAGATGTCCTCTAGTTTTACTTCCAGTAAAATCCTATCACCGCAAAAATCTCGTAGCAATTAAGAGGTGCAAGCTTCACGGATTCCCATAGTTACCAGCATGCAATTTAAACACCATGGTAGATGATCAAATGTCTGGGGAGTGGATGAATGTGGATGGACCTGAGTTTGTTAAAATTATCTTATTAATATGTGTTCATAGTCTCATTAGTTTCAAGATTTAAAAACAAACATCCTCCTGCTGGACTGCGCCCTCTTTGAAGGCAGGGTGTGGTGGTCACCTAATCTGGTGTCAATGTAAGGATTAAGGGTGTAGGGGTGGAGTCTAGGCTGTCAATCTGGAGATAGCCAGTGAGACTTCTGTGTGGCCATGGCCTTCTCCTGAGAATTCTGGGAAATCTGGGACTTCCTCCATGGAGGCAGAAGACACCTCTCTCTGCTACTCCCTGGAAGACGTTGCAGAAGACAAGCTGCAGGGATGCAGCCAGCCCTCAGAAGCCGGAGAAGCCACAGAGAGAGCCCTGCCAACACATTTGGCTTCATTTCATGTGTTTTGTGAGTCCGAAGACTTTATAGATTGCTATCGGACATATGGGCTAATGTCAGACTTATGGACTTGATCTGGACTGGCCTGGGATGTTTTCCATGTTTAATTGCTCTTATATATAAACCTCTTTCTTATACACATATGTGTGTTTATGAATTTGTTTCTCTAGTCTACCCAGACTAACAGGGCTTCCCCACTACTGGGCATGCCATGTGGCCCATGTGCCAGCCTGGCCCACCAGTGAGCTCCACTTAGGACCAAGAGCCCCTCCTGTACTTACTTTGCCCAGCTCCTTTCTTCGGTGTGAGCCAAGGGGTCTACTGTTTTTCACTGCGACATCTAGTGACCTTTTCTGTACTTCTTCCATGGGAACAAAGAATTCAAATCTTTAAGAAACAAAATATCAGGAAATGAACACCTTTCAAGCATTTCTGTGGAAAACCTAAAGTGCTTTGTCTATTTCTCTACTTTTTAAACAGAAGATATGGACAGCTGAAAAGAGGTCATCACAGCAGGTACAGCGTGTGTCATCGTCACCCATCACTGCTGCATGCTAAGAGACCGATCGTCTAGGGAGAACCTTCGACTACTGAGTTAAAAGAACACCAATCCACTGCTAGGAAGTCCGTTCTGGACATCAGACAGAGTGGAACTGTCCCATTGGGTTCTTTATGGGAGCAGACAGTCTCGTCTTTTTCCCACGGTCTTTCCAAAATCAAAAGACGCAGTGAAACAATTAGTCCAGAGGGTTAACGGACTAGACAAACATTAGTGTCCACAACCCTGAGCCCAGAAGAACTAGACAGTGGCCAGCGATCACTAGTGACTGCTCTGGAAAGGAAGGGCGTGCGCAGAGTGGGAGAAATTTGTAGAACAGAACTCAGTCATAAAAGAGACCCACCAGGCTTACTGGTCAGGTAGAGACTGGTGGGACACCCCACCCCCCAAGACAAGGGTTTTGGCCACGCTCCCGGTCTGGAACTGAACTCACTCCCATTTGAATGTTCAACTGGCTAAGATAAAAGAGGCAGCATTTGTCCCGGTTCAGAGAGTTAGGAAGGCAGCAGCAGGACTGGAGTGCACAGGGAGGAGGGGACATCGAGGGGACTGCTGTGGATGTGTAGAGCTGGTGATCTGTTCTGTCAACCATCCCTAGCAAAAGGTTTGAAAAAGAAAATACAAAAATCCTCACAAATGACCCCCCCCACACACACACACCAAAGGGGGGAAAGTCCTTCAGGAAGCAGACCGCCACATCTTTATCCTGTGGAACAGCTGGTGGGGCTGAGGCAGCGACCTTTCACCTGGCAGACGTGTGTGCCCACTGTGTGCTAGAGCTCCTTCACCATGCACGTCTGGCTTGGCTCTGGTCGATCCGGGCTGCCATCCTTTCTGCTGCCCATCTCGCTTTTCAGGTGCCCACCTCAACCCCTAACTCTGATTGTCCCCGCCTGGCTGAGGGCAAGACGCGTGGAGAACCAAGCCTGTGCTGTGGGCACACTCGGTCCACACACAGACACCTCGGGCCCCCTGACGACTGGGCCCTGTCTTAGGGTTGGGGTTGCCCAATGCCTCCCTCCCAGATCATCTCCTATTCTAAGAACATTCCTAACAGATTAGATTTGTCCCACAAGTCAAAGGTCCACTCCCCTGCCTCCTACGTTCCCACAGAGTCCGTAACTGTGTCAGAGTTGGCTCTAAAGATGAAATCTCTTTTGTGGCTCGAGGTTAGGATGGTGTCTGACAGCCAATGTTCCGTCCGTGCTGAATAAATAAAGTTCTCTTGGCGCAGATGAAGTCAAAGTCTAGCTCTGGAAGAAGCACAGTTCTTTTCAGACACGACCCAAACACCCCTTTTCAACAGGAACAGTTATTGGCCAGGGAACCCAAATGGTCAAGCGTTGTATCTTCCTGGGGGGCTAGAAACGCCTTCTCGTAGGGCCCTGGCGTCGGGGGGAGGCCCTGATGAGACCCTGACTTCTGTGCTTTGTTGCAGGAGGGGAGACAGACCAAAGAGCTTGGAGACTGGGGAGCAATTTTAGGTCCTTGGGTTCAGAGCATGCTTATTTTTAACTGAAGTCAAAACCGATCGCAAGGAAACATTTGACCCGACAAAGCCTCTGATTATCAAAGCGAGCTGAGTTCAAGAGCGAGTAGGAACCAGCCCTGATGAGGAGCAGGAAAGGTGGGTGACCACTCTGCTGCACTGCCCTGGCCACGCTCCCCCAGCAAAAAAGCCACCTGGTGCCAGAGAGCGCGGGTTCCTCTTGGGCCTTGCCCCGGCCACACCCCGCAGGGTCCAGTGGGTCCACTTACGTCTCATCGAACAGGGGCTCCAGGGTCTTCCGCTTCACTGAGGTCTTCTTGCGACCTGCCCACCTCCTCTCGGGCAGCAGGTACACCCGGACGTAGGGGTCAACCCCGCTGGCGGTACACGGCCTCAGGTTTCTGATTGGATTTCAAAGACAAACGAGAGAAAACAGACCTCTGGCTTTGGAGACTGAAAGTGCTCCCTGGGGAGAAAGCTCTCCTAGCTGCCCGGCTTCCCATGGGCTCCTAACGCAGCCAGACGCCCTGCCACCTGCAGCCTGGACGCCCCAACGTGAATAAAAGGCTGCGGATCGGAGGCTGCACCTGCTCATCAGCGGCATGGTTTTGAAAACCTGCCTCTGTGTGAAGTCCCAGGTAGAGCATGTCCTCCGATCCAGGGATCCAGGAATGTGGCGGGGGGTGGGGGTGGGTGGGAGAATCTGACGACCTGCAGGCAGTTTTGCAATGGGGTCTGACCAGCAACACTGATTGACCGAGTCCTAGTGCTGCCTGGTGAGCAGGCCTTCACATCCCATCTCTCAGCGCTACTCTCAACTGTGGGCTGCCGCATCCCTGCCCTTGATCCAAGTGTCCCGGCTCTGATTTCCAGTCACTAGCTGCTCTCAAAAGACCGTCCTGGTCCCAGAATCCCTGTACCTGCAACCGTTGACCAGCACACTGAGGCAGCGCCGCAGACAGACGTACCGCACGGTGAGCTGAATCTCACCCAGCTGCCGCGCCCTCAGACCCCCGCCTCTGCAAGGAAAGGTCAGGTCAGCTCTCTCCTCAGCACGGGACTGTTCTCCTCCCCCCCCCACCCCGAAATGCTCTACTTTGGGAACAGAGGGTTTTGTGAGTTAATAAATTAATTTCCGTTGATGCTGCCTCTAGAAGGGAGCCCTTTCCCTTTCCATCCGCCATCCCTGTGCTGAAGGCAGGCTGGAAAAGTCTTTTAGGATCCCAGGATCCAAATGAAGACATTAAAGATCCTAGAGCATTTTTGTTCACGTGTTTGGGCGCGATGATAGTGATTTGTAGGCTGTATAATTTTAAAGACAACGAAGGGTAAAGGGCTATGATGTTATAACTTTGAGATGGTTCTGTAAAACACAAGTGTGTGTGTGTGTGTTACCTAAATATAATGCAGAGCAGTCAGTGTGAACAACTGGTGGATCTGGGTGGAGGGCGCATGCACATGGCTGTGCTAGTCTTTCAACACTTGGTGTCAGGATATCTTTAGAATAAGAGATGGGACAAAGTAAGGCCCCAGAAATTATCATCAGGAGAAAATGGCTAATCCTTCAACTTTTAAAGAACATAAATGACAAAAAGTACAAGTGGCTTACAAAGGCCATCTCTGTTGTAGAGAGAGCGTTGAAGAGTGAAGTTTCGGGGTCTAGTCCAGGCCTTCAATTAATAACTAAAACTTGGCTTCTATTATCTGAGCTGATGGTAAAACAGGGAATTCTGGACATCTACCATTTTAATCCTTGGATTAAAGAATATTACGCTCTATTAAGTTCTTGGATGTTACGATATGGTCCCAGCACACAGAAAGCTCTCTGCGGGTGCCCAGCACAGCTGGCTGGATTCAGGAGGAGCTTTGGGCTCGGGTCAGTGCAGTGGTTCCCTTGCTAGCCCGATATGCACGCAACTCAAATCAGCACGGGCATTAACGCTGGCGTGGGGACTGCCTTTATAGCATGACTCTTGGTGGGGCCTCTATGACAGTAAGTTTTCTCTCATACATTTAATAAGTCAGGAGTTAATTGGGGAACACAGTGAACCCACAATAAACATAATAATGGCACTAATTAGATGATTCCACATTCCAAGCTTTCCATTTCACCCTAGTATGGCTCTAGCATTCAGGAAGTGTTTGTGCTGGGAGGAGTCTTGAAGACCAATGGTCAGCCTCTGCTTTATAGTGAGTCCCTAGCCAGAGCTAGAGCCTGACTGCCTGGGTTTTCCTTCCGCACCATGCTACTGCTTCATAAGGATCGTTTGTGAAAAACCAGAACTTTCATCCAAGCGTGAAACTGCTTCCCCAGTCCAGGGCGAGTTTCCATGAGATTTTAGAAAAGATTAAGCAGAGAAGTGCATACTCAATGTTGAGGCTGATCTCGGTCAGGTCAAAGCAGGAGCCCAGGGAGTTGAGGGAGGACATGCTGGGAGCCAGCCCCGAGGAGGGCCATGCAAATGGGGAAGCGGGGCATTTCCTGGGTCTGGGAGACTTGATGGGCCCTGGCGAGTGGGCGCCTGGGACAGTCAGGAAGATGGTGGTCGAACTCTTCTTCTCTCTCGTGGGCTCACAGAACCCTCCAGCGCTGTCCTTGCCTTTGGGCTTTGGGGCTGTCTCTTGGCACATGGGCTCAGGGGCTGTGGTTGGAACACTGGCAGTGGTGAGGGTGCTCTCAGAGATCTCCGTGGTGTCAGAAGCAGGATCTGGGGGACACGGCACATCTTCAGGGGCCTCTTCCTGAGGTGGGGCTCTAGGGTCGTGGTTGGTGGCCACCTTCTTGACAAACAGAGGGCCCTTCTTTAGAGCTTCAGATCCCGTGTAAGGGCTCCCCAGCTCTCGTTCCTCAATGCGCAGGAACTGCAGGCAGAAGACAGGGTAGCTGTGGATGGGGTCCAGCCCCTCTTCCTTCTCCTCCTCCCCACTTCTCTCGTCACCCACTGCCTTCTCCTCTCTCAGAACAGTTTTCTCAAAAATGAGTGCCCTGTTCAATGACTCTTTTGATTTTTTTTTTCACCCAGAGACCGTGTCTGACTTCTCTGTGTCCCCGACCGCCCTCCTCTCTCACTGGTTGGTGTTCGCCAACATTTGGTCCTAGGTCCTCTTTTCTCTGCATGCCCCTACAGCTGCCCGAGACCCGGAGCTCTCTCGGCATGCGCTTCCCTCCCGTGTGGACTCCCAGGTCCACCTCCACGTCTTCCCTCACCCTAACCTGGGAGCGGGGTAGGGGCATCACCAGCTGCCTCCCGGGTGTGGCTGTGTCCAGCTGTCCTCTTATTCACCACTGTGTGCCCGAAACTGGGTTTTCGACTCAGCCCCACCTCTGTGCTCTCAGCCTTCCGTCCCAAACCTCACCATTGCGCTCTCCCCAGCCTCTTGCCCCACCAGTTACAGTTACCAACTACCAAGACCCATCCTGCAGTTATGAGGTGACGTTGAGGCAGTTCTGACTGACAGCAACCCTATGTCCTGCAGAACCAAACACCACCCAGCCCTCTGCCAACCTCACAATGGCTTCCAGCATCGCAGCAGCACGCAGCCACCGCAGTACAACTGACAGACAAGCGGGGAGACCCATCCTAGACACTGTCCTTGTTGGCAATCTGGTGGTCAAAGTGGTCTAAACATTCTTGTAAGGGATGCCAAATGAAAGGGAACGGCCTCCTTTAAAGTGAATAGCCAAACTCATCAGAAGGTTCACATGTCTATGGTTAAATGGCGGGAGGAAAACTGAAACAGGAAGATGAAAGGCTAAGCGTTTCTGGGGTCATTTACCAAATTGTGCAGAGACAAAGGACAAGTCCTTGGACTAGGAGTCCATGTAAGAGGAAGAGTTAGAAGTGAGGTCCCTGAAGTTGGGTTGAGTCTTTAGTGAAAAAAGTAGCATTGGAATAAAAATGTATCCTCCTCCCCACTCTCATGACCCCCATTCTACCTTACAAATCTGGCCAGACCAGAGCATGTACACTGGTACAGATAAGAGCTCTGGACACACAGAATCTAGGACAGATAAGCTCCTCAGGTACAATAATGAAAGTAAAGATACCAGGAGGGTAAGGAGAGGGTGGGGGGAGTAGGAGGAGGGGAAAGGATCTACATATAACCCCCTCCCTGGGGGACAGACAACGGAAAAGTAGGTGAAGGAAGATCTCGATCAGTGTAAGACATGAAAAAATAATAAATTATAAATTATCAAGGGTTCATGGGTCAGGGAGGGTGGTGGAGGGAGGGGAAAATGAGGAGCTGATACCAAGGGTTCAGGTAGAAAACAAATGCTACCCATGAAAGACAAGACAGGTTTGGAAAAGTTACAGTTAGAAATGAGAAAAATAGTCCCCCAAAATTTAAAACAACCAACAGGTCACGCAGTAAGTTAGTGGTTTGGAAGGTAGATCTGAGGAAGTTAGCCAGAATGTGGCACCAAGAATAAAGCGATGGGGATTCTGAAAGTCAAGTCAAGAGACGTGAAGAGTAGGCTGAGAAAGCCCAACATAGAAGGAGTTCCCGGAAAAGCAATGAAAAGATAAGAGGGCAGCGATATTTCAATGGCTGGCAAATTATCGACACTGATGAGAACAATATAATTCATTTCTTGGCTTCTAGTCAAGAATAAACACAAATCCATTTCCTAGCTTTTTCTGGCCACTGATTCCCTAGAGAGAGAGGCTCCTTTGTCCCATGACCAGAGTTCCGCTTCCCTCTCTCAGGGCTGATGGTCCAGGCTTACCCGCAGCACCAGCCTCATGGAGATGAGGCTGTCCAGGCCCGAGTGGTCCAGCTGAAAGCGCTGCTCCAGGGTGAGGTCTGCGCAGGCGAGGATCTGGCACAGAGGGAACTCCAGCACTCCCAGAGCATACTCCTGGTCGTCATCAAGCACCTGCACAGCGGGGCAGTCACCAAACAAGACAGGAGCCTAGTCCACCCGCCCACGTCCACAGGAGGGGCCCTAACCGAGCTCCGTACTGCTGTGCGCACACAGTCCTGGTCTGGGAAGTGAGACTAGAGAACCGCATCAGGTCAGGCCTGGCCCCTGCCTCCTGTCTGGGGAGAGGCACTCATGGTCTATATGAAGTCAGCTGTCCAGGGTCACGAAGCCTTAGGGACAGGTGTGGTGGGCTGCTCGGGATGGGGCATCCGGAGAGGATTTCTGACAACAACATGAGTCCAGCGCCACCGCTGGTCCGTCGCGAGACTCTGAACACGTCCGTGTTTGAGCGTGTATTTGCTCGTGTGGAAAGGAGAAAAGACAGTATCTCTTTGCCATCGTCAATTTGTCAGGATCGAAGGATTGGCTTTCAATGACTGCGTCGCCATCACCAGTGTCCAAAGTCTCACACCGGCCCCTCGCCTACTACGTACGCAGCCAGAAGGCGCTAGTGCAGGGACACGTCTTGTGCAGCAGCCTCACGGCTGTGTGCTTCAGGCCCCACCCCTCCAGAGCTGCGGTCTAAGAGCCCGACTTCAAGCAAACCTTCACATGTAGCTCCTCAGCCGCCACGTTGCGCACAAAAAAGGAGAACACTTGGGCCCACACGGGGTCCTTGCTGTGGCGACACGTCTGGGGACAGAGAAAAGAGACCATTGAAGGGTCAGCGTGGCCGGTTGGATGCCAGCATCTCTGTGCTCAGTCTGGCCACTGGGTACTACTGGGAACCACTGGGTGCCACTGGGAGCCACTGGGTGCCACTGGGAGCCTCCTCCTGTGCTTCCCAGGGATCAGCCTCATGCGTGCTACAGCCGGTGGGAGGCACCCCAGCCAGACGCCTGGTGAGGGAGGCACCCCAGCCAGACACCTGGTGAGGAAGCTTTGCCAGGAAGTGCAGCCGGGGCAGAAAGGACCCTGGCAGTGGAGTTCCCTCCCAGGGGAAGCAGCCGGAAGCTGTCTGATTCAGGATTGAGCAACTCCATGGAGGGAGGGAACGATAGGGCTTGAACGCCAAGCCCGGCCTGGACTCCCACTTCTGTTACTTTCTGGTGCAAGTCACTTAACCGCGGATCTTCAGATGCTTGAATTTGTGAGGAATAAATATAAAGATGCCTAGAGTCCGCTTGGAACTTGCTAGGTGTTTGGTGCAAGCTAATTTCCATCCTGTCTGCGGCTCGCAGCCAGGGTTGGTGCCTTCCTCTGCCCCTCCCTCATCAAGACCCACCTTCACTCCACATGCACTGACCCTGGCGGCCTGATAGGGAGAACTGACCGTTGGGGTTCTGAGATGATAACTTCCTACATGCGTAGAAAGCCTCATCTTTCCCATGCAGAGGCTGGTGGTTTTGAACTACTGACCTTGTGGTTAGCTGGCTAACTTGTAACTCCCTAAGCCAAGACCCACCCTAGGGACTTCCTTCCATTTCCTTCCAGCTCCTCACCCCCCAGGCCACACGCTGCAGCTGCCTTACCTTGCTCGTCTGTGTCTTCTTGCCTACGGACAGCTTCGCATAGCAAGAAGGGTCCCTGCCGCTCTTATTCTGCAACAGGAAAGACCCACACAGCAGTGGGGGCACTGTCAGTGTCAGCTGGAGGGGTCCTCCCCACTACTCCCCATGGAGAAAGCCGCCCAGGACCCCTCCAGACGCCTGGGCGGCCTTCACTGTCGGCCCTGAGTGCTGGGCTGATGCTGGGGGACATTCGGGGACACAGCAGCGTACAAGCAGGGCCTGGCTGGTGGGGCCCAGAGCAGGAGCTGGGCTTGGGCAGGGTGGGGTCCGACTCTGGCTCCTCCTCCGTGCTATGTGATAGAGGCACTAAAGAAGCAGTGTTGACAGGCGAGCTGTGACCTGCCCTCACTGGAGTTTTCTCACGCATGCGCTTACCTTGGCAGTGCGGGAGAGTTTCTTGGCTCGATAGTCGCTGTTCAGGTAGTCAAAGGGGCTTCTCTGCAGTGTAAGGACCAGGAGGGCAGTGAGCAGCATGTGGACATGGGAAGTGAATTTGAACCCCCCCCCACCCCCTCGACTGCTGGCCAGGCCACCACTCACCGGCAGGTTGCAGGCACTCTCCAGGAAGACCACGAGGATGGCAGTGGAAAGGCCCCCGGGGCCCTGCAAGCAGCACAGAGAGAGAGGGGTGGGGGTGACCAGCTGTGGCAAAAGGAAGCCAGCCAGCCCTCCCCCTCCAAAGGAATCACCCACACGATGGCTCACAGCCTGGTTTCTGTTGAGGTCAAGAACCCAACCATAGCATGGCAGATTCAAGCTGGACACACAGATGGATTTCCCACACGAACCAGGCTGGGGCTCTAAGGGCCCCTCTTCCCTGGAGGTGATGGGATGAAGCAGGCGCTGCAGCATGTGGACACGGGCTGGGGGACAGTCTCCAGGAGGCAGAGCTGCCTGCACTCCCTCCCCTCTCCGCATGGGACACCCATCACTGCCGCACTCACCTCGGCCAGAGTGTCCTGGTCAGAGGTCAGTGAAAGCCACTCCAGCCGCAGGTGCAGCCGCCCACTGGTCGTGTCATTGAGGGCAAACCACTGCAGGGAGGGGAGGGGGCAAAGAGCAGGTTGGTGCTACTTCCAACTCCTTGTCCAGAAACCAACTCATTGAGGGTGGGCTCTGGGCTCCAGGGGAGGAGGGGGACGGGAAAGCATGCTTATACCAGGGTGAAGTGCCCCATGTTGGGATGGAAAGCTCTCTGGCCAAGCCCGGCCTGCCCTCCCTGTAATACAACTGTCCCCCTGTGGGGGGCCCTTGGTCTGTGAGAAGATCCTTCGGATTGTGGCCCTGGGACTTGCTTATGCCTCATCCAGCTCATCCCCTGAGCACATGAGCAGCCTGGCTCCCAGGACCAGCCATCCTTGGGCAGGTGCGCCGCAAGGAACCCGGGTCCCAGTCCCCACTCTACCTCATCTACCACTCTGTTGGTCAGCACATCACCGAGGCAGATCTGCAGGCTGGAAGACAAGGGGAGGGGATGCTCAGTTCAAGTATGGCAAGAACATAGGCTGCAGGGGGCCAATCTGGAACCTACTATCAACCATCTGCTGGGGACATCAAGGTTGAGGATCTTGTTCCAAGGCCCCAGGAACCATTGGGAGACCAATTTGAGTGAAGGAAGACTTGAATTGAACAGGCATGTGTGTGTGTGTGTGTGTGTGTGTGTGTGCGTGCGTGCGTGCGTGTAGGGGTGGGGTTGGGGGGCAATGGTGGTTCTGGTCCCAAGAGGGGACTAACAGAGACTATTGGTTGCATTGATTCTGGCTTCGTAACCAGCCGGAGCCCGGACATTCTGGGTGGGCTAACTTCCTTGTATAGGAATGTCAGTGCACAGCAGTCTGATACAAGGAAGGAATCTAGCTTCCCTGTCAATCCTGTGCCCTCTCTATGACTGTGGCACCGCCTCCACCCCCACTGTGACACCCCATATGACCCTCCATTTCCAAGTGACCAAGTGCCCCTCCAGAAATAATGATAGTGGGCATCAGTGTGGGAGGATGTGGCAGTTAGATTTTATGTCAACTTGCACCTGTGTGAAAGTGTAGGGGTGGAGTCCAACCTATTAATCAGGTCAGAGCCTGATGATGCCCCAGAGGTGGGCGTAGGAGGGGGAGGGGGGTGGCCTTTCCTATAAGAGAAGCAATGAGAAATTCTCTTTCTCTCTGCTCCTTCGCCCTCCCTGTTGCTGAGATTCTGTGTCTGCCTCTCGGGTGGTCCCATGTGGGCAGCTGACCGGGAGCCAATCTCCGAGCTGTGTCCAGCCATGTTCCCATTGACTTTGGATCCACATGACTCTGCACCCACCAGCCTGTGCTCCCCCTGCTTCTGCTTTGCCTTTTGCAAGCTGATGAGTCTGAAGAGGGCTGCAGCTTACAGGGGACCCATGGCCTTGGGTTGGACTGGGCAGGGATGCTTTCTTGACATAAAACTAGTCTTGCAAACACCAGCCTTTGTGATCGCGTTGTCCCGAAGGGATCAGTTATCAGGCATCAAAGAACAAAAAAATCATATCATTGGCTGCACACCTCCATGATACGATCGCTGAAGACAAACGGGTACATAAGCAAATGTGGCGAAGAAAGCTGATGATACCCGGCTATCGAAAGAGATAGTGTCTGAGGTCTTAAAGGCTTGAAGGTGAACAAGCGGCCATCTAGCTCAGAAGCAATAAAGCCCACATGGAAGAAGCACACCAGCCTTTGTGATCACGAGGTGCCAAAGGGACCAGGTATAAGGCATCATGCAAAAAAAAAAAAGAATAAATAAATATATATACACCATAGTGAATGAAGGGGGAAGTGCAGAGTGGAGACCCAAGGCCCATTTGTCGGCCACTGGAGATCCCCTCATAGAGGGGCTTAGGAGAGGAGATGGGTCAGTCAGGGTGCGATGTAGTACCGATGAAGAACACAGCTTTCCCCCAGATCCTGAATGCTTCCTCCCCCCAACTACCATGATCCGAATTCTACCTTGCACGACTGGATAGGGCAGAGGTTGTACACTGGTGCATATGGGAGCTGGAGGCACAGGGAATCCAGGGTGGATGATACCTTCAGGACCAAGGGTGTGAGGGACGATGCTGGGAGAGTGGAGGGTGAGTGGGTTGGAAAGGGGGAACTGATTACAAGGATCCACATGTGACCTCCTCCCTGGAGAGGGACGGCAGAGAAGGAGGGGAAGGGAGACTCCGGATAGGGCAAGATATGACAAAATAACAATCTATAAATTATCAAGGGCTCGTGAGGGAGCGGGGAGCGGGGAGGGAGGGGAAAAAAAGAGGACCTGATGCAGAGGGCTTAAGTGGAGAGCAAATGTTTTGAGAATGATTAGGGCAAAGAATGTACGGATGTGCTTTACACAATTGATGTATGTATGGATTGTGATAAGAGTTGTATGAGCCCCTAATAAAATGTAAAAAAAAAAACTAGTCTTGCTAAAAAGGTTTTCTTATACATATATGAGTGACTCCGGTTTGGTCTCTTTAGACAATCCAGCCAGAGGGCAAATGTAATTCTGAGCTGTTAGCATACGCATGTGCGTGAGCTCAAAGCCTGCCTGAAATCAGCTAAACAAACCCAGATCCAAAGTCATGCCTCTACTCCGCAGCTTGATTAAAAAGTACAGGCTCTTCGTTAAGACGAAGACAGGTGCAAATGCGGAAAACATCAGGTTGTGTCCCCCCATTCTGTGCCTACTTCTTTCTTGTCAGTTACATCTCCAGTGGGAGGCAATCGCCCAGGGCAGGTGCCTGTGCAGCCTAGTGGGTGCCCTCCCTCGGTCCCTCCGCTGGGCCAGGAGCTGGTGCCATTCCCTGAGTGCGGGCACCCACCCACCCACAAGGCTCCTCTGACAATGGGCACACACACACCCGGAGCCCCCCCACCTCACACCTCCTGGGCATCCTCATCTCAACACGCAGAGAGTCTATCCATGGACTGCAATAGCTGCAGAATGCTCTGTAGTCTGACAATGCCAAGTTTATTCACACGGTCTTCCCAGGGAGGCATTCTGTATCCAGAGTTTAGTCTTGGTCTCCACAGACCCTGCTACAATACACCTTTCAGGAGCTAGTGCTTTTACAAGGAGCCCTGGTGGTGTATAGTGGGTCACACATTGGGCTGCTAACCACAAGATTAGCAGTTCAAAACCACCAACTCTCTCGGGTGAGACTTTCCACTCCCATAAAGATAAATCTATAAAATAATAAAGATTTAGGGTCTTGGGGAATCCATAGAGGCTGGTTCTACTCTGCTCTATGGGGCCAATATTAGGCAGAACCGACAAGGGCAGTGAATTTGGAGTTGTGGGGGGAGGTTTTTATTAAATCATTTTATTGGGGGCTCATACAACTCTTATCACAATCCATCCATCCATCCATCCATCCAGCCAGCCAGCCATCCATCCATCCATCCATCCATCCATTGTGTCAAGCACATCTGTACATTTGCTGCCCTCATCATTCTCAAAACATTTACCTTCTACTTGAGCCCTTGGTGTCAGCTCATTTTCCCCTCCCTCCCCATCCCCTCCTCCCTCATGAACCCTTGATAATTTATAAAGTATTATTATTTTGTCATGTCTTACACTGTCCGACATCTCCCTTCATCTGTTGTGGGGGGAGGGTTTTTCCTGAAAACTTTGGAATTGGGAGTACAGGACCCAAGGATATACCCATTTGCAATTCTGATAGCCCTGAGGTTCTGTGTTCTGCCCCAGGCTGAGCAGGAATCCTCAGACCTGGGCACCAATGGGAACTTTAGCTACACCGTCAGGAGGGTAGGGAGCCCAGCCCCAGAACTCTGGAGTGGGCTCTCGGGAGGTGTGAGGCGGAAGCGTGTGGCCGGGAAGTGGGATGCTGGGAAAATTGTGCCAAAAGTACTGGATTCTGCTCAGGACCACAACAGACCAAGCCTGATGGAATGGGAGAAACATGTGGAACAAACCCAGTCTTTAAAAGCCTAGACTTAGCAGATCAAGGAGATGAGAGGACTCCCCAGACTACCCCCTGAGTACCCACACCACCTCGGGAGGTCATCTTGGAGCTAAGTGACAGACTAGCTCCTAAAATAAAGACTGCCACCCATGAGCTCCGCGCCCTTCTAAGCGAGCATTGACAAGAGACACCGGCCAGCAGCACTCTGACACAAAGGGTCATGCGACAAGCAGAGCTACTGTGGGCCAGGAACCAGAGGCTCAGAAATGGAAGCATGTGTGGAAACAGTGAGGAGGCTGACACTTTGTGGAAAATGTAACCAATGCCTGTGAGCAACTTGCACCAAAACCACAGAAAAATATTATATTAAAAAAAAAAATAAAGAAAGACCATAAGAGGAGGAGTTGACACCAAGGGCTCAAACAGAAAGAAAACAGTTTGAAAATGATGATGGCCACCTGTGAACAAATGTGCTTGACACAATGGATGTATGGATTGTTATAAGAGCTGTAAGAGCCCCCAATAAAATGAGTTATACAAAACAAACAAAACAAAAACAATGACTAGAGAGGGTTGTAAGTCCCTGAGCGTTAGGGCAGGCCCAGCAGGCACCCTCAGGTAGGGCAGGCTGCCGAGGCCCCCTCCCCACTGCCATCCTCACCTGCCCAGGAAGTCATCCCTGTCAGGGTCTTCGTCGTACAGGTCCACCTCCAGGTCCTGCCCGGGGACTTCGTGCACCAGGAGCTGGAGGGAGAGAGCTCTCGGGGTGTGCACCTGCACCCAGAGGTGGCACGCCACAGGAGGTTCCTGCCCTGGCAGGTTCCTGCCCTCCTAGGGCCTCAGCCATGGCCTGTGGGAGGGGAGCGAGGCCCTCCCCTGTGGGCGTGAGAGGGACTAGAGACTGCAAGCCCATGCGCAGTGAGGGGGCACTAGCTGCTCTGTCCCTCACTGTAGCTTCCAGAACACTTTCCCATCGATCCTCCTGGGCCCCTGGGCCAGGGACGCCCGGAAACTGGCTTTTAATCACCCTGCTTTCACTAGCACACCCCGAGTGTAGGGAGCTTCCAGATGGCACACTGTGAGGGGACGAGGTGTCCCTGGAATGTGCACTCTGAGGGGCCTGCTTGGCCTTCGCAGCCGGGAGTCTCTCCCTTTAAGTACTCGGGATCTCGGCTGACCGCAGGAAGAGCCCAAGCTCCTGAGTGCGCTTCTGGCAGAGGCAGCTAAGAGGAGCGGGGCAGAACCTCCGCGGCCTTTGCCTTTGATTTAGAACCTTCCCTCCAATGGTCTGAGGAGCCCTGGTGCCGTGGGGGCTACACGTGGGGCTGAGATCCTCCAGGCCAGCAGTTCGAAACCACCACCAACTCCATGGGAGAGAGACAGGGCTTTCTACTCCCATAAATAGTTACCGTCTCAGAAACTCACAGGGGCAGTTCCACCCTCTCCTGTGCAGTTGCTGAGAGGCAGTATTGACACGATGGCAGTGAGTCTCCAATCATCTGACTGGGGGACAGGGAGAAGAGCCACCTACAAACTAGCTGGTCCTCCAGCAGGCCTAGAGGGCCCACCTTGGACACTGTTCGCCCTCACCAAGGACAAGGGCCTTCTCAGGTCCAATGCTGCCCCCGGGGGGCCAGGACCAGTACCCAGTGGAGTGGGACAGACACGGGAGGCTGAGGGGACCCTCACCTCAAACACCTCGTTCCAAGTGGGGTTCAGGTTCTTGTAGATGGTCCTGCTCCGGAAATGCTGCAAGCCAATGCTCACCTTGGCATAGGGGTCTGACTTGCCTCGGATCCCCAGGAAGTGGTCCATCTGGGCCAGGTTTTCTGCCTCCAGCAAGTGGACTCTGATCACCCCCTGGAAAGTGTCACAGCTTGGGGTCACAGCCACTCCCTAGGCCCGCCAGCCCTCACAGCCCAGACCACCATGGCCACTGGCCCATCACCCCCCCACCCCCACCCTTCAAAAGGTCTGGATGGGGACAGAGAAGCTAGGGCAGGTGGCAGGTGACGGCAGGACCCAGGGTGCTGTCCACTACTAGGGTCCCCGCTGTCTCTGCCTGGAGCCTGCCCCCTGAAGGAGTGCTTCTTCCACATCCATCTCGTCCCCCTGTGGCACCAACCGGGCAGGCCCTCGGTGAGCTGCCTTCTGGAGCCCCAGTGGCGCTTCTTCCTGATGGCCAGGTGTGCACACTGCTGCGGGCAGGGCGCCCACAAGCTCCGCGCCTCCCCCCTCTGCCCCTGGGCTGTGGCACACTTTCCCCACACTCACACAGATGGGGCTAAAATAATTAAAGTGCTAACTTTATCAAGGAACAGGGATTGGCCTGGAGGGGGGGGTGGGCGGAGAAAACCACACAGTTGGCGAGCCTAAGGTGGACCGCCTATCTAGAGTTATGCGAGGGCAACCTCACAAGGCATCGATTGTGAGGGGCGCAGGTGGCGGTGCTTTGTGTCATTCCGATGTACATAGGGTGGCTATGATCGGACCCGACCGGACAGCACCTGACAACAGCGGCAGCAAGGGAGACCTCCTCTCCAGAGCCGCTCTTCTTCCAGCTGTCTGTCAATAGACGTACATTGCTCCTGTGCCCCAACAACCCGCTCCCAGAATGTGCCAACCAAACGTAAAGCCATGCGTCCAAGATCATCCGAAATAACAAATAACCCTGTCAGTCATAACAAGATGCCAGATGCAACTGCCCCTCCATAGGGAACCAGTTAATGACACAGTACCCTATTAGAGCCCCACTGGATTAATACTAGGAGCCCAGTGCCACCGTGGTCAAGTGTCCAGCTGCTGACCACAAGCTCATCGTTGGAAATGACTAGCTGCTCCTCAAAAGGAAGATCAGGGAATCGATTTCAATAAAGGCCACAGCCCCAGAAAGGGACGGGATCCACTTCTGTAGTGGCCACAGTCCCAGAAAGGGACGGGATCCACTTCTGTAGTGGCCACAGCCCCAGAAAGGGACGGGATCCACTTCTGTAGTGGCCACAGCCCCAGAAAGCAGACAGGATCCACTTCTGTAGTGGCCACAGCCCCAGAAAGGGACGGGATCTACTTCTGTAGTGGCCACAGCCCCAGAAAGCGGACGGGATCTACTTCTGTAGTGGCCACAGCCCCAGAAAGGGACGGGATCTACTTCTGTAGTGGCCACAGCCCCAGAAAGGGACAGGATCTACTTCTGTAGTGGCCACAGCCCCAGAAAGGGATGGGATCTACTTCTGTAGTAGCCACAGCCCCAGAAAGCGGACGGGATCCACTTCTGTAGTGGCCACAGCCCCAGAAAGGGACGGGATCTACTTCTGTAGTGGCCACAGCCCCAGAAAGCAGACGGGATCCACTTCTGTAGTGGCCACAGCCCCAGAAAGGGACGGGATCCACTTCTGTAGTGGCCACAGCCCCAGAAAGGGACGGGATCCACTTCTGTAGTGGCCACAGCCCTAGAAAGCGGACGGGACTGCGTGTGACACTCTGTTCTGATCAGAATCAGTACCCAGCTACAACGAATCCACGTGTTGAAGCACTGATTCTCAGCAACTGACAGCACCACAAAAGAGCCATGGGACGTGGAGGAGCTCCATTCACAAGCCACCTATGCAGCAGTCTGGCCAAGAGCCTGAGCTTGAAGGAGTGACCCTGCAGAACCTCCTCCAGCCGAAGGAGACAGAAGACCACAGGGATGCAATGGCCCGCGCACAGCGTCAGCACGAAGGAGACAGAAGACCACAGGGATGCAATGGCCCGGGCACAGAAGACCACAGGGATGCAATGGCCCGCGCACAGCGTTAACACACATCACAGCATTCTGGCCCTCAGGAGACCTGCCCTCCCCTCACCAGCCCGAGCTCCTCAGCACAGGGCCAGGCACTCACGCAGGGCAGAGGGAAGCGCAGGTTGGTCACGTCCAGTCCTTTCTTTACAGGAACGGTCACTCGATTGGGCAGCACCAGGTGGGCAGCGATGAGGTCCTCCAGTAGGCTGTCTGACACCTCACTAGGGATACCATCAGCCCGGGCTGTGCAGAGTGCACTTCCCCGCACCCCCTGCCCCACCACCTGAGCCCAGAGCTAGAGCAGCTGGGTAGGGCGGGGCGGACCCCCGGCCAGCATGGGGTGGGTGAGTGTGTCTGGGTGTTGGTACATGCGCCGTGGGATACATGTCAACGGCCCCTGACTGTGGCGTCTATCAACATAGCGAACGGGTGTGAGGGGGGTGACCTGTGTGAGTCCCCTGTGAGACCTCGGGAAAATCCCTTATCTCTCTGGACCTCAGGGGCCTCGCCTCTAAAATGGGGGTAGGCTTGTTACAGGGTTCTGTAGCTAGAAGGGTGTGAGAACGGGGTGAACAGATGGTGAAGGCTGGCTGCTGTAGCCAGCCCGCACCTGATACAGCATCCTCGTGCTGGTCATTGTACCAGCTGACTCTGGTCCCCGGACTAGGAAGACAGGGAGGTGGCCTGAGTGCCAGACGGCACACAGTAGGTGTGATTTGGCTAGCTATGTATGCGTGGTTGAGTGTGCCTGCCCTTAACACTATCAGCTTCTCATGCCCCCTCTACGTGTCCCCCTACTACCGTCCTCTCTGTGCCCCCTCCTCAGGCAGGGAGGGAGGAGGGACATGGCCACACGTGGTATAACCGAGCCTCCCGCCCGCAGCTGCCCCTCACTTGAGTCCGGGTGCATCCAGCAGGTTGGTCAGGCCCGTCCAGTTGATCTGCAGGTGCTGCCGGCAGAGGGAGGCTGTCAGGCAGGAAGGTGCCAAATGGAGAACCCAGCCCGCTTGGGGAGGCAGGGGCACCCTCCTCAGGTGGGGCACCCCCAGTCTCTCAGGCCTGTGAGTGGGGGCTGGACTCCAGGACTCTCAGGCCTGTGAGTGGGGGCTGGACTTCCTGCCGGGACCACCACCCTGGTCCGGGGCTTGGAGAGGTCCGAGCTTCTGTGTCCAGGCTCCTCCAGGTCTCCTGGGGGACCGTGGTCAGCTACTGCTCTGTCTCCCCGTGTTGGGGAGAACAGTCTAGTTCCTGGAGGGGTCTGTCTTAAGGACTAAGGGAGTCACGCATCCAGGGCACTGAGCTCAGCCCCGGGTGGGGACTGCGGCCTCACCGGCTTCTGCAGGAAGAACACGGTCACAGCTCCCACGAAGGGCTTGTCCACCAGCAAGGGCTCCAGGATGATCCGCAGGGTGCCCTGCAGCTGGACGGCATGACAGGCCATGAGGGACCCCAGCTCCTTTCTTCTGCACCGCTGCCATCTCAGCTCCTGCTCCTGCCCCACCTCCCAAACCCAGGGCCACCTTCCAGGGCCAAGGAGCTGCCTCATCAGAGATGAGGCTGGCACCCAGCTGTCACCCCAAGGGCCTCTGGGCTGTGCCGCAGGGAGCCTGCCCAGGGCCCAGCAACCCAGCACGCGGGGGCTCAGGGAAGATTTCAGCTTGGTGGTGGTGTGCGAAGCTTCCACCTCCTCTGCCCACCCCAGCGTCCAGGCTCCTCTGCCCTGCTCTGTGGACAGGCCCTCGCTGAAGGCAGAACTCCAGGCCAGAGCCCAGCGCCACCACTTCCTGGCCGAGCAATCTCAGCCTGGTTCCTCCATCACCACCAGCCTCTGGGCTTGGTGTCCACTCCAGAACTGGCTGAACTTGGTGTCCACTCCAGAATGGCACCCACCTGGATCCCTTTCACACCGGCCTGTATCTTCTGCAGCTCCACGCTGATCTCACAGTCCCCTATGTAGCTGGAGGGAGGGCGGGAGGAAGGGAGGTGAGGGAGAGGGGCAGATCCAACTGCACACCGAGGTCAACAAACCTACCCAGAATCACACAGCCTAGGCCCAGGCAGCAGGCCGCCTTCCTGCTCCCAGGGCCTTCTCCAGCACACCCCACCGCTGACCTCGAGGGAGTGGCTCCAAGTACCCTCTGAGCCCACAGGCCCCAGGGATAAGGAGGGGATCAGGTGAGCAAGCTGCCTCCCCCTGCCCCACACCCTGCCTCCCACCACACACACACCGCTGCTAGGTCTCCTCCAGAGAGACCCCGTTGCTTAAACCAGCCCTTCCTGTGGGAAAGCCCCAGGCTAGTGGCAGGCTCATTGCGACCCTCAAAGGCAGGGGAGAACTTCCCTGTGGGCTTCTGAGACGGAGGCCGGTTGGCATCTCTTGTCAGGTGGTGGGCATGGGGGTGCCCTGAGGGTGTAGAGCCCCTCACAGGGAACCACCCCGAGGGCTAGGAGGTTCTGTTGGACTAAGGGGACTGCGGATGGCATCAAATCTCACCAGGACGCAGCTGGAGGATCTGCATGCCAGGTGCCCTGGGAGGGCAGGCACCATGGGCGAGCAGGGGGTGGCGGTGGGGTGGGGATGTGTGTGCTGGTTGCGCTCAGGGGCCACCTGAACTGACCAAAGACTGAAGAGACCAATGCACCTCAACTACTCATATTCGAATCTCAGGGCAGAGGGTCTTCAAGCCCCCACCATTCCAACATGCTTGAGATCAGCCGCCCAGTGGGGAGGGGTGTGCCCCAAGCTGGCTCCCATCATCCCAGTATGCCTGTGGACTAAGGACAGCCTTCCGGAACCTCAAGTGTGTCCTTTAAGACACAAGTCAAATCGCACAACTTCTGGGAAGGCAGCAAGCGTCTTAGGAACTTCATTCAAAAGAGGTGCCCTTACCGAACCCACCCAATAGTCCACCTCTCTTGACTTTGCAGCTCCAGTTTTCCTGCTGGGCCCCTCTAGGCCTGGACACACCCTCTCCCAGGAGGCAGCTAAGAAGCTAGATCTGGCTGAGGCCAGAGAGCAGCAGCCAGCACTGCGTCCATCCATTCGCCTGACACTTCTCCCCACAGCTGCCCAGGGCCGGGTCGCTGCGAGAGGCTCCCGTTCCTACTCAGAATGTACCCATGCAACTCCTTCTTCAAACTGTCCCCATGCCCCCCGCCCCTCCCGCCTCCCCCAGGCAGGGGCGCTCACCAGATCTGCAGGTCCAGCACCACCTGTCTGCGGTTGCACTTGTTAGTGTGGGCCTTGACGCCATTGACACGGGGGCACTGGGAAAGAAGCAGGGGGCGAGGGGAGGGTGGAGAGGTGCTCAGCAGGGATGCTGGCAGCACAGGCTACCCTCCACGCAACCCCTCCAAGATGAGGTGCAAACGTAGAAACCTCTCGTGCAGCCGCTGCCCTTCCTGGCACCCCTGAGACGCCCCTTCCCGGAGTGTGAATCTTCCTTCCCTTCCAGCCTGTGTGGACCGTGCATCCACTCTGCCTGTTCCTGGGCTGGCGCCTGCCTTGGGGCTCACAGCCTGGCAGCACCGAGGACAAGTGTGGGGGGTGGGGGTGTCCTGCAGGGAGGTGCAGCCTGTGTTGCCCCACGGGGTCGCATGGGGTCCATGAAGCTTCCTGGAGGAAAGGCCCTTAGCCTGAGTGCTGGTGAGTGCGGAGGGGTTGGTCCCCTGGGGGCTAGGAGAGAGGACAGGGTCCCTGGCAGAAGGAACTGCCCCTAGAGAGTAAAGTGCCCGTCCCCTAGCCTGGTTTCCCAGTCTCTCTGGCAGGAGTTGAGCTTGTAGGTAATCTCTCTTCTGTCTTCTGCCTTCCCCCTCCACCCTGACTCTGCCCCCTCCCCTCCTGCCAGGGGTCACTGGAGTGAGGTCTGGTTGTGATTGAGGAATTATCAACACAGATTTAATCTGAACTCAGATCTGGTGCTGCTCCACTGACATCTTCAAGTTTGGCTGAGATGCAGCCCAAAAAGGAAGGTGCGTAGAGAGACGGCCACCCGGCTGGGCAGTCACACAAAGACCAACTGCAACTGGGCGCTCTCCCAGCTCCCCTGCAGGCGGGAATGTGTTCTCATAAGACTCTAATCGATTCCTCCTCTCCCAAGGCACTGTCACCTGAGGAGGGTATCAAAGAGCCTGGGGCCATCAGCATTTTTTTTAAGTATGGGAAAGAGTGCACACTGGCCTGGAACAGCATTGCGTCCTTTTCCCAGAGTTGGTGATGTGTGTGTGGCAAGTCAGCTTTTACACTTGTGTAGCAGTATTGCTCATTATAAGAAAAGATTCACTTTGGGCCCAATTATTTGTATTTTTTTCTTCTGGAGGGTCCCCAGGGTGGTCGGAGCTTCCGAGCCAACAGTCCAGGCCCCAGCCTGGCCTCTGAGGCTTTGCTGTTGAGGCTCAGACAGGTTTGTAGAAGCCGGGAGGAGGCAGGACCTCTGAGCTCCCTGCACCCAGCACTCACGAGTGGGGCAAGGGGAGTTGGTTTGCCTAGCACCTTGGAGAGCTCAGCCAGACCCTAGGCCCCGCCTGCCCTGCGGAAGGCTGCCTGCCAAGGGTCTCTAACCCAGAAAGGGGGAACCAACCACTGGTCAAACACCTGCTCTGGTCAGGGGGCTGATGGTTAGGTGAGAGGCGCTCCACTGGGCCCCATGCCCTAGGCTGGGCACACCTCATACAGCCACATGGAGGGACTCTGGACCCCAGTCCGGCATTCCCATCCCCCACTGACCCCGAGAAGTGGCTCCTGCTGTTGTACAGATGAGGAACCTGGACGCAGGGAGGTCAGGTCTTTGGCCTAAGGTCACTGCAGCACAGAGCAGAGCGGGGCCCAGACATGGGGCTGTGGGTGAGAGCAGGCCAGGGGCTCCCCTGGGGACCCCTGTGGAGAGGGCTGGCGTGGTCAGGGATGGGATGGGGCCAGGATCTCAGGCTTTAAATACTAGGACCAAGAAACAGGTATTTCTCCTGCGGGGCTGGGGGCATCAGGCCAGGCAGCAGGCTCCCCTGCAAGTCCTCCGGGCCTGGCACTGGCGTCCCTGCATCCTCAGGGTCAGCCCCCTCTGACCAGGCTTCTGCTGCCTCAGAGTAATCTGCTGGCCAGCAGGGCCCACCACGGCATCATCACCAGGCTAGTGGCCTGGCGGGTGGGCACTGCTCCAAACCCAGCTGACTGGAGCTTTGGAGGAACACCCTCTCAACCCCCTGAATTCTTCCAGACCCAACTCAGACATCCTCCCTCCAGGAAGTCTTCCCAGACTGCCTAGTCCACGCATTCCTCTGCCATCGTGCCAGGCTGTCATCGGCCAGCTTATGTGTCTGCCTCTCACAACAAGATGGTGGCCTTCCTGAAGGCAAGGCGCGGCCACACCCACCTGTCTGCCTGTGGTGCCCAGCACCCAGCAAGTGCTCAGGAAGTCAAGAAGGAACAAAGAAACCAAGGGGTGCTGACGCAGGCCCGTGCTGAGAGTCCCCATCACCCCCCACTCAGGGTGCTAGCCAAGCAGAGGTGGGCACCTCCCCGTGGCAGGTTGGCCTGCCCTCTGACCCCGGCTTGTTCCAGAGTTGACCGGCAACTCTGATTTATTAGGTGACAGACATCCCAGCAAGGATCCCTGGTTGCACCGTGGTTAGGGCTAACCAAAAAGTCGGCGGTTCAGGGCCTCCATCCACTCCTCAGGATGGTATGACTGCCTGCCTCAGGGATGATGGCAGCTCAAAAACCAGGCAGTGGTTCTGCTCTGTCCCAGGGCTGGTCTGGGTCAGGACTGACTCCTCGGCAGGGGGCTGTGTGGCGATCACAGCAGCTGTCTGTCCCAAGGCACATGTTTGGATGATCCGCATCAGGCCCACACTGATTTACCAACGGGCACATTGGGGCAGGAGGGGCAAGGTCCGAGACGGGACTAGTCTAGAAGAAACAGCATGGCCTCAGGACAAGAGACACGCACTTCCTTGGCCAGGTCCATTTTATCTGGGGACACTGGTGGACTCGCACAACAACCGGCGCGGCGGGTAAGAGGAATCTCCTGAGTCAGTCAGTCAGTGGAGAGGGACAAACGGCACTGCTCAATCCCACCCACAGGGCTGTGGCCCCAGCTGAGGCCAGAGGCTTCTCCATCAGGCGGCCATGTTTAAAGGTTCCTCTCTTGCTTTGCTGTAAGAAAGCTGGACTAGTCTACCTTCCCCGGTGCCAGGCCTGGATCTGGCGGCCTGAGGGGAAGCTCAGCAGGGATGTTGCCGTCAGGTGGCTGCCGGGACAGGAGAGAGGTGGCGCGGCAGGCCCGGGCTGATCTCTGCGGCAGCACTGACCTTCTGTCCGAAGTAGAGCTTGGTGAAGGTGAAGCTCCGCAGGTGGGTGCTCTTCTCCCGGATCTTGGGCTCGAGTTTCTCCCGTAACTTGCTTTCCATGATCATGCTCAGATAGGGCCAGGTCTGGGAGATAATCTAGGGGTACAGGGAGAGGCCCTTGCTGGTCAGGCTGTGTCGCACCCAAACCCCTGGCTGCAGCCTGGCCCTGGAGCGGGGTGGGGAGTGCTCCTCAGCCTCTCTGCTGGCAACACCTATGGGCCTGCTTGCCTAACCTTTCATCTGCCCGTCTGACACCCAAGAGACACAGAAGAACTTCCCGTGCCTGTGCAGGCGCAGGAGCCCGGCTGTTTTACAGAACACTCTCGCACTGAACATCACCTTACGAAGCCCTGGAATTCTGTGCTAAAACACAGACATCTCAGTCAGCGTTCCGCTATCAACAAGCGGCTGGTGCCAGAAGTTGGGGGGCAGAATCACAGGAGAGCAACCTCCATCGCCTCCTGAGGATTGACTGTTTCTGAGCCACTAGGAAAGGCTGCGCTTGGTGGATTTCCACAGAACGTCCCATGAGGCTGGTCTGGGAGCCAAGCAAGGGGGCTGGGAGAGAGGGCGGGTGGCAGAGGGCTTGAGCCCCATGGGAGGTGACAGGGGTGATTATGGAGGGGTGTTAGTGGGCCAATCATGTGCTGTTTGGGCACAGGCTTCTCCCCTTAAAGCCTTGAGATGTTGTGCCCCAAGGTTCCCATCTGGATACTGAGCCATCTCTTCCAGAGCCTTCTCCAAACCCTGCCATTAAAATGCCACGTCCTAAAGAAGACCTGGCTCCCCATCAGTCTGCTGGGCTGTCCATCAGCCATGTCCGCAGTGTGTTATAGCTTCTGGGACCTCATGCCCCAGGATGAGGGCCACCTCCCCATCAGGCCCTGGGCATGCAGGTGTCTGGGCGTTAGTGACAGAAGGCATAATGTGTGCACAAGTCCACAAACAAGCTGGTGGCGTGACAGGGCTTGCCCCACAGGCCAGGGACATGGCGTTAATCCTTGGAAATCCTCTGAAGATGTGCGCCCTGCTTCCGCCAACTTTTACCATCAGGCAGGTAACAGAGTTGTTGATGCATTGACATTTCTGGTAGCTTGAGAATACCAACCTATGATCAACCACACCCAGGAAGTCCCTTCTAAAGCCTAACCTAAGTCCTTCCTGCTGTGGAGTAAGCGTTGGAGTCAGGAGACTAGAGGTGGGGGCTGCCCAGGGCCGGAGCAGGGCGGGGGGCAGGGGATTGCAGAGGAGCCCCGGCATGGAGTGCCCTGCCCAGCCTGAGGTGACTGGTGGTCTGACACCTGTAACATGGAGGACAATGATTGTCGGAGCCCTCACAATGTGCCGAGCATTGTCACGCAGGAAGGATCGCATCTATCCCCATGACAATCCCATGAGGCAGGGACTGTAATTATCCCGGGTGACAGATGCAGAAAGCAGCACAGAGACTTAGGCAACCTGCCTGAGGTCACACAGCCAGGGTCGGATTGGGCTGGGAGCCCCTCCTCTCCAGTCCAGGAAGGCACTGACCTCCGCCTGGTGGGCCAGTGGCAGATGGCAAAATTCTCTGCCTTCTAACTTCTGCTGTGGCCATGTGTACATTAAAAAATGTCTCTGTAGACATTTTACAGATGTGGGGGAGGCTTGTGCTCAGGGAGACGGTGCACAGCCCCAGGCCCCCCATCAGGCTGCGGCAAGTGACTCAGCCTCCAGGCCCACGGGATGGCAGCCAGAAGCCGAGTCAGACCCAGCCCACGACAGCGCCCCAGGCCCAGCTGGGGACCTTACCTTGTTCGCCCACTCGACGCGCTCCACGTCCGGGAAGTGGATCTGAAGGGCAGAAGGTGAGGCGAGTTAGATCTGCTGCGACCCAGGAGCGCACTGGCTGCCTGCAGCGCTGGGTTCGCATTGCCCACAGCTGGCAGGGAATGGCTGGGGCTGGGGCAACTGAAACTTTTTGCAGGGAGCTTTTCCAGGTCTCCTGCGTCAGGGGACGGCATCTCTCTTTTGGTGTCTGCTGGTCTAGAGAGTTGCTTGTCTGATAGGTTGCCTTCCCCCTAGACTGGAAGCTCTGGAGGGGCTGACTAGACCTTGCTCCTTGCTAGAGCTTGGGCCTGGCAGAGGACAAACCGAACCACACTCGATGCCGACTCGCAGCACCCTATAGGACAGGGTAGAAGTGCCCCTGTGGGGTTCTGAGGCGAACTCTTTACAAGTGCAGGACGCTTGCTCTCTCCCCCTGGTGGTTTCAAACTGCTGCCACCGGAAGTCCCGGAAGACGAGGGTCTTACTAAATTACGTCTGTGAACTGAATGGACACACGGATACATGGCAGGATCTGGGTCTCAAGGGACTTCCAGGATGGTGAAGGAGGCAGGCGAAGAATAGGGTCTTCCAATACGGGCTCAGGATTAGGTGGGGGTGGAGCACCCACAGAAGAGAGAGTTTGGCTATAGCTGGCACCTCCCTGGCACCTCTGGTCCTCTTTTGTCCCAGCATGCTGTCTGTCCCACTCTCTCATCCCTCTGCCCCAACCACTGCACTTCCCATCCTGCACCTGGCCACACTTACGTGTACCACCCCACCAAACACAAACACCCCTCATGTATACCCCACATGTGCCCCATTGGCCCCCCCCCCACACCCCGATACACACCTCTCCCCACACAGACTCATGTGCACACAGTCCCCACCCCGTGCTGTGCTTCCCTGCCAGCTGAGTTCTTCTACCTCTTGGGCCTTGGTGGAACCCTGGCTGCTGTGGATGTTAGGCAGATGGAGATTCCCGAGCCACCTCCCCCACCTACTGCACACCGTCAGGGCAGGCCTGTGAGCTAGTTTCTACGTGGCCTGTTTCTGGAACTCAGGCTGGGTTGGTGCTGAGGTGTCCATGGCCTGCCCACCCCCGCATTACATGGACCCACACTCACCCTGAAAGCATGGGCAGGCAGCAAAGGATTGCCCAAGGTTCATATCAGTTACGTTTCACAGCCTCTCCTGGCCACCCACACCTGTATTTTAGGCTCCTGACTAAGAGGTTCCTGTAGAGCTAGTCTGCACACCCCGAGAGGGTAGCTCTTTGGGCCGCCATGTGACCTCTTCAGTTTTAGGACCTGGAAGCCCCCCTAGTCTCAGAGCTCAGCACTGGCCCTCCCTCCCCAGGGGGCTGGTACTTAGAGCCCTGCTCCTGTTCTTTGCAGCCAAGCCCAAACACCAAACTCACTGCCAGCGAGTCAATGCCTATCTATAGGATAGGGTAGGACTGCCTCTGTGGGTTTGAGACTATAACTTTTTAGGGGAGTAAAAGCCCTGTCTTTCTCCCGAGGAGCAGCTGGTGGTATCAAACTGCTGACCTGGTGGTCAGCAGCGACAACTTGTAAGTCCTGTGGCAGTAGCCCTGACAACATCAGGGAATGGACACCAGCAGGCTGATACCTAGGGAGCAACGACTCGCCCTCAGGCTCACTCACCTGACACGGACGTGAGTCCTATTTTCTAGCTGGTCTTTTTAGAACTTGTGAAATAAGTCTTTCCTCATCCCAAATTCTCAGTTATTTTACATTTTTATCTATTAACTTGATGTTTGAGATTTCATATTTACATCTATGATCTCTATGAAATTTTAAAACATAGAGATGTAATTTTATTTCACCTATACTTCCACTAAGCTGAGATTCCAAAATCACAGACAGTCCCCACCTACCCCCAAATCCATCTTTTCCGGTCCAGTTTGTGACCCCGGCTTCTCGCGTGTACTGCGGTGTGTTGCTGAAGGTCATTTCTGTTAGTTCCACAAATGTTTGCTCATTCCTGTTCCTGTGATTTCGTAGTCACCCCACCACTCCCCCACTTCCTTCCAAACTGATGTAGGTAATAAAAGACAAAGCAACATGAATTGTATAATCAAGTCCACTTCTCTTTCCGGTGGTAATTCTACAGTTATATTTTTCTAGAAGTGTATCTGTCACTGGGGTTAAATGTCCTGGCATGGAGCTCACTGCCATTGAGTCTATGCTGACCGATAGTGACCCTATCGGTGGGACAGCGTAGCACCGCCTCTGTGAGGTTCCAAGACTGGAACTCTGTACGGAAGTAGAGAGCCTCGTCTTTCTCCTGCACAGTGGCTGCTGGTTTCTAACTGCTGACCTTGCAGTTAGCAGCCCAGAGAGTAACCACTACATCATCAGGGCTCCCTGTATTGGTGGCATATGGTTATTTATAATATTTCCTTGTTTATAATTTAGTTTACTCTTGTGAATAACATAGCAGCACGTGCAATTTGACAATTTCTGTGTATTTTAAAATGCTAGTACTTTTATATCTGCTATATTTGTAGTTATTTCTTTCTCATTCTATATTTCATTTTATTTTCACCTATTTAAACATTTTGTCAACCATCCATCTTGCTACAAGTTTTGCCTATTGTGTGAGCCTCTTTAAAAGACTAGCTTTTCTTG
This sequence comes from Tenrec ecaudatus, assembly GCF_050624435.1. Classification (NCBI taxonomy): domain Eukaryota; kingdom Metazoa; phylum Chordata; class Mammalia; order Afrosoricida; family Tenrecidae; genus Tenrec; species Tenrec ecaudatus. Next base: position 142,123,287 of record NC_134533.1, read on the forward strand.
TTCTTGCTAACTTATTTTCCTTTTAAAAAATTAAACTTCTGTGACTTTTATCCTTTCCTTATTTCTGGGCTCCTTTTATGGTGGAGTTGAGTTTGAGTTGAACTCGAAGTTTTCTATGGTTGAATTCTTTATTTTGTTTTTCTTATTTTATGACTTATAATAAATGCATTCAAAGCTTTAGATTTCCTTCTAAGTAGTGCTTTATTTGCTTCCTACAACTTTTCACAAACTGTTTTTCTGCTCTTGTTTTTTAATTATTTTTAAAAATCATTTTATTAGGGGCTCATACAGCTTATCACAATCCATACATACATCAATTGTGTCCAGCACATTTGTATATTCACTGCCCTCATCATTCTCAAAACATTTGCTCTCCACTTAAGCCCCTAGCATCAGCTCCTCATTTTTCCCCTCCCCACTCCCTCATGAACCCAGTGAGTCTTTTATTAAGAACAATGTTGTTACATATGCAATCACGTGAGATCCCAATAGCGATCCATCTACTGTTGTTTCTAGTTTAACTTCTTTGTGATCTGAACAGTCTGTAGGCGATCAAGTCACTGGAATGTGTTGAGAATTCATTTGTGGTCTGGTGCAGGATTCACTTTTGAGACTGCTCCATGTGTGGTCAAGTTATTAATCATGCCCTTCAAATACTCTCGACCCTTGTTTACTCTTTCTGTGCTCAAGTTTTCATTCCAGAGAGGACTATATTCGCAGTTCCAAGCCCAGTGGTTGCTTTACCTACTTCTCCAGGCAGTTCTGTCTGTTGTTGGCTCCTATTTCAAGGTTATATTGTGCTGTACATGTATGGCCATGGTTATGATGTTTTCCTATTTCAAACTCGGTATCGAACTCACTGCCATCAAGTCCATTCCAACTCGTAGCCAACTTATAGGACTGGGTAGACCTGCCCCTGCGGGTTCCCAAGACCAACTATTTGCAGGAGTAGAAAGCCACATCAGTCTCCCATGGAGCGACTGGTGGATTTGAACTGCTGGCCTTGTAGTTAGTAGCCCAATGCGTAACCACTCCACCACCAGGGCTCGTGCTTTCTTACTTATTGTCTCTTTCTGAGCATCTAGCTCGTTGTCGTTATCCATCTTTGTCTTTATGACATATTTGTCTCGTTACTTTGGACATGTTATCAGGAGAGACCAGTCCCTGGAGAAGGACATCACGCTCATAGAGAGCCAGGGAAACGAGGAAGACCCTCAAGGACATGGACTGACATGAGGCTGCAGCAATGTGCTCCCAACACCACCACTGTGAAGACGGCGCAGGACCCAGCAGGGTTTGCCTCGGTCACGGTGAGGTGGGATTGACTCAGAGCCCCCAACAACATCAACAACATTCTGAGATAAAGACTGCCATCCCAGCTCTCGTTTATTTCAAATGCCCAGTTGTATCCGGTTTGCATTTTAATTTCCAGCTTTTGAACGGTTGTTATCTAACATTCACCTTAATCCCTTATTGACCCCACTGTGCAGATAAGAAAACTGGCTGGGAGAGAATAAGTGACTCACCTGACTGCAAAGTGTTAGCGCTGAGGCCTCTTTAAAGGACCAGATCTAGGCCTGGTGTTTTCCCACCCCACGCAAGCCTTTTAAGAAAATCTTACATGCCCCTACATTTTCCATCTAAATTATCATGGGCCTTATTGGCCGGTGATGCTTTATGTCTTACAATGGGCATTCTCTAAGCACTGCAATTGATCTTCCTGCTGTGCCATGAGATGGACAGAGATGTAATTCTCCCCAACTTACAGACGAAGAGACTCAGAGACTAGTTAGTGCTTGCCAAGATCACCCAGGTGACCAGAGCCCAGCTCTCCCATCAGCAAGTCCTTTCAGCCTATCCTGGCCACTAAAAGTTGAAATCAACTTGACAGCAACGACTTGGAAGTTCATCAGAACCTGGACATGCACCCACCTTGACCTGCCTGAGCTCAGATACGCGCTCACAGCAAGGTCACTGGGCTGCAGGTCTAGTTCTGCCTGACCCAAAGCCCAGGGATCTCTAGTGAGTCTTCTCGTGCCTTCGCTCGGCCCACGGTGAGAAGCCACTCTGAGAGAAGAGACTAGAGATAGAGGGGAGCACAGATGAAAAGAACATGGTTGATGGTTGTTTCTTTGGCCTTCCCCGCTTGGGCTTGAGATCGGTGTCCCCAGATCAAGAGCACAGCAGATAGGCTACCGGTAATGTCCCCACCTGAAACTCTGTCCGATGGGTTCGCGTCACAGTGTGGTGTGGCAATCAGTCACCATCTGGTGTGCTTCCAAAGAGGGAGGGGGTTTAAAAGAAGGTGGGTTTTGTTAAAATTCCTCTTGAGGCCTTAGAGCAGGGCTCCTCAAACTTTTTAAACAGGGGGCCAGTTCGCTGTCCCTCAGACACGTTGGAGGGCCGGACTATAGTTTCAAAAAACTATGAGCCCCAATAAAATGATTTTAAAAAATAAAAACAAACACTATGAACGAATTCCTATGCACACTGCACATATCTTATTTTGAAGTAAAAAAACAACAACAAACGGGGCAAAAACACTCGGCGGGCTCGATAAATGTCCTTGGCAGGCCACATGTGGCCCGTGGGCCATAGTTTGAGGACCCCTGCCTTAGAGCGTCTGGGGCTCTGGTATCAGCTATGGAGGAGACAGCCTCACCACAGAGCAACACAAAGGCTAGACTCAGACAATAGTTCTCAAACAGGGGCTAGACTCAGACAGTAGTTTTCAAACAGGGGCTAGACTCAGACAATGGTTCTCAGGCATTCAGGGACAAAAATACCAAACCTGGGAAAGAGCCCTGGTGGAGCAGTGCTTGCCACTGGGCTACTAACCACAAGGTCAGCAGTTCAAATCCACCAGCCACTCCGTGGGAGAAATATGTGGCTTTCTACTCCCATAAAGAGTTACAATCCCAGAAACTCACAGGGACCCTGTTCTTCAGGTCTCTCTGAGTGGGCATCAGCCAGACAGGCACTGAGAGGGAGCTATTGTTAAAATGCATATTCTTGGTCAGGGATTTTAATTCAGGGAGAAGGGGACAAGAGCCTGGAATCAGGAAAGTTTTAGGCACTGGAGGGGGTAGAAGAATGACAGCCAAAGGCACTCCAGGTCCCCTGGTGGTGCAGTGGTTAAAGCACGTGGCTGCTTCTGAAAGAAGCAGCTGGTGGTTTGACCCACCAGCCACAGTGCTGGAGAAAAGGCGTGGTGATCTGCTTCCATTAAGCTTGCAGCCCAGGAACCCCTGGGGCAGGCAGACAGGCCGGCCTGTGAGTCATGGGCCGCTATCAGTCACTCCAACTAGTTTAACAGGCCTGCTGGTCAGGCCTTGGGAGAAGGTGGCAGCCGTCTCTGGGGGGACCCAACTAGGGTTCCAAAGTCACAGTCTGTGCCCCCAGCTGCCACTCCTAGAAGAATCCTGGTGAGCGCACACAATTCTGTTTACAACGAGAATTATATTTGTTCCACAAAAGGTATTTTTGTTGGCTATTTCAGTGCAAGGTGAAAAGCACTGCATAATGTCACGTTCTTGTGGGACCCCCACCCGCCTGCTCCTGTGGAACCTGGAGACAGGGCTGGTGGGCGGGCGGGCGGAGCTCTGGATCCTGACTAAGTGCCTCAGCCTTAGGCTTCTCAGTGATTGAGAAAGGGGGGTGGGTAACGAACAGGAGCCTACTTTTAAATGACATCATGCAGCAGGCACTGTCTAGTAAGTCTCATCCTTGCAGATGCGCCAACACTCTCCTGACTGATGCCTTACAGGTGTGACCCTCTCCCGAATGCAGGCTTGGAAAATTCCAAAGATGCCCAGCCCAGAGTCCAGCCACCAGGATCTCAGCTCCTTCTATTCCCCTTGCAGGGGCCCCCTATCCCCATGCCATCAAGTTGATTCGGACTCAGAGCAGCCCTGTAGGACAGAGAAGATCTGCCCCATACAGTTCCCAAGTCCAACATCTGTCCAGAAGTAAGTAAGCAGCCACATTTTTCCTCCAAGGCTCATCTGGTGAGTTTGAACCATCAACCTCTCAGCAGCCGAGCATTTACCCACCATGTCACCGAGGTCCACAGGAGCCCCAAAGGCATTGCAACAGCTTGCACCTCCGGGATCTGTGCCCACACCCCAGCGGAGGTCTCCCTAAAGCTGTGGTTCTCAACCTTCCTAATGCCGTGACCCTTTATCACCGTTCCTCATGTTGGGGTGACCCCCCTGACCATAAAATTATTTTCATTGCTACTTTATAACTGTCATTTTTCTACTGTTATGAATCGGGCAACCCCTACAAAAGGGCCATTCAATCCCCAAAGGGGTCCCGACCCACAGGTTGAGAATGGCTGCCCTAAAGGAAAGCCTTGCTCACTACTCCCAGCTTACCTGAGTCAGAGCCTTCCGGGCAAAGTGGGCTCAGGTGTTAATGACAGGTTGTCGGCATTGTCTAGGCAGGGCCCGGTGGTAACGAGTGCTCCCAGGGGATAAAGATTGTAAAGCAAACCGTGGACGTTGCAGTTGTAAGCTGGCTGAGGTCCACATCAGGACTCCATCTCCAGAGGGCCATGTCTGTGCTTTCCTTCCTGAGTTAACCATTCAGGAACAAGTATTTCTGGGCAGGGAGGAAATGCTCTGTGGGGGTGGTGCTGCATCCCCCGGAGGGTCCCACGGGCATGTCTGCAGTTACTGGGAGGTCTCGGGAGGCAGGGAGACTGGAGGGGGTCATTCAGAGCCTGCTAGCCAATGTGTGAGGTTTCACCCCACCCCTCCTCCTGTTGGAGCAGCCGTGTGCAGATGCACATGCAGACGCAGACACAACACCACACGCAGACGCAGACACAAGACACAACACCACACACAGACACAACACCACACACAGACACAACATCACACACAGATGCAGACACAAGACACAACACCACACACAGACACAACACCACACACAGACGCAACACCACACACAGACGCAGACAAAGATCCAACGCCATGCACAGACACAACACCACACGCAGACACAAAACACAACATCACACATGCAGACAGACACAACATCAGGCAGATACACATCACACACACAGACACAACACCACACACAGACGCAAGACACAACACCATACATGTCGACAGACACAATACCACACACACAGACACAGACCACCTGCACCAAGCTAGACGCACACGTGCCACACAAACGGAGAGTCATGCACAAACCGGCACCACCAGACACACACCAGCCCTGCAAAGGTCTCACAGCTCTTCCTGGCTCTGACAGGTCTTCTTACACCCTCCATGGTCCTCCACCTGCTGCCAACCCTTGGGTGCACACACAGAGGACAGCTGCGACCTTGCTGCCTGCGTGTTCTACAAACGGAGGCCACACGGGACTTCAGGCTGGCTCCTGGCTGAATGCGCCAGCCAATGCGCAGTGGGTGCTCACTCAATGTCACAAGGCAGATGCTCCCTGATGGCTCTCCCTTCTCATGATGCTTTTAACTCGATTGCTTGGTAGAGGATCAGCAAGAAAGAGGAAGAGCCACTGGTGGAGGGCGCGGTGGCTGTCACCGTGGGCTCACCCTGAGCAAAGGCCGTGAGGATGGTGTGGTCGGAACTAAATGGCTGAATGGATGGCCTTAGTGCTCCTTAGAGGCGAGGAGGGTGAGACTTCCTCTCATATACTTTGAACATGGGTCAGGAGGGGCCAGTCCGTGGAGAAGGACCCCTTGCATGGTAAAGGAGAGGGGCAGCGAGAACGAGGAAGGCCCTCTGGGAGGTGAGTTGGCGCCTCGGTGAAAGCATGGGCACATGGTGAGCATGGCACGAGGCTGGCGGTGCCCTGTCCTAGTGTGCGTAGGGTAGTAGGGGTCGGAGTGCCTGACAGCCCCTAACCACACACAACAATATGGCTGCCCTGGCAGAAGATCCAGACATAAAAATGAGCAAGTGCCAATCAGGATGGGAAGCAGCAAGGTAAGAGACCCAGGGCTCAGGGTGCTGAGGGAGGCAGTGTTCAGGGCCCGAGCAGATGCCCAGATGAGCTCAGACTGAAGGGTGGGCCAAGGGCATCAGCCTGGGCAGGCCAGAGGGAGACAGACACCACCCACCTCCGCAGACCGCCTTCACAGGAAGAGCATCTAAACCACCCATGTTGGAGAAGCAGCTGGGTAGCTTATGGTGGGTTCATATTTAAGAATACCTTAAGAATACTGTTTGGAGAAAGTGCTCGTGATAGGATGCTCTTATGGGTCAAATGGCGTCCCTCCCGAATAGGTGTTAGCGTCATAGCCACACACCTGTGGCTGTAATCCTGTTTGGAGAGTGGGTTTTCTTTACTAGGTGACTTGGCATAGTGGTTACACATTGGGCTGCAATCTGGAAGGTCCGAAGTTTGAAACCAGCAGCCAGTCTTTGAGAGAAAGACGGGGCTTTCTACTCCCGTGAACTCTTACAGTCTTGGAAACTCACAGAGGTAGCTCTTTCGCCCTGTCCTCCAGGGTTGCTATGAGTCGGCATCTACGCAAGGCAGTGAGATTGGTTTGGGTTGGTTACGAGGTTAATTAGATCACACTGGAGAAGGAGGGGCTCTAAATCTGATTTAGATTAGATGCAGTTGCACATGGGGGTGGGCAGATGCCACCTATGGATTGCCCACAGCCAAGGAACCAAGGCACACCCAGGACTGCCTAAGAGGAAGGGTCAGTCTCACAACACTGAGATTGGCATGAGCGGTTAGCCTCTGGAAGAGTTAGAAGACAAAGTTCTGTTCTTGCTGGGCACCCATTTGTGGAGTTTTTTACAGCCGCGCAAGGTAACTCAGACAATGCTAAGAACAGGCCAACGAAGAATGCAGGAAGAAGGGGCAAGTTTTAAGACTTGTTTTCAGGTGCCTTCCTCTAGAAAAGAAGAGCAACCAAACATGAAGACCACTCTCTGGTGGAGGGGTTCTAAAGTTCTCTTCTGATTTCTTACTTTTAGGCCACTTCCAAAAGGCCTACAGCAGGAATACTTGACTTTTGTAACCAGGAAAAAGTTATCTTGGAAATTAAATAACAAATGGCCAAGGGATGAAGTGGATGCTTCCAGAGGCTTGAAAGCAGAGGCAGACTCTGGGTGCTTTTGAGGACGATAACCCACGGTGCACAGGGACTTCTCGGCAGCGGGGACACCCTCCTTTCTCACGCAAATAGGGCTTGCAGACCTGGGCCTAGAGGCTCAGGCAAATTTGCTTCCTGTTAGTAATTACCCTAGAATCTGCTCTCTCCAGGTGAAAGGATGAACTCAAATGACCAGGTCTATGGAAAACTTTGGGCCCAGAGACCCCCTCCCCCAAGTCCTACTATAGCTGACAAACCAGCGTCTCCTCCTTCAAGAAGGCTTCCTAGGTTACTTCCTCAGTGTCATCTTGTAGGAAGGATCACCCTCTGGTCTGTGAGTTCCTCACGGGTAGGGCCCTGTGTCACTCGTGTCCACGCCCAGCAGCACCCTGCAAGCCTTCCATAGACGTTGGCTGACTGCGTCAGAATGTGGGGGGAATGGATGGGTGCCCAGGTGCTGGCTGGGAGGCAGGAAGGCCTGCAGGTCGTCACTCATTGCCTCACCCTGCTTCGGGGCATGATAAGTCTGTGAAGCATCACCAAGACCCAGGGCAGAGACCCAAGGGTTGTGACCTGACGCGACCTGCGCCTCTTCCTTCCTGAGGACAGGCCTGACTCCAAGCCAGCTGATTGACCCATGGGGCTGCAGGGCCCTCAGCCCCATGGGTCACTAAGCCACCAGGGCTCCTCTCTCAGCGGATAAACAGGGTTACATGTCCCTAACAAAGCTGCCAGCTGATTCCTATCGGTCAGTGGAAGAGCAAGCCAGTCAAGACAGGAGACAGGCAGACAGACAAAATGCAACCTTCTACCCTACCTCAGGCCATTTCAACCAACTGAGCACCCTCCCCGTCCCCCCCCCCACTCCCACACATACACACACCTGATCCAGGGAAGTTTTCACCAAACTTCTCCCCTTATACTAGCCCCATCCTCTGACCCCCAGGGGGTTCCAAACTGTAACTTTGTGGGAGTAGACAGCCCAGCCTTTCTCCCACAGAGATACTGGTGGTTTCAAAGTGCCGACCTTGCAGATCACAGCCCAACTGGAAGCCACTGTACCACCCGGATTTCATAGCCCAGTCATCGCCGGGGCAAAAGAAATAGCTGAGAAACAACCCAGTTAGCCAAGGGCCCACTTGCCCATGACTCAACGAGGAACCTGTAAATGAATGGACCGGTGAGTGGCTGCTTGGCACACAAGTGCAGGCCTCCCGCAGAGCTTTCCACAGTCGTGCGGGACATGGCTGGGGCTGTGAAGCAATCACGGTTAACCCAAGAAGGGTCTTGACGAGCCCAGTGCGCTAAGCACAACCTCCGAGGATCAGAGGCAGCACAGGCTCATGATCAGTGAGCTGCCCAGGGTTTCGCCGTACTTGGACCTACACTCTGTGCAGGCGAATGCAGCAAGGGATGTCTTCTACTGGCCAGGTCTGCCAGGGGTCTCTCTACGACATGTCAAAAAACAGATCCCACTTTGAGGACTAAGGTGAGCCAGACCCAAGTAGTGGCATTTTCCATTGCTTCCTTTGAAAATGTGAGCTGCCCGGAAAGGCAGACCTACGAAGAGTTGATGCCTCTGAATCATGGTGTTGGTGCAGAATCCTGACATTCCGTGGACTGTCGGGAGAATGAACGCGTCTGCCTTGGGCAGCCACTTTGCTTTATGCACGCTGTCAGGAGGGAGCGGTCCCTGGAGGAGGACCCTCAACAATACGGACTGCCCCATGGCTGCAGTGCTTGCGAGGATGGCAGCTCTTCCCTCCGTGGAGTGGTGGGGCTGGCGCGACGTCACCTCACAACAAAGCAGCAGGTAGGTCCTGGGGAACCGGATAGTCTCCCTGACGTGTCTGCACACTCCTCTGACCTGCTCCACCCCTCTGCAGTCAGCCTGCGCCCAACATGACTTGCTTGCTGCTGGGACATCTCGTCATTAACTGCATATTAGGAAAAGGTAGAATTAAGGGGCCTGGAATAGAGGGACAACTCCACCGGACTCTCGCTCGTACTTGGCTCTCTGTGAACTTCTTTATACACACTCAACATCACCACATCCCGGCAGCAGGTAACACCTCCCCACTGCTCACGAATGCAATCGGAGAGGCTTTGTGATTGGCCCGAGGTCAACAGCTCCATGTGTGGTGGGGGAGGGGTTGCCCAGGTCTGTAATGTGCAGGACTCGGTGCTCTTGTTACTGCGCTTAGTCTCTGCCTCTGACAATCCCCAGGGTCCCTGGCGGGCAGCCTTCAGGAGCCTGGTGGCTGAGCAGTCCAAGAGCTGCTCCATGGTCCACTGACTGCCAGGGCGTGGAGGATCCCTCTGCTCCAGTTGAGCCTGGCTGGGGCCTCCAGAGACTTGGTGCGAACTAGAGCAGGATCTTCTCGAAGTGGGCACAGCCTCCAACCACAGGTGGGCAAGTAACAGGTGAGCTGAGTAGCCATTCCCCTCACGGGTGCTCCTGTTCTTTGTACAATTTGCATAACGGAACAGGCTTGGCCTGGGTCTGGGAGCCACATAAGAGGCCCTCAGGAGGCTCAACTTTTTTTTTTTTAAACACACAACACCACCGGCTTGTAAAAACACCTCTTCGTGCAGGTCAGAATCACCTCTCACATGCAGAGAAATCGGTGCTCAAGACAGGAACAGAACAAGCTAAAAGACCCACGTGTGCAGAAAAGACACCCGTTCATCCATTCACCTGGCAGCATGGCCCCACCGCACCCAGGCCCACGGCAGCAGAGGGAGGAAGGGGGAAGGGTGCCCGCTCAAGCAGGCGCCTTCCTTGCCCACAGCATTGCTGGGCGATGGACACTTACTTGAGGCTAGTCCCACAACCCTTATTTCCATTCATTTGTACGCACTTCACAGGCGTTTGCACAGACCACCAACGTCCCAAACCTGCTTCTTGTGTTGCGACCTACCAATCATGGAGGTGTCCCAGGCTCCAAGCCAGAAAGTGCCCTGGACACCACCCCCACCTTCCCACTTTAAAACTCAATCTCATTGCCATCGAGTCGATTCCAACTCATAACGACCCTGCTGGGTAGGACAGACCTGCCTCTGTGGGTTCCGGAGAGTAACTCCTTATGGAAGCAGACAGCTTCGTCTTTCTCCTGAGGAGCAGCTGTGGTTTCAAACTGCTGACTTTGGGATTAGCTGCCCAATTTATAATTCATATGCCATGAGGGCTCTGAGATAGTTTATTGTGCCAGCCTGGCCGATGAACACAGGTGGGATTGATTGAGGGGCGGAGAGATGGATGGCTTGGTGAGGCTCGCCTTTCTTGTCTCTCGCTCTTTAATCATCGGACCAGTGTGCAGCTGCCTTGCTTGTTCTGTGCCTCAATTTAAAGGGTACACTACCTGTGGGACGCCTAGCCTGTGGATTGTGTTGCTGTAAGTTGAAGTCCCTTTAAGAGTACACGATTGGAATTTACATCTCTGGAGCTGGGGACTGACAGTTGGTGACCTGGCTGACTGTTAGTGACCTATCTTGCTGTATGCTGCCTGTGCTGGGATAGCCTAGCTCTCTCTACAGAGGACTACCTGATGGCCCTCAAGACTTGAAGGACTGCTGGTGTCTCACAACTCTCTCACGGGAGTGAGTTGCACTGGGCCATTTGTACTGCTTTATCATTTAACTGTTCATTTCTTGTATTATGTATCAATCTGTTTATAATTTAACTATTCATTTCTTGTATATCTGTTTATAATTTAATTGTTCATTTCTTGTGTTATATATCCATCTTTATAAATATATATATATATAATTATCAGCAATATGGTTTTATCTCTTGAGAGAACCCTGTTTAATAATACAGGCTCCTTTAGAGATCACCAAGGATCGAGTATCTCCCTTCAGCCCACCTCTCATCCGTCCTCTTGGTCCTCACTTGGCTTCAACCATGTGTAGGTCACTCAATTGGCCTCTCCACCAGCCCCCTCTTCTTCGACTGCTTCCTGCAGGGCTTTTCCAAAACCCTCCACAGGCTCCTGGCAGCCTGCCTCCTCCTGGTCCCTGTGCACAAACATCGACCACACCTCCTGCACTTTAACCAGCCAAACCACAGGGTGCTCCCTGGCATACCAGCCATACCACACCATGCCTCCAAGCTTTGTTCACAGGTCCCCGGTACCCACAAAGTCCCAGTCCAAATGGCTATGTGATGCTGCCCTCCAAGATGGCCAACCTGGCCAGCCAGAAAGCCAAGGAAGTCAGGAGATTACGGTCTGCAGGCCATCTGATCTGGAAACCAGGTAGGGTCTACGGAATGGATTCTGTTCTGGCTCCTGGACCACCACTGCATTGTCTGTTAGGAATCTGCCTCTTGCCTTTCGGGTTAGTAGAAAACTGGTCCCCTGAGTAGAAGAGATGTCGTCATCTCACTCATGGTGCAGAGCTCTATGTCAGGGTTGCTTCTGAGACACCCCTCTCCCCCCCCCTCCCCAGGGCTGAATGGTGTATGAGGAGCCTCGCTGTTCTCATAGAAGGATACAACTGTTGGTCCAATTTCAGAAACATTGTATTTGCATACATTTAAGTGTCTAGAGAACTCCTGGACACCACAAGAGGGGGAAGGGAGGGCTGTGACATGGGCAGGTTTCATGGCCTGGGGCTGTCAGGTATATCACAGCAGGGGTATGACAGGAGGCTTGGGCTCTCTCCAGTGAGCAAGGGGTGCTGATTGGCTTAGCTGATTTATTCTTCAGGACCAGACATCCAAAGAATAATGAGGATGACCAAACTCTGTCCTGATATACCAGGAGAGCGGCCAGTCAGTAGGCTTTGTCTGCAGATGTATATGCTGTCAGTGTACTCTTGGCCCTCTCGTCCTCAATCAATACACAACTATTCACAAAGCCTTCGTGTCAATTCATTCAAAGGGGCTTCAAAAAGTTTGTGGAATTTCTCTACTATCTTTTCATTCCAAAATTTTCACAAACTTTTGGACCCGGCTGCTGTGGAGGCCAGCCCCACTGCTAGCAGCCCTGCCAGATTACAACTGCCACCTGGAAGGTTTGCCATGGCTGCCCTTTCCTCCGAGGCAGCCTCGGGGTCGGGGGGCCTGGAGCTGCCAAGCTTTCATCCCAACGGAGCTACAGGACTACCTTCTCTCTGTTTAGTAGAAAGTAGGGGTCCCAGTGGCACAATGGGTGCACGCTGGCCTGTGAACTGCCAGGTCACCGCAATTCAAAACCACTGGCCGCTCCATGGGAGAATGCTGGGCTTTTCTACTCCGACAAAGACTTTCATTCCTGGAAACTCATGGGGCCGCTCTGCTCCGTCCTCTCGGGTCGCTGTGAGTCTGCATGGCAGTGAGAGTCACGTAAGATCAGGTGTCAGCGGAGCCTTCTGATCGTTTTTCTCACTTTGCAGGTGAGTGCCACGTGCTGGTGTGGAGAGCTGCTGACCTAACTGGGTTTTAGGGTATGAGCTTCAGGCCAGGGGAAATCAGAGGTCTAGTGGTCTCTGGACATGTCCTGCTGTGGACCAAGTGTGTCCGGAGGCCACCTGAGAAGCCAGAGCCCAGAGGAGTGGTTGGTCACAGTCCGACCCTTGGAAATGGGCTGACATCCACATTGCCAATATTTCTCAAATTCACCTCGGTCCCTCTGATCGCAGTAAGTCAGAAGTGAAGCCTGAGACTTGTTGATTTAAGCAAGCAGGCCAGGTGATTCACAGAACCTCAAGTGTTTGAGAATACCCAGTTCAGGTCATTCCACTTCAGGGAACAGGTGTGATTGTGTGTGTGTGTGTGTGTGTGTGTTCATTCCACTTCAGGGAACGGTGTGATTGTGTGTGTGTGTGTGATTGTGTGTGTGCATCCCTACTGGGGGAGGGAGCTAGAGAAACCTACCACAAAATGAGGGCAATCCACGGGTCTTGGTCCAGACTCTCAGCCCCACCCCAGTGTCAGTCCCACCCCTCGACCCACCAACCCCAGCTCCCTCCTCTTTCCTGTCCTGGTCTCTGCGAATGAGAGCCAGAGCCCCTTTGCTGTCCTTGCTGGTTCCTCGGTGAAAGTTTGCGCTCTGCGCTCTCTCTTGGATTCACAGGTGGCTACTGTTGCCTGACCAGACACTTTGCGGAGCCGCAGACGCCTTTGATTTTCCCTGGGCGTGGCCTGTCTCAAGCTCTGTGGCCTTTAACTGAAACCCAGGTGGCCCTCGGGCAGGGTCAGCGGCGGGGATGGGGGAGTGAGGGGGCGCGGCCCGCAGGGTTCCGGCGCGGGGTCAGGGCGCGAAGTGGGACCGTGGCAGGGCTCCCCCCACTCGGCTCTTGGGCACCTCGGCCAGCCCCCGCCCCTTGCACCCCCCCACCCCGCGGCCCCGCTCACCCAGGCGGGCAGGTACTGGCCCAGCAGCTCGCGGCTGATGAACTGGCGCTCGTTGTCCAGGAAGTCGAAGGCGGCAGCCAGGCGCCCGACCTTCCCGTCGCGGTTCCGACGCCACCACATCCACAGCAAGGCGCCGAGCAGCAGCCAGGTGATGCTGAGCCCCAGGTAGCCGGCGAGGTAGACGGGCGCCAGGTAGAAGATCACGCGGGCCGCGAACGTGTAGAGCTCAGGCAGCAACTGGCTGGCCAGGCGCGGCTCGCGGCACGGCGTCCGCTGGCCTTCGGGGACACCCGGGCCCCGCGGGGCACTCGAGCTATCCGGGGCGCCGGGGGCGCAGGGCTCTTCCGCTGCCATCTGGTCGCCTCCTTTCCAAGAGCCTCACCTGAACTCAGGTCCCCGCACCCAGACCCGCGGGTACATCTGTTCAATCCCAGGCGCGGGCCTCGGCGCAGCTCCTGTCCCGCCGCTGGGGGTCTCCGCGCTCCCAGCTCTCCGCGGCGCAGCCCAGTGCCCGCCGTGTGAATGCGGGAGCAGGGCCGGGCGGCCCGGCGCTCTGCTCCGGGTTGGGCCTTCGATTCTGGGAGTCTCCTCCCCCAGGTGGCAGAGGGCGGAGCCAAGTACATTCCAGGGGCTTGGCAGACTCTGAAGCAGATGCCACACGTGAGGGCGCCTTCCAGTCCCAGTATCCCGCACAGTCATCGGCCAGCGGGGCGCTGTCGCCGAGGCCAGATCAGAACCTAGTATGGACCAGATGCGCCCCAGGCAGAGCATGACTCACGGAGGTATGTGGGCGGCAGCTTGTCATAGATAACCACCACCTCAAACCTGTTCCTACACCCAGTCTGCAATACACAGCCTCTTTTAAGACTCTTAAGCCTCCGGAGAGATGCACGCTAGCCACTAAAGTGGGCGGGGGTGGGGGCACTGACTGCCTCTGGACCTCCCACTGGTCCCTACTACCTGCAAAGCTGCCCCCTCCTTGATGCCAGCCCAGCCTCCGGGTGCTCAGGCCCTCACCCTCCACCCGCCCTCTTCCATCCTTGGTGCAGAGTATTAGCTTGGATCTTCTCTCTTGCTTCATCACACCTGCAGCTGACAGGTCGCTAGTTTAGGGACAAAGGGGGGAAGGAGGTGTCTTCCCGGATGCCTGCCCTAGCAGAAATTAGCTGTCCATACCACAGTGAGGGGGCTTGGAAAGGAATCAGGTACACTAATTAGACACCTATGGGCACCGGGCATGCTCAGACCCAAGTCACCTAGCCCCAGTTAGGAGGTCCACCTGGGCGCACACACTAGGCACTAGCGATGTGACAACACGCAGATGCACCTGAACTCAGCCAATAAGGTCGGTCAATACCCTCAACCTCGCCTTCCCAGCCAGTGCAAGCCCAGGGTGAGGTGCCTCCCTCAGGCGGGCATGACCCCAGGCAGCCTGCTCACTCTCGGGATTTCCTTCTCTTGGCTGCGCACAGCGGGTTCCACTCCTCTTCGGGCATTCCTTCCGCGTGTTTTTCCACGCTCCCCTGAAACACGTTTTTTTCAGTCTTGACCTTTCCCACGGTCCCTGCCATGTGGCCCTACAGGCTTTCCTTTTGCGACTGATACTTGAAACTTCCCTCTCCTTCATAGAAGGTGCTTGGATTATGAAAGTGCTCTGCTGCATGAGTTCTTTCAGTGTGGAGAGGCAGGGACCGAGTAGGAACAGAAACCTAACAGCTCTCAGCAACCAGATCTTGGGCCCCTTCCAGGGCACCCCACCTAGCAAGTGGCCGGTGGATGACTGTGCACCTGTTGTCTCCATGGACCCTCCCCGAGTGAGCAGACCCCACGGAGCGCTGGATCTCCCGGTTCAGGGAGTCAATCAGCGAGGGAGGGCATACGTTTTAAGTGGCTCACACGAAAGGGTGCACCCATTATTGAGATGCGATGCTTTGGGATTGGCGAGGGTAAGGGAAGGATTGAGAAGGACTGGCTTTACTGAAGGATGGATGCATGGACAGGAAGCAGAAGATACATTCTCTTTTCCTCTGCCCCCTCAGTTCTTCTCTTTCTCCGTGGGTAAAGAGGTTTTCGACAGCACATGTGTTCCTAGTGGTCAGAATATCTATCCCCTCTTCTATTGCTCTGGGCTTTCCAGGACTCAGGCCGAGTTGAAGCTGAAAATACCAGGGTTGCCAGGTGCTAAGAGTCACTTCTGATTCCTTTCGGCATTTCAACCCCACATACAGCAGAGGGAGACCCCGCGGGCACTGCTCCAGCCTCAGCACTGTTAATGAGCAAAGATGTCCCGGGAGGACTGGTATGCACCTGACCCACGCCAAGGTATTTTCAATCACCCATATATATGTGAAAGCTGGACAGTGAACAAGGAAAACAGGAGCAATGATGCATTTGAATTCTGGTGTTGGCAGAATAGTCAGTATACTATGTACTACCACCACCTGCCTGTCAGTTTGTCATATTGTGGTGGCCTGTGTTGCTGGGATGCTGGAAGCTATGGCCCAGGTATTTCCAATACCAGCAGGGTCACCCAAGGTGAGCAGGTTTCAGCAGAGCCTCCAGACTAAAACCAGACCAGTAAGAAATCAGAGGAGTTGGCTACTGAGAACCTTATGCATGGCAGCAGAACACTGTCAGATATAGAGCCCCATGATGACGCCCTCAAATGGGAAGGCACTCCGAACATGAGTGACGAAGAGGTGCCCTCACAAAGTCGGGTCCATCAGAATGGCCTGGCAGGAGTAAGGCTCTGACTCAAAATGACGAGAAACAACTGCAAACTTCTATTTCTAATCAGAATGAGGACGGTACAAAGTGTGAATCTAGAGAAGTTGGAAGTTGTCAAAAATTAAAATGGAACGCATAAAGATTGATACCTAGGCATTAGTGAGCCAAAATTAGCTAGTACTGGCTATTTTGAATTTGTTTACTATGCTAGAATGACAAATTCAAGAGGAATGGGATTGCATTCATCACCAAAAATGAAATTTCAACATCTATCTTGAAGTATAATGCTGTCTGTGATAGGATAATAGCTATATGCCTACAAGAAAATTCAGTTAATACCACTATTTTTAAATTTTACACACCAGTCCCTACAGCTATGATGCAGAAATTGAAGGATTCTACCAAAGTCTTCAGTCTGAAATTGATCAAAGATGCACTAGCAGTGCCCTGGTCATTTTTGGCTATTGGAATACAAAAGTTAGAAACAAAGGGGAAGAAAGGACTTTGGTGATAGAAATGAAGCTGGGCTCTCATGGTAGAATTTTGCAAGACCAATGACTTCTCCGTTGCAATACTTTTTTCAACAACATACATGTACATGTAGCCTTCTCCAGAGAGAGGACAGAAATCAAATCGACTGGCCCGATGGGAAGAGATGATGGAGAAGCTTATTTATCAGCAGCTAAAGCCAGGCCTTTTCATAGCTGATTCCTTCTGCATAATCTGGAAGCCCCGCTGAAGCAGGTGACCCTGCTGGCATTTGAAATTCCAGAGACATAGCTTCCTGCACCACAGCAACACATGAGCCCCCACAGCACAACACACTGACAGACAAGTGGTGGTGTACATGAGTCCGTTTCACCTCACAGTGATACAACAGAACAAAGCACTGCTCAGCGCTGGGCCAGCCTCACAGTGGTTTTGTGTGAGCCCGCAGTGGCAAATGCTCTCCTGCTGAGGGACTTCCTTTTTTCTTTTTTTTTTGCTTAAGTAGATACGGACAATATTTCTTTCTTTTTTTTTTAAATCGTTTTATTAGGGACTCATACAACTCTTACCACAATCCATACAGGCATCAATTGTGTAAAGCACATTTATACATTCATTGCCCTCATCATTCTCAAAACATTTGCTCTCTACTTAAGCCCCTGGCATCAGTTCCTCATTTTTCCCCTCCCTCCCCACTCGCTCATGAACCCTTGATAAATTGTTTTAACGTTTTATTAGGGGCTCATACAACTCTTATCACAATCCATACATACATCAATTGTGTAAATCACATCTGTACATTCATTGCCCTCATCATTTTCAAAACATTTGCTGTCCAAAACCATTGATAATTTATAAATTATTTTTTGTCATGTCTTACACTGTCCGACATCTCCCTTCATCCACTTTTCTGTTGTCTATCCCCAGGGAGGAGGTTATATGTAGATCCTTGTTATCGGTTGCCCCTTCCCACCCCACCTTCCTTCTACCCTCCCGGTATCACCACTCGAACCACTGGTCCTGAAGAGAGATCATCTGCCCTGGATTCCCTGTGCTTCCAGTTCCTGTCTGTACCACTGTACACCCTCTGGTCTAGCCATATTTGTAAGGTAGAATTGGGATCATGATAGTGGCGGCAGGGGGGTGGGGGTGGGGAGAGGAAACATTTAGGAACTAGAGGAAAGTTGTAAGTTTCATCGTTGCTATACTGCACTCTGACTGGTTGGTCTCCTCCCTGACACCCTTCTGTAAGGGGATGCCCAGTGGCCTACAAATGGGCTTTCGGTCTCCAGTCCACACTAACCCCCTCATTCACAATGATATGATTTTTTTGTTCTGATGATGCCTAATACCTGATCCCTTCAAAACCTCATGATCACACAGGCTGGTGTGCTTCTTCCATGTGGGCTTTGTTGCTTCTGAGCTTGATGGCCACTTGTATACCTTCAAGCCTTTAAGACCCCAGACTTTATAGCTTTTGATAGCTGGGCACCATCGGCTTTCTTCACCATATTTGCATATTCACCCGCTTTGTCTTCAGCGATTGGTTCGGGAAGGTGAGCATCATAGAATGCCAATTTAATAGAACAAAGTATTCTTGCATTGAGGGAGTACTTGAGTGGAGGTCCAATATCCCTGCTACCTTAATACTAAACCTATAAATATATGCACATAGATCTATTTCCTCATCTTCATAAATAAACATATTTAGATATGTACATGCCTTTATTTAGACCTCTATAAATGCCATTTGTCTCCTAGCTCTTTCCTCTATTTCCTTTGTGTTTCCTCTTGATGGACAATATTTCTAATGCTTTAAATTACAGGGTATTCAGAGTATCGTGGATTGAATTTTGTTCCCTCAAGATATTGCTGGCTTGAGGTACACATGTAGTCTTTAATATTTTGGGTGGTTTCTTTCTAGTCTTTTTTAAAAAAATCATTTTACTGGGGGCTCTTGCAGCTCTTATCACAATCCATCCATCCATTGTGTCGAGCACATTTGTACATACGTTGCCATCATCATTCTCAAAACATTTTCTTTCTATTTGTGCTCTTGGTATCAGCTCCTCATTTTCCTCCTCCCTCATGAACCCTTCATAATTTATAAATTATAATGTTTTGTGTGTCTTACACTGACTGCTGTCTGTCTTTTCTCTCTCTAGTCTTACTGGCTTTGCTTGCTTGTTTTAAAAGGAATATGTACTGGATCATATCAAACGCTTTTCTAGCATCTTTAGATATGATCACCCAAATTTCTTCCATGAAAATTCTCCTGAAATGGAACTACACTTGTATTTGTGATGGAATGAATTTTCTACCAAGCTCTGGCCTCAGTACAGTGTCGGCACAGAGGAAACGCTCGCACTCCCTTCCAGCCTACTCACCCTGAGTGAAGTCTTGTGCAGCCAGCCGTCTTAGACTTTCTGATGGGTTTTGGTTTAAGAAGAATTTCACTTTAGTAATTAAATTCTTCAATCCAACATTAAAGCTCTTTTGCCTGATTGAAGTGTCCCCCCTCCCTGAGGTTAGCCTAACCCTAAGCAGAGGCTTCCCCTCTGCTCAATGGAGATCCGCGAGGCCCTGCTCTCTCAGGGCACCGTAAAGCACGGAGTCCACACACACCAGAGCGAAGTGATGACAGCTGGCTTGAACTGGATGTTGGTGTGTTGCATGTATAAGTACTGATCTCTGAGGCTCTCTCCGACAGTGTTCGACCCAGGCAAGCCCTGCCATGAAGACTTCTCGCTCAGCCTCCCGGTTGTCCTTTTATGGTGTGGGGAGTCTTTACTAAATACCCCGTCCCTCCATGGTGTCCAGCTCAGGCCTACAGGCAATATGCACCTGTCGTTGCCTCACCAAATGCACGTCTTCTTAGGGCAGAGCCACAGCCAGTCTGCTACCAGACGGAAGTAGCTCCAAGCACAAGCTCTCACTTGTGTCTTCACTGGTTCCTGCATACCTCTAGCTCAGGAGCCCCTCCTTTGACTTAAGGTGGGGGATATGCTCATGACAAAATCTTTCCAAAGACGTCCTCACTTCTACTCCTCATGTTTGGAGGACAAGTCCACACCAAGGGCTCGTGCCTTCTTTGGGAAGGGCAAGGGCTGGCAACTCCATTTTTGCTCTTTGTCTCTGGAGCGTTTCAAATATCAAAACTCGGTGTCAGGAACCTTCCTTTGGCAGTTGTTACACTGGAAGCAATCCTCCTGACCATGACCTATTTGTTCTTTGTGTATTCTGTGAGGTTTGTGTTCTTGCTGTAGGCCGTAAGTTGATTCCAATGCGCATCAACCCTATTAGACAGGGCAGAACTGTCCCCATGGGTTTCTTAGATCGCAATCCGCACAGGAGTAGATAGTATATTTAGTTTTTAATTTTTGTATCTATTTCTGGAAGTGCAATTTTTTATTGATCGTTTTTTCTGATTTCTTTACCAAGTGTTAATACTAAGGTACTCCGAGATTTATGAAAGGACTTAGGGGCTTTTCATTGGTCACATATAGTTTGAACAACAAGGAATTTGTGTTGCAAATTTAAGCAAGACAGCAATAAAATAACTCAGGCATGTTGCTTTAAACAGTGAAGCATTGCTCCAAGTTTTTCCTATGGTTCCTGAACTCCTTGAGTCTCTCCCTGGATCACATTTTCTTCCTGGACTTTCAAATCAACTGTCATAACATAGCTTGTAATTTCTGTTTATAAAATCATGATGATTGGACTCAGGGTTTCTGTGCAGTAAACAAATCTATTTGTGACATTTAAAATGTTGTGTCACATAAGAGCTCATGACACATGGGATACAAGAACAGGGATGGAAGTAACGATACTAGGCGGGCAGAGGGAAGGTGGGAAGAGGAAGGGAGGAAGGGGGAACTAATCGAGATGATCGACACATACAGAAGCCGTGGAGGAAGAGAGAGAGCGGTCGGTGTAAGATATGAGAATAATAATGATTTATAATTTATCAAGGGGGCACGGGGGTCAGCGGGGAGGGAGGAGAAAGAGGAGCGGATACCAAGGGCTCAATAGAAAATATAGGTCTAGAAAATACTAATGGCAACATATGTACGCATGTGCTTGACACAGTTGACACATGGATTGTTAGAAGAGTTGTAAGAGCCCTCAATAAAATGTTAAAAAAAAAATCTTGCCTCAGAAACCCTAAGGAGATGGAGCCAAGGTCTCATTAACATTAGGGGGGATGGGGAGGGAGCCTACATCACCCCTGCTATGAGACTTCAAAAATTTTGTGGGAAAACTCATGATCTAGACTAGGTTTTTGAAGCCCTCTCATATTTTATAAGACTGTTTTCCTGTCTCATTGGCTCCTTCCCCGTGCCTCAGAGGGGAACAATATTACAGCTGTCAATCACAAGCGAGAACATGAACTCTGCTCATTTGAGATGATCAAGGCGCTATACTCTAAGCACCTGTGATGAAAGCGCTGTACATTTTCATCAAGATAAATGGCATAAGCACAATACCTTGAGCACCATCACGTGGGAAATGGCCTACCACAATTGTCAGGCAGTGTTCCTCATTGCCCAGCAACTACCCCACTGACAAAGCGCATTGCCCCTCAGAAATGACTGATTAGACTCCCTGGAGCACTGCAGTGGGAGTCCTGTTTTTGCATTGTTCAAGTGAGGGGACATGTGGCAATGTGTTTCCAGAAAGGTGACAGCAGAGGAAACCCCGTGAGGCAGTTCTACTTTGTCTTACAGGGTCACCGCGATGGGAGCCCATTGGACGGCAGGGCTTTGGTTTGGGTGTGAAGTTCTGGAGAGAGACCAGACAGCCATCCTCAGAGAAGGATCCTGAGACCTCACGAGAGGGAAAGCTTCTCAGTTCATCCCTGGAGGGCTTGCTCAATGCGGATCGATCGCCTGCCTAGAGGCTCTGCTCAGTAGGTATGGGATGTGGCTCCGGAATTTGCATTTTTTACAAGTTCCCAGAAACCGTGTTCCTGCTAGTCAGAGGACCTCACTTTGAAAATCACTGATTCCAAGGATTGTCTTGGAACTGTCAGCTGAAATGCACGTATTTTCCCCCAGAGCAGCACAGACAAGCGACTCGCTCCAAGGGAGAGAAAGAAGTAGAGACTTTTATGAGAAGGTGAGCGCCAGTGAGCACCAGTGAGGACACAGTGAAGCGTGCTGGCTTTGCCGTGTCCTGTTTGAAATTAGAATACATAGACACGGACTTGAACTCTGGAACATGCCCTTTGGGAAGACACGTGCGGGTTTACATTGACTCAGCTTTCAGGGTAACCATGGGGAACAACGGTTGATCGTGAGGAATCAAGCAGAGCAATAGGGTTCTTTAAGAGTCAAACTGATCCCAAGGTGTCTTTGTGGATTAACTAGATAGTTGTGTGTGGGGGGGGGGGGCTTTTACACCCTAACAGGTAAAGAAGAGCACACCCAGCTAGGGGACAGTCACCTCCAATCGGTTTGTCTTGGAGCAGTGTACAGGAATTCCAGAGGTTTGTCTTGGAGCAGTGTACAGGAATTCCAGGGGTTGTGTTCCATAAAGTACCTTGGGCTGACCGCATTTAGTAAGGGGGACTGCTTTCCAACTACATGAAGTACAATAAGTTAGTTTACAGGCTCACCGGTTGTTAACATGCCTTCCTCCAGTCCTGATGCTGTCTTTTTCTTATAATTCAACTTCTCTGATTATGCACTCAGCATACAGATTGAATAAGTATGGTGATAGGATGCAAACCCTACACACACCTTGTCTGATTTTAAACCCATGCAGTGTGCCCTTGTCCTGTTCACACAAGTGCCTCTAAATCTGTGTTCAGTTTCCACGTGAGCACAGTGTAGTCCTGGGATTCCCATCTTCCCCAGGCTGCCCAGAGTTTGTTATGGTCCACACAGGTGAATGCCTCATTACAGTGAATAAAATCAGGTGCCCTAGTGGGCAGGGACAAGCGTAGGGGCAGATGAATAGAAGGGTCTGACCTTTGCTATCTCCTCTCTAGGTGACTTCTTCCCCAGGGACTCCAGGAGTTAGAGGGCTTCCTTATAAACTGGGGATAAAGTACCCAGAAGGGACCTCCATCCGCTTGACAATGGTGCCATCTGGTGGAAAGAGGGGGCATTCACTGCTCTGACTTCCCAGGTGTTTCAGAGCCAAGGAGGGACTTCAAATGGAGATAATGATACCAATTACAGCAGCGGCTACTGCTGCTGTTGCTGCTGCTGCTGTTGCTGCTGCTACTACTACACCTACACCTACACTTACACTACTAAAGAGCCCCGGTGGTGCAGTGAATTAGGTGTTGAGCTACTAACAACAGGGCCAGTGGTTCAAACCCACCTGCCATATCCTCAGAAGGAAATAAGGTGATCCGCTCTTGTAAAGATTCCTCTCAGCCAATATGGGTCAAATTTGACTGGATGATGATGGGTTTGGGGTTGCGGCGGCTGCTGTTAGAGAAATAATTCGGTAACGCCTGGTGGCACAATCGTCAAGCAAGTGAGCGCTCCCCTTCTCACTGAAAGTTTGGTGGTTCTGCAGGAGAAAGACCACCTACGAGAACTTACAGACAGTTCTATCTTGTCACATGGAGTCACTTTGAGTCAAAATTGGGAGAACTGAACAATAGCATTATGCTGCAAATGCTAACTGTGAAGTGTTGACAACTTGTTATGTGTGTGCCAGACCCTCAACTTCCAACATAGTCAGCTCATTGAATCCTCACAACACGCCTATGGATAGTGTCCACCCAACCCCTGTGCTTCAGATATGGCACTCAGGCCTGCAGTCGGAGTAAGCAGCTCAGCACCATCTATTGAGAACATGTTCTGTGGTGCCAGACTCACTGAGGTCTGAGCCTTGACTTTGCACCTCAGACCTGTGACACGAGGGAAAGTAATTTCACCTTTCTGAGGCACATCATTACTCAGAACTCTGGGAGAAGAGTTTAACGCACCCCCCCCGCCCCCCTCCTCCCCATCACGATGCATTGAGACCTTGGCCAAAGCTCTCAGCAGAAGGTTTGTCAGCTGTGAATGCTATTCACCCAAACACCGTGTGATAGCATCCCCATCCCTCTCTCTCAGAGCCACCTCTCTGTCAGGTAGTTTGTGGTGGCTTTTGCATTGCTGTGATGTTGGAAGCCATCCTGCCAATATTTCCAGTACCAGAGTGAACACATTCAGAGGCACTGCCAGAATAAGAACCGTCTATAAAGAAGGAAGAGGCTAGCCTTCTGAAAGGTTGGCCCCGAGGAGACCTGATGGATTATCTGAGACAGTCAGAGGAGGAACCCCTCAGGCAGGAGGAAAGCACTTACAATGCCGCTGGGGAGGAACGGCCTCAAAGTAGAGGCAACGCTAATGATGTGGAGGAAGCAGACATTTGGGGGACCTTCATTTGCGAATGGCGCACTACCCCAAATGAGAAGAAACAGCCGCAAACATCTACTAATAATCAGAACGTGGAATGTTCGACGTATGAATCTAGGAAAATTGGAAGTCGTCAAAATTAAAATAGAATGTTCAAAGATGGATAATATCCAAGGTATTAATGAGCTGAAATGGACTGGTATTGGCCAAGAATGACAAATTCAAGTGGAATGATGTGACATTCATCATCAAAAAGGATATTTTAAAACCTATCTTGAAGTATAGTATTGTCTGAGATAGGAAAATATTCACAAGTCCACAAAAAAAGACCAAAGAATACAACTATTATTCAAATTTATGCACCAACAACTAAAGCCAACGATGAAGAAATTGAAGAATTCTACCAACTTCTTCAGTCTGAAGCTAAACAAACGTAGCCAAGATGTATTGATAATGACTAGTGTTTGGCATGCAGATATTGGAAACAAAGGAATGCTCAGAAGTTGGGAAATGCAGCCTTGGTCAATCGATTGGAAGCCATCCTCTTTATGTCTCTTTCAAAGAAAAATGACCCAGCTGAATGTGGAGTTTATGGAACAATCCATTTTGGCTGAAGATGATTCAATAATTGCCGCAACATTGCATCCACCCAGAGCTGTCAGAAATCCAAGCTGGATTCGGGCTGCCACTTAATTCTAGCCTCAATCCAAGAACAAGTAGTTCTTATAACATGGCCCTTTCAAAGCTCGCCGTCATGAAGAGACCACTGAAGATACGGTGCAACAGCAAAGTGTGTGAATAAAGCAGATGGTCCCTGACTACCGATTGGGATAGTGTTCTGGGGTCTTAAAAGCTTGCATTCAAGCAAGCAGCCATTTAAGTGAGGCGTCAGCTAAGTCCACATCAAAGACACACGCCAGCCTGTGCTTTCAAAGGTGACCCGAGCAGACTCCAAATGTGTCGAAGGGAAAAGCATCAGGGTTTAAATCGTGAACATTCAATTTGTAGAAGGCGACGGAGGACAGCGGGGCTCCGAGCCCCACCGACCGAGCGTCTAGTCAGATCAAGTCTCTGGCAGACCCCTCTGGCCACAGCCCAGGGACTCAAGCAGCTTTAGCATCAGCTGGAGCTTATGGTAAATGATTGTGGTTGATCGAGTCATGGTATTATATGCTATTTGGTCAGTGGACTGACCAAACCCTCTTGACCTAACCTGCACTTGCTTGAGGCTTAAATATTTCTCACTTGTTTCATGACAGAAATGTATTCTTTGGCTTTTTTAATATTGTTGGTGGTCTTTTCTTTCTTACTCTTTATTTTTATCATTATATTATTATTTATCTTCTTTCTGTTTCAGTTTTGTTTTGTATGGCTTCTGTTAGGTTACTCGGTTTAGGAAGCACAGAAGAACTGGATGCATAGAGACAATAACTGATGCAGTGGTTCATTGGGGATGGGCAGAGGGGAACTGGGGCGCAAACAATGCGGGAAAGGGGGGGAGCACCAGAACAGATTGTGATGATGTACTGTATATACTCGAGTATGGCCGACTCGAATATCAGCCGAGGCACCTAATTTTATCACAAAAGCTGCATAAAAGATGTTCTGAGATGATATGGAAAATCCCTAAAACTCCACCAGGGGAGTACTGGAAGCAATAGAGGAATATGGCAGAGTGGCAGGATACAAGATCAGCAAAGAGAAGTCTATCAGACTGCTGTACACATCGGACAAGACCACAGAAAGGAGATTGAAAAGCTGGTACCCTTCACAAAAGCCAATCACAAATTGAAACATCTACGGATATATGTGACTAAAAGAACAGAAGATCTATGTGAGGAAAACTACAGAACATTATGACAAGAAACAGAACAAAACTACAGAACACTATGACAAGAAACCCAGATTGACCTCAACAAATGGAAGGATATCCCATGCTCGTGGACTGGAAGACTCAATATAGTAAAGATGCCAGTTCTGCCCAAGGCACTATATAAGTTTAATGCAATCATGATACAATTACCCTCATCTCTCTTCAAAGAAATGGAAAAACTGATTACCAACTTCATATGGAGAGGGAAAAAGCCCCGAATTAGCAGAGAACTCCGCAAAAAGAAGGGCAGAGTGGGAGGGCTTGCTGTACATGAATTTAGCACCTATTATACAGCTGGTCAAAACAACATGGTTTTGGTACAATGACAGATACTCAGACCAATGAAAAAGAACTGAAAACCCAGAAATAAAATCATCAGCATAGAGACAACTGATCTTTGATAAGGGTCCAAAAAATATCAAATGGGATGCGGATGTCCTCTTTAACAAGTGGTGCTGGGAAAAAATGGATATCTACCTGCAGAAAAATGAAGCAAGACTCAGATAAACTCAAGGTGGATCACAGAACTTGAAGTTAAACCCCAAACTATTAGGGCCATCATGAGGGAATCGGGACCCACCTGAGAACTTTGGTGCAGG
Source organism: Tenrec ecaudatus (assembly GCF_050624435.1). NCBI lineage: Eukaryota > Metazoa > Chordata > Mammalia > Afrosoricida > Tenrecidae > Tenrec > Tenrec ecaudatus. The sequence goes on from NC_134533.1 coordinate 142,149,754, forward strand.
GAATACACAGGCTATCAGCAACAGGGAAGGGCACAAACACAGATGAGTCACACATTGACAAGTGGGATACACTGAAGATAAAACATGTGCATCAAAAGAATTTACCAAGAGTAATAAGAGAGCCCACAGACTGGGAAAACATTTTTAGCAATGACACATCAGACAAGACCTTCTTACTAAAATCTACAATACTCTGCTAGCTTCCAAAAAGAAGAAAAAACCAAAAATTAATTGCCCACTGAGGAGGTGGGCAAAGGACGGAAAAGAGGTTTCTGAGCAGAAGTTTCACAGGGGCAGAAATCTGAATGGCCAATAAACACATGAGAAAATGGTCCTGATCATTAGCCATAAGAGAAATATAAATTAAAACAATGAGATACCACCTAACATTCTCAAACATAGCCTACTTCAAAAAAAAATCAGAAGGTTACAGCATTGGAAGGGCTGTGATGAGATAGGAATTCTCATCCACTGCTGGTCAACCTCTAGGTATGTACAGCCACTATGGAAATTGATTTGGCGACATCTGAAACAGATGGAAATTGAGCTACCATATAACCCAGCAATCTCCCTACTGGCCATATACCAGAAGAGGCAAGAAACAAACCATGGTGAGACATCTGTGCTCCAGTGTTCATCGTGGCACAGTTCACAATTGCAAGGAGTTGGAAATAACCCAAATTTCCATCAATAGATGAATGGATTAAAAAGTTGTGGTACATGCATACAATGAAGTACTATGCATCGCTGAAAAGAAGTGATGAACGCATGAAGCACGTCACCACATGGGAAGAACTGGATGAAATCATGCTAAGCGAAGTCAGCCAAGCATAAAAGGACAAGTACAACATGAGTCCACTGAGGTAAACGTAAAAAAAAGCAAAAAGACCATAGGGAAAACGCTACTGTATACAAACATTCCTGGGGTGAGGACCAGGTAGTATGGCAGGGGTCAGATAAAATCCAGGGATACATATGGTGGCCAACTAAAGAGGAGGGGGAAAAAAAGAAATGGATAGCGGGGAAACAGGGCACTAACCTACCCAAGGGGAGGATATTGTTTATATCTCCACAGGGAAAGAGGGACCAGACTTCAACCTTGGGGTTCCAAGATGTGAATGCAACATGCCAGTGTGGAGTAGGGAACCAGTGGAGAGAATTTACTTCAGAGGACAGCACTGAAGCTACAGCTCAGGGAGAGGGACATGTCTGAGCAGAGCACATGGGAGCAAATGAAGGGGGAGGAAGAGAGAGTGGAGCACATCCTGGCCCACCAAGCCTTGAGGATGATATTCCCACTCAGAGCAGCCAATGCACAGGGAGAACCAGATGGCTGGCCCCACTGCAAGACATGACATCCCTCACTGACCCATAGCCCTACAGGGGACAACACTGAAGACACAGTGTGGGAATTATGCTTGATCTGACCCCAACGCACTGAGGCAAAACACTAAGGGCATGCAACAGAACAGCAAGGGGAGCAGAGCAAGGAAGACCTGAGGATGAGATCCCAAAAATAGACTTTGGGGCCAGGGCGTGGCACCCCATAAGACTCCACCAAAAAACACTCCTAAAGGTCAACAAACAGACCTTGAACTATTTACAGGCTCTTCTTTTTTTGTCATTGGTTTTTGTTGTTGTTTTGCTCTGTCTTGTTTTTGTGCATATTATTATCTCTACAGGTCTATCTAGATAAGAGACAAGGTAAACAATCTGGAGGAGAAAACAAAGGGACTGAAGGTTTCAGGAGGATATGGGAGAGGGGGAGGTGGAGAAAAAGAAGTGGGTGTTAACAAACCCAAGGATAAAAGAACAACAAGTGATCCAAAATCAGTGGCAAGGAGGGTGTAAGAGGCCTGGTAGGGCATGATCAAGGGCAATGTAACTGAGAGGAATTACTGAAACTCAAATGAAGGCTGAACATGATAGTGGGACAAGAGGAAAGTAAAAGGAAACAGAGGAAAGAACTAGGAGGCAAAAGGCATTTATAGAGGTCTAAATTGCAGGCATGCAGATATGTAAATATATTTAGATATGATGATGGGGAAATAGATCTATGTGCATATATTTATAGGTTTAGTATTAAGGTTGCAGATGGACATTGGGCCTCTACTCAAGTACTCCCTCGATGCAAGAATACTTTGTTCTATTAAACTGGCATTCCATGATGCTCACCTTCCAGACACAATCGATTGCTGAAGACAAATGGGTGCATTAGCAAATGTGGTGAAGAAAGCTGATGGTGCTATATCAAAAGATATAGCATCTGGGGTCTTAGAGGCTTGAAGGTAATCAAGCAAGCAACTAGCTCAGAGGCAACAAAGTCCACATGGAAGAAGCACACCAGCCTGTGTGATCACAAGGTGTCGAAGTGATGAGGTATCAGGCATCAAAGAACAAAAAAATCATATCATTGAGAATGAGGGGCAGTGCAGAGTAGGGGCCCAAAGCCCATCTTTAGGCAACTGGACATTCCCTTACAGAAGGGTCGCAGGGAGGAAAACCACTAAAAAACAAAAACAAAGTTGACCAATGGTTACCATGGCTGAAGTAGGAAGAGTTTTTGCTTAGGCACTGTGTTAATGTTAATGGCGGTGGAATAATTTGGAATAGGATATCAACAAGGATTACACACACAAAGAGTACCATTATTGGCACTGAATTATACATGGAGACGCCATTAAATTGGAGAGTGTTCTGTGTTTTTGCCACAATTTGAAAAACCATTACACTAATAACAATGAGTACAATGATGAAAATGTTCTAAAATTGACTGTGGTAATGATTGTACAACTCTTTTTGATATGATTGAATTATCGGATTGTATGATATGTGATGAAATTTCAATAAAACAATTATTAAAAATAAGTTCAAGATGGATTCAGAAGAGAAAGCGACATGAGGGCTATCGTTGCTAATGTCAAATGGATTGTGTCTGGAAGCAGAGACGACCACAAAGATGTTTACTTGTGTTTTACTGATTATGCAAAGTCATATCATAACAAACTACAGATAACATTTTGAAGGATGGGAATTTCAAAACACTTCATTGTGCTCATAAGGAATCTGTACAAGAGGTGATCATTCAAACAAATCAAGTGAACATGGCTTAAAATTAGGAAAGATAAAAAAAAATTAGGAAAGACGTGTGTCAAGGTGGTATACTTGCAGCACACTTACACAATATCTATGATGATGAGATGATCCAAAAGATGCTGGATTATAAGAAGAAGAAGAAGATGACAGGAGGGTTGGAGGAAGGCTTGTTGAAAATGATGCACTTTCTGACGAAGATCCAAGGCTGCAGCCTTCTGCATGGATGACAACTCAATGTAAAGAAAACACAAATTCTCATTACTGGACCAATAGACCACATCACAATAAGTGGAGAAAAAAATGAAGTTGTGAAGGACTTCATCTTACATACATCCACAATCAATGCTCATGGAAGCAGCAGTTAATAAATCAAACGACCTATTTAAAGTCTTAAAAAGCAAAGATGTCACTCTGAGGGCAAAGGTGCAGCGACCTAAGCTTGGTATTTTCAGTCACGTCATATGTATATGAAAGCTGGGTAGTGAACAAGGAAAACTGGAGAGGAATTGGTTCATCTGAATTACAGCATTGGTGGAAAATATTGAAAATACCATGGACTGCCGGAAGAGCAGGCAGATCTGTCTTTGCAGAAGTACACCCAGAATTCTCCTTATAAGTGAGCATGGAAAGACTTCTACTCACATAGTTTGGATCTGTTATCAGGAAAGATCAGTCTCTGGAAAGGACAGCATGCTTTACCAAGTTAGAGGAAAGGCCCCAGGCAGGATGGGTTGAGAGTGTGGCTGCAAAAATGGTCCCGAGCATGGCAATAATTGTGAGGATGGTGTAGGACTGGCAATCTGTCGATCTGTTGCACGGAGTCAGAGTTGGCTCCATGGCCCCTGACAAAGGAAACAATAATCATCCCCCAAATCCCTCAACACAATAAAGACCATATATGCAGAACCAATGGACAGTATCTCATTTAGTGCCGAGAAATTAAAATCATTCTCCTTCTGGGAACTAGCGAAGGTTGTCTTTTATCACCACCATTATTTAATGTAGTCCTGAAGGCCTTAGCCAGAGCTACAAGACTCCAAAAAGTGATTAAAGGCATTAAAATTGTCAAAGAAGAAACAGAATTCTCTTTATTTTCAGATTACATAATCCTATATATAAAGACTTAATAAAAAATGCTAGAACTAATCTAAAACCTTGACTAAATGTAACAGGTTATAACAGCAAAACAGAAATTAAAGGGATTCTTGTATGTTCAAGAAGAGGAATCTGAGAAGGAAATTAAAAGAAAAATATCATTTACAATAATTATCCCAAAGATAAAGTACTTAGAAATACATTTAGCCAGAGAAACAATACACTAATACAAATTAAACTATAAAATACAAGAAACCTATAGAAACTGACCTAAGTGGCAGAATATCTGTGCTCATGGATAGGATGACTTAAAAGAGGGAAAATGACGATATTGCAGAATATCAACTCTATAAATTCAATGCAATTCTCGTCCGAGCCCCAGCACAATTCTTCAAAGAAATGGAAAAACTAATCATCAACTTTATATGGGAAAAGAAAGAAACCCAAAACACTATTAAAAAATAAATAAAGCAAAGTAGAAGGCTTTTTACTCTTTGATTTAAAACCTATTCTACAGCCACAGTAATCAAAATGGCTAGGTATTTATACAATGATGAATATGTAGACAAATTGATTAGAACAGAGAACTCACCAAGCACATACAGATACCAGCTATTTTAAAATAAAGTATTAACACACATTATGTGGGAAGAGATAGCTTTTTCAATAATTGATGCTGGAAAAATGTATCTCCACCTGCAAAAGAATGAAATAAGATCTATACCTCACACCATGTACAAAACGAACTCATGATGTATTGAAGACCTAAATTCAAACCCTAGAACCATAAGGATCATCAATAAAAAGTAGGAACAAAGTTATGGGCCTTAATACAAGGCACAAATAGAATATCAAACATAATTAAAAGCACACAGAAGACAAAACAGAGAACAGGGACCTCCTAAAAAATGACATTTAAGTACATCAAAAGACGTCATCAACAGAGTAAAAAGAAAACTCACAGATTGGGAAAAAATATTTCACAATGATATATCAGTTAAAGAGATAATTTTTAAAATCTGTAGAAAACTACAACACCTTAATAAGAATAAAACAAATAACTCAATCCAAAAAATGGGCACAAATCCTGTGATGCTCACCTTTCTGACACAATGGCTGAAGACAAAATGGGTGCATAAGCTAATGTGGTGAAGAAAGCTGATGGTGCCCAGCTATTAAAAGATATAACATCGGCTTAGAATTAAACAAGCAGCTATCTAGTAGGGAAGCAACAAAGGCCACGTGAAAGAAGCACACCAGCCTGTGTGATCAAACAGTGTCAATGGGACCAAGTATTAGGCATCAGAAGACCTCAAGCAAATAATCATATGGGTGCAAGCGAGGGGGGTCAGAGTGGAGACCCAAAGCCCATCTGTAGATAATTGGACATCTCCTCACAGAAGGGTCCCAAGGAAGGAACGAGTCAGCCAGGGTGCAGCACAGCACTGACGAAACACACAACATGCCTCTAGTTCTCTAATGCTTCTCCTCCACGCACCCCCCCACCCCCCAACTATCATGACCCTAGTTCTACCTTACAAATCTGGCTAGACCACAGCATGTACACTGGTACAGATAAGAGCTCGTGACACACGGAATCCAGGACAGACAAACGTCTCAGGAACGATAACATGAAGGTAGGGGGAACAGGAGGAAGGTGAGGGGAGAAGGGGAGAAAGGGGGAACTGATCGCAATGATTGACATATAACACCAGCAACCCCCTCCCCCAGGAGATGAACAGTAGAAATGTGGGTGAAGGGAAACAGTGGATGGTGTAAGAATGTGAAAACAATTTTTATGTATGTATTATGTATGTATTCGCTACCCTGTAAGTTCATATGTAATGCTTTGAACTCCCAAAGACAAATAAAAATCAGATTTAGAAAGAAAAAGAAGAATATGAAAACAATAACTTATAATTTCACGAGGGGGGGGAGGGAGAGAGGGAGGGATAAGGAAGAGCTGATACCAAGGGCTCAAGTAGAAGGAAAGGGTCTTGAAAATGATGATGGCAACATATGTACAGATGTACTTGATACAATTGATGTATGGATGATTGTAAGAGATGTAAGAGCCCCCAATAAAATGATTTATTAAAAACGGATGGGGACACACACACCATGAAAAACAGTTCGCTGAAGATGACATCCCGGCAGCCAGCAATTCTATGGAGAAACACTCGTGTTCCTTAGGTACAAGAAAATTACAAATTAAAGCAATGATGAGATCGCACCCCCCACTGACACTCTTAGCGATGGAATGCTCACACACTGCTGGGGCGCGGGTGCAGAATTACACAGGCACTGTGGAGAACAGTGTGCAGTTTCCTGAAAGAAATAGCAAATGCAAATATGCTGTGATTGTTGCTACGTTAGCAAGCATGCTGTCCTTCTCCAGGGACTGATCTCTCCTGATAACATGTCCAAGGTACTTAAAATGAAGTCTCACCATCCTTGACGCTAAGGAGCATTCTGGCTGTATTTCTTCTAAGACAGATCTGTTTCTTTAGAGAAACAATCCTCAGAAACTCGTGTATAAGAGAGAGTTTTATATAAAGGTTAAGTGCACATCAAGAAAACATCCCAACCCAGTGGTGCCCAAGCCCACAAGTCCAACATTAACCCATATGTCTGACACCAATCCACAAAGTCCTCCTCCATCTCATGAAACAGACACAATGATGCCGACTGCAGGAGGAAATCGATGAGAGTTGAGTCTGTTTTCATCCACAAGAGGAGCTGGGTATGGAGAGAACTCAGAGAGTCGGAGACCTGAGACTCAGCAGCAGCTGGAGAAGTGGGAGAGGAGGGCCACCAGCTAGAGTGAGTGGGTCTGGAGGCTGTAGTCCAGATGAAAGGCATCTGGGGGATGGGGAGAGGGTTCATCAGGGCAGACAAGTGAGAGGTAGAAGGGCTCAGCTATGGCCAGAGACTGGATTGGATTTCTTAAAGCCAATCATCCAAGTGACTGTGATGGTGTGGCAGCCTTCCTTACTGAAGCTTATTTATAGAACAGGTCGGTCGGGAGGCTTCGGGGAGCCTGCTGGACAGGTCATTCCAGGCGGGGAGACTAGCACCTCACTCACTGGGAGGTGGTGCAATGCTCAGGCGAGATGTGTAGCTCTTCCAAGCCCTCAGGGGGTTGGCATATGCAAATGAATTATAAATGCAGTGTGTTCAATCAATGGTGGTTGGAGTAATTAGCAGTAGCAATCACACCAAATATTTTACTAATTTGATTCTGGGATTCTGGCTAACATTTAAATAGAACTTCTATGTGGGGGTGGGGGTGGGGGTGATAAATGCTTACAACACAGCAACAGACAAGCCACCACAGTATGACAGAGTGACAGATAAGTAGTTGATGTCTATATTCTACACTATGTGTCATGCATTCTATATGTACTATAAGTGATCTGTTATGTGACATAGGTGCTATGGTTGTTGTTAAGTGCTACCAAGTTGGTTCTGACTCATGGCAACACGATGTGCAACAGGACGACACACTTCTTGGTCCTGCTCCAGCCTCACAATCGTTGTTCAGCTTGAGCTCTTGCACAGCAGCCATGTCCATCCCCCAGGGAGGGGTTATATATGGATCCTTGTAATTGGTTCCCCCTTTCTACCCCTCCTTCCCTCCACCCTCCCGGTATCCCCACTCTCAGCACTGGTCCTAAGGGGTTTATCTGTCCTGGATTCCCTGTGTTTTCAGCTCCAGCTCTTATCTTTCCCAGTGTACATCCTCTGGTCTCACTGGATTTGTAATGTAGTGTTGGGATCATGATAGTGCTGGGGATGGGGGAAGCATTTAAGAACTAGAGGAAAGTTGTGTTTCATCGTTGCTACCCTGCACCCTGACTGGCTCGCCAAGACTATAATTCTTGACAGAAGTAGAAACCTTTCACTTTCTCCCTCCAAGTGGCTGGTGGTTTTGAACTGCTGACCTGTGGTTAGCTGCCCAACGCATAACCCACTATGCCACACACAACTACATAATTGAAACCTCCCAATAGCGCTACAACTCTAAAAAGTAGGTGCTGTTATCATTCTCAACTCAACTTGAGAAATGAGGACATGCAGACTCATGGTCTCATATCACTAGCCTGCCATAAAGCAGCTTGTGCCCCCCCCTCGCCCCCCAATGTGGTGTCTCTGCACCAAGAACAGCAGGAGCCTCAGCATGTCAACCACAAAGAGGGAACAAAGGGCCTGCCTTTGTCTTTTGGAGAAAGCTATATCAACAAGCCCAGGAGCGGTGGGCCTTGCACCAGGCCTGCAGTTGCCTCTAGGTTGCCTGCGAGGGGCAGGGGCTGAGGGGTGCCCTCCCTGAGGCGGAGCCCGGCCAGCCCAGAATGCACCTGGGGCCTAGTCATCCTCATCATCCACCTCACCCTCTGGGCTACCAGCTCAAGTCAGGTCAGGTGGTTACCAGACAGAACTGGAGGTGGCGCCCGAGGCCCAGCGAAGGCTGGGGGGGGGGGGGGAGCGGGGGAACCTGCGAGAAGCTCCGGAAAATGCTGCTGCTGAGTCACCAGGAAACTGCGCTGGCTTCTGCTGAGGCAGGAGGTGGACCGTGAGAGTGGGAGACTCACTTAGAAAGACTGTCCTCAAACAAGTTAAAATGGGAAGAGAGGGGGTGCAGCGAGGCGGGGAGTGAGGTGACCTGCTCCCTCTCCGTCTGAAGCTGAATCTTCCAAGCGCTGGAGTAGAGGCAATTCTGCCGGAAATAAGGCCAAGAGCAATTCGCTGTAAATCGCCCAACCACCTCTCCCAGGCGGTGGTGAAAACTGCTTAAAGAGGCGCCCTGGGCAGGCCTCTCCTGTGGAGCCAGGTAGAGCTGGGTGCATGGGTTCAGCCTCTCCCAGGTGTCCCTGGACTTGCTTCCCTTTGTGTAAAGCAAGCACCCTACCCCACAGGAGCCTTGTGAGAACTGAGAGCCTGTGAGAGAGCACAGTGTCTGGCTTATTGTAGGTTCTTATTGTTACAGTTAGTACTAGGAACTGACCTACCTAACTCCCTGTCTGAGTGTCCACGCTGACTCTTAGTGACCCCCTGTGGGTTTCTGAGATGGTCAACTGTTTGTGGGCGTAGAAAACCCAGTCTTTCTCCCTCGGAGCTGCTAGTGGTTTTGAACTGCGGACCACATGGACTGCAGTCCAGCATATAACTACACCACCAAGGCATCCTGTACTAGTAACTAGAACTACCCAAACCAAACCACGCCCATTCTGGCTCATCACGACCCTATATAAATCTTCATGGAGGCAGACAGCTTCATTTTTCTCCACAGAGCAGGTGGGCAGATTTGAACCACTGACCTGTGGTTAACAGCCCAATACTTACCAGGCAGCACCACCAGGGCTTCTTGCCTAGTAAAAAGGGGCTTCAAAAAGTTCATGGAAAATGGCCTTCAAAGACAACGGATTTGTTCACAAGCTCCTTGAAGCCCCCCTCGTATTTGTTGTGAATTTATAACTCTGTGCCCAACACTTTGCTGAGCATGCAGTGTGATCATATCACCTGAGGATTTGCCAGAGATGCAAGTTCTTGGGCCCCACCCAGATCTACTGAATCAGAAAATGCTGTTTTAAAGGCCTCCCACCTGTCCCATAAGCATTGGGCTGCTAACCAAAAGGTCAGCGGTTCAAACCTATGAGCCACTTATCAGGAGGAAGATGAGGCTATCTGTGCCAATGAAGATTTACAGCCCCGAAACCCTAACAGCAAAAGGAGTCAAACTGGGCTTCACAGCAGGGAGGGCTGAGGACCAAGAGCCTTGTTGCCACCATCTGGCTAGCATTGGACTGCCAACTTGAAGGTTGGTGGGTTAAAGGAGGCTCTGCTCTGGACTGACATGATCTCAGAGCTCTTAGATAGGGTCACTCTGAGCTGGAACAGGCTGGATGGCAGTGGGTTGGGGTTTGGCTCATAATGACCCCAGTGATTGCTAAAATTTAAGGGCCACCACAATAATTTATAATATTATGATTATGTGATAAGGTGAAAATGTCATGCTCACCAGGAGGATGAGCCGCTGTCCTGGTTTGCCGGGACTGCCCACATTTTAGCATGGCAGGAAACCCCTAACTCCCAGGCAGGTCAGACCTTTGGTAGAAGTCGTATTTGACCTGAGGGAGGGAGCTATGGAACAGTAGCTCAGGAAAGTGAGTCAGCAGGCTGTGAGTGAGTCCTAGGGGCGGGGCGTTTAGGGAGGGTGCTGTTGGCACAGAGCCTGGCGGTGAAGGCCAGTGAGAGGCCCCTGACAAAATCTGGGTCATCCCTGGACCCCCTCATCCTGACTAGGCTCTCTGTGGAAATGGAGGGCGAGACTGGGCTTTGGAGGAGAACCCAGACAGAGGCAGAGGGCACTTCGAAATGCTGAGTCCAGGGAAGTCTTTGAAGACGCCAGCTGGCTTGGGGATCAAGGTGGAGAGGGGTCAGTGTCTGCGAAGACAACCCAAGAAGCAAGGTAAGCACAGGCTTACTAATCTGGAGCAAATAGTTTGCCTGGGTTTCACCACATCTGAAAAATGCGCGAGGTGGTTTACCTCAGAATTGTAATATGCAATCCGGGCTAGGTAAATCGATAGAGGCAGGAACTGGATGAATGGTACCTTGGGGGTGTGGTCAAGGAGGTTGTGGGGGGTGGGGAGAATGGCGTGCTAATCACAATGAGTACAAGAGTGAAGAAAATGTTCTAGAATTGATTTGGGTGATGATCGTACAACTCTTCTTGGTGTGATTAACTATTAAAGTGTATGCTAAGTGAATTATATGCCCATAGAACTGTTGGGGGTGGGGGGAAGAATTGTACGTAAGCACAGGGAGCCCCTGCTTATCTCCCTTACTGAGTGCCCTGTGCTGCTGGGGATTGTGAATTGAAGAGAGGTGTTGGTTCTTTGGACGGTGCCGTGAGGTTGGCAGAGGAAAAGATGACACTGAGACCTAGAAGCAGCATCTTTGATGTGGTTAAAAAAGGGGGGGGGGAATATATATATATATATTCACCGCAGAATATATATATATATATATATTCACCGCAGAACTACAGATTAGTCATAACTCACTGCCGTTGAGTCATTGCTGCCTCACAGTGACCCACCAGGACAGGGCAGAACTGCCCTGTGGTTTCCATGACTCACTTTTTATAAGAGTAGAATGCCTCATCTCTGCCCACGGAGACGCAGGTGGCTTCACACTGACAACCCAGTGCATTGCTCCTCACAGATGAGAAATAAATTTACCTTGCTTCCTGGGTAAACTGGCACTGATAGTTTGGGCCAACCGGTTTGGGTTTTGCAGCCCGGGGGGGGGCTTCTGCTGATATCTCTTCCTATCTGCCAGCGAGTTGATTTCCATTTGTCGCCGCCACGCGACAGACAGAACAGCCCTGTCCTCTAGGGTTTTCTCAACCTGCCAGGTCGGCTGCTTCTTCTGCAGAGCCAGTCCGTGGGTTCAAACCCCAAGTCTTCAGGAGAGCAGTCAGGTAGAGACCGTTCTTCTGAGGACCCTGGCGGTGTGGGGCGGTGGGTCCAAGTTGGGCGGCCACCACAAGGTCAGCAGTTCAGAATCGCGAGCTGCTCGGTGGAGGGGAGCACGAGGAGGCTTTCTGCCCCCGTGAAGACCGGCAGCCGCCCAGACCTCCCGAGACAGTGCTCCCTGTCCTTGTCGGGCTCTAGCAGTCAGAATCAACTTGATGACAGTTAGTTTGGTTTTGGAGCTTGACAGTTCTGCTAATAGCTCTCTCTCTCTCTCTCTCTCTCCCCATCTCTCCCTCCATCTATCTGCAATCAACACCCATGGAAGAAGGAAATCAAACGATGTATTGTATTGAGCAAATCGGCTGCCCAAGTGTCAAGGAGCAAACATTGCGGTCTGGGGCGTAAGGTGCACCTGACCCTGGCCTAGTATTCTCAACTGCCTCATGTGCATGTTCACGTTGGACTTGATTAAGGAAGATGGAGGAAAAAGTCGGTGTGTTGGAGCTGATGACACTGGTGAAGGATATTGAGAGGACTCTGCGCTGCCGACAGATCAAACAAGCAGGTCTGAGAACAAGCACAGCCAGAGGTTCCTTCGATGTGAGGATGGCTAGAATGGGCTCCTCGTGTAATTTAGACATGTTCTCAGGAGGGACCAATGCCTGCAAAAGGACAGCCTGCTTGACGGCACCTAACAACCACGTCAGATCCGTGTGTGAGCTGGGCAATGAATAAGGCGAAGACTTGATGCGTTGGAATGGCGGTGTTGGGGATGAACACTGAATGCACCAGGATGGACTGGCAAAAGAGCCAACAGATCCCTGTTGGAAGAAGTACAGCCAGATAACTCCTTAGCAGCAAGGATACCAGAACTTCCTCTCGTATGCTCTTGACACGTTGCCAGGACTTTGGACATGCTACCAGAAGAAAGAGACCAGTTCCCGTGAAAGGGCAGCAAGCCTGGTGGAGAGTCATGAAAATCAGGACGGTCCTTGCCGAGATGGATTGGCCCAGGGGCTGCAACCGTGGATTCAAACAGACGATGGTGGGGACGGGCAGGACAAGACCATGTTTCCTTCTGCTCTGGCTGGGTTGCTATGCATCAGCACCTAGCAACAGCAGCAAACAGGATCCTGCAGAGAGCTGAGATTATTATCAATTCATTCAATGCATTTGTCATATTAACATATAACTAATTAACATCTTGAATAGATTGTTATGCTCTTAGACATGACTTGTTTGTCCCCAGGCTCTCTGCTGGGCATGGGGAAACACAAATGGAAGGCAGGTGACCAAATGAGGCTGTAGTTGTGACGCAGATGAATCAGCTGAGTCAAGCCAGACTCTGAGGGGATCTAGTTTAAGGAAAAGGTAAGAATCCCATATGCCCAATTGTCCATGGATACAGAAAGGGGCGGGGCACTGCCTTCTGTTAATCACTTCAACACCTCAAACTTCCAAAAAACCAAACTGACTGCCATCAAGCCGATGCCAACTCACAGCGACCCTGTAGAGCAGGGTAGAACTGCCCCTGTGAGTTTCTGAGATTGTAACTGTTTACAGAAAGCTCCGTGGCTATTTATTTATTTTTATCCAGTGTCACTTAAAAGCTGCTGGATTCAAGGAACAAGAATAAGAGCTGATACAGTTCATGATCTCAGTGCTGACTGCACATTAGGATGACCGGGGACCCTTTAAAGCCCTCAGTGCCCGGACACAACCCAGACGGATGGCACAGCGCCCCCGAGGTTTGTCCAGAATGCCGGTTTCTTTCCAGGCTCCTGAGAGAGTCCAGTATGCAAACAGAGTTGCGAGCCACCGACCTGGGTGATTGAGGGTTGAGATGAGGGCCTCTGGCTTCCAGGCTGTTCCTACATGTCTCCTATCTCCTCTCTCCTCTCGTTCCCACAGGCTCCCTTCACTGCTGTGCACTCTTGCGCTGGGTTTGCAAGCTGTCCCGGGACTGCCTGGGCATCCCAAATCTCCTCTGGCCTCTTTGTCAACCTTGGACTGAGGTGTTTCGGGCTGCGGAGGCAGGTGGTGTTAAACACAGAGGGGCGGGGAGGCAGTGACTCACAGTGAGTCGTGTGGGGGGACCTGGAGAAGACAGGTGGCACCTCCTCCTCAGGATGTTACAGACTGAGCTCAGGACCTCGCTAACAAGGGAATGGTTGGGCCCGAGCTGCTGAGAGGTGGTGGAGCAGAGAGGCTCCTTTCATTTCCTCCTTCTATCTCTGTGCCTGGGAGGCAACGCAAAGGGCCTACATTCCGTAAAGGAGGTTAGGGGTGGGTTCATGTCGACACTGGGCAGCAGATGCCTGGTTTTACATAGGATTTCAGCCACCCCCACCTTCACAAGAACCCCTGGTGTCTCTGGGTTCTAGACCTGGGGGCAGTGGGCTTACTCAGCAGATGTAGATGTCTGGAAGGACCAGGATCTGTGCCCAGAAAGCCAGCTGCTTCCTTGCAGATAACAGGTAGCCAGCCCACTGTTTACATTTATATGGTTAGAATCTTCATTTTTATCTACCTTTATGAAATTCAGTGGCCCTCAAACTTTAGCTGTGAGTTTGTTAAAACACAGATTAGGCAAGGGCAATGTAACCAAGAGGAATTACTGAAAATCAAATGAAGGTTGAGCATGATAGTGGGACAAAAGGAAAGTAAAAGGAAATAGAGGAAAGAACTAGGAGGCAAAGGACATTTATAGACATCTAAATACAGGCAGGTACATATGTAAATATATTTGATATGATGATGGGGAAATAGATCTATGTGCATATATTTATAGGTTTAGTATTAAGGTTGTAGATGGACATTGGGCCTCTACTCAAGTACTCCCTCAATGCAAGCACACTTTATTTTAACACCTGGCATTCCATGATGCTCACCTTCCCGACACAATCGCTGAAGACAAATGTGTGCATAAGAAAATGTGGTGAAAAAAGCTGATGGTGTCCAGCTATCAAAAGATATAGCAACTAGGGTCTTAAAAACTTGAAGGTAAACAAGCAGCCAACTAGCTCAGAGGCAACAAAGCCGACATGGAAGAAGCACACCAGCCTGTGTGATCACAAGGTGTTGAAGTGATCAGGTATCAGGCATCGAAGAACAAAAAATCCTGTCATTGAGAATGAGGGGCAGTGCAGAGTAGGGGCCCAAAGCCCATCTATAGGCAACTGGACATCCCCTTACAGAAGGGTCGCAGGGAGGAGATGAGCCAGTCAGGGTGCAGTGTAGCAACAATGAGACATACAAGTTTCCTCTAGCTCTTAAATGCTTCCTCCCCACCACTATCATGATCCCAATTCTACCTTACAAATCCAGCTACACCAGAGGATGTACACTGGTACAGACAGGAACTGGAAACACAGGAATCCAGGACAGATGATCGGTGCTGCGAGTGGCAATACCAGGAGAGTGGCGGGAAAGTGGGGTAGAAAGGGGGAACCAATTACAAGGATCTACATATAACCTCCTCCCTGGGAGACAGATAACAGAAAAGTGGATGAAGGGAGATGTCGGATTGTGTAAGATATGATAAAATAAGAATAATTTATAAATTATCAAGGGCTCATGGGGGGCCGGGGAGAGAGGGATAAAATGAGAAGCTAATACCAATGACTCAAGTAGAAAGCAAATGTTTTGAGAATGATGATGGCAACACATTTACAAATGCGCTTGACACATGGATGTATGTATGGATTGTCATAAGAGTTTTGCGAGCCCCCAATAAAATGATTTTTAAAAACCCACAGATTGCGGAGGGTCACCCAAGAAAGCTTGATTCAGTGAGTGTGTGGGGGGGGTGGTGGTGCAAATAACTGGCCTATCTGCCAGCTTATCAGGTGTTGCTGAATCAGCTGCTCTTTGACCAACCACTGGCCCAGACATTCAGAACCACCTAGCCACTTCCCGACTCTCCATGCATCAGTCCAGGGGCAGGTCCCGTGACTGACCAGAAAGCTGGATGAGAGTTGAGTTAATGGTTTACCACAGAATTGCTAGGCTGGATATTCCACGGAAAACATTGCTCAGTTCTTTGCTTGGTACAATGTTCTGTTTCTCTGGCTAATTTTTAAATAAGCATAATCACGGCTTCTGGGGCTTGTGACTGGGGCCCAGCAGCAAGGAAACATGGAGTCCTGGAGTAAGAAGAAATCCCCACTTGTGTAGAATGTTGCTCGCCCGCTCTGTGCAGGGTTCGACCATCACGGACAGCCTTGCAGTGTTCTCAGCTTGGCTCGTTAGAGTCTTGTCTGTGATTTTTGCAGCAGGTCCCTGTGTTCACATGTTGGGGGGGGGGGGGTTGGTGTTTGAGGAGCAAACACTGGAAAAGCACTTGCCTTCGTGCAGAAGCTCCCCGTCCTTGGGGGAAGCACAAGTCGACGGCAGAGGCTGCTTCCGAGCCAGCTGCTTGGATTGGCAGAATTTTGCAGCTGTTCAAGGCACAGGAAGCCGACTCTTCAGCTGTCAGAATTCATGCCTCTGGTTGGACAAGGTTGGACGAGGGCCGGAGGCACAGTATGGGTCCTGGGCTGGACTTCATGCTGCAGCCAGATGTGGTGCTGGGGGCCTGCTGCTCACACTGTATTGTTGTGCTCCCGTCGGGCGCTATCAAACCTGCCTTTCACTCAGCGTGACCCACGTGACAGAGCAGGACAGCCCCATAGTGTTTTGTAGACGGTGATCTTTAGAGGCGTTGGACACCAGGTCTTTCACCCTTGGAGCCATGAAGTGGGGGATTGAACTGATAACCTTCCGGAGAGTAGCCAAGCACTCAACCAAGGATAGACCTTGATAAACGCAGGCACTGATGCAAAGGATGTAGGCCGGGGCCCCAGAGTCTCATTCTGAACAAGCTCCTGGTACTGCTGCTGCTGCTGGTATAACTAGCATGTGTGATGCTGGCTTTTAGCCTCAGCCTCTTCAGAGACATGTGGAGATGGAAGTGGGTTTATTTTAAATCGTCCTGGTGTGGACATAGGGACCTGGGCTCATCTACACAGGGGATGGCGAAGGGAATGCGGACACAACATGTGAAGGAAAATCAGAGGATAAGCTCCTCCTCTCCCCGGCACCAGAATCCAAACTAGAGAGACCCGTTCTGTGCCCACAGGACCCATTCATTTTCCCAACCTAGGCCTTGAGCCCCTAGAACAGTGGTTCTCAACCTTCCTAATGCTGCGACCCTCTAATACAATTCCTCATGTTGTGGGGAACCCCCAACCATAAAATCATTTTCATTGCTACTTCATCACTGTAATTTTGCTTCTGTTACGAATCAGGCAACCTCTGTGAAAGGGTCGCTTGACCCCCCGCCCCCAAAGGGGTCGCAATGCACAGATTGAGAACCACTGCCATAAAATAAGGAAACTGGGTCTCAGGGTTCTCTAGGTTTCAATGTTCTCTGTAGGTGTGTAGCTCAGTGCCCAATACATACGTGTTGCCTGAGTGAATGAACATACTTAATACCCTTCTCCTGTGGCTAATGAATACCTCATTAGTGTTCAATGGCATAGAGTACCTTCCAACACGGCTGAAAAGAAAGGTGCTGGAGCCATGGGGACACTTCGTTGGACTCCTGTTTTACCACTTTTCCCCTGGCAGCTGTGTTGGGATTGAACTCAAGGGGAACAGGGGTGAAACAGGAACCAGTCAGGCCCCAATGACTGGACCGTCGCCACGAGCAGTGGTGGCTTGGCTAGAACACGAGCCACGGGAGTGATGAGATGTCGAGGGCCTCTGGAGTGCTTCTAGAGAAATAAAACCATAAATATGGGCTTCTTAAATTGGCCCTCCAGCCTGATTAGTCTCAACAGCACTAATAATACTACTTCAACACCCCACTCCTGGCACCAAAATGTGTTAGACGGGGTTCTCTAGAGAGACAAAGCCAGATTGCTAGTGATTATATAGATAACACAAGAAATGAACTGTTAAATTATATACAGATATATATGAAATGAACAGTTAAATTATAAAGCAGCACAAATGGCTCAGTGCAACTCACTCCCGTGAGAGAGTTGTGAGACACTGGCAGTCCTTTAAGTCTCGAGGGCCGCCAGTTAGTCCTCTGTAGAGAGAGAGCGAGGCTATATCGTGCAGAGCCATCTGTAAACCAAGCATGACTTTTTTGGTCTTCAGTTACAGTATGGTAAGGAACTCCCCAGGAGGCCGTAGGTGCAGACTGGGAGAAAGAAGGCAATGTGACAGGAGTGGAGACTGGGCATTTGGTCCACTTCTTCATGTAGCTTACTTGTCCCTTCAAGTCATCAGGGTGTGTTGACGGAATGGATATGAAATGTGCTAGAAAGAGAAAAATCAAGAACAATTCCAAAGCTCTGGGTCAAAGCAACTGAATGGTCACCAATCAAGGCTGAGCCAGCCATGAGGGAAGCAGGTGTAAGCAGGGGAAAAATAGGAATTTGGTTTTGAAATGTTCCCTTGGAGGCATTCTATTTAAGACATCCCAGTGGAGACGTCAAGTAGAGAGTTGGACATCTGGGTAGGGCTGGAGCTGTACGTTTGAAAGCCATCAGCACATAAAAGGCACTTAAAAGCCTGGAGCTTGGTTGACATCATCGAGATAGTAAGCTTAGGTACAGAAGAGGACCGAGGTGTGAGCTCCGGGGTGCTCGAGTTGGGAGAAGTAAACCAGCAAGAGAATGAAAAGACAGTTCGCAATAAGAGGCCTGGACTGAGTGTGAGAAACGTGTGGCACAAAACTCAAAACCGTTTGGAAAGAAAGGTCAGGTATACTGGTCTGTTAGAGACTGGTAGAATGCCCAAGACAATTTGGGACCTTAAACCCAAACTCACTGCCGTCAAGTAGATTCCAACTCATGGCAATGGGATAGAACTACAGTTTCTGAGACTGTCATTCCCTATGGAGTGGAGAGCCTCAGAGGAGCTGGTGGCTTTTAATGACTGGCCTGAGGGATCGCCACCCAATATGTAACTACTACGCCACCAGATCTTTTTCCGACAATAGGCGGGCCTGTATGGTGACCCCAACCACCAGGGAGGCACAACTCTACAGCAACCAACCAATAGGGGACCAAGGGAAACGTTTGTCTAGGCATGAAGTTCAGAAGGCAGGAAGAACGAAGGAAGGAAGGAAGGAAGGAAGGAAGGAAGGAAGGAAGGAAGGAAGGAAGGAAGGAAGGAAGGAAGGAAGTGGTAATGACAGGGAGGAGATGGGGCGAGTGCTGCTGCATTGCAGGGATTGTGATCAACGTCAGACCTTGAAATGTGTAAGCATTGTGGAATGGAGACCAACTTGCTTTGTAAACTTCCACCCCAACAGACAATAAAAAACAAAAAGAAAGAAAAGGGAGGAGGAGGGAAGGACTGAGGAGGAGTGACCATGGGGAGAAAGATGACTGAATAGTTAGGCAGCAGCCACATCCTGGAAACCTACTGGAACCAAGTTCACCGGAAGAGGAAGTCATGAACCAAGTCAGTGCTATGGGAAGGTCAGGCATGAGGGAAGCTGAGGAGTGGCCACTGAATGTAGCAAGGTGCAGGCGTGGGTGACTTGGAGGATGGTCTTGGTGGAGTGACAAGGAAAGTCTATTTGGAGCAGTTTAAGGAGAAAGGAAGAAGAATTCACAGCCCCGAGATAAGATGACTCTTTAAAGACCATTTCCTGCAAAGGTTAGTAGAAAAGGGAGGCATATAGCAAAAGGAATGGGTCAAATGCATTGTTTTTGTTGTATGAAGATGGAAAGATACAGCGGGTGGCGGTGGGGAGAGGGGAAAAGGGGGCTGGTGGTACAGGGCAGCGGGGAGTGCTGAGTAATGCTGGCATGTGTCCCCGCCCCCAAGAGAAGGGTTTGGCTCGCCTTTAACGGGCAAGGACACACGTGTAGGTGCGGACGCTCGTGGGTGGGTCGAGGCACTGGAAGGAGCCTGTGGGAAATCTCTCCAGCCGACTTCAACTTTCTCCACAAGGGAGCCGGGTAAGGGGGAGGGAAGGAAAGTCCTAGGAGAGTCCAGGAAATGGACGCGGAAAGTGGGCGTGGTTTCTGGAAGTAGGACCCAGCGGGTGAGAGACAGCAGATGGTACACTGGACTGGAGGTCCCAGCGGAAGCGTAAGGTTATTGAAACTGCAAGTATAAGAGGGAATGAACTGGAAGTCCAAGAGGTCATGGTTCTGAGGTGGACTGTACAGAAGCACCAGTGTTATTGGTAATAAATTAGCGTCTTTACGGCCGGTATAAAGTCTCAAGTAAGATGAACCAATCAATCATCTTGGGATGCTCCCCACTTGCCCACCCACAGTTTACCCGGGGTGCCAGCCTCCCCTTGTTCTTGTCCTGCCTTTGGGGTCCTGTCACAGGCTCAGGCGCACATGGGTCTAGTCTGTAAACAGAACCTTGGGGTGGGTCCCTCACGGCCACGGCATGCATGGCTGTGGCTCAGCAACACCCCAGTGTGAACAGGAGGCGGCTTCAGCTGGGACCCAGCCTGGGAAGGGGCTCTGGTGGAGCTGCAGAGGCAGGGGCTCAGTCTTTTCTTGGTGTGTGTCTTGGTGCTGCAGGGAGAACAGCCAAAGCCTGCCAGACTGGCAACTGCCTGCCCCCCTGGCAGGCTGGGCTTTCTTTATGCCAAAGTGCTCTGCAAAGTAGCATTGCCGTGAGTGGAACAGGTAGGCGTGTTAACAGAGCTACACGGAACTTGAGGATGAATGTTAACAGAGCTACACGGAACTTGAGGATGAATGTCTGGACACAGCCCTGAAGCTAAGCACTTTAAAATGGGTGCAAGTACTTGCTGCATGGCAACAACCCAAAGTATTCAAGAAAGCAGGTCCTGTGGGGGGTGAGGGAGTGTGGCACAGAGGGGCTCAGAACATCCATGGGTTCAGGAGTGTGTGCCATGGCCTTCTGGGTTTTGGAAAGCCCTGGGTGCACAGAAGCAGCACCTTGTGTCAGTCCCAACTCCCAAGTCTATTGGGCAAAGAACTGCCACCAGGAGGGACGTTCAGCCTTTATAGTTAGTCTCCTTTCCTGCTGCCAGTCCATCTCAGGCCATTTACACAGAGCCGCCCTGCCTCCACACTGCCCTCTACAGGCGAAACCCTGCCAGGTGTCTTACAAATAAAGTGTATCATGTAAACATTCCTTCCTCCCCTCCGCAAATGAAGTTGCTTCTAATTTTGAGTAAATGAGTCTATCTTATATTCTTCTGACCTCAAGAAGCAGCACATCTGAGGACAAAAGGAAGGAGCCCCGGGGCATACCAGAGGATATGGGATGCAACCTGCAGCTCCCCCAAGTTTGCACGCTCGGCTATAGTCACTCCAAGAGGTAGCAGGAACAGAATATGGTCTCTATTCCTAGTTCCTAGAACAGAGACCCCCGAGAGGCTCAGCTTGACTAAGTGCAACACACACACACACACACACACACACATACAGCTTCAATCACAGATAAGTGAAGCACATCGTGCATAAGACAGTGTACCCCTGTGAATGGGGCAGGGCAGTTTCCATGAAACGGGGAGCTCAGAAAGCCCAACAGGTACCCTTCAGAGAGAGTGTCGCTTCTGGGCCCTCACCCTGCGCTCCCACATGCAGCTTCAGTCCTCGAGTGCCTAGCTGCGGCCAGCTGCTGCTGATTCTGACCCGGACACCCACCCATATGCAGAGGAGAACTGTCCATGCAGTCCACACACAGATCACCAGGCCTGTCTTGTGAGGCGCTTCTGGGTGAATTAGAGCTGCCAACCTTTTGGCTGGTGGTTGAGTACTTAACCGTCACCAACCACAAGACTACTCAAGTGACTACCTCCTGCTATGGAGTTCATTCTAGCCCACAGGGACCGGCCTTCTGGAGTCGGCACGGTTTCTGAGGCGAGAAGCCATTGTGAGAGAAGACAGCCTCATCTTTACCTTGGGGAGCACAGAGTGAGGGGCAGATTCTTACTTCCTTTATAGATAGGGCAACGGAAAATGTAAGCAGCGAGTTTGCTCAAAAATACATATGGGTCAGGCCTGCCATGCATGCAGGCTGTCTCTAAACTCTGCACCAGCCTGCCTGCAGGAAGGAGAGTCACCCCCCGCCCCGCCCCCTCTCATGGCTGCCCTTGGTTTCCTCCTTACTTTAGGTTTGATTAGATCCATGTTTCCCAATGTGGGTGAAACCACCCCCTGGAAGATTCTGGAATGATCCGGGGGGGGGGGCTGCAAAAGCAGATGCCTACACTTTGTCCTGGATTATGGGTTATTGTACCAAAGTGTTTAATTACCAAGGAGGCACTTAGTACTTTTTATTCTGAAAGGGGCATTGGGCCCAGTCCGTCTGGGAAGCTCTGGTTCCGCCAGCGTCACGCAGTAAGAGGGGCGATGTGCTGGCGAGCCAGTGACTTCGCAGTCAAGCCTGGGGAGTATGTGACTGAGCGGAAGCACGACAGGCGAACATTCCTCTTCCTTTCTTTATTAATGAGTCAAGGTACACAAAGACTGAGGAAAACGTCACATAAAAGGCTCGCGCGTCTTCGAGATCTCCAGGCCTCGCTCTCGTCTGGCGCCAATGGCCATCTGTGAGGGACGTGTAACAGAAGCCGGCGCGCATGGGCACTCACGGTCACCGATTCAAGTATCTTCCACTCGAAGTGAACCCGACATGGGATTTCAAGCTTGAGGGGCTGCTAATGGGGAGAGCCTGTCCAGAGCCACGTCTCAGGGACCTGACGGTCGGAGTTGCCATGTGTTACTGGTCACAGCTCTGGCAAAGAGAGGCAGGCCACTTCAGGCCCAGTACGTGCTCTCCGCAGCAAGCGCAGGAAGGTGGCGGGTAGAGGTCTATGCCAAACCATCCGAGTTGGTTGGAAACCAACAGCCACCACTCATTGTCCTATGTGACCAAGTGCAGAGAAAGCATGAGCCCCGGCCATGGCCCAGGCCGCAGCGAGTGGAGATGGCTGGGATTCCTGCTGGGGAAGGAGTTCCTAGGGAAATGCTGGACCAGTGGGAAGGTGTCCAAGGCGTGGGGCGCTCCAGGCACGTCAAGCTGGCACTTCCGGGGCCTGGAAACCAAGGAGCACATAGGGATGACCCCAGTAGCTCCATGGTCTTGGAGTCACGTGACAAACTGGTCTCCCAGCCTGACTCCACCGGGAGAGCAGAGGAGATGCCAAGCAGGGTGCCAGGCCTGCCCTGCTCGCAGGCCTGCTCTGGCTTGTCCAACAGCCTCAGCTCTAAAACCAACCTGTCCTTTTAAGTGTTCTGTACCCATTGCCGATGGGAAAATGAGAGTGTGGACCATGCAAAGGGCCCCTCCTTAGGCAGTGTCTCCCCTAGGCACTGTGGGGTCCAGTGGCAGGCTGTGTGCAGGACAGAGCCCTGGCAGATGGCGTCAGGGACCATCAGAGGCCTTGGTCGGGGAGTTGGGAGGATGTGCCCTGACGTATACTGGTGCCCAGGAGCCAGGCTATTGATCCTACCTTCCTTTCTGCTTCCTCCATGGCTATAGGTCCCACTCCAGCCCAACTGGTCTACTTCCAACGACCCCTCTCTGCTGCCAAGAGACTGTCTGTCGGCTGCACTAGGTAAGAGGATGCTGACGGCGGTCCATGCCCAGTACCTGTTTTCTAGCAGCGGACACTGCCCTGTGAGCAGGGCTTCCTGTCCTGCTCCATACGTCCTCAACACAGAGCATCTCCATCCTCCCTGCCCCTTCCCCGGGGCTGCTGGGAGCCCCCCGTGGAGCTGCTCACACCCCCGCCAGGGACACAGGCTCCGAGGAGCACAGGGTTTGTCTGTTTCATGTTTCAAATGCTCACTCATGTTAAGGGACCCTGGGAAACTCGGAAGTGCCTCATCTGGAATGTTCTTTGTTATCCTTTCCATGAGGGAATTATTTAGACAGATAATAAGTTTTCTTTCCAAAGGACAAGACGCCCAACGGTTTCGTCCTGTGGGGGACTCTGTCTTCAGCTGCGAGCCTCGGGCAACTGAGTGAGCAACTCTATGGTGGGAGAATCCAGGCATGTCGGTGCGGATCTGCGCTCCCTTGATCTGTGCTTGTTCTTCTCCACAGAGGGACCAGGCTGGCTGCTGGCGATGTCCCCAGATGGGCAACATCTGGTAAGTAAGGCCACGAGCTGTGCCATCTTGAGACATTCTCTTGGACACGCTGCTCTTCTTGCTGCCTGGCTGTGTGGGTCCTGGCGAACCCAGTCTTGGGCTTGCACCAGCAGCACCTGGGTTTGGATTAAGATTCGGCATGAACTAGAGTTTTCTGGATGGCATCTACATGAGCTTCCATGGACATGGAGAACTTAGGATGTTGACATCAGAGAGGCACCGGTGATGAGGACAGCTCAGAGCAGCCCAGGGACCCCGGGATGTAAACGCACGCTGTCACAGAATGAACGCACTCCTTTGCAAAGCCGGTCGGTTCCCGCATTTCCTGTTGTCGAACAGACATGCCCGACTCTGCCCTCAGCAAAATGCATTTCTATTTCCCAAGCTCCGCATGCTCAACGTTAACAAGGCGCTCTGGGTGAACACATCTCTCTTCTCTCCAATGTGTATGCTACTCACAGGGCCTGCTTCCCTCCTAGGTCTCATCCAGGCCCCGGGGCGTCCAGCAACTCTGTCCATTGGCGTCTGCTGTCAAAGTCACTATCCTTTCAGCTTGAGTTGAGTTTTGACACTGTTGGGGAAACTCGGTTTTTAAAATACCACCAAAACACAAACCTTCCAGATAAGTTATCAGAGGGGCCTTCTGAAGACAGGAGACCTCATCAGCCAATGGACATAGGCCCCTTTAATAAAATAATAATCACTCAAATAATTTTTCAAATCAAGCGAAGACATCCAAGCTTCAACACTGTTGACTGGGGAGGACGGGGGAGAGTTGCTCATGGCTTGATTTGTACCTGTACCTGCACATGGAAATGACGCGCTGCAGATAAAAGAAGCAACACACCACTGGGAGAGGGGCCGGGAGGGGCGACTCCACACCAGAGGGAGGGGCTTGGATAGCCGTCTGTTGGTGTGTCGCTTCCTTGCTTCTGCCAGAGGCCAAGCCAGACCCCATCTCCTCCCTGCTCACCCTCCCACTCTCCCTTCCCGGGCTGAGTCCCTGGCCGAGGGTCGTGGTTAGAAATGGTTTTCAGTGCAGTGAGGCAGTGGAGGGCTCCCGAGGACCGGCCAGTTCCTGGTCACCGTGCCTTGGACGTCAGGCCCGTCACAGTATCACACACTGCAGTTTGTGGGTGCCAGCAGTGCGGTCTCCCCGCCATTTGGTCTTCTTCTTCTTCTTCTGGCTTTTCTCCGGGATCTGCTGCCTGTGGGACAGAAAAGAGCAGAAAAGCGCAGTCAGACTGGCAGCAACGCGGTGGCCTGCGGCCTGTTCTGACCAGCATATTGCTGTTGTCCTCCTTGCCGGGATGGCGCTTCCGAGGCCAAGGAACGAGGAAGCTGAGGACAGGGAGACGTCACCAGCCTTCTGATTAGAGCTACCGGCATGCATACACCGAAGCCACGCAGTTAAGTCACAAGCAATGTCATGTTTTGTGTTTTCTACCGTGTTGGCCTCTTCTGGATTTCCTCTTTTAAATAAAATCTCAGGTCTACTGAATACAAGCCTTTTACATGCTCTCTGTTCACCCTTCCCACGGCTAAAACTTGCCCATGGAACTGTAGGTCCACAACCAAGAGCCACGGTGGCATCGTCCAACTGCAGGCCAGACGTCCAAGAGCAAACCACTTCACGAGTGCAGTCCAGGCGTGCCAGCCAAAGCACCAGCGGAGGCTCCAGGGCGGTGCGCTGGCGAAAGCCGTGTGTCAGCCCGGCCAGGCCATGACTGTCAGCCATTTGGAGATGCCACGGAATCAACTTCCATTTTGTGATCTGGTGTGACTGGTCAATCAGGTGGAAGGGACGTGACCTGCATCCAATCTATCTGGATGTCCCGACAGGCCTGCTCCCTCTCAACACTGCATCTGACTTGTCACCATCCGACCTCTGCTTCTTGAGACCTGCATGAGCCAGCAAATTCGCCAGCTCTTATCACCACATGGAGGTCTCAGGAGAACCTCCCACCTGACACCAAACTCACACGCTCATCTGTGCAACCACATGAGCCACCTCCTTGAACTAAATCTCGCTCCATATTTATATATATGCTTCGTTGGCTTTTGTCCTCTGGCAGACTAAGACTAAGACAGTGGGGAATATTAATACTGCTGAGTGTGTGTGTGTGCGTGTGCGCACATGCATGTAACGTGTCATGGGATCTGAAGATGGCCGGCAGAGAAGGAAACTGGCACCTCCCTAGGTCAGTTGGCACAGAGAACCAGTAGAGTTTGCCAACATACAGGAGCACGCGCAATGAGCGGTACTTGAGAACCACTGTGAATGCTGGGGATTTGGAAATGGGCAAGAAAGAGGGGTGGCAGGAATACCAGTGACGTGGCTGCTTGGACCATCTAGCCATGAGGGGATTAAAATCTGGATTCTGACCGTGCAATAGATGAGGGTCTCTTTAGCAGGCCAGGAGCCTGGTAGTGTGGTATGTTATGCACCAAGCCCACCAGCTGCTCCTTAGGAGAAAGATGGGGCTTTCTGCTTCCGGAGAGATCGACAGCCTTGGAAGCCCAAAGGGGCTACTCTGTTCTCTTATTGGGGGATTCAGCAAGCTCCTGACAATATCTGGAGATGACAGTGTGTGGGTTCTGGAAAGGAAGTCCATAAACAATGGCTCGGAAGTGTGGGCCTGGGAATCGGAATGCCAGCTGTGCAGATAACATACTGAAGGGCACTCCGACATCAGCCTCGGAAGGGGAGACAGACCTACACTTCACCGAGTTGAACACGTCCATGCTGGGTGAGCAGGGGGCAGGAGGGAGGGGAACTTCCCGGCAGCCTGAGCTGACCCTTCAGGAGGGCTTTCCATTTAGCTGTGAGTACTGGGTTCACCCACAGACCTGTCTGTAGCTGGGGGAGGAGAGAGCGAGGGGAGGCAGAGGAGAGAAATGGGCGGAGGTATATGAAATCCAAAAATAGGAATAGACCGGGCTGATGACTAGACAAGATGAACGTGATTAATTGTACAGGCAAAAGAAATGTTAAAATGGAAAATTCTTTGTTACATATATCTTTACCCCCCACCCCCCACCCCACACACACACACACACAAAGAAAGAAAGAAAATCCAAGAATAGGGCCAAGGTCCCAGAGCCACACAGGGCCCTGGTGGAGAAGCTGTGTCGGTGGGGTGTCTGAAGCCGTGGGCCACAGCCCGGGCCCCTCCGGCCTGCCCGCACAGCACTCACCTGATGACTCTGACGAGGTCGTGGAAGGCTTTGTCGACATTGAGAGGGGGGTCCTTGGCGCTGGTCTCTATGTACGGGATCTGAAAGGCAAAGCTGAGCCTTGACACAGTGGCATGGAGTCACACAAAGTCCTGTGAACCTTTTAAAATGCAGATGTTCAGGGCACTGAGGAGGCAGGCCTTTTGAAGGCCCCTCTAAGCAGCTCATGCCTCCTGGGGTGCTGGCCTCTGCCTGAAGGTTAGGCAGTTTGACTAATAGCTTTTAACTCCCCCCAGCCTGAACCCCCACTTTTCTCACTCACTCACTCACATCAAGTCGATGCAGACTCATAGACAGACCCCTTGTGGGTTTCCAAGACTGTAACTGTTTACGGGAGTTGGTGGTTTTGAACTGTCAACCATGGGGATTGCAGCCCTACTCTTAACCACTATGCCACCAGAGCTCCTCCTGTTCTCTGGTCACAGAGATATTTAACAGTTTCCTAAAAATAGAAAACTCTCCCTTTTTTCTGGCATATTGGAAGAGTGAAGAAGGTCTCATTTGTCAGACTAAAATACTTTCTGATACGTCATTTTCCTTTTCCTCTGTGTTCCTATCTTGGGGTGACTTCGGCCCCCCCTCCCAGGCCCTCCAGAGTGGATTCTGCTGGCCAAGGCTGGGCTGGGCTGTGAGCAGGACATAGCCCTGGGCCTCTGGCCAGTTACCCTGCCACACACTGGCCTGCCCACCCCACCCTGCCCTGAGCCTGTCTGACATTCTCTGGGCTGTTTGGGAGCCCAAGTTCCAGGTCCCCACCCCAGGCCTGCAGAGCGGGTGGGGTACTGACTTCCCACACGTCCCAGCCCCCAACAAGCACAGCCTACATTGTGTTTGGTCGCCATTTCTTTTCCTTGCTCCCTGGTGATCTTCCTCAAATGCATCAAGTCGACCTTGTTGGCCACGAGGATCATGGGGAACGACTCCCTGGGAAACGAAGCAGAAGTGGCTCTGTGAGGTTCACTGCCCCCACGGGCCACTGGCAAGACCGGGCCTCCAGCACCTCCTCAGTGGGCCTCTGAGGTTCTGGGAAGGGGCAGGGAGTCGGGCAAGACCTGGGGCCTGGGGGCAAAGGGGGCCTGGGACTGCTGGCTGCCTTGCTTTGAAGCCTTAACCCTGTTTCAAGGCCAGCCAGGGGCTGTCCTGGCATCCGCTCCAATGCACAGCACACTGCTGGTGACAGGGACTTCACGACAACGGAGCGGTCGCGCGGGGCTCTGGGACCACCCGGAAGGGCGCTAGGGGCAGGGCCTGGCACACGGCTGGCAGTGGATAAATGGCAGCGGAACGAGAGGGCTGACCCAGGAGGGAGTGTCGAACTCACGAGGCCGGTCTATCTGAAAAGCGTCATCGCCGTAGGCACACAGCCAAGGCGCATCTGTACGCGAGGGCCACACGGGACTCTCAGCACCGTTAGTAACACCGGGTTTTTAAAAAGTCTAATTTAACAGGTGGAAAATCGCCCTCTCATATGTTCACTTGCATTTCACTGATGAGGAAAGCGGTTACATATCCTCCCATGTCAGAATCATTCGGTTGTGGTTTTCCTTTTGCGTTACATATTTAGGGACTTGACCCACATGGTACCTATTGGAGCTGTGAGTGTGTGTGTGTGTGTGTGTGTGTGTGTGTGTGTGTGTCCATTAGTGCTCTGCCTGGGGAACAGGCATGAACTGGGGTTCTCCAGCTGTCCTGGGGTTTGTTCAGGACTTGCTGTCTTCCCATCAGCTTGTCCTCTGCTTTCCTTTATGTCGCCTCTTTGAATGCCAACGAACTGCTCTCTGCTGGACTGACCAGACCAGTCGGGCTCACAGCAGACTGCAGATTCGTTACCTAAGACTAAGGGGAGACGCGCCTTGGATCAGGGAGCGGAGGCTGAGGCCTTGGCGCAGTGTGGCCTTACAGAAGAACCCATGTGGGAATGAGCGGCGCCGAGGTCTGAGTCCGGCTCTGTACGCAGGAGAAGCCGAGCAAGCCCCACCTGGGCCAGGGGGCTCTGCACCAGCACTCACCTGTCCTTGACTCGGAGGATGAGCTGGTGGAAGCGGTCCACGTGCTCGAAGCTGGCCTTGTCAGTGACCGAGTAGACGATGAGGAAGCCGTCGCCCGTCCGCATGTACTGCTCCCGCATGGCGCTGAACTCCTCCTGCCCAGCCGTGTCCAGAACTGGGATGTGAAGAGGCACTTAGGAGCTGCCACCGCCCAGCCTGCACCCCTGTGCTCCCCACAGAAGGGCACCCTGCCTTCCTGGGGCTGGGCAGTAAGGGGGTGCAGTAGGAAGGGGGGTTATGCTTCAGGCTCTAATTGGCTTGTTTATGGATCCACCAAGTCCTTCTCCCAGATTCCAACCCATGGTGCTGTCTGGGCCTAAACCCCAAAACAAAAACCAATCAAACTCACTGCCATTGAGTCTATGACTGCTGACCCACAGCAATCCTGCAGGACAGGGCGGAACTGCCCCTGTGGGTTTCTGAGACTGTCACTCTTTATGGGAGCAGAAAGCCTCATCTTTCTCCCTCCGAGCAGCTGGTGGTTTCAAACTGCTGACCTTGTGGTTTGCAGTCAAACTCATAACTACTATGCCACCAGGGTTCCTGACCTAGAGAATGGCTTCACAAGTTCCTGTGGGGCATCCTCAGCGCTGCTGCAACCCATAAGGACTGGCATTCTTGGGGGGTTCAACTGATTCCCCAGAGCCCCAATTTCCTCTCTATAAACTAGAAGCTCTGCCAGGAGAGAGGAGGGTTAGAGGAGAGAGAGAGAGAGTCTCCCCCAGGGGGAGGGGTGTGTGTGTGTGTGTGTGTGTGTGTGTGTGTGTGTGTGTGTGTGTCCGTCCGTCCCAGGGGGAGCTCTGCTGGAGTGGAGCAGAGGTAGGCTGGCAGTAGGGAAAGCGGGAGAGGAAGCAGGGCAGCCAGCCTGGGAGACTGAATGAAAGGCGAGGGCCACCCCCCACCCACTTCTGCCTCACTTCCCAGCACCCCTAGCAGCTCTGCTTCAGCTTCCCGTCCCTCACCCACTGCCCGTTTCGGAGAGCCACAGCCCTAGTGGGGTGAGGAGAGGGCTTCCCTGTAGAAGTTCCAGCCTGACGCCTTCACACTCCAGACAAAGCCCTGTAGGACCAGAGGGGAACCCTTCCGTGGCCCAAGGCCCTCACTCCCCTTCTAGCCCCCTTTCTACCCCCTGGCTCAGCCCACTCTCCTCCCAGGAGCCAGTGGCGCATGGCCACCCACCGGCTGTTCGTGCCTCAGTGCCTAACACTGTGGCCCCGACAGGCCTCACTCCTCAGTGACCCCGTTTCCACAGGCAGTAAGACCTGCTTGTGGGGCTTGGGGTACGTGTACAGGCATTCACTGAGCTCCTGATGGGGGACAGACCACTCTGCTTATGTTTAGTATCAGCTTCTACGAGGGCAACTCCGCCCTCTGCGCAGGAATGGGGGTCGCTGGGGATTCTGAGGCTACCCTGAGCCGGCACCCAGGGCCTGCCTGTCTGTGGAGACTCTGCTGCCCTCGGGCGGGGAGTGGAGGTCACCTCTGGGTCATTACTGTTTTGTAATCGGAAACTGCCCAGCTACTGGTTTCCCATTTAGATCGTCAAAACCTCCAAACTCACTGATGGGCAAGGAGAGGGTCTGAGCCTGTATCTTACTCTTCATGGTGCAGACGGCAGAAAGCCTCATTCTTCCCCATGCCCCCACCCCCGTAGCAGGTGGTTTCAAATCGCTGACTTTGTGGGGGGGCAACATGAAACCCACACAGCCGCCAGGGTCCCTACCGCAGAGATGGCCCTGCACAGGAGTCACGGCCCTGGCAGGCCCTCTTCCCTAGGCTGCTGTGTGACTAAAGAAGGTCTCAGGGGGCAGGCGCAAAGACAGTAGTGTCAGGGTCACCCCCCTCTGGGCCTTTGCAGAGACCACCCCCTGCCCTGCAACACCTCCTCCAAGCACTCTCCTGCACCCCCCCCACCCCCCCCCACCCCCGCTTCATGGTGCTTCTCTGGCCTGAGTGCCCATCACCCTCCCACCCCCTACTGCAGCAGCTGGTCTGTGATTGCCCCACTGCCCGCTTACCCAGGATAACTGCCCATAATATTGTGTGGCTCTAGAACAGGCCTCTCTGAAAAGCGAACCCACCCCACTGAGCTGAAGGATTTGAAACTGGCCCCCCAAATGTAATGATCTGTCATTCAACAATGTAACTTTTCAACCTTGATCTGAGAGGTGGAGCGAGTGACCAGAGCAAACTCTGTGCTCAGTGAGTGAGCATTTCTCAGACACACGTGGAATGGTTCCAGCGAGCTACCTACTAGACTAGAAATGGAAATCTCCACAAATCCAAGAAGCAGAAATCAGAAATGAACAGAAACCAGGGGTAAAAGGAACACATCTAAAAATGGCTGTCTTCTAGCTCCTCAGAGCAGAAACTACTGTGCTGACTGAACGGACAAAGACAGTAGTACAACCTCTGGTTTGAGGCCAAAGTGGTACTCAGAGGGGCAGTGTAGCCTCTAACACATTTCAGAAAACAAGACAGACTGGAAAATTAATTGAACACCTAAGTGAAGAGGCTAGAAAACAGGAAGTAAACCTCAAGAAAGCCAAAATCACCAGTAAAAGGAGCAATTGAGAAAATGAGAGAAGGGAGAGAGTAATTGAGAACTAGAAATCAAAAGCTGGTTCTTGGCACCCATCGGCCCTGCCTTTTCTCTTTGGAAAGACCCACCAGGACCCCTTCGGCAGCTCTGGTCAGGGAGAGGAAAGAAAGACAGCGGCATCTGAGGGGGGGAAGGCCGATGGCTGTGGGCACAGATACGTATTTCATTATGAGAGCGAATAATCGGTTCACACATAGTTTTAGGGCCATATATTTACAAGTCTCGATGAAATGATTCATGAAACTATACATGGCCAAGCCAAAAGTGGTTAAAATGTATGTATATAAAATATGTATTGTCCGATAATTCTAGATGGAATTAAGGAAACAAAACCTACCTCACAGATGTCAGCAAGCTCTTCTTGTGATCTAGAAACTGTTCCACAATCCAAAACAGACAAGACTTTCCAACGCACCCTAAGAACCTGCTATAATGTAAATAAGAAGACAGTACGTGGCTGTGGGGGTGCTGCCTGGCGAGCCCCGCTTATGAAGCGCAGAAGCCGCTGTGCTCTTGGGGAGCTTGGGGGCCCCCGGGATGTGTGCTCAGTCATCCACTCAGCAAGTCTCTTCGGACCCCGGTCCTGAGGGCAGGAAGGGGGAGCACTGTTTACACTGGGTATCTCCTTTTTATAAGGCACCCGGGCCCATGTGGGTTTTTGCGTGTAGATTTCTCTCGTTGTAAACCATGTCCTTAAGTGGTGAGACCACTGAGGTGCGTTGCCCTGTGACATTTCTGAGAGGCCCCTTGGTTGGTGCCCTCCGCTGCCTCTGACTCAGGGGGCCCTCTGGATAACAGAAGGAAGCCCTGCCCTCCTCTGAGCCATCCTCACAATTGTTGCAGCCTCGGTGCCAATCCTTCTCCAGGGTCTTTGTTTCTCTGGACTTCTACTTTCTCAAGCATGACGTCCTTCTCCAGGGACTGGCTTCTCTGATAGCATGTCTAGAGTATGGCAAAGGCTGTCCATCCTCCCTTCCACGGAGAACTCTGGCTGTCCTTTCTCCAAGGTGGATTTGTCTGTTCTTCTGGCAGGTGGTCCAGGGTACTTTCACCAGTACCATCATTCAAATGCACCGAGTCTCCTTTGGTCTTCACTGTCCAGCTCTGGACTGGAAATACCATGTCTTGCCCATCTGCAGACAATTGGACATCCCCTCACAGAAGAGTCACAAGGAAGGGACGAGCCAGCCAGGGTGCAGTATAGCACTGACAAAACATAGAACATTCCTCTAGTTCTTTAATGCTCCCCCCCACCACCCCCCATCATAACCCCAGTTCCGCCTTACAAATCTGGCTAGACCAGAGCATGTGAACTGGTACAGATAAGAGTTCTCGACATATGGAATCCAGGACAGATAAACCCCTAAGGGCCAATAATGAGAAGAGTGATACTGTGAGGGTAGGAAAAACATGGGGGAGAAGGGGTAGAAAGGGAGAACCGATCACAATGATCGACATATAACATCCCACTTTCAGGGGGATGAACAACAGAAATGTTGGTGAAGGGAGACAGCAAATGGTGTAAAATACAGAAGATAAAACTAATTTATAAATTATCAAGGGTTCACGAGGGTGGGAGGGTGGAGGAGGGAGGGGGAAAAAGGAGGAGCTGATACCAAGGGCTCAAGTAGACAGGAAATGTTTTGGAAATGATGATGGCAACATATGTACAAATGCGCTTGCTATAACTGACGTATGGATTATTATAAGAGCTGTAAGAGCCCCAACAAAATGAATTATTGAAGTGAAAATAAAGGAGGAAATGAAATACCATGGCCGGGGCCAGGCACGCCTTAGGTTTCAAAGTGGTACCCTGCCTTTCAGCACTTTCAGAAGTCTTGTGCAGCAGATCGACCGAACCCAATACTTGGTCCAAGTTTGCCGACCTCTGCTTCCATGAGCACTGACTGTGGAGCCAAAGAACTTGAGGTCCTGGACAACGTCCATCTTTTGTCCCTTTATCAGACGGGTCCCGATGAGGATTTCAGTGCATTGAGTTGTAATCCAGACTGAAGGCCGCAGTCCTTGATCTTCATCCCCAAGGGCTTCACATCCTCCTCATCTCAGCAAGCAAGGTTGTGTCACCTGTCCACGGCAGGTTGTTCCTTCAGCCTTGACACTGCGTTCGTCTCCACACGGTCCCGTTTCTCTGCTGGTGCGCTACGGATTGAGTAAGTATGGCGAGAAGTTACAACCCTGACACACGGCTTTCCTGTTCTGAAATCACGCAGTATTCCCTTGTGCTGTCTGTCCGAACTCTCCCCACTGGCACCATGAAGTGTTCTGAAATCCCTGCTCTTCCCAAGGCCGTGTTGAGCTTGTTAGGGTCCTCCGGTTGGATGCCCTTGCATAGTCGGTAAAACACAAGGCAACATCTTTCTGGGGGTCTCTGCATTCAGCCAAGACCCATATGACGTCAGCAGTGATGTCCCCTGCGCCATGTCCTCTTCTGAATCCAAGTGTAACTTAGTGCAGCTTCTTGTCAACGTCCTGCTGTAATCATTGTTGAATGATCTTCGGTGAAAATTTTACTTGAAAATGAGATTTGTGATACCATTAGACAATGTGTTCACATGCCCATTGGGTCACCGTTCTTTAGAATCGGTGTATACATGGATCCCGGGCAGTCCGGTTGGCCAGGTAGCTGCCTTCCAAGTTTCTTGGCATAGGTGAGCGTTTCCAGTGACTCATCATCTTGCTGAAACATTTCCATGGATATCGAGGCTCGGATTTAAAAAGAAAGAAAACACTAGGGAAGGGGGCATGCTCCCTTGTGCTTGGGGTGATGAGGGCAGGATTTAGGGAAAGGGGAGATTCGATCCTGGCTGGCAGACTGAATAGACAGAACACAGACATCAAAGATGGGCGCTGGACAAAGGCCTTTGAGGCAGAGAAACATCATGGAGGCTGGAAGGTAGGCTCCAGGTTGGGGAAGAGATGGATGGAGGGTGAGACAGGGAAACCAGAAGCTGGGGCACCCTGGATCCCAAACTAAAGCATCTGGACTTTGTGGGCGCTCGGGAACGACCAAAGGTTTGGAGAAGGAGAAGCGAGGTCAGGTTGGGGAGCCACGAAGAGGGGTAGAGAGGGGGCGGCAAAGGGATGGCATGGGGAGATGCTGAGAACACCGAACAGAATGCATGGCCAAGCAGGGAAGACGGGGGATTTGGGAATTGCAAACAGGTACAACCAGAGAGGAGGATGTGGAGCTGCTCTTGGCCTGGTCCGGGTGGATTCCATGCCCTGAGCCTGCTCCTGCCCCTCCGCGCGCGCAACACACACACACATGCACACACACACATGCACACACACACAAGGGGAAGTGCTTCCTCACAGGCCCCTCAGCAGCAGCTCTGCCAGGAAGACGCCCAGGGTGGGGGGAGAGGGGGCGGGGGGGACGGGCTGATGACAGGGCAGCTATGGTTTTACGAAATTATGTTTCCACCTGCATCCCCCACGCCTGGTGTCATTAAGGTGGGAGGACTCCGGAGATAGAAACTATTAGTCACTGTGGGTGCATGTGAGTGAGAGTGTGACAGTGACAGAGAGGGGCCAGCTGCTGGAGGGTAGAGACCTCTTGCTGCAGCGGAGGAGATAGGCCCCCGGGAAAGGACCTTGCTGCTTCACCGTCCCTGCCCGGGGTTCCGTGGAGATCTCCACCTGGGTGGCATCTGTCTTCCACACCTCCGCTTGCTGGCTTGCATTTAATCTCTTTTATATCTCCTGACTCACCCTATCCTCATCCTGCCTCGTTAATATGACAATCCATTCCCACACAGGCTCTAACCCTGGGCACAGAGGTTGGGGCCCATAACACCAAGTGAAGCAAGACCGTTACAAAGAGCCACATCTTGCATGGCTTTCTGCTTTTGAGGAAGGTCCCGAACAGGCATCTCCACAGAGACAGACAGACCATAGATGGGCGTTTCCTGAGCTTGGAGCCAGAGGACAGTGTGGAACGACTGCTAATGCCTACAGAGTGTTTTCTTCAAGTGACGAAAACGTTCCAGACTGGGACAGAGAAGCTGGTTGTACTAAAAACACTTCGTTGCATATGTTGGAAGGGGGGATTTTATAAGATGGAAATCCCATCTTGATTCACAAAATTATTTAAGGGGAAAAAATCAACCCACCCCCCTTTCTCTGAAGCGCATGTGCTGCCTACCTCCCGGATGCCCTGCTCCTGCCCAAGACCACCCTCATGGGCCCTGCGGCCGTGGCTGTCCCTTCTCTCTCCACCGCCAGTTCCTCTCTGTGGGTTCTCTCCCACAGTATGCAAACAGACTATGATTCCTACCATCTTAAGAAAATAAAACTAACCCTTGACCTTGCTCCGCCCATGTCTCGCTTCCTCTTTATAGCAAGGCTCCTGGGCTTGTGCGTCCGTCTTCCTCTCGGTCTTGAACCCACACCCATGGACTTGTCCAGGCAAAGGGAGCTCCTGTCACCCTCCAGCAGCACTCTGCAGCGCTCATCCTCCCGGCCCTCTTGCCAGCACTCGCAGCCATGAATGGCTCCTTACCTTGAAGCACCCTTTGCACTGGGCCATTGGACGCCACCCTCCGGCCTCAGTGCCTGCCCCATCTGTATTGCCTCATCTCCTAAACACTGGTGCCCCCAGGCTTGGCCCTGAGACCTCTTCTCATCCCCAACTACACTCAACTCCTCGGTGGTCTCTCGCCTCGTCTCAGGTCTTCATCTGCCACTTCCATGGGGCCCAATCCCAAGTTTCCATCTCCAGCTGGCACGTCTCCCAACTCCAGGCTCACGGTTGCCAGCTGCCAGCCTGACTTGTTTCCATGGTGAAGGCAGCTCAGCTTGAACGTGTCCAAAATGAGAGTGCTGAGTGCCTCCCCAGACGTGCTTTCCACCGCCTTCTTAATCCCCACGACTGTCCCTCGAGTCGAGCAGTTGAGGAAGCCACAAATGTCCTTTCCTAGCCCCCACCCAACCCCCACACCCCAGGAAATCCCGCTGCCTCATTCCTCAGACTATATCCAGACACTCACTCCCGCTCCCCGGCTCCTCCCCAGGGCCCCAGGCCACCCACCATGCCATCATCAGGAGCCTCCCATCTGGCCTCCCCAACTCTGCTCTGATTCCTCCACACTGTGTTCTTGAAACTGTACTAGAGCCTGTGAAGCACAGCACGCCCCTCCTCGGCTCAGAACCTCCAACGGCTTCTCATCTCCCTACAAGGCCCTGTGGGGCAGCTCTACATCCTCCCCTCCCGCTCTGGCCCTCCTGCAGCCCCCCATCATGAGCGTCCCTTCTGCCTTCTGGTCAGAAGGACCAAAGCCCAGGGACTGTCACTGTATAGCCCACAGCCCCCGTGCACCCCACAGGGCACTCGGCCTGCCTGGGTCTGTGCAGTAAGAGGCTGGGGCTCATCCGCTGAAAAGCCTGCTTCAGGGCCACGCTCGTGGAGGATCCACCAAGCCCTCCACCCAGATTCCAACCCATGGCGCTCTCTGTTCCTAAATTCTGTGACCTACAAAAGCAAATAAAACTCACTGCCATTGAATCAATGCCAACTCATAGGGCAGGGCAGAACTGTAACTCTTTACAGAAGCTGATAGTGGCCAGTGGTTTCCAGCTGCTGACCTTGCCCTTAGCAGCCCCATGAGTAACCAGGGATACTAGGGTGAGGAGGAAGGGAGCTTGAATCAGCTGTGTGACCTTGGCTACGTCACTTTACCTCTTGGAGTCTCGGTTCCCTCACAGGCAGGAGCCCAACCCATGGGGAGGGGTCTGTTTGGGATGTCGATTTCCTGATGGATTTCATGGTGGTAGGAGACAGGGAGACAGACCTGGCCGCCCTGTCAGGGGGGACATTCTTGCAGCCAGCGCAGCCACAGGCACCTTGGGGACCAGTGAGCACCACGTTACTAGAAGCTTAGCACAGAAAAAGCTGGTGGATCCGTGGAGGGTCAGGAAAGTCTGCAGGGGGCAGGGGGCCATCCTCTCAGGCCAGCAGCCCTGCTCCTTCATGAAGGACCTCCCTGTACTGGTGTGGGCGGGCAGGCCAGCCCGTACCTGGTTGGAGACCTTGGGGAAGTGTCCACTCAAGAGCAGATCTAAGGGTTTCTGGGTTTAGAAGTTCATCGGGCGGAGCCCCTGGCTCTGAAAACACTTTCAGTAAGTCTTTCATCTCACTGCTCCTCCAATCTTCTCCCAAGAAGAATGTAGACTTAAGTTAGGGGCCAGCCAGAGTTAGCCGGCCCCTGCCTCCCGCAACAGAAGACAAAAGCAGTGCCGGAGGTTGGGGCAGTGGGCAGGTGGAAATGCCCCAGCTTCTGAGGGGCAGAATGCCAGCGCTTTGGTGCTTGGCAAAGATGGGAGACCTTCCAGGGAGACAGGGGGACAGAGAGGCTGCAGCGCTAGGCTCAAGAACACATCGGTGGGAAGGGGCCTCTGGGGACGTGAGGG